>NC_135714.1:55254717-56631649 GCF_964656455.1 Halichoerus grypus
CTGAAACTCAAGTGAGAAGTGACAAAGGGAGGAAAAAGGATGACAGGAACTCATTTAATCAATTTTTCAATATTTATTCAACTTTTTTTTTAACTCTGTGAAGTGCTGCAGCCCCTGGAGATGTAACTACCATCAGCCAGAGTCCCTGCGCTCCACAGCTTGTTATCTAGTTTTAAAGATGGATATAAAAACAAGCAACCATCAGAATATCATTTCATAAATAAGTGATGTGAGCGGGTGGGTTATTTAAGCTGATTATACCAGCAGGTTTATGGCAACTGAAGTGACAGGGGTCTAGACCATGAAGAAGGCCATTGAGAAACTACCAAAACAATTGGGGATAAGAAATAAGAGCTTGAGGGAAAAAAAAAAGAAGTAATAGAGATAGTAGCAATTTCTTCTACTGTAGACTCTGTGCCAGTTCTGTAGAATAATTCTGGTCAAGCTTTTTCCTGTGAATAATTTTAGCCATGGTACTGTTTTTGGTCAGGGATCCTTTGTCATGTCAAACCAAAACAAACCCAAACTTAGATAAAGAGAGACTTTCTTCAAAACAAAATCCATTGCATGGGAGAGCACTTAAATCTCAGAAATCTGCAAGTGTCTCAGAATCCAACAGAAAAGTCTTTTCTTTCATAGGCTAAAGAGAAGTCAGCAAAGATTAGCAGAAACTTTTGAGGGGAACTTGGGCAAGCAGCGGGAAAGGACCAGTAAGGTCTGTCACAAAGTGCCCACTGTGGTTAGCCGATTCTCTGGGTCAGCGGATAAAGGACACACTCTATCTTTAGTGCTTGTTCAGACTTGGGGACAAGCAGAGCTCAGAGCCCGTAGGAAGGAGAGAAGCCTGATGAACATTTCATCTGGACCAAGCAAAGGGTAACAAATGGGCACCTGCGAACACTTGGTCAGTCTCTGAGGAATGTATCTAGATACAACTCAAAGCCAAGAAAGCATAAGGGTATTAACAATGACTTGATGTGTAGTTCAAATTCAATAAAAAGAATGTTTTCTCTTTCTCCACAGGCTTGGCGGAAAGTCCTATTTTCTCTCTTACTCACGATGATTCTTCCTATTCAGAAATCCTTTACCCATCTAGTCACATTTATTAGCCCCAATATAATACATTCACCCAACGTATTTTAAAATTATGTTTTGAAAAATAATTTTAAAAAGTACAGTTTTATTTGCATTATGTTATATATTACTATTTAAAAATGATTAGACTCATCAGTAATTTCTAGCTTTTCCAAAACAAAAAAGGAATCCAATCAAATAGTGTTATAGGAACAATACACACCAGAGATTAATGATCAATATTTTTAAAATAGTAGTATGGTACTCTCTGAACTATTTGATTTTTCCCCTACTTTGTTCTCTGTATTAACAGCATTATAAAATTTTTTAAAAATGGTCACACATAATAAATTGATTCATCAAGCATTCATTGGTTCTCCCATTGTATTTATTTCCTCAGATGCCCATAACAGATTACCAAAACTGATGAAAAACAAGAAAAATTGATGATCTCTTAGTTCTGGTGGCAGAGCTTTGTTCTTTCTAACAGCTCTAGGGTATAATCTTTCTTCGCCTCTTTCAAGTTTCTGGCATTTTTTGGCAATCCTGGAAATACTTGGTTTGTAAATGCGTTATTTCAAACTCTTTCTCTGTTGTCTCAAAGCAATCTTCTCCTCTGTGTGTCTCTCTTTTTATGAAGACACCAGTCAAATGGATTAAGGGCCCAGTCCACTCCAGTATGAACTCATCATAACCAATTACATCTGCAGTGACCCATATTTCCAGAGAAGGTCATTTTCTGAGGTCTTGGGGTTAGGACTTTAGTATATAAAGGGGGAAGGGACACAATTGAACCCATTCCACCCAGCTGATTTTTATTCCCAATATAATTTTTCTGCAACTGTTATAGGTCAATGCTCATAATTAATATTCTTCACTATGTCAACATTTCTAAAGAAAAAATATGTAGTGTTATTTCATAATCTTCTGGGACATGATTAAGAAAGGGTGTAGTTTATGACATACTTGAGTGGTTATTTAAGGAGGGACATGAAATTCATCTAAGCAATCTCATTTTAACTTTGAAATATCCTACACTAGAAGACATTCCAATTCATGCAATTTGCATGAAATCACTAGAATACTAATCAAAATCTTGTCTCTAATTTTCGTCATACTCATAAAAAAAGGATGCATTTTTAACAAGTGAATGTAAGGAAATTATCAGCTGTACAATGTTTGTAAATATTGACAGCTAAAAGTTTACAAATTATGCTGAATTACAATTTTTATGAGTTCTCATTTGATTCACCCAAATTCATGGATATAGGGTTTCTCTTCCAGAGAAAAACAGCCAAAACTAAAGGCAAATCACTAATCCCCAGAGGGTTGCACACAACAGAGAGAACCATGGTGGGACCAAAGACATTTGCAAGGAACAAAAGGAAGGTTCTAAGGCTCAGTCGCTGAGGAATGAACTGGAGATAAAGAAGATGGTAGAATGCAGAGCTGTGTGTGTTGTGTGTTCTTCTAGAACTGCCTTTTGGCCCTCTACCTTACATGATTTGGTGTGTAAAAGACTTTTGCAGTTTAACAAAACAAAATAGAACTCTTTGTTGAGCCCCTCCTCCAGTCTCAGTTTAATTTATGGTGGACTTGCTCAGATTAAAAAACCTAAGAATAGTCATTACTTTTTTTCTCCTCTGCCTTTCACTCTTTACCTATAACCGATGTATATCTGGTAGACTGTACCTGTAATACATATACTACATGTATATACTCCACACACACACACACACACACACACGTTTTATACACTCATTATTTGTGACCACAAAGAGTTTTATTTGTAAAGTGGTTCAGGTACAGTGCAGTTGCAAATACATATGTCTCAATACAGCACTGTTAATACACTTAGGCACTGAGAAATAACTCTGCACTGTGGTTTTCTTTGAAAAAACTTACTTTCATGTATCAGCCTTTAAGAGTCAGATCAGTGGCCTAGCACTCAAGTAGACATCCTTACATGTACATCCTTTTTTTAAGTTTTATTCTGGCTCTCTCCCTTTCTGGTGTCACGATTCTCTTGTGTGATGACAGCCTAAAGGTGTAGCTGGAAGAATTCACGTAGTAACATACATAAATACAATGTCTGACATAGAGTAAATGCTTAAAAATGGCAGCAAGATGGGGCGCCTGGGTGGCTCAGTCGTTAAGCGTCTGCCTTCAGCTCAGGTCATGGTCCCAGGGTCCTGGGATCGAGCCCCGCATCGGGCTCCCTGCTCTGCGGGAAAGCCTGTTTCTCCCTCTCCCACTCCCCCTGCTGTGTTCCCTCTCTCACTGTGTCTCTCTCTGTCAAATAAACAAATAAAATCTTAAAAAAAAAAAAAATGGCAGCAAGAGTGATTACCACTTCCCATGCTTGAAAACTGAATGCTTTCCCAAAAGTAATTTTATTATCTCTGTACACAATCCTCCTGGATCAGTCTGATTACATCCCATTAAAGAATCCAATACTGGAGAGAATTCAGTTACATGCCCCAAATCACACAATTAGTAAATGGTTAGAGAAAAAATATCAATATTTGGGTCCACTGGATCCCAAAGCCCAGGCTATAAGACTCCCACACTGCCTGATTTAGTTTCTATTGTTGCTGCAACAAATTACCATGAACCTGGGGGCTTAAAACAACACAAACTTATTTTTTATTTATTTATTTTATTTTTTAAATGTTTTATTTATTTATTCATGAGAGTCAGAGAGAGAGAGAAAGAGAGAGAGAGAGAGGCAGGGGCAAAGAGAAAAGCAGACTCCCCACTGAGCAGGGAGCCCGATGTGGGACTCGATCCCAGGACCCTAGGATCATGACCTGAGCCCAAGGCAGACGCTTAACCATCTGAGCCACCCAGGTGCCCCTTATTTTTTATTTTTAAACCATTTTACTGAGATTAAGATTGAGATGGGAAAGCTGTACAGGGCACCTGGATGGCTCAGTCGGTTAAGCATCTGCCTTTGGCTCAGGTCACGATCCCAGGGTCCTGGGATCGAGTCCTGCATCGGGCTCCCTGCTCAGTGGGGAGTCTGCTTTTCTCTTTGCCCCTGCCTCTCTCTCTCTCTCTTTCTCTCTCTCTGTCTCTCATGAATAAATAAATAAAATCTTTAAAAAATAAGAAAGAAAAGCTGTACATATTTACTACGTATAATTCAATGAGTTTGGGGATAAATACACACCCATGAAACCATCACCATCCAGCCTAGAGATACATACATCACCTCTCAGTTTCCTCCTGCCCCCTATTTTATTCATTGTTATTACAATTTTGTGTGCATGTGTGTGGTAACAACACTTAACATAAGATCTACTCCCTTAGCATATCTTAAGTAGACAGTACAGTTTGTTAGACCTAGTAGACACTAGGTCTCTAGGACTTACTTATCATGCAGGACTGAAACTTAGTACTTTTGTGTCTTCATCTTCCCATTTCCCTATCACCCAGCCCCTGGGGCAAGCATTCTACTCTATGCTTCTTTGAGCTTGACTATTTTCGATTCTCCAAATAAGTGAGATGTTTGTTTTCTTATGTCTGGCTTATCTCACTGAACATAGTATCATTCAGGTCGACCTATGTCGTCCTATATGGCGTGATTTCCTTTTTTTTAAGCTGAATAATTTTGCAATGTGTGTATATACCCCATTTTCATTATGTATTCATCCATCAAAGCACTTTTATTTCTACATATTGGCTACTGTGAATCATCCTGTAATGTACACGGAAGTGCAGGTATCTTTTGAGCTCTTCATTTCAGTTTCTTTGGATATATTCCCAAAGTGGACTATTGAATCACATGACAGCTCTATTTTCAATTTTTTAATATACTGAACAAAAATTGTATAATTAACATACTGCATTATATTAACTTCAGGTCAATACTAGTGGTATTATTGGATCACATGGCATTTCTATTTTTAACTTTGTGATGAATCTCCCTACTGTTTCCCATAATAGCTGTACCAATTTTTCTTCTTTTTTTTTTTTTTTTTTTTTTCAGAGAGAGAGCACAGAGGGGAGGGGCAGAGGGAGAAGTAGAGAATCTAAGAAGGCTCCATGCCCAGGGCAGAGCCCAATGTGGGGCTCAATCTCACAACCCTCAGATCATAATCTGAGCCAAAATTACATGTGGATGCTTAACCTAGTGAGCTTCCCAGGGGTCCTAGTTGTGCCAATTTATACTCCCTCAGTGCACCAGGGTTCCCTTTTCCCCACATCCTCACCAACACTTGTTATCTTTTTTTTTTTTTTTTTTAATAATAGCCATCCTGAAAGAAACCTTACAAGGGTAGACTTCCTTTTCCCTCTCCCTCTCCCACCCTTTGTGGTACTGTTGTGTTACATGTTATTTTTGTTTTAAAAATATATTCCTTTTAAAGAGTTTTAAGATATAAATAATTAAGGTGATTCATATTTACCCCATTTCTAAATTTCCTTTTTTTTTAAGATTTTAAAAAATCTTAGAGATTTTTTAATCTCTGTAGAGAGAGAGAGTGCACAAGCAGGGGGAGTGGCAGGCTCCCCGCTGAACAAGGAGCCTGATGTGGAACTTGATCCCAGGACCTTGGAATCATGACCTGAGCCAAAGGAAGACGCTTAACCAACTAAGCCATCCAGGCATCCCAGCCATTTCTACCATTTTTAATGTGCTTCCTTTGAGTAGTGATAGATTTCTGGGGGCTATTGCTTCTGCCTGCTGGGATTTCCTTTAATATTTCTTGTAAAGCAAATCTTCTGGAATCAGTGACCACAGTGAATCTGAAAGAGTTCTTCTGTCTTCATGTAGAAGCATATGTTGACTGGTTATAGAATTTATTTGACAGAATTTTTAGTACTTAAAAACCTTTTGTTACTCTCCTCTCACTTTAATTTTTTTTTTTTTTTTTTTTTGCAAAATCAAGTCAGTTGTCATTTGCATCTTTGCTACTCTGGCTACTTCTAGATGTTTTCTTTATGGCTGTTTGTAAGTAATTTGATTATGATGTTTGATGCAGTTTTTTCATGCTCTTGAACTTGTCATTTGGTTGAGCTTCTTGATCTGTAGTATATAATATTCTGATTATTTAGAAAAATTTCATCCATTGATTTATTCAAATATTATTCCTTCTTCTTCTTCTTTACTACAATTACATATATATTCACACAAAGTTTTCCCACAGATCTTTCAAGCGGTTTTTTTGCTGTTGTTCATTTTCTTTTTCCACGTTATTCCGTATAGTTTTACTGCTGTATTTTCAAGTTCCCTACTCTTTTCTTCTAAACATGCTGTTAACTATATTCAGTGTACTTTTTATCTCAGGCATCATATGTTTGAAATATGCTCATGCTTTCCTCTACTTAAACATTAGAATATAGTTAAAATTAGATTTTAATATGCTTATTTACTAATTCTATCATTTGTGTCACTTCTGACTCTGTTCATATCAATTGAGATTTCTCTTCATTGTGAGTCATATTTTTCATCTTTGCTCCATGAATGAGTTTGATTGAATACAAGACATTGGCTTCTGCCTTTTCTGGGTGCTGGATAGTTTTTTAATCCTTTAAATGTTACTGATTTATATTCTGGGTCACAACGAATTTACTTGTAAACAATTTATCATTCTAGAGGCTTACTTTTTTTTTAAGATTTATTTATTTATTTTAGAGAGAGAGTGGGGGGGCGGAGGAAGAGAATCTTCAAGCAGACTCCTCATTGACTGAAGAGCTAGATTCAGGGCTCGATCTCAGGACCCTGATATCATGACCTGAGCCGAATCAAGGGTCAGATGCTTAACTTACTGAGCCACCCAGGCACCCCTGTAGAGGCTTGCTTTTAAGCTTTATTAGGCAATCAGGGCATTTAGAGTCATTTAGAGCTAAATTTAAACTCCTATTAAAGCATTCTAACAGTGCCATGTGGTTTACAAGCTAGTTGCACTCTGGCTGGACTTAACCTGATCTAGCTCCGCCCCATTTGAGCTACAGGGATTACACATGTTCCTTTTTTGATGTTCAGCCCCCAGTCTCATGGGGTTTCCTCACATTTATTTGTACTACTCAAAACAGCAGAAGATTAGGAGCAACCCTCTGTAGATTTCCAGAAGTCTTTTCTCTGGGCAGTTTTCTCCCGCCTTTGAAATGTTCTCCTCCTCAGTATTCTGCTACATTAGTTGTAGTCCTGTGCCTCCAGTATTCTCAACTATTTCTCCTCAACTCAAGGGAATTGCCTATTCTTTTAAAGCCCCACATTCTCTTTCCAAGTAATAAGCTGTGACAATCACGTGACTTATCTCTTTTTTCCCTTTTTGTGGAGATTATATTTTACTTTCCTGTTGTATAATTTCTTAAAATTGTTGTATCATATATTTTGTTCTTTTTTCAGCTATTTAAAACAAGAGGATGAATCTAGTCCCTGATATACAAACTTGGCCAGAAGCTGAATGTTGGAGTAGAAGTCTTTTGATGTCCTTAGAATGCCTCCAAATTCTGTGTTACTTGGCCATTTTGCTTCTATGATCTCAGTTCCACCAAATTTCCTCAACTCCAACCACACTGTCCTATTTGCTGTATTTTTTAAGAGTACCAGGTATGCTCCCATCCCATGGCCTGGACTGGAGTGCTCTTTTCCCAGCTATCAGTATAGTTGACTTTTTATTTTCTTCAAGTTTCACTCTTCTGCTCAGGAAGGCATTACCTGGCCTCACTTCCTAATATTAAAAGCCCCTCCCTACCAAAACTTATCTCCTTTCTCCAAATGAAGTTTCTCTTAGTGTGTATCACTATCAAACCAACCACCTATTACTTAATTATCTTGTTGGTTATGTCTCCTTCCAGTTAGAGTACAATTGCCATGAAGTCTGAGATTTTTGCTGTTGTTGTTCATGGTCTATTCTATGTGTGTAAAAGAGTTCCCAGCATATATTAGGTACTCAATATTTATTTGTTAAATAAACTGCAGTTACATATCAGCATCTATCTTCATATTCATTCTTATATATTGTTTTTATTAAATATAAAAAGAAATTTTGTGTAAATAATATAAAGAATTGTGTCTCTGTGATATTTGCAGAATATTTTCACAGTTGTGTTCAAATTTGAACCTGACCTAAAAGAACACATAGGAATTTATCATATACCTCCACAGAAAATGTTAGCAGGGCATTCTTAGTCAGAGGCAAAATGCGGAGTCACAGATATGTGAATATCCATGGTGTTCTCAAGGAAGAGTGTGAGTGACACTTAACGAGCAGCAAGAATTGGGGCCACAGATATCTGCTGTGCAAAATTAGAATGGCCTTGAATATGATGTGAAATACCTCCAGTATTACCAGAGAAATGTTTTTAGGCACTTAAGTTACCACTATATCTATTTTCTTAAAAATTTTCTGAAGATGCTGTAAAAAAAAATATTTTGTAAATGACTGAAGAAAAGTTGGAGATCAATTATGAAGCTAGGGTGGATTGTCCATGCAAGAGATTGGGAGACATCCAGTGCAGAAGCAGTGGGCTGGGAGGTTAGGGAGAAGAAGCCACAAACATGGAGACTTTCAAAAAGCTGGGGAGTCAGTTAAAGAGTGAATTAAGGTGTGACTCCTGGGAGCACAAATTGATGGGATGGTACTGAGCTAAGAGAGAACTAAAGATCATTGTAGATCAAGGGAATGAACAAGTGCAGACAAAGCAAGCAATGAAATGTAGAGAAAGAGGATAACCACATGAGTAAGGTCTTAGAGGAACAAAGACAAGTAGATGATCACTCATAGTAATTTGTAAATCATAGACAAGTTTTGTGGAGTTTAGAGAAATGAAAAAGCATGACTGCATGACCTCAGCCTCTTTGAAATCAGAAGTACTAAATAAGAGTCAAAAGGTGACTGAAAAAGACAAGCAAGGCTGAATGTAAAATTAAAGAAGTTACTGAACACCACAACATACCAGGTGTCAGGGCAGGGGCTGCAACTACCAGATGGTTCAGTCAGGTTTCCTCCACTTTGGAAGGAAAAGTGATTTAATGAAGTAGCTATATAAAATATAATATGATTAACTGGGAGCAACAAAGAAAATATGAGATCAAATAGAATTTCTTTTAATGTTAGAAAATATAGCTTTAAAAGAAATTAATTTATGAATGGCTGCTAAACTACCTATACTCTAATTGTCCTTTATTGTTTATAAGTATAGTGATATGTGTGATAAATTTTAGAAAAACTCTTACACAGGGGTGCCTGGGTGGGTCAGTGGGTTAAGGGGCTGCCTTTGGCTCAGGCCATGATCTCAGGGTCCTGGGATCTAGCCCCGCATCAGGTTCCTTGCTCAGTGGGGAGTCTGCTTCTTCCTCTCCCTCTGCCTCTCCTGCCCCCAATCCCACTCTTGCTCACTCTCTCTCTCAAATAAATAAATAAAATCTTTAAAAAATAAATAAATAAATAAAATCTTTAAAAAAAAGGATAAAAACTCTTACACAAAATTATATGTTAACATAATGAAGCTCCAACCTTTGCCAGCTAACCAGCAAATTGGCTTTCTAAACATGACTATGACTCCAATAAATACAAACAATTATGTGTAGGCATTTTCACAAAAGTCTCATCCTGGTGGCACTTAGGCAAAACCTAGAGTGTTGTGTTTAATTAGCCTCACAATATTTCAAACATATTAAATCAGTCAACATTATATAAAAAGTAGACTCGGGTAAATATTCCTCCCTTGTCCTACCCTTAAAAATTAGAACATATGCCAAGACGGGGACATTATTTGTATAAATCAAAATAAACTAGAGCTGAGTTAACTCTTCCTTTTACAAGAGGCTTGCACTCTTAGGAAGCCAAGGTCTGGCCATATCTTATTTTTTTACACCTGGCTCTACTTTATACTTTCACCTCACCTACAAAGTCAATGTAGTCTTTCGCATTTCTAACTTCTATTTTAGAGATTGCCACAGAAATATGTATCTACTTTATACACGTTATTGCCAACTTTGTAACATTCTTTACATTGCATTAGATAACATTATTTTTATTATTATGAAAGCATTTTTATAGAAGTAAAAACCAGAAAGAAAATAAAAGAAAAATCCATTCCAGGTATTTATTCAGGGTATTTGACAGCTGGAAAAGCAATAGAGAACTATTTTTGTCCAAAACACCATATTCTTGCACAGGAAAGCAGGTGCCAGGAGATAACAAAACAAAACAAAAAAAACACAAAGAAACTTTTATTGAATCAAAAAACTAGTTCAGAGCAGAGGAAGGCTACACACAAAACACAGATAATCTTTATACATTATAACACCCTCATTTCCTGCTATCATGTTCTAAATCAAACTGTGTTAAAACACTCCTTGGAATCTGTAGGGAAAAAATCAGGAAGATAAGCAAATTCTAATCATAGTGACTTCTTGGAACTCAAATAGCTTTTTAAGTATTTTGAACCACAGAATTACCATATCATGGAGGAACAACCTTTAAATAGTACTGAGATAACCCATGGTAGATAAATCACTGCCTGGTCCTCTGGTCTTCCACTTGGGAAAGAAGGTAATGTTTTCATATATTCTTTCTCTCACATTAGGGCTTTGTGAAAAATGTTTCAAAATGTTAATAAAAAATTATTAAAAAGATATAAAATATAAAAAAATTATAAAATATATATATAAATATACATAATTCTCTTTTATTTAATATAAGCTCATCATTTGTCTTTTTTGTTTTTGAAAAAAGTGCAATTAATACATAGATGCTGCAAAATTTACCTTGACTCTATCACATTAAGTGCCCTGTTAGATTCTGATGGCAGGACCAAGGTAATCAGGCTTCTAAAAATCCAGCAACCTCTACCATTTGTGTGGTCCCTGGACCACATTTTTCATCTAGAAATTGGAGATAAGAATACTTTAAATATATAGTTATTCTGATGGTTACAGATAATATTCTAAAAAGTCCAGTGCAGTATTTGCCATCCAGCAGTTGCTGAATAACTGCAACTGCTTTAAATTTCCATTTCTAATATGTTAAATATGTGTCTATTTCAGAGCGAACAGTAATAGATGTTTCATTTCTTTCACCTATGTAAAATACTATCTCTAAGAAAAATTGACTTAAAAACATATATAAAATGCATTTATTTCAGATGTTTAATGAGGGGCAATAAAATAAACTTTACAATTTTCAATAATGCCTTTGCAATGTGAAGTATGTCTGGTGCATCCTACATGCGTGACACATTATTTTCATCTTAGAAGAACAAATGAACACATCAGCTATGTGCCATTATTACTCAGTGTAAAGAGGAGAAAGTTTATACTATGGGATTGGAAATTATTTTAAAATTATACAATGCCAATATTAAGAGATAATTTAATACCTGTACATATATGCCCTTTTCAGTCACATAGGTTGTATCACAAACATATTTTGATGTTGCTTGGGTAAAAATTAAAATTATTCTTTAAAGTAGATTTCAAATACACATAGTATAATGAGCAAAATGTATGGAAAATACATTAGAAAAACTATTTAAATCTTTGCTTACACTTAAACAAAAAAGTGGGAAAAAGTGGAATTTATACTCGCTCAAAAAACCGGAGTGAGCTGGCTGGAGGCGACCTCAGAAGTGGCGCCGTCCCATTTGTTAGATGTGGTCAGTGAGGCCCAGTGATGTTCAGAGGCTTGGGAAAGCTTCAGCAGCCAGTCCGGGGTCAAGCAGAACTAGTAGCACACCTGATGTCCAACCCGGTTACTTCCACCTGCTACTTCTTAGGAGGGAGCCAGGCTGCATCTCGCCTCCCCTGATATCTGATACAAAAGGGTGCCTGTTGTGTTTCGGGTGTCTGATGGGCGTTCTTCACAAAGTGCCTGGCAGTGAGAACAATCCCAGACACTGACTATATCTGAATGGGCCTTCCACACTGCAGCAAGTATGGCTTTAAATTATGTCCTGTGGAATGAGAACAACATAATGGCTCTTTCAAAATAAACTGTGATATTCATATTCATGAGCTTTCTTTAAAGCATCTGCTTTTGTTTCTCTTCATTGCCCTTTCTCCATTATCTGCTGTAAAGATAATAATAGAGAAATATCAGAACATGTCATTTGTAAAAGACAAAATCTGTTCTTGATTTTCTATATATGTTTTCACAGCCCCAAGGAACCATGAAGTTCTTCATCTTTACCTGCCTTTTGGCTGTTTCTCTGGCAAAGCATGTAAGTATAATAGGACACATAATGGCATCCATTCTTACTTAGATACATCAAAGTGAACCTTTAACTACACACAGAATATGGGGCGTGGGCAGCAATGAATTGAGATTAAGGATATAACCTTATAATCCATGATCAAATATAGTATTGACATGTCTTACACAGAATGTGAAGAACAAACCTTCTGTGAAGTATCTTCACAGTAGTGTCAAAGAAGCTACAGTTTTAGGAAGGAAGACATCGATTTTCCTCCATCATATGATGGATTATTTTTGGAATTTTCTAGAGGAACCTTCTCCACTTCCCAGCATGACTCTGGAATTATTAGCAGGTCCCACCATTGTAACTTAGAATTCTGAAGTCAGCTGTCCATGAAGTGACAAAATTTCACCATTCTTCATAAAAATAGTCCGGAAACCATGATGGTAAAATACAAAACAAGGACCTGTGACAGAGGACTGAGTTAATAGGCCTGGATTTGAGGGGTAACTTTGTACATGATTTCCCAAATAACCCAGTGAGGCTATAATAACATCCATGTCACAAAATAGTGAGTAGATAAGTAGATAATACATGGGAAATAGCTTCACAAACACATATATATATATACACTTGTATATAATATTATATTTGTCAGTCTTTCAGCATTCTTAGCACACTGTTCTCAGGGGAACTCACGTAACCATGTCCCTCCCACCCCAACATCTCACTCTCCCATTAGGGCAGTTTTCCTTGTAGTGCTCAGAGCCTTTGCTATAATACACACACCCATATATATGAGATACACACAGACAAGCATTTGTACCTTCTTCCGTTGGTACCCAATTTAAGAATAAACCTAAAGTCAGACCCCATTTCTGATATAAATAAGCTACTTTATAAAAACAATAAAAAGTCTTCAATTATCAATTTTACAGAAATCATTGGCTTGTCTCTTAAACTCCACTAGACATAACAACCACCCTATACCTTTTGTTTTTACTGAGTAGTTGGCCTTAATCATACCTTTTAATAGACAGGTTACTCCACTAAAATTAGGGAGGTGTCACTAGTGAGTACTGGATCAAGATATTCAAAAGGACTGTGTCGCAGTTTTCCTGGGAATCAGAAGTATTGTTACCATTGTTTACTGATTGTATTTGGAGCCAATTTTTGAAGGAGGCCCTATTCTACTATATTTCCCTAAGTAAAAAAATTAATGTCTTTGCTCTTAAACAGTAGAGGCAGAGATTCAACTTGGCATTTTAAATAAGCCATAAAAGTTAAATTTGTGTTTGTTTTTGTTATTTATATAGGAGGTAAAGAACCTCTCCTCCAGCGAGGTAAGGCGCATTATTATGAAGACAATTCCTGGCTGCTAACTGCACATCATAGGTACTGGGATAATCATTCTCATTTTTGTGATCAGTAACACTAGGGCTATAGAATAGTGAAAAATTTGAAGTGTAATCATTGCTAAAAGATTTGAAGAGAGTAAACCTAACTCTCTGCTTCCACATATACTAAGATTATATTTATACCTTTTTCACTGACTTCTCAAATAGCAATCCAGTAATTGTGATAATATCACAGTACTAACGGTGAGCACTCTGTATGTAGTGAATGCAATGACGGAAATCTATTTTATCTACTTCTGTAGTATGAGACTCACACACATTTGAATCCATATTAAGTGCTAATTTTTAATTGTCTTCTTGCCCAGGGATATATAACAGGGGCACAAAACTTCTTTAAAGTCACTCAGAGAATTGCCCTGTTCTCCTGCAATGTATTTCATTTAGTAACTAAAGAGACAAAGAAAGAAAAATAAACGATGCAGAGGACTAATAAATTGTTCCTTTCTCCTCTGATGTTGGTATTTGAAAAAAGGTTGTAATTGGATTATCATGTAGGTAATAGAAGAGTGCAGAATAAGTTACTTAACTAAAATATGATGAGCTATTTATCTAAGGAAAATGAAATTTCGTTGAAATTCACTCTTTAATTCAGTCAAAGGGTAGTATTTTACCTTGAAATACTGTATAATGAGTGTGATTTGACACTTCTCTCAGAAGGATGAGTAAAAATCCCATAATTAGAGAATAAAAATGCACTATCAGACAGAGGGGGAGACGAACCATGAGAGACGATGGACTCTGAAAAACAAACTGAGGGTTCTAGAGGGGAGGGGGTTGGGAGGATGAGTTAGCCCGGTGATGGGTATTAAAGAGGGCATGTACTGCATGGAGCACTGGGTGTTATACTCAAACAGTGAATCATGGAACACTACATCAAGAACTAATGATGTAATGTATGGTGATTAACATAACATAATAAAATAAATAAATAAATAAATAATAAAATAATTATTATAACACATTATAACATAACATAATAAAATAAATAAAAATGCACCATCAATTTCTTTTTCTAAGGAATCAGTCAACATCTCTGAAGAGGTAAGCCATAATTCCTTTCATTAAAGGCATTTTAAAGTGAGTTTTCATTTTTATATGACACTAAAATAAATATGACTTTTTGCAGGAATATAAGCAATACAATGATGTGATCTTCCAAACTAGTCCAGTAAAATTTACTCATTAATATCTTTTTGCTTGATACCTTTTTTATCAATTATGTCATTTTCCCTTTTGCTCATATGAGTAATGTTTTTTCATCTCTGAGTTTGAAATAGATGATGTTTTCATTGCCTTAAATGCTGTGAAATCGTGTGAAAAGGATTCCAGGAAAACATATTTGTGTTCCATTTGTGAGCCAAGTTTTCAATAATTCCATTTCTCTAGAGGAGTTCTTATATATGGTCCATCACCTTCCTTTCCACTTCCTAATTCTGGACTTTTTTAACTATCATTTTATTATATGAGCATCACTTTCTGCTTACATAGAAATTACAGAAAAGTGAGCCTCTCTTGAATTAGGATTTAGATTGCTCTGATTTTGTTTGCTTTCAGGAGGATTCTTGCTCTAAATCCTATTAAGTATAATATCTTGATTTCAAATCTGACTATAATGTGCATAATTTTGAATTTTGAATAAAATTAATTTAATTTTGAATAAAATTAAAATTTACTATCGATAACAAGTGTATTCAGTGTCCAGAATGTACGAAAAGGAAGACAAAAAGATGCACTTGTCTGAATTTGATGACTAATTCAACCAAAGACTATTTATTTATATATGAATCAACATATCCAGTAAATACTTCTCCAGTTAGTTCCCACAGGAATAGAGACCTAGAGACCTGTCCTTTTGTGATTTTCATGAGTGAGTCTAATATTTTATCATTTCTCAAAATTAACTCTTTCATGATTAAATAAATTTGCTTTTAATTTAAACTCACTTTAGTTTCTACCCAAGTCACTGATTTGCTGGCTTAATATATGTTAAAATACGCATGTAGTATAATAAAAGCATGAGGAGCATATCTAGAGTAACTACTGATATTCGTTATTATAATTTTTTAAAATTATCCATGCACCACCTCTTTGAATTTTGTCTCTTCATTCATTTAGCAAACATTTATGAGTAAGAAGTATGCCCCACACCCTGCCCTAGGCTCTGGAGTGCACAGTGAATACAGCAGATGAAGTCTATTTCTCATGGTGCTGATATTTCAATTTACCACTGTTGCCAAATTTGTTACCAATTGGGAAATTTTTATCTACTTCATACAAAACTATAAAAAGAAGATTGAATTGCATTTTTATGCTGCTCTCCATGGAAGATAGGTTTCTTTTTATAGTCAGTGGAAAAATATTATAAACCATACGTGGGCACAACATGCTTAATTCCTTTTTATTTAGGAAAGAATAAAGAAGATAGATAAAATTTTGAGATATTGTTTTTCTTATGAGCTAAAATTAATTGACATTATTTATACCTAATATTTATAATTAACAGTAGGTTATGCACTGTTTCTCTCTTAGTAAACCAGAAAATAATTTTTATAATGCTTAAAATTATCACTTCACCCTCTCTGTATTAATTTTAGCCCAATAATTTTCCCTTATACTCATGAAGGAGATACTATTACTTAAACAGAAGATAATGTTTATCCTTCCCAATAGTTTACCAAGGTGATTAGCAATAATTATTTACAAAAATTGATTTAAATGTTTTATTTCAATACATTTCGATGTTTCATACTAATGATCAAGTAGGTGATTAATATGGAATATATATAAAGTAACTATTAATATTCCAAAAATAATAGTGAAGATTCCATTTCTTTTTGCACCTGATATTTATAGTTACATTATTTTTTAGTATCTCAGGAATCTTCTAGCATTTCATCGACTGAGATAAGATACTCCTTATTTTTATTTTTTTAAAGATTTATTTATTTATTTATTTAGAGAGAGAGCACAAGTAGGGGAAGGGGCAGAGGGAGAGAATCTTCAAGTAGACTCCCTGCTGAGCAGGGAGCCAACCACATGACCCGTGAATTCATGACCTGAGACAAAACCAGGAGTTGGACGCTCAAATGACTGAGCCATCTAAGTGTCCCACTACTGCTTATTTTAAAGTCAAAGAACTATTTCAAGAAATAGCTGTTTTCCACTAAGTGGTACAGAGTACTTTGATAATTCTTAGCACATCTAAATATGCAAAGAATGTAATAGGAAAACCATACTCATTCAGAAAATCATTTTTGAGTGGCTGAAATTGACAATCTTGTATGAAGCCTTATTTATTCTATCCTGTTCTTTCTGAAAATCTGGATATGAATCCATAGGAAATTGCATTTCAAATCAAGCTGTGACAAATCAAGAGCTCGCCAATTGCCTTCACCATAGCTTCACTTTGGGAAACCCTCTCATATCATTTAGAGGAGCAGTTCACACAGGGTTGTCACCAGATTAGTTACATCAGTAGCACCTGGAAAATTAGGAGACATACAAATTCATAGGCCCTCCCTCATACTTATTGAATCAGAAAATTTGAGTTGGAGCTAAGCAATCTGCCTTTCAGTGAGGTCTGTAGGTGATATTGATCAGGTTCAACTTTGGGAGCCACTTTCAAGGAGGTTGAGGTGAGGGTTTGGGTTAGGAAATGTGTGTAGGTCACCAGTACAAGGAACACCTCCTGTGGTAGGAAAAGCCACAGTGTGAGAGTGTTCTGAAAGAGCAGGGGGCATCTCCATGGATCATGGTCCAGAGCCTTGCACATTGGGCAGTCTCTGGATTCTTCTAAGTCCATGCCTTGGGAAGCTTACTTTATTTTTTCTCTACTCCTAAGTTTCAGATGCAGACTGAGTGTCTTGGGCCATGTCTGTCATTGCCACAAACAGCCACCAGGGCTAGCTTCCCACAGAACTCACCTGCTCTATTTTGCTACTTTTGGTCACCTGCCTACTCTCTGTCAGTGTGAAAAATTGTCAATTTAGGATTGATAATGTCTTGAAATGAGACACATTAATTTTAGTCATGTTATGTTAACATAAAATGAGAGAGAGTTCTGAAGATAAATATTTTAACTTAATTCCTAATATATACTTGATTTCTCAGGCTAGTGGCTTGGACTCTGACTAGTCAAATATAGCCCCTAACTTACTATCAAATGATTTAGAGACAACTAGTGCTAATGCTATTTAAATAAAGCTATTTCTTTATTTGTCACTTTAGGAAACTGCTGACATCCCCACTGATGTAAGTCAGTATTACTGTAAAAAATTAATAACATTAAGTAATAGGATTTTTCTTGTCTTTGTCCAATATGTGCTTTGTTTTCCAATAGAAAACGGAGCTGACTAAGGAAGAACTGGTCTACCTCAAACAGCTGGTAACTTCTCATACAATTTATTACTTCAAGCAAAGAGTATGTTTTACAACTCTTTTTCTCCCAGATGATCACGGATTGTATCTTCTCAATGAAATAGTTCACAACAGATTTATGTTAAAAATTACTTTTTCTATTGTTGTTACTGTGATATGTAGGTATTATCTTAACAAACAGAACTTTTAAGGAAAATGAACAAGTATCCAATTAAATTTGGAAGAGTTATAAGCCTCAAGGAGAGTGTTCTTAAGTTTAAGTGATCTAACTGAGATACCAGTATAGTCTAAAGCACCTAACTGCTCACTGAACTCCTCTTTGAAGTAGCAAAAAAACTGATATGTTAAGGCAAAAAGCCCCTAACTATTATTATCCCACCTGTATGAAATCTGGTAACCCATCTCTGGAGTTAGATGATGTGTAAAGTATTTAATAGAATCCCTGATTCTAATACACAAAAATAGGAACCAAAGGTACCAAATACTATTGCATTTATACACATAGGAAAAATAGGCTCTAAATCCATTTTAACAGGAGCTGCTTCTTATTGAGCATTTAAAAACAAGATCTCTAAAATGAAACAATTTATTTTTAGAACATTCTAAATGCTCTAACAGTCTTTCTAGATTTTTCTAATAACATTCTCTCTTTATATCATTCTTATCATAATTCATAATTATGTGTCCACCCAACACTTATCCACATGCAATTCTAAAAACTTATTACATTGACTTTAACAAATTGACTTTCTTAACATCAGTATGAACTAAACATTTCCAAGAGTTAAGATGCTGTGTTAAGTGATTTCATCTTTAATTTCTGCAGTCATCTGTAGTCAAGCATCCATAGCCTAATCAAAGTAGGATTTATTCAGCTAAATTTATGTGACATGTAATATACAAACCATTCTACATATATCAATGCACTAAAGGGTCGCTTCAACTCTGAAGGGTAAGTGATGTTCTTAGAGTCAAGGGACCAGCTGAGGCTACGAGTTGCCTCTGATTCCAGTCTGTAGCAGCCTTAATCAAGACATGGAAAAAGAAATGATAAACTTGTTTTGTTTTTTTTAAATACTTTTCCACTTCCTTTCTTATATATTCTTTTCATTTTTTATGTTCATTTCTTTTCCTCTGGAAGCCTTAATTAGCTAGACTACATCTTTTATTCTGAAGTTCACTCTATGAATGTAGACACTGTGCTAGTGAATTTTATATTAAAAATGTCTATTGCTTGGCCAATTTGGCATCACTTAGAGTTCTTCTAACTAAGGTTTTAATTCATTTGGTTTTGCCCAGTTATCCTCTGGCCCATAGAAGATTCCATTCTGATGCTACATATTGATACATTTCTTTCATTTCAGAGCAAAATCAACCAGTTTTACCAGGAGTTGAACCTTCCCCAATATCTTCAGGCTTATAATCAATATCACATAGTTAGGAACCCATGGAATCAAATTAAGATAAATGACTATTCTGTTTCCCCTTCTGGAAGGTTCTACAATTTTGTTTGTTTGTTTCTTACTCTCTTGTGAAAGGAAAAAAAATTAATGAGAAAAAAAATGTTTCGATCCCTTCAAATGTAAAAAGCAAAAGAAAATTAAATATCATTTTTTAGGTCAGAAATGAAATCACAAAACATGTAGTCAAAACACTATAGATATGGCTCTATTAACACCAATTATGAGTCAGGATAAGTTGAACTGTCCTAAGTATTCATTTCTATGTCATTCCACTTGAATCTGACAGCTGTCTTTGAGGGAGGCAGAGGGAGAATTTCATCTCCATTTTACAAGCGGAACTGAAATTAAAGAAAGGAAATCTTTGGTCAAAAGTCCAGTTAACATCTCCACTTTGATTTGTAAATCATCTTTGGCTTAGGGGACTTTTCAAACACAAGGAGTAAGTGGCAGAGCAGGAAACTGAACATAGGAGCAGACACTTACTTGTAAACAATATGAGATTTGGAGTCAGAAGTCCTGCAATTGAGTCTCAGACCTGCCAAGAACAAGGTATGAGACCTTAGGTATATCACCTCCCTTTCTGTGCTTCCTAGAATGTGAATGGTTTTCTCAGGTGGCCCACGGAGGTTAAAGCCACAGCCACCGGCCACCATCAGGGGAAATAAGCTTTTGTATGTTTGGTTTGAATGCTGCACGCCAACGGTACGTTGTCAAAATGTCAAAATGTTTTTTTCATCTCAAATAGAAATGCTTTGAAACTTTATCTAATATGTCCAGAAGAAGGCAAATTTGGGAAGCAAAGACTATAGATTATGTAAATCTGAGCTATTTACCAATAAATAAAGTAGTGACCCTGTCAAAAACAGGATGAGAAAGTCAGCTAATTTCGATGACCTTTTCTCTGGGTAACACAAGGAGACTATGTAAAGTCATATGTCAATATCAGGAATTTACCTGTTTACATATGGGAAGAAACTTAGTGATTTTATTGTAAATAAAATAGCTATATACATATAATATATCAATACTATTATAATTATGATTTTACAGAGAAAATATGATTAACCCTTTAGCTGTAAAGAGTAAGAAACCCATACCATCTCCTCCCCTGACCCTAAAATCTACATCTCAGAAGCCCACCATTTACCTAAGGGGCTCAGAATCTTTAGTGCTTCATTTGTTGCATATCTTAAATACGTGTCCTGGCAGACTTTGGTGTCTCCTTAACATTAAACCCTATTCAGCAGTCAAGCTAAGGTACAGAAGTGAATATGCTGCATATTCTATGTAGGAAAAGAGAAGAAAGATACTTCAGTGATCAATTTTATACACGGGACAACAACTCCTTCCGCCTAGACTTTACTAGTCTTAACCACCTTCTTCTGTATCATTTTATTCTGTAGGTGGCTTCAGTCATTCCTTTTAAGCAACACTTTTGCTCAGCTAAAAAAAACAACAAAAAAAAACACAAAACTGCAGTCTCCAGCAGGTGACACATATATCAGTGCTTCTGTCATGGTTAGAATTTTATGTCAGTCATTTATGTCAAGATAATGCTTTAATGTTCCAAGTTTCTCTTTGATAGAGAACACTTGAACAATATTATATTTTCAGCATTTATCATAAATCTAAGTATGTATTTCTTTACCCGAGAAACACATAATTATGTTAAAATAATGTATACTATATACTACATATATATATACATATATACTACATATATATACTATATATATACTATATATATACTATATATATACATATATACTACATATATACTATACTATACTATATACTACAATATGCAATGTATGTTGTATTTCCACATATAGTATTGTACAAGATGTGGCAACTTTTTAATAGCTACAATAGAACACTTAAATCAGCGCCTAAATATAATAAGCACATTAAGTTAGAACAATAATTTCTTTCAAGTACAGTTATTTGTGTATTACTATGATTGGAAAATACAAGAATTTGGCAAAGAAAACCCAATTCAACTAAATTCCTCCTAAAGAGGGAAGATCTCTCACATGCTGGTCATTTCATTAGACCATAAAATCGAAACTTATTTTCTGTTTTTATATAGGAAACAAAGTACCACTCTGCCAGTGAGGTGAGGGGCTCCCCTGTGAAGACAACACGGCATCCAGAAGCAGATAGTAAGGTCTGTACAAGACTGTCTTGATTCTAATTTTTTTTTTTGCATGCATCAAGTTAGGGAATTACGGAAAATGAAACTAGAAAGTGTGGCAATGATCGGAAACATTTAGGGTAGCAGACTAACCCTACATATTCAAAATTAGCAAGATTTGATTTGTGTAATACCAGACCTAGCAGAAATGTCCAATGCCTTTGCCTTTGCGAGAGGTCACTGAATAACACTATGACTCCAGGAGTCCTGGTGCCCATCCTCAATTTTATTAAATGGGTGACAGGAATCCCAACTGGAGTGAGGACTCAAGTTCATACATTAAGTTCTAATTTCCAAATATCTTCCTACCAGTGCTACCTAAGGTGCCTAAAAACAGCCACAGCTACCTAAGGATTTGCCTTCTTTTGTTCCTCTGTCTTTCACTGATGATAAAGTGGGAAACTGCTGGGTGGAAAAATAACATTTAAATGGATAAGTGAATGAAATGCATTATTTCTCTTTTCTTCTAAGGAATCTACCAGCATCTCCCAGGAAGTAAGTCAAAATTACTAAAATTAAATCAAATCTTAAAGTTATGTTTAAATTTCATAATGGTTATAAAATATGTTATTTACATTGCTTTAATAAATCCAAGACTCAGGGGCACCTGGGTGGCTCAGTTGGTTAAGCGACGGCCTTCGGCTCGGGTCATGATCCTGGAGTCCCGGGATCGAGTCCTGCATCGGGATCCCTGCTCAGCAGGGAGTCTGCTTCTCCCTCTGACCCTCCTCCCTCTCATGCTCTCTGTCTCTCATTCTCTCTCTCTCAAATAAATAAATAAAATCTTAAAAAAAATTTAAATAAATGTAAGACTCAAATGATTAACTAAATTCCTTGTTTTCCATGAGGAAAGGATATCTTACCATTTAGTGGTTTTGATTTTTACAAAATCCTAGACTTTTTCATTTATTGTGATTATATTTGCTTACCTAAGCAAATACTGGTCAAATATTTTTCCTGAAATTTACTCTTATAGAAATTTTACATAAAAACCACTCAAACAGTGATTGGACTAAATACTTCAATATACAAACACCCACTTAAAGTACTTTGCAGTAAACACAGTACCATTTAAAATGTTTCTTCATATTGTAAGTAAATTAAACTTCTGTGTATAGTTAGTTAAGAAATATGTATTGATTAAGTACTATATTCCTTACATGATTCTAGATCTTGGGGATACAGCAATAAATAAAAGAAGGAAACAATACCCCATCTGGAGCTCACATTGTAGTAAACCACTGATTGTGTGGTTTCCATAGTTGGAGAACTCAGATACAATTCCAACAATGGAAATGAACACATTATTCTTCTTTCTTTATGGAACATGGGTTTTCTTGTTGTATCCCAAGGGAAATTCTATAAAACCAATAGAATGAGAATGTGTTTAACTCTTCTTTTCTTTCCATAAGGAAACCTCAGAGAAGATTGTTGATATGGTAAGGTATTTTTATTTATATACTGTTATATTAATATATATTAATATGAAATATTAATGAGGAAAGGCATACTTGCAAATTTTGTCCATTAAGAAATGATAAAACATCATTTTAATTGCATGAAAAATGTAATTTTTATTTGACCCCTTGATTGTATTTCCTACAATTGTTCTTCATTCTCTCAATCAAGACATTTTTATTTATATCTAATCATGTTTTCTATATTGTATATTGCTTTTAAAAATGAGACTGATTTTACAATTTTTTGAAAGACATATAATTTTCCTTATATTATTCCTTATTTTTGTCTGCCATATTAATGATCATGTTGGTAACATCAAATTTTATCTTACCACTGCTGGTCAAAAAAAGGCAATGCAGCAGATTCCACTCCTGGATTTCAGATTGTGATTAGTTTTACTCACTGTTTCAATTTCTCAGGGACACTTTTTGCAGCTCACTCTATAAGTGATACTTTCCTTTAAAGTCAAGAAGGCAACTGATCCATCTAGGAGAGCACATTTTCCAGCTGTCATGCTATTTAATGGCAATTTAGAAGCCGCTAATATTTAACAAAATCACATCAAATATATAACAAAAATAAAGAAAAACTGTGTAAAACATATGCTCAACTCAAAGTTAGTGGGGGTTATAGATTAACCATCACTTAGTTAATAATAACCCTTTGGTTGCATATTCTTGGATAATGCCCATTTTACTCTGACTCTTTGGAAATCTCATTTTTAAAAAACAGCCCCAGGGGCGCCTGGGTGGCTCAGCCGTTAAGCGTCTGCTTTCAGCTCAGGTCATGATCCCAGGGTCCTGGGATGGAGCCCCGCATCAGGCTCCCTGCTTTGCGGGAAGCCTGCTTCTCCCTCTCCCACTCCCCCTGCTTGTGTTCCCTCTCTCCCTCTGTCTTTCTCTGTCAAATAAATAAATAAAATCTTAAAAAAAAATAAAAATAAAAATAAAAATAAAAAACAGCCCCATAAGTGAAAAAGAGCCTGGAAATTGTTTTCACGGGGTTTTCTTCTCCCAACATGAATTAAGGGTTGAGTCGCGTGGTGGGTCAGATAAGCTGTGGGTGAGTGGTAAAAAAACTACCTCTTGTGACAGAAGAGCTGGGTGGGCGAGCACACTGGGAAGGTTGCTGGGAGGTGGTGAAGCATGGATCGTGGCCTGATGTCTTGTGGCCTGTGGCACAGACCAAAGTCTTCCTCATCAGGGCCCTAGGAATCGTACTAGGAATCATCCCTGTCGCCTCATGTCTCAGTCTCACACTGAGAGCCTGTGCCACCTCCAGAAATGACATGCAGGCTTCCCTTACCTCACACCTCACCAGGCCCCTGTGCTCACCGAGTCATCTGCCTACTCTCCATGCTCCTTCTTCATTGTTTGCACGGACATAGAGGAGACTGTAAGGAAACATACCTTCAGCAACGTGTTAGTTATGTTAACACGGAGTGTGGTCTCAAAATGAAAGTTTTAGTGTTTAGCGTTTCCTGGTTAAATCCTCCATCAGTAATTAGGACTGTATTTCTCAAAAGCAATGGGTTGGCTCTGAATTATTCCCTTAGCCCTAGCTCCTCTACTATAGTTAGAGCAATTACTATTGTGTCATCCAAGTAGAGCTGATTTGTGTTTTCTCTCCCTAAGGAATCCACTGAAGTAAGCCCTGAGGTAAGTAATTTTTATTGAAATGAAATACATGTAATATTACCCAGTAGTGATTTCTTTTGTACTTTTATAACAGTTGCTTTTGGTTCTTAACAGGAAGTCGAGATGAGTGATGAAGAAAAGAATTACCTGAAACAACTGGTAACTTTCAAATAAACTTATACTTTAAATAAAGGAACAACCACTTTGGCCTCCCCCAAATTATCAGTATAATTTAATTCCAAATAAATGCTTTAAATCACATTCAAAATAAATCATATTTCTGTCACATAGTTCTGTATCCATGGTGGATATGAAGTAACTCTTTTGCAAACAGATATGAATTGATCTTTTAAGAAAAATGATTTTGAGCAATTATCTGATTGATTTTGAAACAGTTGCAAACCTCAAAAATGTGTTTTGTTTTTTTTCAAATGACCTACTTTGGAACTATGCTTCGCCTTCTCCTTGATGGAATAACATGACCTGACCAGAGAGGGAGACAATCCATAAGAGACTCTTAATCATAGGAAACAAATTAAGGGTTGCTGGAGGGGAGAGAGGTGGAGGGATGGGGTAATGGGGTGATGGACCTTAAGGAGGGCATGTAATGTAATGAGCACTGGGTGTTATATGACTGATGAATCACAGACCTGTACCTCTGAAACCAATAACACATTATATATTAATTAATTGAATTAAAATAAAAATTAGAAAAAGAATAACATGACCTTATGTCTCAAAAATAAAGTCCCATAGAGACTATTTTCTTACCACAGGAGTTCTTAGACCAGTATTGTGGCTGGAGACATGTGTATCTCAGTGAAAGGACACAGGCTTTGGAATCAGGAAATTTATCTTCCAACATCAGCTCCACCACTTTTTATGTATGTAATATTTATTAAGTACTTAATCTCAGTCAGCCAATGTACCATCAACTGAAAATTAAACATAGAAATAAACTGTTGACTGAGGGCTTTTGTGAAGATCATTTCAGGTAATATATGCAAACTATATACACAATGACAGGGATACAATAGATGTACTAGGAGTATTAGGTATTATTCTAATCATCATCCTATACAATGTAAAAATGTTTTCTAAAGATTTTACAACAGAAGCTGTATTTACTTAAATGCTCCCACTGAAAACCCATCTGATTTTAGTAAGTTCTCACAGCTATTTAGACTTTAGCATTCTTCCACCATATGAATCATATATTACAGCCATGGATCCACTCAATACTTGGTCCCTGGCAATTAAGAAAATAGGTTTGCATTCATAAGAACTGTAAATTATTCTCTGGGACATTGTTATTTTAATTATATCTTTACCGCATACAATAGTCCAAGATAAGGCTTATGAAACAGGCTTAAAGAAAGGATTTGGAAGTAGAGAACATTCTATGGATAGAAAATATGTGCCTGGCACTATGCAGAATGTTCTCTTTATATTAATTTGGATAATCCAGCAGTGTAAGTGATGCTCAGAGAGATTAAGCAACTGCCTCAGAATCCTAGATTCCAGTGAATAAAATCATGAGAAATTGTCGTGAGCTTATTTGACTCTAAAGACCAGAAATGGAAAAAGAAATTCTTCTTGAAAATTCTTCTTCTACTTTATTACATATAAATTTTCTTTTTTCTCTTAGATATTTTTTCCAGAGTGACTGCATTAATTAGAAGATTTCTTCAATTTTGTAGTTCACTCTATAATGTGATATTGTTTATAGTGATTTCTGTATAATTTCACTCTGCTTTTTCCAGGTCTACTTAGAATAATTTAGAAATTATCTAAATGGTGAAGTTATAATCCATATCGCTCTATCTCTCTTTTAAACCCTGGAGGAAATTACGTGAGGGGTGATTAATAATTTTATTTCTCTGTAGGTCCAAATCCACCAGTTTCACCAGAAGTTCACCTTCCCCCAATATTTCCAGGCTGTTCATCCACAGCAGATAGTTATGAACCCTTGGAATCGCCTTAAGGAAATTACCTACCCATTTATTCCCACTTTGGTATGTTTGATATTTTGAATAAGTAAAGTACACTGGCCTTTTGTTAAAAAAAAAAAAAAGATAAAAAAAAAAAATCCCAAATTCTCACATAGAAATTAAATCAAATTTAAGTAAAATCTCAAAGTCAGTAATTAAAATAAAAACATGTAGTTAAATATAGCAATATAAGATCATAACAATAGTGATAAAGAAATGCAATTATATTGAATTTTAACTTCCTAAACACTGGCATATATATTTTACTTGATTTCTGCAGCAATTCCTTGAGAGGAGAAGATATGGATCATATTAATTTGTTTTACAGAAACAGTCTGAAAATTGAAGTGGAATATCTGTAGTAAGTTTACCTAGCATCCAAAATCTCATATAGATTCAAAAACAGAAAAAGAGAATTTTCCTCGGATGAGAACTGTTAGGATCAACTGTCTTAATTTACATCTTAAAATTAAATCGCTGGTCAAAAGCTAAATATATGTATGGTAAAATAATAAGTAGGTAAAAAGGGCTAACATGACAAAATATGCAACAGCAAATCCAAGAGTAATTGCTGGTATTTACTGAGTATTTTTTTTTTTTTAAGATTTTATTTATTTATTTGAGAGAGAGAGAATGAGAGAGAGCACATGAGAGGGGGGAGGGTCAGAGGGAGAAGCAGACTCCCTGCCGAGCAGGGAGCCCGATGCGGGACTCCATCCAGGGACTCCAGGATCATGACCTGAGCCGAAGGCAGTTGCTTAACCAACTGAGCCACCCAGGCGCCCGGTATTTACTGAGTATTAACATGTGTCAGCCATAGTTCTAAACCCTCTGTCAATATTAACTAGGTTCATGCTCACATACACGTGCGAGGCTGTTAACATTAATGGCCAATGTGTAGGTGGTGCCAACATGCACAGGGAGGCTAAATTAATCACCCGTGATCACAGTGCATGTAATAAGTGGAAGAGGCAGGATTCCACCCAGGAGTCAAGCCCTAGGGCCCTTCCTCTGAAACACTCCACTACGGAGGCTATACTGCACACACATGCGAGCTGGAGATGAAGCTGATGGGGGGTCTGTACCTGTGATGGCACTGGTCCACAGCTTGGTTCTCTTCTCCAGTTTGGTTTTCCCGATGTTGGAAAAGAATCAGACAATTTTTCCAAATAATGCTATGTGAGAAAAATAATATCACTGATGTGGATAAAAGCTGGGCTGTATTTTCTGAATAGGAACATTCACTTTGCTCTCATTCCTTAGTTCTGTATTTTGCAATTGCTTATCATGAATCCACTAACTGAGGGCCTTGATAGATAGAAATGAGTTACTGACTCACATATCCTCAACTTCCTCTTTAGAAGGAGAAAGAAATTTATCAAGAAGTTTACTAAGTGTTAATTTAGAATTACGAGCACAAAGAGGGTATAATATGGGAAGGTCAATTGATATGACCTTTAGGAAACTTAGGCAAAGCAAGAAATGTCAGAAGGACATCTAAGGTGGAAGTAAATGGAATTTATAGAATATTTACAGAATAAATCTAAAATAAAGACATCTAGGGACATCTGGGTGACTCTGTCGGTTAAGTGTCCAACTCTTGGTTTCAACTCAGGTCCTGATCTCATGGGTTGCAAGATTGAGCCTACACTGGGCTCTGTGCTAAGCGGGGAGTCTACTTGAAGATTCTCACCCTCTGCTCCTCACCTCACGCTATCTCTAAAATAAACAAATCTTAAAAAAAAGACATCTATTCATAATGAATTCAGAATGAATGGCAGAGTCCACAGAGTTTTAAATACATTTTTATAATTGAGAAATATTGAATTTAGGAAAATATTTTTTATAATTCACCAATAAATCAAAACAAAATAAAACATAAAAAAAGACATCTAACAGAATGAATTGTGAAGGAGTTGTTTTTAAAGACATTTAAATTTTCAAAAGACATTTTGCTTGATACAAGTGTTTGACAAATGTACATTCAAATTAAATCAAGAAATTATCATTTAAGAAGTAGGAATATATTTTATGCCCAATAAATGACTTGGAAATTAAAATGTTCCTTCCAATGTGCTCGAAGGTATAAGTATTTCTCATTTAATGGAGGCATTAAATAGAACCATTGCAGAATCGGGCTATTATCTATCAATCTTTTAGTTATATGCACAACAAATACATGCTCACAGCCTATTATGTTGGCACTAGGATATTAATTAGTAATAAATATATAAAATTTTATTTCTGCAAAGCCAGGATGTATGTTTGCATGTTTATATGTATTATGCACACATAGATGTATACATGTCTATCCTGAAATATAAATTTTATTGATAATCAAATATTTTCTCTTTATTCATAGGTTTGACTGGAAAAATCTTTCCTATAACTTTCCACATCTATCATATCACCTAGGATACCAACCTGTTTCACTGCTTGTTGAAAAGGCAACAATCCTGAGCCAAAGCAAAATTGTGTGAAATATTGTCTGTATTGTTTGTACTCTTCCTTTCTATTGCATTGGACATGCTAGGTCTGGACTGTGGTCTCGTATTAACTGTATTGATGATCAGCTGAAGCTTCTGTAGCATGATTGCTAAGACAGAATCACACATCTCTTGCCAAAACATTAAAATTTCAAATGCATTTTTAACTGTATGGTTTTTTTTTTCTATCCCTCATACATAGAGATGAGGCCACTGTTACTGGAATAACCAGTCCTCTAACAACTAACTGATCTCAAGTGTGCTTCGTAGACCCAAGGCCTGAGAAGCTTCAGCTTATGGGCCCTACTATGGCTGTCCCTCAGCATGATTTAGTCCTCATTGTAACAGCTCTGTGATTGTTCTTGCTCCCATGTGTCTATTCCAAACAACATTCAGCCAAATTCTCAAGTCTGCAGTCACAGTCCCTGCCTCCCCAGATGAGAGCCCAGAACATCCATCCCCATAAGAAGCGAGTCAGACATTGGGAACCTAAATATTATAAGGCCTTCCCTTGGTGGTTAGACTTTTTTTCTAACAAATGTCAAGCGCATATGATAGACCAAACATTTTTCTGGATGTTGCTGTACCTCAGAAAACAAATTTCCTGGCTTCGTGGTGCTCACATTCTAACATTGGAGGAAGACAACAAGCAAGAAAAGAAATAGCAGGTGCTGTGCCAAGTGCTGATAAGTGTGCTACAGAAGAAGAAGGAGAATAGTAGGAGAATATTCTAGATAGGACAGCCAGGGAAGGCCATTCTGGCAAGTCAACATTTGACTTGTGAAATGAAAAGAACGTGAGAGTAGCTGGAGGAACCCAATTGTGGTAGAAGCAATAGTAAAAGTAAATTCACTGAGACAGATGCCTGGCAGAGGGAAGGGAGAACAAGAAAAGCCCAGCCTGGCTTGAGAACAGTGGGGGCTGGAGGCACCCATGGAAAGCACATCAGGGTGGGTGAAGGCCATGATGGCCTTGCAATTTGTGTTATGAGAGTCATCATGTAATGCATATTTGAGAAGTGTGAATGAATAAATCTAGGGGACTTTTTGTGTGACTTCAAAAAATCCTCTTGTCATGTAAGGGTCCCCTGTAGTATTCCATTCCATTTATTACCCCTTGGCCTCCTTCCTTTCCCACTCACCTGGGCTTCACCCTTGATCATTTTAAATATTCTTTTAATAGCTCACACTGACACCCTGCCTTTGACTATCCTACCTGGAAAAGCCTAACCCTGGAAAATCTCTAAAAATCTACTTCTACTCTTCTTTTACCCTGGCAGTTAAATTCTAAAGAATAAAAAAAAAAAATCTCCTAATCATACAATTTTCCCCCTTGTCTGTTTATGTTTTCTATACTTATTGGATATTCAAAACTGCTTTCAAACACTTCCTTGTTGGAGTTAGAGGTAGCTATATTTTCTTTTTTGTCCCCCCAAACTGTTGGTAGCTTCGTTACTCTCCTCAAGGCTTCAAAGATTTACCCTCCCCTCATTCTTAGAAAGGCATTTATTTCCCTTTCTCCATCAAAGAGAATACCCAATCCATTCAGCAGCATAAACTTCCACCTCCCAGTGTGATCTTCTATAATGATCTCAAGCTGGACACTGACTTTCCCCTGCCAGTCTCAAAGGTGTGCTGATCTTCTACTCCAGAGCCAAATTCTTTTTCTCTCCTTTTTAATCCTTACCAAAGCTATTCATTTTTTATTTTATATTTATTTATTTTTTTTATTATTATGTTATATTAATCACCATACATTACATCTTTAGTTTTTGATGTAATGTTCCATGATTCATTGTTTGCATATAACACCCAGTGCTCCATTCAGTACGTGCCCTCCTTAATACCCATCACCAGGCTAACCCATCCCCCCACCCCCGCTCCCCTCTAGAACCCTCAGTTTGTTTCTCAGAGTCCATAGTCTCTCATGGTTCCTCTCTCCCTCTGATTTCCCCCCCTTCATTTATCCCTTCCTGCTATCTTCTTCTTTTTTTTTTAACATATAATGTATTTTTTGTTTCAGAGGTACAGGTCTATGATTCAACAGTCTTACACAATTCACAGCACTCACCATAGCACATATCCTCCCCAATGTCTATCACCCAGCCACCCCATCCCTCCCACCCCCCACCACTCCAGCAACCCTCAGTTTGTTTCCTGAGATTAAGAATTCCTCATATCAGTGAGGTCATATGATACATGTCTTTCTCTGATTGACTTATTTCACTCAGCATAATACCCTCCAGTTCCATCCACGTCATTGCAAATGGCAAGATTTCATTCCTTTTGATGGCTGCATAATAATCCATTGTATATATATACCACATCTTCTTTATCCATTCATCTGTCAATGGACATCTTGGCTCTTTCCACAGTTTGGCTATTGTGGACATTGCTGCTAGGATGCAGAGAAAGGGGAACCCTCCTACACTGTTTACCGGAATGCAAGCTGGTGCAGCCACTCTGGAAAACAGTATGGAGGTTCCTCAAAAAGTTGAAAATAGAGCTACCGTATGACCCAGCAATTGCACTACTGGGTATTTACCCCAAAGATACAAATGTAGGGATCCAAAGGGGTACATGCACCCTGATGTTTAAAGCTATTCATTTTTAATAGGAATGGTTATGGTGTAAGTAGTAATGATGATTATTACAGGTAAAATGTACTGAACATCTCTTATGTGTGATATGATTAATATGCATTGTCTTAATTAATCTCTTATTAATAACAATGCACAGAGGTAATTGGAGCTTATTCCTAAAGACACTACTGCAATTGGTCCTGTTGATTCAGCCTTACTGGTCAGTAAGTGTCTGTGTGACTCCCTTCCTTCCACTACTTCTATATGTTTTGCATCAACTACTTTTTCTCAGACTTAACTTGATGTTCAGTAGGGTTCATACCTCAGCCTCTTTCCTCACTATATTCCTTCTTCTATCATCCTGCCACTTTAAGAACTTTTAACTTATATTGTTTAATAGTTTATTTTAAAAAGAAATTTTATATAATCATAACCCAAGCCACAGGTTTAATATGTAGTTTTATGTACAGTTTTTTGATACACATTAATATAAACAAAAAAATTCTAAAAACCCTTCTATCCATGTACTGCCTAAAATCATCTTGTAAATTTATTTATTCATCTAATATTTATCGAGTATGTACCACATGCCAGACATTATTCTAATACTCTGAAGATACAGCAGCCCATGAACTAACAATATTTTTGCTATTACCAATAGTAATGAAGTTATTAAAAAAGGAATTTTTCTCTTTATGATAAAAAGATATACACTATAACAAATGCTATAAGACAAAAGATCTAATTTTTATTTCCTTTTAAAAATTTGAGTACATTTGGGCTACCTCAGTGCCTCAGTCAGTTGAGTGACGGCCTTTGGCTCAGGTCATGATCTTGGGGTCCTGGGTTTGAGCCCCATGTCTATATTAAGTTAATGGTCATTTAAGATCAAACACATTCTAAGAAAACTTCTTTCTTTTTACTCCCTACTATACTGCTTATGTATATGCTGTCATATTTTATATCTTTTTATTCATATTTTCTTACATCTAATTATGGCCAATTCTTTTCCACTTAAAGAAATTGCTTATTTCTCATAAGGCTAGTTTAGTGCTGACAAACTCCTTTACCTTTGGGAAATTCTTTATCTCTCCTTTAATTGTGATTGATAAGTTTGGACGGTTGACTATTCTTGGTTGTAGATTTTCTCCTTTCAACACTTTGTATATATCATGCAATTCCTTTATGGCCTACAAAGTTTCTGCTGAAAAATCAGCTAATGGTCTTATAGAGTTTCCCTTGTATGTAACATTTGCTTCTCTCTTCTCTTTAAAATCTTCTCATGCTTTTAAAATTCTCTCTTATCTTTAATCTTTGACAGTTTAATTATTATATGTGTGGACCTCCATGGGTTCATCTTGTTTGGAATTCTTTGTGCAATCTGTTGGGATTTAAACCTGGAAGTCCATTTCTTTCTCTAGGTTAGGGAAGTTTTCAGGTATTATTTCTTCAAATAAGTTTTCTGCCTCCTTTCTCTCTCTCTTCATCTTCTTTTTTTTTTTAAAGATTTTATTTATTTATTTGAGAGACAGAGACAGAGATAGCGACAGAGAGCACAAGTGGGGAGGAGAGGAAGAAGCAGACTCACCATTAAGCGGGGAGCCCGATGTGGGGCTCGACCCCAGGACCCTGGGATCATGACCTGAGCTGAAGGCAGACTATAAACCAACTGAGCCACCCAGGCTCTCTTCATCTTCTTCTGGGACCTCTATAAGGCAAATGTTCATTTTCTTGATGTTCTCCAAGGGATCCCTTAACCTATCTTCATTTTTTAAAATTCTTTACAATTTTTGCTAGTTACTTTGGGTGCTTTCCATTACCCTGTTTTCCAGATCACTCATACATTCTTCTACATCTGCTAATCTACTGCTGATTCCCTTTTCATTTTAGTAATTCACACGAGAATATACGGAGAATGGTGTTTTAGTAAAATAAATAAACATCATGGATTTGCCATAGGCTGTAAAGTGTTTCATTGTGAGACAATTGAAGGACGAGGAGAAAAAAGAAAATGAAAAGAGAAGGAAAATCCAGAAAAAATACCGCCATAAATATCATTCATTGTTTGCACTCTTATGCCACTAATTTAATGTCACACTTGTGCTGTAACAATAGCTCTTTATTGGTGTTTCCCTTGTAAATATAAACCCTGGCATTTTCAAACAGAACGGTGGATGGTTTTAGAGGAAATTATGTCTGTTTTACTTAACTATAAAATATCAGGACATGTTCTGGTCCATCAGTATTCTAAAATGACCTACTGTCTTTGGAGGATGGCACCATAACAAACACAAGAAGGTTATTCCAGTGCTTAGATTCTGCCTTCTTGTTTCCCATACTCACACACAATCCCCATACTTCCTATTATGTCATAGCAGGAAGTGGTGGAATATTGCTGACACTTTGATATCCAACCTGAAATATGGGTAAGTTAAGCTTAATTGTAGGTTTTAAATGTGTATATTAGCATGTATCTATTTTTATTACCAGACACTTTAGCTTTGTTCCTGATACTGTTTGGTATTGCCCTTGGAGAATTAGTTCACTTTTTCTTCATGAGGGTATGAATCTCATAGATCTATTAGAATAGTGTCTAGTCACATTGCTTACATGAATCAATAAAGAAATAAGTGAGAGATGGAGGGAGAGAGAAATAAAATAGTTAGAAAAGAAGGAAGTTATGACAATTCTAAATGAATAAGCAGGGCTTCTTTTTAAAAATCAGACTTATTTCAGTACTTACTAAACCCTATATATCTTTTTTTCCATTGAGAATATACTAAAGATTAGTTTTGCTTTGCATTTGAGAAGAGAATATGTATCTATAAGGCTTAGAAATCAATGAAGTATATAAAATAATTAAAAATGAATTTGACTGTAATTCTTTTTTTGCCTTATAAAACATTTGTTATGTTTTGTATGCTACCCAGAGAATAGCAATAATTTCTAATGGGTGGTTCAAATATAGCACAGATTATTTACCTAAAAATATTTTCTTAAAAAATCTGATAAAAATTAAACCTTAATTGTATTTATAGGACCTAGTCTCTAGACAAATAATACATTATTGAGTCTATCATTTGGTTTCTCAAACTTTACGCTACACAGATAATTGTCCGGAGATACTGTTAACATGAGATTCCTAGTGTATCTTCAAGCTTCTGATGCAGTGAGTCTGGAAAAAGGGCCTATGCATTTGTATTTCCACAAGCTCTCAGGTGATTCTGATTCTGATGGTTCCATGTATCACATTTTGAGTAACAGTGGACTAGGACATAACATTTACAAACCCTAAAAATGATTTTCTTATATTCAGTTCTGACTACATCGAATTATTTAACTGGTAGCAAAAAGGTGAATTGTTATACAAATTTACCTAGAGATTAAATGAAAAGAAATTTTCCTTCTATCTAGTGTATTATCACATACACATGGCTTCCACTGAGGAACATGAGCCCCTGAAGACTCAAAGGAAGTAGATTAAATTCCAAAATATGTGCCTCCAGCTACTTGTGAGACATATAGACTAAGCATCTATGGTCATTTGATTTGAAAATAAGAATTATTTTATCATACAGTATTCAATGGATGACTGAATTTTGACCAATTTTGGATATACTTCAAGACTTAAAGTTTGCCAAAGTCAATAGAAGAAAAGCACATTCTAATAATTTGGAGGAAACACACTTGAAATAAATGAAGACTCCAATTTTATTGTTACATTTGTCACCACTTAATAGACAGAAAATTTTAATAAAATGGTATCATTTTTGGCATAGAGTTGTTCCATCTTGGACATGCATTTGTTGAAATAAGGAAGCAGTGCTCTTCAGAAACATTTTTACTGCTTCAATCATTTCTATGCTTGGCTTACTGCAACTTACTTTTCCCTTTGTCTTATGCACATATGCGTAGACTAACACTGGGATTAATATTTGGTGGGTCTGTTTCCTGTCATCTGCTTTACAATCTTCTATTGTAAAATCACCATGTTCAGTTTATCTTGGTTTATTTGGAGACAGGTTTTGGGCATTATTTTCAGCTCAATAATGTGATCTCATATTTGACATGACTTAGAAAAACAAATGGGGGATTTCAGTGTATTTAAGTACATCAGTGCTCAGGAAAAGCACCTCACCTCTTAAGGCTTCAGAATTTCAACTTCTGACTCTTGAGTCTCATCTTGGATAACAGGTAATACATTCGTGTACGACCAAGTATAATGTTTTATTTTAATCTTTTGTTTGTTGGAATAAGTTGGAAACCATTTATAAAATGTATATTACTGACTGATAATTTCTCATAAAGAAATAATTTAAAGACATAATGACCTGATGTAAAGATCTGAAGGTGAGTTCAGGATTTCAATGCCTCTGAATTGAAAGCCCTCATTGTACAAAGAGAATGATGTGGCAAAATGGAGAAAATGTCCTCCATCCTCTCTGCTGGTGGGATCTTCTAAAAATCTTTTTATGTCCTCGACTATATATGTGACAGCAACTGTGTTAAGAATTACTTTTACCTTTAACTTAAAGTTGGAGTTTAAATTTTATGAGACAATGATCTCCAAAGAGTGTCAGCTCTCTTTTGGCAAGTGTGTGTATTTCAAAAATTTTTGTCACCTTATTTTAAAGTTACTTTGTTCCCAGCACTAATTCATTTTCCATAACCTTTTCTGTGTCATTTTCATCATTTGAAATAGTTTGTTTTTCTGCATAATTAACACTGTATAAAGGACTATTTTATTTTAATAATTCATTTTATTTAACCTATTTTCATTTTATTTATAATTTGGCAGGGAAAAAAAAGTTTGTAGTATTTCAGACTTTTATCATTGTGTTCCTTGGGAATTATTTTTTCAAAGCCCTAAATCTATCTATCTTTCTTTCTATCTATCTATCTATCTATCTATCTATCTACCTATCTATCTATCTATGGAAGACCACTTCTGTTCATTTCTCTCAATCTTCCACTTTCAATGAAATGCTAGGTATAAACAACACAAAAGTTATATCCTATTTTGTATCATAACATGACTAATATTTGGTCTAACTAGTAGATGATAGAAAAACTTCACCAAGAAATATTTAGTTTTCATAATTTGTTGAATGCCACAGTCCTGCATTAAAATTAATGAGACTAAATAAGCAGATAAGGAACAAGGAAAGTGCCATCATCCCTGAGTTCTGTTTCATATGTTAAAGACTTAGAGTTATTTAGCAGAAGTACAGTCTGTTCTATCTCTAGACATAAGTGGTTACTGTAATGTTCTATCAAAATTGGTGGCTAAGAAAAGAGCCTTTACCTATTATTTATCTTATAGTTTGTAAGTATTTTATTTATATGTCTTCAATTCAGAAATGAATAATCTACCTTATTTCATTTTCAACAGCAATAAAATGGGTTCACTTGCATACAGAGAATTACAAACAATGTCGAACAGTCCCCAATCACATTAATTTGGTTGAATAGACAATATGGAGAATAAATTATTTTTACCAATTCAATTGCTCAACATATCTACAGATATTGTTCCTGAAATTTCTTTTCAATTTGATTTTTCTCTGCCAACTATCACTCATTTTCAAATACCAAGATCACACCATCTACACCATTCCCAAGCCTGAAACCTGGCTCATTTTCACTCACTCTGTTAAAAAACAAAACAAAACAAAACAAAACAAAACAAAACAAAACGTGCCCTGTTGATTGTCGTTCTATCTTCTAAACATTTCTTTACACTCTGCCTTAACTCTCCTCGCGTCATTTTGTGGGCCCCATAATCTTACAACAATCTAAAGGGCCAGCCTGTCGCCATCACTGTCCTTTTTACATGTTGAACTATGTCACTTCCAGCATGCTATGCTCCCTCTCCTTTGTGTTTCTCGGCTGGCTCCGAACACCTCTCCTGACTTATCCTATATAATCTAGCACAACCTTAGCTTTTGCTTTACTTTAATGTCCCCATCCTCTTGGTCTCTTCAAGATGTCCCTTTTGGGTGTTTCTATAGCACTTTCCTATTTCCAAATCACATCACTTCTCATTACTAAGCAATGTCCCCTACCATTGTAGGTCCCTAAGTTCCCTGGTGTCAGGCAATGTGTTTCCATTGTCTTTGTCTTTCCTCAGTGTTTCTCAAGGCTTTGGAGCATAGTTTGATCAATAAATGTTTGATCTGTAAATGCAGGAATGAATGTGCTACTGATTTTCACATATGCTTTCACAGGACTCAGCCAAATATGAAGATCTTTGCCTTTGCCTTTATCATGGCTCTCATGGTTGCCATGATCGTAAGTATATCAGGAAATTTTGAACAATATGTTCTCAGTAGTTATCCAAGGATTCTCCTTATTTCTTGTGTTTTTTACCTATGTTTGTTTGCATTTTTCTGAACACAGTTTTATAGATTTTAATATTTTTTAGACAGCTATGAAGTTTTTTATAGACAGTGCAGTTTTCTTGAATTAACCTAGATAGATAAGTTCATTAGGAGTTTAGAATAAATCCTGGGTACACACACACAAACACTCTAAACATACACAAACTCTCAAGTGTAATTAATGTAAAAATAACATTTTTAGAAGAGCACCATAAAGATGTGAGATGAGAGGCACTTAAATATTATATTATAAAAGGCACTTCAATATTATAAGCTCTAGCCCAATAAAATGTCAGGAGCTCCTGCCTGTATAATCATTTACCTGTGTGTCACCAGGTAAAATTTGACCTCTCTGAAGCTGTTTCTTCCTCCTTCACCTCCTCCCAGTTTCTTTGGTTCTTACTCTGTTAACGTTAATGGTCTCTTTCACTTTGGAATTCTTTCTGTTCAGTTACTGAGAAATTCATCAAGATATAATATTTCAACTAATCCAACAAGTTCAAGTGGATGATTAAAAAAATATTGCCTAACACAGTTTATCACATTATTTTTAATAAAAAGAAGTGGGAAAATAAAAATCTAAGAAGAGAGAAAAACATAATACCAGATTCTCTTAGCACATAAGTATTTGAATGTGAGTAGCTTTTGAGCAACTTAAAACATATTCATATAAAAAATATTTGTTTTGAGCAATTCTGAAGCTTAGCTTTTGAATTTCACTTCCATTCACACATAAGAGATTTTTCTCCCTTTTACGCACACAAGATAATTTGTACCAGGGTGAATTGATATTAAAATGTAGCAAGTTAATTATAGCAAAAACTTACTCTTCATTCCTTTTAAAGATGTCAATAAACAAAAGCACTAATTTAGTGTATTAGTTACTAAGACTTTTCCTCCATTATGTTTAATCATAATTGTGACAATAATGCATTTTTACATTCAATTTGGAATTACAAAATGAAGATACTATTTTTTTCTTTGCTTTTTTGAAAGGGAGCTGATTCATCTGAAGAGGTAAGACATATTTTCATTTATTGGAAAACTTGGTAAGTGACCATATATAAAATTTTAATGTTCTCTATTTTAACAGAAATTTGATCATCATAGAAAACATCACGATGTAAGTATTTTCTTGATAATGTGGTATAGTACAAACATGTTTTATATTGTCGTCTCTGAGTATTTCTTCTATAAGGAGAATCGATGCATATCTCTGAAACATATTTATATGATGAATGGCTAAAATACATATTGATTTTATTTATTTTTGACACTGGTAAAAGACCAAAAAGTCTTGTGCACTAGTACCATTTAATTGGAAACTCACAATGCCATCCTGAAGAAACCAATTATTCTCTCAGAACTTAAGTATCTTTGTCTGGCAAATAATTACCTTGACCTAAAGAATACTTGAAATTCTAATTCTATTATGTATAATATATACCTACTGGAGAAAAGAGGCTGCTAAAAACATATAAGAGGTGGTAAATTTCCACCTTCTGATTCTTTTGGAGGCTGATGAACTCATTAGGTTAAGTTAACTTGACCATGTTAAATAAGGTAAGAAATTTCATTTCTTTAACATTTTTCTTAACGAAATGTACCCTTGATATCTCATATTATTTTGACATGTCATCTCAATGTGATAAGCTCTCAAAAATTCTTACTAATATAGTATATAGATGCATTTGAAATGGTGCCATGTAAGATTCAAGAGCAAGGATGGATGATATTTGGACTGAAAGAGGTGAATATTAAAGAATATGGGAGTTCTATGAGACAAGATCACTAGAAGTTAAGAGTGAGAAGTAGCACTTCCATCTAACCTGGAATTCATAAAGAACCTCCTTCCTGGGATATTCAAGGACAGGCAAAGTAAAAGCTTGGAGGTAATATTATAATATTACCTCTTGTGAGTGGCTGGCTATAATCAGTGGCCCTATATGTATTATAAAACAACAAAATGATCAACAAACAATAAAAATGTGACTGGTGCATCATTTCTATCTTCTTTTAAACATTTTTCTTATAAAAAAGTGAAAACCTAACCAAAAGTTTGAGAAAACAACCATGTATATGATACATGAGTTCCTACCAACTTTAACAACCTGATTTTTAATCGAAATTATTGTGAAATATTTGCAGGTTATTGTCTCATTTCTCTGCCACTGTCCCTTTCCTTTTGTTTGTATGCAGAGATGGTATCCTGAAAACTTCTACTATTATCATCAATATCCACGATATCAGAGATATTATGACTATAACTAACTTTACAATGCTGCACAGTAACCCAGGACAGGATTACAGAGGTAAGCTGGGTCTAGTGACATTTTGTATTCCAGAAGTATCAATGGGGACAGTCTGAACAAGAAAAAACAAAAGCAAGGCATCAAACCAAAAGCAGCCCCAGTTTAGGAAATGGAACCTAGTGTAGCTCTCCTAAGGGGTAGTTATTTATCTGTTTCCAAAAGAAAACTTCTGTCCTGGGATGGTTAAGGGGCTGGGATTGGGGATGGGAAAAACTGTGTTTGTATCCTGGTCCTGACAACTACTATATTATGAGCTTAAATCATTCCTAATCTTTCATAACTTCACTTTGCCATGGGCAAACCAGCATTGTAATTAAGACAAATTACATAAAAGACTTTGATTAGAATTGTACATAAATGTCACTCCAGGCAGCCCTGCCACTAAACCTGTGCCTAGATATTGTTTAAAACTTTTCCTTCTAAATCATAATCTTTGAAATAGCTGCAAAAACACCATCTGGGAAATTGTCAGAAATGTAGAGTCTGAAACCACACCCAGCCCTATTGAATTAAAATCTGCATTTTAGGGGCACTTGGATGGCTCAGTCGGTTAAGCGTCTGCCTTTGGCTCAGGTCACAAGCCCCATGTTGGGCTCCCTGCTTGGTGTGGAGCCTGCTTCTCTCTCTCCCTCCGCAGTGACCCCTGCTTGTGCTCTCTCTCTCTGTGCCAAATAAATAAATAATCTTAAAAAAAAAACAGAATCTGCATTTTACTAAGATCCTTATATGACTCATAACACAATAAAGTTTGAAACTTTGTCTTGGGGATTCTGATGAGCAGTTAGAATAGGGACCACTGCTCTAATACAATACCAACAAGAGGAAAGGAAGTATTAGCAATTTACTTTTGGATGACAATTTTACCTAAAATAATATTGAATGTTCCAAATTCTATGAAAGATTTAATATTTCACTATAATATAAAGCAATATTTTTGGAGAAAAATAAACTGTCATGCAATTTAGAATTGAAATAGATCCAAAGGATTTCAATTATTTTTAAATGCACATGGAGAATTCAATCACATTGAATTCCCTGTTGTCATTAACGGCAGAACAAAGAATCTGAACTTGACTCCCTAAGCATTAGGTAATAGCGAATAATATTTAATCAAGGAAGGGTATACTAAAAATATTGCTTGGGAGAGATTAACATTCAATAAATGAGTAGGCTATAATTAAGAGGAGGGTGGTGGAATTGAAATAGCTTGGTGATAGACTCTGGGGAAATATGAAAAATAGACCCTAAGAAAAAGCAATCAATAGGTTTAAAGTTGGGTTGAATGAAGCCTACAGCAGGGAAGGTGACAAACAAAGAAATGGATGCAAGTTGTCAGAATTGGATTAAGGATTCAAAGTGCTGAGCACTATGGCATTCAGAAAGAGACAGTGCTCTGCTCTTACCCTTCAGTTTCTTGGGTTTTGTTTTTTTCCCTACAGGGAATTTTCCTTTGTATATGTGTTTTGCTTTGTTTCAGTTAGGGATGTTAAAGACAATTTGGTTATGTTAAGTTTAAAAAAGAATAGCATTCAAATTGAAAAGCCAAGAGAGCTAAAATGCAGAACTAAACCACTGAATCTCAAGTGAGAAGTGACACAGGGAGAGAAAAGAAGATAGAAAGTCATTCAATCAATTTTTCAATATTCATTCAATACGTTTTTTAACTCTGTGAAATGCTGCAGCCACAGGAAATGTAACTACCATCAGCCCGAGTCCCTGCGCTCCACAGCTTATTATGGATATAAAAAGAAGCAGCATGCAATCATTTCATAAAGAAGTGATGTGAGTGGATGGGTTATTTAGGCCAATTATAAAAGTAGGAGTATGTCAGTTGAGTGAGAAGGATCTAGACAGACCATGAAGAAGGCCATTGAGAAACTACCAAAATAATTTAGGATGAGAAATAAGAGCTTAATGAAAAAAAGAAGAGAGAGATTACAATTTCCTCTACTGTAAAGTCTGATTGTGCCAGTTCTGTAGAATAATTCTGGTCAAGCTTTTTCCTGTGAATGATTTTAGTCATGGCACTGTTTTTGGTCAGGGATCCTTTGTCCTGTCAAACCAAAACAAACCCAAACTTAGATAAAGAGAGACTTTCTTCAAAACAAAATCCATTGCATGGGGAGAGCACTTAAATCTCAGAAATCTGCAAGTGTCTCAGAATCCAACAGAAAAGTCTTTTCTTTCATAGGCTAAAGAGAAGTCAGCAAAGATTAGCAGAAACTTTTGAAGGGAACTTGGGCAAGCAGCGGGAAAGGACCAGTAAGGTCTGTCACAAAGTGCCCACTGTGGTTAGCCGATTCTCTGGGTCAGCGGATAAAGGACACACTCTATCTTTAGTGCTTGTTCAGACTTGGGGACAAGCAGAGCTCAGAGCCCGTAGGAAGGAGAGAAGCCTGATGAACATTTCATCTGGACCAAGCAAAGGGCAACAAATGGGCACCTGCGAACACTTGGTCAGTCTCTGAGGAATGTATCTAGATACAACTCAAAGCCAAGAAAGCATAAGGCTATTAACAATGACTTGATGTGTAGTTCAAGTTTAATAAAAAGAATGTTTTCTCTTTCTCCACAGGCTTGGCGGAAAGTCCTATTTTCTCTCTTACTCACGATGATTCTTCCTATTCAGAAATCCTCTACCGATCTAGTCACATTTATTAGCCCCAATATAATACATTCACCCAATGTATTTTAAAATTATGTTTTGAAAAGTAATTTTAAAAAGTACAGTTTTATTTGCATTATGTTATGTATTTTATCACTATTTAAAAATGATTAGACCCACCAATAATTTCCAGTTTTTCCAAAACAAAAAAGAAATCCAATCAAATAGTGTTACAGGAACAACACACACTGGAGATTAATGATCAATATTTTTAAAACAATAGTAATAGTAGTCTCTGAACTATTTGAAATTTTCCTCTTTTTTTCCTCTATGTTAATAGCACTATAAAAATAAAAAAAAAAACTTGTCATGCATAATGAATTGATTTATCAAGAATATACTGTTTCTCCCTTTGTATTTGTTTCCTGGAGTGGCCATTACAGATTATCAAAACTGGTGGTTTAAAAAAAGAAATTTATGCTCTCATAGTTCTGGTGGCAGAGCTTTGTTCTTTCTAACAGCTCTAGGGTATAATCTTTCTTCACCTCTACCTAGTTTCTAGCATTTTTTGGCAATCCTGGAATTCCTTGGTTTGTAACTGCATTATTTCAATCTCTGCCTCTCTTGTCAAAGCAATCTTCTCCCTCTATGTGTCTCTTTTCTTATGAAGACACCAGTCAAATGGATTAAGGGCCCACTCCATGGGTTATGATGAACTCATCATAACCAATTACATATGCAGTGACCCATATTTCCAGAGAAGGTCACTTTCTGAGGTCTTGGGGTTAGGATTTTAGTCATAAAGGGGGGAGGGACACAATTAAACCCATTTCACCCAGCTGACTTTTGATTCCCAATATAAATTTTCTGCAACTATTATAGGTCAATGCTCATAATATTCTTCACTATGTCAACATTTCTAAAGAAAAGACATGCAGTGCTATTTCATAATCTTCTGGGACATGATTATGGAAGAGTGTAGTTTATGACATACTTGAGTGGTTATTTAAGGGGCATGAAATTCATCTAAACAATCTCATTTTAACTTTGAAATATCCTACACTAGAAGACATTCCAATTCATGCAATTTACATGAAATCACTAGAACATTAATCAAAATCTTGCTTTAATTGTAATCATACTCCTAAGTAAAATGGATCCATTTTTAGCAAGTGACTGGAAGGAGAATCTCAGCTGTACAATGCTTGTAAATATTGACAGTTAAGTTTACAAATTATGCTGAATTACAATTTTTATGAGATAGAATGTTTTATTCACCAAAATTCATGGAGACAGGGTTTTTCTTCTGGAGAAAAAGAGTCAAAACTAAAGGCAAATTTCTAATCACCAGAGAGATGCACAAAAGAGAGAGAACCATGGTGGGACCGAAGACGTTTGCAAGGAACAAAAGGAGGGTGCTAAGGCTCAGAAGATGGGGAAAGAACAGGAGATAAAGAAGGTGGTAGAATGCTGAGCTGTGTGTATTGTGTGTTCCTCCTGAACTGCCTTTGGCCCTCTACCTTGCATGATTTGGTGTGTAAAAGACTTCTGAAGTTTAACAAAACAAAATAGAACTCTTTGTTGAGCCCCTCCTCCAGTCTCAGTTTAATTTATGGTGGACTTGCTCAGATTAAAAAACCTAAGAATAGTCATTAATTTTTTTCTCCTCTGCCTTTCACTCTTTACCTATAACCGATGTATATCTGGTAGACTGTACCTGTAATACATATACTACATGTATATACTCCACACACACACACACACACACACACACACACACACACACGTTTTATACACTCATTATTTGTGACCACAAAGAGTTTTATTTGTAAAGTGGTTCAGGTACAGTGCAGTTGCAAATACATATGTCTCAATACAGCACTGTTAATACACTTAGGCACTGAGAAATAACTCTGCACTGTGGTTTTCTTTGAAAAAACTTACTTTCATGTATCAGCCTTTAAGAGTCAGATCAGTGGCCTAGCACTCAAGTAGACATCCTTACATGTACATCCTTTTTTTAAGTTTTATTCTGGCTCTCTCCCTTTCTGGTGTCATGATTCTCTTGTGTGATAACAGCCTAATGGTGTTGAGGGAAGAATTCACGTAGTAGCATACATAAATACAATGTCTGACATAGAGCAAATGCTTAAAAATTGCAGCAAGAGTGATTACCACTTTCCATGCTTGAGAACTGAATGCTTTCCCAGAAGTAATATTATTAAATCTGTACACAATCCTCCTGGATCAGTCTGATTACATCCCAATAAAGAACCCAACACAGGAGAGAATTCAGTTACATGCCCCAAATCACACAATTAGTAAATGGTTAGAGAAAAAATATCAATATTTGGGTCCACTGGATCCCAAAGCCCAGGCATAAGACTCCCACACTGCCTGATTTAGTTTCCTATTGTTGCTACAACAAATTACTGTGAACCTAGGGGCTTAAAACAACAAACTTACGTTTTATATTTTAAACCATTTTACTGAGATTAAGATTAAGATGGAATAGCTGTACCTATTTAACATATATAACTTGATCAGTTTGGGGATAAGTACATACCCATGAACCACCATCCAGACTAGAGATACATGCATCACTTCCCAGGTCCCTCCTGCCCCCTTATTTATTTATTGTTATTACAGTTTTGTGTGCATGTGTGTAGTAACAACACTTAACATAAGATCTACTTCCTTAGCAGATCTTAAGTAGACAGTACAGTTTGTTAGCTGTAGACACCAAGCTGCACAGTAGGTCTCCAAGACTTACTTATCATGCAGGACTAAAACTTACTACTTTTGGACCATCACTTTCCCATTTCCCTATCACCCAGTCCCCCGGGCAAGCATTCTACTCTATGCTTCTTTGAGCTTGACTATTTGAGATTCTCCAAATAAGTGATATCACACAATGTTTGTCTTTTTAATGTCTGGCTTATCTCACTGAGCATAACATCCTTCAGGTCCACCTTTGTTGTCCCAAATGGCATGATTTTCTTTTTTTTCTAAAGCTGAGTAATTTTTTAATGTATGTTTACACCCCATTTTTGTTATGTATTCATCCATCAAAGCACATTTATTTTTGTATCTTGGCTACTGTGAACCATCCTGCAATGTGCATGCAGGTACAGTTGTCTTTTAAGCTCCTCATTTCAATTTCTTTGGATATATTCCCAAAGTGGAATTACTGAATCACAAGACAGTTCTAATTTTTAAAGATCAACCACATTGTAGGGGCGCCTGGGTGGCTCAGTCGTTAAGTGTCTGCCTTCGGCTCAGGTCATGATCCCAGGGTCCTGGGATCGAGCCCCACATCGGGCTCCCTGCTCCACTGGAAGCCTGCTTCTCCCTCTCCCACTCCCCCTGCTTGTGTTCCCTCTCTTGCTGTGTCTCTCTGTCAAATAAATAAATAAAATCTTTAAAAAAAAAAAAAAGATCAACCACATTGTATTATTGAATTATAATTGACATACTGCGTTATATTAATTTCAGGTCAATCCTAGTGGTATTGCTGTATCACATGGCATTTCTATTTTTACTTTTGTGATGAGCCTCCCTACTATTTTCCATAATAGCTGTACCAATTTTTTTCTGAGAGAGAGAGCACAAGAGGGGGGACAGAGGGAGAAGGAGAGAGAGAATCTAAGGCTCCACAATCAGTGCGGAGCCCAGTGTTGGGCTCGATCTCACAACCCTGAGATCATAACCTGAGCCAAAATTACATGTGGATGCTTAACCGACTGAGCCACCCAAGGGTCCTACTTTTACCAATTTACATTCCCTCCAGTGCATCAGCGTTCCCTTTTCCCCACATCCTCACCAGCACTTATTTTTTGTTTTTTGTTTTTTTTAAATAATGGTCATACTGAAAGAAACCTTGCAAGGGGAGACTTCCCTCTCCCTCTCCCACACTTTGTGGTGCTGTTGTCTTACATGTTACTTTTGTTTTAAAAATATTTTCCTTTTAGAGTTTTAAGATATAAGTAATTAAGGTGATTCATATTTATCCCATTTCTACCATTTCTTTGTGCTTCCTTTGAGTAGTGACAGATTTCCAGGGGCTATTGCTTCTCCCTGCCATGATTTCCTTTACTATTTCTTGAAAGCAAGTCTTCTGGAATCAGTGATTATTTTGTCTTCATTTAGAAGCATATGTTCACTGGTTATAGAATTTATTGGAGAGATTTTTTTTTAGTACTTAAAAAACTTTTGTCACTCTCCTCTTACTTTAATTTTTTTTTTGCAAAATCAAATCAACTGTCCTTTGCATCTTTGCTACTCTGGTTACTTCTAGATGTTTTCTTTATGGCTGTTTGTAAGCAATCTGATTATAATGTTTGATGTAGTTTATTCATGCTCTTGCACTTGTCATTTGGTTGAACTTCTTGATCTGTGGTGTATAATATTCCTAATATTTAGAAAAATTTCAGCTATTGATTCCTTCCTCTTCCTCTTTACTACAATATCATATATATTCACACACAGTTTTTCCACAGATCATTCAAGCAGTTTTTTTTTGTTGTTGTTGTTGTTCACTTTCTTTTTCCACATTATTCCATATAGTTTTACTGCTGTATTTTCAAATTCCCTACTCTTTTCCTCTAAACATGCTGTTAACAATATTCAGTGTACTTTTCATCTCAGGCATCATATGTTTGAAATATGCTCATGCTTTCCTCTACTTAAACACATAGAATACAGTTACAAGTAGATTTTTTTATTTTATTATGTTATGTTAATCACCATACATTACATCATTAGTTTTTTTTTAATTTTTTATTATTATGTTAATCCCCATATATTACATCATTAGTTTTAGATATAGTGTTCCATGATTCATTGTTTGCATATAACACCCAGTGCTCCATTCAGTACGTGCCCTCTTTAATACCCATCACCAGGCTAACCCATCCCCCCACCCCCCTCTCCTCTAGAACTCTCAGTTTGTTTCTCAGAGTCCATAGTCTCTCATGGTTCGTCTCTCCCTCTGATTTCCCCCCTTCATTTTTCCCTTCCTGCTATCTTCTTCTCTTTTTTTTTAACATATAATGTATTATTTGTTTCAGAGGTACAAGTCTGTGATTCAACAGTCTTACACAATTCACAGCACTCACCATAGCACATATCCTCCCCAATGTCAATCACCCAGCCACCCCATCCCTCCCACCCCCCACCACTCCAGCAACCCTCAGTTTGTTTCCTGAGATTAAGAATTCCTCTTATCAGTGAGATCATATGATACATGTCTTTCTCTGATTGACTTATTTTGCTCAGCATAATACCCTCCAGTTCCATTACAAGTAGATTTTTAATATGCTTATTTACTAATTCTATCATTTGTGTCACTTCTGACTCTGTTCATATCAACTGAGATTTCTCTTCATTGTGAGTCACATTTTTCATCTTTGCTCCATGCCTGGTAATTTTAGTAGGATGCAGGACAATGTGTTTTGCTTCTTTTTGGGTGCTAGATAATGTTTTTTTCAGTGTCTTAAATGTTTTTGATCTATGTTCTGGGACACAGTGAATTTCCCTGTAAATAATTTTTCATTCTAGAGGCTTGCTTTTAAGCTTTATTAGGCAATCAGGGCATTTAGAGTCATTTAGAGCTTAACTTAAGCTCCTATTAAAGCATTCTAACAGTGCCATGTGGTTTACAAGTTAATTCCACTCTGGCAGGATTTAACCTGGTCTAGCTCCGCCCCATTTGAGCTGCAGGGATTACACAACATGTTCCTTTTTTGATCAGTGCCCAGCCTCATGGGGTTTCCTCACATTTATTTGTACTACTCAAAACTCAGCAGAAGATTAGGAGCAACCCTCTGTAGATCTCCAGAAGTCTTTTCTCTGGGCAGTTTTCTCCTGCCTTTGAAATGTTCTCCTCCTCAGTATTCTGCTACATTAGTTGTAGTCCCGTGCCTCCAGTATTCTCAACTATTTCTCCTCAACTCAAGGGAATTGCCTATTCTTCTAAAGCCCCACATTCTCTTTCCAGGTCATAAGCTGTGACAATCACATGACTTATCTGGCTTCTTTCCCTTTTTGTGGAGATTATATTTTACTTTCCTGTTGTATAATGTCTTAAAATTGTTGTGTCACATATTTTGTTCTTTTTTCAGTTATTTAAAACTGGAGGACGAATCTAGTCCCTGATACACAAACTTGGCCAGAAGCTGAATGACAGAATAAAAGTCTTTTAAGGTCCTGAGCGTGTTCCCAAAACCTGTATTACCTAGCCATTTTGCTTCTATGACCTCAGTTCCACCAAATTTCCTCAATTCCAACCACACTGTCTTATTTGCTGTATTTTTATAGAGTATTATGTGTGCTCCCATCCCATGGCCTGGACTGGAGTGCTCTTTTCCCAGCATTCAGTATAGTTGACTTATTATTTCCTGCAGATTTCACTCTTCTGCTCGGGAAGGCATTACCTGGCCACACTTTCTAATATTGAAAACCTATCCCTACCAAAACTTAACTCCTTTCTCCAAATGAAGTTTCTCTTAGTGTGTATCACTATCAAACCAACCACCTATTACTTAATTATCTTGTTTGTCATGCCTCCTTCCAGTTAGAGTACAATTTCCATGAAGTCTGAGATTTTTGCTGTTGTTGTTCATGGTCTGTTGTATGTGTATAAAAGAGTTCACAGCATATATCAAGTACTCAATATTTATTTGTTAAATAAACTACAGTTACATATCAGCATCTATCTTCATATTCATTCTTATATATTTTTATTAAATATAAAAAGAAATCTTGCAAAAACAATATAAAGAATTGTGTTTTTGTGATATTTGCAGTATATTTTCATAGCTGTGTTCAAATTTGAACTTGACCTAAAAGAACACATAGGAATTTATCATATACCCCCACAGAAAATGTTAGCGGGGCATTCTTGGTCAAAGGCAAAATGCAGAGTCACAGAGATGTGAATATTCATGGTGTTCTCAAGGAAGAGTGTGAATGACATTTAACAAATAGCAAGAATTGGGGCCAAAGATATCTGTTTTGTAAAATGCAAATTGTCTTGAATCTGATGTAAAATATCTTTAATATTACCTTAGACATAAGAAACCAAAGAAATATTTTTAGGCAGTTAAGTTACCTGATATATACACTATGTTAAAAAGTTTTGTGAGGAAAATATATTTTTGAAATGACTAATAAATTTTGGAGACCAATTACAAAGCTAGAATGGATTGTCCATACAAGAGATGGGGAGACGTCTGGTGCAGAAGCAGTGGGCTGAGAGGCTAGGGGGAAGAAGCCACGAACATGGAGACTTTCAAAAAGCTGAGGAGTCAGTTAAAGAGTGAATTAGGTTGTGACTCCTGGGAGCACAAATTGATGGGATGGTACTGAGATAAGAAAGAACTAAAGATCACTGTAGATCGAGGGAATGAACAAGTGCAGACAAAGCAAGCAATGAAACATAAAGGAAGACGATAACCATAGGAGTAAGGTCTTAGAGGAACAAAAACAAGTAGATGGCCACTCATAGTAATTTGTAAATCATAGACAAGTTTTGTGGAGTTTAGAGAAATGAAAAAGCATGGCTGCATGACCTCCAGCCTCTTTGAATTCAGAAGTAATCAATAAGAGTCAAAAGGTGGCTGAAAAAGGCAAGCAAGGCTGAATGTAAAATTAAAGAAGTTACTGAACACCATGACATGCCAGGTGTCAGGGTGGGGCTGGAACTACCAGAAGGTTCAGTCAGGTTTCCTCCACTTTGGAAGGAAAAGTGATTGAATGAAGTAGTTCCATAAAATGCAATATGATTAATTGGCAGCAACAAAGAAAATATGAGATCAAAAGAATTTCTTTTAAATGCTGGAAAATATGACTTCAAGAGAAATCAATTTATGAATGGCTGCTAAACTACCTATACTCTAATTGTCCTTTATTGTTCACAAGTACAGTGGTATGTGTGATAAATTTTAGAAAAACTTTTACACAAAATTATATGTTAACATAATGAAGCTTCAACCTTTGCCAGCTAACCAGCAAATTAGCTTTCTAAACGTGACTATGACTCCAATAAATACAATTATGTGTAGGCATTGTGCACAAAAGTCATCCTGGTGGCACTTAGGCAAAACCTAGAGTGTTGTGTTTGGTTGGCCTCACAATATTTCAAACATTTTAAATCTGTTGACATTATATAAAAAGTAGATTCACTTAAATATTCCTCTCTTGTCTACCCTTAAAAATTATAACATGTGCCAAGACTGGGATATTATTTGTATAAATCAAAATAGACTAGAGCTGAGTTAACTCTTCCTTTCACAAGAGGTTGCTCTCTTAGGAAGCCAAGGTCTGGCCATATCTTACTTTTTTACACCTGGCTTTCACTTTATACTTTCACCTCACCTGCAAAGTCAATGTAGTCTTTTGCATTTGTAACTTCTATTTTAGAGATTTCCACAAAAATATGTATCTACTTTATACAAATTATTGCCAACTTTATAAGTCTTTACACTATGTTAGATAACATTATTATTTTTATTACTATGATAGCAATTTTATAGAATTAAAAACCAATGGAAAAAATCCATTCCAGATATTTATTCAGGGTATTTGACAGTTGGAAAAGCATTAGAGAACTATTTTGGTCCAAAACACCATATTCTTGTACAGGAAAGTGGGTGCCAGGAGAAAAAGAAAAAAAAAAAACTTTTATTGAATCAAAAAACTAGTTCAGAGCAGAGGAAGGACACACACAAAATACAGATAATCTTTATACATTGTAACATTCTCATTTCCAGCTATCATGCTCTAAATTTAACTGTGCTAAAGCACTCCTTGAATCTGTGGGGAAAAAATCTGGAAGAAAAACAATTTCTAATCATAGCGACTTCTTAGAATTCAATTGGCTTTTTTTTTAAGCCATTTTGAATGGCTTTTGAACCACAGAATTACCATATCATGGAGGAACAACATTTAAATAGTACTGAGATAACCCTTCCTAGATCATTCAATGCCTGGTCTCTGGTCTTCTATTTGAGAAACAAGGTAATTTTCATGTATTCTTTCTCTCACATTAGGGCCTTGTGAACAATATTTCAAACATATTAATAAAAATTTAAAAAATTATTAAAAAATGATTTTGGGATATTTTCTTTTAATTAATACAAACTCATGATTTATCTTCTTGTTTTTTAAAAAGGTGCAATTAATATGTAGACACTGCAATATTTACCTTGACTCTAACTCATGAAGGGCAATGTTTGATTCTGATGGCAGGACCAAGGTAACTAGGCTTCTAGAAATCCAGCAATCTTTTCCTTTGTGTGTGGTTCCTGGACAACATTTTTCATCCAGAAATTGGAGATAAGAATACTTAAAAGACATACTTATTCTAAAGATTATAGATAATATTATAAAAAGTCCAGCATAGTATTTGCCATAGAGCATTTGCTGAATAACTACAACTGTTTTAAATTCCCATTTCTAATATGTTCAATATATGTCTATTTCAGAGCTAACAGTTTTACATGTTTCAATGTCTTTCACCTATGTAAAATACTATTTCTAAGAAAATTGATTGGAAAACAGTTTTATAAAATGCATTTATTTCAGATGTTTAATAAAAGGCATTAAAATATACCTTACAATTTTCAATAATGCCTTTGCAATATGAAATACGTCCTGTCCATATTATATGCGTAAAAAATATTTTCATCTTAGAAGAACAAATGAATACATCAACTATGTGCCATTATTACTCAGTGTAAAGATGAGGAAGTTTATACTATGGGATTGGAAATTATTTTAAAATTATACAATGCCAATATTAAGAGATAATTTAATACCTGTACATATATGCCCTTTTCAGTCACATAGGTTGTATCACAAACATATCTTGATGTTGCTTGGGTAAAAATTAAAATTATTCTTTAAAGTAGATTTCAAATACACATAGTATAATGAGCAAAATGTATGGAAAATACATTAGAAAAACTTTATTTAAATCTTTGCTTACACTTAAACAAAAAAGTGGGAAAAAGTGGAATTTATACTCACTCAAAAAACCGGAGTGAGCTGGCTGGAGGCGACCTCAGAAGTGGCGCCGTCCCATTTATTAGATGTGGTCAGTGAGGCTCAGTGATGTTCAGAGGCTTGGGAAAGCTTCAGCAGCCAGTCCGGGGTCAAGCAGAACTAGTAGCACACCTGATGCCCAACCCGGTTACTTCCACCTGCTACTTCTTAGGAGGGAGACAGGCTGCATCTCGCCTCCCCTGATATCTGATACAAAAGGGTGCCTGTTGTGTTTTGGGTGTCTGATGGGCGTTCTTCACAAAGTGCCTAGCAGTGAGAACAATCCCAGACACTGACTATATCTGAATGGCCCTTCCACACTGCAGCAAGTATGTCTGTTGAACCACATAAATGGCCCTTTCAAAATAAACTGTGATATTCCTATTCATGAGCTTTCTTTAAAACATCTGTTTTTATTCCTCTTCATTGCCCTTTCTCCATTATCTGGTGTAAAGATAGTAATAGAGAAATGTCAGAACATGTCATTTGTAGAAGATAAAATCTATTCTTGATTTTCTTATGTTTTCACAGCCCCAAGGAACCATGAAGTTCTTCATCTTTACCTGCCTTTGGCTGTTTCTCTGGCAAAGCATGTAAGTATAATGGGACACATAATGGCATCCATTCTTACTTAGATACATCAGAGTGAACCTTTAACTATGCACAGAATATGGGGGCATTGGCAGCAATGAATTGAGATTAAGGATATAATCTTATAATCCATGATCAAATATAGTATTGACATGTCTTACACAGAATGTGAAGAACGAACCTTCTGTGAAGTGTCTTCACAGTAGTGTCAAAGAAGCTACAGTTTTAGGAAGAAAGGCATCAATTCGTATCCATCATATGTTAGATTATTGTTGGAATTTTCTAGAGGAGCTTTCCCACTCCCCACCATGTCTCTGGAAATGCAAGCAGGTCTCACCACTGTAATTTAGAATTCCGAAGTCACACAGTTCACACAGGGTTGTCACCAGATTAGTTACATCAGTAGCACCTGGAAAATTAGGAGACATACAAATTCATAGGCCCTGCCTCATACCTATTGAATCAGAAAATTTGAGTTGGAGCTAAGCAATCTGCCTTTCAGTGAGGTCTGTAGGTGATATTGATCAGGTTCAACTTTGGGAGCCACTTTCAAGGAGGTTGAGGTGAGGGTTTGGGTTAGGAAATGTGTGTAGGTCACCAGTACAAGGAACACCTCCTGTAGTGGGAAAAGCCACAGTGTGAGAGTGTTCTGAAAGAGCAGGGGGCATTAATTAACCAGACTATTTCTTTAACCTGAAGTTCACGCTATGTCATCCTTGTACGGGGGCCATGCCAATCTTCTCTGTATCATTCCATTTTTAGTGTATGTGCTGCTGAAGTGAGCACTGAAATTCACTCTATGAATGTAGAAATTATTACAATGAATTTTATATTAAAAATGCATTTTGCTTGGTGAATTGGCATCATTTCGATTTCTTCTAATTAAAGTTTTAATTCATTTGGTTTTGTCCTTATATGCTCTGGCCCATAGAAAAGATTCCATTCTGATCTTAAATATTGATACATTTGTAACCAACAGAATGGGAGAAGATATTTGCTAATGACATATCAGATAAAGGGCTAGTATCCAAAATCTATAAAGAACTTATCAAACTCAACACCCAAAGAAGAAATAACCCAATCAAGAAATGGGCAGAAGACATGAACAGACATTTCTGCAAAGAAGACATCCAAATGGCCAACAGACACATGAAAAAGTGCTCAACATCGCTCGGCATCAGGGAAACCCAAATCCAAACCTCAATGAGATACCACCTCACACCAGTCAGAATGGCTAAAATTAACAAGTCAGGAAATGACAGATGTTGGCGAGGATGTGGAGAAAGGGGAACCCTCCTACACTGTTGGTAGGAATGAAACCTGGTGCAGCCACTCTGGAAAACAATATGGAGGTTCCTCAAAAAGTTGAAAATAGAGCTACCCTAAGACCTAGCAATTGCACTACTGGGTATTTACCCCAAAGATACAAATGCAGTGATCCAAAGGGGTACATGCACCCCAATGTTTATAGCAGCAATGTCCACAATAGCCAAACTATGGAAAGAGCCTAGATGTCCATCAACAGATGAATGGATAAAGAAGATGTGGTATATATATACAATGGAATATTATGCAGCCATCAAAAAAATGAAATCTTGCCATTTGCAATGACGTGGATAGAACTAGAGGGTATTATGCTAAGCGAAATAAGTCAATCAGAGAAAGACAAGTATCATATGATCTCACTGATATGAGGAATTTGAGAAACAAGACAGAGGATCATAGGGAAAGGGAGGGAAAAATGAAACAAGACGAAACCAAAGAGAGAGACAAACCATAAGAGACTCTTAATCTCAGGAAACAAACTGAGGGTTGCTGGAGTGGTGGGGGTAGGAGGGCTGGGGTGGCTGGGTGATGGACACTGGGGAGGGCATGTGCTATGGTGAGCGCTGTAAATTGTGTAAGACTGATGAATCACAGACCTGTACCCTTGAAACAAATAATACATTATATGTTAATAAAAATAAATAAATAAAAACTTTATAGATTTTAAGGCCTTTTAAAAAAATATTGATACATTTGTTTCATTTCAGAGCAAAATCAATCACTTTTATCAGAAGTTGAACCTTCCCCAGTATCTTCAGGCTTATAATCAACATCATATACTTAGGACCCATGGAATCAAATAAAGACAAATGACTATCCTCTGTTTCCCCTTCTGGTGAGTTCTACATTTTTGTTTGTTTGTTTCTTACTTTCTTGTGAAAACAAAAAAATTAACAAGGGAGGAAAAGATGTTTCAATCCCTTTAAATTCAGAAAGTAAAACAAACTTAAATATAATTTTTTAATGAAATGAGGTCACAAAGCATATAGTCAAAACACTATAAATTTATAGTTTAATACTATAGTTAACACCAATTATGAGTCAGGATAAGTTGAACTGTCCTAGTATTTATTTCTATGTTATTTTACTTGAATCTGACAGCTATCTTTGAGGAAGGCAGAGGTAGAGAATTTCATCTCTATTTTACAAGGGGAACTGAAATTAAAGAAATGAAATCATTTGCCTACATAGAGTCCAGTTGATATTTCCACTTACATCTGTAATCACCTTTGGCTAGTGGATTTTTCAAACATGAGGAATAAGTGATAGAGCAGGAAACTGAATATAGGAAGCAGGCACTTAATTGTAAACAATATGAGAATTGGAGTCAGAAGTCCTGGAATTGAGTCCCAGACCTGCCATACCCAAGCTATGAGACTACGTAAATCATCTCCCTTTCTGTGCTTCCTATTTCTTAAATTGTGAATGATTTTCTTAAATGGCCCATGGAGGCTAAAGATATCATGGCCACCGTTAGGGGAAATAAATTTTTGTGCTGTTTGTTTGAATGCCACATGCTTAAGGAACATCCTAAATGTCAAAATGGTTTTTTCATCTGAAATAGAAAAGCTGTGAAACTTTAATATCTATAATCAACTTTAATATCTATAATCAAACACTTAAAGCAGCTCCTAAATACAATAAATACACTAAGTTAGAACAATAATTTCTTTCAATTACAGCGTTATTTCTATATTACTATTATAGGAAACCATAAGAATTTGGTGAGGAAGCCCAATTCAACTATATTCCTCCTAAAGAGGGAAGATATCTCACATGCTGGTCATTTCATTAGACCATAAAATTGAAAATTACTCTCTAATTTTATATAGGAAACAAAGTACCACTCTGCCAGTGAGGTGAGGGGCTCCCCTGTGAAGACAACACGGCATCCAGAAGCAGATAGTAAGGTCTGTACAAGACTGTCTTGATTCTAATTTTTTTTTTGCATGCATCAAGTTAGGGAATTACGGAAAATGAAACTAGAAAGTGTGGCAATGATCGGAAACATTTAGGGCAGCAGACTAACCCTACATATTCAAAATTAGCAAGATTCTATTCGTATGCTACCAGACCTAGCAGAAATGTCCAATGCCATTGTCTTTGCTAGAAATCACTAAATAATCCTATGACTTCAGGACTCCTGGTGCCCATCCTCAATTTTATAAAATGGGTGAGAGGAATCCCAACTGGAGTGAGGACTCAAGTTCATACATTAAGTTCCAGTTTCCAAATATCTTCCTACCAATGGTCCATAAGGTAAATGCCTAAAGACACCCTCAGCTACCTAAGGATTTGCCTTCTTTTGTTCCTCTGTGTTTCATTTATGATAAAATGGGAAACTGCTTGGTGGAAAACTAACATATAAATGGATAAGTGAATGAAATGCATTATTTCTCTTTTCTTCTAAGGAATCTACCAGCATCTCCCAGGAAGTAAGTCACAACACTAAAATTAAATCAAATTTTAAAGTTACTTCTAAATTTCTTATTGGTTATATAATGTGTGTTACTTACATTACTTTAATAAATGCAGGACTCAAATTGAGTAAGGGACAGGCAGGACTAAGGAGGGAGGGATAGGTAGGGGGGACTGCATGACTAGACTCATGTAGGGCCTACCTCATCAGGCTCACCAAAAATCCCAGAAATGCTGAGGCATAAGGAAACCAGAGATAAGGGAACAAACCAGACCACCTTGCCCTGGGCATCAGAGGGCAGTCACATTATGAACAACAAAGAATAACCAGACCCAAAGAAGTAAGTCATTAAAGAGGTTATCACCAGTCCTTACTCAAACCAAGACGTCACAAGAATGTTAGGGCCACAAGTTCCCTGGTCAATTCCAAATAAAAGACTGTCAGTGGAAACCCACATTGCCAACCCTGTCTGGACCCCTCTCACTCCTGAGAGCTTTTTCTGTGCCCTTGCTTAATAAAACTGTATCACTTTACTCACTCTCCTCTGTACACGAGATTCAATCTTGACTCCATGAAACAAGAACCTCGCTCTCCTGCTTCAAAATGATTAACTAAATTCCTTGTTTCCAGTGAGGAAAGGAGATCTTACCGTTTAGTGGATTTGATTTTTACAAAATCCTACACTTCTCATTTATTGTGATTATATTTGCTTACCTAAGCAAATACTGACCAAATATTTTTCCTGAAATTTACTGTCATGGAAATTTTACATAAAAACCACCCAAAACACTGATTTGAAGGAATAGTTCTACATACAAATACCCACTTAGAGTACATTGCAGTAAACACAGTACCATTTAAAATGTTTCTTCATATTGTAAGTAAATTAAACTTCTGTGTATATTTAGTTAAGAAATACGTATTAATTAAGTACTAAGTTCCTTATATGATTCTAGATCTTGGGGATACAATAATAAATAAAAGAAGGATATCATACCCCATATAGAGTACTAGTAAAACACTGATTGGGTGTTTCCAGTTGGAGAATTCAGATACAATTCCAACAGTGGATATGAATGCATTATTCTTCTTTCTTTATGGAACATGGGTTTTCTTGGTGTATCCCAACAGAAATTCTGTGTAACTAATAGAATGAGAATGAGCTTACTTTTCTTTTCTTTAAGGAAACCTCAAGGAAGATTGTTGATATGGTAAGATATTTCTATTTATATACGTGGCTACATCTGGTTTGAAATATTAATGAGAAGTGTTATACTTGCAAATTTCTTCTCTTAACAAACCATAAAACATCATTTTAATTGCATTAAGAAATGCAATTTTTGACCCCTTGATTGTATTTCCTAAAATTGTTTTTAATTCTCTCATTCAAGCTCTTAATTTATATCTAATTACATTTTCTGTATATTACACTGCTTTTGAAAATTAGACCGATTTTACAATTTTTTGAAAGACAATTTCTTTTTCCTTACATTATTGCTTATCTTATTCCTATGGTATGTCTGCCATACGAATGACCATGTTGGTACCATCAAATTTTATCCTACCACTGCTGGTCAAAAAGAGGCAATGCAGCAGATTCCACTCCTGGATTTCAGATTTTGATTAGTTTTACCCATTGTTTTAATTTCTCAAAGACACTTTCACAGCTCACTTTTTAAGTGATACTTTCCTTTAAAGTCAAGAAAACAACTGATCCATCTAGGACAGCACATTTTCCAGCTGTCATGCTATTTAATGGCAACTTAGAAGCCGTGAACCTTTTAACAAAGTCACATCAAAATATACAACAAAAATAAAGAAAAACTGTGTAATACATATGCTCAGTTCAAAGTTAGTGGGGGTTATAAATTCACCATCACTTAGTGAAAATTAACTGTTCTATTGCATATTCTTAGATAATGCCCATTTTACTCTGATTCTTTGGAAACTTCATTTTTTAAAAACAGCCCCATATGTGAAAAAGAGCCTGGAAATTGTTTTCACAGGGTTTTCCTCTCCCAACATGAATTAAGGGTTGAGTCGCGCGGTGGGTCAGATAAGCTGTGGGTGAGTGGTAAAAGAACTACCTCTTGTGACAGAAGAGCTGGGTGGACGAGCACACTGGGAAGGTTGCTGGGAGGTGGTGAAGCATGGATCATGGCCTGATGTCTTGTGGCCTGTGGCACAGACCGAAGTCTTCCTCATCAGGGCCCTAGGAATCGTACTAGGGATCATTCCTGTCGCCTCATGTCTCAGTCTCACACTGAGAGCCTGTGCCACCTCCAGAAATGACATGCAGGCTTCCCTTACCTCACACCTCACCAGGCCCCTGTGCTCACCGAGTCATCTGCCTACTCTCCGTGCTCCGTCTTCATTGTTTGCACGGACATAGAGGAGACTGTAAGGAAACATACCTTCAGCAACGTGTTAGTTATGTTAACACGGAGTGTGGTCTCAAAATGAAAGTTTTAGTGTTTAGCGTTTCCTGGTTAAATCCTCCATCAGTAATTAGGACTGTATTTCTCAAAAGCAATGGGTTGGCTCTGAATCGTTCCCTTAGCCTTAGCTCCTCTACTATAGTTAGTTAGAGCAATTACTATTGTGTCATCCAAGTAGAGCTGATTTGTGTTTTCTCTCCCTAAGGAATCCACTGAAGTAAGCCCTGAGGTAAGTAATTTTTATTGAAATGAAATACGTGTAATATTACCCAGTAGTGATTTCTTTTGTACTTTTATAACAGTTGCTTTTGGTTCTTAACAGGAAGTCGAGATGAGTGATGAAGAAAAGAATTACCTGAAACAACTGGTAACTTTCAAATAAACTTATACTTTAAATAAAGGAACAACCACTTTGGCCTCCCCCAAATTATCAGTATAATTTAATTCCAAATAAATGCTTTAAATCACATTCAAAATAAATCATATTTCTGTTACATATATCTGTGTCTAAGGTCAATATGAAGTAATTGTTTTTGCAAATAGATATTAATTGATCATTTAAGAAAAATGATTTTGAACAATTAATTATCTGATTGATTTTGAAACAGTCGCAAATCTCAAAATGTGTTGGGTTTTTTTGGTTTCTGGTTTTTTGTTTTTGGTTTTTCACAAATGACTACTTTGGAAGCCATGTACTGCAAGTATGCTTCACCTTCTCTTTGACAGTATGACATGACCTGATGTCTCAAAATTAAAGTCCCTTAGAGACTATTTTCTTACCACAGGAGTTCTTAGAACCTATATTGTGGCTGGAGACATGTGTATCTCAGTGAAAGGACACAGGCTTTGGAATCAGGAAGTTTATCCTCCAACACCTGCTCCACCACTTTTTATGTGTGTAATAATTTTTAAGTACTTAATCCCAGTAAGCTAGTGTACCATCAACTGAAATATAAACATAGAAATACACTGTTGACTGAAGGGTTTTTGTGAAGACATTTCAGGCATTTATGTAAACTATATAACAAAATGCTGGGATACAATAAATGTTCTAATAGTATTAGGTATTCTAATCATCATCCTATATAATGTAGAAATGTCTTCTAAAGATTTTATTTTATTTTTTAAATTTTTTTAAGGATTTTATTTATTTATTTGTCAGAGAGAGAGACAGAGAGAGCACAAGTAGGGAGAGTGGCAGGCAGAAGGAGAAGCAGACTCCCCACAGAGCAAGAAGCCCAATGTGGGACTCGATCCCAGGACCCTGGGATCACAACCTGAGTCGAAGGCAGATGCTTAACTGACTGAGCCACCCAGGCATCCTCATTAAGATATTCTTAATATTTTATATTTTGAATAACATCCAATGCTCTTAATATAAATAAATGATTAAAAATTGGCAGTTAAGAACTAAGTAAAATAATGTATGGGTCATTATTACTTCTTCATGTGTTTGATGATTAAAATTTTTTAATAACCAAAAAAAAAAAAAAGTGCTAATGCCCATCAAGAGATATGTTCAAGAAAGTTCATAACATTGCTATTCATAAAAGGCAAAAAAAAAACAAAAAACAAAAAACAACCAACCCCAATGTCTATGAGCAGGAAAATAGATGGTTTACAGTTTACTCAAACGATGGATTATTCTCAGCAACGGAAATAAAGCAACTATCACCACATGCAATAACATGGATGACTCTCAGAGACATGAGTGCAAGAAACCAAGTCCAAAAGGATATATATCCTGTATGCCATTTATATGAAGTTCAAAATCAGGTGAAACTAATATGATTTAAACGTTTCTGCAGTCTGTTTCTTAATCATCACCCCAATGCCATGTCTACAAGGGAGCCCTTACAAATACATACCAATCTATTCACACCCTTTTAAATGGTTATCCTGTCTGCTGTTTTGCCCCTCCTTTAGTCCTTTTCTATATCGATGCCATGGTGATTAATTTAAAATGCAATTCTTCTTACGTCACATGTCAGCTTAAAGGTTTTCATGCTGCCCTCCGGCCCCAAAATGAGATATAGACTCTTAGCCCCTGTGAGCCTTTACTTCAGCTCCTGCTAATCTTTCTCTCACACTCAGCTCTCTACTCTTCTCCCACACTATAGTCTCTCTCATTTTTATGTCTTCTCGGCGTTCCAACACCTTCCATTTCCTCATGTCCTCATTTCTGTAACCATCCTCATATTGTAGGGTTTGGCACAACATTTACTCCAATCCTTACCTAGATGTCCCCTGCTTTATTAGTTTGGGTGATAGGAACATTTCAGGATCTCATAAATTTTGAATTTTAAGTATATTCCCCCTGCAGGGTTTTGGTTAACCTATCTTGTATAAATTCATGAGAATTTCAGCTCCTTGAAACCAGGGAATATAATCTTTATTTTGTTTGTACCACTAGTTTCACAACATTTTGGAACACAGAATGTTCAGTATATGTTTAACCAAGGAATGAGTGAGTTAGTACTTTATCACACCTACTTTATCGAGGCTCAGATAAAATCAAGTGTCTCCTTATTACTTTTATTTTGTTCTGATGGTTGCAATGCCTATAACTACATGAGAAAATCTAGAGGAGAAATTCTTATTCATTACATTAACAGTATCTAATATATTTGTGATCTGAACTATGTTTGTATTTATCTATGTTTATTCAATTATATTTTTCACAAATTTTCCTCAAATTAGCTTACAAAATTTCCTTAAGGTGACCAAATATATTTACACACACAGACACACACACACACACACAGATGTATTTGGCTCAAAATCAAAATTGAAAAAGTTGCTCACTACAGACAGAATGCTTTTAAATGCAAAAATCACTGGAATAAAAGTCAGTATTTCCTGACCTGAGTCCAATGGTGTCTGTAGGCCCATCGTATATCTTCTCTGGACCTCTCTTCTGCTTCTGGTAAATTTAGAAGAAACTCCTACCTCAGGTATTCCTTGTAACTAGCTACTAGGAAAGTCATACGTAATTAGAGGCAATATTCCAAATACTAACATGTGCTGTACTCTGAATTTAAAATTACAAATGAATTATGAAACCAAAGTTTACCACCTCACATGGCATGGAAAAGAAAGCGAAAGAGGAAAGAAAGCATAGCAGAAAAGAAAGGGAGAAAAGCCAGAATAATGAACCTATAAGCAAAACAACAAATCTTTATTTATTTATTTAAGATTTTTTTTATTTATTTATTTGAGAGAGACAGAGCCAGCGAGAGAGAGAGCACGAGCAGAGGGAGGGGGAGGGGCAGAGGGAGGGAGAGGGAGAAGCAGACGCTCCACTGAGCAGGGAGCCTGATGCAAGACTCCATCCCAGGACCCTAGGATCATGACCTGAGCGGAAGGCCACCCAGGCGCCCCCAAAACAAATAGTTAAATCTAAGAAACTCTCGTTTTTTGAACTTAGGAAACATCTTCATTTTAATCTGTGTTTACTACTAGTTTTATAATGTCTTTAAATAGAAACAACTAGTTTTGTACACAAATTACCCAACGATATGTATCAATTCTATGTTTAATCATAATAATGACTCAGGGTCAGTTGTAATTTTACTTTCAACCACATTATAAGATTAAGGTATATTTCTTTCTGCTTTTCTCGTCCTATAAAAACTAATGATTCATCTGATGAGGTAAGACCTTTTTATTCACAGAAACTATTCACAATCTATTTTTTCAAATATTTATGCTTTACTTCAACAGAAATATTATTGTAAGAAAGGTTACTATATTGTAAGCATTCTCTGAGAAAATAGAATATATAATCTTGTATTGTTTAAAGATACTAAAGATACTTTCCGCTTAGCATTTATTTTATCTTCAGTATAGGCATTTGTCAAAATGCCAACTCGAGGGAGCAATTTATCCTTTTTAAATCCCATTATTTTCAGGAAAAATAAATGGATTCATCTGAAGAAATTCTGAGATTCTGATACTATTATGTATGGTATATACCTAATTCAGGATTCTAATGACATTTGAGGTACTATATATTTTTAGCCTGTATTTTTTACAGGATTTTACATAATTTTACATGTTTCATAATTATTTGAATTGATTGGAATGAATAAAATAGTATAATGCAAAAAGTCATTTATAAATTTCATTTCTTAAAGCTTTTTTCCAGTAACATGTGACTTGGATACCTCATAACACTTTGGTATGGCGTAGAAGATACCAAAATCAAAATGTCTTCTTACTAATTGATATACTAAATAGATGAAAATAACTACACTAAACAAAATGTGCAAAATTTTGTCCAGGAATAGTACAATTAAAGCATCAGAGGCATGTGGCTTCTAAGAAATAAATTCTAAAGGATGTAGCAGTTAGTGCTCAACCTCTTTAATCATCAGGAAAATGCAAATTAAAACCAACATGATATACACTCCTATACACATGCTAGAATGGTCAAAGTCAAAGTGACTCAAAAACTAAATGTGCATTAGGACATAGAGTGACAGAAACTCTAACATATTGCCAGTAAGAGTGTAAAATGATCGCAAATGATATCTTGGAAAACTGTTTAGCAGTTTAAGAAAATATTAAATGTGCATCTACTATATGACACAGCAATACTGTTCCTCTGTTTTATCCAAGAGAAATAAAATCAAACATCTCCGAAAATCCTTGTGCAAACAATATTGTAGCATCTTTACTCATGACAGTCCCAAACTAGAAATAGCGAGGGTGTCCTTCAACAGGAGATGGATAAATAAACTGTGTAGATTCTTGCAATAGATTACTCAGCAATAATTGCAACAACATGGATAAATCGTGAAAACATTTTGCCATGCGAAAAAAGCTACGCACCACAGAGTATACTCTCTATGATTACATACAAATAATGTTCTAAAACAGGACAAACTAATTATCGATCAATTCAGGTAATTGTTTCTGAGAGGGATGGTCAAGCAAGGAAGGGCAGGAGGAAACTCATGGCGGGGTAGAAATATTACATACCTCCACTCTGGTAACCCACCCACCTATACACTCAATGTATCTGTATTCCACTAAATGTAAATTATACCTTAATTTTTAAAAAGCTCTTAGTTAATGAAAAGAAAGATTGTTATCAATACAACTGAAATTTTGTTTTCCCCACTGGATTCCATTTCCAACCAAGCTCTTCAGCAGTAAGCATGATTCCGAAATTTATTTCCTTCCCTGGCATTACTTTATACCTGCACTACACATGCATTTGGCTATTACAATGGGCAGTAGATGTTTAGATTAAAAATGGGGTTTTTTTCTGTGTATTAAAGCAACATTTTCATTTTAAAATTAGAGGTGCATTTTTTGAGCTTGCATTTATGGATTTCTCAAAACATGCCAAAAATATCTTGAATTAAACCTTTATAGAAATAGAAATGGTTATATGTATTTCTCACAAATCATTCTTCACAGTGCACATTAATTTAATGTTATTTTTTCTACCAGAGACCACTTCTCCTCAGACTTAGAAATTAATGAAAGTTTCCAGATCATTTCCAATTAGTCAGTGTTCACTAATCAATTATTGACATTTTTAATGATAATTGACATTTTTTTTTAATTATTCCTAGCTCTTATTAACCTGTGTTTGAGTTTTGCTTCTATTCTCAAAGGACTATTGGCCTTTGTGCTTGTTTGCTCATGACCTACCTCTTAATTCCCTCAGCTTTGCACTAACTCCTCCACACATTATTTTCTTTCTGGACTACCTGATTCTTATACCAGAGGACATTCTGTATATAAGTGTTTTGATGAACTATAGATATAATCACTGTAAAGTATTAAACAGATGACAACACATACATACACATGCCCAGAATTTCCTGAAATAATACAAGACATCCTATAGGACTATAGGACTTCCTTTCTCTCTGTTTATTTAGATTCTACTGAACTTACCTACTCCAAGCTTTTTATTTCTAACTGATGTGTAAGCGTTTCCTTTTCTTTCCATTCTCCTACTAGCTGTACGTTAATAGCATCAGCAAAGGCTGAAATCTTGAGTTGACACTGAGAAGGGACTTGTACTCAGTATGTCCTTTAGTATTTTCATTGATCCCATTAGGGAATTAATTATAATTGTACACTGTGTACTCTATATTTCAACTTAAATTTGTAATTGGCACCTGAAACTTAACTTTTTATAAAACCAAGCTCCCGATGTGTTCCCCACAAACCAGCTCCTCTCAGTAAATGGTAACTAAATTATTCCAGGTGATCAAGCCAAAAATCTGGAGTAATTATTGAACTTTTCCTTTCTCTCATGCCTCACTTCTACTCTATTAAATTCCATTTGGGGGCGCCTGGGTGGCTCAGTCGTTAAGCGTCTGCCTTCGGCTCAGGTCATGATCCCAGGGTTCTGGGATCGAGCCCCGCATCAGGCTCCCTGCTCCGCGGGAAGCCTGCTTCTCCCTCTCCCATTCCCCCTGCTTGTATTCCCTCTCTCGCTGTGTCTCTCTCTCTGTCAAATAAATAAATAAAATCTTTTTAAAAAATTAAAAATAAATAAATAAATAAATAAATTCCATTTGCTCTAACTTTGAAAGTATATTCAGAATATAACAATTTCTCACCATCCCCAGTGCTGCCATAATCACGTGCCTGGATTATTACAATAGCCTCTAAACTGCTATCTCTTCTCTCAACGCTTCAGTCTATTTTTCCCCAAGTTATCTTCTGCTTGACATCAGTTTCCAATCAGTATAATTGTTTTCCTGAAGTCCTGGCAACACTGAAGAGCTCTGAATTATGGCCCCATTTCCTCTCTGACTTTGCTTCTACCAAATTCACTATTTTCCAACCGCACTGGTCTATTCAATATTTCTGAAACTTGCCCAGTATACTTACATGCCAGGGCCTTTGCAGATGAGTTCCTCCTGAATTATCTGCAAGGTTTACTTTCTTTTTTCTTTCAAGTTTTTGCTCTTCTGCTCAGGGAGGCACTTTCTGGCCATCTCACCAAATAGTGAACACCTCATCCCTACCAATATTTCCTATTCTCTTTCTTCAGTTTTCCCATAGCATGCATCATGACTGAGCCAGTGATTTATTATTTATCATGCATTAGTATCTTAACCAGTTAAAATATAAACTTCATGAAAACCAAGTTTTCTTTTGTTCATGGCTTTCTTCCGGATGCCTAGGGTAATTCCCAGCACATACGAGGTACTCAAGAATTATTCACTGAGTAGAGAGTCTTAACCAAATTTTCAACTTCAGCATCTGTCTAAATATTTTGTTCATAGCATATATGAAAAGTTCAAGTACATAAAAGATTTGGGAGATCTTTTCACACATGGTTTAAATTTCCACTGGAGCTTTTATGAACACATGGGCATTTACAAGGCAGAGAATGTGATGGAAATGCTTTCCCAGTCAGAAGGAACATGGGACATTTCATAGTGTGCTCTGGAAAGATTGTGATAAGCCATAAGACATGTCAAGAAGTGGGGCCAGAAATGTCTCCTGAGAAGATTCTGAATGACCTTGAGTTCTATGTTCAATATCGAACATTACCCTAGACAGTATAAGAAACCATACAAAGGTTTTGGTTCGGTAACCTAATCTATTACATCCATTTTAGAAAGAAAATCTTTGTGAAGAAGGTGTGGAAAAGGCATTTTAGAGATAACAAGAAAATGGAAGACCTATGAGGAAGCCCGTTACAATGATCTAACCAATGGAAGATAAACCCGTGCAGAAGCGACAGATTGAAGAGGTTAGAAGGAAAAGCCACAAGTAGGAAGTCTTCCAAGAAGTGTGGTGAGGAGTGAAAGGAGGAATGTGTAACATAGCTAGCGTGGGTGGCACAGAACGATGAGATGGTGCCTGTAGACTGAAGAATTGAGGACACCCTAGACTAAGCAAAGGAGCCAGTATAAATGAAGCAAGTAAAACTGTTGGAGGGAAAGGGGATAAACATATAGGTAAGTGCTCAGGGGGTTGGAGAGGAACAGATGGACTCCTATCTTATAGAGAAGTAACCCCTAGGAGAGTCATAGAAATCAACAAGCATAACTGTCTGGTTTCATGCTCTCAAAAATTTAAAGCCATAGGTAAGAGCAGAGCTGTTGCTGCTAAAGGCAAGTAGTCTAGATTGTTAAGTGAAATGAAAGCGTTTACTAAATATCAACCTAAGTGGCAGATAAGCAACAATGAAAAGTCTGATTTCTTCTCCTCCGGAGGACAAAGTTATTTAAATGATTTCATAAAAAAAAAATACATAAGGTGGCTGATAGCAAAGGAGTCATAAAAATCTGACAGAGATGAAAAAATAGCAATTGCCTGAAACATAATCCTACAGGGGAAACAGCTTTAAGTGGTTAAATACCATGTATAACAACTGGGCTTCCCTAGGGTTGAGAGTGTAATCACATGTGTGGTAAATTTCACAAAGATTTCTATGCACAATTATTAGGAATTTTAACATCTTCATGCTTAAACATCAGTGCTTCAGCTAATCAGAAGACCTGGTTTTCCAAAATGATTCGGGTTTCCAATAATTACATGAGCCTAGAAACTAGCATTTTCTCCAGAAACCTCAGATTGGCAGCACGTGGGCAAAACCCAGTTGTGCTTGGGTTCTGTCAGCAGACACGATATTTTTCAAGAATTTTAATTTGTTGACAATCAATATACAAAATGTTCTGAATAAATAATGGAACACTTAGTTTATCTTTTAAAAAAAGGAAGCGGTGGCAACAATGGAGCGTATATATCACATGTCAGAACTGACTGGAGCTGAGGATGAACTTTCCCCCTCAGACAAGGCTTGCACTTTCAGGAAGGCCACAGTCCCCACAAACCCTTGTTTTCCTTAAACCCGGCACTACTTTCCGCAATGATGTTACCTGACTGGTTACCACAGACTTTTCATTTTGTGACTTCTGAAAAAGTAGGTGCCATGGAGATACCAATTCACTTTGCATAAATGGTTGCTAATTGTTACAATTTTATAAATTGGATTACATATGACTATCATTATTTTATGGATTCAGAAACTACTGAGAGAAGTTAAGAATGTAAATCCTGATGAAAGTTACTGCTAGTTAGCAGGAGAGCTGAGTTTCCCATTATATCCCATAGACTTGCATATGATAACCATATGTTTAGTGGTGGCAAATGGTAAGCAATGAATATGGGGAATGTCATTTTTCATATACTAATGGAATTTTAATGAACATATCCAAAATGTCCCTATAGAGATTTATTCAAGATGTTTTAGACTAGAAGAGACACTGATGTACCTCTAGGAAAAAATAAAAACTTACTGTGAACCACACAACCAGTACATGGCAGAGGGAAGCCACACAAATGTGGAATTTAGATAATCACTCCACTTGATAGCATCCTCATTTCCTGTTATCATGTTCTAAATCAAGCTAAGTGGAAGCACTCGTTGGGATATGTGGTAAAAAATTGGATGGAGAAACCACTTCTAATCATCATGGCTTCTTAGAATTCAAATCCTTGTTAAATATTTTAAACCACAGAATTACCATATCACGGAGGAACTAGGTTTCAATAGTGCTTTGATTACCCATCTCAGATCTCCCACTGCCTGGACTTCTTGCTTTCCATTTAAGAAGCAAGGTAGTATTTTTATTTATCCTTTTGTTATTCTATATGCATTATAATATTGTAAAACCTAATAACATTGTTCTAAAAAATATTTTTAAAGAAACTAATGTCAGTCTACTTTAAGGTCCTTTGAGAAATTGTTTTGCAACATAAGCTACTGATTTAGCTCCTTTTCAGTGCTTCTGGATACAATTAATGTTTAGACACTGTAAAATGTTTAGCATACTACTCTATTTTATTATGAAGAGCCAACATCTTATTTTAAGAGCTAGGTCATCTTAATGGATTTTTTTTTGGAAATCCAGGGTGCTGTGTATTTAAGGTGTGGACTCCTGGATCACTTCTTTCATCTGATAATCAGACATTAGCCTAACATAGTTGTTCCAGAGACGAGATATTTAAAACATAGCTAGCACAATGTCTGGCAAATAGCAGGTGCTTAGTAACTGCAACTATTTCTGTTTCTCATTTATCAACATGCTAAAAGCATTTCTTTAACTCTCAGTTAGCATTTGTCTATGTTCCAATTTCTTTTATCCATGGAGGATAAAATGTCTAAGTAAAATTGAGGTAAACTGCTATATATTATAAATTTATTTCATATTTTAAGAGGCAATAATATGTTTATAAAAGTATTTTAAAGCATTGTCATTATGAAATGCTTCTAAAATTAATATACTATGCATCATCTTATAAGAGTAAACAAATAAACCTGAGATTTTTAGTAAAAATGATGAATTAATAATAAATTTAGGCAATGCAAATCTTAAGACAGAATAGTGCCTATATGTACACATTCCCCAGAAGTGCATAGGTAAGGAACACCAGCGAATTTAATACTATTTGAATAAGACAAAATCTCACCCTTTAAGAGTAATTAAATTAATATTTGTAGGTCTAGACAGTAAGGCACTGTTACAGATCAGAAACACATTAGAATAACTATTTCACTTTTCAGTTCTTTGTTTAACCATTGGGAAAGTTAAGTTGATATGTAGTCAGCAAACCTTAAGGACTAATACATAGTCACAGTATTAGAGACTGAGCTGGAAGGGATTTTAGAAATCAGTCTCTTCAGTAGTCTCTCTCTTGCTACACGTATGAGATGAGGTGCAGTGAGGTTCAGTGAGTTGCTTAAGCTTCAGCAGCCTGGCTCAGGTTGAGCTGCACCCAGACCTCTTCACACCCAACACAGTATTATTTCCACCTGCTACTTCTCATGAGGAAGGCAGACTGCATGTTTGGGTTTACCTGATACTGATTTAAAAATGAGTTTTTCCTCTATTTTGCATTTCTGATTGTCACTGTCTGCAAGACTGAAGAAGAGTTATAAATAAATGGCCTAAGAGAGTACTTATTTTTTCATCACCGTATCTTCATGTCTGGTATAGTACCTGATACGTCGTAGCAACTATTCATTGAATGAGTAAATTAGTAAATTAATTGACCACTTATATATAGGGCAAATTGCCTTACTAACTTGCTGTACCTGAAGAGGAACTTCCACGTTTTAGAAACCAAGATTTTACATTATATTCTATTAACAAAACTTCTCCTTGTAAAGAACTTATCAAATTCATATGCATGTTTGTCTCAAGTGAATCTGCTTTTACCAAAATTTTCATTACACTTTCCTAATTGTCTGGAACAAAGAGAAATGAATATGTAATTAATGAGGGAATGTGTGATTTTTAAGTAGAGCAAAACTATTATTAATTTGTTACATATCTATGTTACAGGACTAAGTAAACATGAAGTTCTTCATTTTTACCTGCCTTTTGCTTGTTGTTCTGGCAAAGCATGTAAGTATAAAGAGATGTTTATGAGTATCTATCTATTCTTACTTAAATATAAGAAGAGTGACTCTTTTATGCAGACGATGGCCGGGGTAGGCAGCAGGGAATAGAGACAAGTGTGTGACCTTTAAAACCTGTAACTAAAGATATCATTGGCCCTGTCTTATACAAGGTATCAAGGTTAACAAAATAATTTTTATAAAGTATTCTGGTAGGATTGAGGAAACGTTAGCTATAGGTTAAAAGGCATACACTACCTTCCAGATCTGCTTGAATGGACTGGGGAATTTTTTTTTACTCCAAGAACCACTTCCTAAAAGTAAGAAATATATTGAGATAAAACAAGGATATTTTGAAAAGTGTGGGAAAGCCACAGATAAAATGTAGACTCCAAAACCATCTCTCAAGCAAGTGTCAGAATTTCACTAGTCTTGGTTACAGTAGCTCAGAATCCATGATGTTTAGACAGAAAACATCGATGCGCTGAAGAGTAATTACCTTTGAAAATCACTGCCAAATAACTTCTTGCAAAATAATCCCTTAATTTCTCAAGGCATCATATTCTTCTAGTGAGAATATAGTAAATATTCATATCACAAAATGATAAGGTGGACTAGATATGTTGTGTGATGTGCTTTGAAAACACACATGTAATCTCCTAACTTCCTCAGAAGTAACTGATTTTTTCCTTCCCCGGCAGCCCGCACTGTCAGTCCCTCTCCCATACCTCATACCGCCCTCCCCACAACGGCACCACATCGTTAAGGTTATCAGAATTCTCTGTTTCCTTTGTGTTTCCATATCTCACATATAAATCTTGGAAAGTTTTTATTTCTTAAATTTAGAGCCAATTCACGAGCAAAACTAGGGTAAGAATTCCATTTAGGTAAATAGAAAAAAATAATCATAATAACACTTCAGTGATCAGTCTTACACCAAGTTTGATTGTTTCTTCAGTTCATAATCTACTAGTCCTTTTTTTTTTTTTTTTTTGAGAAAAAGAGAGAGAGAGAGTGCAAGCATGGGAGGAGGGGACCCATGGCCAGTCAGGAGGAGCAAAGGGAAAGGGAGGAAGAATCTTAAGCAGGCGCCACACTCAGCATGGAGTCCAACACACGGCTCGATCTCACAACCGTGAGATCATGACCTGAGGTGAAATCAAGAGTGAGTCACTTAACTGACCGAGCCATGCAGGTGCCCCAATATAGTCTCCTAGTCTTAACCACTCTTCCGCTTTTCTCTCTAAATCAGTATTGTCCTCGATCTTTCCTTTAAGATTAAATCTAGAAATCAACATAAACTAAATAAAATATAATCTCATGGTATTAAAACATTTTAAGATTCTGTAGCACATCTACGCTTCTATTTTAGACTGTAACAGGGTTAGTACTTAAAAACCAAGAACCCAACCACTTCTTAAAAGTAAGACATAAATTAAGCCAAACAAGGATTTATTTGAAATATAGAATCATTTGTCTATGAATATTAGGGAAAACATTCAACTAAACCCTAAACATTCCCAGAAAGAGATTTCTAAAAGCCCATGTCACCAAAACAAAAATGACAACAAGACAGATTTGCATTTTAAATAACCAATAAAACTGAAACTGTGTTTGCTTTTGTTTTTTTATACAGAAGATAGAACAGTACTCCTCCAGTGAAGTAAGACACTTTAATAAAACATAAAATCCTTTCACCTAGTAAAAACATAATATGCACTGAACTAGTAAGTCTTTACAATAGTTTTTTTTTCACCAATGAGACTAGAACTATAGTGTCAGAAAAAAAAAATGGAAGTACAACCATAAAAAATAGAGAGAGAGGAGTAAAGACCAAAACATCCTAATACCAAAATTAAATTTGTGGTTTTTTTCTAAAGGTCTCTCAATATAAATGTTGGTAGCTCAGAAGTCATGATGAACACTGTATATTTTGTCAATCCATTCTTTTTTTCTGCAATAAGGACTCATGTTTTTCTGGATCTGTATTAAATGCTAATATCCAAATGACTCTCTTGCCACGGGTGCGTAACAGTTGCCCAAAGATATCTTCAGTGTTACTGAAGGATTTTCATGTTTCCTGTGATGCATTTCACCTCTTTAAAAAATACCAAGGAAAAAAGGTAGTAATGAAAATAAAAGATAATTGGAAATTGTACAGTGGAAATAAAAAATCTTCTCTCTCTTCTCTATGGATATTTGGTAAAGCTTTTGATTCAGTTATTCGTAACTCAAAATAGTGTGGAATGAGTTCATTATCTGAAATATAGTAAATTAATTATGTAGAGAGAGTAAAACTTTGGTCAACTTTGTTCTTTAACTCAGGCAGAGACTAAATGTTATCTACACAATGGATAATGGTTGTAGATTGACACTTTATTGCTAGTATGAATACAATCTAGGTAAATTAAGCTATATTGTTTTTCTTTTTCTAAGGAATCTGTCGGCATCTCCCAAGAAGTTAAGTCCTAACTTCTTTTATTTCTTTTCTCTCTTTTTTTTATTTTATTATGTTATGTTACTCACCATACATTACATCATTAGTTTTTGAATGTAGCTCAGCATAATACCCTCCAGTTCCATCCACGTCATTGCAAATGGCCATGTTTCATTCCTTTTGATGGCTGCACAATATTCCATTGTATATATATAACACATCTTCTTTATCCATTCATCTGTTGATGGCCATCTTGGCTCTTTCCATAGTTTGGCTATTGTGGACATTGCTGCTATAAACATCGGGGTGCACTTACCCCTTTGGATCACTACATTTGTATCTTTGTGGTAAATATCCAGTAGTGCAATTGCTGGGTCATATGGTAGCTCTATTTTCAACTTTTTGAGGAACCTCCATACTGTTTTCTTGGTATTGTTTTCTTTTGGTGGGACATTTGACCCACATCCTATGTGAGGTATATATTGATTTCACATCTATAGTAAAATGTGAAGTAAAAATATTATATTACTTTGAAAAAACATTGAAATTAACCTGGATTTGGAAAACATATTCCAAGTCAATAAAATTTGAAAACCAAGATTTAAAAAAAAAAAAAGAATGACACTAAAATTATACCCTCTTACCCTAATTCTATGAAGAATTCAATTGGAGAAAATATATTTTTGCATAATGCAGATTCTGTGAGGAATAGAGGACATATCTTTTAATGGTTTTCACTCCTAGAAGCTTCAAATTTAACATTTTCTTTTTTAAAAGTTATTTTCTATTGTAACATTTTTCTTGAAATTGACTCATTTAAACTTAAGTCAATTTATCATAGAAGCAATATATATTTCCTTCCAAAACATATGTTAGTTGACCTAGTGATACGTTTTTTTATAATACACAATAAAATAGTGACTGCTAAAATGAAAAAATGAATTGCCTAAATTAATCTTGTGTATTCATTCATTCATTTGGCAAACACTTATTGAACAAGAACTATGTCCCAAACACCATCTTGGTCTCTAGGGATACAATAATAAATACAACAGTCTCTGCAGATACAAGAATATATACAATAAATATGACAGTAAGTACTATACTGATTTTATGTTTATCACCAAATGGGAAATTCTGATATAATTCACACAAAAGTCATACAATGAAAATTAATCTACTCTAACATTTCTCTTTATGGATGAGGAATTTTTCCCTTTATATTCAGGAGAAATTATTTATAAAAAAATGCTGTGGAATAAAAGTTATAATTCTTTTTCTTCTCTCTTCAAGGAAACCACAAGGAACATAAATGAATAAATTTATATTTATTTGAATGATTTTTATTCATATTACCAATTTGTAATATTAGAATATTAATGGCATATGGGAATGTCTGTAAGTTTCCTCTTTTGATAAAGTGGAAATTTATAAGTTGCTTAAAAATGACAATTTTTCCCTACTCACTTTAGTAGTATCCACCTAAATTGGTTCATATTCTTTTTTTCTTTTTTTTTTAAAGATTTTATGTATTTATTTGAAAGAGAGAGAGAGAGGATCACAGAGGGAGAGGGGGAGGGAGAAGCAGACTTCCTACTGAGCAGGGAGCCTGACTCAGGGCTCTATCCCAGTAGCCTGAGATCATGACCCGAGCTGAAGGCAGACACTGAACCAACTGAGCCACCCAGGAGGCTCCCGGTTCATAATCTTTTGAGACACTTCTTTTTAATTACAAGATCATTTTTATCTCTTCCACTTGTTTTCCAAAGGTGATGAATAATGAGCAGCCAAGAACCTCGTTTTATTGCTATTATTTCAATCCTTCTAACTTATCATATTAATAATAATGTAGGTAATATGAGAAATATCCCCAATAACCACTAACATTCAAGAATAATACTGAGGATTTTGGGGTGCCTAGGTGGCTCAGTTGGTTGAGCGACTGCCTTCGGCTCAGGTCATGATCCTGGAGTCCTGGGATCGAGTCCCGCAGGGAGCCTGCTTCTCCCTCTGACCCTCCTCCCTCTCATGCTCTCTCTCTATCATTCTCTCTCTCTCAATAAATAAATAAAAATCCTTTAAAAATTATAGAAAAAAAGAATAATACTGAGGATTTCTTATGGTGGCCAGATTTTGCTGTTTATTATTATTTTTCAAGGAATATTCTAGCAGATCATCTAGTGAAGTAAAAGACCTTTTCTTTTAACATCAAATAGCAAATTCATCAAGAAATACCAGATTTCCAACAAAGTGTGTCTTAACTTGTTAGAGTCACATATAAGATAAGCAATGGAGAAATCTTATCCAAACACAATGCTGTTTTGGGGAGATTCAAAGTGGCTATCCACACCACAGTGTACATTGGTGCTCTTTGATAGAGACATCAGATATCTGACTGCAGAGAAAAGTGCATTTTTAAATCAAGCTCATGTCAGATCAAGAGCCTACCACCTGCCTTCGACATAGTTTGATCCTAAAAACACTTTCAATATTGCTTAGCACAGTGATTCTCAGAGTGCTAGCCCTCAAGTAGCAGCATCAGAATTACCTGGGCATTCTGAAACGCTTTAAAATTTGAGAACCTCTTGCTTAAAGGGGGTGAATCAGGGAATGGATTGAGATGTGTGGGTCACTGGTTTAAGAAACAACTGCTGTGGTAGAACTCTGAGCAAAAAGCATGATGTGAAAAGGTATCTAGGAAAGGAAGAAGCATAGTGTGGCCCTCAGCCTTGTGGCTTGAGGTCCAGCCTGAAATCTTCCTACTTAGTGTCTGGGAAGCATGTTTTACTCTTTCTCTAAGCTGCCAGTTTGTCTCAAATGGAGAGCCACTGGTCACTTATAAATAATAATTATATCCTCTAGAAAGAATGTGCAGGATTTATTTTACCACACACCTCACGAGGCCTACTTTGCCATTTTTTTTTTGTCAAACCTACATTCACTCGAGGAATTTGATATTGTAGGAATAATATAAAATTGATGAAAATTTTGACATGAAACGTATCTGCAGTCATATGTTAATACTTTGACACAAAGCAAGGGCTCTGGTGATGAAGGTTTTAATTTATTGAATTCGGAATAAAACGGTATGTTTCTCAGTAGTAATGGCACGGGCCCCAAATATTCCAATAAATTGACCCTACCATTCTAGTGCAACTCTAAGACTAAAACATGCAGTTAAGTTAGTCCTTCTTTTCTTCCCTAAGGAGTCTGCTGAAGTTCCCACAGAGGTAAGTGCTTTTCATTCAAATAAAATGAATTAATATCAGTTAGCAGTGTTTTCTTTTTGTGTATTTTTATAGCAAGTGCTTTTGTTTTCCCAACAGAAAGTTAAACCCACTGTGGAAAAAACGAACTACCTACAACAACTGGTAAATTCCTCACACTAATTATAGTTTTAAGCAAATCGTCATACTATGGCTGTTTCTTCTCCTGAATGTTCACATAACTCATTGTATCCCAGTGAGATAATTATCCCCAAATTTATAGTAGGTAATATTTTTTCCTATTTCTGTTACTTTTAATTTCTATCTGTTACCTTGTCAAATGTGTAGATGGAGGTTCTAAGAAAAATAAGCGTTGAACAATTATCCAACTGATTTTGAAAGAGTTACAAACCTCAGGAAAATAGTTTCAAGTTTAAATGATGGACATTAGATACCAGTGCAGCTGAGGCATCACATCAGCGCCCGCTCAACTTCTGACAACGGCATCGTAGACAGATGTCTCAAGAGTCAGGTTTCCAAGCCACACGTAGGAGGTCATGCAACCCATCCTCTGTGAACTAAAGAAGTTTGCCGTGGGCACAAGGGAAGAGTACATGCTTTGGAGTCGGCAACTTGTGTTCCAACTATAATTTCACAAATTATCACTTAATCTCTCCTAGCTACAGTTTCCTCAACTAAAAATGAAGATAGCTATATTGACCCTGCAGAATAATATTAGATGATATATGTAAATTATGTTACAAATGTTCGGAACACAGTCGATAGATGCACTTAAAAAAGTGACAAGTATTATTATCATCTCCCTACACAGAACAGACATTCCTTTGAAAACCTTTATAATAGGAGCAGTCTTTCTTTGAACACTTAAAAATGGGACTCTCCAAATAAGACCTCTCTTTTTAGGGAACTCTAATTATTATAAGGGGCATTCCTATACTTCGTTCAAAATGCCTCCAGTAGCAGCCCCCCTTTGTACCACACTTAATGTAACTAAGGATTTATCCAATAATTATTCCCAGGCAATGTTAAAGACCAGTTGACATTTTATATACCCATTTATTCCCAATCTCCATGAAATGAAAATTTTAAGGAAAGTTGCCATTGTGATTTCATATTTAATCTCTAAAAGAAAGTCTTTAGAGTCAGATCTACGGGTTCTGGTATTTACTAGAATATTTATTGAGCCAGATAGACATAAATAGAGATCTGATAGATAGATAGATAGATATAGTTGATAAGTATTTTATTTTATTTATATAAATAAATTTATATTTATAAATAGAAGGCACTGTGAAAATTACTCTATATTTTAATAACTATAATCCTACGTGGTAAGTAATGCTCAGAGGGATTAAGCAATATGATCAGGATCATGGATTCCCCAGGATCAAGGGAATTAAAGTTCAGTTCTATCTGACTCCAAAGACCAGACTTCTTATACACATGGAAAAGAAATGACAGACACTGACCTTTTAAATCAAAAAATTTTCCTTTTGCTTTCTTTTGCATTTGTTATTTTCACAGAGGTATTGTTCTGGAGGCCTTGATTAAACAGATAATTTCCTTAATTCTGCAATTTACTATAAAGTAGACATAGTTACAGTAAGTTTTATGTGACTAAACTATTCTTGTGTTAGGTAAATTTGCCACCATTTACAAATTATCTGTGTAATTCAGTTCTGCCAAGATCTGCTTTGACATATGGAGGAGATATTGGAATAAATATTGATAATTTTCTTTCTCTCTAGAACAAAATCAACCAATTTTATCGGAACTTGAACTTCCTCCAATATCTCCTCCAGGCTTCTCATCAACATCAGATTGTTATGAGCCCATGGGATCAGATTAAGACAAGGGCCTACACATTTATTCCCACTGTGGTAAGTGCTGCTTTTTGTTTGTTTTGTTGTTTTGTTTTAGTTTTTCTTTTTTGTTTTTGGTGAGGGATGAGCTCAGGATAAAGATCTGTAAAATAGCTAAAGACAAAGTACCCGGACAAGTATTCCCTTGGATTATAGAACAATTGTGTATAAAATCTTGTAATCCAGAAATTAAATCACAAACAATATTGTCCAAATGTAGTAACAAATAACAATTGTAACCATAGTGACAAATAAGTAATTTCATTTAAATTGAACATATATGTCCTAAATGTTTGCTCATCTATCATTTTGCTTGGTTCCTCAAACAATTCTTTAATTTAGGAGGGAGATAGATTATCATTTTTATGCAGCAAAAAGACAGTAATGTAAAAAAATGCAAGAAAGTGAAGTAACTTGCCCAAATTCCAAGTACTCTTCCATTTTGTTTTATGAAACAGTTTTGTCTTAAGGAACTTTTCCTCATATGGGAAATAAATAACAAAATTTCTCTTGGTCTTTTTTTTTTTAAATAAACATATATAAGAACAGAGAACAGCTCTCCACCAGTGAGGTAAGGCATTTTACTACAAAGATAATACACCAGTAATTAGCAAGACATTGTACACTTCCTATGCACTGCACTAGATGGTCTTTGTTCTAGTTATTTTAAGCAATAAATTTAGATTTACAGAATATAGGAGAATTGGAACTCCAGATATCTAAGAAAAATTGGGGGAGGGCAGAATAAAAATGTACACATCCAAAGATGTAAATATTAGATTTGTACTAGGATACTTTACCAAAAATTTTAATACTACTTCTTTTTTTAAAGGTCACTCATTAATATCATTATCATACCAGGAGATCTGGTGTATATCTTTTTTTTTAAGATTTTATTCTTTTATTTGAGAAAGAAAGTGTGAGAGAGAGAAAGCACGAGAGGGGGGAGGGTCAGAGGGAGAAGCAGACTCCCCGCCGAGCAGAAAGCCCAGCGCAGAACTCAGTCCTGGGACTCCAGGATCATGACCCCAGACAAAGGCAGACGCCCAACCGACTGAGCCAGCCAGGTGCCCCAAGATCTGGTGTATATCTTAAAGTTTGCAAATAAAGTGGGGGGAATCCAAAGTATCATTCTGCAATAAGGACTCTAGTTCATCCAAAACCATATAAAGTGCTATTGTCTGCATGTTTTCATGTATATCACAAATGACTAAAGTCATTTTCACATCATCTGAGAAATAGCCTAGTTGTAGTCCTATTTATTTCATCCCTGAGAATGAATAAAAGTCCAAAACAGAAAGGAAAAGAAAAAAAATAACAATTTTAAAAATAAGATTAAAATGTATAACTTAAGGAATTTTTAAGGAATCTGGCAGCTTATCTCAGGAAGTAAATCAAAACCACTTATATATTTTTTAAAAGATTTTATTAATTTATTACAGAGAGAGAGAGAGAGCATGGGGGGGGAGGGTCAGAGGGAGAAGCAGACTCCCTGCCGAGCAGGGAGCCCGATGTGGGACTCGATCCCGGGACTCCAGGATCATGACCTGAGCCGAAGGCAGTCGTTTAACCAACTGAGCCACCCAGGCGCCCCTCAAAACCACTTATATTAAATATATATTTAAGACATTATTTTTTATTTTGTTATGGCTATATAATAAATATTATTTATGTTATAACTATATAAACAGGAAAAGAATGTGGTTATGCCTAACAAATAACATTTATTTATTTATTGGTTAATTAATGAGATATGTCATTCATCATTCATTTAATAAATATATATTTAACAAGTACTATATCCCTTACATGATCTTAGATCTTAGGGACACAAAGAGCTACTTTGTGTCACAACAGCGATTAAAAGAATCAATAAAATTAAGTTTACATTTATTCTTCCTCTTTATAAAAGAGAGTTTTTTTTCCTCTATATATTCAAGAGGAAATTACATATAACCAATACAGTGAGAATAAAGTATCTAATTCTTTTCTTATTTCTTTAAGAAAACCCCAAGGAAGACTGTTGATATGGTAAGATATTGATTCTATATAAAGCTATATTTAATTCATATTTTTAAAAACTAATATTAAAATAGTAATAGTTAGGCCTATCTAAAATGCTCTTCTTTTAATAAAAAAGAATGATAATTTTAAGTTACTTAAAAATAAAATTTCTCTCTACTTCTTTAGTTTTCTCAATTATCCTAAATTCTTTCAGTTAAGTCCTTCCATGTAAGCAAGACCCTTCCATGTAGCATAAATTTTATGTGGTTTCCACTGTTTCTTTAAAAAAAAAAAAAAACTGGTTACTATTTTTTGAACTGAAAACTTTACTACAATCCTTTTTCACCTTTCATACTAATACCCTTATAATATGAGAAAGATCTTTAATTTCACAAATATTAAGAATATACTGCTAAGGATTCAATTACCTTGGTCCCCCAACTTTGATGATGATAAGGCTGCTGCTGATTTTTTTCCTCAAGAATTCTTCTAGCAGCTCATCTAGTGAGGGAAAGGATACTTCTAAAATGAAACAACCTAATAGTTTATTGAGAAATACTGTACTTCCCTGCTGTTGATTAATTATTTTAAGTAAATTAGGTATTGCTAATTTTTGAACAGAGCCACATCAAAATACCCAATAAGGAAATACTGGAAATAAAGAAAAACCTTTATAAAAAATATACACAGACTCAAAATCGTTTTAGAGATTTGAAATGATCTATCTACACAGTCAAGAGTGCTATTCTATCTCATACTTTTGATCATGTATAGCTGAACTCTGGTTCATTGCAAACATGCATTTTTTTTTTAAATAAGCCAATGCCAAATCAGGGTCCTGCAATTACCTTCACCATAGTTTTTACCCCGATTCTCTCTCTCATATCGTTTAGGGAGTTGAATACCGGATTGGGTTATGAACTGGGTAAATCACAGGTACAAGAGCACCTGCTGTGGTAAAAAAGCCAAATCGATGAGCACAATGAGAAAACATCTCAGGAGAAAATAAAGCCTGGATTGTAGCCCAGAGTCCTGCAGGCTGAGGCACAGCCCAGCATCTTCCTCCTCCATGCTTCAGAAGCATGCTTTACGCCTTCTCTCCATCTCCAGTGTGGGCCTGTGGCTGCTGATAAAAGAACAGAGGTCTTTCTGGAAATGGCAAGCAGGCTTTGCCAGACACCTCCACAGGCCTGCTTCAGTTTCCTTTCTTCTCTCTTTCTCTTGCACTCATTCCCCTTTGTATATAGTTTGCATCTGCCTATACTCTATGAGACTTTGACATTATATGAACAATGTAGATAAACAGAACATTTGGAAATAAAACATATTTTCAGTCAAGTATCATAATGCTGACACAGAATGCTCTGACAACGACTATTGAAACTCACTTAATTCATAGTAAATTCCTATAAAGTAGCACTTTGTTTCTTGGCAGCCATGACTTGGCCCTTAATTATTAAAATAATTAGTTCTAATTCTCTACTCTAATGACATAGATAAGATTACTGGTGGGCTATCCAAATAAAGTTGATTCTTATTTTCTTTCCTTATTTTTTTCCTTAAGGAGTCAACTGAAGTACTCACTAAAGTAAGTAGTTTTTATTCAAGCAAAATTAAAATATGACCCCATTATATTTTTTTGTATTTATCACAGTTTATTTTTATTATTAACAGAAAACTGAGCTGACTGAAGAAGAAAAGAATTACCAAAGAATTTGGGTAAATTTTCCCATACAAACATTTATAACATAACCAGACTGGATGAACATTGTTGAGCTACATTATTGAGCTCTCAACAAATATTTTTAATAAATTCTAATTTCTATAAAACTCTTCCTTATACTCTGTCAAAACTCTTAGAAAAATATTCTCCCATAGTACTAACTGTATCATTGCCATGTATCCACCCATCCATTATTCCCTGGTTATTCTAAAAACCCACCGATTGTCCATTTTGTAAAAATAGGAAATTATTCTGAAGGTTGATGCCACTGTGTTTAATTCTAATTTTAATCCCTATAATAATCTATAGTCAGGTCCATACAGATGGTTCAAAATAGAACATGGAAGAGGGGAATATATATTGATTAATATATTAATTAATTAATATTAATTAAAATAGGTGACAGCACTATGCAAAGAGCTCCTTTCTATATTAATTCATTTATTTCTACAAGGTCAGTGACACTCAGAAAGATTAATAATGGTTCAGTGTCACAAATTCTACTAAATTAAATCACACATTTATGTATATAACTGTAAAGAAACAATGTTTTCTACCAATCATGGAAATGCAACCACAATCTGAGACACTTATCCTAGTAAATTAAGAAATTATCTTCCTGCCTCTTACAAGTACTTTTTCTTCTTTAAGTGTTTTGGCCTTGGGGTCTGAATTAACCAAAGAATTTTTTCAATTCTATAGTTCATTCTACAAATGAGCTATAGAAAATGCAGAAAAATTTTGCATGAATTAACTTTCTTTGGTTAGGTCTGTTTAGTATCATTTAGAATTTATCCAAACAAACCAAGTTTTAGTTTCTTTGGTTATGTCCAAGTATCATCTGGTACATGCGATATTAGGATAATTACTTACATTTTTTTCTAGAACAAAATCAACAAATATTATCAGAAGTTCACCTTGCCCCAATATCTCAAGACTGTTCCTCCATATCAGACAACAATGAAGCCATGGAATCAGATTAAGATAAATGCTTATCAAATTATCCCTACTCTGGTAAGCTCTCCCTTTTTATTTTATTTTTTTATTATGTTATGTTAGTCACCATACAGTTTTTGATGTAGTGTTCAATGATTCATTATTTGCGTATAACACCCAGTGCTCATTACAACATGTGCCCTCCTTAATACCCATCACCTGGCTACCACATTCCCCTACCCACCGCCCCTCTGAAACCCACATATTTTTTCCTGGAGCCCATAGTCTCTCATGGTTCGTCTCCCCCTCTGATTTCCCTGCCTTCAGTTTTCCCTTCCTTCCCCTAATGTCCTCCATGCTATTCCTTATGTTCCACATACGAGTGAAACCATATGGTAATTGTCTTTCTCTGCTTGACTTATTTCACTTAACATAATCTCCTCCAGTTCCATCCGTGTCAGTGCAAATGCATCCTTTCTGATGGCTGAGTAATATTCCATAGGAAACAAAACTAAGAGGCAACCCACAGAATGGCAGAAGACATTTGCAAATGACATTCCAGATAAAGGGCTGATATCCAAGATCTATAAAGAACTTCTCAAACTCAACACCCAAAAAACAAATAAGTCAAAAATAGGCAAAAAACATGAACAGACACTTCTCCAAAGAAGACATACAAATGGCTAACAGACACATGAAAAAATGTTCTCCCTCTTTATTTTTAATTTAAAAAATAGATTTATTTTTTGTAGTAAAAGTAAACTAAAGAAATGAAATAAAGAAATAAAATTTCAACAGATTCTGTTCAGTAGTAGCTAAAACAAAATTAAATAAAAATTTCTAGGCTGGAAATTAAATTATAAATCATAAAGTGCAAACACAGCTATAAAAATAATTAAATGATAAATTGCATTTACATTGGATTTAAATCTCTGAAGTATTTGCTTATAAGATTTCAATGGATTCCTATAACAGTTTTTAGCGGTAGGTTAAAATAGAGAATATTATTTTCATTTTACATAAGTATCTGAAATTCTAAAAAGTAGTCCAAGCTCTAGTTAACATTTTTCTTTTATTTAATTTTTAAAAATGTGACTTGGCAAACATTCTTTTTCAATATGAAGAGTAAGTGAGAGAACAAGAAATTGAACCCAGAGAACTAACAATTTAATATAAACAATATAGAATTTAGAATCAGAAGACCTGACATAATAAGCTTTTGATTTTGAGTAAGTCACTTCATTTCTCAGGTTATTTTTTTTTAAATACAACTTAGTTTCTTCAATATATATGTAACATTAAAATTATCTTCCACACTATTAGAGAAAATATGAATTTAGTATCTGTAGTTGAAGGTGAGATGCCTAAAATCTGTTCTAAATATTTCCATGGAGGTGTAAATATTATTTTTGTTTGTTTGTTATTAAAAACATTTAGCTAAAATATGCTATTTCTTTTTCTTTTAAAGAGGCACCTTTAAGATTCTTGAATTAACAACTTCTACTTGATTTTGGTAAGTGCCTTTATGTCTAGAATTTAAACAATAATCTAAAATAGAATTGCTTTTTTTTTTAAGATTTTATTTATCTATTTGAGAGAGAGAGAGAGAAAACGAGAGGGGTGAGGGGCAGAGGGAGAAGCAGGCTCCCCGTTGAGCAGGGAGCCAGATGCAGGGCTCAATCCCAGAACTCCAAGATCATGACCTGAACCGAAGGCATACCCTTAACTGCCTGAGCCACCCAGGCACCCCTAAAATAGAATTGTTATGTGAAGAATGTGACCTTAATATTGTTAGGTAATGTTGTTTCAATTTTAATTAAATGATATTTTGGCTTATGAAATATTTTATATTTTGTGTATACCTTCTTGATTCATAAATGTCAGTTACCTGTGTAACTTTTTCATGCATGTTTTATGAATATTTTATAAAATATATTACAATAAATTAATTAAGAAAATAAATTATAAGAAATTTTCTCTGTAGCTGATGATGCATTCAGCCAGAAGCAATAGCTCTGGGTGGAAACTGTCACAAACTTAATGTTCAGAGAGATGTGTACCCATGTCCTTGAGTTGAGCCAAGAAGTGCAGACTCAGCATTTCTGTTTGGTGGAAGACGTATAATATCAACTGAGTTTCCTAGACAAGTCAAGCTACTCTAAAATAAATTCTTTGCATCATTTTCTCTGGAAAAATCATCATTTTTTAATACCCAAAGCCTATTTTTCATAGTTTCTCTCTTAGATATTTTACCCATTGCTTTAAAGCCATGGTGGAGATCCAAGGAAATGAATGCACATGGGTGTTGCTTTTATGCACTCACCTTTAACTTTTCTTATATTTTCCTTGCAGTATATAGGCTATCTCTTATCTTAGAATTCTGTCTCATTCAATTTATCTCCTTGTTCTTTTTATATGCCCTGCAACAGGACAAAGTTTCAAAGAAATTAGTAATAACAGCAATTTATTAAGGATTTTACCATGTGCTGGTCACTGTTCTGAGTCCTTTGCTTGTATTAACTAATTCATGCTCACAAAAAAATCTATGAGGTAGTTAATATGATGAGCTGATTTGAGGTAAGGAAAGAGGCCCATGGGGGTTAAATAAGTTGTTTGTGATCACCCCGCAAAAGTCAAAGAGCCGAGTCTAATACAGATTTCTGGCCCTAAGGGTCAAACCCTCCCCTACTGATTCCAAACTATACCCCAAGTCCAGATAGGGTATTTATCGAGAGGATACTTTTTAATGTTAGGTACACTGTCACAAATTTGTTTTGTCATGTCATTTTGGTCTTTGTAATGATGAAAAAGAGTCAGGCAACTTCACAAAATAATCTTTTATGAGGAAAATACTAACATAGCTACTATAGATACGAACTAAAAATACAGTTGTATTTTATAAATAGCAATATTCCCTTTGCTATCATTATTTATATATTTATTCTATGTTTTTAAAAAGCTGATCATGTGCTCCATCATGTGAGGGACATTAAATAGAAATAAGATACCAAACTTACCCTCATTAAGCTCTGTTCTGGACAAGGACACAGAAATGGCAATACAATGTGCTAAATGCTAAGTTAGAGGCATGAGGATATGGTGGTACAGAAAGGTCAAGTGATGCATCTGAGTTAAGTCCTAAACTAAGTCCTCTCATATAATGAGACTAACCAAAGCAGTGGCAGCAGAAATAATAAGACAAAAAATAGTGAATTGAAAGAAAAATTACAAAAATTATAAAAGAAACAGAGAAACCAAAAAAAAATGTACAATAGATTCTGAAGAATTTAATAATTGTAAAGTGATTTCTTAAAATATCAGCCCAAAGTCATTCTGCATAATAAAATTCTTTTAATAAAATTTAGACTTCAAGTAGATCAAAAGGATTAAAATATAGGAAGCAGTAATATTTTATGTCTAATAAACTATTTGGGAAATAAAAGTAATTAAATATTCCTCCAAAATTGGCTGAAAATGTAAATATTTACCATTTAATAAATAAAGATAAACATTACTTTTGTATGCTAGATTGAAGAACCTGACTATTAACTTTCATTCACTCATTAATTGTTCAACGAACAGTTATTAAAATCCTACTATGTGCTAGATATCATTTGAGGCACTAGAAAATAATTAACTAATAATAGTTATAAATAATAACATTCTGCCAGGCTAGGGTGGGTGAGTTTTGGTGTGGTTCTATAACAAACATACATTATTTCAGGAGATAAGTCTAGTAGATAATACAGTATTGTCTTTTTCCTTTTAGGTTTGACCGGAAAATCTATCTTCTACATTTTCTTATCTACCATATTACTTCATACTACCAGCTTAGACAGACCTGTTAATAAGGCAAAAATATTGAGCCAAAGGAAGACTGTGCACAATATTTCCTGGGTCATTTATATTTTTCCTGTTAATTCATGTTGAATATACTGGGTCTGTATTGTGGTTTCATACAGACTGGGCTGATGATTATTTAAGATGTTTTCATCATTCTTTCTGATTTGGAAAACCACATTTCTTTTCCCCCCAAAATAAAATTTCAATTGCATTCTTTGGTGTGTAATCATCATTTCCATTGTTCATACTGGCCCACTAGGCTACTAATGATAATATAAAGATTCCTTTACCAATTGACTTTATATGAGCTTGGCTATCACTGACATAGCTTTACATTTAGATTTTATTTCTCATAATGGATAACCTTGAACACTACTAATTATATTCCCCAACCACAGCTGGGTTTACAGTACTATTCAGCCATCATCCTACCATCTTTCTGATTTATTCATGCTCATAATGTGCCACAGCCTCAATCCCAAACCTTCACCAGAGCCCTCAATCCTCCTCTCAGTTCACATTGTCCCACTGAAGAAAGGAGCCAGGCATTGAAAATATAAACCTTCCAAGGCCCCCTATTAATGGTATCTAACAAATGAAGAAACATAAAGAGCAAATGAGTGGGCGCATGCATATATTATAAGGAAAACTCTAAGGGGATGAATATATCCAGAAAAGACAGAGGGAAGAGAAGTTAAAGGAAAGTAGATCAGAGGTCAGAAAGGAAGGGATAAAGATGAAGATTATTGAGCTTAGAAATTTGTGTTACACATTTGGTTGTGATGGGAAGACACTGGAGGGGTGTTCATAAGAGAGTGACATTATAAGATGTGTGTCTTTGGTGAAAAGATTTGAAAATTGAAGACTTTTTCTTTGACTTCATAGAATATTCCAATCCTTTAGCCTGTTCATTATATTCCATTCTATCCAATCCCACTTAGCTTCATTTCCTTTCTTATTCAGACTGAACACTCAAGGGCTTTTTTTTTTCAGAAGGAAGTAACATATGACATATACTTTGAAAGGGTGGAACAGGAAGAACCTAACAGAAGTTTTCTTTGTCTTCATAGAACACTCCATGCCTTAACACTCTGATTATATTCCGTTCTCTCTATTCCCTATTAGCCTCAGTCCCTTTCTTACACAACCCAGACTTTATCTTTGACTATTTCAAATATTATCTTCATACTACATATAACGCTTCTGCTTCTCTGCACTTAATCCTGTCTGGAAAACGCCCAGCGTGAGCTCAATTTCTACCGCCACTCCATCCAAGCAACTGAATCCTAAAGTAAGTTAGTTTTCTGAACTTTTTTTGTCACCAAAGAGTGTTTATCAAACTTGGTCTTGTTGGCATTAGAGTTAGCTGCCTTCCTCAACTCTCCTTACACTTTCAATTAATCGTAATAAAAAACAACTTTCCTTTCTGTTTTATAGACTATATTGAGTCCATCAAGCCCAAACACTATCCACCACCTACTACAATACTTCAATAACTTGATAAATCTCAACATAACTTTGTCTCCTTCAAGTCTCAAAGAATATAGTGACCTTCCTTTATGTCAAAGCTAATAGCTCTTTTGATGCTTTTTAAAAATTTCCTCTGTAATCTCTCCTTTTAAATAGATTGTGGTAAAAGTAATAATGATGATTATAATACACGAAACTGACTGAGCAGCTATGTGGAGGGTAATTTATATATTTGCCTCAATTAACCTTACAACTATTACTATTACATTACTAATAATGATTAATATTATACCTTACAGATGAGGAAATTGTAGTAGAAAATGAATAAGTTGCCCCCAGGCATACTATTCTATTTGGACCTATTAAGATTTACTTCCTGGTAATTTTTATAATTCTCTTTCTTCAGCTATTTCTTCTAGGTATTTTGCATGGACACCTCTTCTCTACACAAACATTGATATTTTCTAGCACTCTGACTTCAGCCACTTCTTTTTAACTCTACATATTTTTCCTATATGATCTTATCCACTTTAACCATTTTAATTGCCACATACAATTAGCCAATTAAAATCAGCTTCTAATTCTCTAGATTCAGCTCTATAACTGTTGTCCTTCAAATTTAGGTAGGGAACCAAACTGAGTCCTGATTATCTCCATATATTTGTTGGCTTCCCAAATTAAAATGTAAGCAATATGAGAGGTAATGTGTAAGCAGAATCTTACTTTAATCCCTAGTAGTCAAAGCATTATCCAATGTTCATGAATTCCCAGGTTATTCCATATATTCCAGACCTAATATTTTATTATAGTAAATTAAACTGGAGCATAGCAGCTATAATAGCTCCTTTTTGAGATCAGTAAATAATTTTCAAGGATTTGTCAAAGAGTCAGTCTCTCCAGATTCAACTTTATCTCATTGGTAATTGGAAGAGATTTAAAAAATATTAAAGTAGGAAAACATTACAAAAATATAGCCATTGCGTGCATACTTCTGGCAACAATACTTTGTAGTATATCTTTATTATTTCTCTTGTAAGTTAAAAACCTTGACAATTCCAAGAGTGTAGCTGTCAGTAACAGAGGAAAAGGCACCCTATCTCCATTACTACAAAAGCACAGGATATGTTCTGGTCCATCACTATTCTAAAATCACCTACTGTCTGTGGAGTATGATATTCTTCATAACAAAAGAAAACTACTGTTAAGCTTATTTTTCACATCCATTCTTTCCAACTGTCAAATATATTCCATAGGTTTCCTATACAGTTGAATCACAAAATAAGGAACTTAATAATACCCATTTTTTTAGTATAACAATCTGAAATAGGGGGTTAATTAAGTTTATACCTTTTTAACTTCTTCATTCACAAAGAAGTGATCTCTGGAACTTTAAATTCTGAAGGCCTTATTTTAATGTTGTCCCCAACTACCTTTTATCCACTGGGTTGCCTTTCTCATATTCTCTAGGGTCTAGAACAGTACTAAGTGACTAAGTAAATGATCAAGTGAAGGAAACAAAGGAAAAAAGAAAAGAAGAATGGAAGGAAGGAAGGAAGTAGATCTTCAAATTCTCTGGTTCTGTCCTGGGCTGTATTGAGTCTAGTGATGAGCTAAATCAAATGCATTCTTTTTCTTTGTTAGTGAACTTTTGATTTCTAGCATTTCCATTTCATTCTTTCTTATACTTTCCCTCTCTGTGCTGAAACTATCTATGTAATCTTCATCTTGTCTACCTTACCATTAGAGTCTTCTATTCAAAACTATTTAAAATCTCTGTTTGAGAATTCCAACAAATCAGTTCAATAACTGACTTTGGTTCTGATGATTGTTTTTTTTTTAATCTATAGACTTTTTTTCTGAAGGCCAGACTTAGGCTATACTTTAGTAGATAATAAGGTTAATATTTTAATAGTTGTACATGAGCACTTTTCCTTCTGTGAGGCCATTAGTGGGGGGAGGGGTTACATTCATTGATTCTACAGAAAGAAAATTATGTACTTGGAAAAGAGAGTTCTCTCATCCTAACAAACACTGCAGCCCTTACCATGATTCAAGAGGGTACCAAGCTAAATCACTTCACATTACTCTGATTATGACTTGGGCACTGCCAGCCAGTTTTTTATCACTTTGTATTTATATTGCATATTACTAGAAATACTTGGTTGTCAATAATATATTTACAGGACAGGAGAGCTTTTTCAGTTTTTAATATTTATTCAGAGTAGGTAATTCATGTTTGTAACACTAATACAGAAAAAGACACCACCCTGTTATTTTTTTAAATATTTATGTTAATCCATTTTATTCCAGGTTTAACATAAAATGAATCAAGCATAAAATTCCTTCTAGAAATGTCAAAATTCAATCAAGTAATCAATACATGCAAAGTGTATTTAGTAATTAAGTTTAATGCAATTCCTAAATTTGTCTTTTACTGCCACATAATGGGAACTTCCCTATTTTTATGATTCTCTGAAATGAGAGGAGTAATTTATAGCCAAATAAGTCAAATTGATAGGTTTTTATTTTTTCAGATATGATGCTGATTTATTTCAAAACAAAGGAAGTAACATTAAATTAAAGACTTCCTATAAATACCCCAGGAGGAAAGTGAGTGCGGCACAGTGTCCAGAGCAAGACCAGATTTACAGCCATTAGTTTCCCTCCTGGAAACAAGGTATCCTTCCCCTAACCCTGGTATAAAGATGCTTCCATTTGTAAAAGATTCTCCCCTAGGTTTCAGTTAGATAGACTTTCACAGAGTGCCTATAAATGCATATTTACATTCCCTCCTGGTTTGGAGAAGTTAGTCACACGGGGTGTTGTGTAAATCTAATCCACCACACGTCTGAATGATCACTTCAAGACTACGTAAGAGAAGATTCATCAGGGGAATTTTTTTTTTTTAATCTCTACATTCAGACTGGACTCGGGAGTTCAGATAAACCCTAAAAGGGTGGGTTTGTTCTGCTCAGGTACTCTCATGTTCCTCTGAACAACTGAAGTGTGGGATCAAGTCATCCCCTCTCATGTAAAAGCTAGTTGAAGGAAAAAAAAAACTGAGGAAAAGGAGAAGGGAAAATTACTATTTGAATGAGACATGAATGCTTTGTTCCTTCTGGAGCATTCTAAAGTACTAAATTACAAGTGATATATGGATAGATAAATAAACTGAGACAGTGAGACAAGGGAGAAAAGATTTTTAAATATTGATAAATCTGGGATTTTCCATTCTCAAGTGATTTTTTTAGAACTGTAAAATTATAATTGAGTTATCCTTTGTTGGCTGTTAATTATTCCGATAGGAACACTTTATTTTTTTATATTCTTTATGAAGAAGAAGTACTTATTCATCTTTAATAGAATTGCTGATGCATAAGAGCCTCATTAAATTAATAGTCACATTAAGACAAAAGTCAAATTAAGTAAAACTATGCTTATTGGATTATGTATCATATAATAATTTAAGCTGGTATTATTTGAACCAGTTATACAGGATTTCTGTTCAAAGCACATTAAAAAAATGGTGAATGTGCATTTTCTCACATAGTTTCTTTTATCTATATTTATCTATATTTTTGGGCCATTACATATAATCAAATTGATAGGTTCCCAAAATAATAGTGGGATAAGGGGAGGGGGGTTCTTCTAAATTATTGAAGTGCCATATAATTTGACAATTATTGGATAATTATTAGACAATATGACAATTATTATTATGGCAAATTAGACATTTGCCATAATAATAAGTGTATGAAAATCTGGCTCCAGCCAATTAAATCTTCCTATTTCAGAAACCCAGGTAAGGCTAAAAGGAATGATTTTAGAGAGATCAATAAATATATCAGTTAACTTTATATTATTAATCTTTAGGTCACATGTGTGGTACAATGAAGTATAGGCTAATTTAAAAATAACTGATCTATATTAAAGAATAAAATATTATCTTCTTTAGGTATAAATTCATATTTTTGTTTCACCAGTTAACATGTTTATTTTCTTTCTACAAAAATGTTAAAACAACACCAAAGGGAAATTTTAGCACTATAAACAATTTTAGGAGATTTGTTTGATTGCTTAATTTGTTCCTCTGTTTGTTTATAATATGACCCATTCTAAAAGGATTTAAGACAGCTTGCAAAATATGTAAAACAGAATTTTTTTAAAAAAGATATAAATATTTTGATAAGGGAAAAGCAAGACTAGGGGAAATAATATAAAGCCAGAGATGCAGTAAGCATTCCCAAATGAGATCATAATGCCCTGTAGAGTTCTAAATATGGCTAAGATATTTGACTCTAAAATTCCTGGTAGGCAAAAAACAAAAATAAATGCAAAAACAAGGGATAAATAATATCAATGTATCTAGGACATGAAAGTTTATCCATAGCTCAAGAAAGGCCTACGTATTGGGACCTGTCAAGAATTTCTCCAGTGTTGTCTATAGGGAAAGAGAATGAGGCACAGATCTTTGTCCCATGCATCTTTACAACTTACAAACAATGGTAAAACCTATTGGTTTCTTTTTTATGTAGTCTCTCAACAAAAAAAACAGATGTATAATACCAAAGAACATTATAGCAAAGACCATCCAATATGTGGTCAAAACCATGTTAAACAGGTAAACAGGTGATCTAAAATTAGATTTTTTTTTTTGAGAAATGGATGGAGTATATAATTTGCAGGGCTTCCCCCATTAATATAATTTTGCAGCCAAGATCTTGTTATGAATTAGGCACTAAAGCATTCATGGTCTCATCAAAAACTTGAAAATATTTCATTTTATTGGAATATATATAGCATACAAGTAATACATTCTCACTTCAGAAAAAAAAATATACACTATAGAAGATAAAATGAAATTATGGAAATTATTTTAAAAATCAGACATCATCTAATTAGAAATAACCCATTAAATACTTTAGCTATATTTAACATCGGAATATTCATTTGGCAATATATTATGAACCTGACATCATTATTAATAAAATACTTCTTGGCACTTATATTTTTCACATTTTGAGATATTAAATAATGTTATATAAGTGTCTTGTATATATATTTTTAGTTAAGTAGAGATAATTTATGTTTTGGGGGAAGGGAGAAGACAACCAACTAGAGATTGGCTTTACTTTCTTTGAAGAAAATTGAGCCTAATCAAGACACACACCTGAACATAGGGTGTTTTCAGAGAAAGAGGAAAAATGGTTGATTAAGAGCCTAAAGGTTTATGCCACAGCATACAGTGGCAACAACATTAGGACTGGAAATTTTTCCAAGTGGTTGATACCAATCTCCCAATTATTCTGTAAAAAGAAAATACTAATACATCACCCATAGAATGGCTACTAAGCAATTTTATTTCATGGTAAGCCCTCCATGACAAATTAATTGCAAAAATGTATCCCTAGGTAACTAAATGAGTTCACTCCCACTTAAAGAAGTTGAGGTAGAAGCCAATTAATTGTTGAAAGACACTTGCAGAAAAGGGTAATTTTGCTTTAGCATCATTCCTGTTAGGTAACAGCAGTAGTTAATAGCAGGACCAAATTTTCTGTTGAGGGTGCTTCTAATCGGACTAATAAAGCCATGCATTCTTTTGTCTCTCTCTAGGAGAAGAGAAATAACTAAGATATATATTGTATGTTTTCTGAAACAACCACTTTATAAAATTAATCTTCATAGGGTCACTCAAAATGAAGTTGCTATTATTGGCCTGCATCTTGTGTGTTTCTTTTGCAAAGGTGAGTGAGTAAATAAACTTCCAAATTATAGCAATAGTGTAACCATCGAACAACTGTAGATAGGAATTCATATGATTAACATAAGTTAATATAGCACTGAAAACGATGAAGCAGAGAGACGTGTTAATGGGCATGAGGTTTGTTGTGCCAAACTTTTCAAAAGAAATTTTAAAAAGCAAAATAATAAAGTTGTGTTATCTAAATGGCTAACCAGCAAGGAAAAGAGGTTAGTTCAAAAATGCAGTGGGCTAGAAGAGGACAAAGTTACAGGGAGCCAGAATCCCATGCAGATTGTTTTAACAGAGTTTATGTCTTCAAATTATAGAAAGCTGGATTGGGCTTCTTCTGGCAGTGATGTTCCATTGCTGGAAGTGTTTAGGTAGAGTCCCAAGGAATACTTGATGGAGTTAAAGTCAATGGACATAATGACCTTCAATGTAGCATAAGCAGATGAGACTCTGATGTAAGAGATAGCTGATGGAAAATTCTTAATCCTAGCCAATGAGTGTGCTAAATATCCTCTTTTGTAAAAGGAGAAACTTATGACACTTACCTCATAGAATGGTTTTGAGCATTAAATATTTATCTAAAGTGCTTATTAGAGTACCTAGGAACTCAAATGCTACTTGATATTATTAACTACTATTGCAATTATTGTTATCATCCTGGGCAAATTTTAAGATATTATTCTATCTCCTAAAATTACCTGAATTAAATTCTTAATTCTAATTCTTAAAATAGTAAATGATGAGTTTCTACACTATTTTTTATTCTTGGCATAATCTGTGGTGAATTCATAAACTATATTGAAGCTTAATTGGAGAACAAGTGAGTATATGATCCTTCTGCAAGTGTAAACAGTGGAAATTATACTTGCTTATGCACACACACACACACAGAATGCAAACAAAACCTGAGAGTGAAAGACAGCAGCAAAACCAGAAATATGAATAACAGCCAGATGATCTTTCAGTTGATCTTTCGGATTTACAACTTTCAAACTAAAATCCTTCAGCCAAAGTAAAACTTTCTAAGGCAACTATTGAGCTCAAAAACATATGTGGGGTGCCTGGGTGGCTCAGTTGGTTGAGCATCTGCCTTCAGCTCAGGTCACAATCTCAGGATCCTGGGATGGAGTCCCGCTTCCGCCTCCCTGCTCAGCATGGAGTTTGCTTCTCTCTCTGCGCCGCCACCCCCTGACCCCTGCTCATGCTCACTCGCACTCTCTCTCTCTCAAATTAAATAAATAAAATCTTTTAAGAAAGGACATATGTTGATCCCAGGTGGAGTCCCGAGAGCCTCCCTGCTCAGTGGGGAGTCTGCTTCTCCCTCTCCCTCTACTCCTCCCCACCCCCGCACCCCCTCCCTGCTTGTGCTCTCTCTCTCACTCTCTCTCTTTCAAATAAATGAATAAAATCTCATAAAAAAGAAACGCTACTAATAAGACTGTACAAATTCTTCAGTAATATGGCAATCTGGGTACAAGTGTTTTCAAATAAATAGCCACAGTGAATTAATTTTTCCTTTGTTTTAGATGGGCTTCCACTTCCCTGATGAGGTAAAACTTTTTTTCATTTACATATGAATTTTTTTTTTACCTTAAAGTGTATTTTACATTTTAAAAGTCTCTGATTTCTTTACAATGCAGTTTTGTGACTACTATTGCTGTTAAAATATTAGTGCTATTAATCCATTCTTATTTGATAGAAAAATGTTTATGGAACACAAATATATTTGTGTTTAACCTATTTCCCATAAGGTCTTTATTTCTTTTCAATGAGCAGAAGTTACTAAGTACGTGCACTCTCTCTGCAGTGTGATAAAGTTTTTGCTATGCTCGATTTTCCTCTACGTGCATCTATAAAATTTATGACAACGTACTAAACTTACTTGAACAAATTAAGTGATGAATCTGGAAAGGTTGTGCCCGTATGAAAGATTAGAGCAGAAGAAAGCATGATCTAGGAATTACTAGCAGAAAGAATGTGTCCCAAGGAGCTAGATAACTTCTGGGCAGAAAATACCCACAGAGTATCCCTATGTAGGAGACCACAGCATTCATCAATTAACTGATAGTAGATTTTTTTAAGTTCTTTGTCATTTTTGCCTCATATTCTGATGACAGGAGTGTGCTAAGAAAATTATCCTTGCACCTACCCACAAGTATGCACTAGAGAAACATGACAATCTAGCAAAGAAAAGCCAAGAGATGTGGTCTGGATATGCACACTTTTGACCTAATACCATGAGACATATGGCAAAGCTGTAGAAAGGTTTTGAAAATAACTATTAAAATGAAAACAGTATGAGATATTCTTCTGAATTTCTTATAAGAGTTAATATTTTACTTATGAGAAACTAAGGCTCTGTGGTCAGAGTACAAGTCACTGACATTTGTCTCTGTGAACACTCTGAAACCTGTATCACTTGGGCACCATGCATCATACTTCAGGATGAAAATATGATGCATAAGGAAACGTTTTTAACTCAGTAGTTCAGGAAACCAAACTAAATTGGAAAGAAATATTATATACAATATTAAATTCTTTTTTTCTTCCGTGTTTTATTTGAGTATAATTGGCACACAATATTATATTAGTTTCGGGTGTCGAACATAGTGATTCAGCTTCTCTCTCTGTTATGCTGTGCTCACTACAGGTACATCTACAATCTGTCACGATAACATGCTATTACAATATCATTGAGTATATTCCCTACTCTGTGTCTTTTTTAGTCCCATGACTTACTCATCCAGTAGGTGGAAGTCTATATCTCCCAATGCCCTCCACCCATTTTACCCTCCTCCCACCCCCTTCCCTCTGTCAATGATCAATTTGTTCTCTATATTTAAAAGTCTTTTTCTACTTTTTGTCTATTCATTGTTTGGTTTTTATACAATATTAAATTTTAATGAGGAAGCTGGCCTGGCTGGGAGATGTAGTAACTAGGTCTGAACAAAGAAACCTTGTTTGTTCCTTCCAGTACTTAGGATCCCAATATCTAGCACATAGACAGCACACAGTAGGCACTCATCTTATACTTTTTAAAAATAAATCCTTGATTATCCATCAAGAAAAAGCTTAAAATATCCCAAAGCCACTGAGGAACAGTCTGCATTTATTGAGAATTTATATTACAGAGCCTTGTTTAGTCACAGGGAATTTTGTAATAAACACAAATGATGCTCTAATGTAAATATCTGGTGTAAATAAGCCAGTTGTGCCCTGTATATGAAAGTTTATAAATAAATATGAACGAGAAATTTAATGATAGTGTAGAAACACTGGCACTAATAGAATATTAATTTTAGCCATTGCATATCTATTTTGTAAGAATGTATTTAGAAAACAAAAGAGTCTACATAGTCACAGGAAAACAAGGCAAACAAGTCTATCACTTAAGAAAGAAAATTCCAAGTTGCTTGGAGAGTTTTGTCAGTTATAGTCACTCTGAATGTAGGTAGAGCTCTAAAGAACGGTATTTTTTAGTGGCATGGAATTTAAAACAAACATTATTTTCTTTGTTGTTTTAGAAAGTTCTCTCTTCTGGTGAAGAGGTAAAATATATTCATACTTATTTATATTTTAAGATATTAAAATGTAGTCTATATTATTTTCTTTTTAAAATAGTATTTTTAAAAAACAGTGTTTCTATCTAATAATGTTAAATAATTTAGTTTAATGTTTTTTTTCTTGAAAAGCTAAGTAATTTAGAAATGCGTTATTTGCTTGCTATGATGGGCTCATTAAAAATACATATATAAATATAAGCATATGTGTATTTATATATCCTGTAATTTTCCTATTCATAGTGATATCTTGTCTGGTTTCACTGCCAGCACTTTAGATTAATGATTTAAACTCAAATTTAAAGTTATATATCATAGAAAATTACTGTTGATAATGAAGGCAATATTTTCTAACAAATATGAAAACTGTATCTATGATAAATGGTGTCTGCCATTGACAAATTAACTTGGAATATATGTAAAGAAAATGTCAACTGCTAGCATTAACATAAACACATAAGAAATATTAAATATAGTTTATAATATTTTAAAATATGTATGTTATAAACATTTAAAATTCTTTAAATTATAATTAAGCTATGCAATGAATCAAATAATCTAGAATCTTGATATATAAACCAATATATACCAAAATTGCTTATAAAACGTTTATGATAGTAAATAAAATTTTATGGATGTGAGACCAAGAAATGTCTTAATTTTCTGTAAATTCCTACATAATTTTGGGACCTTGGAGCTCCCCGCCAGTCTCACATACGTGTAATAGACAAATGTGGGGCAACTGGAGGTTGTAGAGGTCCTTCTACAGAAAGAAATAATTTGAAATTTAATAGTGAATGCATCAGCAATATTAATAATCTTCTCATTTAAAACACAAACAGCACAGGGAAAGTTAAATATGAAAAGCCAGTAGTAGATATTGCAAAATGATCACCACATTAAGTCTAGTTAACATCCATCACCACACAGTTATAATTTTTTTCTTGTGATGAAAACTTTTAAGATCTACTGTCTTAAAAACGTTCAAATATACAATATGGTATGAATTATCATCAATTATATCTCAATTTTTTTTTTTTAAAGCCAGTAGTCACTCATCCACATCCACTCTGCTTTCCTTCTTAATAACAATTGGAGATGCTTGGCCTTGATGAGTGGACTAGGATGCTATAGGATGGGGGAGGAGACCAAAAGGGCGCCTGGAAGAGGTATATCTAAGTGAATGCTTTGGTGGGGCACTTAAGATGTCTGGGAGCAATGAGAGCAGTGGGCTGGGCAGAGGGTATGGAGAAGGAGGCCTGCCTGGAAATACCAGTTCTATACTGTGCACACACTTTCCTTCTATTTTTCTCCTGGCCTAAGCTGGCATATTGTTCAGTTTATAACACTCTGATTTGCTTAAACACAAAATATTTCTCCCAGAATTGAGATTTATTCAGTTTTCTCAAGAAATTATTAGTTTCAATCACAAAAATTATGGAAGCATATTACCCTTGAGAAAGAGACTAAATTGGAATTCTTACAAAAAATAATCTTCACTCGTTGTATAGCATCATGGTCATAACATGGGTAATATATAGATAGGATAGGTATAAACAATCAACTTTAACTGACTTCTTTGCTTCTCCTTTAGGATTACAGTGGCAATCATTACCTTTTTGACCCAACTCTGAATATTCCTCATCCCACATCAGGCCTTAATTTTGCTCCTCCTTTTCGTCCTTCAAGGAATAAAATCCCCAGTTACCCTGGGAATCCTGACCCTGATTCAGGGGTACCCTCATATCCCTGGATTCTCAATTCTCCAGGAGCCCTCCTCCACCACAGTCCTAGCTTTACCATAACTACTTCGTCGGTCCCCTCTCCTCCTCCTCAGAAATCTTCCTACTTTGTCCCTCCCTTGAGTAGACTTGAAGGACCTTTTATCCCACTCAGTGCTCCCATGCCTACGGCTACTGAGCCTCATACAGCTACACCTCTTGTAGTTACACCTACTACACCTCCCAACCCAAAGCTTATTGCGGTTGAGCCTGGGCCCCTAGAGCCTGATGACGCCGAGCCTGCTGCTTCAGAACCTCAACCTTCTTGACTAGGTGGGTTGCCTAAACCTTACTCCCATAGAGCATGGAATTTGTAGGAGATAGAAAGAAACTGAATCTCCCCATAAGCAAACAAATATCAGATTAAACATTCTGAACAGCTTTATTAAGATACAATTGGCATACAGCAAACTACAGACACTGAAAAGGTACACCATGGTAAGCTTTGACATATCTATATACCTATGGAAAAAAAAAAAAATCCCACCCTCCCCTTTCTCCTATCGCTAATCTATTTTCTGTCCTTACAGATTGGTTTGCATTTTCTAGAATTGCATGTTAACAGAATAATACTGTAAATACTCTTTTTTGTCTGGCTTCTTTCACTCAGCATAATTATTTTGAAATTTGTCCAAGTAGTTAAGTATATCAGTAGTTGTCTTTTTTTTTTTCAGAGTAGCATTTCATGACACAGCCATATCATATTTTTTTTTATCCATTCATCTGTTAGTAAACATTTTAATTTCCAAACTGGATGCTACTGATTTATTTCCATTTATTTGTTAATGCATACTGTACTGGTTTAAACCTCTGGTTCAGTGTTAAATAAAAGTGATCAGATAGACATCCCTGCCTTGTTTCTGATATTAAGGGAAAATACTGTTTTTCACATATACACATGTTCATGAGCTTTATTTTAAGATGGCGTTAGACTACTATGCTGTTAAGGCTTTCAAGCAGTAACAAAGAAACATTTTTATCTAAGGCTCCTTTTTCCCATTACAGAGATCAAACCATTCTGAGTACTCAAGTTTATGCCCTGTGAATTTTGAGATTTTTTTACTCTTATGAGATCCAAAACTTTTCCCTGCCTTCTGTGAGCACTAGATATTGTTCCATTTTGTCTTTCAGTGGTTCTTTAAACCTGGCTTCAGGGGGTATCTTCATATGAATATCTATACTCAGTTGAAAATCTGAAGGTATCCTCTTTAGATCTTTGTATCTTTATCTTTGTCCCTCTCTTTCCTCTTCGATGCTCTGCCCTGTGAATTTCAGCTACCTCATCTTCCTGGACTCCTAGCTCCATCTCCCTCCATGAAGGCCAGGAAACTCCCCAGGCAGTAAGCTAGGACAATCATAGGGTTCACATTATTTGCTTCCTGTGTCTTAGGGATCACTGTCCTTCACCATTTAATATTCAGATCTCAAGAAACTGCTGCCTCTGCAATGTTTGGTATCTTTTTAAAAATTTGTTCCAAGTAAGAGGATAAAACCACTTTCTGTTACTCATCTTGATCTAAATTATACTTTTTAAAAATAATCATTCTTTAAAACATCTTTAAGAAGCACCTATTCCCTAAGTTTTAGTAGATGTAGTCCAAGCAATGGCTATTTTATAAAAGGGAAAGTGGGATTCCCAACTACATGGAAGATACTCTGAATTCAGGGCACAGACTGAAAAGAAATGGGAGCTTAAATCCACCAGTGAATAAATTCTGCCGTACATTGCCACTAATCGAATGCTCCTAGCAATTGTTTCCTACATGGAGGTACAAATTTTCTTCCTGTTCCTTTGTTTCTGATAAAGAGCAGGATCAAGTTAAAAGGTTGTTTGAAATTGCTCCAGAGAAGTCTAAAGAGCTAGCCTTATTCTACAATGCTCCACACATCAACATGTTTATTCAGTAGGTTTCTTTAATTCAAAGCACTTTCCATCTACAAGCATATGCTGTGGCTCACATGGGGGTAGAGGGAAAATGTTGGAAAGTATGGATAAAGAGAAATAGGACTTGATAAAAATGGGCCTTGAAAACACTGCTAAATACTTGCACTTTTTCCTTAGCCAAAGGAATTTATCAAGAATCTTCATTGAGGAGAATGATTTGACCAGTTCTCTATTTTCAAAAGCTAAATATGGTGGCAATCTAGAGTATTCTAAATATGAGTTATAAAGAGATCACCAGGATACAACTTCCTAGAGAATAAAGGTTATTCAGGAAAGATAGGCCCAATATTATGAAATGAAGTACATTTTACCATGCATGAAAGACCTTTTTTTTTTTTTTTAGGTAAAGAAATGAAATTTTCTAGAAAAGAGAGTACCAATCATTTATTTCTGTAAGTCATACATGATACTGAGATTTAAAAATCACACATTAAATAGACTAAATCTCATCATCTGAAACCACCTTGGAAGATATTTTTACTACATGAAAACAAGAAAGTAGGGTGTGGAGAGGCATTTGTCCTGTGTCCTAGAGCTTCTGCAATTATAAACTTATGTCCTGTGTGAGGAACTCAGGAACTGAGTAAATAGTTCTTCCTTAAATTAATCCAAATTGATTATGATGAATATTCTAAAATAATAGTGGTCGATAGAAGGAAGAAACTTCCATAGGAGGTACAGGGGTTGAATGGTGGAGGAGAGGAACCATTGCTAAAGCTGACACAGGCCATTCTGTGTTATATCCATTCAGCTTCCCTTCTTAGCCCACACCAAGAACCACCGCCTCAGAAAACAGGAACAATAATTTAGATCTGAAATCTCCCAGTCCCCACCCCTTCCCCCAACAAATGTGTCTTCCATTATCCTGGGAAGAAAGGCATTGGTCAAAAAGCTCATTTGTGCTCATTCTACCTGAGTTCATCTGAACAAAAAATTTGGTTACCCTCATTCCAAGTTCCTACTCCTTCATCGCATCCAAAAGCCATTCCACTTTTACTGTTATAAAATTGAACAGGAAAATGTCAAGGCTTTATTTTACTTTATTTTGCAAGCCAAATCAGAATTTCTATTGAGGTGACATCAACAATTAAAGTAGAATTGAAAATCAAATGTGAGGGCAGTTAATATTGTTGGTGATGCCTCTTAATAACAGTTATTGCCAAGACAATTAAAAAGCTTCAAATTTTAATATTGCTATATTCTTTGGTTTTTACTTATTTTACTATTATATAAGATCAAAAGATATTGGTTGGTAAATCAGTTCAAGATATTAGACAAATTTAATAATTTCATATTTTCAGTAAACATTTATGTTTAGTTTCTTACTATATTAATTACTTAATTCATAACAAGTAACAGAGAGAGTGTGCTACTTTTCCGGAAAAGTCTCTTAAGGCAGAGAAGGAATTCTATTTTATATCACTCAGTATCAGAAGATTGTGTTGATCTGGACCCAAGGCCCTCACACAAAGGAATCCTATATAATATATACATGCATGCAAATAAAGCATAATACTGAATGAACATTGCATTTTAAAATAAATTGTTACAAGACTGCATGCGTAATATATACAAGAAGATAGAAGAAATAAACTTGAGTCTCTTAAATGTGTGTCTTAATCATAGTATAGATTTGTAGGTAATCTTTCAATATAGACCTTTAACATTAAAATCACAAAACAATATTTTGCTGTGTGAGTAATTCTATAATTCTGTTATATAAAACTAATATGTTATTTTCCTTTTTCCAGATATTGTTGAACAAATCAATGAAATCTACAAAAATCTACTTTCTTTTCCAGACTTTCATTCTGTTATATTAAAAACACTATTCTCCCATATTAATTGGCTTGTCATTTTTTTATCAGACTTCATTTATACAGAAATGATGTTTATGTTGTACTTTTTCCATTCAAAATTTTAAAAGGCTATTTCCTAAATATGTAAGTAATTGTCAGAGATTTAAACATATGTTGGCAATATGTGTCTTTCTTTTGAATAAACACTATCTAGAAAAAACCCAGCACAAATAGAATTTTTTACCGGTTTGTTTCCAAGTTACTTCTTTTGAAAATGTGACAGAAGGTAGTTAAAGGGGAGACAACCATCATTCCACAGCTCTCCGCCTTCTCCTTCCCTCGAAATGTTTCATCTACTTTTTAAAATATTTATTTAGGGGCGCCTGGGTGGCACAGTCGAATAAGCATCTGCCTTAGGCTCAAGTCATGATCTCGGGGTCCTGGGATCGAGCCCTGCATCGGGCTCCCTGCTCAGCAGAGAGCCTGTTTCTTCCTCTCCCTCTGTTCCCCTGCTTGTGCTCTCTCTCTGTCAAATAATTAAATAAATAATCTTTTAAAAAAATAAAATATTTATTTAATATCAATTTACATTATACTTACTAGAGCTAAGTACTCTTCTAAGCTCCTAACAAATGTTAACTTAAGCCCTTATAATAACCATTAAGTAGATACTATTATCATCCTCGTTTTAAACATTAGGAAAATGAATAACAGAGAAGATAAATGATTTACCGAAGGTTACACATTTAGAAAAGTGTCAGAAGCAGGATGAGAAAACATACCGAAGAACATGGAGTTAGTACTTTATTAAAAATTAGAAGACACACAAACTGGCATGAAGTTGAACATGAAGGCTATATTCGTTTTTTTCTGCCTGTTGCAATAAATTATCATAAAGTTGGTGACTTAAGTCAACAAAAATTCATTCTCTCATAGTCCTGGAGGTCAAAAATCAATTTTACTGGGCTGAAATTAATTGGAAGTTCCCTGGATAGGCTTTTGGAGAGCTTTGGCTCTTCTGGCTTCTTACTGTGGCTGCTAGCTTTCTTTAACTTGTCTCTGGATCATTCTAATCTTCAAGGAATGCATCATCACATCTCTGTCTGCTCTGGCTTTCTATTCTTTTCCTCCTTTGTGTGTGTCCAAATCTACCTCTGCCTCCCTCTATAAGAATACATGTGACTGCCTTTAGGACCCACTCAGATAATCCAGTATCTCTCCATTTTAAAATTTAAATCACAATTTGATTTAATCACATCTCTCAAAGAGATATTTTTGCCAAATAAGGTAACATTCACAGTTTCCAGGGATTAAAACAAAGATCTCTTGGGGAGACATTTCATATCCTACCACAGTAACAACAGGTAGGATTTAGACTGAAGTTAGGTGTTGCGTTGATGAAAGAATAACTACTTAGTTGAATCACCGTACTCAGACATGGGAATATGGATGGTATTTGAGCAATGAACCAATGCTTTGGCAAACACACAGCTTCATATCTTCAAGTATATGAATCCCCATAAGTCAGTTCCTAGTGAAGTCTGTTTGAACCTGAAAATCAGGGGAAAGAAAATGAACGTATAGAGCTGAGATCCTGCTAACAGAGTTGACTCTACATGAGGTAGGAAGGAAAGGAACTTAAATAAGAAGTTAATATTTTTAAGGCTCCCCTGGGACTGCTTACAAGTAGTAGAAGGAGAAACCAGGGCAGAGGGGCACTGATGGAAAGTGTGGTGGAAAAGTGCGGCAGCGTGATGTATCTGCTGCTAGCACAGTGACATGGGTTACACATGGCCTGGAAAATTCAGAAGCTGAGAAAAAGGTTGTGAAATTTTGATTCTTTGGAGCCCAAAAGGACACAAACTTTGACATCATTACAATTTTGACTCATTGTAAGATTGTGCATTTAGTAACACAGTAATACTATTATTATCCCCATTTTAAACACTAGGAAACAAACATGTAATTAGCAACAAACATAATGAAGATCTTTAAGAACAAGGGAGGAACACTAAGAGGACAAAGGAAACCTTGGATCAAAGTTAAATAATAGCAATGTCCCAACATGCAAAAATATTCAAAAATTTTGAAATCTCAATGCCACTATCTAAAAAGGCCTTATGATGTGAGTAAAATTTCCCCAATGAAATAAATGGTGTTACAATGACAACAATCTGAGAAACTCCTGATGACAGTACTTACATTCAGAGTTATAAATAAAAATAACTGGCACAACTAGCTAGTATCCTATGGAAGTGGTAACATTAATCTTCTCTATTTTCTCATTGTTTCTCTATCCTCCCACATACTAAGTTTTGACAAGCAAAAGCAATAAGACAGAGATCAACGCTATACTCACTTCTGGGAGTTCTCTTGGAAACTTCCTGTAAGAATGAGAATTTATGGCCCAGATTGCAGTCGCTGAGTACAAGACCCAATTCCATCCAGCAGGGTTAATGAAATGCTCAGACTCACCTGAATAAGAAAAGGAGGAAGTCTTTTTTTTTTTTAAAGAGAACTTTGCAAGGAGAAAGAAATCTAATTTTTTGAGAGTTTAAAAATTGGAAGAAATTTGTATGACTTAATTTCAGTGCAATTTTTTATCACTGACCGGGAGTCAACCTTCCTTAGTAGGCTTGAGAAATACTCAGTTTGACCTATTCCTGAGCCTTCTAGGAGCAGAAGCTGAACCGCTCACCTTTTTTTTTTTTTTTAATTTAAATTCAATTAGCCAACATATAGAACATCATTGCTTTCAGATGCAGAGTTCAGTAATTCATCAGTTGCATATAACACCCAGTGCTCATCACATCACGTGCCCTCCTTAATGCCCGTCACCCAGTTACCCCATCCCCCGACCCAATTCCACTCCAGTAACCCTCAGTTTCTTTCCCATAGTTAAGTGTCTCTCATGGTTTTTCTTCCTCTCTGATTTCTTCCCATTCTGTTTTTCCCTCCCTTTCCCTATGATCCTCTGTACTGTTTCTTATATTCCTCATATGAGTGAAACCATATAATTGTGCTTCTCTGATGGACTTATTTCACTCAGCATAATATCCTCCATTTCCATCCATGTCGATGTAAATGTTAAGATTTCATCCTTTCTCATGGCTGAGTAATATTCCATCGCAGATATATACCACATCTTCTTTATCCATTCATCTGTTGATGGACATCCCGGCTTTTTCCATAGTTTGGCTATTGTGGACATTGTTGCTATAAGCATTGGGGTGCACATACCCCTTCGGATCACTACATTTGTATCTTTGGAGTAAATACCTAGTAGTGCAATTGCTGGGTCATAAGGTAGCTTTATTTTTATTTTTATTTTTATTTTTTTAAAGATTTTATTTATTTGACAGGGAGAGACACAGTGAGAGAGGGAACACAAGCAGGGTCATTGGGAGAGGGAGAAGCAGGCTTCCCGCCAAGCAGGGAGCCCGATGCGGGGCTCGATCCCAGGACCCTGGGATCATGACCTGAGCCGAAGGCAGACACTTAATGACTGAGCCACCCAGGCGCCCCAAGGTAGCTTTATTTTTAGCTTCTTGAGGAACCTCCATACTGTCTTCCAGAGTGGCTGCACCAGCTTGCATTCCCACCAACAGTGTAGGAGGGTTCCCCTTTCTCAGCATCCTCGCCAACATCTGTCATTTCCTGACATTAATTTTAGCCATTCTGATTGGTGTGAGGTGGTATCTCATTGAGATATTGATTTGTATTTCCCTGATGCCAAGGAATATAGAGCATTTTTTTCATGGGCCTTTGGCCATTTGTATGTCTTCTTTGGAGAAATGTCTGTTCATGTCTTCTGCCCACTTCTTGATTGGATTATTTGGTTTTTGGGGTGTTGAGTTTGATAAGTTCTTTATAGATTCTGGACACTAGTGCTCTATCTGATATGATATCACCTTTCATGTTCTAAAGACAAGGCAAACTGTCTCTTCTGCTATCTTTCCAATCTTAGGAAACTGCCACACAATTCTTGGAGCCTCCTTTACCCATCTCTTTTACTCATAAACCACATCTAAGCTGTCAGTATGCACTGTCAGCTCTACCTCTGGACTATATGCACAATCTAACAAATTCTCACCATTCCACTGCTACCATCTGGCCAAAGCCATCATCATTTCTTCCTTGGATTACTGCAACAGCTTCCTAACTGCTGCCTCTGCAAACCTTATCCATCCACTATCTCTTCCAACCCTAAATCAGGTTGTATCATTCCCCTAACTCTGAGCAGTTGCACGACTTCCAGTATCAGAATAATTCCTATTTGCTACCCTTAATAACAGGACTTCTCATTACCTCTATGATTTTGGTCTTCTTTCAAGCATTAGTTAAAATAAGCTGATTCCTGTAACATAGAACCCCAAAATCTCAGCAGCTTCACGTGGTATTATTTCTCAGTTACACCACAGTCCACTGGAAGTTGGATGGCTCTGCCAGGGCTTTTCCTTCCAATAGTGAATCAAAAATCCTGTGTTCCTTTCAGTGTATGTCTTATCTCAAAATATTCTGCTTCCATTGAAGCTCATAGGGGGAAAAAAGGAGGTGAAAGATTTCAAGAAAAGTTTTATGACTGGGACTGAAAAAGGAATCCTCATTTCTGCCCATCTTCCATTATTTAATAGGCAAGCATATGTTCCCAATGTAATAATAAGGGTAATTGAGAAAAACTAGATTGGTGAATATAGAACCTCTATCTGCACACCCCACCTTGCTAGGTAAAAAGCATCCATTTTACTCTTCCTCCTAAGCATACAGCACTGTCATTTTCTTGCCAATTAGACAAAATTCAGGATTACAACTCTCCACCAAACTGTTATGTGACTCCTCCTGCTCCTGAAGATTGAGCTGAAAAGACAAGTTATTTGCCCAACAAACATACCCAATGTGCAATGATAGAGCTGAGACGGGGATAAACAAAACAGACACTCTCATTCGGAAACAGTCATCACTGTCCATAACAATACTAAAATTTCACTCAGCAGATATTGTAAAGACTTGAGATGAAAGAAGTTCCCCAACTTTTCTTTCTCTCCAGAAATAAATACTGGATCCATTATTCTCTTCAGTCATACTTACAGTGGATTTTCCATCCTTGGTGGCTTTCAAAGCCTACTGTCTGCTGTGGAAGACTGGCGGCTCAAGAATTCGTTATTTTAGGTCTCAAATAGTCAAAGGATTTTTTTTTAGTCTGAGCTCAAGGTTTCTCTGATAATCTAGCTCAATAAAAAGTCTTGTAGGAATCTGATCTATGTGCCTCCAGTCAATTAAATGTGCCAGTGACTATATCAAATGTCCTTTTCTAAAATAATTTTCTGTCACCCTGTGCTACTCTCTCTTAATTTGCTAATGACTTCAATAAAGTCTTCAGGGAAAATATGTGGGACTATGACACTATTAATCTGACCTTTTCCCTGAGTCACTTTGAAACATTTACTTGTCCTTTGTTGCTCAAAAACTTTTAAATCTTGCTACTTACTATTTGGGGTGTGTAAGAAATCAGCTTTCCAACCCTACAAAGTCCCAACATTTTGTATTCCCTCTATTCAATTTTATGTCTGCTTGTAAACCAGCCAGGTCTTCCCTAAATTCATTTTATTTCTTCTTTATATACAGGCAACAACAACTAACAGACATCAGTAAGGTTGCACTTGCCAACTGCTTCCTAAGAGTTGCTGGGTTGCCTGATAACAGACATGTCTGCTGTCACCTGTGTTACTTCAAAGATTAAAGCAGGTGACCGGAGAAAAGGGTCTCCCAATTTAGCTTCCATTGTTTTGTTTTGGTTTTTAAAGTTCTTCTTGGATTTTTTTTTTTAATTTTTTTTTAAGTGGTCTCCACACTGGGCTCAAACTCATGACTCTGAAATCAAGACCTGAGCTGAGATCAAGAGTCCAAAACCCAACCGACTGAACCACCCAGGTGTCCTTTTTCTTGAATTTTAAATCCTTATTAACTGCTCTGGCCATTTCTCAAATTGTTTAAAACCTATAAGGGATCAGGAATAACAAGTGGCTGCATTAAATACCAGCACCAATTACTTATTTTTTTCTCTATAAAACCCGTAGTTAAAAATTCCTTCAATACTGTTAAGAAAATTCCTAAACTCAATACCCTTATCCGATATTACAGTCATTTTCCTACTCCTCAAGTCAGGTAAGTCAGGATCCTTTATTTTTTTTTTTTTTTAGATTTTTTATTTATTTATTTGAGACAGAGAGAATGAGAGAGAGAGAGAGAGAGAGAGAGAGCACATGAGAGGGGGGAGGGTCAGAGAGAGAAGCGGGCTCCCTGCCGAGCAGGGAGCCCGATGCGGGACTCGATCCAGGGACTCCAGGATCATGACCTGAGCCGAAGGCAGTCGCTTAACCAACTGAGCCACCCAGGCGCCCAAGGCAGGATCCTTTAAATAATGATGCCTGAACAGATCCGGCTTATTCTTATTCTTTAAAACACACACATATGCGCATGCACACACATACCCCACAAAGGGAGGGGAAGAGAGAAGAAAGCCACGTAGTTCAACAATTAACCCTCTTTGCTCTCTGGTTAATGGCACTCTGGAATCTCTTCTTGCATCTGCATAAACAAGGAAATGAATCCTTGCTTGGTTTCCAAATACACTTGCTGGGAGACATTTCCATTGGGAAATGAAGTATGAAGGTGTGAATGATTGTGAGGCTAAACCTTACTGAACTCTAAAAGAGGGTAAGCAACCTGAAACTTGAAAGGATTAGAAATCACACCATGTGAAAAGTGGATGCAGGAAGTGGAGACTTAACCTGAAAAAGAAAAGTGCTTCTAAGGGAACAAGATAGCTGGCTTCAAATATCTGAAAGATTTCTACATCTTCACAGAAAGATGTTGAGAGAAGATACCCTGTGACTGAATAGCTGGACTAAATTAGTGGTAACTAGATGGATTATTAACACAATAAGATATTTGCCAAAAAACAGTAGACACCAACGCTTCTTATTCTCTTTTAGGTATCATAGTTTCTGTCAATAGTTTATTGAAAAAAAAGAATAACCATCTAAAAGCAAATTTTTTTAAACAAATTTTATTTGAGTGTAGTTGACACACAATGTTATATTAGCTTCAGTTGTACAACATAGTGATTCAACCTCTCTATATGTTATGCTATGTTTATCACAATGTAGCTACCACCTGTCACCATACAACACTATTACAATACCATTGACTATATTCCCTAGCTGTACCTTTTTTTCTATTACAAAATTCACAGGCCAAAAAAAATTTTTAAATTAAAATAAAACGTAAGACTGAGAATTTAAAGTGCAGAAAGAGAAAAAAAACAGCGGTCAAAGTGGTCAGTTATCAAAATTAACCAAATGCTCTAAAACAAAAGATTGGAAAGGAAGGGGTGACAGCTGGGGCCTGGCTCTTTATCTAGTCATGTGGCTGGCAATGTGTTTGTTTGAGATAGTCATCTTGAATTGGGTGTCTTTTTGTAGTGGATGCCTTGACGATCAAAGTTTAAATCAGGCACTCGGATTACAGAAAAAGAGAAAACCCAACTGTCAGGACTTACACTACAATATATCTCTAGAAATTTCCTGGTAAAGAGCAGCTAGCCTTTTGGAGAAAATACATTGTCCCGCTGCTAGCCATTAATATCTTCACAGGTTCTCTTGAGCTCAACAAACATTGACTGAGCATCTACTTGAGTCCAGGCATGGTGTTAGAGCACAGGGAAACAGAGATGAATCCACTCCAGTAACTGTCCCCAAGGATTATCTGTGTGACGTGTTAAAGTGTTTATTTATTTTTATTCCTTCAGAATCAGAAGTAGCTCCTGTCCTTAGAGAGCACTAGTTCAAAGGCTGGGTTCTAGAGACAAAGAGATTGTATGCTAAGTCTGTGTCATGGCTTTAACAACTGTTAGCTTTATGACAGTAGGCATGTAACTTAACCTCTCTAAAACAGACTTTAAGACTGAAATCTCAGCCTATTCAAAAATTGTAAAACATATGGAAAATCACAATATATACAAAGCACTAGGTACACTTAAGCTATTATCATTGTTACCTTACCTCTAAATCATCCAGTAACAGAACCTGGCACACAGGGGTCATTTTAGTTAATTTTTTTTTTAAGATTTATTTATTTGAGAGAGAAAGAGAGCATGAGCGGGGGGGGGGGGGGGGGAGGGGCAGAGGAAGAGGAAGAGAGAATGCCAAGCAGGGAGCCCTATAGGGTGCTCGATCTCATGACCCTGAGATCACGACCTGAGCTGAAACTGAATAGGATGCTTAACTGACTGTACCACCCAGGTGCCCCCACAGTGGTTACTTAAAAATGCATGGTAAATGAACAAGTATTTAATATGAATAGGTTACTTGCATTCAACAGTATACAGCGGCCAAATACTGCAGCACACTCTTCTCTCTACCATCAAAAATAGGTATTTTGACAGCTATTGAATATTACCCATATCACCATCAATTTTGACTATACACTTGAATGATCCCTTTGAGGGTCTTTTGAAAAAATACTGCTCTCAACTCCCACCCACACACAAAAATGTAATTTAATTGGTGGGTTGGGTCTGGGTAGTGATATTTCTGAAGGTTCCCCAGATGATTCTAAAGTGCATCCAGCATTAGGAAGCACTGATCTTTATATCCTGGAAAAATTAGATATGCAAATTTTATCTAGTTAATTTCTAGAACAGTTTCATCCATTTTTATACAAAGAGTAAAATCTTCCAAATTCTATGGAAGACCATTTATTCAAAAATAAACCGTAAATTCTTTGAATGTTAAAAAAATAGACAATCCATGGCCAAATGTTGATAAAATTGAAAAGGATTATAGGCATTTCAAAGGACACTCTAGAGAGATTATCCAAATTTCAGTAGCCTAAGAAAATGGAGTGTACATTGCACATAGTGAGGAGCTGAACCGAGTCTTTAAGCAATGGGCAACAACTAAGAATTGTTTGATCAGGGAAGGATGAAATGGAAGTGTTATTTTTACAGTGACAATATAAAGACAGTGTGTGTCTTATTTTGGAAAGAGGAAAAAACTGAAACAGAACACAGAAAGTCTTGGTTAGGGGGCTCTGAGTGGCTCAGGTCATGATCCCAGGGTCCTGGGATCGAGCCCCATGTCGGGCTCCCTGCTCAGTGGGAAGTCTGCTTCTCCCTCTGCCCCTAGCCCTGCTTGTGTGTGCGCTCTCTCTCTCTCTCTCTCTCAAATAAATAAATACAATCTTAAAAAAAAAAGAAAGAAAGAAAGAAAGAGAGTCTTGGTTAGCGACAGTACAAATAAAAAGAAATGCTGGGACACTTCTCAAACACTTAGAAGAAAATTAAGATTTGATGATTAATTAGATAAGAAAAACCAAAGGTGGAAAAGAAGAAAATAGGAATCCAGGGTTTATGGATCATTTTACCAAGTGAAAGTAGAAAGAGAAGAGGCAAATCATAAAGGAGAAGATCAATTTTTATTTGTTTGTTATGAGTAGTTCTGCTTTATTTTTTTTAATATGGAGAAAATAATTAAAGAAGACAATTTGGTTATATCAATTTTGAAATGCCAAAAGTGACAGAAAACATCCAATCAGAAATGCCAGGTAGGAAAAAAGAATGCAGAACACAATTTCATGTGAGAATCGAAGACTGGAGGTAAAGATCTGACAGATTTTTATTTAAGATATATTGAACATTCCCCATAGGCCAGGTCACTTTACAGTTAACACTTGAATTCATGCAAATAGAGGAGTTGGAAACAACAACAAAAATTTATGCTTCAAATATGATTTTGGATAATAAGGGTTCAGGCATAAGAGAATCAAAAATACTACTTTACCAATAATTTATCAAATGGTGTTTGAACGGCTGCTACCCCTCCAATTTATGATATATAGAGACTAACAAGGCATCACCTCTAGGAATTCGTTGCCTAGTTTTAGAGAAATATAAATAAGCAATCATAACATAATTTGATAAGCAGAAAAATGACATGATCATATGTGTTATTAGTGGTATGGTATCTAGAGCTGTTGAGGACATTCCAGACAGAGAAAATAAAGCCATAATAGGAGGCATAGTTGGGAAACCGTCGGAACAATTTAGAGAAGGAATGATAAAGCCTGAATGAAAATGATGGGAGGAGGGATTAAAATAGTGATCATTTAAAAAAAAAAACAAAAAAAAGAAACAGCAATCATTCATCCTAGTCTGGAGTCTGATTATATAACTTCTTTAGGATGATCTTAGCATTGCTTTTGAATGTAATAGATTTTTTACTAACCAAGTAAAATTTTTAGTCAAGGATCTTTCTGTCACAATCAGTGTATCTTCCGAGTGCACTTAATTTACAAAGAACAACATACTATCTATGCTATCCATGACTTCACGGGTGATTCAAATGTGCCACCCATAGTCTTCCACCGACCTTTTGCCCTTCCTAAGCAATCAGTCTTCAGCAAGCCCACTTTAATTTACCTCCAAAATATACCCCTAAATCCAAACACTTCTAACCTTCCCCACTGCTCTGAGCCATGTTCACACTGTTTTCATCCCTTGCTTCCTAACTCATCTGCGTGCTTCCACTTGCTTCCGCTTTTACCCTCCCATAACTGCCCCCCCCCACATATGTTACCTGCCCAGCAGTAGAAATCACATTAAGTCAAACATTATTCAAATCATATCACTTCTCCCCTCAGAAGCCTCTAGTGCCTTCTCTATTAACATAGAATATATTCTAAGCCCCTCACCAAGGACACAAGACTTCCCTGCTCTAACTAATGACTTTTCTGACCCCAATTTCTATCACATTCTCCATCTTGCTCCATGCTCAAGGTACAAGGGCTTTCCTTCTTTCTCCAACTATTTTGTGTTTGATCTTATCCAAGAATCTTTGCACTGATTAAATCGACTAGGCGCTTTGCCCCCTATACCCACTTTGGCTCTCACAGAAATACCTTGTTTCAGAGGATATCTAAATAGATACTTCCCACCAACCCAGCTGTTTTATGTTCTGTTGCTGGTTTCTTTTCTTAATTGCAGCTGTTAATATCTCTTTTTTAAAGTTCACCTTTTTGTTTTTGTAATCTCTACACCCAGTATGGGGCTCGAACTCATGACCCCAAGATTAAGAATCACTGGCTCTTCCAACTGCCAGCCAGGTGCACCATGAGTACATTTTTTTAGGTTGTTACTTATTTGTGTGTTTGTCTTTATTGTCACCCTCATCCAACCTCCACAAAAAATAAGCTCCATAAGGCAGGAATTTCTGTGTCTTATTCACACTTTGTTACCAGGGTCTGCAACAATGCCTGGGATATACTGGGTGATCATTCTTTTTTTTTTTTTTTTTTTTTTTTTGGGAAAAAGGAGGAAGAAGAATGAAATAAATAAAGGAATGAAGGAATATAGGAAGAAGAGATTCTTAAAAACCTTTATCATATTCTTAGTCTGGGAAATGATATCTTGGGAACATTTCTTATATATGTAATTTTGCCTCCTATCTTACAATGGATCAGAATATTAATGTGTGTAACCATTAGGAGATAGATATTTTTTGAATGAGAAACTTAGTAAAATTTTTAATTTGAGATAAATTTGCCTCTATCTCTTAGAATCAAATAGGGGCTAATTTTAATTTGAATTAGCCAGTAATCTGAAACTAAGACAAGTAACAATATCTTTTCTTTCATATATTTTCAATATCCACTACTAAATATTTTATGATAAATTTGTGACACACTGAAGTCAGTTTTAATGATTGTGTTGTCAAGACTCAAGCTCTTTTTTTTTTTGGTACAAATTTCAGTCCTATGAAAGAATTTATAAATATGAGTGGATAAAAAACAAGATGAAAAAGATGAACTAAAATGTGAACATGAAGAGACTATAAAGCCTTCTCAAATCATAATTGCTAGTGGAACATTATGTGGTGTAATAGTATCACTTCTAGAACAGTCTTTAATTGAGCTTTTCATGGAGTGAAAGAAGAGTTTTAATCTAAGAAAAATTTGGCATTTTTGAATAAACATGACATTTTATCACAGAGGAAGATTTAGCTTTTTTGCTTTTATTACAAAGTACTGTGAAATGTTCTGGTCCATTAGTCGTGAGGGAATGAAATTTGAGTTACATCTATCATTAAAATAATATTCTGGTTTTTCTTTAGTGTTCATTCTTTCTCTTTTGACTGTATTGACAGAGGTTAGGTTGAGTGAAAAGTGCTAATGCTCTGAATTGATGTCAGGTCCTTTGTGAAGAACAAGCTACTGGGAGTGAGAAGACAGGAATCAGGTTTGAGACACAGGAAATTCACCCAAACCAGAAGACTGGGGACTTTTGCAAATTCTCTGTCTCCCTCATTTATTATATTCAGTGTGTCAAAAATCTTAGCTATACATTTTGAGGCTTTTTTTTTTTTTTTTTGGTGAGATCTAGGACACATTCAAAAAAGACCATTAGATGTACATTATAATAATTCTAAAGCAAACACACATGTAGCCACCATCAACTGGAAATTTCATAACAAGTTATAAAACATTTCTATCACCTCATGGGACACCTTTATGTGTCCTTTTACCAATCTACCCCTTCCTTATCTCTAGAGTTAAAAACTAGTGAGTTAAGGTCTTTAATTCTGTTTTTCTTTTTAATATTACCTCTTCTGATGCATTCCCTAAAATAACATTGTTTAGCTTTGCCTATTTTTTAACTTTTTATAAAATAAATACTACTACATACATTATTTTGAGTCTTGCTTCTTTTGATCAATATTAAAGAACATATGCAGGATTCTCTATGTGTGTTTCTCCATTTTATAATTTTTTGTTGTTGTTGTTGTTGTTGTATAGTGTTCCACTAAGCTACTGGAAAATGATGTGAATGCTTATCAAGGGCTTCTACCTTTGGGGAAGCTCTCAATAACTAAGTGTACATGATGACATGTTTGTGAACATCGGCCATCCTTTTCCCCAGCCATCACAAGCTTATTTAAGAGGCCCATGTACAAAGTGACCACAGTGGACAAGATGGAGGCCAGGCATGATTTTAACAACATAGACTTTCACTTACACAGTCTGACATGGCTCAGCATCTCCTGGCAGCAGCGGGGACCAAAGCTGAGCCCTCAATAGAGCCCCACTCCCCAAAGGAATCAATCAGCCCACTTGGTGACAGACTGGTTATAGACTACTCCTATTATGAACGGAGTAGGATTTTGTTCACACAGAAATAGGTTCGTATCCTTGATATAGACTAACTGTCCCTTCCCATAGTATTCTGTCAGCAACATCATCTACAGACTTACTAAATGCCTTATTTGCCACAATAATGTTCCACATAATACTGTCTCCTTTCCAGGACCCATTTCACAGGAAAGGAAGAGTAGTAATGTGCTCACGGCCAAAGGATTCATAGGTCTTGCCAGGCAACCCATCATCAAAAGCAGCTGGCCTGATAGAATGGTGGAATAGTTTACTAACAATTCAATTCTGGTGCCAGTTGGGAGACCAAGATTCCTGAAAAGATGCACTTCTATCTTATAAGCCGCAGTACTGGCTTCAAATTTTCTTTCCACCGTGATTATAATACACAGCTTCTGGGATAATGGGGTGGAAGTATGAGCAGCTTCTCTAACTTTGATACTTAGTAACCCAGGCAATCTCCACAGTTCTGAACTCTGCTGATTTGGAGATCTTGTGTCCCATGAGGAGAATGAATCCTTGAGAATCGAAAATGTTCCAAATGAGTTTGAAATTGGGATGACTCCAGACTACCAATGAATCTAAAAAAGAAAAAAAAATCAGGTTGCAACTAGACAGTGGTCTCAAGATAGACTTTGCCTGCAACTCACGGGTTTTTGTAGAGTTTCTTTTCTCTTAGGAAAAATTAATGGAAAATTATATAACTTAAAAAAGAAAAGATGGAACCAGTGAGGATCCTAACCTTCCAGAAATAAAAGTTTAGGTCACTTCCCCAACTCAGGTAAAGAGCTGCAATCTCCTGAAGTCTGGGCTGAAAGCAAAATAAACATGAAATGGGTTGTATCTTCATTTGTATGCAGGATATTTAGACCTTCTTAGACGAAGGCATGAAGTTTATTTGTTGTATAGAAATTGAAACATATATAGAAAGGAGTGTTAAATGCTGAGTAACCAAAGGGATGAACTACAACTGTCAGTAAGCTATTGTCTTAGCTCAAGGCCATCCTTCTGTACTCTGTGAAGGTAAGGCTGAAAACCCACAAACCATATTCCATTCCTCCTTCTGCTAGTGATCTATTAGACTTTTTTTCCATAGAGGGTCTGAAGAAAGAGATAAGGGACACTCCTATGTCTTTCTATTCCTATCAGCTTTTCCCAACAATGTCTCTTTATCACAGCAACAACAAATCATTATAGTAGCAATAGTTGGTCCATGTTTGCAATTTTTCCATTACACCCCAAACCAATCTTATCACTCCCTCTCAGAGATACCAACCAGAGCCAGCCTGTGCCTCATTTTCATAATTTAGGGTACCAGCCAGGCAAAGCCTACTTACAAAATTATAAGCTTTTAAAAATATTTCTTCTCTTAGTTCCCCTAAACCCATGGATCAGGGGTGCATCCTAAAGTTTTCCTTTTGCCTTTTCACTTCTCCAACACTTGGTTAACACAGTCAGTTATATTATGTGACCTCTGTTCAAATAAATGTATTTTCTCCTCTGACAGGACCCTGCTTGATACATATTTACAGCCATTCTGTCACTTAAAATATTTCCTATATTTTTTCTTATGAATCTCCCTTAAGCATCCTCCACTCAGGCTTTCTACACTTAATCTCATTGAAAGTTTCTGGCCAAAGACCAATGACGTTCATGCTACTAAATCAGTGGTCATGTCTTGCTTCTCAACTTACTTGACCTATTTATAGCATTTGACTCATTTGCTCACTCCCACCTCCTTAAAATACATTCTTCAGCAATCTCCCAGGATAACATATTCTTATGAATTTTCTCCTATCTTCCATAAGATTTCACATTTGCTGATCCTTTTGTCTCCCTGATTTCTTAATACTCCAATGTCCCAAGGATCAGTCTTTGGACTTCTCTTTTTGCTCTCTACACTTATATCCTTGCTGGTTTCATCCCATCACATAGCTTAAATGCCATGTAAATAATGTCATGTTGGTGATTCCTAAATTTCCATCTAAAACCTGGATATATTCTCTGAATTCTGGATTCATATATTCAGCTGCTTACTTGACTTTACTTGGGTGTTATATAAGCATCTCAAATATTCTATCTGTTGAATACCAATCTCCTGATCTTCCCTCTACCAACCTGTTCTTTCTATCTTTCTTCGGTAAATGTCAGCATTAGTTTTCCAATTGCTGATGGCTAAATTCTTGGCATTGTCCTTGATTGCTCTCTTTTTCTAAAATTATACATACAATCTTTCAACAAATTTAGGAAGTTGAAACTTCATATTATGCAGAATCTAGTCATTTGTCATCATACCTATACTGTTGCTACTATGACATAACTCCTGGGTTTTTGTAACAACCTCCTAACTGGCTTCCCTGCTTCTATCATTGTATACCTCCCACCCCATTTGATTTTTTTTTTTTAAAGTAAGACTCAAAATGATCATATGAAATGTTCATCAGATCTCATTATTTTACAATAGTGCACACTGCCATGTATACTTTGTCCAAATTATGACAAAGAGAGGAGATTTAATATATGAACCAGGTATTGATAAAAGCCTTTTTCCAGCAAGAATAAGCAACTCTACTGTTCTACTGAGGACATGTTCCACTTTATTTGTGTAGACAAAATGTTGACTTAGCCTTTGAGATATTTATTTAAAATAGCTTAAATGGACATTTCAACCTAGACTTGCTATGATTCCTCATTATAATAAAAAAGATTAAAGTTTTCTGAAAAGGTAAATGTCATGGAAATGATTAATTATTTGACTGACCATATAAAGTTCTGGTGATGCTTGAATGAAAAGACTGACATGAATAAATATAACAGCTACACCTTAAGCACAAAAAGATTTTAAAATAGCTGTGGGACTGAGTCTCAGATCATAATAGAAAGACTCTTTGCCTGTCACAAAGGTTGGATATCCGGTAATACTATTAAAAATTATTTGACTACATCTATTCTTTTTAGGTATTTTCTACAGGAGGAAAAATTTATTGATTATACCAGGAATGGAAGTTAAGATTATAAGAACTTTGGAATGGAAATTAAGATCATTATAAGAAAATAAAGAGAATTATATTTATTGTGCCCCAAATAGATCATGAATTAACTAATATGCAATTATTTGATAAATCCCAAAGTAGATGAAGGAAATGTTGAAATCAAAAGGTAAGCTCTCTGTGGTATTTCAGAAAAGATTTTAAATGGTAACTATTGTTATGGTTATTTAATTTGAAGGTACAATTCGGGAATCTAAAACCTGAAAAGGATATGAACATTATATTAATAAGATTTTATTGATCTTCATATTTATCACAGTGCATAGCATTTTATTTTGTATAAAATGGCACCTAAAATGATTTAATGATTGACCCAACAGTTTTTCTGTATCCCTGCTTCAAAATGTGCAAATAGCTACTATATGTACTCCTATAATCACTTTATTAGAACCTATATTTTTATTGGTAAAATTGGACTGCAACCCATAGCTTAATTTGTCCCTGATGAGCTGTTTCATGACTGTCGCTAGAATTCATTTCATCTACATACAAACAGCATTTATTTTCAGACATTCTTCCAGGTTTCTAGGTGGGGTCAGAATGGTTGTCGCTGATGACAGTAGGTGACGTTTAAGGAAAAACAAAAACACTTACCAAATTTTATAGGTGAGAGTTCAGATACTTATGAGTAAATAAGGAAAAATATTATATAACATTTCTTTATTTAACCTATGACAGACTATTACTTTAGGTACTATTAAATAGATGATAGATAGATAGATGATAGATAATATGTAGACAATTAAGTAAGGTAGAAGCTCTAATAAACAGCTCTGCACCAGAAAATGTTTTGGTCTATTTTGTGACTTTCTGTGTAAAAATATATTACTTATTTAAATACCAAATCATTTTAAATGGAATTTCAGAGATTCTAATGTGAGAAAAATGTGTATCAAATTAATACCAGTGAAGATATTAATGGCTAGCTGTTGGACTGCTTATAAAGTTTCTCTTCACTGGGTAAATTGTAGAAATAACTCCCTTTTTGAAAATGTCAAGGGAAAAGTCAAGAATGATTTGAAGGAATATCTTGAGCATGTAGGGAGAAATACTGGTAAATAAAATACCCCCCACCTTTTTTACTTGAGATCATCATTAAGAGGAAGGATTTACCATTTAAAAAGAGAGACCAAAGTTGTGACATATGTTTGTGAATGCGTGTGTGTGTCAGGATGTGTGTATATAAAAAATAAGGGTAGGTAGAAATGAGTGGCAGCAACATACTAAACAGGCATGCTCTGGAGATGTTCACCAGCATCACTAACTTAGCCACACATGAGAGGTAGGCTAGAATGGCATTTTCTACAGGGAAATGAATTTACTCTCTAAAGTAGTGGAAGGTAAGGCTGAGATTTAGCAATGACAGTTCTAAAGAGGCAGAGTTTAGGTTGGAGAAAGTCATTTTATAGTGACATGACCTTATCTAAGTCACTTAATTTTCTCTCATTTAAGAAGTTTATAAGTGAAGTGCTTTGGTAAATAATGAGGAAATCTGTAAAACCGTGTACATATGAGACAATTTCATTTTCCTTTCTTATTTTAACACTCCCACTTGTGTTCCTTACAATCAGATAATTTTCTGCAAGTATGAATTTCCACTTTATTAGAGTAAATATGTTAATGTTTTCCCCCACAGAAATCTCCTACAATGAAATTCCTGGTTTTGATTTGTATTTTTTTTTAATTTAAATTTTTTATTGTTATGTTAATCCCCATACATTACATCATTAGTTTTAGATATAGTGTTCCATGATTCATTGTTTGTGCATAACACCCAGTGCTCCATGCAGAACGTGCCCTCCTCAATATCCATCACCAGGCTAACCCATCCTCCCAACCCCCTCCCCTCTAGAACCCTCAGTTTGTTTTTCAGAGTCCATTGTCTCTCATAGTTCTTCTCCCCCTCCGATTTCCCCCCCTTCATTCTTCCCCTCCTGCTACATTCTTCTTCTTCTTTTTTTCTTTCTTAACATATATTGCATTATTTGTTTCAGAGGTACAGATCTGAGATTCAACAGTCTTGCACAATTCACAGCGCTTACCAGAACACATACCCTCCCCAGTGTCCATCACCCAGTCACCCCATCCCTCCCACCCCATCCCCCACTCCAGCAACCCTCAGTTTGTTTCCTGAGATTAAGAATTCCTCATATCAGTGAGGTCATATGATACATGTCTTTCTCTGTTTGACTTATTTCGCTCAGCATAATACCCTCCAGTTCCATCCACGTCGTTGCAAATGGCAAGAGCTCATTCCTTTTGATGGCTGCATAATATTCCATTGTGTATATATACCACATCTTCTTTATCCATTCATCTGTTGATGGACATCTTGGCTCTTTCCACAGTTTGGCTATTGTGGACATTGCTGCTATAAACATCGGGGTGCACGTAGCCTTTCGGGTCCGTACTTTTGTTTGATTTGTATTTTGAATGTGTTTGTGCAAAGAACAATAAATACAAGAAGAATCTGAGGGAGACCTTTTATAATTGCTTTTTATTTTTTTAATTAATTTATTTTAATTAATTTATTTTATTTATTTCAAGATTTTATTTACTTGAGAGAGAGATGAGAGAGAACATGAGCTAGCAGGGTTGGGGGCTAGAGGCAGACAGGGAGGGAGAGCAGACTCCCTGATGATCAGGGACCCCAATGCCCTGCTTGATCCCAGGACCCCAGGATCATGACCTGAGCCAAAGGCAGGCACTTAACTGACTGAGCCACCCAGGAGCCCCTGCAATTGTTTTTTTAAAAGATGTCTAAGTGGACAATATTTATATGGTTAGACCATGTATTAAGTTATAAATTCAGTAATTAAAAACACATTGCTTTGCCCTGAATATTAAAAGAATTTCTAAAAATCCATTTACTCACCATCTATATTTTACAAATGTAAACAAGTTACCACATGGACCTTTCTCTTTGTAGTAAAATAAATAGATGTCAGGACTGCTGAAGTTTCCCCTGGAAATTTGATTCTCCTTTGACTCATCCCAGATGTAAACCATTCTGAAGTTTGTGTATAGGCTTCCCTGGCTTGTTTATATAATTTTAGTATGCATGTATATGGCACTTAAAAAGGGAGTTTTGTGAGGCTTTAAAATTTTACATAAACAAGACATATAGTTGTATATCTTTCTGCAACTTGCTTTTTTCACCGAGTATTAATGTTGTTGAGATTGATCCATGTTGATGAATGGATTGATACTTTTACTTTGTTTTCATGCTAGATCAAATATATAATGCATTATATCTGAGTAAAACATAAACTATATTTTCTATATGATCCTATTGATTCGATGATCCTTATTCAAAGCCTTTATGGGTAGCCTAAAACCATTTTTTTAATTATGTATGCTATCAGCGAAAAAGTTGAGTATTCAACAAAATACAATAGTGTGTGCCTCTACGTGTGTATTATATGTATATATGTCTGTGCATAGTAAAAATCTTAACCCAAAATAGAAATTAAGAATTATCAGAGAAAATACTATTTTCTATCAGTATCACAATGGATAATCTTTTTTAAGGACTATACAATTTAATAAATTATGAAATGCAGACAACAGTATTACGCCAAGAAGAATTTCTTCTGTAATTGTTTGAATATAAAGGAGCTATGTGGGGTGCCTGGGTGACTCAGTCGTTAAGCATCTGCCTTCGGCTCCAGTCACGATCCCAGGCTCCTGGGATCGAGCCCCGCATCAGGCTCCCTGCTCAGCAGGAAGCCTGCTTCTCCCTCTCCCACTCCCCCTGCTTCTGTTCCCTCTCTCGCTGTCTCTCTCTCTGTCAAATAAATAAATAAAATCTTTTAAAAATAATAAAAAATAAAGTAGCTATGTATTCTAATAGCAAACATTCTAAAAGGAAAAATATTAAAATAACTAAATGAAGCAAACCACTTTTTTTTCTTTATTTTTAATTGGGAAATGTTCAAAGCAAACATGATTACTTCAGTGAAAAGGTAACATTTTAATATTTTTACATTTAAATATAACTTTTAATGTTTTATATTTTCCAATGCCACATTTGCAGCAACTAATTTCTTAAATCTCAAAGAAATCATTTTATGAAAATTGATGTAATTATAGTTACTGTCAAAAATTTAGTTAATCTAATACTAATGCTATCTTCATAAACTTTAAAAATTTTAATATAAATTCAGAAAATAGAGTCCTTTACTTTTTTTCCCCACAAAGTATTCAAATGCATTTATTTGGCACCCAGAAATAGGTTTATCCTAGTCCATGTGCTTCTTTATATTTTTTAAAGTAATCTCTATGTGCAACATGGGGCTTGAACTTATGGCCCCAAAATCAAGAATCACATGCTCTACTGACTGAGCCAAGGCATCCCCATTTGTTTCTTAGAATCCTTTACTTTTGATTGAACTCTAAGACAGCAGAATATATAAATTACTCCTATTTATGCATTAAAATTTAAATCAGAGGGTGTAAACTGGCAGCATGAATGCAAAATCCTACCTGTGTGATTTGATGGTTTTATCCTAGATTGAAATATCAGTCTACCTATTTTTATAACTGGGTAATGGAACAATGGTACATCTTGCTTGGAAGCATACTAATTATATTTTAAAGAGCTGAACTTCACTACTGCTGTGTTGCTCTGTGATGGGACATCTTTGCCACATCATCTTTATTTAAATCTGGACAAGGAAATATTTTCACTTATAAAAATGATTATTTAACCTAAAATGAAACTATGAAGTTACTGCAAAAACACTGTAAGAGATATAAAAGGATAAGACATTGCAAAGCAAGCATATGGACACTCTCCCTTTTAGTTACAGGGATTATTAGTGAATGTCCTCATTTTAAAAAGAAATTTCTATTCCAAGGATATTTTTGTAATCATACCATTATGATATAATATAACCTGGAGCTATGGAACATGCTGGAGAGGTATCAGAAGAGTCCAAAAATTCTCTACGGGGTTGGGGATTTCTCTCCCCATAGGGATTTCTTCTTTATCCACTGTCTTTATCATCTGCCTACTTCTGGAAAAGTACAGAGTGGGAGTTTTTATTTTGCCTATCACTTGCCCAACAGAATACGTAAAGGCATCTGAGTATGGTAGGAAAACTTACATAGGAATGTGAGCAGGTCTTCTTGTCAAAGAACTGGTAGCAACAACACTTCTGATAAGCATTGAAAGGATATATTCAAAACTCTGTCACAAAACCAAAATAAGCCTTGAGTCAGAATGTTGTTCTCACCACCAACAGAAACATTTTCTTTCTCCTTTGTCTATTTTATCTTCAGGATTTAAGTGATATTGACTTTAATGATGATCATTTTGAACACCGGCCTCCAGGAAGAAATTTCCTTTATCCTTTGGACGATGATGAATTTCTATCTTTTTCACCCATTTAGAGAACACAAGGTAACTTCACATTCATCTGTGAATGTAATGGATCTTCTCTGAGATGATTTTTTTATAAATAAAATAAATAAACTCAAACAAAATACTTGTGATAGGAATAGAATTTGTAGGATACAAAATATGGATGCTACAATGCTAGAGTCTGGCCAAGTTGGTCCATATCCAGGATCAATACTTCATAAGAGGAAAGCCCAAGCAAAATACCGACTTTCTGTGTGCTTGTTTTCCTTATCTATAAAATGATAATGATACTGGTATTGACACATACAGTTATGAGCAGCATATGAGATGAAGTAATACATAGTAATCAAGTCATACATATAAATAATACCGTTCCAAGATTTTTTTTAAAGGAAGCATTTTTTTTCCTGCAATAATCTCTTTGTTACATAAATAAAGCCATAAGAGGCACACCTGGGTGGCTCAGTCGGTTTAGCGTCCAACTTTTGATTTCCACTAAGGTCTTGATCTCAGGGGCGTGAGATCGAGCTCCCTGCCCCATACACATCAGGCTCCGTGCTCAGCAGGGAGTCTACTTGAGATTCTCTCTCCCTCTCCCTTTACCCCTCCCCCACTCACACGTGCACGCATTCTCTCTCTCTCTCTAAAATAAAGAAATCAATTCTTAAAAAAAAAAATAAAGCCATAAAAAGATCAGTAAGTCTAGAAGATTTTGACTTCTGCCCTAGCTCTTTAACCCATAAAGACCAAATTCCAGATTCAGCATACTTCCAGACACATCTTAATACCAAACTGCCATTCTCCCGTTCAGCAGATATAAACTCTTCAAAGCAAGTATTAATTTCCTGCCATTCCCCAAGCATTCTCCTTGGAACTATCACTTGATATACAATCTCCACAACAATTATTAGTATTGCTGTTTCATTTTATTGATAAGGACAGTAAAGCCCAGATGACTAATTTGCCCGAAATTACACTGTTAGTGGGCAATAGAGACCCCATGCAAACTGCTTTCAGTTTCTGTTTGTTCTTGATAGACCCAAATTCCTCCCTTGTTCACTGATATTGTGAAATAAAAATGAAGATATTATATTTGCAACAAATAAATGAATAAAGTTCAATTTCATAAAAGTGCTCTGGTACTAAAGAAACTAAAAGGGATACCAGGATTATTAGTCTTGGTTTATATTTTAAAAACTAAATATGTTTATATGTGTGTGTCTTTAATATAACATTATTTAGACATAAATTAAATCACTGTATTATTTGTAATAGGCTCATCATGGTATGGTAGCAACTCTAGAAAATATTAGTGTGTTACATAACAGAGGATTATTTCTTCCTCACATCACATCACATTCTGATGCAGGTGTGATTCATGACTTTCAAATGCTACCTCTAGAACACATAGCCTCCAAAGTCCAGACATCAGAGTAAGACAGAGTAAAGGGGACACGTCAATTATTAATTGCCAAAACCAGGATGGCATATGCAACTTCTCAGAATCCACTGGTTAGAACTAGACATGTATTTCAATCCTTCCTGCAAGGAAGCCAAAAACAGGTGAGATAGAGAATTCACTCTCTTTGCAATAACACTATGTCTGATGGTAGTAGTGTGAGTGTGTGGGGAGAGAAGAATTTGGAGGACAATCAAATGAAATTAATGCAACTTTTAGTTTAAATTTTGAGTTACTAACACCAAATAATTTTTTATCCTCAGATATGGGTCTCCGAAATATTTCCCTCCAGGAACATCGATTTATATACTACTTCTAACAAATCAAAATCTTATTCTATGTTCTTATATGTAAATTTGGTTCTACTGTGATGGCATCTGTGAGTTATATCATGTCTACCAAAGGAAATGGATAACAACAGCTTTGGAATTTGAATTTCTTTACTTCCACTAATAAATGTCTCTTGCAAGCATACAATTTATTGTTGTATTATTTCATTTCCCAAAGATTTACCTACAGCAGTCAGGGCTATTATTATTTGCTTGGCTTGCCTTTTATGTCTCCATTTGTTTTCACCATACATGTATCACATACGCTGTCACATCTGTTACCACTCACCTAAACATAGCTAAGTTCTTCTGCACAACAAAAGACCCAACAATAGCAAATCATAGACTAGGTAATACATGTAAAGGAATAAGATCTCACCCTGACATTTCCTAAGCTCTGCTCCAAAGATACTCATTCAACAAACAGCTTTTCAATCTCCTTTTTGCCAGGAGCTATTCTAGATCCTGGGAAAACAGGTGTGACCTAATATAGCAAGGAGCCAACTCAATGAAATTACATTTCACTGGAGCTAAGCAGAAAATAAATAAATAAAAACGTAGTCCATTTGAGGAAATTAGGATAAAAAAAGATGCTAGAAAACTAGAACATGGTTCTGTGATAGGGAGTTTTGGAGGATTTCAAAATAATTTGATAAAAAAATTTAAGCCTTGTTAATAATATACTTTAGTGTAGGAGCACATTATCTAGCTCTTCTCAGTGAATGAGAGAGAAAAATCTTTAAGTGGATACTTCTCCAGATTTCCTGATGTATACTAAAAAAATGTTAAAGTCTTGTGGGTCATTCAATATGCAAAATACAGTAAATCTCCATAATTTTTATCCATTTTACCAAAAATTACCTTCACTTCATTCCGTATTTATTTATTCATTCAATGAATATTTTTGAGTCTCTATTACATGGCATGCATATCATAGAAGTGCTGGAGATAATCATCTGTGACAGTAAGACAAAGTTCCTCTCCTTATGCACCTTATATTCTGGAGGGGCACTCAAACAACTAACAAATAATTTGCAATAAAATATAAGTACTTAAAAAACTTATGAAGAAAAAACATAAAACAAGTTAAGCTGGCAGAGAGGTTGTATAATTTTGGAAGTCAAAGAAAACTCCTTTGAGCAGGTGAGGGTTGTACGGAGGATACACACAAAGCTCTAGCACAGGAATACTTCAGCAAGAGGGAACTGGAAGTACGAATGCTCTGAAGTAAGAAATAGCCAGCCGAGCTCAGAAAAAAGGCCAGAACACTAGTGTGGCTAGAGTGGGTGAACAAGAGAAAGAAAAGTAAAAGATGACGTGACTAAGAGGTATGCAGACGCTGCACACTGATAAGGACTTTTTCATTTTACTCTGACTTATAGTCAGAAGCATCATGTTTTGGGCAGATTAGTGTCACGATTTGATGTTCACTTTAAAAATTACTCTGACTGCTGTGTGGACATTAGATCCTCTACCAGCAGAATACAGGTGGAACAAAGACAAGTTCAATGGTCTAGTGGCTTGGTCTAGGATGGTAGCAGTTGAGATGGTAAAAATGGGAGATAGTGAAAAGGAGAAGGCAGAGAAAGAAGATGAACTAATGGATTGGGCTTGGGGTGGGAGAAAAAGAGCTCAAAATCTATTTGGGTCATGAGAAATAGGTGATGCTAGTAAAAACTCAAGAGATGTGGAATATATAGCTGGATATGTGTCTGGTTCTTAGGGAAGAACATTGACAAGTGCTGTTCAAGTAAAAGTGTATTAGGTCTATGATCTAGGTTGGTACTTCTCAAACCACCTTTTGGTGAACTCTGTTACAGTTCTATACACAAATAAGAAGGATACATCCAGAATAAAAATCAACACACTGCTTCCTAAATTTGAATCCTAGGATTATCAGAGACATTGTATTTCCATAAGAAATTTTTAACCTAAACTTCATCCAAATTCCCTAGTCATGACTGAGCAAGGTCAAAAGTAACAAATATTATCAATAACAAAGTCTTGTCTCTTCTATAGGTTCCATATGTCTCTGTCTCTTCCCACTCCATCCCCACTGACCCTGCCTCAGTTCCTCTCACTGAAAAGGACCTCTGAGCTCTCCTACCTCTTCACACACCTCTTCTAATCCCACTAAATCTCTTCAGAAGAACCCCTCTCTCTTCAATCTACTCTCCATTGACAGGAAGGTGATCTTTCTAACAAAAACTTACGTACATTAGCAATTTTTGCAGGAACTCTTAACTGCATTGTTAGGCTCACCATTTATGATCTTCCCCATTCTCTCCTTTACATTTTATGGTCTAACTCTCTTCAAACTGATTTTTACTTTCAATGCAGTCATAATCAAAATCCCATTGGGGTTCTTTGGGTAGAAATTGATCAACTTACTTATTTTTAAATTTTATATGGAAATACACAACATGGAGTAGCTGAGACAAGTTTGAATAAGAAAAACAAAACAGGGAACTTACATTAGCAAACCTTAAACATAATATTATTTAAGGCAATGTGTGAATATACAACGAGATCATGGAATAAAATAGAATCCAAAAATAGGCCCACACATATCTGGTCACTTAATTTTTGACAAAGTGTCAATTTTCATAAGAAAAGATGGATGTTTTAATAGATGATGATGAAGGGAATGGATATCTGCATGGAAAAAAATAAACATTGTCTTCTACCTCACAATACTCAAAAATTAATTTGCATTATATCATAAACTTAAAGTCAGGCTAAAAGATAAAGCTTCTGGAAGAAAACAAAGAAGTTATTCTTTACCTTGGGTAAAGATTTCTTGGACAGAATGAATAAAGCACAAACAAAAAAAAATGTTGACACATTGGACTTCATTTAAAAGGGAAAAAAAGCCTTTTTATCAAATATCATCATTAGGAACATGAAAGATTAAACCACACATTAGGAAGAAAAAATATATGAATATTTATATCAGTAAATATAAATCGATATTTATAAATATAAATGTATATAAATGTATATTCACATAAATAGATAATACATATACACATGTATATGTGTATAAAACAAAGGCCTTATTTCTAGTATATATACATAGCTATGGTTATAAATCTATAAGAAAATGACAAACAGCCCAATAAAATAGGCAAAATCCATAAACTGCCATTTCTCAAAACAATATATTTAAATAGGCAAAGAACTATCAAAAGTTAATTAACATCCTTACTTACCATAGAATGTCTACTTTTCTCTTAGACTTTAATCCCTATATGGCTTCATGTATTTCATTTTCTGAACCATCTGATACCCTTTCCTGAGACCCTTCCATTATACTTTATGAAACTCATGTAAGTCACTAGCAAATCCACTATATTCTAAATCTCTCTCTGCATTTCACTTTATCCCTTAATCCGATGAAAACTGGATTCAAGTTTATCATTCCTAAGGATAACATCATTGAAATAAAATTTTAAAGACCTAAATAAATGAAAAGATATTTCATGTTCATGGATCAGATGACAATATTTTAAGATGGTAGTACTCCTGAAATTGATGCATAGATTCAGTGCAATTATTCTCACAATCCCAGAAAAATTGCCCTTTCTGGAAAAATTGACAAGGTGATTCTAAAATTCATGTGTAAATGCAAAGGATCTAGAATAGACAAAACAATCTTGTAAAGGAAGAACAAAGTTAGAGAGCGCACACTTCCCAATTTCAAGTGTTACTATAAAATTAATCAATACAGCATGGTACTGACATAAAGATACACAGACAGAGCAATGGACTAGAATTGAGAGTCCAGAAATAAGGCCTTACATTTATAGTCAACTGGTTTTTAATAAAGCTGCCAAGAACATTCAATGGGGAAAAGAACAGTCTTTCAACAAATGGTGTTGGGATAACTGTATATCCACATGCAAATAATTAAGTTGAACCCCTACCACACACTATGTATAAAAATTAACTAGAAATGAACCATAGACCAATATGCAACTGCTAAAGTGCTAAAACTCTTAGAACAAAACATAGAATTAAATCTTCATGACCATAAGTTGGCAGTAGTTTCTCAGATATGACATCAAAAGCATAGGCAACAAAAGAAAAATAAATAAATAAATTGGACTTCATCAAAATTTAAAACTTTTGTGCATTAAAGGACACTAGTAAGAAACTGAAAAGAGAATCCACAAACAATGGAAGGAAATATTTGCAAGTCATCTACATGATAAGGGACTTATATGCAGAATATATGAAGAACGCTTACCACTCAACAAGAACACAAATAACACAATTTAAAAACTGGGCTAAGGATTTGAATAGATTTTTCTCCAAACAAGTTACATAAATCGCCAATAAGCACAAGGATGCTCATTAGTCACTAGGGAAATGGAAATCAAAACCACAGTGAGATACCACCTCACACCCACAAAGATAACTAGAATAGAAAAGTCAGATAAATGTTGATAAGGGTATGGAGAAATCAGAAGACTCATACGTGCTAGTGGGAATATATAATGGTACATCCACTTTGGAAAACAGTTTGTCCATTCCTCAGAATGCTAAATATTGAATTATTGCTATATTTTCACTTAACTGTCCAGTAAACACCTCAAATACAACACTTATCTAATACTCGGGTACTGATTACTTCCAGATCCAATCTCCACCTACTGTTATCTTCCTTCTCTCAGAAACTCAAAAATTCTATCCTCCAGTTGTAAAACAAAACAAAACTCAAAATCATCCCGATTTTACTTTTTCTCTAAACTCTCACATCTAATATGACATTATATTTTGAAAGTGCCAATCTTACAACGCATCTTGAATCCCACTATTTCTCACTACCCCTCACCTGACACTGTACCATCCAAGCCAACGCAGTCTTGTTAATAAATTATTGCAATCGCCTTCACCTTCTCTCTTTGCTGACCTCCTCCCCATTCCTTTAGTGTATTTTCTGCACAGTAGTCAAAAGGATCATGTCAAAGTCACATTTGTCCTTCTGAAATTCTATAAGTAAGCCATTGTGTCTCTGCCCAAATTTAAGACAAGGGAATAAAAGATCTAAATAAATGAACCATATATTTAATATTTATTTTCACAGTGAAAGTAGATAAACAATTCCACTGTTTTACAAAGGAAAACTTTCACTGTATTTATATGGAGAAAGCATTCCCTTTGGCAGTCCATAACTCTTTTTAAAATTAGATAAAAATAGAGTGGACATTTATAAAGCACATTTCAAGTATTTCATGCTGTGATTCCTCTTCATAATATAAGAGATTAAGAAATTTCTTGGAATGATAAAGAGGATGGAAGCCAATAATTCTTTGACTAATCATATAAATTTCTGGTGATGCTTGAGTGAGAAGACTGACATAGTTGAAGATAACACCAGGCCATGAATTTTAAAAAGGGTTTATATAGCTGTAAGACTGGGCATTAGATCCTTTCAGAAGAATTCTTTGCTTACCATTAATCTTGGAAATAAGGTCATTCCATTAGCAATAACTTTGTTCTCTTTAGGTACATGTCAGAGAAGAAGAAAATTTATTAATTATACAAAGAATGGTAGTCAAGTTCTTTGTGGAAAATTAAACCGATTATATCTTAAATGGAGCATGAATTAGTCAAAATGCAATGATTTCTGAAGTAAAAAGTAGGTGAAAGAGATTTAGAAATGATATATAGCATAAGCATTTTGCATTAAAAGTGTAAATATTAAATATTAACTAAGATTTACTTATCATATTTCAAAGAGTAATTTGGAGTTCAAAAGCCTGAGAGAATTATCAACATTATATTGTTGATATATTATTATTATTCACATTTATTAAATCTAGTATATTTGGCAAAAAGAGGTATTTAGTAAAAATTTGCTTAACATTTTCTCTGCTTTCCTCTTATAATGTCATAATAGCTATTACATATACTCATGTTATTTTTATAAAATGGGAAAAGTTTGTTAATTTTCCATGTGAAGGTAATCTCTTACAATAATGCAATCCAGAATTTAATTTTTCCCTGGTAAGTTGCTTTAGCATTTATCCTGGCATTTATTTCATCATTATTGCAAGAAGCATTTAATGTAAGATATTCCATATATCCACCAGATTTTAGAGGTTTAGAATGACTGTTGTAGACAAATGGAGAAATGAAAATAATCTTTAAGTGTCTTTTAAAAGTTGAGAAAGTCAGGATTTAAAGCTTCATGGAGAAATAATTAGTGGTATAAATTACCCTTTTCCTAAACTTAGATTACATTATTTTCGGTAGCACTAAGATAGAAAAGAAAACAATTAAACAACATTATCAGGTATTGCTATTAGCCCTATGCCATACACAATTGAATCATAGAACTTGTTGTTAGTGAGATTTCTTTTTTTCCAAAACATTTTACACCTTTTTTCACATTCATATGCACTCCTTGCTACGTGGAACAAAAACTATTCTATATATCTCAATGACAAAACAATGCTGCTTCCCCTGTTTATAGATTTTTATGGTTTTTCCATTGCAAAGAAATACAGCATTGCTTTCATTACTAAAACAACAAATATATTCCTCACTAATATCAAAATTAAATCCTGCCTCTCTCTTCCTGTGCCTTTCTATTTACATATGTTTTCTTTCAATGCCAAATTTTATATAATCTCTTAAAAGACATTTAAATGTCAAATTTAATACAGTAAGAAGCCATCTGTTATAACTCCTGATTTGAGGGGTATTATATGTGAAAAGTGTGCATCAAAAAAATGTAGCATCTGTGCCCAAATCATAAAAGAGAATAAAAAGGTAAAAACAAAGATTATACAAGGAAGATGTCTGAGGAATTATTAATGATCTCAACTCTTCTTACCTGCAAGCATGAATAACTCAATTGTGGTTTATCAATTATCTTTAGATATATAAAAAATAATGACACACAATTTATGGGAAATTAACCCCTATCTACATGGGGGATGAGATAGAATTAAGTAGTCTTAATCCAAATAGGAGAACCAAATAAATACTTAATAATAAAATTATAATTAGGGGCACCTGGGTAAGAGTCCGACTCTTGATTTTGGCTTAGGTCATGATCTCAGGGTCATGAGATCAAGCTCTGCATTGGACTTCGCGCGGAGCATGGAGTTGGCTTGAGATTTTCTCTCTCCATCTCCCTTTGCCCCTCCCCCCACTCTCTCTGTCTCTCCAAAATGAATGAATACATAAATAAAATATTTTTTAAAAATAAAAAATAAGTAAATATTACAACTGGAGGTTGTGGGGGGTGCCTGGGTGGCTCAGTCAGTGGAGCATCTGACTCTTGATCTCAGGTCTTGATCTCAGGGTCATAAATTCAAGCCAGACATTGGGCATGGAGACCACTATAAAAAACAAACATATTATTTATTTGTCAGAGAGAGAGAGAGAGAGCACAGGCAGGGGGAGCGGCAGAGAGAGAGGGAGAAATAGGCTCCCCGATGAGCAGGGAGCCCTATGGCGGGCAGGATCCAAGAACCCTGGGATCATGACCTGAAAGGAGGGAAGGTGCTTAACTGACTGAGCCACCCACACGCCCTTAACCCTCCCACTTTCTAAAACTGTTCATTACTTAGCTTCTCTGAGCCTCAGGTTCCTCACCTTCAAAAAAAAGATAATGTTTACAATCTTAAAATTTTAATAATAGAATTGGTGAAAGAATATTGTAAAGAATTTAGCATAGTACAACCACACAAAAATGCTTATTAAATTATTATTAAATCATTCAACAGAATATAAGCCACCACTTATAATTAAAATGTGACTAAAGGTCATTTTCTTTTTTTTTTTAAGATTTTTTATTTATTTAAGAGAATGAGAGAGGGAGAGAGAGTGAGCACAAACGGGGGAGAGGCAGAGGGAGAAGGAGAAGCAGATCCCCACTGAACAAGGAGCCCGAGGCAGGGCTCAATCCCAGGACCCTGGGACCATGACCTGAGCAGACGCTCAACCGACTGAGCCACCCAGGCGCCCTTGAAAGTCATTTGCAATTTATGAACAAAGCAGTAGTCTTCATATATAATTTAATGTCTGCCACTGAGTTTCAACAGCTTCATACTAGTTATTTTACATATATGTAATACAATCAAAACCCTATAATTATAATAGAATTTGGAAAAGGAGTCTAAATAAAAGAGTAATAAATAATGAATTAAGAAAATTAATGAGTTAATTACATTAATTTAATAATTGAATTGTATTATTATCATCTCCAGGTAGCTAATTCTTTTGACTGTGATAATGTCTTTATAAAGTATTTCTCTTGGAATATTTCTATTAGCATTTCATTAATACTCAACTGACATTCACTGTTGAATTTAATATTTTATAAATGCATTGGCTATTTTTTATTTCTGATAATGTTTTACTGCTGCTATTTTAAAATATAATTGGAATTTCATTTCTTTTAGCTCACAGAAAAATGGGCTCATGAAAAGAAATGTCATTATTAAAGAAATTTTGTTAAACATGTATGTCAATTTAAACTCTATATTCTTAAACACTTCACAATTCTAACAATACTCCCAAGCAGAAACTGGGAAAAATGTATATGGGTTTGCACTCTCTAAGAAAGACCTTCATGGTGGGTTCCTTTGATAGAACATGGTGAAGGTCACAATCACAGGTTGTATGCATGGCTGATTTATCTAACGCTATTGAAAATTCTGGCTAGAACTACTTTTTGATGAGGCAAATCATAATCTGCACCTCTCCAGTTGGGCCCCATAGACATATGAATTTGCAACATCTGTGCATAATTGGAGAGTGCAACTGCCCCACAAAAGACTTATCTGAAAAAATGAATAATAAAGTATACTTAAATATTACGTGTACTTCCCCAAATGTTTTTAATCACAATGCCTGGAAAAATCTCAACTAAATACACAGTATAAAAAATGTTTTAGATGCTTCTCCATATTTTTACAACTCAGCTATGGCTCCATTCCTCAACAGCTCATTCTGCTTAGAAATACATAAGTCTTTCGTGCTGAATTTCTTCACTTTTGTGGTGGAGATGCTATAGGGAGTACATCTTCTGCTGTTACATCATCTTTACCAACCCAGACAAGGAAATATAATCCTACACATACACCAAAAATAATGATTCAAATTTTGCCTAAAATAAAAAGCTTAGATGAGAATATAGAGTCATCATAATAACACAAAAGAGATGCAGTAGTCTGACATGTTTTTCAAAGCATATCCTTGGGAACTCTGCATTTTGTTTTAAAGGATGATTATTAAATGCTTTCATCTCAAAAAGAAAATTCATTGTTCTGAGGACATTTCTGTAAACATACCAGTTTGATATCATATGACCTATTCAATATCATGAAAGTCACTGAGGATATTGTTTGGGGTGTCGGAAGATTTTCCAACAGGCTCTCTATAGTAAACTACTTCACCCACATCTTCATTAACAGTCTACTCCTAAGAAAGTTCAGGTGGGAGTTTTTATCCTGCCCGCCCATTATTCATAACAAATCTCTAAAGGGTTGATATGGTAAACCTTCAGCCTTCAGAGCAGAAAGCACTGGTCCAACACCATAGAATGAGCAAAGACAGAATGTATTTGAGGATCTAGAATTAAAATCTAGATATTATATTTCTACTTTTTCCTTAGTACTTAAATAAACATGAACATGATCAAAGTAATAATCATATTGAACATCTGACTATAAAACAAACTCTCCCTAATTTGCTGGTAATCTTTGTACCTCGGGTTTAGACACACCATTAACAGATACAAGGTAACTTATGATTTACTTCTGACTGTAACAAATCAGCTCTAAATTGTTTTGCTTTTAAATATTTAATAAACTGATTAAATATGTGTAAATATTTGTGCACAGTATACTGGTTTAATGGTTATATAGTATGGATGCTGGAATCAGGTTCAAATCCCAGGTTCAGTAATTAAAAACAATGTAGCTCAAGGCAAATTATTAAACTTCTCTGGTGTTGATTTTTACCTAATAGTGTAGTGTGTGTCATATGAAATTATGCAATATATCTTAATGTAGTACACACCCACTAAGTTCTGTTATTGTTGTGTCATTTCACATATCAATAGGATTTTTCCTCCAAAAAATTTCATTGCTGAATAAACAAAATCAAACAATTGAGTATGGAAAAATAAAAACATTCATTTCTGGCCTAACCTTCTCACTTATCTACAGTATAATAGAGAACACTTGCAGAAACAGTTGAGCATCAAATTACTCTTCTGTCCTTCCATTTAAAAATAAATGTTGCTTGCCTACTGTTTTCCGGGCATTATTTTTGATGCTTTTATATAAAATCTATGATTTTTTTAATAATAAACAGAAAATAAACATTCTGACATCTAATATGATTTTGTAAATGTTACATTAGTAGAACAATACTGTAAATACAGTTGTACATCTGGTTCCTCCGTTCAGTATGATTTGCGCACACTTTTGTATTTAATGATCATTTATTTTCATTGCTGTGTAATATTCCATTGTACAAACATACCACATCCGTGTATCCACATCCGTGGTTTCCACTTTTACACTTGTATGAGTAATGCTTGTATGAACATCTTTGTACATGTCTTTTGCTGAACAGATCTATGCATTTATATTGGAGATGAAATTGCTTGGTCATAGAGTATGTGCAGGTTCACTTTTAGTAGACAACATAAACAATTTTCCAAATTAATCATGGAACTTTATGTTCTTATGGGTACTTAGGATCTGGAAATATGTGGAAATTTTGTTCAAAACAAATTGGTGCTATAAAGCCCTATATTTGCCTTTCATGAAGGAGCAGAGAGCACTTGTTAAAATACTACATTAACATAGTAATCTGAACACATTCTTGAAAATAAAAAACTCACTGCATATTCCTTCAAATATCAATTATTATAACTTTTGTTATATTTCTTTGCTTGAAGTAATTCCCAATTATTTTTTACTAACTACATTGCCATATGTTATCATGTTTAACTAGCTGAGAAATTATTAACAGCTTGCCAACATAATTTTAAAGACAAAAAATTCACTTAAGAAAACTTACAACTTCCATATAATATACTCAAAGAAAAGCTAGAATTTTAGCCTTCTGACAATGCCTGGAAAAGAATAATTTCTCTTCTCTCTCTTTCCCTCTCATTGGCTACTTAAAGTTGGTATTTTTCTGGAACTTAAACTTCAAAAAAAAATCACAGATTAAAACCAGTGAGAGCCTATGTGTATCAATTAACAAGTGTCTATTGAGAAACTGATATGTATACCAGGTATTGTGTCTTCGTGTTTATTTTAAAAATTACTTGACTATATCAGGGAGGCTTAATATAGAATGATATTCCGGTACTACATTGCACTAAATCTGGCCTTTGAAAATGATCAGTCTTTGCCTAAGGCATCTACTGAAGATTTGAATTAGATTACCAAAGTATTTTAAATATAATATTTGTCAATAGATCATGTATGATGCAATAATGGAAACATTGTAATGGAAAACTTTATTATATCACATGCTATATAAAATGTATTATGTACAAGAAATATTTATATTAAATAATATTTATTATATTTCAGGTTATACTATACTCTCATAAAAATTACTTATGAATTCTAGATGTGAGACAAAACTGTTAACATTTGAATTAATAGGTGCTATATAGTCCTAGCTATTCTGAGAGAAAAAAAAGATCAAAATAATTTTGGTATTTCTAAGAAAAGACAGAACCCACATAGTGATAATGTGTCATTTCAGGGCAGCATGGTCTTGTTCTACACCCCACTTAGTATCACTCTACTTTGGTTTACACACAGGCCACACACCAGCGTCCCAGCTGGGGAACCATTCTGCCAAATGTCCTTTAAATGAGACCAAACCAAGAATTCTTTTACTATCAAATATAGAATGTGTTCAGTGTTCTTTTAACAATTCTGCCATTCATTCTGGTGTAAGCAGAGATCAGAATAGAAATGTTTTCCAATAAATTTAAAATGTGTTGCTTTCCAAGTTTCTCTCTTCAAGTGAAAACATAACATGCAGTTTTAAGACATTGATACACATTTTACTTTTACTGTCTCTGACTTTTCAAAATAGAATTTTGTAACTAAAAATAATCAAGTGCTTCAGTGTAATTATGTTAACTTTCATGATCTAAGAAAATAATTCTAAAATGCTTATTTTCTTTCTGTGGCTGCATTTGGTGAAAATACTTAGAACTATCATTGCTTTTCATCTTTTCCTCAAGACTCTGCAAACGTTGTCTGCAGTGTCTCATCTCATTGCCATAAACATTTACCAGTACATTCATTTATATAAACAATGGTTTGGTTCTTGAGAAACTGAATGAAACATAAGCAACATCATTACCTTACACCCAAACCCTTGTTTATTATTATAAATAAAATAAATATTCCAAAGTGGGAACCTCATAATAAATTAAAATTATTAATTATAATAGTAGGTAATAAATTTAGGGATTTGCATTAATATAAACATATTGTTGAAAAATTTAAGCATAACTGATCAAATTTTAAAGACAAAAATTTCTAAGTACTTTGTCAAATATCTAGATATTGCAAATAATAAAATGCTAGGTTCCCAGCATAAAAGCAAAATGGGCCTGCAGTGAAATCTAGCAAATTATGATTAGAATAAATCCTATTTGTGTGTGCAACACTAAAAAAAGTCTGATTTTTCCTGAAAAATTCTTAACCCAGCCTTATATCCCTGCTATTTTCTAACAGGTTTACAAAGAGGAAACTCAGAACTCTTGGGCCTCAAGCAAACATTGCTCAGTTATCTACATTTCCAAAGCATGATAAGCAACTTTGAAGTTGGAGCTTTTCATTTTTTCCCTCAAAATGTATCCCTCAACCCGTTTTGTTTCAACTTGTTTCTGAAAACTGTGTGACTAGACTAAAAAGATGAATGACACATGGTTCTGGCCTTGAGGACCTCACAATCAGGTGCAGGACGATAAACACTCCACAGAAACTTAGTGCACCTTTCTCTCTTGTTCCTGGTCTTTGTTCATGTCTACTTGCCTAGGGAGTACGTCCTCATCTTGTATGCCTGCTAACTTCCTACTCATTCTCTCAATGATTCACTTCCTGAGTGACTTGCTTCGACTCAAAGCACACAGCTAGCTCTGTAGGGCTGTGGTTTAGCAGTGTAGGTGGTTGACAGGAGCACAGAAGGGAGGGGCCTGAGTCTGAACAGAGCCAGAGTAGAGGGGGCCAGGATGACCGCCACATACCTCAAAATGTTTCCTGCAGGAAAAACGAAGTTATTAAGGACTTTCACAAAGTGAAATGTTATGATGGTAACTCTATTTTAAGAAGATAAGTCTGCTGGCAAGCTATATTTATCCTTGATATGAAATATGAAGATATCACAGAACTCAAAAAAATTGTTATGGAAGAGTTGACTAGTTTAAACTCCTTTACTCGGTACTATAAATCAACTACATTTTTCTCATTATAAAAACTCTTCTTTTGGTCATAGAAGTTTAGAAACTATCTATAAAAGATAATACCATGGCATTTCCATAAATCATATGTGATAATGGGATTAAAAAGCAAAGTTTAAAAGAGGAAGCCTCACATTCAGAAAAGACCACAGGGTCAGTCATTAATGAGTCCTTCTTACTAAAATAAAGGAAGAGAACAGGATGTGGAGGAAGTGATTATGGGGTCACTTCATGAATACCTGAAGAAATTTTTATTTCATTACATCTGGAAAGAACAAATCTACATTTGGAAAATTAAAATTATTCTTTAAATTAATCCAAGTAAATTATTAATAGAATATTTTGTTTTTTAAAGATGTATTTATTTATTTGAGGGACAGAGAAAGAGAAAGAGAGCGCGAGAGCATAAGCAGGAGGAGGGGTAGAGGGAAAGGCAGAAGGACTCTTCAAGTATACTCCCTGCTGAGCTCGGAGCCCCATTTGGGGCTTAATCTCAGGACACTGAGATCATGACCTTAGCTGAAGCCAAGAGTCAGATGCTCAACCAACTGAGACACTCAGGAGCCCTTTAATATAATATTTTAAAATATTAGTTATCAACTTAAAAGAAGAGTAACCATATTGGGGTTACATACATTATAAAAACCCAATACCTGCCCCTCATACTGGCCCCTGTCTCAGAACCATGGTTTTAAAATATATTCGGAAACAACACAGGCCTAAAACATCTACAACTCCTCCCTCTTCCCTTCTCTTCTCCCCAAATCCCTCCCCAATCCCCATCCCAAACCCATCCACTCAGCTCTCTTTCCTTCCCCTCCTCCCCCCACCCTATCCTTCTTCTCTTCCCTTTCTCTTTTCCCTCCTTCTGCCTCTCCCTCTCCAGCACTTCTCTAGTTGGCATAGAAATCACCTAGGGATCCTGTTAGATTGTAGGTTCTGACTGAGTGGGTCTGCAGTGGAACGTTTCCACATTTCTAACAGGATCCCAGGTGATGCTGATGGTGCTGGTCCAGAGACCACACTTGAGCAGCAACGTGATTAACAAGGATAGGGGTAATGTGGCCACTGTGATTCTATGTCCTGTTCCTTCATGCCTTCACAATCAGTTCAAATTTACTTATAATTATTCATTGTGGGAAAGCAGCAAAGCTTTATTTGACTTTCTTGGCAAATCAAAATTTCTGCTGAGTAAGAATCAATAACAGTGTATACTTCAAACACAAAATTAAAGCATGATGTGAGTTCTAACTATATCATTGCTCCAGTGATTTAAAAACCTGAAATTCAATGGGCAGAAGACATGAACAGACATTTTTCCAAAGAAGACATCCAAATGGCCAACAGACACATGAAAAAGTGCTCAACATCACTTGGCATCAGGGAAATCCAAATCAAAACCTCAATGAGATACCACCTCACACCAGTCAGAATGGCTAAAATTAACAAGTCAGAAAATGACAGATGTTGGCGGGGATGTGGAGAAAGGGGAACCCTCCTACACTGTTGGTGGGAATGCAAGCTGGTGCAACCACTCTGGAAAACAGTATGGAGGTTCCTCAAAAAGTTGAAAATAGACCTACCATATGATCCAGCAATTGCACTACTGGGTATTTACCCCAAAGATACAAATGTAGGGATCCAAAGGGGTATGTGCACCCTGATGTTTATAGCAGCAAAGTACACAATAGCCAAACTGTGGAAAGAGCCAAGATGTCCATTGACAGATGAATGGATAAAGAAGAAGTGGTATATATATACAATGGAATATTATGCAGCCATCAAAAGGAATGAGATCTTGCCATTTGCAACGACATGGATGGAACTGGAAGGTGTTATGGTGAGGGAAATAAGTCAATCAGAGAAAGACATGTATCATATGACCTCACTGATATGAGGAATTCTTAATCTCAGGAAACAAACTGAGGGTTCCTAGAGTGGGGTGGGGGTGGGAGGGATGGGGTGGCTGGGTGACAGACATTGGGGAGGGTATGTGCTATGGTGAGTGTTGTGAATTGTACAAGACTGTGGAATCACAGATCTGTACCTCTGAAACAAATAAGGCAATATATGTTAAGGAAAAAAAAAAAAAAAGAAGATAGCAGGAGGGGAAGAATGAAGGGGGGGAATCGGAGGGGGAGATGAACCATGAGAGACGATGGACTCTGAGAAACAAACTGAGGGTTCTAGAGGGGAAGGGGGTGGGAGGATGGGTTAGCCTAGTGATGGGTATTAAAGAGGGCACGTTCTGCATGGAGCACTGGGTGTTATGCACAAACAATGAATCATGGAAAACTACATCAAAAACTAAAGATGTAATGTATGGTGATTAGCATAACAATAGATTTTTTTTTTAAAACCTGAAATTCATTAACTCATGACAGCTGCTATATTCTTTTTTCTTTTGATTATTCTTACTATATTAAAAAAGAAAAAATATCAAACAGTTCAAGACAGAATCTATATTTAGTCTAAGAAATTGAATATGAGTATTATTCACTTATAATAGTTTTCCTTAAAGTTACTTAGAAAAAAATCTCAATATAAAGTACAGGAAGGGGCGCCTGGGTGGCTCAGTCGTTAAGCGTCTGCCTTCGGCTCAGGTCATGATCCCAGGGTCCTGGGATCGAGCCCCACATCGGGCTCCCTGCTCCGCGGGAAGCCTGCTTCTCTCTCTCCCACTCCCCCTGCTTGTGTTCCCTCTCTCGCTGTGTCTCTCTCTGTCAAATAAATAAATACAATCTTTTAAAAAAAAAATAAAATAAAATAAAGTAGAGGAAGTTCACCAAGTATAAGTTTCCAATGACAATACCAGTAGATAGCGTTGATCAGATAATCAGAAACCACACACACTACATATAGATATAAATCCCTAAAATACAAAGAAAGTTCCTGAATTTTTTCCAATGCTAATGCATATTACGTTACTTTATTTTTATCTTTTTATTTAAAAAAATTATGTTACTTTAAAAGGTTATTGACTCTCAAGAGTTTATGTAAGAAACATTAACTTGCAAGAAAAAAGAAAATGTTGAAATGATAAAGCCAGAGAAACTCCAATTTTATTTTTATGGGGTTTTATATATTGTATTAATATCAACTTAATATTCTTTTTCAGAGATGTGAAGAAATAAAATCTACATAAAATATTTCTTCTCTTTAAAATTTTATTTCTGATTATATATTAAAATGTGTCTCTTTTGCTTTCTCTTTTTCAGTCAGCTTAATTGCAAAAGTAATGATTGCATATGTGGGTTTTCTTCTGTTCTCTTTTAAGAAAAACATCTATAACTGTAAAAGATAATTGTTAGAATTTAAAATATGTGATAATAATAAACTTTCTGGACAATAAGTCTGCTTCATAAATAGATTGTGTAAATTGTTTTATTTATTTAATTTTGTTCTTTTTTTCCCTAAATCCTCCTCCTGAAAGAGTGCAGGAAGTAGCAGGTGGGGAGGAAGTTATCAGTGGTGACTCTTCCCATTCCCCTCCGCCCAACCTACATTTCCCATCTCAGGGAAGGGCAAGGCCATCTTTGAGGTGGCTAAAGGTAAGGTAGGAGTTTGACTTCACATTCCCTTCCTCCTTTATCCCACCAGTCACCAATCTATTCTTCCCACATCCCAATTATTATTAATTTAATCTAGAGACAAAAAGTCAGTGGATATTTTAAAACATTGCCATGTAATTGTTTTCTGAATTTGCATTCAATTCTGTTGCTGATTTATAAGCATTCATACTTAATTGTTTGATATTAATAGTCTCAGATCTTATTTGCAGGACTTACATATTTCAACATTTTGAGTTTTTTCTTATTGCTGTTTTGTGTTTATTTATTTTAAAATATTTCACTGGAGGGCGCCTGGGTGGCTCAGTTGGTTGAGCGACTGCCTTCGGCTCAGGTCATGATCCTGGAGTCCCTGGATCGAGTCCCGCATCGGGCTCCCTGCTCGGCAGGGAGTCTGCTTCTCCCTCTGACCCTCCTGACCCTCCCCCCTCTCATGTGCTCTCTCTCTCAGTCTCTCTCTCAAATAAATAAATAAAATCTTTAAAAAAAAAAAAATATTTCACTGGAGTGTCACATCCATACAAAAAATGTATACAACTTGTAATTTTGAAGCTCAATGTGTCATTACAAAGAAATTTTATATTTAGAATAAAATCTGACTGTTCCCCTCAGGTCTCACAAAGACACACAAAGCTGCTCTATCCATTACCTTCTATACCTCAGTAGGTAAGAACGCTATTATTCTAGTCATCCTTTACTCCTCTTTGTCACATGCCACGTATGAGATCATCAGTAAATCATAATAGCACTATCTTCGGAATGCCTGGGTGGCTCAGTCGGTTAAGCGTCTGCCTTCGGCTCAGGTCATGATCCCAGGGTCCTGGGATCGAGTCCTACATCGGGCTCTTTGCTTAGCAGAGAGCCTGCTTCTCCCTCTGCCTGCCACTCCCCCTGCTTGTGCTCGCTCCCTATTTCTCTCTCTCTCTCTCTCTGACAAATAAGTAAAATCTTTAAAAACTAAAAATTAAAAAATAGCACTATCTTCATAATATCCAGATCCAGTCACTTGTCATAATCTACACTGCAAGGACTCTGGTCACAACCACTATCATTGCTCACCTGAGTTTCAAAGTAGCCCCAGAACTGGACTGCTTGCTCATCCTTTTCCTTAGAACCTATTCTCAACATAGTTGCGAAAGTGATCTTTGCAGAATACTAGCTGCACCTGTCACTCTGCTCAAAGCTTTCTAAGAGCTGCCCATATCCAAATAAAAGCCAAAGTCCCTTCAAATGCTGGTTGCCCCTAACTCTCTTAGTGCATCTTGGCTTCCTCTATTCAATTATATTGGCCTCCTTGCCATTCTTCGAATACCAGGGAATACTCCCAATTCATGGCTTTTGCACCTCCTGTTTGTTCCCTTTGCTGGAATGCTCATTTTCTACATGGTTTGCATCCTCACTTCCTCTGGATGTTTCCTCACGTGTAAGGCTGCCAGATTTAGCAAAAATAAATAAATGAAAAACAGAATACCCAGTTAAATTTGAATTTCAAATAAACAATGTACTTTTTTAGTAAGTATGTCCCATGCAATATTTGGTACTTATGTGTACTGAAAATTTATTATTTGTTTATCTGAAATTGGATAATATCCTTAGGGAAGAAGAAAGAAAAACTAGCTTCTGTTTACAGCTCCTTCTGAATTAATCTCTTAATTACTTAAACAGAGCAGACAAAAGTTAATGCAGTACTATTGTCTTAGTCTCTGGATCCACATAAGGCAGAATTGCCTACAAAATGATCTCTGGAAAAGGGCCTATTTCTATTTGATTTACTAACACTGTTGCATGTGTGTATGCAAACACACACAACTGACTATATTTTCAAGAATTTTGCCCTTTTTTGTACAGTTATGGTTGATTGTACCTCAACTTTCTCCAAGAAAGGACCAAGGAAAGTGAAAATAACCATTTTGCCACAATGAAAAGAATTAAGGCCTGAAAGATCATAGTTTCTCCTGAAAATCTGATGCCGGTCAACTTTTAAATCACGGCAAAATTATCCATTTCCATATCTTGACTACTGCGAATAATGCTTCTATAAGGATGGGAGTACAGGTATCTCTTTGAAATACTAATTTTGTTTCCTTTGGATATATAGCCAGAAGTGAAATTGCTGGATCATATGGCAGTTCTACTTCCAATTTTTTGAAGAACTTTCACACTGTTTTCCATATGGCTATACCAATTTACATTCCCTCAACTGTGCACAAGGGTTTCATTTCTCCACATCCAAGCCAACACTTGTCATCTTTTGATTTTTTGATAATAGCCATTCTAACAGGTGTGAGGTGATAGCTCGTTATAATTTTGGTTTATATTTCCCTGATAATTAGTGATATTGAGCATCTTTACATATACCGATTGTCCATTTAACCTTAAAAAAGGAGGAAATCCTGCCATTTATGACACCATGGATGAACCTGGAGGACATTACGACACATGAAATAAACCAGGCACAGAAAGGCAAATATTTCATGATCACACTTATGGAATCTTACAAAGTCAAACTCATATTAACAGAGAGTAGAATGGTGGTTACCAGTGGCTGGGGGTGGGAAAAATGGGGAGATGTTGATCAAAGGGTGCCAGCTTTCAGTTATAAGATGAATAAATTCTGGAGATGTACAGCATGGTGATTGATTATAGTTAATAGTAATGTATACTGTAAATTTGCTAGGAGAAGAGATCTCAAGTTTTCTCACCATACACAAAATGTGAGGTGATGTTATGTTAATTAGCTTGTATATATAATTTTTATTTGTCAGTCTTACCTCAATAAAGCTGGGGGGGGGTGAAAATTTGCAGTAAAATTAAGTGAAAGCTTTCTGCAAGTAAATGAGTAATCCCTGATAGCAAAGCATTGGGGGAAACTGATTAGTAGGTTAGAACTGTGGCTAAAATCATCAAATAATTAGAAAAAGGAGTTGATTCACTCTGACAAATGTAATGGAAAAGCAGGATGATGCACATGAAGAAAAGATTCAAGTGTGATATCTGCAAACACCCTTCATCTCTCTCCAGTCGAGTTATTAAAGATTCATAGGAATTTTCACATTAAAAAATACAAAAAATGCTTCTTTATATTGTCTAATTTCAATCCCCGCAGATTCATTGTAAGTTCTATTTCTATCACAAATTTCTCCTGAAGAAATAAAACAAAGCACCCAATGGTGACTCCAGAAAAATCTTAAAAGCAACTTTCATATTTTAAGCCCAGGAAGGAGGGTAATATGAAGAAGTCCTAGTTTACATGGACCAAAAGATCTCAATCCTTTACCCTACGTGCAAAAATCAATTTTCTAGACTTTTAATTATCTCAATTATCTCCCTGGAATTCCCTATTATTCCTCCAAATTCCCTATCAATCCTTCAAATATCACAAATCTAACAATACTATAAATACTTGGTATTTATTTGCTTAATTTAGAATGAAATTTCGCTCATCTTAGGAGAGCTGCTCTTCAACCCCAGCGATCTGAAGGGTCAAGAAAATGACAAACACAAAGGACAATTTTCAAAGATACTATCTCCAGGAATAATTACAAAATGGCCAAAAGTCTTTAGTGCCCACCTCCCAGGCTCATAAGCCTTTTCCCTTCTGCCCCTATATATGCTCACTCTCTTCCTGTTCTATTCCTATCTAAATTTGGTCTCTCAAGACACCTTAATGATATGAGTGACCTTTTCCAACCACTTCTTTCTGGGGGCTGCTTGCACTTCCATCTCCAACCTTCTGAGAGCCTAAGTTCTTAGCATTTATTTAGATAAATGAAAAGGCACCCCTTAAGCAGAGCTTAAAACTCTAATGTAAAAGACTATATTTGAGCAGAGTTTATAAATTTTAATAAAGATGAAATCACACTATTTTAGGGAAAACTCTGGCACCAGTGAGCAAGTGATAAGCAGATGAATGAAATGGATGAAAAAAAAAAAAATCTGGCCCTTGAAATTGCCAAGCCGCAAAGACAACCGGCAAAGATACTGTTCAACCATGCCTTCGGGTATGTACGCAGGTGACTGGCCTCGGATCTGTCCTTTGAAGATTTCGTGAATCAAATATCAGCATTGTCCACAAGACACTTTGAATAAGCCATTGGGTTTATTTGGGGTGAATTTAGATCTCTTGACTTTTCCTCATGTCTTTGTTTCCTTTGGCTTCTCTCTAGTTGGCAAACAACGTGTCTCTGTTCTTGTTTGTGAATGTCTTTATTGATTCTGTTGTCACATTTATTTTCCTTGTGCTAAACTTTAATCCCTGGTATACACTTTGAGTGAATTTGTCCTTTGTTGCCGTAAATGACCTTAGTTTACGCTCCACTTAGTGGGATTCCTACGGAAGCTAGACATACCTCCTAATGTTGTCACAGGGATTAAGGAATCATTCTGTAAACTTCTGAGTTGGCACTGAATTTCTTCTAGCATTTAATATTCTAAAAGTCTGTCACATTAAAAAAAAATCATGTCTAGATTCTAACTGATTCTCACTGCAAAGGATACCACTATCTTACCTTATTTTTCAAATGGTTTTACGTATTGGCATTATTTATTAGACATTAAAAGCCCAAAATGGCACCTGGCCATCACATACTAGATTTGAACAGATGCAAAGCTTTTCTGACAGCAGTCTGGATTTTTCAGAATTTTAAACCTCCATACTTTACTTTCAGAAAAAATGCCAGATATGCGTCCACATGGTTAAACTGAGTACCATAACCACAAATCTATTCAGTATAATTTGTCCCTCAGCCTTAGCATCTGTAGCCTTTCATAGTCTTCAATAGATTGAGTTGGCTAAAATTAAGCTTGAGTTATCTGCAGTTATTTCGAATTTGTTTTACATGGCACGGAGGAAAAGGTAAAATGTATCATGATAAATTACAGTTTATATTTTCCGTTAGGGAAAAAGAATTACACTGAAGAAAAAAAAAAAAACAACTCTATGTGTACCTGATGAGGAGAGCGCCCCCGTGTGGTACTGCCCAAACACATTCTGCCCACACTGGTAAATGCCTACGTGGCTTTATGGTTGACAGATAATTTTATCATGTCATGCGGCCCATCCCGTGCCCATGGCAGTCATTACTAGTTGATTTAGGCTTAAAATCTCAGTAGAACATTCTAAATAGCTATGTACAATTTTGACTGGCGCATAAGATAAAATTTTAGTTTCTTTAGCCACAGAATCATTTAGGTAAACCATCCAAAGATAATCAAATTCACCAGGAACTAGTAAGACTCACGTGTTAAAGTTTGATTTCACATTTCATTCAGGAATTTTCTTTACATTTTAATAATTCTATGTTAATTATTTGACTGTCCAAAAGCAAACAGACAGGAAAAGAATCTTAATCCTGCAACAAAATTACATCACCAACCATATATTCTCTCTCTCACCCTCAGTCTGTCTGTCACACACACACACACACACACACACACAAACACACTGTGCTTGGAGCATCATTTCACTTTGGGACCTCTTGGCTTGCTATCTGTAGTTTACTCTTACCAAGGCAATCTAACGATATATATTCTACTATCTACCCCATCTATACACAAATAGAGTCATACAATTTGTAACACTGACTGGCTCTATGAATAGTTCATAGATCCCAAGGATTGTGCATCCTAAAGTAAAATTATTGAATATATATATATATATATATGGAATGTACATTCCAAGGATAGGGGAGGAGGTGAAAAGCCTCCAATTGCCCTGGTTCAGCTGTCAGATCAGTCAGCAGTCGTGTCCTCTTGATGACCTCCTCTAACACAATAGACCCATAGGCAGGTATTATTAGTCTTATTTTACAGAGCAGAAAACTAGGGCCTGGAAAGGTTGGGTAGCTCACTTGAAGTAATGCATATCACAGATCTAGAATTGTCTGATGCCAGTGTAGTTCACTGACCCTACTAGAAAAACAGATGGATGAAAAAATCATAGGAAAAATCATTAGTAGGTTTATGGGAAAAAATCATTCAGATGAAGTATAAGGAAGGGTTATGGCAATGTATTAGTATTGCAGTGGAATAATAAGTACAAGCTAATTTATGCTGTGGTAACAACCCCCAAATCTCAGCAGCTTGAAACTACAAGATTTATTTCTCCCTTATACTACATATTTACTGGGGGTCAATTTAAAGTTTCCTCCATATTGTTCTCACCAGGGGATCCAGATTGAAGAAATTCATGTTGATAGAAAAGCCAGCATCTGGAACATTGCCAGTGGCCACAGTAGAAAAACAGAGTGGTGAATTATCTGAAAGTTTCCAGCCAGAAGTGACATACTACATCCTGCTCATATTTAATAGGCCAAAGCAAGTCACCTAAATGTCAAGGGCCAGACAGTAGAACGTGACATGTGACCAGGAGGAGGAATGAAAATGCTTGGTAGACATGACTAACGACTAACACAGTACCCCTTGCTTAATTGATAGAGGCCAACTGCCAACAGGATACAATCTAAGCACATTTATTTGTCTTAGAACACACACTATGACGTAGCCTCTATCTTCCAAACCTCATCCCAACAATTTCCCATAGGAATCTATATTCCCATTATCCTGAAGAGTTACGCCCCAGGTTTTTGCACATGATGTATACTTTGCTTGAATTTTTCATTCCACCTATGTCTGGCTGGTGAATTCCTACTCTTCCTTCAGGGCCCAGCTCAGGGTTTCTCTGCCCTATAAACAGCCCACTCCATCCCTAATCCACACGTACCATGGCCTTACCTCTATTCTATTCTTATTAAACAGTATCTCACCCATTTGTTTATACGTAATTCTCATCTATTAGACTGTAAGTGTTATGAATGCAATATCTCTGGATCATTGCTAACACTCAATAAATAATGTTTAGTTGAAGGAATAAAATCATCTGTATTTTAATAGGGTATACTAAGATTTAGCAAAGAGAATACATTAAACTATCATCAACAAACCAGGAAAAGTTTGAGAAAAAATGTAGGACAGAAGGGGATAGTCATATGGGCAGTAGCTTTTTATTCTTCACTGGTAAAACTAATATTTTTTCACAGTAACCTTCTGTTTTATTCTTTTAAATGCAATCTGTCATTTTAAATTAGAGGGTCACATAAATGTGAATCACACTGGGAAGCTATTTTCAAACTACCTTTACCTTTTAGAGACTTCTTCCTGGAAAATGAATATGTCAAGTTTCCCCTAAATTGGTTTATTGAGAATTATTACTATGATGAGCAATGCATTTACACATTTAGGAGCACTTACTTTCCATAGATACCCTGGAGATAAGCATTTAGTTTGCCCCATTTTACAGAGAAGAGAACAGGGTCAGAGAAGTTAACTTGCCCAAACTTATAGGGCTGGTAAATGCATGAAGTGGGATTCAAACTCAAGACTTCTTGATGATGAAGCCATGCTATCAACAATGCCATTTATGCAATAAATGTAATAAATAAATTTACCATACTCATGTGTTTATTCTAATAAATTATCCTACCCTATGTTTAATCAAGGATCTTCTCTTTACAATGTTTTTATCCAAAGAGCATTGACAAGTTATAAACTTGTGATAGTATGGAACTCACAAATTTTGATGAAATCGTACTTGACAAACAGCTGTTGGGTTTTTTTTGCCAAATTTAGGGCCTATATTGGGCCTAGTACTACATGGTGGTTACACATCCAGAAATCTTATGGCCATCCCACCCACTCCGACTGGTTATCATTGGGTAGAATATGTCCTTGAATTATTTGGTACTTTTGACATTTAAAGGGAAAAAAAGCAATGCATTGTTTTCTAGGAACTTCTCCTGCCAAGAATTTCCTAATATCACAGTGGAACTGCCAAAGATTTCTAAAACACATTCTCCTAAGTGCACATAATTGGCCCTAGGCCACATCTTCACAAGTATTCCTTTCTGGACTCTAATTGTATCCACATGTGCCAAAAGAATTTTTATCTGAGGGTGCCATCTAATCTCTGAATCTAAGTCAGTTCTCTGAAGTCCCTGTGAAGCATACAGCCAGGAACGTCATTCCACTGTCCAACATAAACGGATTCTTATAGTCCTTTACAGACATATTTTTACTGGGAAATATTAAAAGTGTCTTCAAAAAGTCTTCTTGGATAGAGATTTTACTTATTTATTCCAGCTTTCAGTGATTCTTCTGTACTTAGAATTTGTGTAAAAGCCCTAACAAAAGCAAATTGCTCATTTCAGCAACAAGAAAACCCAATGAACATACTTCATTGGGGCACATAATTAACATGAATACTCAGAAAATTTTACCTTCCAGAGAAATCAGGTTGAGTAATTACTGAAGAAAGAGTGCCCAAGTAGTTCTGCTGTACTTGCAACCAAACAGGCCATGCTACCTCAAAATGATTTCCCACAAATCGTTTCATTGACGTTTCTTAAGAGAGTCATTTCAAACCAACCTAACACTTATTCAAAGTCCAGGATCAGACAGATAACCCATCCTCAGACATTCTGCAAATCATTACAGGTTGTTTATTCATGGACTATTTTAGTTTCCTTTATAGAGATTAATTTCATGAATCTTTCTCCATAATACTCTTTTCATCCATTCATACCTTCAGGGCTAGAACTTATTTTGTAGCATTTTTAATTAATTTTTCTCCAACACACTACTTTTTTTCATCTATGCCTGGTAAATGACAGCATAAGAAAATTATATTTTCCACAATAATGTAAAGTAGGTATCATAGCATATAGGGACATTTTAATAATAAATATCGTTATCCTAATATCACAAAATAATAAATTATCCAAATACCAAAAATAAAGAAAATAATAAACATCTTAAATTCTCATGTATGGATGTTATAACAGGATAGAAAAGAAGACAAATACATTTGTAGAAATGTAGGGTCATACACATCAGATCCATGCCAAAACACATTCAATTAACTAAGTGATTATTTTTAAGGGGCACCTGGGTGGCTCAGTCGGTTAAGCATCCGACCCTTGATTTCGGTTCAGGTCATGATCTCATGGATTATGGGATTGAGCCCCGCTTCAGGCTCTGCACTCAGCAGGGAGTCTGCTTGAGGATTCTCTCTCTCTCTCTCCTTCTCCCTCTGCCCTCTCTCTCTCTCTCTCTCAAATAAATAAATATTTTTAAAAAATACGTGATCCTTTTTATTTTTTTATTATTATGTTATGTTAATCACCATACATTACATCATTAGTTTTTGATGTAGTGTTCCATGATTCATTGTTTGCGTATAACACCCAGTGCTCCATGCAGTACGTGCCCTCTTTAATACCCATCACCGGGCTAACCCATACCCCCACCCCCCTCCCCTTCAACATTCCTCTGACTATTCGGGGTCTTTTCTGGTTCCATACAAATTTTAGGATTATTTGTTCCATTTCTTTGAAAAAAAGTGGATGGTATTTTGATAGGGATTGCATTAAATGTGTAGATTGCTCTAGGTAGCATTGACATCTTCACAATATTTGTTCTTCCAATCCATGAGCATGGAACGTTTTTCCATTTCTTTGTGTCTTCCTCAGTTTCTTTCACGAGTATTTTATAGTTTTCTGAGTACAGATTCTTTGCCTCTTTGGTTAGATTTATTCCTAGGTATCTTATGGTTTTCAAGATGTGATCTTTTTAAATGTGCACATATATGAAAATGCAAGCATCAAGTTTATGGACTGGTCTTTAATGAATTATGTGTTTCAGTATATATGGTTGTTAAGAAGATGATTTTGGACTTGTTACAGGCTTCAGTTCAGATCCTGCCCCCTGGAATTCATTAAACACATATCCTTCAGAAGATTTCTTAATCTCAGTGATTCCTATACTATTCACCTATAAAATGAGAATATCAATATCTAAAACTCAAGGTTGTAAGAGGATTAATACAATTGAGTTGATTTATATAAATAAAGTACTTGGGATAATACCTGGCATAATCTACATGTTAATAAGCAATATTTTTTGTTCTAATTACTTCATCATTCAGAAACAAGTGCTGAATGCAATGCTTTATAGAAGTGTGCAAGTAAATGCATATTTAGTATACACATCTATATATGGAAAAACAGAGAAAACAAGAGCAAGAAGCTATGGAAAGTAACAACACATACATTTAGAAATTTGATGAGGCATCCAAAGTAGTCATGAATTTAATTTCAGAAAGAAAGTAGAACTCTTTGTAAGTAATATTACCATTTATCAGAAACCACATGCAATTCTTATTTGGCAAAAACAGAAATTGACTGGTAATTTATAAATGTTTCTGACTGCTGAATCTAAAATATCCAATTAAGCAGATACTTTATGGAGACACAATAATGGTATTTCCACAGAGTTTCTAAATTTCTGGAAGCCGTCCCAATGAGGAAAGTTGTCTGTGGCACTGATTTATTAGCTCTTGGCTTCTGCTGTTTTAAGCAATTGTTTTTGCAGATGGAAAACCTTCTTGGAAAAGGAATACAGAAAATTAAGCTTCCTTCATTGAAATGTGCCCAGAACAATAAGCACTGTTCTTAGGCGACCTTCATGGTTGATAATCTCAGCTGAGGGCACTTAAACTGTAGATTTTGGAACAATAATCCTGGACATACTTCCTCATAACAGTATGAGTTTCTTAAGACTATTAAAAAAACAGAAGTAAAATGTCTGTCTTAGAAAACTCCCAAATGATCTAAGGCAAGCCTCTGAAAATTCAGAAATTGGGAGATATTGACTATAACAGAAAATATGTCAGGGATTATACTATTCAAGACGTGGAGAATCTTCAACAAATAATGAGAAAGAAATTTTAAGCAAGAAAACTAGGATATTTATTTAATATAGCTCAACAGTACATGGGAAAAATTTATCTAGTATCTTTGTTCATACAAACACTTAGAGAATGGTGTAGAAATAAGTATTTCCTTTGGGAAAAGACCTGAATTCAAATCAGTTTTATCACTAAACAACTAAGCCACCTTGGGCAAATTCCTTAACTTCGCTGAGTCTCAATTTCCTCGTAAGTAAAATGATAATAGAAAATACTTTGCAGATTCTTAGGAGGATCAATTGAAAAAATGTATTCAGAAAACATAGCTCAGAACCTGATATAAGGCACTAAACAAATGTTAGTTTCACATATCTCTAAATACCTTCATCCTCAGCATAAATTGACAGTTGTAGGAGATACACCATGTAAAATACTTCTGACCAGGGCAATAAAACTCTATTATTTGGGTGATTCAAGCACTATCCATTATGTGAAGACATTACTTTGCTGGAGTTGACTTTTACGGCATCTTGAGATTCAATCTTTAATAGTAAGAATTTTAAAAGTCAATTGTTAAACAATTGGTAATTTGAAATGGGCCCTGGTGGAAATCAGGAGATACAACAAAAAAGGAGGTTTTCTGTTTGTTTGTTGTCAGAGGTCCAGTTTACTAGCACATCACTGACTAAAAGAAAGGACAGAATTCAAGGGAAACACGAGTTGGTAGAACCAAGTGACTTTTCCTTAATAAAATACTGAAATTAGCATTTTGGAAATTTTTTCAAGAATATTTTAATTAACAGACTAATTGATTGATAATGTACATCTTAGTTGTGGTTCAGGGACCTACCTTTTCACCCAGGTGCTCTGTGGATCTTCTAATATCACACTGGTTTTTTGCTTTTTGCTTTTGTTCTTCTACACCAAGTGCCATTCAATTTCCCATGCTTGTCTTTGTATGAAAAGGTATTTCTGTATTATGCCTCATTCTTTCATACATTTAACAAATAAATATTCTGTGTCAGTCTTGTGCCAGGCCCGGGGGACGCTCAAGATACCTACAGTCTAATGCCTAACGTAACTAACATCAGGTACTTTTTATATGAACAGAGCATTAATTATCTTAACAACCCAATGAGGTTACCTTCATTTTACGGAAAGGTGAACAGTTTCAGAGAGGTTTAAAACTTGCCCACAGTTCAAGCGCTTGCAGCTAGCAGTTAGAATTAGAGCCAGGCAAAATGGCTCCAGAGTCCGTGTTCTTAATCTTGAGCCTTATTTGAGGTTCTTTGAGATGGAGAGGACTTGAAAATGGGTAACAAATAAATGCAATAAACTGCAAAGTTTTGTAAGAGTTTTTGGAAATCATTGGGGCACCTGGGTGGCTCAGTCTGTTAAGCATCTGACTATTGATTTCAACTCAGGTCTTGATCTCAGGGGCATAGCCCAAGACTGTGTTGGAGCCAAGCATGGAGTCTACTTAAAAAAAAAAAAATAAAGTTTTGGAAATTAAATTTCCATAGCCCGGGTTTATCTTAGTCCTGACTTTGTACTCCACAAATGCATGCAGTGCTAAACTTCTGGTGTATGTACTACAAAACTTCCTGGTGCTTCTTGCCCTAGTGAGATCTCTGTTTCTGTCTCTCTCTCTCTCTCTCTCTCTCTCTGAAGCTTGGTCAGTAACGCTTTGCAATGAGGTGGGGGGGGCAATTTTTATAAACCATTATAAAAAAGAATAACCAGCAATAATTTCCCATCCCAGACTCTATATTTAGGACCTTAGAGTTTTCCTGTTTAACCATTTTATGCCCATTATATCAGATAATATTGGTTCTTATTCAAGATACATCTAATTACTAAAATATGTGACAGTAACAAGTTTAGTGAAAAGTTTAGTTCTGTATATTAGACCATGGCCTAAGGCACAGAAATAATAACATTCACAATTCAACACATGATAAATGAGAGTAGCACATTTGAGGCTATTTCTCAGAAGTAATCCATTCTCTATAGTGATTCAGAACTGGCTAACGTGATGAGAAATTATTAACACTTGATGAACTATGATCAAATCTTTATAACATGTCACTCAAAAAGTAGTATTTCCATGACAAAAAACTTGGGGATTGTCTCAGGTTGAGATCCCCAGGAAGCAGACTGAAGTGGGGATTAACAGGCAGGAAATGTATTAAGGGTCCTTGGAATTAACATCCATGGAGTGGAGGGGAAGGAAGCAGGATCAGGTAAAGGAAGAAGTCAGCTGCTATGTAGTCAACAAAGGCTTTAGTCATCCCATGGGGAAATGTGGAGCTGGGGTGGCCAGTGCCCTGGCTTTTAGTGAATTAGTTAGATGGTGTTTGTTGGCCTGGGAAGGGAGAAGCCCTTTGAAGGAGGCAGGTAAGGCAAATGCTGAAGAAGCTGTTAGCACTCTCAGCAGCTAGGGCAGTAAATCCTTCACTCCTGAATGGGGCTCTGGTTGGGGCATCACAGCATTCATGACAGAGACATATACAGAATTCTGAAAAAGAAGAGTTAGAAACTAAAGAAGATTTTTTTTCATCAATAATTCCAAAGGATAGAGTAAAGTGACAGAGTAAGAGTAAGTAAGGGTGACCAACTAACCAACACCGGTAATTCAGACAGAATTATTCCCAAGGTGGAGCAGGAGGACAGAATAGTATCTCATAGCACTTTTATCTACATGTCTTAATAATCTGAGTTTATTATGTGGAGAGACCTCCAGCATACAGTTCCCATTTATAGCATTATTTTTCATAAACTTTATACTGTTGCTTTCCTATTTCTGATCCTTCTACCAATTTAGCTCCCATTTCTTTTCTTAACTCTACAATCAGATTTGACACTGAGCCTTATTTTCCAAGCAACAAATATCAGTTCTCCTTTTACTATTCAAATAGCAAGCAGGAGGAAAAAAAGTAGACATTTCTAAAATTGCTAAGGTGTGGATTAAGACATTACAAATAGAGAAACACATAATTACAAATGACTGCTCCTTCCACCAAACTCTTCATGTTAAGTTCACCAGAAATGAGGTAACAGATTCTATTATAGAAAAGTATTTAAATCAAGTCAGAGGTATAATTTTTGCTTGGAATATGAAAGACATTGCATTAGTAATATTGTTGTATTATAATAGGCCTATACAACAGAACGAGTTTCTACAAAGAAGAGTAATTTATTAAACAATATAACATCTCATAATCAAACACTTCAATGACTTTCAATAACTGTCAGTGCTATAAGTAGCATCTAATCTCACTCTGTAAAAGTGTATCTTTGGAATTTCCAAGTTATAGGAATTATCATGCAATTGTTCAAAATGTACTTGAGTATTTATTATGGGCCAGGCACTGTTCTAGGCACTGGGATAAAAAAGTAAAAAAAAAAAAACAAAAAAACAGATTCTGTTCTAATGCAATTATATCCCAGTAATGGAAGATTAAAAAAAAAAAAAAAAGTAATTATGAATATTACTAAAAAGAACTAAATAAGTAAACAAATATAGTAAACAAAGCAGACACAGGCTTTGCAGAGAATTTAGGTAGGGTGATCTGATAAGAGGTGACTGCTCTAGATTGGACAGTCTGGAAATATCTTTCTATGGAGTGACTCCTAAACTGAATGACAAGAAGGCTTTGGCTCCTCAGTGATCAAAGAGACAGTATTCCAGGCATAGATAACAGATGCAAAAGCCTCAAGGCAGGAATAAATTTAACATATTCAAAAGTCAGAAAGAAAACTAGTGTGGTTGGAGCTTGGTGAACAAAAATGGAAGTGAGAAGCGGTGAAGAGAGAGAACAAAGTAAGGGTCAGATCATTGTGAACTTTGTAAAAAGGGAAATAAATGGAGTAGGAGACAAAAGAAGAAAAAGAGTAAATAAATGGAAGAAGTCAAGGAGAAAGGAGGAGGGGAAGAAGAAAGGAAGACAAGACAGCAAACTTCTTGCAGCCATAAAATACCACTGTTATCAGAAAGCATAAAATCTTGTGAAGGATATAAACTCTTAATGTAAAAACGTAGAAAAAAAAGACAATCAACAGAATTCTGAGGGAGAATTAAATCAGACTGGGGTAGGGTAATACTGCCCTTGACTGGAACGTTCACAAGATGTGAATGCCCAGCATGGGCTTGGCTAGATATCAGGGGGAGAAAGCCAGAAATCATCGAAAGACACTCAACTTAAATCAAGTTATTAGAACTACAAAACTTTTATTAAAATGGAGTTTGTTTCTGGGAGATTATATAGTACAGAAACCAAGTTAGTGCCAAACTCTGATTACAGGCGCAAAAAGAAGAAACAGATACAGGGGTCATGAAAGTAGTGGTCTGAAATTTACAAAGAGCGAAGGACACAAATCAATACGATAGAGGTTCAGTAGAAAAAGAAACTATTTTAGGTCAGAGGACAAAAGAAGTGCTTCTTAGAGAAGGTGAGCGTTTATTATGCCCAAACCAGGATGGGTTGTGTTTGAGAGAATGTGCCTCCCACTGAATGTCCTACAGGCCACACTGTACAGAATCACAGGCACGGTTTTGTAGCCCAACCTTAGTTGTGTCTGGGCTCTCAATTACTCTGAAACTCGTGGGTCCTTTTGTGAAAAGAGGAAGTATATATTACCTTATTTTTCTTAATATCTCTATTCCTGAACAAGTTACTCCTGGAAATTATACTTTATTTATTTATTTTTAAAGATTTATTTATTTATTTGAGAGAGAGAGAGACCATGAGCAGGAGGAGTAGAGGGAGAGAGAGATCCTCAAGCCGATTCCACCCTGAGCGCAGAGCCCAACTCAGGGCTCTATTTCAGGCCCCTGAGATCACAACCTGAGCCGAAACCAAGAGTCGGAAGCTTAACGGACTGAGCCAACCAGGCGCCTCCTGGAAATTATACTTTCTGGTCATAATTCACAAGCATGTACCTACAAATCTCAAATATAATGAAGTTAGACTTCTATAATCAAGCCTGAACCATTAAGCTAGAATGTGTTGTCATAGTGGACAGGTATGATTAATATCCAGTAATGCACACTATTAAACAGAAGGGAGCATTTTAGTAAAGTCTCATAGAAGTTAAAAGTCAGCACTCTGTAATAGAAAAGATATGATTGAGAGCTTGCTTAGCTTCCATATTTATTGCATAAGTTAATAATGAAGTAATTGGTAGAGTCACCTATTACCTTGATTGAGCTGAGATTCATTATTCAACTCTGGCAGTATATGAAAATACTCACTTTTATCACTTATTAATTTTATCTGTTAATCATCTTTGGAATTGTGCTATGTCTCTCTTTCCTCTGGTTAGGCAGCTTGGCGCTTTGGAAAGACTACTTGATTAATAATCAAAAGACCTGCATAGTAGCCACAATTCTGATACCAAACAGTGGGGAAAAAAAACAAACAGCAATTTCCATGAAGCAGAAATCATATCTGTTTTATTAATACTAAGTTCTCAAAACCCAATAAGGATGTGGATAAAGAAGTTATACAATAAGTATTTGTTGTATGAATAAATGAATGAATGAAGTTGTTGAGCCTTCTGTACCTCAGCTTTCTCATCGAAACATGGCAATGATATAAGTATCCTACCTATCTTGACATGTCATTGGATGTTCCTGGAAAATTATAACTCACACATAAGAAAATTATTTTTATTATAAGCAGTGCTAAAATTCAAACTCTATTCTCTTGATCTGCAGAATATTGATCTACTGCACAATGGCTCTCTGTAAGCTTCTTAACTGATTTTTCAGGTTAGTTGAAGGGGGAAAAAAAGCAGAGATAACATTTTGAAAGGACTAATATATAAGCCATTGTTATTTGTACTTCATCATCTGTCTTATTGGAACAGAGCAAAGTTAAGGATAATTTTAATGGTACATAATCCAACAGTCATAAGTACTTGGCATTGATGTGTGTTTTTGTACTTTTATTTGAATAAAGGGGTGTCTGGTGTTCTGGTAATCGAACTAAAACAAAGTAATGAAGTCACAGTGACAATATCTCGTTCAGGATTTCCTCATGGTAAGGTTCCTCAATTTAACGTCTCTGCCCCTTAATCCATACAGACTGACATTGCTCTGGATGTGTATCACCTTTTTCTCCTCTGAATAAAGAAACCTATTTATTTCACAAAAGCCAATGGAATACTTACTGGGTGAATGACATTGAACAAAAAATTAGTAAGTCAACATAGCAGATTGGGATAAAGAGACACAGAAAACATCCACATTAGGAAGTGGTAAGAATTAAATGAGAGCTCCTTGTTACTTCCCCTCCTACCCAGAGATAACTTCGCTGCCAATGACATAGGGAGCTATCAGGCAGGAAAGCATAGCCTGCTCTTTTCCATTTCAATATGTTGTATAACTGGAGAGTTTCGACTGCTTTTCTTTAGAAAACTCAAGTAATGAAAAAAAATAATAAAAAGAAAATAAAAACAAAAAGAAAACAATAACAGAAATCTCCTTCCAACTACCTTCAGATTTGAGGAATGTAGCTAGGTGAAACTACTCATCATCAAGATAATTTTTACATTGACTATATTTTGGCTCTGTAATACAGTTCCTAACTTCAGTGCTGGCCCTGACAATTTTCCAGCTCGGTAGTGGAATTACCTGCCTAAGACCCCACACAATGCAACAGAAAATCTCCAAAACTGAGACCTTAATGGTGTATTAAATTTAATTTGACATCCAGAAGAGACCAAGGTCATTAATTGGAAATACATGCCATCAGGCAATTTAGAGCCATCTATCTAGTTCACCTACTCAATCTACTGGATTTTCCAAGCAACAGTTGGTTACATTAACCACCCAGCTCTAATTAAATCTGCATCCACATCTGAGGCAGTCTATTTGGCTAATTTAAAAAGAAACTTTCATATATCTTGGGAAAGTTCCTTTCTAACAGATATAAAATCCTAGTCGCTACTAGGATTTAGTAAAGAAAGGGGTCTTGTTATCTTTACTATATCTTTCCCTTGTGGCTTTTTTTGTTTGCTTATATAACAAATGGTATATTCATTTTTGTATTAATGAACTATGCAAGTTCAAGAAGTGTCTCATCCTACTAAGAAAGACAAATTCACTGAAAAGCAATAATGTTGTTTTCCTGCATGATAACTACCATTAGTTGTTCAAGATTAAATTAGTCAAAAAACTCTTCTAATGGAAATTAACTTATAATACATTATGGCACCACTTGTGATCTTGGACTATCTACTAGAATGGGGTCAATAATAATAGCAAAGAAAAACAAGACAAATGCAAAACACGCTATGAAGAAAATTTAACTAACAGTGAAGTGCAGATCATAACAGTTATATTTTGAATGCTAAAATCATATTTAGCAAAAGGGACTTTTAAAAACACAAAATATTCACCACTCTTTTTTAAAATGTAGGCCATCATGCTTCATACTTATTAAATTAGTTATTCCAAGCAATATGATCACATGAGGACACATTTGTCACAGATACATAGAAATTTAGCATTTTTTTTTTTTAGGATTCCATTCCACAGGTAGATGGACATATAATGATATTTTCTAGGTTGAACTTAAATGAAAGTAGTTCACAATTACTCAGTCCAGCATTGATGAACCAAAGAATCTTAACTGCCCAGAACTAGATTTTGAATTTTTATCTTTTAGACCTATGTCTTACATCTAATAATTCTGTATTTCACTCTTGAAATAAAAAATAATCACTCATTAGTCCTTGAATAAAGGTTTAAAAGTTACTCTACTACTGTATTCATATTGAGGACGATAAAAGGAGCAGAATGAAATTATTCTAGAAGGTTTAGTCATAACCAAAGCAGAAGCCAGGAATGATCACAGGGAAACAGAGGATAATTTAATGACATTACTAAAAGAGTGGGAATCCCTACACCACCTGGATGATTAGGAAAAGGGTTATTAGCTAAGCCATTGTCTGAAACCCACTGAGTCACTGGTCCCTTTGAAAAATGATTGGTCATTCTTTTCTAAAGATGGGTTTTTAAATTTAAGAGAAGCTTCAAGCAGCAGAGCTGAAAGATAAAAAGAACACAGATCTTGCATGGGTTTAGATTTCTCTTCTTAGGCAAAGGATTGAGGTAAGATATCAAAATCTTTGCTTTCATAATTTTAAGAACCCAAATCAGTCAACTCGGAAGGATAAACTACCAGGGTCCCCTCAATGCTTATATAGATCAGTAATTTGAATTAGGGCAGGAGTTTTTACACCTGGAGGACAAGAGCTAATATGCTTCCACAGGTTGCATTATAAATCAATATTACAGTTTCATTTTATAATCTCTTTCCTTAAATTAGAAAAATATTGACTCAGTTGCTCAGTTTTAATATATTTTATGTTATTAGACTTTTAAATGGACTTGTATCTGTTATCGGACTATTGTCAGATCTTTATTGTAGTATTTTTACTGCTACGTTAAATAGACATTAAAACTGTTTTCATAATAAAGACCTAGTTCATTGACCCCAGTCATGGGCCACCCATGATCAGAAGGACCCATTCCCTGATGTACAGAACAGCACAAGTGATGAGGCCATCTTGTTCATTAACTCATTCAACTACATCACATGCCACCAAATGAATCATTTGGTCAAGCTAAAAGGGCAAGCAAACAATTCTGGTTTTTGTAAACAGCTGCTCTGAGAAAAAGAATAATTTCTGTTATAAATATTTATAAATCTACCTTTTTTATTTTAAATCCTAATATATAAGTAAATACTATAGAATTCACCCAACTACTCTTCTGATTGAACAATACCAACCACTTATTGTTATGATTTTTACAATAGAGGGTCTATTTAAAGCTCAATTTCACACCTTATTTTCTAGATATTTCATCTGAAAATGAAAACCATAATTCTTCTTGGGCTACTGGGAGCCACAATGTCAGCCCCAGTAAGTGATTTCATGGTACATCTAAAATCATCCTGTGAAACCTGTAACAAATCCTTCTTTGACCATTTCTGGGTTTTATTTTTTAGCTTATCCCACAGCACCCGATGTCTGCAAGCAACAGCAATGAGGTTAGTTTAAATACATACAACAAGCTCTCCATTTTTTTTTTTTTTTTAAGGAAACCCAGGGGAGAAGAGATAAAAACCTTCATTTTCTAGCTCACGCTTTCTCAAATAAACAAATCTTAAAAAGGAGGGGGGAAAGGCACCTGGGTGGCTCAGTCAATAAAGCCTCCTACTCTTGATTTTGGCTCAGGTCAAGATCTCAGGGTCTTGAGATCCAGCGCCCCTCCTTGGGCTCCGCAATCAGCAGAAAGTCTGCTTGAGATTCTCTCTCCCTCTCTCTCCCCCCGTCCACCATGCTCTCTCTTTCTCCAAAATAAATAAATAAATCTTTTTAAAAAGCCTTAATTAATTTATCCTGCATTCCTATCCACTAGCTCTTATATCCGAATGCATTTCCAATGTTCATGTTTATTTGGTATACCAGGTTTTTTCTAGAATATTATTTTGCTCCCTTGTGTGACTGTAAATTCTTTAAAGGCAGAGACAGTATCTCATATATCTTTTTATTTTAATAGCACCCAATATGGGTGTATACAGGTGTTTAAGAGCATAAAAATGACTGACTAAACCACTGGAATGGGCTGAAGTTGTGCAATCTCAGACCCAGCAGGGGAGAGGTCATTAAATCCCATTCTCTAATCACTATAATTTAGTACAAGCTTAGTGAGAAAACACCCCTAGCAGGAAACTGATTGGTCAGCCCTGGCTTGTTCTATATTTGTAGTAAATCTTGTTCTTGATAGTTTTAGCATCTGTACTCATCTTGTTTTCATATTTTCTTTTCTAGTTACTTCTGAGTCTTAATAATGCTCAACTTCAGCCCCTACAGCTTCAGGTACCTCAATAATTATTTTAAGAATATTTTTCGACTGCTTAGTTCTTATAGTACTTTGTAGAGAACAAAATGTTTACTGATTTCATTTCTGAAATCTCAATTTTTAAGGTTATGAATTTGTCCGATATATTCTAACGACCATTTGTTTGAAGACAAAAGTAAACGTTGCAATCTGATTAACATTTACTTATTGAAAACTTGGTAAGTGCCAGGCACAAATTCTCACAACTGTGAGATAAATTAACTACTTACACAAAGTCACACTCAACTGTTAAAAAAAAAAAAAGGACTTAAAACCAGTCTGGTAACTGCAGAAACCATACTCTTTATCCATCTCATTCTGCCCCATATTTTTTATGGCCATTGGGAAGTTGGCATTCTTCATGCTATTTGCACAGCTCATAATGTGCTAAGATGCCATCCTTTTTTATAATGCAGCAATGGAATTACAGAAATTGTCTACATTTTGCCTTTTTCTTGCTTAGGACTGATTTTAAATTCTTTTCAAAATGAAAGAGAAATGCTTCCTTTCTTCCTTTTGTGTCCTTCCAGGGCCCATTTAATTCATGGATCCCTCCTTTCTCTGGGATCCTGCAACAGCAGCAGCAAGCTCAAATTCCGGGGCTCTCTCAGTTCTCTTTACCAGCTCTTGACCGGTTTGCTGGACTGTTCCCAAATCAGGTACCTTTCCCAGGACGGGTCAGTTTTGCCCAAGGAACCCAGGTGGGACAGCTGGACGCCTCACAGCCTCAAACACCACCGCAGACCCAGCAGGGCCCTAATCACGTAAGTCGGGCCTCTCCTATCCTGTTGTTCTGAGGAGAGAGAACACACGCTGAATGTGAAAATGAGTAAGAATCAGCTTTAAAAGAAGACAGCAGTTACTGAGAAAGACTTCTTTCTCATAATTTGCTCTACCATCACTGGGAATACTTCCTTTTCTGATTTCTAACATGAAAAATACCATTTAAATCAGCTCTTCTATCACAGCCACAAGTCAAGAGTATTAAAAACATGTCCGAGAAAAGATAATTAGGGAAATTTCATCTTTAAAGAAGAAACAATTTGCATTAATGATATACATATAATACATGACCTTTGTTGTCATAGAAGTCTTTAATACAAATTATAAATGCATATGGCTAGGTCTAGGAAAAACAGCTCTGGAATTTTATGTTAAAAAGTCAAATATAACTGGGGTGTCTGGGTGGCTCAGCCGGTTAAGCATCCAACTCTTGATTTTAGCGCAGGTCATGATCTCAGAGTCGTGAGATCCAGCCCCATGTGGGGCTCTGTGCTGGGCGTGGAGCCAGCTTAAGATTCTCTCTCCCCCTTTTCCTCTGCCCCTCCCCACTGCCTGCACTAACACTCTCTCTCTCTCTCTCTCTCTAAAAAAAAAAAGACAAGTATAACTTTTTTATACCTTTTTTTGGCAGGTTATGCCCTATGTGTTCTCCTTCAAAATGCCTCAAGAGCAAGCTCAGGTAAATGAGTAGAATACCATCCCTCCTACAGACAGATGGCTAACTATACTCTCTATCTAATGCTTTCTTTTATACTTGTAGCTGACTCCTATAGCAGGGCTATGAACACTAATAGAATTATCACTGTCTAGTACCACTGTTGCTGGGCTGGCATCAGTTTGTTAATGTTAGGCTCACTTAATAACACCTGAAGAAAGGACAGCTAAGGAGAGTCCCCAGAACCCCTGAGTTTCCAGGGCATTACTGTATTGGGAATAAAAGAGCTCCATAAGCTGTAGGTCTTGGTCCCTCTGCATGATGTTTGTACTGGCATTTGGAAACTCAAGAGAAATACCATGGGCTGACTTTGCCTAACCCTAAATTTTGTTTCAGAGGGAGATGCATTAAACAGATAAAATATGATATGATGTACAGATAAGAAACACTTGCACATTATTTGGCAGTCAGGGCATTCTGCTCAAACTATTACCAGGATATTTTCAATTTAATTACCTATTACAATCAAATGGTGGTGATTTCCATTAAACCTAAAAAAATGAATGCCAACTAGTATTATCATTAGAGTAATATGGAAAACCCTCTCAAGATTAGTTTCACCTAATTAACTTTTAATAGACTAGGTTCAAAGAAATAGGGACATGGATAAATTATTCACTAGCAGAGTACTGACCATTTCATAAAACATTACACCACTTGGCTCTCATGTGATCATAATTATGTAATTTTTGTCCCACGCTCATTATAAAATAAAAGTTACTTCTAGACGTTACCTCATTCTATGCCAGAGCCTTTAGAGAGGTAGATACATGGTAAGTGGGATTACTTCATTTTAAGGATCAGGGAACTAAGTCTTAATGAGATTAAATTCCCAACCTTAATGAAAGTAAATAGGTGAGTTGGAATATAACTCTTCATCTTTCCTTAACCACTAAACCAGTGGTTCTCAACCCTGGCTTTGCATTAGAATCTCTGGTGGTAATTTGGAAAATTACAAATGCCTGAACCCTACCCACACCTAAGGAATCAAGACCTGATGAGTAGATCCCAAATAAGATTATCTACTGAAATGCTCAAAAGGTGATTTTTAATTCTTAGCCAGAAATAGGAACCATTGCATAAAATGTACTTTTCAAACTATAGTTGTTTTTTTTTAAACTTATGTTTAATATAGTCTCTTATTTAATTATGCAAGGACACAAAACATACTAAATTCTATGTATGTACTAGGATCCCCATTTTCTATAAACACATATGCATGTATAGACACACACAGGCATAAATGGAAGCCAATACATGATAATGTGGGTGGTAAAGTTGCAGGTGATTTTATTTGTTCCTTGTCTATTTCTGGATTTTCCAAATACTCTAAAAAGGCTTATGGGTTATCTTTAGAAAAATGGCAATTATTAAAGGCAACACATTCTTGAGAATTCATTCATTATCATAGAACTTCTAATACCATTCCTGCAGAATAATGATTCTTAAAAAATATAGGGAAAATATCCGGTAAGTCAGACATGACTTCTTAGATATTCGCAAAGTAAACTGTACATAAAGTTTGTATATAAAGTATACAGTTTGTATAAAAAGTCCACGGTGCCCTTTCTTAAAAGCCTATTATTTTACTACTTCTTTCATGTGTTTGGTCAAGCAACCTTGAAACAAAGTCCAGTATCATGTGTAATATGAGTTATTTCTAAAGTTTGAGAAGGGCTGCTTCACACATTATTTTGTTCATAAAGTTACTAGATATAAACTGAAGATCTTTTTAAAAAGGCCTCTGCTGATGTAAAGGAAGCTCTTACATACTTCTCTGTTTACAAATAGATGCTTCAGTACTATCCGGTCTACATGCTCCTACCCTGGGAACAATCTCAACAAACAGCCACACGATCACCTCCACAAACGGGACAGCAGCAATTTGAGGAGCAGGTACTACTGTTTGATTTAGTCTGACTAGTTCCATCTGAGACTAGAGGAGATATGGTAAATCTTCAGAGGAGAGAATATCTGAGTATATTTACTGCAAAAGCTCAAAAGCCTGAACTGGTGGTCACAAAAAGATACAGTGTGTTCCAAACAATGAATCATGGAACACTACATCAAAAACTAATGATGTAATGTATGGTGATTAACATAATAAAATAAAATTTAAAAAAAAGATACAGTGCATTCTCCTAACATATCACTAATTTGGAAATGCCCAAAGGCTGGATTTTAAAAGAATGAAGTCAGTGAGTGGACTTCAATAAAATCAGAGGCCAAATGATGAATCATCTTGGAAAATTTTTTTTCTGACTTTTAAAAAGCTACGAGCATCCTTCTTGTCACGTTTACATGTGGTTATTATTAAGGAAAAAAAAAATAGCTTCCATGATGGAAGGCACCTATGATCACTAGATAACGTTAATATTGAGTTTTGTGGACCTACAGTACATTTTTAGAATTCTAATGTAATTTCAGGTGGCCCATATATAACTAGATTTCTTTTAGTTAGAATGGGGAAAAAATTTAATAGTTTATCACCACTCTAAAACTAAATTAGAGAAAACTGAAAATTATGATTTAAGTGACTGGTAGTAGTAATTCTAATTAAGTTGTGTTAGTTTAAAGAGAAAAGAATTTTAACCTAGAAATCATATGGTATTAAAAAGGTGCTTCATAATTTAACAATAATTTTTACCACCTAGATCATACAAACTTTCAAAAAAGCATTTAATATAATATAAATATATATATAATTTTAAGTAATAATTTATTACAAAATTATGATAAAATCATCACAGCAAATCTAACCCATTTTCCAAAAATCTGACAGATGCCATTCTATACTCAATTTGGATATATTCCAGTACAAGCAGAACCTGTAAGTAATGCATACATTTCACTGAAAAAAAAAAAAAAAAACCTAACTTTTGAAACGACTTGCTTCAGAATGTATTAAATCTATCAGCACCCTTCAGCCAAAAACCATTAGGAACACACCCATAGTTGAACAAAATTAGATTTATCTACTCATTGCAATGAGGGAAGACCCACATGGAGAACAGTGGGGTGTCTTAATAGGAAGATGACTGACTGTTCAAAGGGTCTGGGCTTCTGTCAGGTGATTTTGAGGAGAGTTCAAGAAATAATGGTCCACTCTGAATTGGGTGTTCTCATGAAGTGATGGGTAATTCTATGACTGGTAATTAAACAATTCTTACCTAGAAGATAAAGGCAAAGAAGAGTGAGGCAAAGGCTCTGAAATGGTAAAGAAGGAAGAGTTACTCAGATTATCCAGGATATGAGGATGCCTGGAATTTTTGTGGCTTGCATGGCAACCGGTTTTAGACAAGATTACACAGTGGTTTTGTTTTTTTTGTTTTTTGTTTTTTTTTGTCTTATTTCATCGTGTTCAGACTTGACCTTGTCTGATGTGCGTATTCTGTAGGATTGTTAATGTTCAACAGAACACCAGGGCCTAGCAGCAAATGTCCGGTAAGCTCCTGACAACACAGGCAGAGTTGTGTGTCCTGTGTCAGGAGCTACTTTTCTCTTTCTCAAATCTAAATGATTATCTTTGTTTTTAAGAAACTAAAATTGAAGAATTTGGGAAGTGTGTAGCTGCCTTGGATGCAAAACCACATATTTTATAGATGAAAAATTTAGACTTTTTTTCAACTTTCCAATGTTACAGGTTATGCCAGGAGGACAGCAGCAATTAGCCTTAGATCCCCTCCTAGGCACAGCTCTTGCAACTGCTATGATGGTAAGATCCCTTACCACATTGTGCTCCCAGAGGTCAGCAACTGGGAGCCGACAGTTTCCTGCACTATTGTTCATTTTAATGGACTTTACTATTATTTTTCCACCAACAATTATTATTCCTTCCACCTATAATCTTTTGCCAGTCAAGATTCAATTTACTCAGTTCATCAAATATTTACTTCCCTATAACAGATAAACTCCTAGGGACACTCATTTAAAATCAGGTATTAAGAGACATCCACATTTGCCGGCATATATTTATAGCCATTCTATGATAGATTATAATCTAAAAAACTAATAAAGTCCTTTACTTCTTAAATAAATTATTTACCTTGCATATCAATCCTGTTGCTTTATATTCTTCCCAATTTTGACCTTGTATTTGAACCTGTAACTGCTTTGTGTTCTTTCTAATTCTCTATAGCCAGCAGGAAGAGTGATACCATATCTACAAAAAGAAGTGATAAACTTTAAACATGCCAGTGGAGGAATTTTCATTCCTTCAACTTCACAAAAACCCAGTACTACAAATTCTTTTGCTCCTGCTATCGACCCAACTATTACCCCAGAGTTGATGGATAAGAAGGTAGAGTAATCAAAGATTTATTTTATGTAAGAAATTGTTATCTAATGGAAAATATAAAGTTAATGCTTAATTTATAAGACTCAGTCATAGAAATAATGAGAGAGTTAATGATATAGTAAAATACATGGCCTTTACCTTAAATAGAGAGGCCAATAATTGATTACTAGTAATCAATTAATTAGAATATAATTTAATTTTGATTTAATAAGCACTTCTTATGAATATCCTTTTCTCACTAGGCCAAGACTGATTACTTAAAGGAACCGTAAGATGTCCTAATCATTCAGAGTTTTTGGTAGGTATTTGCCAAAAGGCATGCATTAAGTACCGTGATACATCCTAAATTAAAAGAGAAAAAAACAAAATACTGTCAGGGGAACTCATGAAGAGGTCTTACCAAAATCAAACAAACAAACAAAAAAAGTTAGTGTTTATATAGTTCTACAAAGCTAATAGTAATTGTGGGACTTCAGCAACTTTTTAAAAATAAAAATAAATTTTGAGAACCATGTCTGCCTATGCCATAAATTTGGTATAAACTCTGAAAACACAAGTAGTAAATATACTAGGTCCATGTAAAAGATATTTTACAAACACAAAATAGAGTCAGTTCTCCTAAATAATCACTTCACTTTGCAAGCCAGAAGTTTTAACAATGTCAATACATCTGTATTAGACTGGAATGAAATAAAGTCTCAAAGTGATTTTTAAAAAATGCAAAAATCACATGGAAATTTAAAATTCCATGACCTTCCTATCAAACATAACCTTAATTAATTACCTGTCCTAATGGGATTGGTCGGCTGTGAGGCTCATGGGTGTTTGATAGAAGGGCAGGCTGGGATGGCACCAAGAAGTAAAAAACACACACTAAAAAGCAAACAATTTGGCCTGAAGGGGAAAAAAAAGGCAAGCGTTTTTTGAAATCTCCTCCTTGCTGCCTATGAGTCTTTTCTGATTCCTACTTCTGTGAAAATGAATCCTAAGCATTCTTCAGTTAAAAAAAAGTCTATAAAATATAACCAGAGCGAATAGTTTAGCACCTCTCCAGAAAAGTCTCTTTTATAACATGACATTTTGTACAATGCAAATCAATTCAGGTTATTTAATCAGAAATACTAAAGGATTTCAGTGTAATATGACCTTCCTTCTATGTGACAACAGTGCCAGAAGTAGTTTTCTAGTTTTTATTAAGCATTTTGGAAAATATCTAGGAAATGTTCCACAAAACAGTCTAATGGTATTAAAATGCACTCCTATCTTATTTTTCAGAGAAAAAGCTATGGCAGTGCCCCGGATATCATTTTAGGCTATTTGCTTCCTCAATGCTAATATCAGTTCTTTGAAATACACAAAATACTCTTCTCTTGAATTTCTTTTTACTTATAAATAATATTATACTCTTTAAATAAGTCATAGAAAATAATACAATCATATAATAAGTCCTGTTCTTTACAAAATTATGTTTCTTTTCAAATATCCTATCAATGCATAATCTAGAAAGTAGCAACAAGAATAAAGCTAATATCACTGGACCAACTAGATCATTGCATTTATTGTTTATTAAGGATAGCTTTGGAAAATGAGAATACTGTCATTGGATTTATGAGTGTGGTGATGGTGACTAATGAACTAAAGTATGTACCTTGGACATATCATCTCATTATTACCCCCAGGCCCATTCAGCTAGACTCCTTCTGATGCACTTCCCCTCAGAATCAAAATATTTGGTGGCAGGTATCATGAAGAGCATGGTCCCAGTAAGACACAGCTACACAGAGAGATGGCTGTCCTCACCGAAAAGGTTAGATCCCTAGGAAGATGTATGCTGGTTTGAGGAGGCAGCATCCTGTAGAGAAAAGGGCATAGATTTAGGATTTCATCATATCTGGCTTTCAATGTGGTTTTGAGCCTTCAGCAAGTCACTTAACCTGAGTCTCGGGTGTAAAACAGAGATAACAATACCTTTTAGAACTTCTGAAGGGACTACATGAAGCAACATATAAGATACCTGGCCATACAAAGTACTCAGAAAATGTTAATTCCCCCCCTTTCACTTGTTACTATGGAAACTTCTTATTTTCTTAGCTTTGGAGCTACAGCTGAAATTCTGAGAAAACAGGAAAACTGACATTTAATATGCTTTATATATTTGTATGTAGATGTGAGTTGATGTGTGTGAGTGCATGCACACAGAAAGAAAATGAATACATGAATGTGTTAAGTGGTTTCAAACAAATTTGGTTAGTATTCTAGGCTTTAAAGTTGATCAAAATTCCTAGAATCATACCTTTTCCAGAATTTAGTAACATTATGACTCTAAAAACTGCTACTTACCCTGTGGAAGAGCAACCCAATAATCACATATTCTATTTCATCTTATATTTTCTCCTTTTCCCCCAAGTTGGTGAATTGAATGAATGTAATTCTGGGTAACTGACTGACCTCTTACTTTGGACATGATATAGAGATTCATACATCAAGATGTCTGATGAAAGCAGTTATTCAGCACTTGAGAACATTGTGCCCCCAAATTCCAAGAGTTCACAAGGTCACTGAAAAAATTGCATGAGGTAATTGATGCTGAGTGTTTAGAAAACAGGCACACGCTCAACTTCTCTTCAAGGAGGAGGAGAAAGGGGGTGGTCAGAGACGAAAGAGGAGAGATGAGCACAACATAGCTACTCTGTTCAAGGGACGGTGAAGAGAAGCAGAACTCAGGGAAAACTACAAAACTCTAAGCATCAAACTAAAATCAAGTCAAGAGTTTGGCCATATCAGAGGCACCTGGGTGGCTCAGTCGTTAAGCTTCTGCCTTTGGCTCAGGTCATGATCCCAAGGTCCTGGGTTCGAGCCCTGCATCGGGCTCCCTGCTCAGCAGGAAGCCTGCTTCTCCCTCTCACACTACCTCTGCTTGTGTTCCTTCTCTTGCTGTGTCTCTCTCTGTCAAATAAATAAATAAAATCTTTAAAAAAAAAAGAGTTTGGCAATATCAGGGGTTACAATAATAAATACTGTGAAAAATATGAGGATTACATAAATACAACAGTAACAGGTAAAAGCATAAAATGGAGAAGTATTACATAAAATAATGCAATGTTAAACATTGTTACTCTGAGAATAAATATTTTGATAAAAACATTCATATTAAGCTAAGTATGCTGAAATTATTTATTCTAGGCAATATTACCAGGACCTTATTACTCTGGATAGCTTTAACAGATCCAATGTAGTGACTTAGCTTAAAAAATAAATTCTCTAATCTCTGACTGTTCAGGATCCAATCTGTTTCAGGAAGATGTTAAATCATGTTAAGGTATTCATGAGCAACAACTATGTTTGAAAACCTGAATACTATAATTGCTATCAATGAAATATATTACATTTCAAAGTACTTTATAAAAGAACTTTAAACTCTACCATTTTTGTTAGCAAAGTTAGGAAGACAAAAAAGTACACTTAATGGAAATATCACCAGAATACTAGCAAAAAACTATCTTTTGTTTGTTTTAATCCTAACATCCCAATTGCCCCATCCCAGGCCAATGAAAAAAAGGTGAAGCAGAAAAAAGCAGTTCAACCAACTCATTATGTACTGATTTGAACAGAAAAAAAATCTACATAGAATAATTTCTCTAAAATAAGCTCTGCATAGATTTTATAATCCACAATGTTTTGTTTTGTTTTGCTTTAAGTGTTTCTTTTGGGGAGGGGACATCACACTTCTACTCAATTAAGAGAAACATTTTTATAGTCTTGAGGTCTTTTATATTTTTTACACTTACCATGCCACAAATTCATGGGGAATGGGTTCCAATGCTCCTCAAAACTTTCTTCAATGGTTGCTTCTTATCTGAATGTACTAAAATAGCTTTAGTTCAAGACTAAAATATAGAATCCATGTATGACTTCACCTTCAACATTAAATCCATATCTAATCTATCATCATGGTCTAGTATCACTTGTAATGCACAGATTTTGGGTATGTAGTTTGATGAGTTTCATTCACACACACACACACACACACACACATAAATGTATATACCTTGTAGCCACCACCCCATCAAGATACAGAACATTTCTATCACCCCTAGGAAGTCCTTCTTGCTCTTTTCCAGTCAATCTCATCTCCCACTGTCATGCCAGGCTACTACTTTAAAAATTTTTTTCTGTCAGTATATATTAATTTTGCCTGTTCTGGAACTTTATGTAAATTAAACCATACACTATATATTCTTTTGTATCTGGAGCCTGTTACTCAATAGAATGCTTTTGTGATTCATCCATGTTACTGTTTCAGTTGTATATTACATTACATGAAAGTACCAGTTTCTTTCTTCATTCTCCTATGGAAGAACATTTGTGTTGTTTCTAATTACTGAACATTACAAATAAAGCTGCTATGAATGTTCTTCTTATACAAATCCTTTCATGAACATATATTTTCATTTCTCTTGAATAAATACCAAGGAGAGCAAAATCATATGTATATGTTATAAATAACCATTTTATACTCCGATCAGCAGTGTGTCAGAATTCCAGTTTCTCCACCTTCTCGCCAACATCTACAATCATCTTTTTAAAAAAATCATTTTCATGAATTGCTCTTCGGCCACACATCCCTTCAAAGGTTAACCTTCACGGAGTCTGACCTCCATCCCTTCCTCTCTCTCAAAAGTTGCTGCATGAACATTGTCGTGATTATTGTTTTGACTTTAAAAAGTATTTATAAATAACCACTGACTCCTACATCTACATCTCAGTCTAATCTATTAAATAGTGAAGTCTACAGCTAGTCTAATATAGTAAATAGTTCAAAATTTCTCTTTTTAATGTTAGCTATTTTAACAAGTATGAAGAAGCATCTCATGGTTTTAATTTGCATTTGCCTGATGACCAATATAGCTTTTTTATGCTTACTGGCCATTTGTGTATCTTCATTTCCAAAAATTATATTCAGGTCTTTTGTTGACTTCCTTATGATTGAATTTTACGAGTTTTTAATATATTATGCATGAAAGTACTTTGTCAAATAAATGTATTTTGAATACTTTTCCCATTGTGTAGCTTGTCTTTTCATTTCTTAATGAGGTTTTTAAAAAAATACATTTTTTATGTTGATGCAGTTAAATTTGTCAATTTTTCGAAGATAAGTGTCTCTTGTGTCCTATTAAAGAAATCTGCACCTACTCCAAAGTAATGAATATATGTTCCTATGTTTTCTTACAGAATTTTTAATGGTATAGCTTTTATATTATTTAGGTCTGTAGCTATTATTTTTTGTATAGAGCATGAATATAGAGTCAAGAATAATTTTTTTTTCACACAGAGACCTAGTTGATGTTATACAGAATCATTTGTTTAAAAGAATACCATTTTCTAATTGAGTTGCCTTGGTACCCGTACTGAAAATCAATGGACTTCATCTGCATCTGTTTTTGGACTCTATTCCATTTAATTGCTTTTCTCTTTCTGCATCAATACTACATGGTCTTTTGCATTTCCATATACATTTTAGAAACATTTTACTAATTTCTACCCTGCCAGAGTTTTAATAGAATTGTGCTGAATTTCCAAATCAATTAGTAAAGACTTGATATCTTAACAATATTGTTTCGATTCATGAACAATGTATATATTTATTTATTTAGGTCTTTTCTAAGTGTATCTCTGAAGTGTATTGTGGCTCTCAATGTACAGGTTTTGTAATATTTGTTAAATTTATTTCTGAATATTTTATGTTCTTAAATTATGTTCTAAAATTTCATTTTCCATTTTCAGTATATAGAAAGGCAGTTGATTTTTATACATTGCACTTGTATGATATGATCATGCTAAATACATTTGTTAGTTTCCATAAGTATATTGTGAATTCCATATCATTCTCTACCAAAATATAATATTTTTCTGGAAATAAAAATAATTTCACTTGCTTCTATTTATTTGTTTGCAATTATTCTTCTTACCTTGTTACACTGACTACAGTATCCACTGTAGTGGTGATTAGAGGAATAAAAGTGGGCATGTTTCCAGTGCCCCTTATATTAGGGAGAAAGCAATTATTATTTCACAATTAAGTCAGCTATGCATTTCCCATAAATTATCAGATTGTGGAAATCCTTTTATTTCTATATTGGTGAGAATTTTTATTATGAATGTTTAGCTGAAACTTTTGTCAAATGATTTCTCTGCATTTACTGAAATAATAATATTAATTTTCCCTTTGATCTGGTTATGTGGTGAATTATGTTGTTTAATTTTTTAATGTTGAATCAACCTTACACTCCTGAAAAAAAAAACACCAATTTGTTGTAATGCAATATCTTTTTAAAATATTGCTGGTGTCAACACAAAATCAACAAACCTTTTAGAATCTCTAAAAGTAAGAAAGAGAGTTTTATTTGAGCCTAAGTTAGGACAGCTGCCCAGAAAACATGCTCTTCACAGGGATGAAAGTGCTCCAGAGAATGAACAGTTTTACAAGGTTATATGCCTTTTTACATCTTGTAAAAGCTCAGAAGATTATAGATTAACATATAGGTAGGAATAATTTTTTAATGTTAGGGAATGCAGGGAGTAGGAGCATTGATCGATATCTTAAGGACTAGATGGTTTTCCTTTAGGCTACTCATTTACAAAGTGGGTGTACATTGTACGTTTGGTGGGCCATAAATCAGGCTTTTAGTTTAAACAAAGTTTATATACAATCACGCTGACTTAGAAAGAAATCTAAAATAGATTCCCTTATATCCCAGGCCTTTAGAAGCTTTTTCTCTTATCACTGGGTTCAACTCATTAATATTCTATGAATGATTTTTACATTTGTGTCCATGAATGCTATTAGTTGGCAACTTTCTTTTCTTATAATATCCTTGGCAGTTTTTATATTGGGGTTTTGCTGGTTTCATAACATGAGCTGGGAAATGTTTTGTTCTTCCTAAGTATGTCTGTGTGATATTGGTATTATTTCTTCTTTAAATGTTTGATAGAACTCACCAGTAAAGCCACTTGGGCCCAGAGCTTTCTTCAGGGGAATATTTTTAATTATACTTTATTAAATACAAGGTTGCTTCAATTTTTTATTTCTTCTTACACTGAATTTAGATGTAATGTCAATGAATGCGTCTAGCTGTGTTTCAATAAAACTTCATTTACAAAAGCAAGCATGGGCTACATTTGATCCTAGGCTATAATTTGCCAACCCCTAACTTAGATCACTGATTCTAAATATTTCTTTTATTCTTATATAAACATATTAAAGATATAAAATTTTAATCATTCCTTTCTTTTTTATTGAAAAATGGATTTTAAATATCTAAATGTTTGAGTATTTTCAACATGTTATTATTATTAATTTTAAGATATACCCATTGAAATCAGAAAATATATTCTTTTTAGAGATAATATTTTTATTATATTGTCAGCTGATTCAAATACATTGTTGAAAACAAAAAAAAAGTGAGAAAAAGACAAAACAAAAAAGGAATAATTAGTAAATAAACATGGGAAAGTATTTCACATCTTATTTGATAATGAATATGATGTGTATTTATAACTCAGTAGGCACAAATGATACATAATTAAAACAACCAGTGCAGGTGAAAGTGTATTGTAACTAGCAGTCCACTTTCTCAAGGCAACAGACAATAATACAGTACTTTGTAATACAATTTTGTAAAATGTACCTTAAGTTTATATTCCTTGATTCAATTTATTTCATATCTTCATATCTAAGGAAATGATCCTATCTGTTATGCATAGCAATTCACTGAAGCTTTTATCAAACTACCAGAAAAAACATAAAACAACAACAACAACAAAAAAAGAAAAGTCTCCTCACAAAAGGGAACTACAAAACATTCATTAGCAGGATATTCAGCAGCCATTTATAATGAAGTATGTTCACATAATGTTAATTTGAAACTCAACAGAAATTAAGTATGCATAAAACTACCTAAAAACCATGCACAACAATGACATCAAAATAATACAGACAAAAGTGTCAGGGTAAGAACATCAAGGTCCTGTTCTTTTATTTTTAAAAAAATTTTCTGCAATGTGTTTATCATGTGAAATTTTTAAGGAAAAAAATTCTTTTAACATATCCCAAATAATTAAGTGGCCTTTAAACACCCCATTCTTTAGTTCTTTATTCCTGACCATGACTGCATCAGCTCTAACCTGGTTTTTCACTCAGAAATGAGCTACCCATATGTTCCAATACTGCTTTAACCATCTCTTGGTGTCTCAGCTAAGAATGCCTGTCTCAGTTCCACCTAGAAATCTACCACAGGTACTTGCTGCCGCTGAGATCGTCTTGGGTACAGCTGACACTCCTGGTTGCTCAGTAAGGATGTCCTTCTATGTTTGACTTGAACTTCCCCCTCTGTTCCACAGTCCACCTCAGGTATAAGCAGTTCCTGGCCTGTTCTATCATGCTGCTAGCTGCTCCTCAGAATACAACATCAGGATACCCGGTGGCTGTTCCACTCTACCAGATATTTTATATCATTTTATTCCTATAAAATTTATTGTTACTAGTCACTGCCTCAAACTATGGTCTGTCTTGGTGAATATTTTCTGTGCACTTATATAATGCAGTTGCTGGGTCCCACGTTCTACAAATACCAGTAGATCAACTTGGTTGATTGTTTCATTCAAATTTCCTATATTTTGACAGTTAAACAGATGTGAAAATCTCCAACTGTGATTGCTGATTTGTTTATTCTTCCCCACTTCTGTCAATTTTTGCTTCATGTATTTTGAGGCTCTGATTTTAGGGGCACACACATCTGGGACTCATATTTTCTTGAGGAATTGATCTTTTAATTATGACATGACCCTAATTATCTCCAATAATACACCATGTTTTGAACCTTACTTTGTCTAATATTAATGAAGACATACCAGCTTCTTATGCTTAGTGTTTACATGATATATCTTCTACCATCGTTTTACTTTCAGCTATGTCTTTATAGTTAAAGTATGTGTCTTATAAACAGCATATAGTTAGTTGGCTCTTGCTTTTTTATCCAGCCTCAAAATTTGTCTTTTAATTGGAATATTTAGTCCATTCAAATTTAGTGCATTTGTTGATATGATTGGGATTAAGTCTGCTCGCTTGCTTTTTGTTCTCTCCTATGGTGTTTCCCCTCTCTTTTTTGAATTAAACCTGTATTATTATTTTTCCTTTCTATCTCCCTTATTGGCTTTTTAGCTAAAAATTTCATATCATTTAGTGTTTTCTTTGAGGATTATATAATACATCCTTAATTCATCATAGGCTATGTAGAATTAGTATCCTACCTCTTTTTCTGTTAACAAAATTATAGTACAATCTATAATACTATTTATATTCTACTCTCCTTCGTGCTAATACTTTCATATATTTTGCCTCCACATATGTCTATTAACTCTTAAAAGATTTTAAAAAGGGAAAAAAAAACCCTATATTTACTTACACAGTTAGCAATTTCAGTGCTCTTCCTTACTTCTTTTCCATAGGTCTGAATTTTCACCTGGTGTAATCTCACTTTAACCTCAACTTTCTTTAAAGTTTATTCAGTTTGTGTCTGATAACTGTGAATTCCCTCAGTTTTTATTACCTAAAAATTCCTTCATCACGTCTACATTTTTATAGATTATCTTTTCTGGGTGTAGAATTCTAAATTGATATTTTTCCTTGAATGTCACATTTTAAAGATATTATTACATTATCTTTTTTCAAAAGATTTTACTTATTTATTTGAGAGAGAGAGAGATCACGAGCAGGGGTGAGGGGTAGAGGGAGAAGCAGACTCCCCACTGAGCAGGGAGCCTGATGTGGGACTCGATCCCAGGACCCTGGGATCATGACCTGAGTTGAAGGCAGACACTTAACTGACTGAGCCACCCAGGTGCCCATTACATTATCTTTTAGCTTCCATTCGTTCAGGTGAAAAATCAGCTATCATTAATATCAATGTTTCCCTAATATGCAATGTGTCTTTCTTTCCTTAAGCTGTTTAAAAGACTCTCTTTGTATCTTTGGTATTAGCAGTTGACTGCAACAGACTTAAATGTAGTTATCTTTGTATTAATCCAACTTGCTGTGCCCTGAGTTTCTTGGATCTGTGCATTGGTTTTTGATAAAATTTGGAAAAATCTTCTCAATATTTCTTTGACTATTTTTCTGTTCCATTTTCTCTCTTCCCTCATTCTAGAACTTCAGTAACATACATATTAGATTACTTGATACTATCCCTGAGATCAGTGAGCCTTTGCTAATTTTAGTTTTCTCAGTTGTTCAGTTTGGAAATTTTCTATTGATCTTCAAATTCATTGATCCTTTTTTCTATTATAGATAATCTGCTTCTGCTATTAATATCATCCAGGGAATTTTTATTTTAAGTTTTTAAAATTTTAAGTTCTTGGATTACTATTTGATTTTTTAACAATAATCTTATCTCTCCAGAAATTACCAAACCTTTCAGACAATATTTTAATCATATTCCCATAAATCCTCTAACATGTTCAATCCTAGTTATTTTTAAATCCTTATTGGCTTACTTCAATTCCTAGATTGGCTGTGGGTCTGTTTCTATTGATTGATTTTACTTTTGAGTATGAGTAACATTTCCTTGTATAGTGGTTAATTTATGTGTCATTTTGACTGGCCACAGAGCACTAAGATTAAACATTTCTGGGTATGTCTGTGAGGGTGTTTTTGGATGAGATTAGCATTTAAATTGGTAGACTCAGTGAAGTAGATTGCCCTGCCCAATTGTAGGTGGGAAGCATCCAAGTCACTGAGGGCCTGAATAGAACAAAAGGCAGAAGCAGCAGGAATTTGCCCCTTTTTTCTGCCTCACTCCTTGAACTGGGACATTTCATTTCATCTTCTATTTCTTTGACCTGGGACTTCTACCATGGTTCTTGTGGTTCTCAGACTTTGGACTGAAGCTGAATTATACCATTAACAATCCAGGGTCTCCAGCTTGCAGATGGCAGATTGTGGGACTTCTCAGCCCCCATATCATGAGTCAATTCCTCATAATAATTCTCAATAGATATATGGATATAGATACAGAGTTGACCCTTGAACAACATGAGGGTTGGGGTACCAACCCCCCACACAGTCAAAAATCCATATATGATTTTGTTTTCCCCAAAACTTAACTACTAATAGCCTACTGCTGACCAGAAGCTTTACTGATAACATAAGTAAGGCATATTTTGTATATGTATTATTTATTGTATTCTTACAATAAACTAAACAACAGAAAAGAAAATTTTATTAAGAAAACCATAAGGAAGAGAAAATACATTTACAGTACTTTACTATAAAAAATATCCACATTTAAGTGGACCCACACAGTTCAAACCCATATTGATTGAAGATCTACTGTAGATACAGAAAAGAGATATATTATACTGGTTCAATTTCTCTGGAAAACCCTAACTAATACATTTTGGATTTTTTTTTTTTACATACTTAGTAATTTTTTCATTATATGCTGACTTTGCAAATGATGTATAGTAGAGGCTCTACATTCTGTTATATTCTTCTGAAGAATGTTGTATTTTGTGCTAATATAGTTAATATAGTGGAGGATCCACACTGGTTTTGTGGAAGCTTCTTTTTTTAACTTATTCATATATTCATTTCACTTTTATCTTCAGTGCTAGGACAAAACCAAGTCCTATCAACATGGTCTTTACACCTATGGGTTGCCCTTCTGGTTCTTGAATAGAAAACTTACGATATTTATCAAGCTCCTCTTAAGTAATGGAACTTTTTATTTCAATACACTGCCATATAGAAAACATCACTTTTATTTAAATTTTTTAAATTTTTTAAGCTAGGCAGCCAACAGTAAAAATGTTATTATTTTTTTTTTAATGCTGAATAAATGGGTGGTTATAAAAGGTTAACTGATTTGTCCAAGTTAAGTAAGTGGAGGGGCATGATTCAGATCCTGGATTCTTGACTCTACAGGCCACTTTCTTAATCTCTGTGTGAAGAGCATGTGTCAGGGGAAAATGTCTATTAGGAGGAACCACAGGCAGTATCTACAGAGCTCTATGTAACACATACAGGGTAGCAGCACTGTAAACCATGTTCTGTATCAAAATATTTAGGTTCTACTCAAACATTTTGGAAAAAATGTAATAGTGCATAGAAGGAGGTCATTAATTTTTAAATTTTGTATTTAATCAATATTAGTTTGATTTTGAGAAAATAAGTTACACATTTTGCAGACAGAAAGGGAAGTTTTTGGAATGGGCTATGTAAGCTTTTTGTAATATATTTCAAATACGGCAATTTCCATCATTTGAGCCATGTGAAAAATATCAAAGTATTAACAGAATTTGGTATAAAATTCAAATTATGCTGATGAAACCATGTCTCATTAGTTTGGGAACAGTTAATAAATGGAGGTTTTCAGCTATTGGTCTTTGGGTTTCAAGCTATGTTATGACTGATAAAGAGCACAAAGAAGTATCCAAAGCAACTTCTGATGAGCCCAATTTGTTCACTCAATAAGTATTTCTTAAGCACATAATTAGTGCCATGGTAAACCAGGCCCCTTCCAAGGAACTGTATGGTGTCCCCCTTCCAAAGAACAGTATGGTGGTCATGGGGCTGTCTGGCCATGACTCTGGCACTTGCTGACTCTAGGCATGAGAACCCTATGACCACCTTCCTTTTTAACAACTGGAAGTTAAGTGTGCCATGGAGATTGTGGAATTGACAAACAGTGAGATTTTACAACATTGACACATAGGATTCTAATTCTTTTGAAGGAATCCACAGTCACTAAGGATACTTCTAGTTGAATATATAACACTTACAAGGGTTTTGAAGATAATTCAGGGATTTATCTGCATCCATTCTCTTAGAAGGAAGATGTCACAGACTTTTTTAAATAAAAAATTCCTCCTGAGTACTGAACATGTATTCAAGTCTATTGAAGGTTAGATCATTTCTCAGAGTTTTCAATGACAAAAAAAAAAAAAAAGAGTAGAAATACCTAAAGAATGTGTATGTATTGAATTTCTACAAACTTTGTCAGCCACAAGATGTGGAACAAGGTATTTCTGCTTCTTATTGAGTTAATCCACTGATAAGGCTTCCCATAGTGTGGCTTAAAATGTGCATTTCCTTACCACGAATTCTAATCCTTTAATGAGAATAAGCCTAGGGGCTTTTTTTACTGCATTAACTGCTAACCCTGTTCCCATAGGTATTTTCATCTCCACTTACCACCCAATCTGAGTATTATAATTGAAAAGGTGCAGAGAGGTCATCTAACCATTCTAAAATCCCCTCTGCTACATCCACCACAGTCTGTAGTCACTCAACATCTCCTTGAATATCTGGAGATAGGTCTTTTTAACTTTTAAAAAGTATTTCCTTACAGATTATTTTTAATATATTTTTTGAAGTATAATTGACATATTAGTTTTAGGTGTAAATCTAATGATTCAATATTTGTATATACTGCAAACTAATCATGAGAGTAAGTCCAGTTTCCCCATCACCATATTAAGTTATATAATATACCATGCAGTATTATTGACTGTAGTCACTATGCTGTACATTACATTCCCATTACTTATTTATGACTAGAGCTTTGTGCCTCTTGATCCCCTTTTCCCATTTTGCCCACCCTCCAATCCCCCTCCTCTCTGGCAACCACCAAGCTGTTCTCTGCTTCTGTTAGTTTAATTTTATTTTGTTTGTTGTCTTGATTTGTTCTTTAGATTCCACATATATGTGAAATCACACGGTATTTGTCTTTCTCTGCCTGACTTGTGTCAGCGTAATACCCTCAAGGTCCATCCATACAAGATTTCATTTTTTATGGCCGAGTAGTTTCCATTGTGTGTGTGTGTATACACACACACACACATATATACACACACACACATACCACATCTTCTGAATCCTTTCATCCATCAATGGATATTTTGGTTGTTCTCATAATAATATCTTGATATATTAATTTTATTCTGCCATCTGAGTACCCTCCCCCCCCCAAAAAAAAACCTAAGCTCTCTTTCATATGATAACCTGTCCAGCTTCTGAAAGCCACTCACAACCTCTTTCTGGGCAAAACATCCTAGTTGCTCTTCCTTGGGCTACCCTTGCCCTTTGAAAGACAACCACATGCTGAAGACATTGCAGAGGGAATTTTTGTATATATAATTTTTGTTCTTTTAGGGAAAGGTGTTTTCTGTTTATTAGATTCTAGTCATTTGAACTAAGATTTAGCACATGAAAGTAAGAGCAGCTTCTATGGCCTGAATTCACCCAGAATTACAGCTTGTTAGAGCTTGGTGATTGGTGTGGAGGGTGAAATTAGATTACCAACCAGAAAGAGCAATTATTCCCTCCTGTACTGCTCAGCTTCAAAATTCCACTACTTACATTCATATTTAACTAACATATTAAACCCCTAATCTGGCTCCAAATACTATGTAATGTGCTTTCATATACCTTCACATTAGCTGAGGAACTTAATTATCTAAGGAACCCTGAAGATGTGTGGCAGGAAAAGGTCTCACTTACTCAAAGCTTCAGCTCTGAAGCTCATGAAACCATCATTTATGAAGTCAGACACCATGATGACTGCTTTTATACATTTCATTTCACTTCATTACCAGTTCCAGAGATAATTATTTTTATATTCACTTTATTTTTTAAAAGATTTATTTGAGAGAGAGAGAGCAGGGGGAGGGGCAGAAGGAGAAGGAGAGAAAGAATCTTAAGCAGGCTCCATACTCAGCGTAGCCGATGTGGGGCTCACTCCCATGACCCTGAGATCATGGCCTGAGCTGAAATCAAGAGTTAACTAACTGACCCACCCAGGTGCTCCTTAATATTCTTTATTTTCTTAAAATTACAACACTACCAAACATGCTTTCCAATAGGTTGTAATCAATGCCAATAGGATGTTTACAAAATATTTTTAATTATGGAAATTAAAGTAAGTTTTTAAAAAATAAGAGCATGGGGCAACATTATGTGAAACAAAAAGCTCTGAATATATAAGACACAAAATTTGTAAAGAAACCACAAATAGATGTACCTGGTAGTCACTCATCTAAAGTTTCGATGAAACTGTAAATGTTGCTTATTCCCCAATTTCAACACATTGTGATAGCTGATGATTCAACTGAGTAATAACTGATCCCAGGGAGAGGCCTTTAAGCCACAAACTCCTCCATTCCATTCACTTCTGAGACTATAAAATAGCTGTACTATTCCTGGGCCAGTCACTTCTCATTTCTTACAAGAGCATCCAAGAGAAGGAACTGGTTGCAAAGTGTGAGGTAAGAGAGGTCTTAAATATTGTAAACTAGGATAGATTAGATAGATAGATAGATAGATAGATAGATAGATAGATAGATAGATGATAGACAGATAATAGACAGACATATCCTGTAAAATGTCAAAATTAAAATTATAGAGAATGTAATGCAATGGTTGCTTGAATTTGTAAACTTAGTAATTAAATAATCATTTTGGGTATTATGCTTTATCATTTTACCCGACATCACCTAGTACAATGCTTCACTCTGAGAAGTTATGCTCTGTGTGTGTTTATTTATGTCCGTGAGGAGTGTGTGTGTGTGTGTGTGTGTGTGTGTGTGTGTAAAATTGCCTATTCTGCCAGTCTTCCTATAGAATTCTGAAATTCCCTGGAATTTTAATTCCCTATCTTATTATAATCATAATATTCATCTGGTATTTTTTTAAATCTCAATTTGACTTTTGATCAATATGATCTAAAATAAAGACAGAGTTCAAAGCTTGATTATAATTTTTCTTTTACATTTTATTTTTCTGTATCATAGATATTTAGGAAGCATCAAGAGGTGATGAAATCCCCCTAGAATCTCCATTAATCACCTCAAAACACCCCAAAATAATAATAATAATATGGGCAATTAACATTTTCCTGAATGTAAAAGTTTAAATTAAATAACCTTCAGAAAACTTTGTAATGTGTTGACCTATAATTGTATAATTAAATACTTAATTTAGCTCATTTTTCTCAAAAATTTATTAGCAATTATAACTAATACATTATAACAATTTGTATCATAAGATAAAGAGGCTACAATCAAAATTAAAATATAAAATGAAATGCTTTGGAAATGTCCTTTCCCAAATGTCAAAAATAGGTCCCTCTAAACAGCATAAAATTTTGGGGGTTACCTGAGAACCAAATCAAATTTCTGTCACCTAAATTAATTTCATAGTCATTATTATGTTGTTTTGAACTTTCTGAGCTCAGTAAATAACTGCTTACCCCCACACTACCATTCTCTGTATAAACTGAGGCTGTATTTCATTACAGAAACTACTATTACCATATACAGAGATTATTCTGTAATAATATGTGAAAGTTTATTTTTAAAAGAATTGATGTAGTTGCAAAGTACCTTTGATTTTATCCAAACAACAATGTGCTCCATTAATAAATAGATTGATACCCTAAGATTAAGTAACTTGCCTAAAGTCAAAGAGTTGCTAGTGACATAATCGGTACGACAACTGGATCTTCCAAATTTATACTAACATTTGGCCTTTCTCCGGACTTCTAGGGTATTTCTGAGTAAGATGAAAGTTCTCCTTCTGATCACTGCCATCTTGGCAGTAACTGCTGGTTTCCCAGTAAGTATCCATTTCTATATTCCAGAGTATTTATGAATGTTTTTTGTTCTAACTCATGAATCTTAGGGACTTTTTTTCCTCCACACACTGTATTTCTACTTTATAAACATGCCTGATATCTGCCCCTTTAACATGATATTCTAGAAAATACTATAAATCATATATTGTTCAGTGCTTAGTTCAATTCCATATAGCTTGGTACAGTGGTGAATTTTAATCATTTAGAAAACATATTGACACTTTGCAGAAAAATGTTTTTCTGGACACTCAAATCCTAGATTTTAAAAAATGGATAGTATAAAATAATATTAGGTAGTAGATAAATTATTTCCTTCAAACATAATGTATCTACTTCTCAGGTTGTGTGTTTTATCAGCATGAGTTGAACTAATTTTACTGTTTGAGTTTTAGGTCTCTGAAGACCAGGAAAGAGAAGAACGAAGTGTAAGTTAAATTTTCTCTTTTTAACATGTAAGATTTCCAGGTAAAATATCCATAACTGAGGTTTAAATTCCTGTATCTAAACTTCTCAAACTCTAGAGAAAACCTTAAAGAGTTTAGGTATTATTAGCACTCCACAGAATAGACTTCAAGAATTTGATCTTTGTTTGTAAAAAGGGAATTGTATCAGCATCTCATGTAACAGTGGGACCCAAACTGAAACTTGAATCACTCTGTGATAAACTGGGTTATAATATTTTTGTTAAAATTATCTAACCTAATGGAGGCTCATAATTGTTCATGCCTCCACTCCACTTAACTCTATAAAACTCATTCCAGAAAAGGTAAAAATATAATAATAATAATTAAAACTTAAGAACTGGGAGCCGTGGGCCAGCTTTGATGACCCCACCAGTGACAAATTCACTAAAGGATTATTTTGGTCTAAACAGTTAATCAAAAATTTTTAAGAAAAAGAAAATAAAATTTGAAGAGGAAGGGTCTTGTTTAGGGATTCATTTATACTCCTAGAAATCTTATTATCTGAAAGGAAGCATGGGTTTGGGGTCAAAACTATAAACAGTGTTAAAGATACAGAAATTGATAGGGATACAGAAAGAAGATAAAGAAGGAAAGAGGAAAGAACGAAAAGAGATAATGAGGAGATTGTATCTAACACAAGTTTTGGGTAAAGATCTTATATAAAAGCAAAAGGAGAAATCTGATGTCATCTCATCAAAGCCCCTCCCTCTCGACCTTACAGTTAAAAGCAATTATCAGGAAAATTTGGCTATGAGTAGAAAGGTACAAAGATATGGGTATCTCTAAGTAATTTCCTAAAATTTTCTAAAATGATGCAAATTAATTAAATCTCTGTTCGTAGTGCACATAGAAAAGGTAAATGATCCTAGAATTTCTAAAACCTCTACTTAAAAGTGAAGACCCATGTTAAAAGACTATTTTACCTCTTTCAGTCATAAAGAGTAAAACAAGCCTTTTTCATTTCTTTCAACAGGTCAGTGGGAGCAATGAATCAACTTCACAGTTTTATGGGCCCCCTTACCAATATCCATTTGGCCGATATCCACCATTCCTGTATCCAAGATATCCATGGTTTAGGTATTATTATCTTCCTTTTCCAATACCTCTGTCTGGCCCTGCAACTCCTCCTCTTAATGGACAGTAAACAAGAAAGAAAAGTTCCACTACAATTTAAGATGAAATAGGTGGTAAGTATATCCAATAACAAAGCATGTTTTTTAAGTTGTTGTCTGTTAATTATAATATATTGTTCTATGAAAAAAATATGTTTCAATGTTCCCATCTTACCCCTTTAAGTTACAATTTGTTTCAATATTTTTCTCTGGTAGACATTGTTAGGTCTCCACTCAGAGGTACATACTTGAGTCTTTCCATGATCAAGGGAGCAGAGCAGTTTAAAAACCTCATTTGCTATGAAATAAACCCTTTCCTTTCTTACTAAAAAATTTCTAACTTTTTTAACATTTTCTACTATCATAAACATTTGGGCATATTTGCGCTAAGTCAGAGGTCTAAAGGAGGCAAAATTTCAACCAAAGTGGATATCACAATAGATAAACTTATGGATCTAGGGTCTAAGGCAGACTTCAGCCTATTCCTTCGAAAATCATATATTTTTCTAATTAATATTAAAACCTCAAACCTAGCTTCTGATGGTCATATTATAATAAAATCCTAAAGGCTAAATATCCCATGTATAATAGAGACCCCTATCATCTCATATCAAGAAAGTTACTGGATGAATTGAAGGAATGTAGACTACAGATTACATTAGGACCAAGAGGGCTGTTTTAGGAAACAAAAACTTTCAGCTAATATCTACTACTAAAGGCCTCTGCCATCTTTGCTGCACCTACTCAGTCTTCTTAGGCAGAAAATTTCCCAGTCCTTGAACCAGATTTACTTTTGAAGTAATCTTCATAATTAAAAAGAAAAAAAAAAAAAAAGTAGCAAATTCACAAGCAAATTACCCATTTGGATTAATAACTGAATGCTTATCATTTATTTCAGGTCACTATAAAACGGAATGTGAGCCACTTCCTTGAAGAATCAATATTCCTGCTAAAAAGATAAAAATAAATGTAACTGAAATAGCATACAGTATTCTCTCATTGATATCTTTAGTGGGCTTCTGCAGTAAATAACGTGCTTTGCTGGTAGGAATACAAAATAAATTTTAACAGATTTTTATACACATTTCTTTTTTTGAGAGAGAGAGTGCGTGAGGAGGGAGGGTGGGGGGGGGAGAGGGAGAGAATCTTAAGCACAGGCTCAATCTCATGACCCTGAGATCATGACCTGAGCTGAAATCTAGATGCCACACCGCCACCAGAGTTATCTTTTGAAATATACATTGACTTATATTTCTGACTCACTCAAATGCCTTGGAAGGCTTCATCTCATCTGCAGCTTAAATCCGTCTCCCCCCACATGGCATTTAAGGCCCTTTTACAGACTAACCTTGAGCTTCCTTTTGAATTCCATCAGCCAGCCTCTCTTATGGCCCCAGATGTTCCACCACACTACTGGCTTTCATTCTCACACTTCTGTGCTTTTGCTTATGGTGCTCTCTCTTCATGCAATGTCCATTCTTCTGTTTCACTATTTAAATCTGGTTTATCTTTCAAGACCCAAATCCAATATCATGACCTCCATGAAAAACTTTCTCCTATCTCTCCAAACAGAATGAATAACTCACCACTTTGACCTTCTTCCACTATGTTTTATTTCCTCTTTTTTTAATATATCTTACTATACTTTAATTTCTAATAAAATCATCCATTTACATTTCTGCATCCTTCTCAAGAAGACTGTAAGTTCCTGCAGTAACACAATAATATAACTATTCCCCAGTACTTAAGCTGACTGTAGGGAACTCAGTGAATGTTTGATAAATAACATATATTAAGAAAACTTCCAAATTCCTAATGTTAAACAAAAGAGCTTACTCATATCTCTGACCTATATCAACACGTAAATTAGCAGATTATTCCTCTTTGTGAAAAAAAAAAAAACTTCTTAAAATCAATATATCAATGGTAACATTTCTCTATCTTACTCAATTATAGCATTAGCAAAACAAATTGGGTAACTTCGTGTCTATCCATACTCTGCTACAGAAATTTTAGGGCCCATAAAATTTGAAGTCATGAATAAAATTATTTGTCACAAGACAATGCAAAAATCATTATATATGTATATATATATATATATATATATATATATAATTATACATACAATTTGAAATTACACACACACACACACACACACACACACCTCACAGGATTTAACATTTGTGTCAGCTATGGAAAAACCAAGTTCAGATTTTAGTTAACCAAATATATATTCCCTTTCAGATAAAGTAAATGCACACAGCAAAGATTTTGCAAACTTTATTGAAGAACAACTTGTCCTGATCATCAGTTTCCATAAATCTCATGATGAAACTCTAGAAACAAACCCCTAAAGGAAGAAAAGGTAGCAGGTGGTGATGAAAATAGACTTTCTTACAGTAAATGACAAAAAGCATCCAACAAGATTCTACTTGAACAATGACTCTTTTATTGTGTCACAATGACAACCTTTGTCCCCACAGGTCAGGAAATTAGAAAAATTCTCTTTGAACAACGACTACATTTCTCTACTCCAAGTTAAAATTGTTCATAGCTAACACCCCTAACATCAATGAGGGAAACTCTGCCATGACCCATAAATTGGCTACAAATCAAGGCCAGCCTAATGAGTCCCTTGGCATGACTTGAGTAGGGAAACTGCTGTCTCCCTTGGTCATTTTCAGGGATCAGAAGTTCCTCAAACATTAAATATTCATTCTTTGGTATTAAAGTCAGTGATCCCAGTTAAAACTATGGGAGGGAGAGCAAGAGGACCAAACTGTCCTCAATATAATTTGGTAAATGCATTTTATAACGATTATTTCCCAACCTTACAGCTGACAGATTGGAGGCGACTGCAATACCGAGGAAAGGCAGTCAAGGGAAACCAAGATGGAGGAAAATGAAGGTAGGAAATCAAAGCCCTGAAGAGGGACCAAAGGCAAAGCTTGACTGCTCTAAAGTTTGGGAAGGACAACTCTCTAATTTACTGTCTTTCTTCCATTTTTTTTGCTTAAGTCTTTGATGTATGTCCTTAACTCTCAAATTTTATTCACCTCAAATTATATCACTGTAATTTCCTGGGGGAAAAAAAGAAGAAACTGTCATTTACTTTTAACCACTATATTTGTGAAGCAAATACATTCTATTAAAATTAATCAGTTATTCCCCCAGTGAGTGTGGGCAACACCATTCCTGGTCCTGATGCTTTTGACTACTGTGACTAGGAAGGGACTTTCCCAATGAGAGGATCAGTCAAGCCTCCATTTTCTTTTGTAATCTAATGTTGGTTTATGGGGATAGGATCCACAAGAACAATATTCCCAAAGTGTGTTTCTTGAAGATTCTTTAAAACATCATTTGCTTAACTATGCTTCCCAAACTAAACTGACCATAGAATGATCCCCATCTCATCTAAAACAGTTGATAAAATTAGTGTGCCCCTGAACACCTATGTTATTTTAAAATGTAATCAGCTATGGAGACACTAAGTACCATATTCACATGGAGACTATATACTAATTATTGAAAAAGGCTTTATGGAAAAGTAAGCAAAAGGCTAAATTCATCGCCACTATTCTGTTAGTTCTTTGAAGAGAAGACTTACATTTTCCCATATAATCTTTCAGATTTCATTCACTCACTAAAAAACTAAATATTCATTTTGTGTCAATCATTGTGCTAAATGCTAGGGATTTGGAAAAAAGGATTTTTTTTTCACCTTTAAGGATCTTAAAGAGATTAACATGTATACAATTAAAATAAATGTAATAAGTGCTCCAATAAAGTATTCACAGAGTTGTTTTGTTTTTTTGGCTTTGGGGGGTTTTTTGCAGGGGGGGTTGTTTGTTTTTAAAGCAGAAGGGAAACTAGCTCTGCCTACGCAAATTAGGAAAGGTCCCACAGATGACTTTGAGCTGAACCTTAATGGATAAAAAAGGTAATTGACAAGTATATAAGCACAAATTAAATGTTCAACAGATGTCTACTGAATGGATAAACTCTACTCAGATTAGTATTTTTTTAAAGATTTTATTTATTTATTTATTTTAGAGAGAGAGAGAGAGAGCGTGCATGTGTGCAGAGGGAGGGGCAGAGGGAGAGGGACAGAATCTCAAGCAGGGTTCCTATTGAGCACAGAACCCAATGCAGGCCTCAATCCCAGGACCCTAAGATCATAAACTGAGCCAAAATCAAGAGGTGGATGCTTAACCAACAGAGCCACCCAGATGCCCCTTAAATTAGTATTTTTAATGACATTTGTCTTTGTTAGTCAAAGTAAAAGAGAACAAAAGATGGGGAATAAAATAATTTAGAACCTGTTTCTAATGAATAAAAAATTAATATCAAGTTCTCCTAATCTTAGGAATACCCTCTGACCTGAGAAACAAAAGAGAAGGCAATAAATACCTTATTATATTCTTGTTCAGTACATCACATTTCTGCTAGTTTTTCATATGGATATAGGAAACAGATATCACCTGATGAGTTATTTCCTTAGTAAATGGCTAAGACACCCAGGAGGTAGTATTTCTCCAAGTGAGAGCCCAGCAAGAGTTCAGCTCCACAGTCAGAGGGAAGTCAGTTCTAATGCTCTCAGGAAAGCCACTCCCAGAAAACCCATCTCTTATCCACATACACTGGCTCCACAATGAAGTAAATCAGAATTCCACGGAAAACATATAATACACCTGCCTACATCCGGAGTTCTTCATGACCAGGTTTGGACATCATCCAGAAGAAAGTAGTAAATCCCAAACTATCAAGAGTTTTAAAAGCTATCTAGGTGCTTATTTACTATGCAGATTTCCAGTGACACTCCTCCTCTAAAAATTCTGACTCAGTAGTGCGTGGTGACATAAAAATTTGCAACTTAAACAAGTATCCAGATAATCAATAATTTGTGCAACAAACATTTGAGTGTCTAAAAATGTGCCAGACATAACACTATGCAGTGGGGAGCTTAGGTTCTAATGAAAGAAGGCAGAAAATAGTAAATGAACATATATAAATTTTGAAAATAATTTCATGTTGTAATATATTACGAAAAAAATAAGAAGATAAAATAATAGAGTGATGAAGGGAAGGAAAGGACTATTTAGAAAATGTGCCCAGAAACATCTCTGAGAACACATTTGAGCTGAAACTTAAATAATATAAAGGAGACACTGTTTGAAAAGAATTAGGGTAAGTTTCAGAGGCTATGAACACAAGTAAAAAGTTCCTGATTTGAGAAAGAGAATGGCACCTTCTAGGAACAGAAAGGTTATTGAGGCTGACATAGAGTGAGAGAAAAAATGGTGGAAGATAACTTAAGAGGAACAGAGAGGTAATAAATCATATAGAAACTAACAGGCACTGATAAAATGCTTGGAATTTATCCTAAGTGCTAGAAGAAGCCACTGAATGACTTTGTAAGCAGGAGAATAATCATATCAGGCATATGTTCAAAAAATAACACTTTTATAACTGTGTGAAGAATGTTTGTAAGGTGACAAGAGTAAAAGTAGGGAGACCAGAAAGTACTGAGATGGTCAAGTATGAGATGTCAGTAGCTGGGACTGATTAGGGCAATAAGACTAGAAAATGCTGGCAGAGTCCAGGTATATTGTAAAAACAGGGCTTATAACTCTTCTAATGGGTTGTTGAGGAGGGGACAAAAAATGGCTCATAGGATTTTGTCTTCAGCCACAGAGAGTATCATGGTGTCATTTACTAAAAAGGAAAAAACTAGTAGAGGACTTGGTTGAGAAAAAAAGATGTGTTTGGAAATCAAATACTGTTTTGTTCATGATAAATGTGGGATGTCCATTTCACATGCGAATGGAGATGTTAAAGCAACTGCCAGATACCTGAATCTGTAGTTCAATGAAGTTAAGAGAATGCACACCATATTTAAAACTATAGGAATGAGTAGGTTAACCATAATGATACTAAAAAGAGGGAAAAATGGTAGAAGGGTGGTGAACTCTGGAAGAATCCATAAAAATATTCCCAAATTTAAGAGTTTGAGAAACATAAGAGGAACCAAAAGTGAAATTAAAAGCAGCCTGTAATTTGAGAGGTAAAAACAAAAGAATAAATCATTACAAGTTAGAAAAACCAATCACCATGCCAAAGGCTCCAGAGATTGATTAAGAGAAGGTACACTGGATTTTTTTTTTTTTTCAAATCCATTTGTACTGGATTTGGCTACATAGAGGTCATAGTTGGCTATATATTTTGAATGGTATGAGAGGAATAAAAGACCTATTGGAGTAAATAAAGTACAGAGTTACAGAGAGTCCTAGGATCATATTGGATATATAATGCTTTACAAAATTGAAAGCTTTCTTGATTACCTTTTATTTTTTAATCTGTGTTCACTATATAATAATGGTGAACCCAGAAACTCTGGTATTCTGAAAGTTACTAAAGCATTTGTATTGCACTAATGCTAAAGTCATAACAACACTCATTCTGGGCTCCAGACGATATTAAATCAGAATTCCACGGAAAACAGGTAATACACCTGCCTATATCCAGAGTTCTCAGGGCCTGAAAAGGGTCTCCCTACCTATGTCCAACAGAACGTATTATCTCTGTACATGCTCTCTTCAAGCAGAGACTGTGACTGTCTACTACATTCTTCAAAGTGCCTTGTTTTTAATAAGAACTATGTATGTGTGTACTGTTTATTTAAATGCATTGTCTTTAGGAGAGCAAAATTGCAATATTCCATTTTGCTAGTGTTGAAAAAATTTAAAAGCATTTTACACTACTTTCCCAGAATTTTCACATACAGCAAAGGTTTCCAAAGCATACAAATTTCTGCATTAAAATATTAATTTTCTGATGCCTTAAGACTTACTCATGTAGAAAGTTGTGTTAGCTATTTACATTGCAACTACTGTCACAAATATTGTTATACCCCAAGCACATGATAAAATACTGACATCAGCCTGGTACTAATGAAGGAGCTGAGAAATAAAATGAGACAGAAAAAATAAAACCACATGCTGTGAATACCACCAAAAGAAAAGAAAAGAGAGAGCGCCGAATCCTAACCACTAGACCACCAGGGACATAGCAGGAAGGGAAAAATGAAGGGGGGGAAATCGGAGGGGGAGACAAACCATGAGAGACTATGGACTCTGAGAAACAAACAGGGTTCTAGAGGGGAGGGGGTTGGGGGATGGGTTAGCCTGGTGATGGGTATTAAAGAGGGCACATACTGAAAAATAAATAAATAAATAAATAAATAAATAAATAAATAAATAAAAGCATTTCCTATACACTAAAAAAAAAAAGAAAAGAAAAGAAAAGAGAGATAAAGTACATATCAAATGTGAAAAATGCTAACAGAACAAAAAGTTGTTATGGATAAAAGAATGCATAGGTGTCAGTAATCACCATTTTACTAATCACAAAATGATTATTTCATAGTGCTTGAAATGTGAATTTATGAACCCACAATCACCTCTTACTCAGCTCCAATATGTAGTTACATAAATAGGCACTGCTTCAAGACCTAAACAGAAAGAAGCCCATAGCTTGACTAAGAAGCCCTCCTGGTCCTCCTCCCACACTCCAGAAATGTTTCAGGAGTAGACTATGACCCCTGAATTGAACATATGACTAGGTCAAGGCTAGTTTCAAACTGCAAACACTTGAAGTTTGAAGATCCTGTTTACCACTATCCCAGCTTCCTGAGAGATTTCACATCATGGGAGTTCTGATCTTCCTTTTGTTTCTCTTTGGAAAACACCATGGTATCTGAATAGCTCCAACGTAGAGTTCACCTAGTTCATCTAGATCAGTCATTCAAAACTCTTTAGCTCTCCTAGACTGCCTTAGGTCAATATATATATGGAGAATGTTCAGTGTCACTAGTACTCAAGTAAATGCTAGACTATGAGCTTCACAAGGGCAAGGATCTTTGCCTGCTTTGGTTACTAATTTATCCCTAATGGCTGGAACAGTACCTGATCTAATATAAGTGCTCAACAAATAATATCCAGTTTTTCAAAAAGGTCAGATTAGTGTTTAAGGTGGATGGGTGACCCCACTGTAGAAATGGTTTTCTCTTGGTATGGGTAATGATTCCTAGCATTCCCAGGTGAAATATAATTACTGAAATACATTTTCCCACTAAAACAATGTTATTAAAGGTGTTCTGAGCCTCTGATACTTGTGAATAATAATAATAATAAATTTAAATAAAGTTCTGGCAATTGTGAATTAAAGACTCAACTGAGAATCAGTATCATTCTATGGCTCTAAATCAATGACTGAGAAATTATCACGTAGAAAGGAACACCTTCATGATTTGGAGATTGACCAGTCCATAATCTTTAACTATCACTTGACCCTGACAACCAAAGAAAAAAGGTATGATTAAACAGTCCATTTGGAATGGCTGGTCTTATTCTAGCAGCTTGTTTTAGCAGTTTTGAATCTCTGCCATCTTTCTTCAAACAGCAAAAGCCAAATATTCTGAGAAACAGAAAATCTCAACTCACTCTGTACAAATTCAATGATTCTGAATACTGTTCCTAACTTTCTAAGACATGAAATAGTTCTAAGAAAAAGACAAGAATATAGGCAGAGCTACAATGTCGATATTATTTCTTGTATTCTGGCAGTCTTACACTGATTCCCAAAAATACTTCAGTCTTGCCAAGACCTCACAGCACAATTAACAATTTTTTCCCCAGAGAAATGCAAACAAAAGAAAATATCCTTTTCTGAATTAACTAGGCAAATTATTTGGTTAGCTATATTTTATCAAAACATCCCCCATATTGGTGGTTTTATGATACTTACTACGTATTTTAGAATGAGCTATCATTGAAACAGAACAATTATCCTCAACTCAGTAATTTAATTTTGTATATCCGGAGTGTTACCTATATTACTAAAATCTAAAAATCTAAAATAAAACTTGGTTCATAAGAGCTTAATCAATGAACAAATGTGTATTGAATGTTTATATCATGAGCTGACTGAAAACTATATGTTGCAGCTCAAATGCAAATGGCTATGTTATATTGATTAAAATAGTTCACATGTAGATTTAACTTGTAAGAAATTGTTCTTGGGTGTATAAGAAATGGTAATTTTTCTAATTTTTAGAAATCAATAGTTGTAATTCCATAAAGAAGACCAACAAGAGCTCATAATATATGTAGTATCACTTGATATCCAGGTTCTTAAATGAAAAATTATTTAAAATATGAGAGTGTTGTGGTTAGCTATTTTTCATTTTTACAACAGTTTTAATTCAAATAGGTAGGATTAGTTAATTAAGAATGCTATTAATTTTTTAGAACTCTTCTGTACTCTTTAAGAAACATAAAAATTCATTCTTTAAAAAGTATGACTAGTTTCTTTTCAAGCTTTATGAATAACAACTCTATTTCCCCCTCTGCATTTCATTAACTAAGATTGACCCAAAGATGACCTTGTCATCAAATTTTTCTTTTTTGTCATCTTCCTATTCAGTGAAATGTAGGAGGGAAAAAAACCACGTGATTCAAGGCACTAATACCCTTTAATAAGTCTTCGGTTATTTACCTTGGGTCTTCCCTACAATTGAGAGGCCAACTCAACTTACTGCCAAGCAAGACCTGACAGGCACAAGGAAAGGTAATTATATTGAAACAACCAGACAGAACGATTCCTTTTCACAATAGTTAGTAATAATACCACCAAAGTTATTTTAGAAGCACATTTTCTTCCTCTTAGCTTTTATTGTTAAGCTTGAGTATGTCTTACTTGATTTTGACATTAGTTTCTAACCTAAACCTTAGATTCTGAATGATGTTATGATCAAATTTACTTTTAACTTCACTTTGGGGTAAAGGTCAAGTTTTGATACCGATAAACTACTAAAGATAATGTAAATTCTAAAGAAAAAGGTAGAGAGGCAAACCAAGAAACAGACTCTTAACTATGGAGAAAAAACTGATGGTCACCAGAGGGGAGGTGGGTGGGGGGATGGGTGAAATAGGTGATGGGGATTAAGGAGAGCACTTGTGATGAGCATGGGGTGTTGTATAGAAGTGTTGAGTCAAAATATTGTACACCTGAGACTAATATTACACTGTATGTTAACTGGAATTTAAATAAAAACTTTAAAAAAATCATAGAAACTAAAAAAAAATTAAAAAATAAAAAAGAAGGTATTTAAGACAAAGAACCTATTTCTACAGACAAATGTGGAAGGTTAACTTTTCAGCAAATGACTTATAATAATAATCCAGATCAATCCCTTAACAAATTTCAAATATAATTCTATATAAAGGTCACAATTTTGTTTATAACTATTGTTTTAAAACATGCCTTTTGTATCCTCATGAAAGCTGAATAGTTCTACTATTTCACAAATCATTTCTATCTTACCAAGTGATGAAGGCAACTTCAAGTACTAATTGCTTTAAGTAGATGATAAGGAACGTATGGTCTTATCTCTCTGGTTTCTGTTTATGCTAAAAAGGAAGGAATTATTATCATTTTACAGAATGTTTTGTGTATGTGCATATGCCTGTGTGTGTGTTATAATTTTGTGAGAATTAAACAGGAGTCCTATTCACCATAGAAATTTATTTTTCAGTCTATAATTTTAAAAACTTTTAATCTTATAATCTGATGATTATAATACAGTATTGTTGTCTATATTGATGATACTTGCTAAGACTAGATCTTAATCATTCCAACCCCCCCCAAAAAAAAGAAATAGTAACTATAGGACATGATAGAGGTATTAATTATCACTATAATGGCAATCATATTACAATATATAAATGTATCAAATCAACATGTTGTATACCTTAAATTTATAGTGTTATATGTCAAATATATTTCAATAAAGAAGTTAACTGACAAGTAAAGAATTAATAATCAATGAAATTTGAGTTTGCTGTAAGTTGTACAGATTTGATTCCATAAGAATTCTTTTCTATCCACTGATCCCATCAACAGCTTTGAAGTCAGTTTAGTAGACAGCCTTCTTAATCATTATTACCTGGGAATGGAGGCAAATAGAATCTGATGTTCTTCCCCTGTCCAAGCCTGGGCTTTAACTCTGTGACCCTCTTTTGTAAAACTGTCTGTAGGACTCAAGTCTATTACAAGTATGGCAATAACAGGAGCTGTAACAAGATGTAGTTAGTACTTGCTTCACAAATACAATATGTGTTTAAATATTAAAGGTTTGAAGTGTTACATGAATCTTTCTAAAAAGATAATTTATTTAAAAAAGAGTCAGGGGCGCCTGGGTGGCTCAGTCGTTAAGCGTCTGCCTTTGGCTCAGTTCATGATCCCAGGGTCCTGGGATCGAGCCCCGCATCGGGCTTCCTGCTCGGCGGGAAGCCTGCTTCTCCCTCTCCCACTCCCCCTGCTTGTGTTCCCTCTCTCGCTGTGTCTCTCTCTGTCAAATAAATAAATAAAATTTTTTAAAAATAAAATAAAAAAGAGTCAAATAAGCAGATGTGACAACCCTATATTCCTTTATAAGGATAAGGCTAATTTTTTTATATATATATTCAAAACCACTGTAATTGCCATATCTGTATTTCTTATGAAAACAATCAATAATATCATTTATGATTACTACAGAAGTATATTATAAAGAATGCAGTTTCAGGATCCATCCCCTTCCCTCCATCTTACATGTTCCCATTAGATTGATCATGGAATTACAGAATTTTAGAAATCACTAAGTTAAACCTTCATTTTATAGTTTAGAAAGAGAAAAGTCCAGGCAAGGGAAACTACTTGGCCAAAGTTAAACAAGCAGAGATAGGGACTGGGCTAGAACGCAGTCCTCCAAAGGAATGTATAGTCACAACACTCTCCAATCTAAAACCATTCAACTAGTTTCTGTTATTTACAAAACCAGGCCCAACTCTTTCACCTGGCATTCAAGGCCTCTCCTTTTGCTGCCCTAAACTTTCTTTTCAACTTTATCTTTCCCTTCTTATAAGACACTACTCCATTCAAAATGTCCAGGGATATCCCCAAGGCTTTCTCCTCTCCTCTCCTGTCCTCTCCTCTCCTCTCCTGTCCTCTCCTCTCCCCTCCCCTCCTCTCCTGTCCTCTCCCCTCCCCTCCTCTCCTGTCCTCTCCCCTCCCCTCCCTCCTCTCCTCTCTTCTCTCCTCTCCTCTCTCTCCTTTCCTCTCTCACCTCTCTCTCCTCTCCTTTCTCTCCTCTCTTCTCTCTCCTCTCCTCTATTTGGGAAGTTTTTGTCCCTATTTATCTCTCCATGGACAAATCCCATCTATATGCCATCTCCTTCACAAAGAATTTGATGATTCTCTTAACTGAAACCTTCTATCTGCAAAAAACCACTTGTGGCATTTTCCACTTTCTTTCCTCTTACACTGATTTGTGTATGTTGTAACTCTCTTCCTAAAACTGATGCTAGTGTTGGTAAAGCTTGTATCCCTGAAAATCTCAAGTTTGGTTTTTCTAAAGCTTAAGATAAAATAGATTTTCCACATTGGCTAAACCTACCCATAAATCTAGCTCTTTTTTCCCTTAAAGCAAAAAAACCCAAACAAACAGAAATTGTCCCAAATCACTTCTAAATTATAAAAGAGCTTTTTAATTTAATTTTTTTTTTTTTTTTAGGTGCAATGATGAAGAGTTTTTTCCTAGTTGTGAATATCGTTGCATTAGCCTTGCCATTTTTGGTGAGTTAATTTCATCTAATCAATTTGTAGTAAGACTTTAAGACAATTTTATTTAAAAGTTCTAATTATGCAAATTTCTAAGTGCAGTTACACTTCATAGGACAAAATAATTGCATACTAGCTATATTATTTAAAAGCAACTTATTTTTTATTTATTTTATATTACAAAATTAAAGTCATGTTCTTCTGTATATGCTTTTAGCTCTCAGGAATTGAGAAATCACACTTTATTGTATATGAAAAACCCTTAAAATTCTCATACTATACAGAAAATACGTTCTGGGGGAAAAAACAATAGTAGAAATATTTTTAGATTATAAAATGCTCTAAAAATAATTCCTAAAGAATAAATACATAAATCATAGTTCAGGATCAGAAATCCCTTTAATTAAATTCCTATCTTACACAGATCCATTTTCTTTAAGGACTAAATTCTTAGTATATGTGCTGCCGAAGCAAGCACAAGGACTAAATCCTTAAAACTTAAGGAGTTTGGTTAAAGATTTTCCACCAGTATTAAAGACCTTGACACATTTACCTTTAATATTCAAACATCATTGTGTCTTTTGTTATACTCTTCCCATTAATGTCAACTGACTCCTCCCCAGGAATAGTATCCAATTCTATGGTTTTCAGGAATTTTCTTAAATTGCATGCTGTATGTTAAAGCTATAGGACCAAGGAAAAAGATTTGGCTTTTTTCTTTTGATTTTTTTTTTTTTTACTTGCTTTCATTGTTGTTTTGGTTTTTGCTCTGTTTCATTTTCATGTTCATTCAGGGAACCCTTGCCAACAGCAAGAGCAAGAAGACAAACAGAAGATGTTATATGATCATCTCTTAGGTTATAAATTTTGGAAGGCACTAGTCCTTGTTTCATAATTCGTTACTAAACTTGCTTTTAAGTTAATATCTATTAAATAATTCTATCAGGTAAATTCTTAGAGTCAAACTCTTTAAAAATTTGCATTATTATGACTTTCACATTTATTTTCTTTCATTTATTCTTTGAAATTCCATTTTATTGTGGCCACCAGAACATTCCAAACTTGGATTTTCTCTTTGAAGGGCAGGGATTAAAATTTAAATAAGGAGATTCTTATTTTAGGTTCCTGGACACAATTCCAATATGTGTTGGGCGGGGGGGGGGCGGTTCTCACACAACACTAAGTAATTTTTGGACACCACCAGAGTGTTGAAAAATTCAACTCAATTCTGACATTATCTTCCCAGAGATAGGGTCAAATTCCACAGGTTAAGTGTTCAGACCTACAATACCTCCCACTTCAGATACTAGTTGCAAGCCCAGGCTGTTACCTGTAGTTCTGAAGACTGGCTATAGATGGGAAATTCCCACAACCTCCTCCTTGGGTTTGGTTAATTAGCTAGAGTAGCTTACAGAACTCAGGAAATGTTTTACTTACTAGATTACCAGTTTATCATAAAAGGATAGAACTCAGGAACAGTCAGATGGAAGAGATGCTTAGGGTAAGAGATCCTGGGAAGAGGGGCATAGCTCCCATGCCCTCTCCAGGAAAGTCACTCTCCCCGAATGTCCATGTGTTCACCAAACTGGAAGCTCTCCCAACTCATCCTTTTGGGCTTTTATGGAGGCTTCATTACACAGGGATGACTTACTGACCACTGGTAACCAATTCAACCTCCAGGCCCTTTCCTGTCCCTGGAGGATCAGGGGGTGGGACTAAAAGTCCCAACCTTCAAAATCAAGTGGTTGGTTTCTCTGGCAACCAGCCCCCATCCTTAGGTGGGGTCCAAATAACATAATAAAAGATAATTTTAACATAATAAAAGATACCTTCTTCCCCAACGCACTCCCATCACTTAGGAAATTACAAGGGTTTTAGGAGAACTGTGCCAGAAACTAGAATGAAGACCAAATATGTATTTCTTATTATAAATTGCAGTATCACATGATCCACAGCTGCCTGCTCTATGGAAACCTCTTCCTGAGCAACTTAAGCAACTAGATCCCAAACACTCCTTCCCATTTTCACAAAGGCTTCAAGTCCCAGGGACATGAACAAATAATTCAAAAGAAGAATAAAAGTTTATAGATTTACCATTCAATCTTATGAGTAGTCAAAATTATACATATATCGTGATCATATCTTTTATGTGTTAATTTATCCCTTCTCTCTAAATATAGTCAGGATAATATTTACTACTAACAATTATGTGATGATTTGCACACTCTTATAGCCTATTGGTGGCATTAAAGTTGGCACTTTTCTGTACAGCAATCTGATAATTCCTATCAAATAATTTTTGTCCCCCCAAAAGTTACATTTTTTAAAAACTATCTTAAGGAATCTATGAAAACTATTAAAAAGGACACTGGTATACAGATGTTATTCATCTATCTATTTATAATAAAACAGTTTTTTGAAAGAAGCTTAATGGTTAGCAATAAAGAATAAACATTTCATGACATAATCATTAAGCATTCATTTTTCAACTATAACTATCCATGTATAAAAACTATGAGATAAATTGAAAAATAATATGAGATCATGCTTCTTGAAAAAAAGCAAGATATAAGAAATGCACTAAAATGAACATATACCAGGAACATATGTACAAATTGATATTATATGAAGATGTCTAGATTATCAGAATTTTTGAGTGTAGGCAAACTTTCTATAATATTTCTATGACTTTTTAAATTTTAAATTAGTAATATAATACATTTAGAGCAAAGAATTCTCTATCTCAACATATCCTGAATTTTATTATTTTATCAAATTTCTGATTTTCTTTACCTACATCTTCCAAAACGTTTCTAGAGTCTTTTTATACCCAAAGGGTATGTGTGAAAAGTCCTAAACTAGATCTATCACTTAAAAAATATCACTTAATGTTATTGATGTAGTAAAGACATTAGGGTTCGAAGCCGACGGCCAAGAAAGAATTCTTGAGATGTCTTTAGTGCAAAAAGATGGTTTTATTAAAGCATAGGGACAGGACCTGTGGGCAGAAAGAACTGCACTGGGGTCATGAGGAGTGGCCCATTATATACTTTCAAGTTGGGAGGGGGTTAGGGATAGTGTAAGTCTATAAGGAATTTTGGAAGTAAGGTTTCCAGGACCTTGAGGGGGCTAGCTATTGTTGGGAAAAGGTCATTTATTACTGTCTAATAAAACCTTAGTCATGAGACCCTTCAGATGTATATCGGTGGGTCATATGCTTGGGGGATGATTGCCAACATGTATCTTGGGGGGTAGAGATAAAGGAAGTTTCCAAAGGAATTTTTATATGTTAAAGTAGACTTACAGGATCCTGGGGGTCAGGCTAAGATTGCCTTTTTCCTTTAGCAAAATGTCAACATTGAGGCAGTTGAGTCCCTAGAGGAATGTCACTCTGCCTATTTCAAGGACTTGTCAGTGGGCTGTAAGTAGTAAGAAAATTTAATAATTTTTCTTTTCCTTTTGTTTTCCACATCATTATGACCTCATCTCAAAACTTTATAAAACCTTTGTGAGTTTTTAAAGCTTTATATATATGCTTATGGAAATTGTTTTCTCACTTCTGATTCCCTATACATGCTGCAATCCAGAATTAAGAAAAGTATTGTAAAAACAAATGAAAGTTGATTAAAAAAAACACTATTATCATATAATATTTATATACTAATGTTATGTGAAAGGCAATTTTTTTAAATCTAGATAAACCTCATGTATCATCTTGGTAGGAGAGCAGAAAAAAAATATACTCAATGCTCCTCTTATTTTTAACAATGTACATTCAAAAAACAAACAAAAAACCCAATGTACATTCAATACAAGCTGAATATAGGTTATTCATATTTTTCATTTAAGCAAATATCATGTATACTTGTTGGCATAGGAGTCAGATGATCATATGTTTTCAACCTTAAATTCTTCTTCTCCCCAGTGGTGATTTTAAATAGTTTATTGCTGTCACTTCTTGAGTGATTCACAGGCCTTATAGATTAAATAACCATGGAGAATGATTTACAATATTTTACAATATTAAAATAAAAACAAAGAAACCATGTTTTGTCTTTAGTACAAAATATTTTTAAAACCACAAAAAAAATCTGGACTCTACCCAATGCTTTTTTTTTAACTTATTTCTTATTTCTGTGAACCTCAGCAGGGTGCAGAGGTGCAAAACCAGGAACAACCAACTGTAAGTTTATTTTCATTATTTCTAGTAGAGACATGAACTCTAAAGTATAATATTATGCAAAGTCCAATGATATTTAAATGCCTTCTAAAAATTAATAAATAAACCCCATAAAATAATCTAATAATCTTTGAAAAAAAATACCACTTTAGCAACCAATCATACGAATCAACCTCAATATTCATCTGAAAATCTTGGATTCTTTTTATAACCCAAGTCATGTGTTTTGGGTTTTCAGGTATATTTTGCAGCATGAGAAAACTGTCTCAGAGTTTAATATTGAGAATAAAGGAAAACAAATGTAAGGTTTAGTATCTCTCCTGACTGAAGACTTGGGGAAAGATCCCTCTCTGACCCACCTTTGAATACTTCTCATACATTTGCATTTACTTCCTCTTTTTGTTCCCCAAATATGTTTGAATGAACACATTTAAATACGTCTCCTTTCATGAGAAATACTTGCTTTGCAGTGTAATTTTGTTGCTTGGTTTTACTCATATGGAAAGATCTACTGACATATTTTTAAAATGCACATAAGCAACAGAGACAAATAAAAATGGGAAATTCCCTAACTGATCTTTAATGAATAAAATGAAGCTGAAAAGAATCCAAAGTATAAATCCAGGAATCCTCCCACATCACATTATTTTACTATTCTGCTATAATTAATTTAGAAAAAAAAATAAATGTGCCCTCAGCCTAGTCTCTAGATAAATAAAATTTGTAAACATTTACAAATATGTGGTAAGAATACATATATACATATACACAAATACATGAAAATATTTATATATGCACATATATTCCTGTGTGTGTGTGCTAAGTTTGTACACAGTATGTTAAAGCTCTCTATGAGATTTTTCTAGCTATTGTACTTATTATAATGTCCCACATTTACTGAGTGCTTTTCATCTATGACAAGACCTAGGCAACGTGGTTTTACATTATGGATTACTTCATCTAATTTGTTTGAAACTAATATTATTTTTAATATTTGTTGAAAATCAAAAAGGAGAAGGGAAGTGTACAAATCTGGATCTAATAAAATAATATAGTTGCTGAGTTCACTATTTCCAATATTATAGTTATTCAATGTCAAACACTAAAATATATACTTTGAAAAGTTCTGATTTAAGATATCTCTACATTCTAGCCTACAATAATACCATGTGCATAACGTATTCTTTTTACAGTGCCGTGAAAATGATGAAAGACCATTCAATCAGAAAACTGCCAAGTATATCCCATTTCATTATGTGCTGAATAACTATCCTCGCTATGAACACACTTACTACCCACATAGACCAGCTGTACCAATTAATCATCAATATGTGCCTTATCCATATTATGCAAAACCAGTTGCAGTTAGGCCACATGCCCAAATTCCTCAATGGCAAGTCCTGCCAAATGCCTACCCACCCACTGTGGTATATCGCCCACACCTACATCCATCATTTATTGCCATCCCCGCAAAGAAAATTCAGGATAAGACAGGCATCCCTACCATCAATACCATTGCTACTGCTGAGCCTACACTTATTCCTACCACTGAACCAAGAGTGGACACTGTAGTCACTTCAGAGGCTTTCACAGAATTCACCATCACAAGCACACCTGAGACTACCACAGTTCCTGTTACTTCACCTATGGTCTAAAAACTCTGAGGAAACATCAAAGGCAACACAGGTAAGTGAGCAAAAGACAAAAATAAATAGTACAGACAAGATTCCTGGATTTATCGGTATAATCATAATACTTAAACTAGTATAATAGATAAATTAAGCCTGTTATAAGAGCAGGCAAAATGGGTTCATTATAATTTTAATTTGATAATGCCATAGCATTGATATACTAGATTCTGTTCCAATAAGAAGTGAAATATCTTATTTTACAAAATGCAGAAAAATTGGAGATGTTATTATCAAACCTATTTCAACAATCAAAACACTCCTCGAATCTACTAGTTTTATTTCATTCCTATTTATACACACAGAAAGTAGAGTGAAATACTCTGTTAAACTTGTGATTTTTCTTATCTCAAAAATAAATGTTCTGAGAACATTTATATAGAATATGAGTCTAAATACATTTTAAACATTTAACTGTGTTCTTGCACTCTAATTTTGCCCTGAATCGAGCAAAAGGAAATACATTTCCCACGCATTTCTTTATTTCAGACATCATTTCTGAAAGGATCCATGAAGTTTAAGCACTCAAAATTTCTTGTATTCTAAGATGAACCCACGGAAGAATTGTAATTCTTAATTTTAAAAGCACATACATGCTAAAAGAATACTTTCAGAATCTTTTTTAAAATACTTTCAGAACCTTAAATGTGATGCCAACACTTCCATTTATTATTTGGATCAATGAATAATGGCAGAGTCTAAAATAACCTGAAACTTACGGAAAGAAATTAAAGGGAAAGATCAATAAAATAGAAAATTTTGAGTTTCTTTGCAATAAATATTTTCAGCACATCAACCTGTCTATATATTATATAATCTGAAATACAACACAGTGACCTGTGATATAAGAGGAATAGCGTTACACCAGCATTAGACCAGAGGGCTGTTTCTTCCATCTTGTGACTTTAGACAAGTCATTACCCTTTCTGAACTTTCATTTTCTTGTAATTTTGGTTTCTATAAAGTGACAATGCATATTGTGAAAAGATTGTAAAAACTGATCAGTCCGCCAACTGTATTAGAAAAATAAAATCAGTAAATGCTAAAATGTATTTTTAAACAATACCCTGTCCTAACTAAATGATAAAAACTTTATATAGTTATCTCAGATTATTCCTATAGCAACCATATGGAACAGATTATATTACTATCTTCAATTCACAAAAGAAAAATAACAGGCCCATGAATCTTAAGTAAATTACCACAGCTCAGAAGTTCAAAACTGGGAACCAAACCAAACTTGTCTGGTTTCAGATAGTAAAGTGTAATTACTCTGCTATCTATTTCTATATGGACTGTCTAATATACAGAAAAACAGAAAACTCACTATGTTTTCCTTAGATCAATGTATCTATAAATTGCATTATTTAGTTGCTCTTCAATAGGACATATGGTAGGAAAAAGAAGATAAGATGCTGGGTAAACTTTGGACTTATTAAAATTTAGAAAACAAAATGAGAAAATTAATGGAGACAACATGAAAACAAGTAGTACAGTTATATATTATATTGATTCAAAATGTTACATGATTATGTTTTTAATGAAATAATAATTATTTCAATAGTTACAATTGTTCAAAATTCATGAACCCAGATTTCTAAGTTAAAACCAGTATATAATATTACTTTTAAAGAAGCATGTTAAGGACATTGTCTTGGTGTAAATATTAGGTGAAGTCAATTATTTTCAGTTACTATAAGCCAATTTTAAATATTTAAATTTAAATATTTAATTTGATAAAATCCTTGGATACAGACATAAGAGACAAATCATTTAAGCTAAGTAAAATTGTACATGAGAACTGTTAGCATACTATGAACTAAATTCCTAAACTGTCATGATTTTTTATAGGTCTTGATGAAGCTAAATGACTACTCTAAACTCTCCTTTGGTCACTCATCTACCTTCATTCAAGAGAGAATGTAATTTTGATGGATTTGGCTCCTTTCTCTTCTCCCCTCACATTTTACGTCCATATCACATTTAAGTTTTTGTTTCTTGCACAATAAAGCCATTTGAATGCAAGTGGATCTCTTAATTGAGGAGTCTGTAGATGTACCTCAAGGATCTTTGAAACCTTGACATTTCAAGGCAAATTTAGTATGAGTTTCAGTAAACAAGTTTATCTGGGGGCAAAGTTCATAATGTTATCTAATTCTCAAGGTGGTCCACGGTCTAACAGTGATTAAGTACGTCTTCTCCAGGATGACACTGAACATCTAAACTTACAACTAAATCATTGGAACCAGAAAAGAACTAAGCTATGATGTTCCAATCCAAGGGACCACAAAGTGACTCTTGAGAGCCCTGGAAACTCTGGAGTTAACATAAAATTTAAGTGCTAATGTTAAATCATTCCCAGGAGGAAATTCTGGGCACAGGCAAGCTACAGATGACCACGACTACAAACACACATACATGGCAAAATTACAGAAGTTGATGGAGGCTAGACCTGCATGACCAGATTCCTCCAGACTGGAAGCTATGGTCTCACATCTGTCCAAACATAAACATGAGCATGTGCATGTACACACACACACACACACACACACACACCAGGAAGTTTCTGGAATTGAGGTCTTCCAGTCTACAAACATTGATGAATACTTAAAGTCCAAAAATAGGGTTTTCCCTTAAACACATATTACAAGGTAAATAAATGGGTTGTTTATGTGCTTGCTCCATATTTAACACATCCTGCCAGAGAAAATACAAATCACTCAACCCCTACAAATTGCTTACCTGTCACCCATCTAATCTTTTGCTGAAATTCTCAACAGATGTGCTATTATTAGGAATGATCTGTAGCCTTTCACCAGCTCTCTCATTCAAATTCTAGAGTCTGGAAGAGAGGCATAGTCAGGAGCATGGTATGGCTGAGCCTCATTTGCTGTGACCATTAATAACTATTAATTTCTTAAAAAACAAAGTAAAAGGGGCACCTGGGTGGCTCAGTCATTAAGTGTCTGCCTTCAGCTCAGGTCATGATCCCAGGGTCCTGGGATCGAGCCCCACATCGGGCTCCCTGCTCAGCCGGAAGCCTGCTTCTCCCCCTCCCACTCCCCCTGCTTGTGTTCCCTCTCTCACTGTCTCTCTCTGCCAAATAAATAAATAAAATCTTAAAAAAAAACAACAACAACAAAGTAAAAATGTGGAAGAGGTAGAATTTATTTTATTAATTAAAAAAAAAACATTGATCACCAAATAGGTACAAAGTACTGTAAGAATTATTGTGGGGCATATAACAATAATGATGTTTAATAATAATATGCAATCAACAGTTATACAATATATACTATAGGCCAGTCAATCTTCTATTTGTTTACACATATTTACTCATTTAATATGTACCCATGGACTACATGTTGTTGTTGTTGCTGCTGCTGTTGTTATGCGAGAGAAATGAATAATTTTCCCCAAATGGGGCTGGGATTTGAATCCACATAGTTTTGTTTTTTTTTTCTTTTTTTTAAAGAGAGAGAGAAAACAAGAGCAAGGGGAAGGGGGGGATGGGGAAGGGGCAAAGGCAGAGGGAGAGAGAGAATCAAGCAGGCTCCACACCCAGTGCAGAGTCTGACACAGGGCTCAATCTCACGACCCTGAGATCATGACCTGAGTTGAAATTAAGAGTTGGATGATTAATCGACTGAGCCACTCAGGCGCCCCACAGATAGTTTTGCTTTAAAGTCCATGCTCTTAACCATGTGAACAGTACTATACAAGCATTTCCAGTCTGGTAGGTGAAATAAAATATGAAGCAAACTACTTTGAAATAAAAAAAAAAATCTTACATATAAAGCACTTTTGCATATATTAATCTTCACCAATAACCTCCTGAAATAATTTGTTACTGCTCTTCATTTTCCGTATGTGAAAACAACTTCAAAGCAGATATAAGATAGTAAAAAATTTATGGGCTTTAGATTAGGATAAACCCTTAAAGTTTTAGCTCAAAATTATCCTTATCATGTGACCTTGAGCAATAAATAGAATGGAAATTAATATTTTTGATTTATTGATATATGTGTCAGGCTCTGTAACAAGGATTTTACAGGTATTACTTTATTCCACACGTAGTACTCTGTTAGGTACTATTATTATGCTCATATATAAATGAGGAAACTGAGGCTCAGAGAGATTAAGTAATTAAGTACACAAGATCGTAAACCACTAAGTGGTAGAGCTTAGCTTTGAACTCTAGCAATTCAATCCACCAGCCTTCATTATCTTACTACTAGGACATACAACCTTTAATCAGAGATACTCATTAAGGTACCCTATATCAAACTGGGCATTCAGTCAATGTTCATTCCTTTATCCCTAAATTCGCTAAGTAACATTTCCAAGGACATCCACTGCCCACAAGGTAAAGTCAACTTTCATGATTTTACTATTACCTTTCCACATCATCTCTCTCCCTTATATCCGCATACCATACACTCCAGTGACTCAAAACCTCCTGCGGCTGCTTTAGCTGTAACAGCACCAGCGCTTCTCTGAAGCTGTTCAAGCTCTTCTGATAATTCATATCACATAATCAAAATCTGACTCCTTGACTTAGATATCACATTCTATTTTAAAAAGATTTATTTATTTATTTTAGAGAGAGTGGGGGGGGGAGGGACAGAGAGAGAGAGAATCTCAAGTAGACTTCCCATTGAGTGCAGAGCCCACACGCGGTTCAGTCTCATGACACCAAGACCATGTCCTGAGCCGAAATCAAGAGTTGGACACTTAACCGACTGAGCCACTCAGGTGCCCGTTGGATAACACATTCTTAAGAAAACCTTTCCTGAACTTCCAAAATCAAATGATCCACTAATGTACTACCATAGCATCCTGTCCCTGCCATTTCTTTCCCCCTTAGTACTCATCAAACTCTGTTACACCTGCCTGTCTACTTTTCCTGCTGGCCTATGAGCCCTATGAACATAAGAACTATATTCTGTCCACCACTGTCTCCAAGGTAAGGCCTGATACAGTGCAGGAACTAAATAAGTATTTGTTAAACAAATGAGTAAATAAAGGAATAAGTGGATTGTTAATGACTGAAGTTGAAATACCCATTTAAGAGGATTAAATAACCTAGACTTTCCTTGCTAAAATCTAAAAAAATAAATAAATGTTGACCTTAGCAGTTTATTAGTGATCACGAATCAGACCACCAAAGCCAGTGATATATTGTTAAACCAAGTTTAAACTCAAAAGAGAATTACTGTAAATCATTATTACCAGTCATGGCAATATAAGAGTATAAAGAGAGAATGTTTTTATAACTTACTCTCAATTTTCAAGGAAAGAAAGCTGAATGTCAACAGAATGATAACTAAATTGCTATATCAACATTATGTATTATCTTAACTTTAGCAGACTATTTAAAAGAAGTAGATGATGGCATGCTCTCTTCCTAATATGATACACTTGAGTAGTGGCCAGATGCCCATATTATTTAAATCATGACTATAAAGTCAGGCTGATGAACAAAAACAGACTTAAAAGATCAAATGTATTCTTTTATGTGCACATTTTATTGGAATATACTGAAAAATCCCAGAAACTCTTTAAGGCAAGATTAAACTCTTATACATTCCTTTAAAATTAGTATTTGACATTAACATAGTTATTTTCCAAATTTAAAAATCATTCTTTTGAATCATTCATTACAAAATACCCACAACCATTACTGGGATGTTAAGACAGAACTTTAATGAATAAAACCTTTAAATATTTCATGCCATAGAAATGATAAATTTTACACTAATGATGTCAAGTAATAGTAAAAATAATAAAAACTTTATAAGGAATAAAATTATTTTCTCTAAAATTTATCAGTGAAACATACTTCTACAAAAAGAATCCATGAAAGCAACGGATGTTGTCAACAGATTTGACTTTCTTTTAATTAGTGTTAACCCTTGCCAACAGTAATGATATTAAAGTTTTCTCAGTCTCTCCCCAATAGGAAATAAGTAGGAGGGATATCCAGGGATGAAATGTTTATTTATTCAAAGGGTGCTTACTAGTTTTCATTTGGAGACAATGTCTACTGGAGAAGAGTCAGCTTGGTTAAGAGAAGATAAAATCTGACCAGAACACAGAGGAGAAAACTTTTCTAAGGCATCTAACACAAATAAGAGTTTGGGATGTTGATTTTTCATTAGACTCTGGGCTTTCCAAAGTTTGGACACAAATGTAATCATTGAAATGATCTGCTGACTTAGACAAACTGAACTTGTTTCTAACATTATTATACTAATTACTATGGAAACTGTTCACATACTATCAAAAGACAGAGTTTCACTTTCTGGGCAGTTTAATCAAAGCTTATTCTTATGAATTACTCAAGTTCTATGGCTGAATAGCAATATTTGATAAAATGCAGTTTAAGTAAAAATCACAAAGCAAGTTTGTCTTTGTTAAGTAAAAACTGCTATAGTAGGAATGCTTCATTCTGCCTGACACTCTGCTGAAAAAGTGGGTGCCAACTTCAATGCTTGCTTCAACACTTCCAGCTCTCTATGGAAGTATTGGCTTAAACATCCTAAAAGTATGAATTACAATTTTTTTAACTAAAACTTTTTAAAAATAATTTTTACTTAAATAATGGACTTTTTCTTATATTTAAAGCATTATGCTGTTAACTCCAATTACTCTAATTACTCTCATATTATTAGAACTTTATAAAGGATGCAAAAAGGTCTTGGGTAACCAGTAAATTATTTAGTGATAGCATTGCTCCTTGAGAAGTCTTAATATCATGATTTACTAAAATAATTTAGACTATTTACACAATTAAGTATGGACTGTCTTTATTCTTAATTTCCTTCCTTTCTTCCTTTCCTTTCCTTTTCTCTTTCCTTTCCTTTTTCCTTTCCTATCCTTTTTCCTTTCCTTTCCTTTTTCCTTTCCTATCCTTTTTCCTTTCCTTTCTTTTTTCCTTTCCTTTCCTTTCCTTTTCTTTCTTTTCCTTTCCTTTTTTGTTAGAGTCTATGAAGAAAAGATGAAGATCCTCATCTTATCTATGATCATCTTGAACCTTACTACATTCTTCTTAGTAAGTTTTCAATGACCTTTAACAAGTAATTTTTTTTCTCACTTAGAAAAAGATAAAGAGGTTCATATCAATCATATGCCAAAAAGAAATCTTAGAGTCAAATATCATTGTGTTTGTAACCAGGATAAGGCATGTTTTGTTGCTTTAAGAAATTTACCATGAACTCTGATTATTATATCCCTCTTTACATATTCATGTAGTGGGATTATAAAATGTCCACACAAAAATGTGCACATGGATGTTTATAGCAGTTCTATTCATAATTGCCAGAACTTGGAAGCAACCAAGATGTCCTTCAGTGATGAGTGAATAAACTGTGGTACATCCAAATAATGGAATATTATTTGGTACTAAAAAAAAAAAAAAAAAAAAAAGAGCCATCAAACCATGAAAAGACATGGAAAAATTTAAATGCAAATTACTAAGTGAAAGAAGCCAATCTTTCTTCATACTGTATAGTTCCAACCATAATACATTCTGGAAAAAGCAAAACTGAAATCAGTGGTTACCAGGAGTTAGGAAGAATGAATAGGTAAAGTACAAAGAATTTTTAGGGTAGTGAACCATTCTATAAGATACTATAGTGGTGGATACATGCCATTACACATTTGTCAAAACTCACAGAATGTACAACATTAAGAGTGAAATCTATGTAAACTATGGACTTTGAATAATGATGTGCATATGTAAGTTCACTGACTGTAACAAAGGTACCACCCTGGTGTGGTATACTGAAAGTAGGGGAGACTGCATATGTTGAGGCAGAGAGTATATAGAAACTCTCAATAACTTCTACTCAATTTTGCTATAAGCCTAAAACTGCTCCAAAAAGTAGACTTAAAAAAATAAAAATAAAATCTGAAGAAAAATTAAAAATGGTTACTTTTTTATTTTTACTAGTGAATATTTTTAAATTCAACCAATGTGACTTGATTGTGACCAATGCCACATATTTTTTAAAATTTGCATACTTTTTTATTTGCAGACAAGTCAGAGTCTTAAAACTTATGACCAGTCAAGACAAAAGCTATTGAGGCTGAAATCACCTTCCCAAACCAGAAAACCCAAGTCCTCACATGTCCAGGCTGCACTAAGACAGGCCCAAGCCCAGACATCAAAGCAGTCATCAAGCCGGGCTTCACTTACCGAGACTCAACCAAAATCACCTTCATCAGTTTTACCAAACCAATCCCTAGCAGCTAAATTTGAAAAATCTTCAACTTCCAAGTCTACATCCAAGCGCTCATTATCTTCCCAAGATGCAGCAAAAAGGTCTACCCTTACCAAAAAGCAATTCTTAGCTAATAAGATTGCACAAAAACAGCCACAATCAAAATCAACTTCAAAAAAACAGAACTAATCCACAAGTCTGCACACAAACTGATTTCAGCTGACAAGTCTTGAGTCCAAACAACCATCTCCCACCAAAACTGCTATAAAAAGGAAGAAAACTACTAAGCCTAAGCAGAAACAGTCAAAAATTACCAAGTCCCTACCCAAGCAGACATCATTTTCCCACCAGACAGGAAAAAGGTCTTCAGGTGCCAATACTACACGAATATCAGCTGTAAAGACAGAAAAACAAAAGGCTCCAGCTGCTACACTTGCAGTTAAACAGACATCATTTTCCCAAGGTGCAGTGAGGAGCCATCTAGTTCCTAAGTCTAAACGGCCAACGTCTAAAGTTTCTAAGAGTGAAACAAAGAGAGCTTCTTCCAGGAGGTCTCCACCAAACAATTTACCAGGCTCCAGGTCGGTTTCAAAAAGAATTGCTAAGTTCACAGCCAAATCTCAAGGATGTAGTTCTTTTTTTTTTTTTTTTTTTTAAAGATTTTTTATTTATTTGACAGAGAGAGACACAGCGAGAGAGGGAACACAAGCAGGGGGAGTGGGAGAGGGAGAAGCAGGCCTCCTGCTGAGCAGGGAGCCCGATGTGGGGCTCGAACCCAGGACCCTGGGATCATGACCTGAGTGGAAGGCAGACGCCCAACGACTGAGCCACCCAGGCGCCCCAAGGATGTAGTTCTGCCAGAAGCCAGCGTCTAGCTTCCAAACACAAACCAAGGAAGATGAGACCTTTGCATTCTGTTAACCAGTCTCCAGTGGATCCAGCATTCCTACGTGCTCCCAGGCACCCTGTGCACAAACCTCATCCACCACTATCTTGTCTAATAAAATCTCCTCCATCTCAACTTCATACTCCTATATCTAAACCTCATAAGCCTTTTCAAAATCAACCAAAACAGCAGCCATCTGAGAATTCTGTAGAGGCAGCTCCTGCATCACACATAGCACCAACTACTGTCTTTGCACAATAACCACTGGAGAGCCTAATGATATTACTACTAGCATAGCTCAAATTACACCTAATGCAAAATCCCGCACTACCACCCTCTCACCTGCTACTACCACCTCTGCATCTCGAATCACCACCCAGTTGGCTGATACCACCACCACCAGACAAGAGACCACTATCCGGGAAGATGACACAGCTACCGATGGAACTGGCACTACTGCTACGGCAACCACTTCTGCAGTTGACACCACCACCACCAGTAGTGGTACCGCTACCGAAGAGACTGCTGTGACTGCTCCCGTGACCAGCCCCACAGCCACTGCGGTGAGCACCAACAGTGCCAGGGGCACTGGAACTGACACTGCGGCCGCTGCAGAGGTTCCGAAAACCACCCAGCTGCTCCAGGAGTGAACACGTCCACCCTTGGCACTGCTCTGCTTGTGACCGACATCACTTCTGCTCCCCCTAATGCCACCACTGCTACGAGTACAACTGCTGACACTGTGCCTGAAGATGTCACCCACCCTGAAGAGTATCCCTATGGCACTGAAGATTATGATTCAGCCTTGGATTATGAATATGACCCAGGGCTTGCTGAAGATCCCACTGCCATTCCAGAATCGAATGCCACAGGCCCCATTACTCCTTCAACTCCAGCGGCCCCTTCTCCTAAATAAAAGGCCTCAGAACCTACAACTGATAACACTACCAAGAACCCACAGGGGACAGCTACTGCACATAGACCCTGAAGACTGACTTAATACCCCAACTGATAATCAAAGCATTAAGGAGGGCACGTGATGTGATGAGCACTGGGTGTTACATGCAACTAATGAATCTTTGAACACTACATCAAAAACTAATGATGTACTATATGTTGGCTAATTGAATTTAAATTAAAAAAAGGTATGAGGGGCGCCTGGGTGGCTCAGTCGTTAAGCGTCTGCCTTTGGCTCAGGTCATGATCCCAGGGTCTTGGGATCGAGCCCCGCATCGGGCTCCCTGCCCAGCGGGAGGCCTGCTTCTCCCTCTCTCACTCCCCCTGCTTGTGTTCTCGCTCTCCCTGTGTCTCTCTCTGTCAAATAAATAAATAAAATCTTAAAAAAAAAAAGGTATGAAATACTGAAGATCTGAGTAGTGAAAATACCATAATTCTTTAAGCATACTGTACTGTACATTTTAGCCTTTCTTCGTCTATCACCCAATATCATTTCACATATTTGAAATACCCTAAGAATTGTGATTGCATTTTTTAAAAAATATTTTTTAAAGTAATCTCTACACCCAACGTGGGGCTCCAACTCACAACCCCTAGATCAAGAGTCACATGCTCTACCCACTGAGCCAGCCAGGCACCCTGAGAACTGTCATCTCAAGAATCCCTAAATCCTCTTAATTCCCCTCTTAAGCAATGAAATCTCCCATTCACTGACCTTCACTATATTATCCCCCTAAAATTTGTCTCTTACAGTTCAAAATAATAATTTATTAACTTGGTGAATTTCACTTTTATGAAAGGAAATGAACACTTAACAGGTGTTACCTATGGAATAATAAGAATCCCTTATGCAGGATATGAGATTTCTAGGATACTAGAAAACTGGAAGCAGACATATTATTCAGAGAACCTGGAAAATAAACATGCTTTTTTTCCCCCAAATGAAAAGTTGGCCCTGCTAAATACCAAGAGGGTTCCAGAGGTCTGTAAATATTTCTTCATACAGAAAAGACTATTTAAATTATTCCTGAGCTATGAAGCACTGAAAGACCAAGAAAGAGCTTAGATTCGGTAAGATGCTGTTTTGTATGGACAATGTCACTGACGTCTTTGGGACCAGCTCTTCCCCCCCACCCCACCACTGTAACTATATGCTCATAGACTGGGACCCAAGTAGAACTAAACTGATAAATCCTACCCCTGTCCTTTCTCTCCATGACCATCACACTTCATTAAAACTTCTATATCCTCTGAGAAATAAGTAGGGGCTTGATCTTCTTTTATAGGGCCTGCATGTTTGTGTGAGAGAGAAGGAGAGAAAGAGAGACGAAGATGGGGGGGAGGAAGTTGCCTGTCAATCTATAGCACACCTGAAAGGCTGTACTCACATTTATTATTTCCATTTCCTACCACAAATTCCTTCTTCCTTTCTACAATGTGGAGTCAAATGGCATATATGTAACAGTAATTTAGAGTTGAAAAAAAAATAAAGTTTTTTTTTCTCCTCATTCTGAATATATTTTAGGTTTATCAATTTTTATCTTAACATATTCCTTCTCAAGACTACCCCACAGAAAAATTTTAAATCAGTGTACTCATATTGGATGGGAACACTTTCATAATCTGGATTGGTATTATAAAAGCAAACCAAACTAGTAGATAAGATGTCCCTTCTTTTTACAGCCTTTGAGGATAGTTTACATGTAGGTGAGAAATATCATAAGGATTTGCTAAGCACAGGCTTAAATCGGGATCTGTTCCACAGCTCCATGAATGCATATGTCTAAAAGATTTCTGCTGATATTCTCATTCTTAGGCACTTATGACCTTTTATACATCTAAAATGTTGTCCAAGGCTCTTTCCTGTGTAAACAGTTTCTAATTTCAGATAATTGCATATATTAAATTAACACAATCAACCTCATATTTTGACCATCTACAAATAGCAAGTCTCTGTGCTAAGCACTATAAGACAATACAAAAAGACCCCAAATATTGACAATGCTCTAAGGGAGCTGAGACTAAAGGCAGGCATATAGCATATCTATATAATTAATGATGGCACAATCCAAAATGGAAGAGATTTCTTACCGACTGAGAGACCAGGGCAGTAATCATGGGAAAAAAAGAAAAGGAAAAGTGTATGCAAAAGGTGTTATTTGAACTGGATGTTAAAGAACAGGTTGAATTTTTACTTTCTCAATTTTTCTGATTTAAAGAGAACTTTTAACAACTGAATTAGTTACCAATAAGTAAAACATTTTAAAAAATAGGAGAACTCATGAAAGTCCAGATTTTCCTCCAGTACACAAAAGATCTGGTATTGTGGCCATGCAGTCTTGCATGACAACTGTCAACCACAGCAATGCTACTCAAAGAGTGGTCTGCAAACTGGCTGCTAATCCACAAACTGTTACAGACCAGTCAAGAGTGAAGGACATAAATCAATGTTGTTAATGCACACAGGTTTTTTTTTTTTCAGCTTCCTTTATATTAATTGATTTATTCATGTTTTCATTCATTTATTTAGCAGTAAGACTTTCTTGCTGACAAAAGCAATATATTCTGGTGCAAACTCTTCATCTAACCCCTGACCTGTCCTTTGAGTATCAGTGAACTGGAAGTAAGAAATGGCTACTCCTTGCTTTCATTAATGAGGCATGCTCTCCCCCAGTCTCCACCATGCCTCCTTCACAGATTCACTGTTAACTAGGTCCTCTAGACATTTAAACTTATAATCCTTGCTCTTAACAATGAAATCACATAAAATGTCTGAAAAGGAAAGTAGAATTCCCTGAGATGTGATTTAGGCCTGGGGTGAGAGCTAGTAAAGGCCTAATGGGGAAGCTGAAGGAACAATTTTGAGAGATGTTAAGTAATAAATACCAGCAGAACTTGATACTTGGTGTTTTTGGTAAGATAGCGGTGAAGAAGCAGCTTATTTTCTGGCTTGGATGACTAGTTGGAAGGTAATACCACAGACCAAAACTGAAAGAGTCAGTCTGCAAGAAAGAACTTACTTTGAGATACTCTATCCCCTCTCTTCTAGCTCTATGAGCCAGATTGTATAACCTTTGTGTCCTAAAAACTGAGATCATAGCATCATTTCAAGTACCCATGGTGCATTTACAAAAATGGATCATAGGTTAAGCCACAGATATAACTTCCCCACATGTTAAAAACACAGAAATCTTACAAGTGGAGACCTCTTGCTAGAACACAACAAAACTAAAAATTAATTTTAAGTCTAACCAAAAATATCCAATTACTCTTCCAAAGGAACAAAACTGTAATTAGGGGTGCCTGGGTGGCTCAGTCGTTAAGCATCTGCCTTCGGCTCAGATCATGATCCTAGGGTCTTGGGATCGAGCCCCGCATCGGGCTCCCTGCTCAGCGGGAGGCCTGCTTCTCCCTCTCCCACTCCCCCTGCTTGTGTTCCCTCTCTCACTGTGTCTCTCTGTGTCAAATAAATAAAATATTTTTTAAAAACTAATTAAACAATATTAATAAGGAATTAAAATGAGTTTTAGTCTCATTAAAAATGAGACTAAATAATCAAGCTAGTGGGATGTAATCAAAGTTACATGAAGAAGTAAAATGCTGTATTCATTATTACCATTTGAAGATCATATTATCAAAAAGGTATATTCCTAGTTATTTAGCAAATGAATTCCAAATAGGGTAGGGGGAACATAAAAAGACAAAGATCTTTTTTTCCAGTTTTACTGGGGCATAATTGACAAACACAATTGTATAGATTTAAAATTTAACAATGTGTTAATTTGATATATTCCTACATTGTGACATGATTACCACAATCAAGTTAATTAACACATCCATCACCTCAAATAGTTACTTAAAAGAAAATTTTTTTTTTTTTAAAGATTTTATTTATTTGACAGAGAGAAAGACAGCCAGAGAGGGAACACAAGCAGGGGCAGAGGGAGAGGGAGAAGCAGGCTTCCCGCTGAGCAGGGAGCCGGATGCGGGGCTTGATCCCAGGACCCTGGGACCATGACCTGAGCCGAAGGCAGACGCTTAACGACTGAGCCACCCAGGCGCCCCAAAGGAAAATTTTTTATTAAGTTCAGCACTAATGGTGATGCTGATCATATAGATTTTCACATTTTCCTCAAAGCTGACAGCACTTTTGAAAAAGAAACAATTGCTATATCTCCAAATGGTGACAATCCCAATGATGATTATATTTTAATATAATATGTGCAGTGGATAATGCTATAATCACAGTTTGTAAAAAGGTATGCTCAAGAGTATATATCAAGAACAGGGGCGCCTGGGTGGCTCAGTCGTTAAGCGTCTGCCTTCGGCTCAGGTCATGATCCCAGGGTCCTGGGATCCAGCCCCGCATCAGGCTCCCTGCTCTGCGGGAAGCCTGCTTCTCCCTCTCCCACTCCCCCTGCTTGTGTTCCCTCTCTCGCTGTGTCTCTCTCTGTCAAATAAATAAATAAAATCTTTAAAAAAAAAAAAGAAAAAGAACCAAGCTAGAGAACCAACTATGTAGCACTGTAGCAGTTAATTAAGAAATTAAGTTTTCATTTTAAACGTTATTGATTTACTGACACACAAAATAATTTACTGCAATTTTCTATTGCTGTACAGAGCAATACTTTCAACCCCATTAAAAAAAGAGTTACGTGACAGATGAATCACTTGAGGAGATAATTATGGAAGACTATATGGAAGCATGTATCGATTTATAGCACCTAATAAAATCTACTTTGATCTCCAACTTCATCTGCCAATATAATTTTCAATTTTGAGAGTCATTATTCCAAAGTTCTGTTGTTCTTCAAACCCCTATTAATAGAACACATGAACATACAGCTGCTGCTGTTTGTGTTACTACTATGTTATACTACTACTAATAATAATAATAGCTAACATCCCCACAATGCTTACTGTGGGATAGGCACTATTGTAAATATTTCACAAACATTAATTCATTTAATCCTTACAACAATCCTATGGAATAAGAATTATCATTATGCTCATTTTACAGAGAAAACTAAGGCACGGAGAAGTAAGCCGTTTGTGCAAGATCACACTGCTACCAGGCAGGGCAGCTAGGATTGAATTCAAGTATGTCGGCTCCGTGCCTGTCTACTGCCCAGAACAGACACTCAACCTGAATGTCCAATTTAAAATATTCATATACTGGTATCAGTTGATATTCTCAATACTCTTTTCATTTTATAATCTGTAAGTATTTTTTAATTGAGTGAAATTTTATCATAAACTATCTTACTGGGCAAAAAATTCATTGAGTTTTCCATGATTTTTCATGAAGCTCAAAGAATGCTTTTAAGAACAATGACACTGAATAATTAAAAACAGTAGCTAATATTGGAAATATAATGAAAGATGTGATACTGCATTAGAAAAATCTATTATCATTAGAAAGTTGTAGTTATTCAACTTGTAAACTGCTGAGGTAATATTAAAACACTATAAATTAGTTTGAGACAGACAAGAAGAAGATATGGTAGTGAAGATGAAAAGATATAAAAGAAAGGCACACTCTAAATTGTTTAGTTTTCCAGGAGTGGAAGTAAAATCTATATTAATGTCAAAGGGGTGCCTGGGTGGCTCAGTCGTTAAGCATCTGACTTCGGCTCAGGTCATGATCCCAGAGTCCTGGGATCCAGCCCCACATCAGGCTCCCTGCTCAGCGGGAAGCCTGCTTCTCACTCTCCCACTCCCCCTGCTTGCGTTCCCTCTCTTGCTGTGTCTCTCTGTCGGATAAATAAAATCTTAAAGTTATTAGTATCTCCTAATTTATAGACATACTATAATAATATACACATTTAAAGATCTTGTCATTTTTATCTAAATATCTTAATATTATATAACAAGAGGGGAGAAATAGAATATTATCAATATTGCAATCTTTAAAAGAACCTATATACGTAATAGAAAGGCATAAAGAAATAGTTCTAAGTTTATTTAGGAATGATTTTTTTCTATATTTTCTTCCAAGCGTTGTTCAAATTCAATCAAGCATTTTTGGTATTTGATAAATGTTTCTCAGATATTCAGTAGCACCTATCTTCAATTTAAATGTGATATATTTTGAGGACCATAAAACTTTTCCCTGCATCTTGTCAGTGTACTTTCAAGTTTCTCAAGAGTACTCATTAGTCTTCAATAAAACTTAATGAAAGCAAATTAATCTTTGAGTGAAGGAATTTTATCTATTTTTTAAAGATTTTATTCACTTATTTATCAGAGAGAGAGAGATAGAGCACAGCAGGGAGAGTGGCAGGCAAAGGGAGAAACAGGGTCCCGGCTGAGCAAGGAGCCTGATGTGGGACTCAATCCCAGGACCCTGGGATCACTACCTGAGCTGAAGGCATATGCTTAACTGACGGCCACCCAGGCATCCCAGAATTTTAAATAACTGGATGAAACTAAAATTAGTATTTTATGTCATTTATATTTTAATTTTAAATATTATTTGAAGAGTAATCATTTATTTTGAAATTTTGGGAAATAGAAAAACAAACAAAACACAATTATCGTTCCACCCAGAGGGAGGAAAAATGGTCTTCTAATCCAAATGTGTACATCTCACACTGCTATAAAATATGTTCTCTACATATAAGGACAAGTTCTATGTCATTAAACAACATCATATAAAAGGCTTTATATTACTAATGCATTATAATTTATGTAACCAATTTTCTTTTTAGGTAGATATATTTTCTGTTTTTTCTTTTACAAACAGTTGTATGACACACATTGCTGGGATCCAAAATCATTTCTATGGGATAGATTCCTAGACATGAAATGAATGAAGGCAACACAACATTATATACAGACATTTGTCTTTAGAGATTTTACAAACATTTTATATTCTGACTGCTGATTTTGGAAAGCCATAAAGGGCCAGTGGCAAATGTAAGCAGTGAAATGGTTTGACCTAAAACTATCACATCCTTGCTATGAGACCTTGGTCTGGCACAGACCAGTTAGAAGACCGTTAATATAAGCCAGATTCTCCAAGCCAATGATGGTGGCTTGGATGAGGAAGTCAAAAAGAAGAAAGATCCTACATACTCTTTGAAGGACTTGTTGATTAACTAGATGTGAGGTATGAGGTAAAGAGAGGGTCACAATGACCCAAGTTTTTGGTCTGAAAAGCTGAAAAGATGTTGAAGCCTAAAAATATAGCAGGTGTTGATTGTCGTTTAAGGAAGATTAAGAGTTCCATTTTGAAAACATCAAACTTGAGATGTTTCTCAGTGATCTCAATAGCGATATCAAGGACAGAGTTGGATATTCAAGTCTGGAGTATAGGAGAGAAGTCAGGATCAGCAAGATTATATGTTTAGGAGTTGATGCCATAGAAATGGCATTTAAAACCGTGAGACTAGATGAGATCATCAAAGCAGTGACTGTAGATAGAAAATGGAAGAGTCAAGCAACAAGCCCTGGGACACTTCAATATTAAGAAGTTTCTAAATAAACTCTAAGTTATTATTTTAATTATTTTTATTAATAAGAAATTTAATATGTTCTCTTTGATTAAATATCTGAATCCCCTTGTGTTAACACTAAGGAAGATATAATAAAATATTTAAACAAAGATAAACATATAATGTTAACAAGGGATATTTTCCCACTGCAAATATTGTTAGCCAAGTGGACACCAAGTGAGAGAAAGCATACTACACAGAAGGAACAGCTAAAGCAAAGATCAAGATCCTTCTCTTAGAAAGTTATTAAACAAAACAACTTATGTTTCTGATGTCTGACAAGAATCTCTTCACCCAAAAATCCTCTTGGCTATGTCACAATGTTTGAATAACAAAACTATAATTATGAATTTCATAAAGGGATATATAGTGACTAGTGTTCTAAAGCAAATGGAAAACTAATAAGCGAAAGAAAGCAAATCACATTATGGGTCAAATCAGTGTAACACTCTTAAGTGTATGTGACCTTTCCAGTTTGAACTGATGATCTCAAGTCTCATGAAGAGACAGTATTATGTATTGTTCTGTTACTAACATGTTTACTACATTGTTAATTATCCAGCAGACATTCAGATCAAGAGGCTTTCTGAAGCAAAGGTGAATTAGAAGACATGTTCTTCTAATAGTAGAGGAATTGCCCAGTTGAAATATGTTGGGTCTACCAAAAGTGGTCGTTTTGAAAGAAGAAGGCTATTCTCTTCCACTTATTCTTTCATTAGTGCCATAATCATTATTTTGATGTATTCTCACAGAGCAATCACAGAGCATAAGAGAAAAATTGTTTACTATTTTTGAATGAATGAATGGGATTTATTATAAAAAATGCCTTAAGTATGAGATTTAGAGTTATAATCAATATTTTTACATTCAAGTCAATTAAGGTGAACAGCTGTTAATTCAATTCAATATATAAATGGTTAGGGTTGTTAACCAGATTTACAAACAACTTTACAATGTATTTTATGCATTACTAAACATCCTCATTTAAATATAAGAACACCTTATAATGTAAATTAGGAAAATATTACCCTTTTTTTACAGATAGGTGAAATGATCTCCCTATGGTCAAATTGCTAAGTGGAAGCAAGATTTAAATATAGAACTCCTCCTTCTAAGGACAACTTCATTTACCATCCAAACACTACCATAATTACTTCTTCAATGAATTTTCAAATACACCAATTAATTTTCACACCGGCATTTCCTCAGGCACAGAATTTTTTTTTTTTTTTAGTTTTAATTTTTTTTATTGTTATGTTAATCCCCATACATTACATCATTAGTTTTAGATATAGTGTTCCATGATTCATTGTTTGTGCATAACACCCAGTGCTCCATGCAGAACGTGCCCTCCTCAATACCCATCACCAGGCTAACCCATCCTCCCAACCCCCTCCCCTCTAGAACCCTCAGTTTGTTTTTCAGAGTCCATCGTCTCTCATGGTTCTTCTCCCCCTCCGATTTCCCCCCCTTCATTCTTCCCCTCCTGCTACATTCTTCTTCTTCTTTTTTTCTTTCTTAACATATATTGCATTATTTGTTTCAGAGGTACAGATCTGAGATTCAACAGTCTTGCACAATTCACAGCGCTTACCAGAACACATACCCTCCCCAGTGTCCATCACCCAGTCACCCCATCCCTCCCACCCCACCCCCCACTCCAGCAACCCTCAGTTTGTTTCCTGAGATTAAGAATTCCTCATATCAGTGAGGTCATATGATACATGTCTTTCTCTGTTTGACTTATTTCGCTCAGCATAATACCCTCCAGTTCCATCCACGTCGTTGCAAATGGCAAGATCTTATTCCTTTTGATGGCTGCATAATATTCCATTGTATATATATACCACATCTTCTTTATCCATTCATCTGTTGATGGACATCTTGGCTCTTTCCACAGTTTGGCTATTGTGGACATTGCTGCTATAAACATCGGGGTGCACGTAGCCTTTCGGGTCCCTACTTTTGTATCTTTGGGGTAAATACCCAGTAGTGCAATTGCTGGATCATATGGTAGCTCTATTTTCAACTTTTTGAGGAACCTCCATACTGTTTTCCAGAGTGGCTGCACCAGCTTGCATTCCCACCAACAGTGTAGGAGGGTTCCCCTTTCTCCGCATCCCCGCCAACATCTGTCATTTCCTGACTTGTTAATTTGAGTCCTCAGGCACAGAATTTTTTCCTATCTGTCCTGGTTTGTGATCTAATATATATTTACTGTGAAAAAAACGGTAAATGAGAATAAAATAACAAATATCCAGGCAAAGTAAACTTCATTAATTAACAATATATTCAAAAAGCTCTAAAGTAATTACTAATAAAATAATGCTGATATGCACTTCCTATCACGTTGATGAGAAAGATGTTCTCTATATTTTTCCAAATAAAATTATTTAAGAAAATATTTCAACACATTTTAAGTAACTGGAAGAATTTTGATTGTAGTTTTCTCCTTGAAAACTTTCATACATTGATTATTCAGCTTTACTAAAAATACATGGAGGTAAAATATGCAAAAATAGTTGATTAAAGTCCTAAGACTATAGGAATATATACTAATTACTATGTAATTAATAAGTTACTAAATGTTTTTTTTGATAAAGTTTTTTAAAAAAGAATGATAGCCTAGAAATTCCAAGATAAATTATTAAGAAAAATCATTAATTATCACATTCTATGCTACACAAATGCAAGGATTTATATGGTCTTGAGAAAGAATTGCAAAGAGAAAATCCTCCTTTTTAGGAATTATCTACTTACATGGTTGCTGTTGTTTCAAGATTAACCTGGAGTTATCCCAACTACATGAACTATTTGTTGTCCTCTATCCTCAACAGTACAATCCACCTACCCCAGAAAAGTTAGAGGGACGAGAAAAAATCTGAATTACTTTATCAAATGAAAAATCACTCAGTCCCCTATAATCACCTAAAGGCATTAAGACATTTGGGGACATTATTTAGGTTTGAAAAAGAACAATTCTTGATCAGGATCCAGGGAAAGCACAGCTACCAGGGTATCCAGTTAGATAAACCTAGCTCTAGAACATTCTTGTTTCAGATTTCTTTATAAACTTCTCTACCAATTCCTCAAACGAAGAAAAGAGGCCTGGAAAAATTAAGAGGTCAACTAGGGTGTGCAGTAGGTTTGAAGAGCTATGATAAAAACAATAGAAACAGTTCATTAAGCTGTTGAATCCTTCACAAGAGACCTGGAAGGAATCAGATACAGATGGTGTTAATGCCAAGGAAATGTGTGACTATATACAGGAATTCTACAGGAGACTGTAGGAGAAATGCAGTGAGATCTCATATAACACCAATCTATAAGGGAATGAAACCAAGAAGGAAGTTGAGGATTAAGAGAAAAGCCAGGAAGGGGTAATTCAACAGAGGACAAGAGGGAAGAGAAGATCTGGTCAAAGTATCAATTACTGAAAAATGGTTAACTAAAATATAAACTAAAAAATATCCATTAGTATTGGTAACAAAGATGTCATTAGCAACTTTGACAAGTAACTTCAAACCTGACAAGCAATTTCAGGGACAGCAGATTATATAGCAAGTTAAGGAAGAAGAAGTTAAAATTGAGATTATTGCCTGGTGTCTTCTAAGAAGACTGACAGTGAAGCAAAAGAGAGAGATAAGATAGTAAATACAGGTTGAATGTAGGTTGGAGACAGGGAAGGTTTTCAACATGCTTAAACGTTAGCAATACAAAACCATGAAAGAAGCAGAGACGAGGTAGCTGAAAAGATCACCCACAAGAAATTCAATTATTCATCATGATGAATGAAATTTGAGGAAACCGAAATAGGTTTCTGCATATCTGCAGTGATAAACATCACTAGAGTCATTTCACAAATAGTTATGTATGACTTTCTGTGCACTAAGCACTGAAATACACAGCAGGATACATTTTTAACCAAAATAAACACAATCTCTGCCCTTGCAGAATTTAAAAACTAGGACAGAAATCAGCTTTTAAACATACAATTACATAAACTCATATATGAATTCGATAATCATTATGAAGAATCATTACGAGTACTCAAAGAGCAAAGAATGAGAAAGTGAAAAAGTGCAGGGTTTCCGGAAAAAGTAATTCTGAGAGGGGGATCAGAACATAAATAACTAACATAGAATTCTCTTGTTTAGAAACCTATACAGGTTACCAGGACAAGATGAAGGCTTTAACACTGATTAGGTTCATTCTGTTTTGGGGTTTGTTTTTTTTTTTTAATTATGTTATGTTAATCACCATATATTACATCATTAGTTTTTTGTTTTTAAGATTTTATTTATTTATTCGTAAGACACAGAGAGGAAGAGAGAGAAGGGCAGAGGGAGAAGCAGGCTCCCCACTGAGCAGGGGGCCTGATGCAGGACTTGATCCCAGGACCCTGGGATCATGACCTGAGCCGAAGGCAGACGCTTAACCATCTGAGCCACTCAGGTGCCCTAGTTTACATCATTAGTTTTTGATGTAGTGTTCCATGATTCATTGTTTGCGTATAACGCCCAGTGCTCCATTCAGTACGTGCCCTCTTTAATACCCATCACCAGGCTAACCCATCCTCCACACCCCCTCCCCTCTAGAACTCTCAGTTTGTTTCTCAGAGTCCATAGTCTCTCATGGTTCGTCTCCCCCTCCGATTTCCCACCCCCCTTCATTTTTCCCTTCCTGCTATCTTCTTCTTCTTCTTCTTTTTTTTAACATATAATGTATTATTTGTTTCAGAGGTACTGGTCTATGTTCTAGCCATTGTACTTGTTTCTCAGTAAAGACTCTGTACACTAGAAATGAATACATTAATTACTATCTCTTTGGATTAGAAGGGGGGTGGAAAGAGGACAATAAGTAAATAGAGAATTCAAAGGAAAAACAGGACAGAAAGCACAGAAGGATTTGGGAAATTCTCTAAGCAGGTTAGGAGGAATTAAATCTGTGAGATTAACAAAACTGCACTTCCCTCCCACTTCTATATCTTCCCACCTAGAATGTATGTACAGATGTGATGTCCTCTAAAGTCTACGTTAGGAGAGGGTTTACATCTCAAACTTGTTTGCTTTCAGATAATTGTTCCTATGATTTTGTCTTAAAAACCAATAAAGAGTTTTTTCCACTCACACATCAAGTACACAGTTGTTTCCCAAATTAGACTATTCAGAAACACAGATTATATAACCATAATATTATTTGCTTTTCTGAGACTGGGTCCCTTAATTTGAAGCACTCTGTTTTTTATTTAATATCTCTTGGAATACTCATCAAGTACCTTTCTTATGCTTTTCCAGCTTATCATTATTCAGTAGTTTCATATAATTTTTTTTGTAAAATGACATTGTTTTCACAATTCCTATAGATTCCTCTTTGACAACATGTGTAAATTCATTTAAACAACTCTCCATTTTTCCAAGTTTCTTCTCTTCTTTTCCTTCATTTCTTAAAGAATTATTTCCATAATATTTTGGGCCTCACACAGGCTTTGATTCACAATAAAAATGAATTCACATTTTAGGGTATTCTTTTAAAGATTTTATTTAGTTATTTGAGAGAGAGAGAGAGAGAGACAGGAAGCGATGGGGAGGGGCAGAAAGAGAGGGAGAAGCAGACTCCCCATTGAGCAGGGAGCCTGATGTGGGGCTCAATCCCAGGACCCTGGGATCATGACCTGAGCCAAAGGCAGATGCTTAATTGAGCCACCCAGGTGCCCCACATTTTTAGACTATTATTTTCCAATTCATAAACATAGTTAGATCACTCCATTTTATTAAGTTATTTTTTTTTAAGATTTTATTTATTTGAGAGAGAGAATGAGAGAGAGAGAGAGAGAGCACATGAGAGGGGGGAGGGTCAGAGGGAGAAGCAGACTCCCTGCTGAGCAGGGAGCCCGATGGGGGACTCGATCCCAAGACTCCAGGATCATGACCTGAGCCGAAGGCAGTCGCTCAACCAACTGAGCCACCCAGGCGCCCTATTAGGTTATTTTTAATTCTGCTTAATAACTGTGATAGACAGAATAATGGCCCCAAAGGTGACTATCCCTTAATCCCTAGAACCTGTGAATACGTTATCCTCCATGACAAAAGGGACTTTGCCTATATGATTAAGGACTTTAAAATGGAGAGATTATCATAGATTATCCAGGTGAGCCCAACTTAATCACATAAATCTACAAGAAGAAGAGAAAGACAGAACAGTGGGTGAGAGATATATGAGGCCAGAAGGACTGTATGGCTTTGAAGATGGAGGGAGGGGGTCATGAGCCAAGAAACATAGCAGCCCATAAAAGCTAGCAATGGCTCTCACATATAGCCAAAAGAAAATGGTCCCCCAGTCCTACAACTGCAAGGAACTAAATTCTGCCAACAACCAAAATGTACAGGAAACAGATTTTCCCCTAGGGACTTCAAAAAGGAAAGCAGCCTACCAACGTCGTGGTTTTAGTCTAGTGATACCTGTACCAGATTTCTGATTTTAAGAACTGTGATATAAGAAATTAATGTTTTGGGGGGCATCTGGGTGGCTCAGTAAGTTAAGCATCCAACTCTTGATTTTGGGAGGTCATTATCTCAAGGTTGTGAGATTGAGCCCCTATTTATGATTCTCTCTCTCCCTCTCCCTTGGCCCCTCATCCCCACCCCCAAAAAGGAAACTAATACAATAAGGTTTTATGGTTTTCAGTGTAGAGCTTGAACATATCATTAGATTTAATATTTATTTCATTTTTATGTTATTGTAAATGGCAATCATTTTTAAATTTTATATTCTCTTTGTTGCTGATATATAGAAATACAACTGATTCTATATGTTAATCTTCTATACTGATATTGCTATATTCACTTAATAATTCTGATCATTTTCCTATACATCTGTCTGAACTTTCCACATGCACAAACATGTCTGTAAATTCTAAGAGTTCTTTCTCTTTCTTTCCATTCTTTTTTTTTTTTTTTTGTATTCTTACTGCCCTGGGTCAGACCTCCAATATAATATTGTATAGAAGTAATCATAAGGCATCTATTGTTATGTAGCAATAGATAAATAATACAGATTTTGGTAACTGGAAGTGGAGTGCTGCTATAACAAATACCCAAAAATGTGGCAGTCACTTGGAACTGGGTAGTGAACAGAGGGCGGAAGGATATTAAGGAACATGTTAGAGAAATCCTAAATTGCCTCGAACAGACTCAGTAGAAAAATAAACTTTAAAAACACTGATGGTGCTGGATCAGAAGGAAGTGAGGAGCATGTTATTGGCAACTAAAGGAAGGTACCTTTGTCTCCTGAAGTTATTGGATGGCAGAAAATGTGCCTAATAAACTCAATAACCTAGCTAAAAAGATTTCTCCGAAAAGTATTAAGGATATGCCTGGTTTCCTCTTGCTGCTTACAATAAAATTCAAGAGGATAGAAATAAATTATAAATTAAGGGACAGACTGTTAAAAAGAGACAGGATTTGATTGTTTTGAAAATTCTCGGCCTCTCAAGACAGCAAGATATGCTAAACTTAAAAAATAACTTCCAAAGTTCAAATCCAAGGCACTGTCAGGAAAATATGGGTGTAACCAAGGGGGTAATTTTTTTAAATTTTATTAAAACCTCAAAAAGCAAAAACGTACTTCAAAGTACTATTTGGTCACACAGAGAGACCTTTAAAAGATTAAGTGTGTGACATATTGCCATTTGCACAACATAGATAGACCTAGAGGGTATTATGCTAAATGAAATATGTCAGACTAAGAAAGACAAATACTATATGATTTCAATCATATGTGGAATCTAAAAAACAAAACAAACAAATAAACAAAAACAATCAGACCTATAAATACAGAGAACAAAGTGATGGTTGCCAGAGGGAAGGGGTATAGGGGACAGACAAAATGGGTGAAAGGGAGTGAGAGATACAGGCTTCTAGCTATGGAATGAGTAAGTCATGGGAATGAAACACACAGCCTAGTGAATGGTATTATAGTAGCGTTGTATGGTGACAGATGGTAGCTACACTCGTGAGCCCAGCATAACATATAGAGAAGTTGTATACCTGAAACTAATATAACATTGTGTGTCAACCATACTCAAAAAAAAAAAGAAAAAAGATTAGGTGTATGCCTCACAGATTTTTTAAATCAAACCATAAAGCTTCTAGGAAGCTGAAAGGTATTGTTCTTCAGTCTTAGCAGGAAATCAAACTAGGGTCAGCTTATCTTAAAGAAATTTGTGGATGATGCTTTTACCTAAAAGAGTGAATTCTAATGAGATTGACAAGAGTCCCAAAGTTTTTGAGAAAGTATAGTAGCAAAACACTGCTAGCTTGAACTTAAGTACAGAACAATAGTTCAAGTGAAAATGGACATTGCAGGAGCAACTACCTTAACTAGTCATTACTATCTGCAGTTCAATTTTAAGTTCATAGTCCCAGGGAGGTGGGTGGATGAGAAAGCCAGTTCATAAGGCCTGAGATGGGATAGAGAGATATGCCTCAATAATTATGAAATTTTAGTTGAGTTAACCATCCTTCCTCTATACATTTACAAAGTAGCATCTCTAGAAAACATCACTCCTTACAAAAATTATTCTTTATGAATTGTGCCTGGGCCTATTTTAGAAAACACCAAGACTAAATGCCTAGTTTGTTTTTAATGTTGATTAGATGTGTTTTCTAATTCAAATTCACCCAGATATCAAGTTCCTCCTATTTTAAAATCTGCAGTGATATTTTGTCTGCCTGAGCTGTGGACTGCTGATATTGCATACTCTAAGGATTTCTTGTTTGGGTTCTCCAAACTAGTGTTAAGAGCAAGGGCACTGGTTCCCCTAAGCAACAAAGGACCCATGGTCACTTTGGTTCTTGGTAAACTGCTATTTATCCAAGTAAAAGGAGGAAAATAATTATTCTGTGTGTCATGGAATGGTATGCACATCAGAATGACCTGGCAATTGCAGGGCCCATGTACGACTTCATGACTGTGCTGAATCTCCTCTCAGAGCCTCCAGATCCACTCTCCACCTTTTCCTCTCTGCTCTCTGCCACAGGAGGCTCACCTGCGTGAAATGACTCACTAAGCTCCTGACTTTCATACTTCTGGCTAGATTCAATAATTAGTGAGTACTAGCATGGAATGAAAGGAGAAAGACATTCTCTGATTATCTCACCAGTTTCAAGATGAAGTAAGAATGGACAAATGGATGAATATTTAGGTATGAAGGGCATGATAAGAAAAGAGTGTGGATTGGAAAAACATATTAATATAGAACCAATGGAAGCTACACAATTCTTCTGTCAAGGGAAATATGAGTGGACAATGTTAACACAAAAAATGAACTTTAAATTTCTCTTAAAAGAACATATTATAAAGTCATCATGCATCATAAGGTCATAGGGATTTTGGCAAGATAATGGATTTTTTTTTTTATTTTACCACAAGTGAATTTTACTTTACTATAAGTAAATTTTCTTCAACACTGTTGAATTAAAAGCCCAAATAGTTCCAAAACTCTATAACTGAAATACGGTGTTTCAATACTTCAGAAAAAGCACCATATTGAGTGTTAAGGTGTTAAAGTGTTACATTCTGACTTATTTATTCATTCAACAAACATTTACTCCCTTAAATTATAAACTATGGAGTGAAATCATGTTTGATTAATTCTTGAAAAAGTCATAATTTTGAGGTTGTTCATGGTAATAATGCTGAGTTGAATGATGATGATTGTGAGCAAAGAAAGATGAGCATTATCAGATAATTACAAATGCAAAAGATAAAAAACATTTCACACTGAAATCAACTGAAATAAAATTTTACTTTGTAGAATATGTATATGCACATATATATCAGAATAAAGATATGTCTACTTAATAGATTTTATTGTTCCTCAAATGACACTATACCTGCAAATTCTCACCTATTTCTGAATTGCTACCCACTATCTGCAATTAATCTGACTATAGCTTCTATTTATCCAATTACTTTTATCCTTCCTTCAAAAACATATATATTTATTTTCCTTTCAAATTTTCTACAAGGTAATCACTTTACATTGTCTTGATTTTTTAAACATTATATTTTAGATCAGATGGGCAAGTTGTTCTGAAACTCCCTTCTCTAATTACTGAATATGAACCACATGTCAATAATTATTCTCCTAACTTTTTTCAAAACAACCTGATAGAAAAATGTCTAACGTCATGCTAATACCCAAGAATTTGATAAGAACATATGCAGATATTTTATATTTATTTAATCTTGATTGGTGTTTAAATGTAAAACGATTAATAATCTTTTTCTTCCATATCAATAACATATTAATAACTGTGCAATGTATCTTATTCATAACTGAAAGAAGCTTAGTCTATTTTTCTAAAACTTCTTAAATATCTTTGAGTTCACACTGAAGAAGGCATGAATAATTTTCACAAAACATAGAGTTTATAATGTTATATGATGCAATTTCCATATAAGAACTGTCCTTACAAAATTAAGTATAAACTCAAATTTAGGGATATGCAGACCAAAGTTCTTAGCTTCCAAAGTCCTTTCTACCATATTCCAATATTTGATCAAAATAAAAACCATATAATAATACTGACTTCATAAAGGAGAGTGTTATGATTAATGTTCCAAAGTAATGACTAACATGAAAGAGAAAGGAGGTCAACTTTATTATAAGTCAAATCCGTGTATCAGTATTAAGTGTACATAATTTTATTAACTTTAAAGTGATTACCTCAATTCTCAGAAAAGACAATATTGTGCGTTGTTATTGCACAGTCCTTATTATGATATCAATTATCATGCAGGCACCCAGCCATTCAAGTGCAGCCAAACCCTGACTTCTGATCTTCACAAGATTCTTGGAAGAAAAGGTGAATGAAGAAAGTTTGTCCAAAAAAAACGGCTAAGTGGAAGTGTGCTTTCTCTGTTAACCAGATATCAATGGATCAGAGTCACTCTTTTCTGTTTGTGTTATATTTCCTTCCAATAAATCCCTAGCCCCTCAAGGCAGGAACTAGTCTCTCTTGTCCTTATTGAATTCACAATGTATTCTATAGATAGATGTCCAATAAATATCTGTTAAATGAACAAGTAAATAAAAGTTGTCATTTCAAATCCAGTAATGCCAAGTTATATTAAATACATCTATAAATAGATGTAAAATAAAAGTTATATTAAATATATCTATAAATAATAAGTTATAAAAATTCAATATATAAATAAGTCAGATTACAATCAATATTGTCATAAAGTGCTATAGAATTTACAAAGTAAACGAATATTCTAATTTAATTCTAATAGCAACACACTCAGGTAAATAGAACAGGACTGATTCTCATTTTATAGATGTGAAAATGGAATTTGCAAATAAGTTTACCAAGGTTACACAAAAATAAAATGACAGAACTAGAAGTAAAACCTAAACCTTCTGATTCCAAAGTCAGTGCTCTTTTTACCATTCTCGGATTGCCTTTAAAATTTTTTTGCATTTTTTTCTCAAATACACTGGTGATTTCTCATAGCTACATTTCTTCAGAATTAGTGCATTTGCCATTTGTTCTGGTATGTGGTTTAATATAGATGAATATGTAAAAATGGTAAATAAATCAGTATAAAATTAATAAAAGCAAAAAAGTGCAATATAAAACTATGTATAATACAATTTAAAAAATTAATAAAAGCAAGTAAGCCTAATGGATATTATCTACATTTCTCTCATTGCACGGTCAACTGCAACGGAAAAAGTACTTAGAAAGTAGATTACTAGATAACATGTGCTTTTCAAAATATGGGAGATTCTAAATTAAAAGGGCACAAGGAAGTAAGTAGAATGGGGGTGCAGCAGGGTAGACATATTTCACAAATTTCTCTAATGTGGGCACTTTGAGTTTACATGTTAAATAAATGTGTTTTAACACAATGGAGGAAAGATTATTTATATCCTCTTATTACATTCTCTCAGACATTCATCTCTTCAATTCTATTAAACTTTGAAATATTGAAACAAACTGCAAAATAAAGCTGTTCAAATGCAAAAAATTGGGGGACATTTGACAACATATAAATTATTCTATAACTGCAAATAGGAAACTGAACCCTAGTTTTCTTAAAATGAATGATATACATGTAAGCTATAGTGTTAATTTATGCATTTTGTTAACTCTCAGATTTTATCATTACCTATTCCAAGTAAAAGATAAGAGTTCTCAATGTTCCCGAGTCAGAAAATCCAAAGGGCAAATGTTTCAAGATTAAATTGAAATAATCCCACATACACATTTTTTTTCCTAGCCCCCACTCCCTACCATAACCAATAGGCAGAAAGTAGGAGGTACAAAGGGGAGGCATAGATTGCCTTATTAGATGGAATAACCACTCAATTAGTTCTCTTTACATCTGCAGGTATCAAGTCTTAGAGGCACTGCTGAGTCAAGAAGAAGCAAATCTCACCAAGATCCAAAGGAGACACCCCTCCCAAGGTAATTATGTGGATAACGACACTGCTTCTAGGGCACTTTTATTCCAGAATCTCCTTTTCTCTGTTAACATCTTGTTTCTTAATCAAGAAAAGGCTAGGGGGCACTAATGAATTCAATTTTAGACAGGCTGGGTTAAAGGTGAAATGGTACAACCAAATGGAGATGTCCATGAAAGAGTGTGATATATGAATCTTGATCAATAAACTTAGAAGTCAGCATATATATGGATACTGTTTCCAGAGGCAGATCACACAGAGACATTGCTATGGAGTGAGAGAAAAATAGGACTGATGCTAGAACCATAATGTGGGTGAGTAGAGTAGAAAGAAAACCCATAAACAGTCCTAAAAACAAAACAAAACTTCAGAGAGGTAGGAAGAATAAGGTAGTTTCACAAAAGCCAAGAGAAGGGACACCTGGGTGGCTCAGTCGATTAGGCATCTGCCTTCGGCTCAGGTCATGATCCCAGGGTCCTGGGATAGAGTCCTGCATCGGGCTCCTTGCTCAGCGGGGAGTCTGCTTCTCTCTCTGCTTGTTGTTCCCCCTGCTTGTTCTGTCTCTCTCTGACGAATAAATAAATAAAATCTTAAAAAAAAAAAAAAAGCCAAGAGAAGAGCGAAGGTCTTGTCAAACACTGGACAGAATTCCATCCGTAAGATAAGAATTAGATTGACAATAAACACATCGTTAGCTAATTTGACTGGAGTTGTTCCAGTAGGCAGGTGGAATACAAAGCCTTTTGCACTGAATTGTGTAACAGAATATGTAAGGACCTTCGAGGAAGAAAAGAGTATAACACACACACACACACACACACAATGTGGGTGACACTAAGAGAGATGTGACTGAAGATCAATGAGAGGCGGGGTTGCAAAGGGGCTTGTAAGTCACTTGAAGAATTTTTTGTGTGTGGGTGGGGGGAGGCTTTAGGATAAAGAGCAATGGGAAACTAAGGAAAGATCTTAATGAGGGAACTAAAATAATCAGATTTATATTTTATAAAAATCACAGTGACTGTAGTTAATTAAAAGCAAGGCTGTGGGTCAGTTAAGAGGCTATTTTGGTAATCATGAAAATGAAAACTTAATCAGTCAGGGACATTGAACTGATCTCCCCTATCTATCTCTCCATATCCTAGAACAGTGCCTACTACTTAATAGGTAATAATATTTGCTAAGTTAAGGAGTGGCTCAAGTAAGATATGATGCTAACTTAGCTAGGATGCTGATGGTAAAGATGAAGAGAAGCAAATGCGTTCAAAACTCTGTCAAGAAGGTAAAATATAGAGAGGATTTAGTGATGGATGGACACAGGAGAATGAGAGGAAGAGTCAAGACTGACTTGGGATTCTAGCTTACGATAACTACTGGGTGAATACTGTGCCATTCACTAAAATGGGGACACATGGAAGAGACTGTTTTGATGATGGAAACTGATTCAATTCAGACTCAGATTGAAACACCAAGTGACTTCACAGTTCTCTGATGACGATTCTAAAAGGTGATCTGTTGGCACTGACAGCCACTAGAGTTGAGGGACCCCCATCACATCATCATAAGCCTTGTTCTACTAGAGACCAGCTCATTTATACTGAGCTTCCCTAAGGTAATTCCTAAGACAGGTACAGGCTGCCTTTATTTTCCATTTTTCTTTCACAAAATTTTGGAATCAGAAGTCTTTTTTCCTATACTCATCCTAATAATCTGGCATCATGGAAACATCGTACATTTTCCACCCATAAAACTGTCTTCTATTAGGAAGAACAACATGGGGTTCTTAAAAATTAGACTAATACAGGTCAGAAATAGACTTGATATATTCAATAACTTTCATTGTGATGTGTACCTCATCTAAAAATGAATTATCCATAGGCAAAGTACACAATAAAATTTGTAAAACATTTTCGGGTAAAGGATCCTGTAGACTAAAAAATAAAAATTAGGGGGGAGGAGAGCAAAAGTCAAATAGCATCATAGAATCTCAGGATTTCTTGAAAACTGTCCTTGCAATACAACGATACATAGTGCACCATGCCCTCCATCATACATATAGGAGCCGAGTTCCATAAAGTTGGCCACTCAACTTAACAGCACACCATGTACCTTCCTAGAACTCTCTTTATGTCACAACTGCTACAATTTTCCTCAATGATGGGATTTGGGGGGAAGAGGACAAGTAGGGCATGTGTGTGTGTGTGTGTGTGTGTGTGTGTGTGTAAATACACATGCAGTAGTGGATAATGGATAGGTGAGGGATTTCTTAATTATTATAATTCCTGATAGAAGATGAGGGTCTCCTTTTAGGAGAGAATTTAAAGAAAAATAATCATGTTATTAGCATACCAAATGGAAAAACCTGATGTTTAGTGGTTTCAAATAATGACAGTGTTTACAAAACACATATAGACATCTTTTCATTTCACATCCACATTTTGAGCTTAATTTTAGGAAAAAAAATTCTTTACTCTTAAACTTGCTACTAAAATTTTAATTTTGATTTACTAGTCAGTTTGGTAAAACCTATTCTTTCATTGTCAAGCACATAACAAATCTTTTCTCTTGCTTCTTCACTTCTAGGGGTTAAAAGGACAGGATGAAGGCTTTAATCCTGACTGGGCTCATCCTGGTCTTTACCATTTGTTTCCCGGTAAGATTCTATACATCTGAATACAAGAACTACCTAAAATTGAGAGCTACATTAACACTGATACGGCATTTGGAGTGAGATTATGGCATTGTATTTTTAAAAAACAAAATAGAGTCACATGAGATGGGAAGAAACAGGGACAATTACCTTCTACTTATACCCATAAAAATCACCTGAAATTTGAGGAGAAGAAACAAAGCAAAGGGAGATGTGGAAGGGAAATTAAGAGAGAAAGAGAGGGAGAAAAGTAGAAGAGAATGACTATTAATTGAGTATGATAAGGTAGGAGAAAACCTCCAAAAAATTTGGAGGACTAGAACTAAACTTGCAAAGAAATGACCAAGACTTCCACTTCTGCCTCCCGTCCATATTCACTCACCACCTCCATTGTAAGGAGATTCCCCTGTGAAGGCGAAAAATAAGAGTGAGTTTACCCATGTCTCAAATTTGTTTTTCACTCAACCTCTGGGTCTATTATTATATTCTCATGATCAAACACTGCAACACATTCTTCCACACAAGCCATAAAGACAATGAAAAAGAAGACAGTCTCTTCTATTGATATCAAAATAGACAATTATTATACATATTTGACTCATCTGAAACATGACTTGTGCAAATAGGTTTTTATGTACTTCCCTGAGTTAGCCTTGGTCTTTTGAATTTTGTGGGCTTTTGCTTTACCCTTTTATATCTCTTGCAGAGTTTTGTTTTGTTTTGTTTTGTTTTAAAAACAAAAACAACAACAACAAAAACCTTCTTCAGGGTGCCTAGGTGGCTTAGTTGGTTAAGCATCTGACCCTTGATCTCAGCTCAGGTCTTGATCCTGAGTTCAAGCCCCACATTGTGCTCCATGCTTGTAGTGGAGCCTACTTTAAAAACAAACAACCTTTTCTGCTCTTCTGACTTAATTATATACTATTTGCCAGTTCCTTACATCTCTCTTTGATCAGAGCATAGTATCCACCATTTTTAGAATTACAGGTGGTCTTCAAGTGTCTGTTACATGCTATTTTAACCAACCATGCTTCATTCAAGGATCCTTTCCTTTTCTGCCATTGCTATTATATCTTTGTCATATTCTTCCCAGAATATTTAATGCCTCAGACAAAGCTTTTACAAGCAAGACAAACTCATTTTTTGTTGCAGTTTTTAATATCCAACTTTCTGAATTCAACACCAAATACTTCTCTTTTATATAATTTCTAAATGAGGGTTTAGCTACAATACTTTCATTGAGATTCATGTAACATGGTTGCCTTACTATGTGATTCTTTTGTTAATTCCTAAAGGAGATGAGAATGATTTCATCCTGCAATTTTTAAGCGAAAAACAAGTTTTCATAGATTTAATGTGGTATTTTATGAAACCAATGATTTCCCCAAATTAGATTTATGTATTTTGTTGGATTTCCTTAGTAAATACTAAAAGCATTGAAAGTAACACCAAGATACTTTCTCTAATTATCCACATATTGTGCCTTGTTCTTTTAAATTCATAGTGCAGTTTATTCTAAATTTATATTGCACTTAAAACCAAAGCACCTTCCAAACTAAAGAGCAGAACAGCTTCCATAACTAAAGTGAAAATACAAAACAAGAATTGATTGAATACTTGATTTGGTAGTATCTTCTATTCTCTCCTCCTGTAGTTCAGTGAGAGTCAGCAATCACAGCGCCAGGCAAGAGGGAAGACAATCAATAGTCGGCCAGTGCAAAGTTCCCCTGCAAGGACCTCACAAAACAGATTTCCATCCACCCAAGTCAGTAGGAAACCTCAAACCCGTTCTCGTGCCTCTGCTTCACCTGCACTGCCAAACAAAGCAGCCAGACAATTATCTTTAAATTCTAAGACATCAAGTAAAAAGAAAAAACCTGTCCTGACATCAAAAAGGCAAAGTCTACAAGTCAGGCCTAAGAAAAGTACATTAACCTCTGCCAAGAAAGGGTTGACCCCCCTTTCCTCTGGTTTAACAGGACGAAATACCCCACAGAGCACAAGTAAAACTCTAAAACAGTCGAAAAAAAATCAGAAGGCAACTGCCAAGAAACAGTCAAAACAGACTGCAGCAGCACCAAAACCATCTCCAGCTGTAAAGAAAAGTCAAAATGCATCTAAAAAAACCCTGTCCACCTCTGCCAAGAAGCCGCTGTATTTCCCAAAAGTAGCTAAGGTGGCATCAAAAGGAATTTCAGCTTCAAAGAAAAGTTCACAAAAATCCAAGAAAATCCAGTCTACGCCTGCAAAGAAACAGTTAAAACAACGCACAACTAAATCAGCTCCAAAAAAAAAAGTAACTAAGAAGAAATCTCAAAATATTTATAAACTAACCTTGTCTGTATCCAAAACACAATCTAAGTCCACAATAAAATGTTCCCCTAAAACTTCTTCAGCTCTAAAGAAAAGACCAACTAAATCTCCTAAGACTCTGCCATCACCTGCCAAGAAAAAACAGAATCAGGCAAAAGCAGTTAAAGCAGTTCCCAAAAAAAGTTCAGCCAAAAAGAAAACTCTAAATAAACAAAAGAATAAACAGTTAACTCCAGTCAAAAAAGGGCCAGCTAAGGCAACAGCAACAAGAGCAGTTTCAAAAGTCAAAAAGAAAAATCTAACCACATCTAAAAAGACAGCATCTACATCTGCCAAGAAAAAGCTCAATCAGCCAAGAAAAGTTGCAACAAAAAGGAAAATATCTAAAGCCAAAAATAAAGTGTCAAAGAAATCCAAAAACTTTACTTCACCTGCCAAGAAACAAGTGAATCAACCTAAAGCACTGAAGTCAGTACTAAAAACACAACCAGCCTCAAAGAAAAGACCAAATAAATTGAAAAGCTCCTTGTCTAAAACTGCCAGGAAGCAGTCAAATCAAACAAAAGAAGGCAAATCTCCAACTCTCGGAAAAACTCTGGCCAAAAAGAAAAACCTAAAAAAATCTAAACCAGCTGCTAGAAAACTATTCAATTTGTCTAAATCTGCTCAACCCAGACCAAAAAGATCTCTAGCCAAGAAGAAAATTCAAAAGAAACCTACACAGAAAGGGCCCGCAGCAGGTAAAAAGACCGTGAAAACAGCTCTTGCGAAGAGTAAATCTATAAAACCATCTAAAAAAAGGCAGCCCACCTCTCTAACAGCAAAGAAGAGGCTAAGTAAATCCAAAAAGAGACTGCCTAAACCTCCTAAGAAAAGTGTGAATCAACTTAAATCCCTCAAAGGAAAAAAAAGACCACCTTCTGCAGCAGGCAAAACTGTAAAACAACCAAAAAAAAGGAAATCCATACTTGCCAAAAAAAAGTTGAAATCATCCAAATACAAAGGATCTAAATCTGTTCGAAGGCCACAGAAACAGTCCTCACATAACAAAGTCACAAACCCATTTCCATTACATGTACCATCTAAATTTCATCCCTGTCTACAACCAAATCAACCACATAAGTGTCCACTGATTGCTCACCAAATCTATCCAGTTCCACCAAAACCACGGCCAAGTGCCCAACATCCCCATGCACACCAGCAGCAGCATCACCGACCTCACTGGCCTCATAAGCCACCCTGTCGTAAACCAAAACCTCCAACAAGGCCAACGGGAAAGGAAGACATTACAACTGGTGGCCCAAGCAATGCAATCACCACAGCACCTGTAGGTATTATTAATTTAGCTGCCACCACTAGCACTACATCCAATAGCAAAACATCTACATCAGTTGCCCCAACTAGTACATCTGCCACTGCAACTAAGGGATCAGATGCAACCACCAGAACACCTGAAACTCTATCTCCAATGGCCGCCACCACAGTCCAAGTGATGTCAACCACTAACTCGGCAACAGATGCTGCCTCCACAACTGCCCCAGAATCTGTGGTGACCTCAGTGGCACCTTCAGTGGAATCTACATCCCAAGAGTCTGCTGCTTCCCGTGCTGCAACCTCCATAAACCCAGGGGCTGGCTCCACAACCATCTTAACATCTACTTCCACCATTGCACCTGATTTTACCACAGAGGTCTCAGAAGCTGAAGGAAACCCAGCAGAAGACGTCACTCTCCCAGCTACGGACGGTTCCACCACTCAAGCTGCCTCTACAACTTTAGCAAACAAAGCCCCTGCTACCATTGCCACCACTGCTGCAGCCACAACCCCCACACATGTTGGAGCCACAAGTGCAACACCCCCCACAACCCTAGGGATTGGTGCTACCAGCACTGGTGCCACCTCATCATCAGCCGGTGCTACCACAACTCTTGCTTCTGCTACCACAGAAATACTCAGAACTTCTACCACTGCTTCTAGTTCTGTCACAATGACAGCTACATCTGGTGCCACAACCAGAGTTGCACCAAGTTCTACAAACACCAGTGCACCTGGTACTGCCACCATAGCTGCCTCAAGTTCTGCCATCCCACCAGTGGCTGAGACTACCACTGAAGCAGCTGATGACACAACCACTGCAGCTACTTCCCCAGTGAGTGAGGAAGCCAATGAAACAGCCGATGACACAACCACTGCAGCTGCCACCACAACTTCACCTAATGGGTTAAAAACTGGGGCAACGGACTCTACCACCTCAGTAACAGACTTCTCACTCACTGCTACTACAACTACTGGATCCTCAAACCCAACATCTGTGGGAACAATCACCCCCACAACTGCAGCAGCCTCTTCAACCCCAGGGCTGGATGCGACCACCAATGGTCCAGTCACAACCTCAGCCACCAGTGTTACAACTGCTGCTGCCGGCACAACTGTAGCAGGTGCTACCACTTCAACCCCTGGGACTTCAGCCTCCACTGCTGAACCAGCTGTGTTGACCACTGCGGGTGAAACCACCACTCAGGCTTCTGGAGCTACAACTCCAGAGGAAGAGGCTACCACTGAACCAACAGATGACACAACCACTGAAGCTGCCACAACTGCATCTGCTGATGCCACAATCCCCACAGCTAACCGTACATCCCCAGCAGTAGATTCCACATCTCCAGCTGAGAGTACAACTGATTCAGCTACAACCACAATATCTGGAGGAGCTACCAGCACAACCACAGCAGCCTCCACAACTCCAGTGGTCAATGCCACCACAAGGGTCACCACCTCACCTTCAGTCACTGGTACCACATCTCCTTCTGGTGCCACCACAACTGTACCAGATGCTGCCTCTACTACTGAATCTGGTGCACTGACCAACAGTGAAACCACCACCCAGATCCCTGATGCTACAACTCCCGGGGAAGAGGCTACCACTGAACCAACAGATGACACAACCACTGAAGCTGCCACAGCTGCATCTGCTGATGCCACAACCCTCACAGCTAACCCTACATCCCCAGCAGTAGATTCCACATCTCCAGCTGGGAGTACAACTGATTCAGCTACAACCACAATATCTGGAGGAGCTACCAGCACAACCACAGCAGCCTCCACAACTCCAGTGGTCAATGCCACCACAAGGGTCACCACCTCACCTTCAGTCACTGGCACCACATCTCCTTCTGGTGCCACCACAGCTGTACCAGGTGCTGCCTCTACTACTGAATCTGGTGCACTGACCAACAGTGAAACCACCACCCAGACCCCTGATGCTACAACTCCTGGGGAAGAGGCTACCACTGAACCAACAGATGACACAACCACTGAAGCTGCCACCACTCCAGCTGAAGGTGCCACAACCCCCACAGCTAACCCTACATCCCCAGCAGTAGATTCCACATCTCCAGCTGGGAGTACAACTGATTCAGCTACAACCACAATATCTGGAGGAGCTACCAGCACAACCACAGCAGCCTCCACAACTCCAGGGGTCGATGCCACCAAAAGGGTCACCACCTCACCTTCAGTCACTGGTACCACATCTCCTTCTGGTGCCACCACAGCTGTACCAGGTGCTGCCTCTACTACTGAATCTGGTGCACTGACCAACAGTGAAACCACCACCCAGACCCCTGATGCTACAACTCCCGGGGAAGAGGCTACCACTGAACCAACAGATGACACAACCACTGAAGCTGCCACCACTCCAGCTGAAGGTGCCACAACCCCCACAGCTAACCCTACATCCCCAGCAGTAGATTCCACAACTCCAGCTGAGAGTACAACTGATTCAGCTACAACCATAATATCTGGAGGAGCTACCAGCACAAACACAGCAGCCTCCACAACTCCAGGGGTCGATGCCACCACAAGGGTCACCACCTCACCTTCAGTCACTGGTACCACATCTCCTTCTGGTGCCACCACAACTGTACCAGGTGCTGCCTCTACTACTGAATCTGGTGCACTGACCAACAGTGAAACCACCACCCAGACCCCTGATGCTACAACTCCCGGGGAAGAGGCTACCACTGAACCAACAGATGACACAACCACTGAAGCTGCCACCACTCAAGCTGAAGGTGCCACAACCCCCACAGCTAACCCTACATCACCAGCAGTAGATTCCACATCTCCAGCTGGGAGTACAACTGATTCAGCTACAACCACAATATCTGGAGGAGCTACCAGCGCAACCACAGCAGCCTCCACAACTCCAGGGGTCGATGCCACCACAAGGGTCACCACCTCACCTTCAGTCACTGGTACCACATCTCCTTCTGGTGCCACCACAACTGTACCAGATGCTGCCTCTACTACTGAATCTGGTGCACTGACCAACAGTGAAACCACCACCCAGACCCCTGATGCTACAACTCCCGGGGAAGAGGCTACCACTGAACCAACAGATGACACAACCACTGAAGCTGCCACAGCTGCATCTGCTGATGCCACAACCCCCACAGCTAACACTACATCCCCAGCAGTAGATTCCACATCTCCAGCTGGGAGTACAACTGATTCAGCTACAACCACAATATCTGGAGGAGCTACCAGCACAACCACAGCAGCCTCCACAACTCCAGGGGTCGATGCCACCAAAAGGGTCACCACCTCACCTTCAGTCACTGGTACCACATCTCCTTCTGGTGCCACCACAGCTGTACCAGGTGCTGCCTCTACTACTGAATCTGGTGCACTGACCAACAGTGAAACCACCACCCAGACCCCTGATGCTACAACTCCCGGGGAAGAGGCTACCACTGAACCAACAGATGACACAACCACTGAAGCTGCCACCACTCCAGCTGAAGGTGCCACAACCCCCACAGCTAACCCTACATCCCCAGCAGTAGATTCCACAACTCCAGCTGAGAGTACAACTGATTCAGCTACAACCATAATATCTGGAGGAGCTACCAGCACAAACACAGCAGCCTCCACAACTCCAGGGGTCGATGCCACCACAAGGGTCACCACCTCACCTTCAGTCACTGGCACCACATCTCCTTCTGGTGCCACCACAACTGTACCAGGTGCTGCCTCTACTACTGAATCTGGTGCACTGACCAACAGTGAAACCACCACCCAGACCCCTGATGCTACAACTCCCGGGGAAGAGGCTACCACTGAACCAACAGATGACACAACCACTGAAGCTGCCACAGCTGCATCTGCTGATGCCACAACCCCCACAGCTAACACTACATCCCCAGCAGTAGATTCCACATCTCCAGCTGGGAGTACAACTGATTCAGCTACAACCACAATATCTGGAGGAGCTACCAGCACAACCACAGCAGCCTCCACAACTCCAGTGGTCAATGCCACCACAAGGGTCACCACCTCACCTTCAGTCACTGGTACCACATCTCCTTCTGGTGCCACCACAGCTGTACCAGGTGCTGCCTCTACTACTGAATCTGGTGCACTGACCAACAGTGAAACCACCACCCAGACCCCTGATGCTACAACTCCCGGGGAAGAGGCTACCACTGAACCAACAGATGACACAACCACTGAAGCTGCCACCACTCCAGCTGAAGGTGCCACAACCCCCACAGCTAACCCTACATCCCCAGCAGTAGATTCCACATCTCCAGCTGGGAGTACAACTGATTCAGCTACAACCACAATATCTGGAGGAGCTACCAGCACAACCACAGCAGCCTCCACAACTCCAGGGGTCGATGCCACCACAAGGGTCACCACCTCACCTTCAGTCACTGGTACCACATCTCCTTCTGGTGCCACCACAGCTGTACCAGGTGCTGCCTCTACTACTGAATCTGGTGCACTGACCAACAGTGAAACCACCACCCAGACCCCTGATGCTACAACTCCCGGGGAAGAGGCTACCACTGAACCAACAGATGACACAACCACTGAAGCTGCCACCACTCCAGCTGAAGGTGCCACAACCCCCACAGCTAACCCTACATCCCCAGCAGTAGATTCCACAACTCCAGCTGAGAGTACAACTGATTCAGCTACAACCATAATATCTGGAGGAGCTATCAGCACAACCACAGCAGCCTCCACAACTCCAGGGGTCGATGCCACCACAAGGGTCACCACCTCACCTTCAGTCAATGGTACCACATCTCCTTCTGGTGCCACCACAACTGTACCAGGTGCTGCCTCTACTACTGAATCTGGTGCACTGACCAACAGTGAAACCACCACCCAGACCCCTGATGCTACAACTCCCGGGGAAGAGGCTACCACTGAACCAACAGATGACACAACCACTGAAGCTGCCACCACTCCAGCTGAAGGTGCCACAACCCCCACAGCTAACCCTACCTCCCCAGCAGTAGATTCCACATCTCCAGCTGGGAGTACAACTGATTCAGCTACAACCACAATATCTGGAGGAGCTACCAGCACAACCACAGCAGCCTCCACAACTCCAGTGGTCAATACCACCACAAGGGTCACCACCTCACCTTCAGTCACTGGTACCACATCTCCTTCTGGTGCCACCACAACTGTACCAGATGCTGCCTCTACTACTGAATCTGGTGCACTGACCAACAGTGAAACCACCACCCAGATCCCTGATGCTACAACTCCCAGGGAAGACGCTACCACTGAACCAACAGATGACACAACCACTGAAGCTGCCACAGCTGCATCTGCTGATGCCACAACCCCCACAGCTAACCCTACATCCCTAGCAGTAGATTCCAAATCTCCAGCTGGGAGTACAACTGATTCAGCTACAACCACAATACCTGGAGGACCTACTAGCACAACCACAGCAGCCTCCACAACTCCAGTGGTCGATGCCACCACAAGGGTCACCACCTCACCTTCAGTCACTGGTACCACATCTCCTTCTGGTGCCACCACAACTGTACCAGGTGCTGCCTCTACTACTGAATCTGGTGCACTGACCAACAGTGAAACCACCACCCAGACCCCTGATGCTACAACTCCCGGGGAAGAGGCTACCACTGAACCAACAGATGACACAACCACTGAAGCTGCCACCACTCCAGCTGAAGGTGCCACAACCCCCACAGCTAACCCTACATCCCCAGCAGTAGATTCCACATCTCCAGCTGGGAGTACAACTGATTCAGCTACAACCACAATATCTGGAGGAGCTACCAGCACAACCACAGCAGCCTCCACAACTCCAGGGGTCAATGCCACCACAAGGGTCACCACCTCACCTTCAGTCACTGGCACCACATCTCCTTCTGGTGCCACCACAGCTGTACCAGGTGCTGCCTCTACTACTGAATCTGGTGCACTGACCAACAGTGAAACCACCACCCAGACCCCTGATGCTACAACTCCTGGGGAAGAGGCTACCACTGAACCAACAGATGACACAACCACTGAAGCTGCCACCACTCCAGCTGAAGGTGCCACAACCCCCACAGCTAACCCTACATCCCCAGCAGTAGATTCCACATCTCCAGCTGGGAGTACAACTGATTCAGCTACAACCACAATATCTGGAGGAGCTACCAGCACAACCACAGCAGCCTCCACAACTCCAGGGGTCGATGCCACCACAAGGGTCACCACCTCACCTTCAGTCACTGGTACCACATCTCCTTCTGGTGCCACCACAGCTGTACCAGGTGCTGCCTCTACTACTGAATCTGGTGCACTGACCAACAGTGAAACCACCACCCAGACCCCTGATGCTACAACTCCCGGGGAAGAGGCTACCACTGAACCAACAGATGACACAACCACTGAAGCTGCCACCACTCAAGCTGAAGGTGCCACAACCCCCACAGCTAACCCTACATTCCCAGCAGTAGATTCCACATCTCCAGCTGGGAGTACAACTGATTCAGCTACAACCACAATATCTGGAGGAGCTACCAGCACAACCACAGCAGCCTCCACAACTCCAGGGGTCGATGCCACCACAAGGGTCACCACCTCACCTTCAGTCACTGGTACCACATCTCCTTCTGGTGCCACCACAGCTGTACCAGGTGCTGCCTCTACTACTGAATCTGGTGCACTGACCAACAGTGAAACCACCACCCAGACCCCTGATGCTACAACTCCCGGGGAAGAGGCTACCACTGAACCAACAGATGACACAACCACTGAAGCTGCCACAGCTGCATCTGCTGATGCCACAACCCCCACAGCTAACCCTACATCCCCAGCAGTAGATTCCACATCTCCAGCTGGGAGTACAACTGATTCAGCTACAACCACAATATCTGGAGGAGCTACCAGCACAACCACAGCAGCCTCCACAACTCCAGGGGTCGATGCCACCACAAGGGTCACCACCTCACCTTCAGTCACTGGTACCACATCTCCTTCTGGTGCCACCACAGCTGTACCAGGTGCTGCCTCTACTACTGAATCTGGTGCACTGACCAACAGTGAAACCACCACCCAGGTCCCTGATGCTACAACTCCCGGGGAAGAGGCTACCACTGAACCAACAGATGACACAACCACTGAAGCTGCCACCACTCCAGCTGAAGGTGCCACAACCCCCACAGCTAACCCTACATCACCAGCAGTAGATTCCACAACTCCAGCTGAGAGTACAACTGATTCAGCTACAACCACAATATCTGGAGGAGCTACCAGCAAAACCACAGCAGCCTCCACAACTCCAGGGGTCGATGCCACCACAAGGGTCACCACCTCACCTTCAGTCACTGGTACCACATCTCCTTCTGGTGCCACCACAGCTGTACCAGGTGCTGCCTCTACTACTGAATCTGGTGCACTGACCAACGGTGAAACCACCACCCAGACCCCTGATGCTACAACTCCCGGGGAAGAGGCTACCACTGAACCAACAGATGACACAACCACTGAAGCTGCCACCACTCCAGCTGAAGGTGCCACAACCCCCACAGCTAACCCTACATCCCCAGCAGTAGATTCCACATCTCCAGCTGGGAGTACAACTGATTCAGATACAACCACAATATCTGGAGGAGCTACCAGCACAACCACAGCAGCCTCCACAACTCCAGGGGTCGATGCCACCACAAGGGTCACCACCTCACCTTCAGTCACTGGCACCACATCTCCTTCTGGTGCCACCACAGCTGTACCAGGTGCTGCCTCTACTACTGAATCTGGTGCACTGACCAACAGTGAAACCACCACCCAGACCCCTGATGCTACAACTCCTGGGGAAGAGGCTACCACTGAACCAACAGATGACACAACCACTGCAGGTGCCACCACTCCAGCTGAAGGTGCCACAACCCCCACAGCTAACCCTACATCCCCAGCAGTAGATTCCACATCTCCAGCTGGGAGTACAACTGATTCAGCTACAACCACAATATCTGGAGGAGCTACCAGCACAACCACAGCAGCCTCCACAACTCCAGGGGTCGATGCCACCACAAGGGTCACCACCTCACCTTCAGTCACTGGTACCACATCTCCTTCTGGTGCCACCACAGCTGTACCAGGTGCTGCCTCTACTACTGAATCTGGTGCACTGACCAACAGTGAAACCACCACCCAGACCCCTGATGCTACAACTCCCGGGGAAGAGGCTACCACTGAACCAACAGATGACACAACCACTGAAGCTGCCACAGCTGCATCTGCTGATGCCACAACCCCCACAGCTAACCCTACATCCCCAGCAGTAGATTCCACATCTCCAGCTGGGAGTACAACTGATTCAGCTACAACCACAATATCTGGAGGAGCTACCAGCACAACCACAGCAGCCTCCACAACTCCAGGGGTCGATGCCACCACAAGGGTCACCACCTCACCTTCAGTCACTGGTACCACATCTCCTTCTGGTGCCACCACAGCTGTACCAGGTGCTGCCTCTACTACTGAATCTGGTGCACTGACCAACAGTGAAACCACCACCCAGGTCCCTGATGCTACAACTCCCGGGGAAGAGGCTACCACTGAACCAACAGATGACACAACCACTGAAGCTGCCACCACTCCAGCTGAAGGTGCCACAACCCCCACAGCTAACCCTACATCACCAGCAGTAGATTCCACAACTCCAGCTGAGAGTACAACTGATTCAGCTACAACCACAATATCTGGAGGAGCTACCAGCACAACCACAGCAGCCTCCACAACTCCAGGGGTCGATGCCACCACAAGGGTCACCACCTCACCTTCAGTCACTGGTACCACATCTCCTTCTGGTGCCACCACAGCTGTACCAGGTGCTGCCTCTACTACTGAATCTGGTGCACTGACCAACAGTGAAACCACCACCCAGACCCCTGATGCTACAACTCCCGGGGAAGAGACTACCACTGAACCAACAGATGACACAACCACTGAAGCTGCCACCACTCCAGCTGAAGGTGCCACAACCCCCACAGCTAACCCTACATTCCCAGCAGTAGATTCCACATCTCCAGCTGGGAGTACAACTGATTCAGCTACAACCACAATATCTGGAGGAGCTACCAGCACAACCACAGCAGCCTCCACAACTCCAGGGGTCGATGCCACCACAAGGGTCACCACCTCACCTTCAGTCACTGGTACCACATCTCCTTCTGGTGCCACCACAGCTGTACCAGGTGCTGCCTCTACTACTGAATCTGGTGCACTGACCAACAGTGAAACCACCACCCAGACCCCTGATGCTACAACTCCTGGGGAAGAGGCTACCACTGAACCAACAGATGACACAACCACTGCAGGTGCCACCACTCCAGCTGAAGGTGCCACAACCCGTTCAGCTGACTCCACAACCTTAGAAGCAGGCGCTACATCTGCTGCTACAACTGCAACAGTTGCATCATCTGCAACCACAATTCCTATAGCAGCTACCACTGCAACAACTGCCGCCTCCACGAGGATCTCAGCCCCAAATGCCACAATTACTGCCAGTAGCAGTGTAGCAGCAACCATCACCTCTGCTGAACCTGCTTCTTCAACCACTGAAGCTGCAACTCCAGGGAAGGAGGACACTACTGAATCTTTAGGGACAGTTGCCACTACAACTCCATCGGGTTCTACCTCCACCACTGTATCTGAAGATTTAGCCACTGAAAACTCTACCAACCCAGAACCTGAAACAACTGCCCCCACTGAGGAGGTCGCTGCTGCCACAGCAGATGATACCACTCTCTCTGCAGCAAGTACTGACGCTGCCATGACTCCTTCTGCAGAATCCACAGAACCCCCTGAGGCTTCCACACCTGCAGCCTCAGCTGGAACCACCTCTGCTGTTGACAGCAGCACACAACCACCAACTGCTACTACGACCACAGCCAATATAACTACAGCCGGCCTTACTACTCCTTCCCCACGGGAAAAGCAATGCCATGGTGCATCTCAAGCATCTTGATAACAGGTAAATCACTGCATGCAAAGATTTAGATGAGGAGGGCGCCTGGGTGGCTCAGTCGTTAAGCGTCTGCCTTCGGCTCAGGTCATGATCCCAGGGTCCTGGGATCCAGCCCCACATCGGGCTCCCTGCTCCGCGGGAAGCCTGCTTCTCCCTCTCCCATTCCCCCTGCTTGTGTTCCTGTTCTCGCTATCTCTCTCTCTGTCAAATAAATAAATAAAATCTTTAAAAAAAAAAAAAAAAAGATTTAGATGAGGAAATTCAGTAGTGCTCTATATATCTCCAAACACCTTACTTAATAACTAGTTACTCTTGATATGCATAAGTTTTGATTTTTTGCAATTCTGTGAAAAAGAGCAGATAGTGTCTCATTTTGCATATAAGAGACAGAGGTATGGAATTGGCTCAAATTCAGAACACAGGGTGGCAAAACCAGGACGAAAATCCAAATATCTTAATACTTAAACCAACAGTCAGAAAGCTTAGAACTCTAGAATTAATCCCAACAGACAGTTTAGTAGGCAGTTGAATCACACTCACTTTGTTTCTTCTTCAAAATAAAGATTACTCAGCTCTAACACTCTAGAAACTATACATTTTTAAATAAAATTCTTGGGGAGTGAGGAGGAGTCTGATGAGGTTATAGTGTAAAAACACCCAGATAGTATTTCAGAAAGGGAAACTGACAAGTATACAAGCTCAAACACAAGAATGAGTATCACAATCAATTTATTGTAAATAGTTAACTGGATTATAGCAAAAGTGCCACCTCAGTTAAGTTCAGATGGAAATGAGGGAATATTGCTACTATTAATAAGGAAAATCCATGGAGAAGAAAAAAAAATTAGAAAAATTTACAAAATAAACTTTTATTAAAATATAACACAATTAAACAACTAGTCTAGATTAGAACCATGATCTAAACTCTAAAATACAAGGAGCAGATCTAAGACTATTTCAGAGAAAGGATTGCTGGAACACATAATATCAAATTTTTGTATAAAGGGTTTTTTGTTTGTTTGTTTTTTGGGTTTTTTAATTTCTTTAAAGATGGATGAAAGCATTCTTGGTTGTTATAATGAAGAAGTAGGCCTTAAACATAGCAACTAGCTATGCTTTAAACACAGAATTATCTGACTAGATATGTTTTACTTTACAATAGAATCATGAGCTGTCATGAAAACAAGAGAGTGATGCTGGGGCAGGGAAGGGTATATAGATTGGAATTTATTTCATGTAATTAATGGAAAATAGCAATTTTAAACCAACTAGATGATACTTATAGGACTGTAAAATTAATTTTATATTTCTCAACATTTTTTCTAGGTCTTAATTTCCCTAAATATTAAACTTCTCACCTTAATTTTTGCCAATATCGCCTCAAGAATTGACTGCAATCACATTTCAGAAATGAAACCATTCTAGAAATTCTGCTTTCACTCTCTCACTTCTTATGTGTGTTCATTTTTACTTCTTCAGCTTTTGTTCAATAAATCATTTTGAAAATCATTTGGTCCATGCACATATTTGTATCACTCTCACATGTTTGGAAATGAATGAAAAGATTAATATCCCTGTCCTTCTAAAAAATATTCCAATAATGAGCAATACTTAAATATAAGATTGACCAAGACCTTAATGTTCCCCTCAGCTTGACTAAATTTTAGACAGGCTTCTCCTAGGCCCCTGGAGTCTTAGAACATTTCTTTAGAAAACCTGCAATTGTAAATTCTTTCTCTGCCTCTTTGAGATGTAAATGTTTTTAAAAGCCTCTTTCCAACTTTACAAACCAGAAATATCTTTCTTAAGGACCTGGGAGCCAAGGAAGATAGTGCCCCTATCTCCCAGTCTCTGTGGGAGGGTAGGAGCCTATTTAGATAAGCACCAACTAGCAATTACATAGTGTCTAAATCACAGTAAAACATTTGCAAACTCGAGAATTACATAATTTGCTCTACACATGCCATTTATCAACATCCTCATAACATCCAGTAACTCATCCCAGCACTAAAAAACCTCTCACATTTTTTTCCTGCAGAGTTGACTATTTAAATAGTATTGAATGAAGTCTTCCTTGCCTGTTTGACTCTGTCCTGCAATTTTTGCTTTGACAAGGTAAATGTGTAGAATGCAGAAACTATAAACAAAGTCTGGGTTAAAACTTCCATCAGTCAAGCTCCACAAGACATAAAAGGAATGAAAAACAGGGTCAGGCCCACTAACATAATCTGAAATGTCTTTCACATTATGGCTACTTTTAAGACCATGAAAAAATATATATTTTGGAGAATGAGAAATTCTGAATTTATAAGTATAATAAGTGTACTTTTAAATGTATAGCTGACTTTGAAAGAAAGTAATAACAAGGAAAACCCCTACAATACAAAAATAAAATGAAAATAAAATCCAGGGAGGAGATGTGCATGAACTCTAAGGCTGCCCTCAAGGATGTGTCTAGTCTTAGTAATCCAAGAGCTTGAATTTTAAAACCTAGATGAAGACAAAAGAATGGGCATTGAGCCCACTCCAGACAAACAGTTGGAATTAAGTCTCTCCACATAAACCTGGGACTCTCGGAAAGCCACAACCTTTAAAGGGATTCAAAACATTTTGATAACTGGTAGAGGGAATCGAGAAACAATGTGTTATACCCTGATAACTGGTAGAGGGAATCGAGAAACAATGTGTTATACCCACTTGAGTCTGAAAGATTAAAGAGAATTTAAGAGACATTGGACATAGATTGAAATTGCCTATTTCCCTTCCAATGACATAATAAAGACAAAGGAACAGAGGCAATATTCAAAGTTACAAGGGCTGAGAACCAGTCATATCATTCACAGTTTTATTAAAATAACAAACATGTAGACATCTTTATAAAACAAAGAACATGCATAAATCTTGAGCTAATCTTCCCCTTGAGCACCATCTTAGTACAGCTCTTCCTCGACTTATGACAGGGTTATGTCCTGATAAAGCCATCACAAGATGAAAATATCATAAGTTGAAAAATCATTCAATACACTGAACCCACCAAACATTGGAGCTTAGCCTAGATGACCTTACACGTGCGCAGTACACTTACATTAGCCTACAGTTGGGCAAAATCATCTAAACAAAGCCTATCTTACAATAAAGTATTGAATAGCTCCTGTAATTTATTGAATAGGAAAGTGAAGAACAGATCAGTTGTCAGTGTCGGTGTTACCCTTACGACTGCATGGCTGACTTGCATGGCCCGCTGCTACTGTCCAGCAGCAAGAGAGAGCGTCATGCTGCATGTTGCTAGTCCAGGGAAAGATCAAAATTCAAAATTCAGGGGCGCCTGGGTGGCTCAGTCAGTTAGGCGGCTGCCTTCAGCTCAGGTCATGGTCCCAGGGTCCTGGGATCGAGCCCCGCATCAGGCTCCCTGCTCGGCAGGAACCCTGCTTCCCCCTCTCCCACCCCCCTGCTTGTGTTCCCTCTCTTGCTGTGTCTCTCTCTGTCAGATAAATAAATAAAATATTTTAAAAAAATAAATTAAAAAAAAAATTCAAAATTCAAGTACAGATTCTACTGAATATGTATCAGTTTTGCACCACCATGAAATTGAAAAATCATAAGTCAAGCCATCACAAGTCAAAGACCATCTATGTTAATCGCTCTAGTGAATCCGTTAGATCAGGCCTGACCCAGGGACACCCTCTTCACAAATAAATCAGCATCACAGGAATGGCCATCCTGGAGGCTTTGGTATTGCCCAGCCTGTCTGTGTATCTACAGTACTTTTGAGGTTACCATTTACATTCCAAAACAGTAACAACAATAGCTGACAATTACTGAGCACAAATAGGTCCTAAGCATTTTACATGTTCACCAAATGAGCACTGGGTGTTGTAAGTGATGAACCACTAAATTCTGCACCTGAAACTAATATTACACTATATGTTAACTAACTGGACTTTAAATAAAAACTTGAAAAATAAAAAAAAAAAAATTACTTTCAGCAGATCTTAGTAACAACTCTGTGAGGTTGGTTCCATTGTTAGGCCTTTTTTTATATATAAGAAAATTGAGGCTTGGAGAGTTTAAGTGTTTAGCTCAAGGTCAAACAGCTAAGTGTTGGACTAGCATTTATAAAATTACATCTAGATTTAACATAAAATAAATGAAGATTGGGGTGCCTGGGGGGCTCAGTTGGTTAAGCAGCTGACTCTTGGTTTCAGCTCAGGTCATGATCTCAAGGTCCTGGAATCGAGCCCCGCATCAGGCTTCCTGCTCAGCCAAGGAGTCTGCTTGTGGATTCTATCTCTCTGCCTCTCCCTCTGCCCCTCGCCCTGCTCGTGCAAGCACTCTCTCTCTCTCTGTCAAATAAATAAATAAACCTTAAAAAAATAAAATAAATGAAGATTAACACACAACTAATTTAATTGCAGGTAACATCTTTGGCCTAGAAAAGCTGGCTCAAAGCATGTGAAGAAGTTGGATCCCCCCCGAAAGAAATAAGCATATAAACTAAGGTTATTTCTAATATACAATCCATGGTAAGATGGCTCAGAGGATTATACTGGATACTCAATATTTTCATTCCACCAAAGGACCAAAAAAGACAGCTGAATGCAAAAGTACTTCAGAAAAAGAAATGGCATTAGGAAAATAGTACTTAGAACTTCCATTTCCTGAAAATCTGACAAACTTAGATGATTATCTTTGGAATATCAATACCCAGGGCACTGAGAGGAACTCATCTGACCCCAGGACCTATTCAGTAGAACAGAAAGAACTGTTTGTATTAAATTTCATTTAATACACTGAACCCACCAAACATCAGAGCTTAGCTGAGATGACCTTAAACATGAGGAGAACACTTAAATTAACTTGAAGGGCACTTGGGTGGCTTAGTCAGTTAAGCGTCGGACTCTTGATTTCGGCTCAGGTCATGATCTCAGGGTCATGAGATCGAGCCCCACATCCGGCTCCACACTGGGCATGGAGCCTGCTTAAGATTCCTCTCTCCCTCTCCCTCTGCCCCTAGCCCCTTTAAAAAAATAAATAAAAAATAAAAATAAATTTAAAAATAAATAAAATAAAACACACTTGAAAAGAAGTATGTTGCAGCATCCACTTCTAAATTACAGAAATTCACATCTAGCCTTGCTGGCATGGACACTTAAACAGGGAAGAAGCACAATCACAAGTCACAATCTAGCTAATATTTCAAAGGGAGCACACTATGTAACCAGCCACTATTCACATAAAGAAACAAAACATTACAGGTACACCAGAACACTCTCACATGCCTCCTTCTAGTCATTGCTCTTGACAAAAAGCAACTGCCCTTCTGACATTCATCTTTCCATTCTTTTTTTTTTATTTTAAGTATAATAAACATACAGTGTTACATCAGTTGCAGGTATACATATAATGATTCAACAGTTCTATACATTTCTCAGTGCTCATCAAGATAAGTATACTCTTAATCCCCTTTATCATTTCATTCTTGACCTCCAAATCCCCACTTCTGATCGCTTTATGAACTGAAAGTATTTGTCCGGATACCATGGAAGCATCTCAAATACTACATGTTGGAAAGGAATGTGTTATCTTTGCCTCCCATAGTCTTCTGTCCTATGGTCTCCCTCTCTACAATGATCTATCACCCACCCAGTTGCCCAAGCTACAAATCTCAATATTATCCTCAACTCCTCTTAATCCTCACTGTATGCTATTGATTCTCCCCCAATTATTTTGTTGTTTTTTTAGTAAGTGATATTTTCTTTTCTTGCCCTTCACAGAGACTTATGGCTTCGATTTTAGACTGGGATTAATAGTTTGCAAATTAGTCTTCCTGCTTCTAATTACTCTCATTCATCTTCCTCATTATTAAGGCAAGAATGACTGAAATATTCTAGGTAACACACCAAGATATCATGGCTGGACAGAGTGAGCTATAGGGAAAGCAGAAAATGAGTTCTGAGAGGTAATGGGGGATAATATTTTGTAGGGCCTTTAAGAGTTTAGCTTTATTTTTAGTAAGATGAATAGTCACCGGAGGCTTTGAACAGAAGAGTAGCATAATCTGACTAAAATTTGAAAGAAACACTATAGCTATTTATAATGATAATAGAAAGTGGAAGCAGAAAACTAGTTAAAATACAAAAGCAGTAATCAAAGTGAGAGCTGACTGAAACTTGGACCAGGGTGGCAGTGGTGTTCCTGGTGAAAAGTCATCAGGTTCTAGATATATTTTGAAGGCAGAGCCATCAATATTTGCCTAAGAATTGGATGCTGAGTATAAAATAGAATGAATAGTCAAGGAAGACTCTGACGTGAACAATGGAATTAATGAATTGCTGTATTAGTTTGCACAGGTTGCCATAACAAAATACTAGGGAGTGGTAGCTTAAACAATAGAAATTTATGTTCTCACAGTTCTAGAGGCTAGATATCTAAGATCAAGGAGCCAGCCAACTCAATTCCTGGTGAGAACTCTGTCTTATAGATGGCCTTCTCTTTATGTCCTTATATGGCCTTACCTCTGACCATGCACATGGAGAAAAAAAGATGTTTTTTCCTTCTTATAAGGCCACCAGACATATCAGATTAGGGCCTCACCCTTATGTGCTCACTTAACCTTAATTATCTCTTAAAGACCCTATCCACAAATATAGTCACATGGGGAATTAGGGGTTTGGCATACAAATTTTAGGGGGACAAAATTCAGTCTCTAACAGTTGTCAACAAACAAGATGAGGAAAACTATAGGAGCTTTTTTACTGGGTGACATTTGGAGTATACCAGAAGTTTTGTTTGGACATGGCATCTAATTGGCTCTGTTAAATAAGAAGTTGGATATAATAGCCTAGAATTTAGGCTAGATGTCTGACCTGGAGATATTAATTTGATAATTATTATTTTGATGGTATTTAGAGACATATTAGTCCAGGAGTGAGTATCCATAGAACAAGGAAGAGATTCAAAGACTGATCCATGGAGTACTCCAAATGGTCAGGAGATAAGGAAGCACCAACAGAAAAAAGCAAGGAGAGACGAGTAAATTAAAAGAAAGCAAGGGCATGTGGTACCATGGAAACCAAGTGAAGAAATGTTTCATGTAGAAAAGCATAATCAACTGTGTCAAATGCACTGATAAATCAAGTAAAATGAGGTCCTAAAATAAACAACTTGATTCAACAACATGAAGGCATATGAGAAATTTGAAAGAATGAACTACGAGAGCAATTTATTTAGGTAGAGTAGTGAAGGCAAAAACCTTTGAGGTAGACTGAAAGAATGGGACAAAAGAGGGGCGCCTGGGTGGCTCAGTTGGTTAAGCGACTGCCTTCGGCTCAGGTCATGATCCTGGAGTCCCGGGATCGAGTCCCACATCAGGCTCCCTGCTCAGCACGGAGTCTGCTTCTCCCTCTGACCCTCCCCCCTCTCATGCTCTCTCTATCTCATTCTCTCTCTCAAATAAATAAATAAAATCTTTAAAAAAAAAAAAAAAAAAAAAAAAGAATGGGACAAAAGAACTGAAGACAAGCTTTTAGTGGTTTTGTTATATGAAGAGCAGAGAAATGGGGCCGTACTTGAAGGAGGAAATTAAGTCAAGGAAAAAAAAAGGTCTGTTCTTATTTTTTGTTTTATGGTGGAAGAAAGCACATCATGTCTGTATGTTGATGATGAGCTAACAAAGAGGGGGGAAGTACTAATACAGGAGGGAGTGGGTTACTGGAATTAAATCGTTGGATGGGCAGGAGGGATAAGAAATGGTCTAAAATGGAGGAGAACGCATCTATACCAAAGGACAGAAGAGAGAATGCATGAATTCGAATTATAGAGAACACAGAAATATGGTGGTTGAACTTGGAAGTGTTCTCTTTTGATTTCATCTATTTTCTTCATGAAATAAGAAGCAAGGTCATCAACTGAGAGTGAGAATGAACAGGAGGTGTTGGAAATCTGAAGAGGAAGGAGAAGCTATAATAAAAAGATTGAGAAGGTGAATGAATTCGAATTGATCATTCTGATTACCAATCAGCATTAACAAGCACTTAAACATTGTGATCAAGTATGCTTTTCTCTGGGCATAAGAACAAAGTGGATGGAGAGTTATGTTTACTCTGAATTGATGTTTTCCAAATAAGTAAAATAAAGCAAGAACAGGACAAAGGAGTTAATGGTATGTGAAAGGGAAAAATTACAGTAATTGTTTATAAAATGTGAACTGGATAAGGAGAAACAGTGAGGACTCAGGGAGTAAGGAAGGGTTAAAAGTTGGTATGATTCGGGGTGCCTAGGTGGTTCAGACGGTTAAGCGTCTGCCTTCAGCTCAGGTCATGATCCTGGGGTCCTGGGATTGAGCCCCACATCAGGCTCCCTGCTGAACAGGGAGCCTGCTTCTCCCTCTCCCTCTGCCTGCCACTCCCCCTGCTTGTACTCTCTCTCTCTCTCTCTCTCTGTCAAATAAATAATAAAAAATATTTTTAAAAAAAAGTTCGTATGATTCATGGACTGAAGGAATTCAAAAGATTAAAGAATTGATAGAATCACAGTAGTGGAGAGAGGTAAGAAAGTAAGTGATTTTTAACAGGTATTATTAGTAATGATATGTTTTAGTTATAGCCATGAGAATGAGTGGTTAAGACAAAGTAACAATAAGCATATAGGAAAAAAGAGTCAAGGAACTGAGAGGACAAAACATCGAAAGGACCTTCTATGTAGACAATGAAATCACCAAGAATTGAGAAAGCAGTGGTATAAAAAAAAGTTACAATGAGCCAAGAGATAAAATCTGTGATAGTTAATTTTTTGTGTTAACTTGACTGGGCTAAGGGTGACCAGATTAAATATTATTTCTGATTGTGTCTGTGAGGTTGTTTCTGACTGAGAGTAGCATTTAAATCAGTAAACTCAGTAAGGTAGATCACCCTTCCCAATATGAGTATCCATCATCCAATCCTTTGAAGGCCTGAATAGGAGAAAAAAGGTGGAGGAGAAGGAATTTACCCCTTTATGCTTCCTACTGCTGGCTAGAGTTGCCCCTGGGCCAGGGTATATACCATTAACTACCCTGGTTTTCAGACCTTCAGACTTGGACTGGAATTACACCTTCAGCTTCCCTGAATCACTAGCGTGGAGATGGTAGATCATGAGACTTCTCAGCCTCCATAATCATGTGAACCAACTCCTCATAATAAATCTCTTCCTGTATATATACAACCTATTGGCTCTCTTTCTCTGGAGAACCATGATGAATACAAAATCTTACAGGAAGAGGGAGAGTGAGTTCAGTGTCACTAAATGACTAATTGGATATGTAGTGGGAGGTATATAATGATGTAAGAATCTAAGCTGCTGAAAGTTTGAAAAGAGACACAAAATGGTCTGAAGCATCAATAAGGAGCAAGGGAGATTCCTAATTCACTTCTGAGTTCAAAGGTACAAGGGATATGAAAAAGCAAAGAGGCAAGACTTAAAATAGTGATAGGTAAAACCATGTTTTCAGGTTGGGAAAGCTAGGTTGGATATCATAAAGGATAAAGGGCACAATAAGATTAGTCTTCATGATCTCAAGGTAGATGTGTTGAGTTTGGCACTAGAAAGGGGCTGAAGACTTGGAGCCTTGAATTCATTCCTATATATTCAGACTTTAAGGCCCAAAAAGGGCCAGTCTTATGAGACTTTACCTTGAGCCCAATGAGTGTAGTGACATGAGAAAGAGAAGATTTCTTTACTTCAGAGTTCCTAGGACTTCCTCTAGATATCTGCTGATCTTACTCTTCTCCCAGGCCACAGATGCCAAAGAGAAGTATGGAAATTAGACATTCTCTCTTCTTAACCCCAATCAACCCTGAGAATTCTCATTTCTGTGTCATTGTTTATACTTTTCCTACACCAAATAAGTACCCCCAACCCAACTTGTCTCAAAACACCCAAACTTCCAAGCCAAGAACCTTTCAAAAATTCATTTCTTCTCTACTAAAACCCCAAAATTATAGTCCTTTGATTATGTAACTCATAGGCCAGATTTTGCCTATCTTGCTTCCCATTATGTCACTCAGGGCCTGGAGGTGAACCTTAAAGTTAACAAGCACTCAATTAATACTTGAATGAATAAATAAATGGCACTAACTATTGTTATCATGTACATTCTAGATTATAAATTCTTTGAGAATCAGTGTTATATCTTCTACTTCTGTTTTTCCACCAGTGCCTTTCACAGACACTCAATAATACTTGTTGAATTGATATGTATCCTCATCCATTAAACATATAGTGCTGATAAGCTTGGTGATTCAGTAAAATAAAAGAAGCATTCTGTGAAAATTAATTAGAACTATGCCTGTAAGCTTCACTTTTGCCGTGTAAGAATCATAACCACACGTGGACACCAATAACCTATTTTCTAATCTGTAGCTCCTCTTACAGTATAATTATTGTAGTATATGGAAAAGTGCAGGTGTTAGCTTACTTACGCATTACAGAAGACAACCTCCAGAAATAGTGAGTAGATCGTAAATGAACTATTCACCTCAATGAAGGGGAGCAATGGATTAGAACTTCTTAGACTAAAAAAAAAAAAAAAAGAATTTCAAAAATGAAGTTTCTTAACAAAGTCTTGATTTTATTGTCCCAGGTTCAACTTTGGAAACCATGAGGCAGAAACCTTAGCCATCTCAGATATTATAAAGATGAATTAGTGCCAGCCAGGAATTCTGAGTCTGAGTCTGGTGGCTTACTTGAAATGAAAAGACCTTCAAATATTATCTCTAATTGGAAGAACATTCCATCCTTAAGTATGTATTATTGCACTAGCTTTCCAACAATTACTTCAAGAGCCATGAAGAGCAATATTTAATGTTATGGGAATGGTATTTCTAAGCTACCAAAGTGATAAACATTATAATTGTTCAACTCATGACACATTGCTTTTTTATCTGAAGGTAATTATCACGTACATAGAGGTTTTATATATCAATACTCTGCCTGATTAAAAGAACAATCCAGTGACAGTTTGGGACATAACTTGGGGATTCAGTATTTGTTCCAATGCGTAATAAAAGAATGTCAGCTATAGAAAAGTATTAAGATGAGCCAGAGGATAGGGAAAATTGAGGAAGCCTAAAGGAAAAAAAAGGTACAAAAAGCTTGACTTTGTCTTTCTACTTAGTAACACCCATATATCACAACCATTACTGAATTTTAGGGTTACATGATATGAAAGAAGTATGCAGGGTGAAAGAAAAATTGTAATTGGCAGTAAGTAAATCTTGAGGTGTCTTCAAATGAGAAGAAATAGCAAGCCAATTAAGTTCAAACTGAGTCTCTATTTTGTCTGATAAAAGTACTATTGTACCATGCTTTGCATAGCATAAACTAAAAGTCAAAAACAACTTAAGTTCAGATTTTTAGGGAGGTTTTAGAATACATACCAATGAATCACCTCAGCAAATGACACAAAAATGATGATGTATTTTGGTGGGTTCCATGTAAATGGACAATTAGTCTCAGAAACTGGAGTTAACAGCAATATCAGCCAGTGTTGAGTTGACCAAAGTAAGTAGAGGCCTGAGAAATCAGCATGGTATCTATATAAATGATGTAGAAAAGAAAAAACAAAAGATTATTAGGAGCATGTTATTTTTTTAAATTTCTTCTTCTCCTATATTATAAACATATTTTTCAAACATTTAACCAAACACAATTCTGTCCTTAGAAAAACCACAGCCTTACAGTGTGAATCCCAATGTAAACTAAATAATGGAAATACATGCTAAATGCTATTATAGTGAATCAAACTTTTGCTATGGAAGCAGAAGAAGGAACAAGGTTTAAAAAAAAAAAAACAGGAAAAAAGTAGGAAATAGCACTAGAAACTAGAGAGTTAATTTTTAAAGACTTCATAATAATTAAATATGAGCCTTGCCCCATTCAATTTGAAGATAAGCTAATAGGTTCACTCTGTGCCTGAGAAATGCATGCACAAAAGCCAATAGACACTTCCTTTCTTTTCTTTTGTTTTGGGATTAGCTCAGAAGCAATCCTTTATATGAGAAGCTTTTTCTCTCCCCCACTGAAATAAAGGAGAAGGAAGAACGAGGAGCTTGCGTTTCTTTCTGAGATTTAGACTTTGTCAGCATGGATTTCATCTTCGTGCATTGCTGAACCAGGCTGATTTGGTCAAGAGTTAAAGCTAGAAGGCGGCCGAAAGGAAAGATTCCTTTGCAAGGTAAATACTTGAATAAATCAGAAGGTTTGGAGCCATTCTTTCTTCAAATGCCTACACTTTCTTATAACCCTTTTGTATAAGGGATCTACCTGGATAAATTTTTACTCTGGCTGAATAAAGATTCAACAAATTAACTTTTGTCTAAATAGTCCTGAAAAAAATGCAACAAATAGATATCAACATGAGAACAAGGGTGAATTTATACGATGAAGTCCCCACTGAAGAACTCTGTCCAAAATGTACTTGCTAAATATTTACTCCTTGATTCTCTGCAAGTTATAAAAAACAGCCAAAAATTCTTCCTATTCTCACTGATTGGTTAAATGGACCTTAGCAAACAGTATTCTATCCCACATACTATCATTTCTTCTTCTTTTTTTTTTTAAGATTTTATTTATTTGAGAGAGAGAGAGAGAGAACACAAACGGGGGAGACGGGCAGAGGGAGAGGGACAAGCAGACTTCCTGCTGAGCAGGGAGCCTGATGTGGTGCTCCATCTCAGGACCCTGGGATCATGACCTGAGCCAAACGTAGACACTTAACCAACTGAGCCATTCAGGCGCCCCTGGCATATTTTCATTTCTAATAATGTACTAGAATTACTTGGACACTGTCTATCTTATTAGCAAGCCATTATTTTAGTTAATGTTTAGTTAATTAGCTAATAATATTAAAATATAATAGAGATTATTTCTGATGTTTTTTAAATTGTCATTTAAATTGTCAGTGATTTAATGTAACATAGGACAATCTTGCACTCAGTTGCAGGGAATAGCAAGACAAGATGAAGATTCTAGTCTTAACTATGACCATCTTGAATTTTGTGGCTTGCTTCCCGGTAAGTTTCAATATTTTGGATAAAAGTATCCTTATGAAACTAAAAATTAGATGAAGGGAAAACATGGATTTAGATCATTAGCTTATGTTTAATGCAGAAAGAACATTTTGCTAAACAAAACATCATTGTATTTTTAATGTTCTATTTTCTATTTATAAATTTCCTTCCCTTAAAATTAATCATATACATAATGAAGTAAAGATAACAGAAGCTATAATGTATGACAGTATAGAATTTAAAGGGCTTCTCTATATTTCTTTTACTGTAAGAGATTCTATACCGAAAGTTTGCTATGGGACACCTGGATTTATATTTGCAGAGGCTACTTAACCCTAATATATTAGCTGTTCCTTCTTACATTGATACTGTGTACTTCTGACTTGATTAACCTAACAACTACTGGATAAAAAAGAAAGCATAGACCTTCAGAATGTTGCTTTATTTGATCAACTTAGCACTGTGACTACTGATTTCAGGTTTTTAGTAAAATATAATCAGCAAGAGGAACCTCACAAAAATGTTGTACTTCTTTCCCTTTAGTATAATGGGAATCAGGAAACACACAGTCAGACAAATCATTTGTCTGTCAATCCACCTTTGTCTGCATCAGAGAGCCACAGAGCAAGTCAACTCTCATCCATCCTGAGAACAAAAAATAATTCTGCACCTACAGATGATTCCAATAGTTACTCTGAGTCTACTGATACAGTAACAAGGCACTCTGGATCTCTTTTAAAGAGAAGCCACTCAGAGACTCTTCAAGCTAGCATACATAACTTTCCCCCATTTGGGAATGGTGTACCAAGTAACCCTTCAGCTAACAAGACTTCAGCTAGCTTTGCTTATGTTGAGGGTATAGAAGGCAACTACACTCAGGCAGAGTCTCCAACAAGCAATGTTTCACCTTCATCTGCTGCTAAGCAGGATACTTCCGCTGTCAGCACCAAAATTTCCAGATTTGCACCCAATTCCGCAATAACACAAAGCAGGATGGCTGTTTCTGGGGAAAAGAGCATCTCAGCACCCATATCCATAACCACCCACTGGTATAAGTCTGATTCCATTGCTATTCCCCACTATCAGGGAAACTCCAAAGCAACTCAAAGTCTTGAATCCTTCTTCCCATCCACTGGAAGATCTAAACCATTCTTTGCCTCTAATCCTGCTGCATACATGCACAACACTAAGAATGAGTTTAATGCCTCTGCAGATGAGAGCAACATTGCCATATCAAATGCAAACAACCTCCTTGGAACTTATACCACTACTCGTGAGGAAGAAACAAGACCAGAGAGTATACCCTTTACTGGTACTACCACCCTTATGAAAGAAGGCAATACAGCCACGATTGATGCCACAGACATTCTAGATGACACAACTCTGGCTGATGTTCCTGACATGGAAGATGAAACTGTAATTATAATTGACACTACTTACCTGGAAAGATATGGCAAAACCATGAGCAATGCTCCAGATATTCCACAGAAAGACAATTCTATTGTAATTGATGCCACAGACAAGAAGAATCACCATAGAACTACAGTTAATTCTCAAATGCCTAGGATTTTCTTTGCAAAAAATACCAATGACTTTGAATCTTCTCCTATTCTGAGTACTTACAACAAGGCTGACACCAAATCTAGCATGACTGCCACTGATGTTGACGAAGCCACTTCCAGGATCAATCCCACTACAAATTCTTCCCCTAATTACAGAATGTATAAGAAAAGCAATAATGTTATTAGTAATTTTAATGATACCAAGGCAATGTTAGATGTAGCTAAAAATATGAAGCATGCAGGGGACTTAATTGTTTCCAAAACATATGGCATCACTTCTACAAAGCATTATGCTAACCCCAACACCACAGTGCCAGCAACTAACACTAACATTAACTTCAAGATAACTTGGCCTTCCAAGAAATATACAACAGTAGGAGGCAGACATCCTATGCAGATGGAAAACACCACGACACCTAACAATAACAATATTGCTGAAGCAACTGGATTTAAACTCAATGATTCAGGAATTGAGTTCCATTCTAATATCCCTGCCAGTGTACATCTTAAACCTGATAGGAATTATTTTAAGTATGGGAGCAATGATGAAATTGAGGAGGTCATTCCTGGGGTCCAACAAATTGCAGATATGGACCAAGATGACGTAGTCACAGAGGAAGTCTCTTTCTTCACCCAGACACGTCCACGACAGAAATGAGAAGACAAGTTTACTCTCTTAACCTTGATGCAGATTGTGCCCAAACAGCAGAAAACAAGATCATCCTCCTTTCTGAAATCCCTGATGTGTTCAATCCCCTATCCAAAAACAAAATAAAGCCCTTTATAATAGATGGCAAAAACCTCATTAAAAACAGGGCGCCTGGGTGGCTCAGTCGTTAAGCGTCTGCCTTCGGCTCAGGTCATGATCCCGGGGTCCTGGGATCGAGTCCCACATCGGGCTCCCTGCTCGGCGGGAAGCCTGCCTCTCCCTCTCCCACTCCCCCTGCTTGTGTTCCTGCTCTAGCTATCTCTCTCTCTGTCAAATAAATAAATAAAATCTTTAAAAAAAAAAAAAACAAAAAAAAAACAAAAAAAAAAACCTCATTAAAAACAGAGGTGACCATAGAACCCCCACCACGACTACTGCAAATGATGCCAAAGCCAAAATGGATGTTGAAAGAGCTAATGTGTCTAAAATGGCCAATTTCCAGAGCAATATCACTCCTATCATCACTCACCCTGGAACTGCTGGGACGGCCTATTTTAGTGAAGACAGTGTAGCTGACATGACCTCAGTTTCAAAGCTCAGGATGACTCCTTCAGATAAATCGACTCACTCTGGAGGAAACCATTAGTCTCTCTACTACTAATAACCATGCCAGCAGTGGTACAGGTCCCAACCCTGAAACAGACTTTCCTATGAACAAAGGACACACTCTTCTGTCAGTAGCTCAGTCATCTACCCTAATGCCCAAAGCCCAAAATAATCAAGCTCAAAACTCCCTGCTAATTAAAGATGATTCCTTGACTGATGCTTGGATATCAGATCCTGTGGCTAAAAATCCTCATTTCATTAATGATGCCATTATACAAAAATGGAAAATTAATAAAGTATCAGTAAATCCTTCGAACATTCCATTGGAGTCTACTTTCCTTACTCCTGATTTCACCTCTCCCACTGCTGAATACAGTACAGGTAAGGGAACCACAAATATGATTGACAACTCTGAACTGATGATTAATAAGGCCACCATACCAGAAGGAAGGACCACTATAGCCTTTAACTCCTTGCCTGCAAAAACAGCTGGTATTCTTACACAAAAACAAAGATTTGGAAGTTTCATAGATAAAGAAAGGACTAATGAAGAAGAATCAACTCCCTATATGGAAGTAAAATCTGCAGTGGGAGAAGATGGTATTTTTCAGATAAAAGAAGACCTTCTACCTGCACAACTAAGCAGTGGCTTTGAAAGTAAGGGATTTGCAGCTGTGGATAGTACAAAATCTGTTTCCAAATTAAGTAGTAGTATACCTACTGCTGAAGTAACAGTAAGTGACAGAGACCTTACCACTCCTGGGGAAGAAAATGATATTCTATATGATGTCACTAAACCCACAAATGGCAAAATACATTTTAAGACTATAGTCACTAAAGCAACAGTTAATGGTCTAGGCAAAAGTGCAGCTGTGAAACAGAATGTGGAAGCAGCAGATGGCACAGAATTCCTTCCACCAAGCAATTCTGACCCCCAAAGTAGAAAGGATCACCCTAAACTCTCTAATTTATACTACCGTGTAATTGATAATCCACTCACTATCACCAAAGAGAACCAAAATGTTGCTCGGAACACCATGCAACATAAACTGTCATTCTTCACAATGGACAATGCAGACTTTACTGATTATAGAGATGACTATCAAACCCTTGCTGCCATCATGTCAAGCAATGATAAGAGACTGATCAATAAAGGCAAAATGGCTGGGATGGAAATAACAAATATCCCTCCTGGCAGTCCTGCTATAGTGAATGATATTTCCAAAGAGGATAAAAATACTGATGCTGCAACGGACTTGGCTTCAACAGCTTTCACCTGGCCAATAAGGAAAGGCATTCTGATCATGAATAAAGTTAATACTCTTAATAAGAAACCTAACAAACTAGGAGATGACTTTACCATTTCCAGAGAAGATCCCAGTGTGTCTACAGATGATGAAACGCTATTAGTAGCTGATTCCTCTGCTTTTATGCAGTCTGTTGACCCTTTCAATAATCCTCATGCAACAAACCCTATAAAAAAGATCTCTTTGGCAGATATTATAATACCAAAAACTCTTCATAGTAAGTCTATCCCAGCAGCTTTGACAGTAGCTGTCACTGCCGCTTCTCAAGAAGACACTGACACCGTGCTTTACGGAACACAATATGAATCTAAGCGCCCTTTCAAGGAAGATATAACAGTGAACTCTGAAGCATATCCCCAAAAAGACACAGGCATTATGGCAAAGGAAGACAGACTTAAAGAAGAAAATGTGAGGGATAATATTTATGTTACACCTATTGCAGGTGATAGTGTTCGTAAAGGCAACAACTTGACAGCTAAACTTTATTCTCTTCACTCTGATGTATATAATTCCACCAGATTCAAAGGAACAAGCAAAACCATAGCTGACCAACTTGAATTTGAGAATCCTGCATCATCCTATACGACTGAAGTCTCAAAACCTCTACTTAGAAAATTTACTCCAGAGTTCCAAGGAAAAGTGATAGTGAGAAACAGTAATAGTGATGCTGAACATGACCCATTCTTTGGTGGTGATATTCTTTATCCCATGATGAAAGAAAATGTCCCAAAAGGTTCTATCTTTTCCCCTGAAAGAAGATCTACCTTTATAACACCAAATTTTAGAATTCCAATGAAAGATAATACAAACCCTGCTCCAGAAGGCACTGTGTTATTAGGTAAAGGAACTTCCCACACAAATTATGCATCCTATACTGCTGAGCAAAGTGATCCAGGAACAGAAAAAGATCAAACTGCTACAGACAGCAAAACAAATTCTCACATAGGCATTATACCTGTGACCTTCTCCATTCCTATCTCCTCTGAAGACACAAATGTGAAAAACTATTCCCATACATCTGAAACAGGTACTCCTCTATCACTAGGATATGCAAATACATTAAGAGATGATTCCTATATTCTTAGGCCTGAGACTACTCTGGCAAAGGAAAATAATCTAGATGCTATGGACCTGATCATCACTGAAACTGATAAAAGTGATTCTGAATATATTTCAAATAAGCATTCCTTTGAACTAGAGAAGGAAGAAACCAGTTCTGTTAAAAAACCTATTCCATTTATACATGGACCAAATGGACTTGTATCTCATTCAACATCCCCTAAAGGTGGGGCCTCAAAGAGTCTTCTGTATAGAATAACTCACCCTGAGTTTGAAACTAAAGAAAAATATCAAGCTATTATTCTCAAAGAAGAATATTCTGACTCTGATATTGTTGCCACTTCTTTCAAAGATTATACCAGAAACTTCAACACTCAACATCTGAAAACCATGGCACCCTCCCTAACGGATGCTACGGAGGCTTTTTCCTCTGAGTTTCTAGAAAGATCATCTGTGGGAGAGGAAACTCTAAATGAAGATGATGCCATCATCATTCTCCCTGAAATTTCTGATTTGAGAAATAAAAAAATCAAGTATTTCTTTGTACCATACACAGAAATAATTGCTACCATGGGAGAGAACACTTTTGGCACTGTGCCCACTGATCATGCTGAAATCACTGCACCCATAAAAAGTCAAGGTTATCCCTATAGGAAAGGCATTTCATCCAACGTTGGTAACACAAGTGCCCCAGAGTTGGTAGATACCATCAAATCAGAAAAATCAAAAGTCAATGAAAATAAATTGGACTTAGCTGAAGTGATGCCTTCACAGGATCACATGTACCTCTTGGCTCAGGATATTGCCTCCGAAGCTAAGAATATCTCCTATGTTGGTGAAGATACTAAAGGTATAATCAAAAAAGCCTCAACAGCTTCTCTTAATCTGGTTAGTGCCACCAAAATGCCAACAAATGTTACCACCATTTCGCCTAATGCCCCTGCCTTTGACTCTAAGGAGAGCAATAAAAATGGTGACTCTACCGTACCTGAGATAGATGATGTCGTATCCATAAAATTAAAATCTCTATTAATTCTTAATCAGAAAAAAAACAGAATTGCAGATGCTCTTAGTCAAAATGATGATTCTTTATCTAATAAATTGGTGACCTTAGAGCCACTAGGTGAGCACTCTGTTATCATTGACCAAAACTGGGAAATCACCAAGGTGCAAAGTAAACCTCAGCCCCTCTCCGTGGTCTCCTCTGTTCCTCTGGAGGATCCTACTATTTTTTTCAGATAACCCTTTAAGTGTAGCCACTGACATACCTACCACTGGAAATGGGGGCATTTATCCTAAAACTGGCACAATGGCCTTTGCACTTAACACAGTTCTTCAACCTGCAATCCACAAAAAAAGAGCAGAGAAGTAAAAGTTTTGACTATGCTGTAAATCACCATATAAATAAAGCAGTTATCAATCCATCTGCTAAAGAAATCACTACCTCAGGAACGGGGACGAATGCTTTCCTGGGTAAAGGTAAGGCTATTGTGGAGAATGAATACTATATTTCTGAAGCCAAAATTCCAGTAATCTTAAGAGAGGTAAATTCAGTGAACATTAATCCTTTCATTCTTAAGCCTTATGTTGCTTCTGCTGAACAGAAAGCACCTGGAACTTTAAAAGAAACATTTTACCCTGATTCCACAATGAGCATGACAAAGCTGAGAAAGGCCAGGGCTGAGGGCTCATTTTCTCTTAGTAATAACTTAAAGAGGTCTATCACAAACTCTTATAATAAATCATATCCACCCGTGCAACCAACTCTTCCTCCTACTGATTTTGTTGATGATTTTATTAACATCAATAATGCTGAATTTGATCCAGTGCTTGCTGTAGGAGAGAGCAACATAAAAATGACTGATGAGTCTATTATAGCTAGAGATATCATTGTTCTACCTGACAAAGATATCATTTCACCTGACAATATTACCTTTATTGATGATATAAGGAACACTATAAGTGGAAAAAGGCATGTAGATTCTACAGGAAATGATAATGCTGCTCAATATGAAGCAATTCTTTTTACAAAGGACTTTTCAGCAGAATCAGATGTAGTTTTTCTGGCAGAGGAAAACAATCTAAATGATATGAACCTAATGACCACTGGGCTTGATGACAATACTTTTAAATATGTATCAGAGAAAAATACCTTTTATGTTGGAGAAAAAGGAAAGAGCCCCACAACAAAAACATTTCCCTCTGTTCAAGGGCTCCATAGACATGGATCTCATGCTCCTTTCCCCACTGCACGTGTCACTGAGAGTCTCCTGAATGAAAATCCTGGAGAACCCAAAACTAAACAAAAATACCAAATGTTGATCTCCAGAAAAGGAAACCCTGATTCTGACAAAGATGGCACCTTTCTCAAAGATTATACTGCCAAGTTCAAAAGCAAGTCAACTAGAACCATGACTCACTTATCCACAGATGGAAACAGAAAAGTCTCCCCTGAGTTTCCAGATGATTTATCTCTAGAAAAGGACACCCTAAATGGACATGACATCATCACTCTTCCAGAAGGCAAATGGATTGAGCATATCAATGCTCCAGACCCAGAATCAATGGAAACGATGGGAGACAACAAGATGTTCCCAGATGAAATCACTGATCTCACCATGAGCACAACTCCCATAACAAACAAAGGCCAGCTCTACAGGAAATACGTCACATTCACTTCCATACTACCAAAGGGAACCTGAGATGTCACCCAAATCAGAATATAATCAAGATAAACATTTCAAGGCAGAGAGCTATCATTCACAGAATGCCACTGCTCCTTCAACTACATTTGATGTCAGCCCTCATAATAATGAACTTCCCTTTGTTGATGAAAATTCTGGGAATAAAAAAAATAGGGCTTCAATGTCTTCTTCACCAATGAGGACAACTCACACTGTTACTGATACCACTACTCTTTCCCTTGAGAACTGTTATGAAGGGGGAGATTCTCTGAAACCTGATAAAGATAATGTTAGGTCTAAAGAATTCCCATCTCTACTAACATCTGAAAGGATCGTTCTTATGCCTAAAGTCTTAACCAAGGATTCTGTTCTAACGAGTGATAATTCTTTGACCCCTCAAAGTTAGTATCAGTAGCATCAGAGACAGGAATGGAATACCTTGACTTCATTCATGGAAATGATATTTCAGAAAATCAGGACATTAAAATTCAAACAGATTTTCAGCCTCACCTCTTAGACTCAAATATTCCTTCTAATGAGTCAGTAACTTTTACCAGGAATTCCACAGAGGATGAGGCTGATTCAGTACCCACTGCAGACAGAGAAACTATCAACATTTCTGAAGTTAACACAGATGCTCAACCTCTGGGTACAATGATGAAAGGGCTTTTGACCATAGAAATAAGTCCCTTCTCTTCTGAAATTAAAAAAAAATGGCTGAACTCTCTGCTGAAGAAGACAAAGCTACTAAATTTGATTTAAATCACATTACAGATGCAACAGTTCTCATTCCAACTTTGGAAAAAACACTTCCCTCAATCCCTGAGCCCAATGCTCTCCTCCAAGACCAATAACGAGGAGGAGAAACACATTTCTGAAGCAGGAAATTTTGTTTCAGGAGATTCAAGGATGTTGGAAGATAATCCTTTCTTTGGTAAATTTAATATTTCTGCTAGGCCTCAAGCTCCTCCCAATTTAAAAAGAATCCTTTCAGCTGATTCCACCATGTCTCTGGAAAAGACGCCTAAGTATAAAAACTCCACTCCTCCTGAAGAAGATGCAAGCACAGCAGGTTTGCTTCATAGTGCTCCCACTGGATCCAACGTGCTACTACAGAAATCAATTCTTTCTCCTGATTTCACAACGTCTGTGAGTTCATCTAAATATTCTGAACTTGATCCAGTTGTCAAAATGAAAAAAGATACCACAACAAACACTTATAATAATATTCCATTTGAGGAAAGAAATACTCTATCACACAAAGCCATCACTTCACCTAGTACCAATACTTCAACAAAAGGCATGGTGAACACTATTTTTAATAAAATATTTGTGCACAGAGATTCTCTAGGGAAAGATATAATCACTGAATATGAAATAGTTCCTATTACAGAAAACATTTCAGACATTACTTTAGATGGTGAAAATATTTCAAATATTGAAGATGTGATAAGCATTGTACCTGACGACAGAGCTCTTAACTATGCCACAAATAAGTATGTCCTAGAACCACGGAAAGAAAAATACAATACTATTATTAACAAAACTACTCTCATTTATGACCCCAAAATAGTTTGGTCTCATCAATTCTACTCCAGTGCTGCTACCTCTGAACATTTATCTCGAGGAACCCCAGCTGAGATTAAAACTAAAGAAATATTGCAAAATTTGGTATCTAGAAAGGAGCATGCCAGTTTTGACCTTGATGCTATTGTTCTCAAAAGTTCTACTGTCAATTCAAATTCTCAGTCTCCCATATCTGTGACTCATCCCCTAACTCACACAAGTGAGAGTATTCACAAGTTTCTAGGTAAAACAACCTTGAAAAGGGACACTTTACAAGGAGATGACACCATCAATATTTCCCCTGAAGACAAACTGATAGAACACACCCTTGTTCCAGACCCAGTAATAACAGTAACCATGGCAGAGGGAAGGATTTTCCCAGATGAACCCATGCATCCCATTGTTATCACCTCTCCATTAAAAAATAAGAATCGATTCTTCAAAAAAGTCATTTCATCTGCCATATATAATACTGATACCCAAGGTAAAGCAGAAAGTATCTTATTATCCCAAGCAGAGAATGTTAAAGGTAAAACTAATAGGGCAGAGCTGCAACACTCATGGGATAGTATTATTCTTTTGGCTGAGTTCAATGTCATCCCTAAGGGCAAACTTTCTTTCATCAATGAAGATACTGAAATTTTAAACAAAAGGGCTTCAATCTCTTCTTTACCTATGAATACAGTCAACCCTCTGGAGAAAACCACTACTCCCTCCACTGAGAGTAGTTATGAAAGAGGTGATTCTATGCTTACAGAAGACAATATTAGGTCCAGGGGATTCCTACCTCTACAAATCCCAGAAAAGGCCATGTTCATTCCCAATGTCTCAAATGAAAATCTTGAAATCTCTAACCCAGTGACAAATACCTCCTTGGCTAATTCTTCAATTGCATTGTCAAACACGTTTAAGACAATGATTGAATACTCTAATTCTATTAATGATGGTGATAGTCCCATTAAAAATAAAATAGACCTCAAGCCTTACTCCTTGATCTCAACAAAACTTCCCATTGGTTCTACTACTTCTTCAGACAATCCCACAAATAGTGAGTTTGAGTCACTGTCCTCAGCAAATAGAGAAACTACTGACAGCTCTAAAACTGAGACAGATAAAATATATTCTGAACCTCAGAGAACAATCATGAAAGCCTTTTCTCCTACAAAAGTCTCTCAACACAGGGTCCCTGAAGAAAGAAAAAGAGCTAATTTTCCTGATCAAAAAGATCCAGCTGCTAAATCTGATTTAAGTTACATTACAAATGCAACCATTCTCAGAAATGCAAACATTCTCAATCCAGCTATGAAGAAAATCCTTCCCTCAGTAACTGAGCTTAATACTCTGTCCAAGAGTTACAACAATGTGGAAGGGGAAGTACACATTTCTAAAGCAGGCAATTTTTTTCCAAAAGATGCAAGTACACTGAAATATAATTTCTTCACTGTTAAATTTGATGCTGCTTCTACTAAACCTCAAGCACCCCCCAATTTAAAAGGAGACTTTTCAGTTGGTTCCACATTAACTCTTCCAGAAGTATCTAGGTCTAATGATCAAAGCTCTTCTCCTGAAGTTGCTACTGGAGTAAGGACCATCATAAACACTCTCATTGGGACATATGGCCTTCCACCATGGAAATCAACTCTTCTTCCTTCTGATTTCACAACATTCATGAGTTCATCCAAGTATTCTGAACTTGATCCAGGTATCAAGATGAAAAAAGACACCAAAACAAAGACTAATAATAATATTCCACCTGGAGAAAGAAATACTCCATCTGACAAAATTACTACTTTATCTACTATCATTCTTTTAAAAAAAGGCATGAAAAACCCTATTAATACTATTAATAACAATAATTTGGAGATGAGACTTTTATAGGAAAAGATATATCCACTGAAGTATCACTGAAGTAGATCCTTTTACAGAAGACATTTCAGAAGAGGCACGTGACACCCTTTTGGCAGGGGAAAATAATCCAAATGATGAGGATATATTAACTATTACACCTGTTGACAGTTCCCTTGACTATGTTGCAGATAACTATGTCTTTGAACTAGTGAGGGAAAGAAATGGTGCCCTTAGGAGAAAGACCACACTCAGTAATGACTCCAATGTATTTAAGTCTCATTCACACCATGCCGGTGCTGCAGTCTCTGAACATGCATCCCAAGGATCTCCAACTGATATCAAAACTACCAAAAAACACCATGTCTTTATTCCCAAAGACAAAAGTCTTAATTCTGATGATGTTCTCAAAAGTTCTTCTGTCAATTTTAATACCAAGTTTCCCAGATCCATGATTTATTCTCTAACTGATTCAAGTTGGATTTTTTTTACCTGAATTTCTAGATGAAACAATTGTGGAAAATAGTTTTCCAGTTGGTGATAACACCATCATCATTCTCCCTAAATGCAAAAGAATGGAGTCCCCATTTGTTCCAGACCCAGAACTAATGATAAGAAAGGTAGAGAGCAAGATATTCACAACTGATTCCATCAATCCTTCTGTGATCACCTATCCTAAAGAATATAAAGACCAATTCAACAGGAAAGACGTCTCATTTGCTTTGTATAATCATGATACCCCAAATGAAGCAAAAACCACCATATCAGCCAAATTCAATGCAAATAAACATAAACCAAACTGGGCAGACATGCCTCATTCACAGAACAACATTATTCCTTTGGCTGAGTTCAATGTCATTCCTGATGATGATCTTCCCATTATTGGTAAAAATACTGAGAAAGGAAACAGAGCTCCAATCTTTTCTTCATCTATGAATAAGGCAGCCAGCCCTGTGGCTGATTCCATTGTTCTTTCCGCTGAAGATAGTTATGAAGGAGGTGATTCTATGTTACCTGGAGAAGATGTTAAATCTAGGGGATTCTCATCTCTATTAACATCTGCCATGCTTAGTCGTAATTCCTTGCCTGAAAATCCTGAAACCTCTGGTCTAACAACAGATAAATCCTGATCTGAATCTGTAATAAATAGGTCAGAAATGTTAGAAAGAGCAACTGAATATGCTGATGCCATTAATGGTGGTGATGTTTCAGAGAGACAAATCATAATAAGTCAAGCTGACATTCCTTCCTATCCATTGGCCCAGAATATTTCCCCAACTGGATCGACTACTTTTTCAGATAGTACCACAGATGGTGAAGTTGATTCATTTTTCTCTCTGAATAGAGATACTCCTGAGACTTATAAAACTAAGACTGACAAAATATATTTCATATCTCAAAGACCAGTGATGAAAGCCTCATCCCTTAGAGAAGACTCTCAAGATAGTGTCTATGAAAGAAGGAAAATAGCTGATCTTTTTGATCAAGAAGATCCACCTGCTAAATTGGAATTACATAATTTTACAAATACAACAGTTTTCATCCCAGCTATGAGGAAAATCCTTCCATCAAGAACTGAACCCAATCCCCTCTCCAAGAGGGACAGCAATATGGAAGATTCTTTCACTGCTAAATTTAATGTTACTTCCTACAAGCCTCAAACACCTCCCAATTTAAAAGGAATCTTTTTAGCTAATTCCACATTAATTCTTCCAGAAGATGTTAGGCCTACCTTTCATGATAAAGTCACTAAGACAGGAGGGTCCATCACAAATACTCCAACTAGACTAGATGGCCTACAATGGAGGTCAACTTTTTCTCCTTCTGATTTCACAACATCCACGGGGACTTCCAAATATTCTGAACTTGTTCCAGTTACTAGTATGGGAAAAGATATGACCAAAGAGACTGATTATAACATTCCACATGAGAAAATAATTATTCCATCTGATAAAGCTATCATTTCACCTATTATTACCTCTGAAAAAGACATGGCAAGTAATTTACAAGGCAATATATCTGAGCAGAAAGATTTTATGAAGAGAGGGACATCAGCTGAATATGGAACAACTTATTTTACAGAAGAGATTTCAGAAAGAGTGGATGACATTTCTTCTGCAGGCAAAATCACTCCAGCATATATGGACCATATAACTATGACGTCTGATGACAGTGGTTCTGAATATGTCTCGGATATGCATGCCTTTGAATTAGAAGATAGAGCAAATAATTCCCTGATAAAAATGGGTATACTCATATATGCCCCCAAGACACATGTGTCTCATGCACCATATACCACAGTTGCTGCTTCAGACAGATTATCTAAAACAATATCTCCAGTGTTGAAAGCTAAAGAAAATTACCAACCTATGATTCCTAGACAGGAAAATAGCACTGACACTGATGCCATTGATCTCAAGAATTCCAATGTCAATGTCAATACCAAAGCTCACAGACCTAAAACTCACTTCCTAATTGATGCAAGTATAAACTTTCCTTCTAGTTTTTCTGACAAAACACCTGCAGGAAAAAGCACCATAAATAGTGATGATGGCACCATAATTCCCTCTGAAGGCTTTGACTTAGAAAATAAAATAACTGAGCATTCCCTTTCTCCAGACATGAAACCTGTAGTTGACAGCAAGACATTCACAACTAATACTACTAATCATGCTTTTAAAAATAGTGATAATTTTCTCAGGAGAAATACTTCACCTACCATTTATAAGACATTTACACTCAGGAAAGCAGACACTACCACATCCAGTACATCTGATTTTACTGAAGATCAAATGGGTATAGCTACAATATCTGATTCAAGGTTTAGTAATTTTCCTATAGGTCAGCTTTCCAGTGATGACATCTCCAATGTGAAAGAAAACGCAGAAGATGCAATCAACACAGCTCTTACTTTCGTTTATCCTTTGAAAAAGATGTCAGCCAACATTCCATATGCTCCTGCTATTTCTACTAAGAACAAAAATAACATTGGTCATTATAGCCTTCCATCATCAGAGAGTGTCAGGTCTCTAAGACTTGCATCTATGGGACTACCTGAAATTTTCATCCTAACTTTGAAAGATCCTACTAAAGAAACTGCAGCCCCCAAACTTATAAAAGGCACAAACATATATTACCCAATAGTGTTAATAGCAGCAGCATCAGAGCCTGTGTCTATAGACTCACCTTACTTCAATAAAGGCATTGCCTCAGAAGGACAAAACGTTAGAAGTCAGAGTCCCAAAGGCTTTCCCTTTGGTTTATACTGTTCTCCAAGCTGATTCCACAGGTTCTTCAGACAATATGGCTAATATCAAAGCGAACACAACTGCTACTACTGTCACCAAGAGCAAAATTTTTGATATTGATGCCTTTAGTGATCAAAATTCAGAACCCAAGAAAACCACCACCAAGTTTTCTACTCTTTCTCCTAATGAATATAGTAAACCAAATTTCTATTACACAAGGGAAATAACTAAAGCTTCTGCAGTGAAAGACACAGCTGAAGTGAATCACCTTACAGATGTAAATAGAACAGGAAATGATCCAGTTATTCAGGTGGAAACAAATTCTCTAAAAGATGCTGACCTAAAGCCTTATCTTGTAAATAAAAATGTCATTGCTGATAATAAATCAGGGAATAAGGATGATGACATTGTCCCTGTAGCAGCTTACTCAAGCTTTCACAAGCCAAAGGATTCCCTCCCAGATGGCTATGTTCCTCAGAAAACTTACTTCATTACTGGGAACTCAAATTTGCTCACAGAAGTGATCGACATTATTTCTACTGATGAAAAATCTTTATCTTACACAGAGATCATTTCCATGGTAGAGGAAAATCCTCAGTTGGAATTTAATTAGCCAATTTCAGAGCAACAAATACTGAATTTCAAACTTCAGAAAGCACAAATGATACACAAGAAACCACTGTCGAGAAAAAAAAATATTATCTAGGTTTCAAGAAATTTCTATTGTACCACAAGCTAAAGGAAATTCTTTAGGGCTGATATTCTTCAGTCACATACAGAAACAATTATTCTAAAGGACATCCCTGAGAAGCCTACAAACTACAAAGCACACATGAGTGTCATAACTGACCCTGCTATAATATATGCCATTTTCCTCGGAAACAAAAAAATAGTGACACCACAGGACAATGCATCCTTCAATTACAATTTCCTTACTCATGGACCCAACATTCCAATCACTGGAGGGGAAGAGGACAAAAATGTGGATGTTGTCATAATTAAATCTCAAGATGTAATTGCTCCTCTCACCTCCCTCCCTGTATCTGAAGCTGGCAATTCTCTCAGGAATGAAGATACTGAACCTGAAACCTCCTCAGCAAATACATTCCAATAGTGATTATAATCACCGCACCTAGGATTAATAACTCTATTTTCTCCAATAAATAAATAAATAAAATTTGAAGATATATATAGTCTCTTTCTAAAGTAGGAATTCTAGTGTCCATAGAAGACACCACTTATCTCAATTGATTCTTTTAAAATCGCACATGACATTTCATCTGATAAATCTCAAGATATTCTCCATACAAAGTCTTAAGGGTGGGCATCACTATGACATCAGCATTTTCAAAGTCTGTATCTGAGGACTCTTCCTAGTCAAGTATCCATGAAAATCATAAATTGCCAAATAACCTTCCTGAGGCCTTATTGAGAAGTCTCCTTCTTTTGTTAACAGCTTCCCCTTTTTCACTTAAAAAAAAAAAAAACAAAACTTTTTTTTCATCGTGGATCTGAAGAATTTGCTACTTAAACATAAACTTGATGCTTTCCTGAGAAAAGACAGTTTCCATTAGAGTAATAGACACTACAACAATAAAGGAAACAACTACTTAGATAAAATGAAACTCACCTATAGAATCTGTCCTTAAGTCAGCTAATATCTTTGGTGGTAATGATCTATTGGTCAATTAAGAGTTTCCCATGTTCCCTGGAGCAAATGACTCCAGTTCCATCCTCAAAATTGCTAAAATTACAGCACTCCCACCAGGATTTTCACCATATGCTTCCTGCTCTTTGATGGATGATACACACTCTCAATGTGAGGTGTCCTTTTTGAGGTCAATGATTAAAAAAAAAAGATAATGGTAATAATATCCTCTATAGGAAAGAAAAGACTTACTATTGCTATAATCAATGTGATCCCACCTCACAGCTGTTATTACTAGAAACAGAGTTTGGTGTGAGCACAACAAGTAATCCCTGAAATTAAAAACTATTTGAGAAATTAGTATCTATGAAGATGATATCATATCACCTGACATTTCTTTTTTTTTTTAAGATTTTTTTTTTATTTATTCATTTGAGAGAGACAGAGAGAGAGCCTCAGCTGGGAGAGGGGCAGAGGGAGAAGCAGATTCCCCGCTGAGCAGGGAGCCCAACATGGGGCTCTATCCCAGGACCTTGGGATCATGACCAGAGCTGAAGGCAGACATCTCACTGACTTGAGCCCCCCAGGCACCCCTCACCTAACATTTCTAACCAGGAATTAAATGCTCATAAAAATGAATATTTTGCTCCTTATTCTAATTCTATTCAATATAACATATACCAAGTACTTCAAGCTGACTTCTAGCAATTATACAGCTAACATTTCCATCTTTTTTTCCCTTTTTGTACACAAAAAAGAATTCCCCCCAAAAGGACACCAAGTCTTCTGTTTATAGCATGCCTTATCCTGAATTAAGCCTCACAAACTCTAGATAATGAGAAAAAAATGTAGAGGTTAAAAAACCTCCCATTGAGTTAGGCAACCCAGAGAATGGCTTTACATTATGATTTCCTTTACTGCCACTGGAAATGACTTAGAAATAAAGAACCTGTGCTTGTCACTAACTTAAGACTTTCCTCCCTGTCCCTGATACTGACAGCATTTCCCATGTCAATAAACATTTTGGGACCCTCATAGTGACATCTCCTTGAAGCAAAAATATTTCTGGAGAAGCTGTCCATATCTTTAAAATGAAAAATGCCCATCTTAAACCTATCATAATTCTACAGAGAATGGTGATATATCTATACCAGGTCAATCAATTTTAAAAAGACACTGTAAACTTGGAGGTTGAGTCCATATCTAATGAAGAAAAGCATTTGCCCTTGGGATGGAAACCATTGCTCTGGCTGATGCTGCTGCCCTTTTTCAGGTTTAGTTGTGTCTAAGTATGAAAATTCTCTTTCTTCTAATGACACTGGTCAAACATTAATACCAGGCTACAACTCCTTTCATCTAAGTAGCTAAACATTAAGAATGATAACAAAAGGATGATGGCTGGTATAACTAATATCATTATAGAAAACACTCCCTCTGAAATTGAGGATATAATTCTTAATGCTAATACAGTTATTCCATACTTCAATTTTGTTTCTGGGTGAATTCTGACATATAATGCCAACTCCCTGGCATTCGGTTGAACTAACACTCTCTACAGAAAAATATTCCTAAAGAAATTAAATATACAAAACCTGACACTCTCATTGTTAAGCATGTTAATTCAAGAAAAAGTAAGAATTGCAATGAAGATGAAAACTACAAAAACCCTAAAAGGATAGTAACTTGTTATCCTTACTGAAAAAGTGAGAATTCACTCTCTGAAGAAGAGAACTAACTGAAATCCTTGCTACCTAATTACCTTCTGTAGCTACCTTCATTGCCAAAGCTGCCATTGTTTTTTAGACATTTAAATACCATAAGTCTCAAGAGAAGACACTTCACCTCAAAAAGACGTTTTTAACTTACTTGAAAGACAGACAACTTGAAGCTAATGCTGATAATCTCATGACGCCTGGAGTTGTCCCCACTGACACTAAACCCACAAAGTACGTGGCTGACACTGCTATGTCTGTTTCAAGTGACACTAGCTCCATAATGGAAGGTAGATCCCTTGTAAAGAAAAACACGATAAATCCAGCTGTGAATGCTGATTTCATGATCAGAGAGGATTCTATTGTCTTTTCATCTAATATCAATACTCTTGAAACTAGATGCCCAATCAGAGCACAGAAACAACCTTCAAGGAGAGCCACTGCCATTGGCCCTATGGTTGATGCAACAATCACCATGATGACCAATGCTTCAATCACTATAATGAACATCACTCTCCTGCCTAGGGATACCACTGGGCCCAGGGAAAGACCGGTGAGTGTACATGGTGCCATTTTGTCCCATGGCTGAAGATGGTTTGCCAAAAATTGATTCTCATCCTCCAACAGAAAGCAGTAAAACAACAATTGAAGCAACCATTTTCTTTGGGGCTGACAACACTATTCCTAAATCAGAAACAACCATCACTTCAGAAGGAGACCACATTACTTCAGTAAACGACTATACACTAGAAAATGATTTTTCAAGAACAGACAACAAGCTTACATCTCCAAAGGAAAAAGTAAAATCAGAAGATGATGTTGAGTCCCATATTATTAAGTCATCAACCCATCTGGAGAAAGAAATTACTACTCTGACAGGTACAACAAACACCATGGCTAATGATTCTATTACTGAAAATTTAATCCCAGTGAAAATTGGTAATATTTCATCACCAAGTGCTACTGTTTCTTTAATAGATTTTTCCACTAACATGGCAAAAGAAGATATTCTCTTGGATACCACTGACCCAGGGAATGAAGATGTCTCAATAACTTCTGAAGTCTCTGGCACATTAAAGGGAGGCACCGCCAGCATTGCAGACACTCCCACCCTTCCAGCTAAGAAGGATGAATCTGATGTTAACAATTACAGTTCCTCAGTTAAATCCAATGTCACTGCTGATGAGGCCGTCCAGATCACCAACTCTTCTATACCTGAGGCTGAAATCTCTCCTGCTACTGAAAAAAACTTCACTATTTCAGACATAACTGCCCTTACAGAAGAGAAGATAACTGAAATTGACTTAAGTCTTCCAGAGGATGACCCCAATGCTGTGCCCAAACTAACAGACTCCGATGAGGAAAAGTTCATCACTGTGTTTGAACTCACTACCACTGTCGAAAGAGACAAAGATAATGCAGAAGATATTCTGCTGACCGATGAAGAGTCTATGGATGAAGTCAATGTTTGGATGGAGAAAAATACCACAAATGAAGCAGAGAACGATCCTGTTTTGCTCACAGCTGTTGAATCCAGATATGACTTTGTAGTCCCGACATCAGTAGCTATGAATCTCACAGAAAATTCATCTACTCTGACAAAAGGAGATCTGTCTGAAAATAATACAATGGAATCTGTAATTAAGGACAGTGAGCCACTTTCAGAAACCACCCCCAATCCAAATACCCTAAACAATGAGGAAGATGCTTTTACAACTGAAATGGGTGTCTTTAAGCTACTGAAAGAAGAACCAGATGAGTTCCTGATTTGAAAGCAGCAAAACAGATGCCACATAGAATTGAGCAACAGCCTAGACAGCTAGTTTTAACATCTAAGAAGTTTGTCTAGCAAGCAAAAAATCTTAATAAAGAATGTGAACATTTAAGGCAAGTATTAGACTCAGAAAAATGTGGATGCTTAACAATAGAAGTCATGCAGTAGAATGTATTTATGGAAACTTAAAAATTGAGTATACAAGAGTTCCTCTAGTATCAAAAAGGTTAATTCAATTATTATCCAATTATTTACTTTAATATAAAATCTTTAATCCCAGCTTTCAGGGATATGTAGAGAGAGAGAGCAATAAAGAAAGCTCATTTCCTGCTACATTTAATGATGTATGTCATTTTAGTTAACCCTTGATAGCAAATTTTAGTGTAGTTGAAGAGATGAGAATTGAATTACCATATCTCAAAAAAAATTGTAGTATTAAAAGTTCTGAAATGCTAATTCTAAACAGATTTTTTCAGGCAACCAATGATTTTCTTCTATTAAAAAATATATTTGCAATCCTCCTTCTATTTGCAATAGAATTAAGACTATTCAGTAATTGTTTAGCATCCACATGTAAAAAATGTAAGAAATATTATAGAGTTCCTGGCTTATGTTGGATGCAAACTAGGCAAAGTGATATTTTATAAACACGTAAATCTGTCAAAAACAATATTGTGTACAAACATATTAATCAATTTAATTTTCTTTCTGTAAAATTTCTTTCCTGAATTTTTGTCATTTTTTTCAGGTCTTAAGCACTGATTTCGCACTCTTCTTATGCGTTTGGATAGCAATTCAAGGACATGAATCTTCATTCTTTCCTGACACAGACTTTTAAAATGGGTCTGTTTTCATTTTGCTGATTTTTCTTCAATAAATCTTTTGACAGCAACTGATTTACTGTTTGTAAATGTGTTTGATATTCTAGTACAGAATTCTTAAATTAGAAGAAATATAAGTACAGTTGACCCTTGAACAACATGGGGATAAGGAGGACAGATCCCCTACCAGTCAAAAATCTACCTGTAACTTTAAGTCCCCCAAAACTAAGCCATTAATAAACTACTGTTGACTAGAATCCTTCCCAATAATATAAATAGTCAATTAACACATACTATGTGAATCTGTTATATGCTGTAGTCCTACAATAGAGAGAAAAGAAAATGTTATTTTAAAAATCATATGTAAGAGAAAATACATTTACAGTACTATACCATAAAAAATCCACATATAAGTGGACCTGTGCAGTTCAAACTTGTGCTGTTCAAGGGCCAACTATAAAATTAAAATCCATTGTTTAAAAAACAACTTAGTTTTGGACACCAAGGACAGAATTATTCTACAGAGACTCATAATTTTATCATATTAAAAGAAAAAGAAAAACAAAGTCAAAACATTGGGTAAATAGTAAATGGTACATTTGGGATGAAGGGAGAGGGAAGGATGTATACCATCAGATAGACTATACAGTAGAATAATTACGGTAGCATATTAAAACCCAGAAACACATTTTATCATAAAAATTTAGTATATGGTAAAGTGAACTTCAAAACCATGAGATACGATGAGTAATTAATCTTGCCTTAACAGGTGGGTATTTGAGGAAAAATTAAGCTACAGTATTAAGACCACACTCTAAAATAAGTTCTACATGGATCAGAGACTTAAATATAAAACCATACAAAAGCATAGAAGGAAACACATGCATATTTATCCGAGTGGAGTCGAGAAATCTAAGCATATAAGAAACGACAAAAAGGAGATTCATAGATTTGACACCATGAATAGGTAAAATTCAGTACAAAAGAAAATTAACATAAAATTAAAAGGCAAATCATACCTCAGGAAAAATAATTGTGGTATGCATGGCAGTCAAAAGATTACTACCCTCAGTCCATGAAGAGCTCCTAAAGAGAAAGTATTTTAAAGGAAGCATTTTAAATGGGCAATAGAAATAAACAGATAATTCATGAAATACAAACTGCCAATAAACATATAAAAAGTCAATGATCCTAGTATTCAAAGAAAGTGAAATTATTAGATATTTCTTTTTTAACCATTTGACAATTGAAAATGATCATTTTAAATATTCACTGTTGGCTAATGCAAATTTCTCCACCCTTTCTGGGAGGCAAAGTGGAAATACATGCAATAAGCATTAAAAATATTTAGTTTGGGGGCGGAGCAAGATGGCGGAGGAGTAGGAGACCTGGATTTCGTCTGGTCCCAGGAATTCAGCTGGATAGGGATCAAACCATTCTGAACAGCTACGAACTCAACAGGAGATCGAAGAAAAGAATAGCAACAACTCTCTGAACAGAAAAGCGACCACGTTCTGGAAGGTAGGAGGTACGGAGAAGTGAATCCGAGGGGATATTCGAGAAGATAGACGGTGGGGGAGGGGGCCTCCATCAGCCGCTACCAGCAAGTGATAGAGCAGCGGAGCACAAAATCAGAACTTGTAGAAGTCGGCTCTGCTGAGGGACATCACTCCAGTGGCTAAGCAGGGGGTGGAACCCTCACGAGGCAGTGTGGTCTCAGGACCCTCGGGGTCACAGGAAGACCAGGGGTGCCTGAGTGCGGCAGAGCTCCCAGGTATCGGAGCGGGGAAGCCAGCTGCAGAGATGGAGCCCAGGCGCGGGCTCTCAGCTCGGGGTAGCCATAAACCATGATCCGCGGCACAGTCGGGCCCCTGCTCCTCCAGCAGGGACCCAACAAGCGGCAGATCCGGGGAGACTCCCCTTCCTCCCCTGGGAGGACCGGCGCGGGAGCACACCGCAGGGATCTGCTGGGTTTGGAGACTCCACACGGGGTAGGGTGCCAGAGATAGAAACGCTCGGTTACAGGCCGGGTGAGCACAGAGTGCGGCCAGAGACCGGGGAGACGGGAGTGATTGACTGCTTTTCTCTGGGGGCGCACTGAGGAGCAGGTCCCGGAGTTCTCGGCTCCTCCGGAGCGGAGATTGGGAAGCCGTCATTTTCACTCTCGTCCTCCAAAGCTGCATGGAAAGCTTGCAGGGAACAAAAACTCCTGAGAGCAAACCCCAGCAGATTACTTAGCCCGGACAGGCAAGGGCAGGGCAATTCCGCCTCCAGCAAAGACATCAGGGAACCATGGCAACAGGCCCCTCTCCCAGAAGATCAGCGAGCACAGCCAGCCAAGACCAAGTTTATCGATCAATGAGAATGGCAGAACTCCAGTGGTAGGGGAATACTGCACATAGAATCCATGGCTTTTTTCCCATGATTCTTTAGTCTTTCAAAGTTAATTTTTTTTGTCTTTTTTTTTTTTGGAATTTTTCTTTTTCCCTTTTTCAACCAACAACTTATCAATCCCTTTTTTAAAAAAACTTTTTATTTTTCATTTTTAGAGTCATATTATATCCCTTCATAGTAGTTACCCTTATTTTTGGCATATATATATAAGTTGTTCTCTCTTTAAAATTTGGAGATACAGTTTCTTCTAACAGATCAAAATATACCCTAAATCTCTAGTGTACGGCTTTATTCTAGTCTCCTGCCTGATCACATTCTCTCCCTTTTTTTTTTTTTTTTTTTAAATCTTCTTCTTTCTTTTTTCAAACAACTTATCTTACCAATTCCTTTTATGAAATTTTTTATAATTTTCATCTTTACATTCATATTCCATCCCTTCATCATATTAACACTTATTTTTGTACATATATAAGTTTTTCTTTCTTTAAAATTTTGGGAGGCACTTTCTTCTAACAGACCAAAATACACCCAAAATCTAGTGTGTGGCACTGATCTATGTACCAGCCTGATCATATTTGATCATATTCTGTTTTTTTTGTTTTGTTCTGTTTTTGTTTGTTTTTATCTTTTTTTCTTTTTTTTTCTTTTTCTTTTTTTCTTTCTTTCCCTTTCTTTTCACCCAGACTCAGGTCTTTTCTGATTTGTCTAGAGTATATTTTCTGGGGACGTTGTTACCCTGTTAGCATTTTGTTCTCTCATTCATCTAATTCTCCTCTGGACAAAATGACAAGATGGAAAAAATCACCTCAACAAAAAGAACAAGAGGCAGTACCAACTGCCAGGGACCTACTCAATATGGACATTAGTATGATGAGGGAACTAGAGTTCAGAATGATGATTTTAAAGATACTAGCTGGGCTTGAGAAAAGCATGGAAGATATTAGAGAAACTCTTTCTGGAGAAATAAAAGAACTAAAATATAACCAAGTCGAAATCAAAAAGGCTATTAATGAGGTGCAATAAAAAATTGGGGCACTAACTGCTAGGATATATGAGGCAGAAGAATTAGTGATACAGAAGACCAAATAATGGAGCATAAAGAAGCTGAGAAAAAGAGAGATAAACAACTACTGGATCATGAGGGCAGAATTCGAGAGATAAGCCATACCATAAGACGAAACAACATTAGAATAATTGGGATGCCAGAAGAAGAAGAAAGAGAGAGAGGGGCAGAAGGTATATTGGAGCAAATTATAGCAGAGAACTTCCCTAATTTGGGGAAGGAAACAGGAATCAAAATCCAGGAGGCACAGAGAACCCCTCTCAAAATCAATAAAAATAGGTCAACACCCTGACATCTAATAGTAAAACTTAACGAGTCTCAGAGACAAAGAGAAAATCCTGAAAGCAGCTCAGGAGAAGAGATATGTAACATACAATGGCAGAAACATTAGATTGGCAACAGATCTATCCACAGAGACTTGGCAGGCCAGAAAGGACTGGCATGATATATTCAGAGCACTAAATGAGAAAAATATGCAGCCAAGAATACTATATCCAGCTAGGCTGTCATTGAAAATAGAAGGAGAGATAAAAAGCTTCCAGGACAAACAAAAACTAAAGGAATTTGCGAACACGAAACCAGCCCTACAAGAAATATTGAAAGGGGTCCTCTAAGCAAAGAGAGAGCCTAAAAGCAAGATAGACCAGAAAGGAACACAGACAAGATACAATAACAGTCACCTTATAGGCAATACAATGGCACTAAATTCCTATCTTTCAATAGTTACCCTGAACGTAAATGGGCTAAATGCCCCAATCAAAAGACACAGGCTATCAGATTGGATTAAAAAAACAAGACCCATCGATATGCTGTCTGCAAGAGACTCATTTTAGACCCAAAGACACCCCCAGATTGAAAGTGAGGGGGTGGAAAACCATTTACCATGCCAATGGACACCAAAAGAAAGCTGGGGTGGCAATCCTTACATAACCAAAGACTATAATAAGAGATGAGGAAGGACACTATATCATACTTAAAGGGTCTATCCAACAAGAAGATCTAACAATTGTAAATATCTATGCCCCTAATATGGGAGCAGCCAATTATATAAGCCAATTAATAACAAAAGCAAAGAAACACATCGACAACCATACAATAATAGTGGGGGACTTTAACACCCCCCTCACTGAAATGGACAGATCATCTAAGCAAAAGATCAACAAGGAAATAAAGACTTTAAATGACACACTGGACCAAAGGACTTCACAGATATATGCAGAACATTCCATCCCAAAGCAACAGAATACACATTCTTCTCTAGTGCCCATGGAACATTCTCCAGAATAGATCATATCCTAGGTCACAAATCAGGTCTCAACTGGTACCAAAAGATTGGGATCATTCCCTGCCTATTTTCAGACCACAATGCTTTGAAACTAGAACTCAATCACAAGAGGAAAGTCAGAAAGAACTCAAATACACAGAGGCTAAAGAGCATCCTACTAAAGAATGAATGGGTCAACCAGGAAATTAAAGAAGAATTAAAAAAATTCATGGAAACAAATGAAAATGAAAACACGACTGTTCAAAATCTTTGGGATGCAGCAAAGGCGGTCCTAAGAGGAAAGTATATAGCAATACAAGCCTTTCTCAAGAAACAAGAAAGGTCTCAAATACACAACCTAACCCTACACCTAAAGGAGCTGGAGAAAGAACAGCAAATAAAGCCTAAACCCAGCAGGAGAAGAGAAATAATAAAGATCAGAGCAGAAATCAATGAAATAGAAACCAAAAGAACAGTGGAACAGATCAATGAAACTAGGAGCTGGTTCTTTGAAAGAATTAACAAGATTGATAAACCCCTGGCCAGACTTATCAAAAAGAAAAGAGAAATGACCCAAATAAATAAAATTATGAATGAAAGAGGAGAGATCACAACCAATACCAAAGAAATACAAACAATTATAAGAACATATTATGAGCAACTATATGCCAGCAAATTATATAACCTGGAAGAAATGGATGCATTCCTAGAGATGTATCAACTACCAAAACTGAACCAGGAAGAAATAGAAAACCTGAACAGACCTATAACCACTAAGTAAATTGAAGCAGTCATCAAAAATCTCCCAACACACAAAAGCCCAGGGCCAGATGGCTTCCCAGAGGAATTCTACCAAACATTTAGAGAAAAATTAATACCTATTCTTCTGAAACTGTTCCAAAAAATAGAAATGCAAGGAAAACTTCCAAACTCGTTTTATGACACCACCATTACCTTGATCCCAAAAGCAGACAAAGACCCCATCAAAAAGGAGAATTACAGACCAATATCCCTGATGAACATGGATGCAAAAATTCTCACCAAAATACTAGCCAATAGGATACAACAGCACATTAAAAGGATTATTCACCACGACCAAGTGGGATTTATCCCTGGGTTGCAAGGTTGGTTCACCATCTGCAAATCAATCAACGTGATACAATACATTAACAAAAGAAAGAACAAGAATCATATGATCCTCTCAATAGACGCAGAAAATGCATTTGACAAAGTACAGCATCCTTTCTTAATCAAAACTCTTCAGAGTGTAGGGATAGAGGGTACGTACCTCAATATCATAAAAGCCATCTATGAAAAACCCACAGCGAATATCATTCTCAATGGAGAAAAACTGAGAGCTTTCCCCCTAAGGTCAGGAACGCAGCAGGGATGTCCACTATCACCACTGCTATTCAACAAAGTATTAGAGGTCCTAGCCACGGCAATCAGACAACAAAAAGAAATAAAAGGCATCCAAATCAGGAAAAAAGAAGTCAAACTCTCACTCTTTGCAGATAATATGATACTTCATGTGGAAAACCCAAAAGACTCCACCCCAAAACTGCTAGAAGTCATACAGGAATTCAGTAAAGTGGCAGGATATAAAATCAATGCACAGAAATCAGTGACATTCCTATACACCAACAATAAGACAGAAGAAAGAGAAATTAAGGAGTCGATCGCATTTACAATTGCACCCAAAACCATAAGATACCTAGGAATAAATCTAACCAAAGGGGCAAAGAATCTGTACTCAGAAAACTATAAAATACTCATGAAAGAAATTGAGGAAGACTCAAAGAAATGGAAAAAAGTTCCATGCTCATGGATTGGAAGAACAAATATTGTGAAGATGTCAATGCTACCTAGAGCAATCCACACATTCAATGCAATCCCTATCAAAATACCATCCACTTTTTTTCAAAGAAATGGAACAAATAATCCTAAAATTTGTATGGAACCGGAAAAGATCCCAAATAGCCAAAGGAATGTTGAAAAAGAAAACCAAAACTCATGGCATCACAATTCCGGACTTCTATTACAAAGCTTTAATCATCAAGACAGTATGGTACTGCCACAAAAACAGACACATAGATCAATGGAACAGAACAGAGAGCCCAGAAATGGACCCTCAACTCTATGGCCAACTAATCTTCGACAAAGCAGGAAAGAATGTCCAATGGAAAAAAGACAGTCTCTTCAACAAATGGTGTTGGGAAAATTGGACAGCCACATGCAGAAGAATAAAACTGGACCATTTCCTTACACCACACACAAAAATAGACTCCAAATGGTTGAAAGACCTCAGTGTGAGACAGGAGTCCATCAAAACCCTAAAGGAGATCACAGGCAGCAACCTCTTCGACCTCAGCCGCAGCAACTTCTTCCTAGAAACATTGCCAAAGGCAAGGGAAGCAAGGGCAAAAATGAACTATTGGGACTTCATCAAGATAAAAAGCTTTTGCACAGCAAAGGAAACAGTCAACAAAACCAAAAGACAACCAACAGAATGCGAGAAGATATTTGCGAATGACATATCAGATAAAGGGCTAGTATCCAAAATTTATAAAGAACTTATCAAACTGAACACCCAAAGAACAAAGAATCCAATCAAGAAATGGGCAGAAGACATGAACAGACATTTCTGTAAAGAAGACATCCAAATGGCCAACAGACACATGAAAAAGTGCTCAACATCACTCGGCATCAGGGAAATCCAAATCAAAACCTCAATGAGATACCACTTCACACCAGTCAGAATGGCTAAAATTAACAAGTCAGGAAAGGACAGATGTTGGCGAGGATGTGGAGAAAGGGGAACTCTCCTACACTGTTGGTGGGAATGCAAGCTGGTGTAGCCACTCTGGAAAACAGTATGGAGGTTCCTCAAAAAGTTAAAAATAGAGCTACCATACGATCCATCAATTGCACTACTGGGTATTTACCCCAAAGATACAAATGTAGTGATCTGAAGGGGTACATGCACCCCAGTGTTTATAGCAGCAATGTCCATAATAGCCAAACTATGGAAAGAGCCAAGATGTCCATCAACAGATGAATGGATAAAGAAGAAGTGGTATATATATACAATGGAGTATTATGCAGCCATCAAAAGCAATGAAATCTTGCCATTTGCATCGACGTGGATGGAACTAGAGGGTACTATGCTAAGCGAAATAAGTCAATCAGAGAAAGACATGTATCATATGATCTCACTGATATGAGGAATTCTTAATCTCAGGAAACAAACTGAGGGTTGCTGGAGTGGTAGGGGGTGGAAGGGATGGAGTGACTGGGTGATAGACATTGGGGAGGGTATGTGCTATGGTGAGTGCTGTGAATTGTGTAAGACTGATGAATCACAGACCTGTACCTCTGAAACAAATAATACATTATATGTTAAAAAAAAAAAAAAAAAAAATGATAGTAGGAAGGGAAAAATGAAGGGGGGAATATCAGAGGGAGAGACGAACCATGAGCGACTATGGACTCTGAGAAACAAACTGAGGGTTCTAGAGGGGAGGGGGTGGGGGGATGGGTTAGCCTGGTGATGAGTATTAAAGAGGGCACGTATTGAATGGAGTACCGGGTGTTATATGCAAACAATGAATCATGGAACCCTACATCAAAAACTAATGATTGTAATGTATGGTGATTAACATAACATAATAAAATTAAATTAAAAAAAAACCTCAGTACTGAGATAGGTATTATTTTATAAACTGCAACCATAGTTCCTTTCAGGGACTTTGTTTAGAAAATAGTGTGATAGTCCCCTTTGAGAGATATGAGGCCCTGAGGCATAAATTGGACTAGAACAATGAAAGCAATTAAAATATAATGTGCTTGGGGCTCCTGGGTGGCTCAGTCGGTTAAACGTCACCTTCTGTTCAGGTCATGATCCCGGGGTCCTGGGATCAAGCCCCATACTGGGCTCCCCGCTCAGCAGGGAGTCTGCTTCTCCCTCTCCCTCTCCCTCTGCCCCTCCCCAACTCGTGCTCTCTCTCTCGCTTGCTCTCTCTCTCTCAAGTAAGTAAATAAAATTTTAATTAAAAACAGATAATGTACTCTATTAACACAAGATAATGGGAAATTTACAGATAAGGCTGGACAAAGATAGGAGAAACACAACATCTGGGCAACTGGCTAGAGTCCAGAAAGAAGAGTGCCCAGCATGGTATGTCAACTATACTTCAATTAAAAAACAAAAAATAAAATAAAATAAAAACAGGGCCAGTGAGATTATTGGCGGCCAGTGGACATCAGACTTTTCAAAGAATGGATGCCTAATAATCAATTTTAAATTGTGCAACTTCATAGTAAAGTATCTCCTTACCCTGAAATTTCACCAAACATATGAAAGAAACAAAGGTCTTTAATATGTGATTCCTGAGTAAAGGAATTGGTGGACCTGAGGAGAAACAGCTAAGATACTGAATTAAGGAATGGATGTGAAATAGTCTTTATTCCCAAATGTACTAAATGGTGATGATCCTAGAAAGGAGTGTGGGGCATACAGTGGGTGGATATTTGGGATAGTCTCATTTTACTGATGACCAAAGTAAAAACTGAGAAAAGCCACTGGACCAAGATAACCAAGCCAGTAAGTGGCAAAGCTTAGCTCTCCAGCTCTGTATGACTCTAGAGCCCAAGTTCAAAGTCACACAGCTTTGTGTGAATTGTTCAACAATGAATCATTCTCAACTTATTACCCTCCTCCTTTCTCTATTTCCACTGCCACTCCATTCTTTTTTTTTAAATTTTTTTATTGTTATGTTAATCCCCATACATTACATCATTAGTTTTAGATATAGTGTTCCATGATTCATTGTTTGTGCATAACACCCAGTGCTCCATGCAGAACGTGCCCTCCTCAATATCCATCACCAGGCTAACCCATCCTCCCACCCCCCTCCCCTCTAGAACCCTCAGTTTGTTTTTCAGAGTCCATCGTCTCTCATGGTTCGTCTACCCCTCCGATTTCCCCCCCTTCATTCTTCCCCTCCTGCTACATTCTTCTTCTTTTTTTTCTTTCTTGACATATATTGCATTATTTGTCTCAGAGGTACAGATCTGAGATTCAACAGTCTTGCACAATTCACAGCGCTTACCAGAGCACATACCCTCCCCAGTGTCCATCACCCAGTCACCCCATCCCTCCCACCCTACCCCCCACTCCAGCAACCCTCAGTTTGTTTCCTGAGATTAAGAATTCCTCATATCAGGGCGCCTGGGTGGCTCAGTTGGTTAAGCGACTGCCTTCAGCTCAGGTCATGATCCTGGAGTCCCTGGATCGAGTCCCGCATCAGGCTCCCTGCTCGGCAGGGAGTCTGCTTCTCCCTCTGACCCTCCCGACTCTCCCCCCTCTCATGCTCTCTCTCTCTCAGTCTCTCTCTCTCAAATAAATAAATAAAATCTTTAAAAAAAAAAAAAAGAATTCCTCATACCAGTGAGGTCATATGATACATGTCTTTCTCTGTTTGACTTATTTCGCTCAGCATAATACCCTCCAGTTCCATCCACGTCGTTGCAAATGGCAAGATCTCATTCCTTTTGATACTGCCACTCCATTCTTTAAGCCTGCCTGCAATCTTGTAACTTGCAATCCACCTCTGGTCCTCTTTCCCACCAATTAATTATGCCAAGTCCTCATCTTTCTTCTCAAGCCCTTTACTTGCTCCTTACTGTCTTTGTGATAAAGCCCAAACTCTTCAGCAAGGCACACAAGCCTCTCCATGTTTTTTCCTCTGCCCACATTTTTCCTCAACCCACCTTTACTTCTGCCCTCCTTTCACACACTACACTCTATCTATACAAAGTACTAAATGTATACTCCCCTGAGAGCTGGGATCCATGACTACTGAGCTAAAGAGTATCTAGTAGGTAGGAGATATTCAGCAAATGTTTATAAATGAAGAAACGAGAGGAATTAATGTGAGTGACATCTGTTTTTTACCTAGCTTCTAACCTCTGCCTGCCATAAAATTTTCTTTGTAATACATGCTGATTTTCTTTGTTTTACAACTCTTTCCCTTTTACGCATGTTTAAGTGAGACAGACCCCACCCCCAACTCCAGCAATGAGCTAGTTACTCTGTGTCCCATACACCTTGCCACAATCATTCAAGGATAAGCACATAAACCAATCAGAGCAAAGAGGACATATTTGTGGAAAATAAGCTTCTGGAAGAAACATCAATCTGGAAGCATGTAGTGCAAGGAGCTTCTGGAGCCATCTAGGGATCACAAAGAGGCACACTGCTGAATATAAAGCCAACGCTGAAGAATAAGAGCCAAGAAATATAAAGAACAACAGAGTTCTAGTCTCATCATATATCAAGCCTTCACAGAATAAGTTTGGTCTGCTTATTTACCTGAGACAATACATTTTCCATTCTAGTTAAATGAGTTTGGGTTGAGATTTCTGTTGGTTAAAACTGAGGCATCCTAATAACTAAGAACCCAAGCAGTTTCAAGTCCCTGTGTCTTTCTTCATCATACTCTCTGTCCCTAGAATTCTCTGCAGTTTCACACGCATCTTTTAACCATCTTTCAAGACCCACCTCAAGTGTTAGCTTCTCTAACCACCCCTAGGTATGATAATTTGTTGTGTACCCCACTCACCATACATATTCTTCAGTAATATCACTTATAATACTTTATTATATTTGATAAAAGATACTCCTGAGTCACAAGATAATCCTATCCATAGTTTCCCCTGACACAAGATACTTCTGTCCAAAGTTCCTCTCTGTCCTTATGTAACCCCTGTTCACAACCCACACTGTACCTCTTACCCAGCTATCCCTACCCTGTGATATCAAGCTCTTTTCCATGTCTTAAGGAATGCTTGATCCAATATGAGAGAGAGAGAGAACCAGTTATAAAACAAAAGGACCCCTGACCACAAAGAAAGACCATTCTCCTAAAGAGATGCTGTACGTAAGGATGCATTAAAGAACATTTGTAACTACAAGGTACCGAGAAGACTGGGGAATTGGGCCAGTATGTGTGTAATATGTGTGCATTACCCAATTCTACCTGTTGCAGATTAGAAGCAAATAAATGATACATGAATTAAATTTTGAGTCTGCAGTCTATTTCCACAACAATATTGGTATGTTCTTTTGCATTTTTCACATACACTTCAAAGATAACAGAAATCTAAATTGAAATCGTCATTCCCCTTCCCTCAAATTTCTCTTCTAATATTCTCTATCTCAAGCAAAAGACACCGTCTGCACAGCTGTCCAAGCCAGAAACGGCCTCTTCTTTCACACCCCTCTCTCTCTTTCCCCACATGCAACAAAAACAGTTTTCACCTCTGGGCCCTCAGGAATCCACTTGCCTCCATTCTTACCGCTCTTCTTTTTCCCAAGATTTATCAAGCAAAATAACATTCTATAGCACAAATTGATCATGCTACTTCCAGCTCTATACCCAAAATGCTCCAGTGACTTTCCACCAACTTTAGCACAAAGTCTAAAATCACTTTGCTATTTGTCAGGTTCTCCACAACCAAGACACTGCTTATCTATGCAGTCTTATGCCACGCCACTGTCAACTTTTGCTCTTAAATCTCAACTATGTAGATCCTCTGTTGATTTCTTTAGAGCATCAAACTATGTCTTGTCTCAGGATCACTGAAAATGCTATACTCTTCCTGAGACATTCTTAAAATCCCCTAAATGTTATTTCCTCTAACATGTAGGCTTCTATATTCTCCTCACATTGCCTCATTGTACAAAATATCTTGCTTTATGTAACACACATAATTTTTCACATTGCCTATTGTATTGATTTCCCAGAAAAGCTGTAACAAATTACCACAAACTAGATGGCTCAAAAAAAAATTTATTCTCTCACAGTTCTGAAGATTAGAAGTCTGAAATCAAGGTGTCAGCAAGGCCATTGCTCTCTGAAAGTTCAAGGGAAGGATCTTTTGATTTTTCTAGCTTCTGGTGGTTGCTAGTAATCCTTGACACTCTTGGCTTATAGACACATAACTACAATTTCTGCCTCCCTTATCACATGATATTGTCTTGTGTGTCTCCATGTTCAAATTTCTCCCCACTTATAAAGACACCAGTCACTGGATTAGGACCCTTAATCCAATATGACCTCCTTTTAACTTGGTTAAAGACTCATATCTGAATAAGGTCATGTTCTTGGTTCTGGGAGTTAGGAGGTCAACATATTTGGGGGTGGGGAAAAGACACAATTCAACCTACAACCTGCTTAAAGGTTGTCTTCCTTACTACAGTGTATGTTTGATAAGTAAGAAGATCACATAATTTATCATCAAAACCAAAATACTTTTGAGACAGAAAGAAGGCAGTATTAATAATTACCCCACAACAACAGGCATAATCTAGAGTGTCTTGAGTAAACAGAGCTGATCACCCCATCCTAAGAAAAGAGATCATATCTCTCTTATCCAATGCTCACTTCTGAGAGCTTTGAATGCAGTAGATGCTCAATAAACCTCCTTTAAATGACTCAAATAATGAAAGAGTGAAAGGTGATTTCACTTATTAGGCTATGAATGCTCTCAGAGGAAAGATGGTATGAATTGGATACTTAGAGATACATGAGTTTACCAGGACAAGAAGGGATCACTGGTTTCAAGCTGAGGGAAGGAAGGGCAAGGGCAAAAATCCAGAAGCATAAAAATAGAGTTGACCCTTGAACAACACAGGTTTGAATTGCATAGGTCCACTTACATGTGTTTTGGGGTGTTTTTTTTTTGTAAATACGTACAGTATTGTAAATGTATTTTCTCTTCCTTATGATTTCCTTAATATTTTCTTTGCTCTAGCTTACTTTAAGAATACAGTATATAATACATATAACATAAAAAATATGTGTTAATCGACTGTTTATGTTATCAGTAAGACTTCAGAGGTAGGATATTAGCAGTTAAGTTTTGGGGGAGTCAAAAGTTATACATGGATTTTTGACTATGCGGGGTGCTGGCACCCCTAACCCCCACATTGTTCAAGGGTCAACTGTACTTGGTGTGCCCAATAATACTGAAATAAGTTTACAGCAAAGAGAATCTGAGAGAGAACGGTAACAGATATACCAAGTTGTGATTGATATCATAGCCTCACAAAAGCAAAAATAACCAAATGTGTCAGACTATGTGTATTAGAGTTCTTTAGAGAAACAGAACCAATGATGGATGGATGGATGGATGGATAGAGATAGATAGATGATAGATAGATAGAATTTTAAGAAATTGGCTCATGTAATTGTGGATACTGGCAACTTCAAAACCCATAGCACAGATTGGTAGGTTAGAAATTCAGGTTAAGAGCTGATGTTATGACCTTGAGTCCAAAATCCACAAGGCAAGACTTCAGGCTGGAAACTCAGATAGGGATTCTCTATTTCAGTCTCTAGGCAGAATTCTTTCTTTTTTAGGAAACTTCAGTCTTTGCTCTTCAACTGATTAAATGAAGCTCATCCACATTATGAAAGGTAATCTGCTTTACTTTAAAGTCAACTGATCATAAATACTAATCACATTTATAAAATACCTTTACAGCAACATATAGACTAGTATTTGACAAGGAACTAGGCATCATAACCAAGGCAAGTTAACACAAAATTAACCATCACATCATGTGTAACCAACTTAGAGTTAAAATTTCACATAACAGGGGCACCTGGGTAGCTCAGTTAGTTAAGCTTCCAACTCTTAGTTTCAGCTCAGGTCATGATCTCGTGGTCCTGGGATTGAGCCCCACTTGGGACTCTGCTCCCTGCAGAGTCTGCTCTCAGTGTGGAGTCTGCTTCAGATTCTTTCTCCCTCTCCCTCTGCCCCTCCACACTCATGCTCTCTCTCTTGCTCTCTCTCCCTCTCCCAAGTAAATAAAATATTTAAAAATTTTTTTCACATAACAGCTCCTATTTCCTAAGCTAGTTTCACAGGAATTTGTGGCTTTTTTTTTAATTTTATTTATTTGAGAAAGAGAGAGAGAGAGAGAGTGAGAGACAGCGAGAGCACAAGCAAGGGGAGCAACAGAGGGAGAGGGAGAAGCAACTCCCCACTGAGCAGGGAACCTGATGAGGGGCTCAATCCCAGGACCCTGAGATCATGACCTGAGCCGAAGGCAAACACTTAACGAACTGAAGCCACCCAGGTGCCCCGAATTCATGGCTTTTTTGTAGGAGAGGAGCTAAAAAAGAGTTTCAGGGTAAAATGCATTGCTGAAATGTTGGGGTGAATATGAGAATATGTATATGAAGTGTTCATGGAGCTGTATTTTCATGGAGCTCCAGTAAACATCTCTAAGAACTAATGCTCTATGTAACAGAGTTTGGGAAATGCTGTTGTATAAAATGGGAGGCACATTGGGGTGCCTGGGTGGCTCAGTCGTTAAGTGTCTGCCTTTGGCTCAGGTCATGATCCCAGGGTCCTGGGATCGAGCCCTGCATCGGGCTCCCTGCTCGGCGGGAAGCCTGCTTCTCTCTCTCCCACTCCCCCTGCTTGTGTTCTCTCTCTGGCTGTCTCTCCCTGTCAAATAAATAAATAAAATCTTTAAAAATAAAATAAAATAAAATGGGAGGCACCGAAAGTTTTAAGCAAGGGGCTAATACATTAACTGTGTCTTAGAAAGATTATTTTGGTGGAAAAGTAAAAGTTGGACTGGGGACGTAGAGGAAGCAAGAAGCAGAGAGACAAGAAACTAGAGCAGGAATCAGTAAGAATAATTTTCAATATCAATTAGCAATATGAGTGTATTCTATTTGTACTATTAACCAGAATGATAATCAAATAAGCACAGCCTTAACTAAATAGACTTTTCAACATGAAAATTTTATGTAAAAATCTGAAAGCTGTAGTAACAGTCCCAATTGGTAGTTGTCCCTAACCAAGTTGGCTGCCTCTCTTTAATGAGAACAAGCATCTTATAAGTTGAAATCCTTATATTTTCTCTCATTGTATAGAATTTTGGATTAGATATAATTTACAACAAAGTCAGAAAAGCAAAGGAAGTTTATAAATATCAACTTGGTCAAAATATTTTTTATCACCTAAATTTATGCCAGGAAATCTACCACAAAAATGCCTAAGATAGTTCTCTGTCTACAGCCTATTCACTATAATAATTACTCAAAAATTTTCTTAACAAAAGTCAGACATACTTAAAAATATCCTACTGCAGATAAAAGAAAAGGCTGTGAAGATAAATAAATCTGGGTTAAAATACTGGTTCCTAAAACTATGCGCTAGCTATTTTCTCAAGGCTCAGTCTCTTCATGTACAAAATTATAATCTATGTAAAAGCACACAGATCTAGGTCTTCATCTTGATTTGGATTTTAGGTTGTCCTCACTGTAATGAGTTATCCTAAAAAACCAAAACAATATGTGAACAAACTGAAAAACCATAACCAAGGAGACACTGTATGCAGTGCCCTGAAATTCACCTTTAAGAGAAAAAGTCTAGAGAATTGCTGTGGTGCGTAATATATCTTACTTGACAATTTAATTAAAGATTAGTCTTGATGTTAGCATATTAAGTAGTGTCAAAATGGTCCACTAGCTACCTTTTTCTCATTTTATGTCCAGAAAGGCAAAAAAAGAATGTAATGTTTGCAGCCACCCTCCAACTACTAAAGTTGAGCTCATTTAATATCTCTAAAAATTAACTTTCAAGAATGAAGTATTTTATCTTAAAAAGCTAAAGATGAACACCAAAGAAGCTACTATCTTCAAATACTTTCTGCCAGCTCAGAATCCACAACACTATCAAACAGCAGTAAGGCAAATAAATATAAACAGCAGTCTTAATTATGAAAGCGTTCAGAGACCTAGGGCTTCTAGTCAAGTTTCAATAATTACTGCTTTGATACTAAAATGTCAAGTTATGTAAGAAAACATCCAAAAAAAAGGAAAGAAATTGACTCAGAGTATTATCTTTAAATTATAAAGAACAAGCCTTCAGTTCTTCTGATGCACAGTTAATCAGCCATGATGTTTCTGAGAGAAATGGAAGGGGAAAATGTCAACTTCTGAAGATTTTAACACTCCATTTTTTGCTTCAGGAAACAGTCTGGATTAGCCCAGAAGCAAATGCTAAAATAATAATAATAATAATATTTTGCTTAGCAATAGAACAAAATAGAAAGGATAATGAAGAGGGGGAAAAAATTCCTTTATGAGGCATGCGTCACCTGTACTCTTTCTCCAAGCTTCCAGACTTCAGAACCTGAGGTAAGGCTGACATTGGTGGACAAGCAGAAAGAGGATCCCTTGTTATGGTATCATTTCTAAATTTTCAAAGACTTAAATCAATTTTCCTTAGACTTTGATTATATCTATTAATTTCTAACTAGTATAATCTTCATTGGACCTCCAGTTTTTTGTTTTTATTTTTTAAGATTTTACTTATTTATTTGACAGAGAGAGACACAGGGAAAGAGGGAACACAAGCAGGGAGATTGGGAGAGGGAGAAGCAAGCTTCCCGCCGAGCAGGGAGTCCGATGCACGGCTCGGGGTTCGATCCCAGGATCCTGGGATCACGACCTGAGTCGAAGGCAGATGCTTAATGACTGAGCCACCCAGGCATCCTGGACCTCCAGTTTCTAATTAGTGTAATTATCATGAGATCTCAAACTGCTTTCCACACAATTCCAATAGACAATGCATTTGAAAGAATATATCATAAACAGAAAATAAATGGAAATGCTTTCATAAATTCATCAACCTATAAGTTCTATCCACTTATACATCAGTAAAATGTTAGCAATTTCAGTAAATGTAATAATAAAAATAGCTTGTCCTCTGGGATCCCAGTTTTAAAGTGGTCCCCTTTAAGACATGAATCCATATTGTAGTTTTGTACATATAAAAATGAAAGTGTTTTCAGTGGGAAGAACATATATTTAACTAAGTTATGCAAGAAGTCATTGGGCCCGATTTTTTTTAATTTTTATTACTTGAATGTTTCCATTCTACTTATCTCTTTTATTACAAAAGGAAGGGCATATTTTACTTGAGATTGTGACTATTTGACATATGGAGAAACATTTATTAATCTGGTTTTCTATTCCTCTTCTTGGGAGTATTGAGATGTGACAGTTTTGTCAAATAAATTAATCATTCCATTTTAAAGGTGGAACCTGGGCCTCACATAGGCTAAATAATGTGACCAGGGTTTGGCAACTGAAGCTCAACTCCAGTGACTATTAATCCAGTGATCTTTCCTTTCAAATCAAAAGAAGATGCTCTATTAAATAAAGTCATTGTTAAAAGACAATAATTCTCCATCAATTATGTTGTGGCTATCATGTTTTTAAAGATCAGAAAAACAGTCACATTTGAACCTGAGATTTTGTAAGTAGAAATAATTAGCCATTAATCCCTCTACTTAGCTACTTTTCTTCTTTGGGAGAGGAATTAGATAAACAGATAGTGACCAAAAAATGATTCGTTACTGAAGTATGATATATGAATGCAAAGTTATGAAGAAAGGGTAATTTTACAATAGCCCTCAAAGAACTGCAGTTGGAGTGGTTTGGGTTTGGTTTGTTATTTTGCATTTCCTTTAAAAAGGAGAATCTAGCAATAATGATCATACCAAAAGAAAATAAAAAGTTTAACAGAAATGTAAAATTTCTTTTTTTTTTTTTTTAAAAGATTTTATTTATTTATTTGACAGAGAGAGACACAGCGAGAGAGGGAACACAAGCAGGGGGAGTGGGAGAGGGAGAAGCAGACTTCCCGCCAAGCAGGGAGTCTGATGCAGGGCTCGATCCCAGGATCCTGGGATCGACCTGAGCCGAAGGCAGACGCTTAACGACTGAGCCACCCAGGCGCCCCCAGAAATGTAAAATTTCTAACAGTTACTCAAATAATAAAAATAATACTAATGACAATATTAATATAAATATCTTCTATTTCTACCTATCACATTTTTAAGTTAACATCTAAAATTTTTTGTCTGAATTCTTAAGTGTGTAAGGTCAAAATCAGAGCCAGAAGACTATTTCAATGGCAATTTCTCAATTTCTTTTCTGTGTTTAAATTATAGTCAACAAGGGCGCCTGGGTGGCTCAGTTGGTTAAGCAACTGCCTTCGGCTCAGGTCATGATCCTGGAGTCCCTGGATCGAGTCCCGCATCGGGCTCCCTGCTCGGCAGGGAGCCTGCTTCTCCCTCTGACCCTCCCCCCTCTCATGTGCTCTCTCTCTCTCTCTCATTCTGTCTCAAATAAATAAATAAAACCTTTAAAAAAAAAAAAAATTATAGTCAACAAAAAACCAACAAATTTTAATAACAGAAAATCCACATGTAAAATAAACCATCATATCACACTTATTTTATCTTTCACTTACATTTTCCTGTCTTGTCTATTTGGATAATTTACATAAGTATAGTATTTAAACTTTTCACTTGTGTTATTTGGATAATTTACATTACAGTATGGTAGTTAAACTTTTCACTTATCATTATAACAAGCATTTTTTAATTTCTATCAAGTCTTCATGATTATCAGTATCTATATATTTTTAACCTATAAGTAACACTAAAATGATTTAAAATTTTTTTCTACTGGTTAATTTCCCAAAGATAGTTCTCAAGACAGATTCTTTAGGTTAAAGGTATAAACATTTTCATCTTTTGCATGTTGTCATACTGTTTTTCAAAAAAATATATATCTCAATTATTAGAACCACTGGTTGTGTGCGAGGATTCAACCTCACCATCTTGACTATAATTTGGTTTTACCTTCTCAAGTAACTCTTCAATAATTGTAAAATTGCAGCTCAAAAAAGAAGTTCTATATGTTTTCTTGACAATGAGACAAGGACTAACTTCTGTCTACATTTTTGTCTACTACAGGTATTACCATTGGAGTTCATTATTTATACCCTTTGCACATATTAGTTGGACTATTTTTATAAGTTTGATAATTTTTTATTATATCATAGATACAATATATGCCATATATGTGCCTTAACATGCATAAATGTTTTTCCTTTGGTTAAAATTTAGCAAAAACAAAATATTTCTTTTATTCTCCCACCAACAACAAATGTCATCTTTTGCTGCCTACTTCTAGAAGACGCTAAGACATTAAAATGAAGGCTCTCATTTTGATTGCTGTCATCTTGACTTTCACTGCTTGCTTCTCGGTAAATATCGAATATCTTCACCTATGTTTCTTATTTAGTTCTTAATCATAAAGTGTATATTCAGTTTATTGTTTTATATCAACACAGCTTTTTACCACACAAACCTTGTTTAACTTTATTTTTGCCTAAGACCTTAACTTAGAAAAACAGTCACATTTGAACCTGAGATTTTGTAAGTAGAAATAATTAGCCATTCTTTATGATCTTTTGTTGACCTTAGGATATACTCAACATTTTAATTTTTTTCCAGATGTTTGTAATCTTTGGAATTCCCACATGTGTAAGTAGGATATTGTAGTATTATGATTTTAAATTGTGTATTCTAATTCCACCCCTGCAATAACATTCCTGAATAGCATTTAGTCTTTGGTAAGCTCCTCAAAAAGAAAGATGTGTGAAAAAGAAAACTGATTATAGGAAACACTATAAAATAGATTTTTTAATCATATAAGGGATCTTATATGGATCAAAAAAATTTAAGAAATTCTAGACATGATATAGAACTTTCTAATCAAGAGCATGTGCTTGCTATTCTCTCAACATTTTTAGATTTGTTTACCTAAAGCTCACACCTAAGTTACATTATCTAAACCATAGGTTATATTGTCTAACACCTATTGCTATAAACTTAACCCAGTATCATTTCATGAACAACCAATGTGTTATGAACACTGCTAACACAAGTGCCTCTTCCCTGTTGTTCCATGCTAAAATGTGGCAAGGAGGAATTTCCATCCAGTGAAAAACCCTATGCCAGAGCTCTTTGGATTACGCATTTTTCTCTCCCCAAACCACAGGCTGGTTTTTCCTTGTATCAAGTTCATAACGATATTGGTTCCACAGTGGTCCCCAGGCTTGGCACCTGAGTAAATCATAGTTATTATGATAAAAGGAGCAAGTCTTGCACTACCTATGAACTGCTTAGCAACACACCCATGAGAATGTAAAGGGACAGGAGCACTTCTGCCTAAAGACCTCCAGAAAAACTGATCATCTTTATCCTATGAACTGTGTGCTTAAAATGTTACAAGATCCCTCCCATTTAATGATGACATCCAAAATTCTAAAACTATATTCCATTCTATCACCTAACCCAACCACATATTACCCTCAAACAACTTACAATCAGTATTCTTAAAATGCCATATATGCTCTGGGTCTAATTTTGTTATATATATTTTTATTCTCCATTTCCATTTTAGGCCGCTGGTGCACATAAGCAAAAAAGCTCCAGGGTAGGTTTTATTTATATTTCTCATTATCTTTTTATATTTTCATTCATAATCAAAAGTTAGTTATGATTGAAGAGTTGATAAGGTACAGTTTCTTTTATTCCCAACCTAAGAAAATGTTGAGTCCCTCAGTGGGAAAAGTTCTGTGAACACCAAAACCTTGCCTCAACTGCCTACCTCTTTGATACATATGAATCTGCAATGGGAGTAGGGCATCTTAGCATATAAAAAGTAAGTTTACCTAGCCTTCAGTACCAAAAACTACCTACATTTGTTTGTTCAGTGTAAATGTCTTTTTCTTTGTAAATATTAATGACTTTTTAATAAAGAACATTTCCCACCACCCCCGCCGCTGCTGCCACCACCCCCGCCGCTGCTGCCACCACCCCCGCCGCTGCTGTCACCACCCCCGCTTCCCCCGCCTCTGCCCAAAACACTGCTGGCCTGGCGTCCAGCACTACGGCTCCCAGTGCCCTCCAACCTGAAAACATCACCAGTGCCCCTGCGCCTGGCACTACCCCTGCCCCAGTAGCGGACAGTGCGGCTGTCAACCAGCAGCAAGAGCTTCAGTAAATTCCACAACTGTCTAAGATTACAAACAACCAAACCACAAGAAGAGAAAGGCAGACCAAGGTAAACAATACTTTCCAAAATATTTTCTAACTAAATGAGTAACTACAAGACATGTTGAAATAAGAACAGGTGGTTTTCCCCACATCAAAAAAAAAGAAGAAAAGTTTCTAACTCGCCATATGAATTAGAAACTCTTAATCCTTTTTTATTTTAAAACTAAATTTGGGGGCGCCTGGGTGGTTCAGTTGGTTAAGCAACCAACTCTTTTTTCTAAAGATTTTATTATTTGACAGAGAGACAGAGAGAGCCAGAGAGCACAAGCAGGGTGTGGGGGGAACAGAAGAGGCAGTAGAAGCAGGGAGCTGAGCGAGCTGAGCAGGGAGCCCAACTTGGGTACCTGGAAGGCAGATGTTTAAACCGACTGAGCCACCAGGCGCCCCAGGACAACTCCTGATGCCCGCTCAGGTCATGATCTCAGGGTCCTGAGACCCATATGGGCCTCAGCACCGGGCATGGAGCCTGCTTAAGATTCTCTTTCTCCCTCTCCCTATGCCCCTCTCCACCTCTCTCTCTCTCTCTCTCTCTCTCTCCCCCTCTCCCTCTCTAAAAAACAAAAAAAAAACTAAATTTGGTCTTCTTCAGTTGATAGGTTATATCTATAAACCCAGTGCTAGTGGATTCCTACAAAAAAAGAAATAGTTAAAAAGTTCACTAACGTGTACGTATTTTGACCTTCTGTTCCCAATGCTAAAATGTGTTTTATTTTCCTGAAATAATCACTTATAATTAGGGCCTTAGTAAATAAAAGTTAGTTTATACTTCAAAGTTTATTAAATCCCACAAAGTGTGCATTTGACATAGAGGAATGCTCCCCTCCTTCTTTCAAGACCTACCAAATCTATAAGGCAAAAAAGGATAAAACATTTTAGCAAACACAACTAATGAATCATTGAACACTACATCAAAAACTAATGATGTACTATGTGTTGGCTAACTGAACATAATAAAAAAATTTTTAGCAAATACTACAGAGAATAAAAATTGAGAATAAAAATATAAACTAAATCACAACCCATAGAACTCTCTTGCTATAATGACTGAAACATACACATCATGATATAACATGATCCCTAAAAAATATTGAAGAAATTGGAGAGTATCACATATTGCTCCTATTTCTGAATACAGGTGCTCCTAATTACAAAGATAAATGAGAATTATCGCAATTATATAAGATAAAAAGATACCAATTGCAGAACACTTAGAATAGTTACAATGCTGTTACTGCACTGAATAGTCCTTGTACTGATTCCCATTTAATACTCATAGCACTCCTGTAAAGCTAATATCATTGTCTTCCTTTTAAAGATGAGGAAGCTGAAGCTATGAAAATTTATGAGACTTTCCAAAGACTACAAAGTATAAATGGCAGACTAGTCTTCAAACTCAGATGCATTTAACTCGGAAGTCCTAACTTCTCATGTTTTTCCCAGCATTCAGACATTTTAAAACAAGTGGATGGAGCTAGAGAGTATTATGCTAAGTGAAATAAGTCAGCCAGAGAAAGAAAAATACCATATGATTTCACTCATATGTGGACATAAGAACAAAGGGGGAAAAAAGGAAAGAGAGAGGCAAACCAAGAAACAGACTCTTCAGTATAGAGAACTGATGGTCACCAGAGGGGGAGGTGGGTGGGGGGATGGGTTAAACCAGTGATGGGAATTAAGCAGTACACTTGTGCTAAGCAGTGGGTGTTGTGTGGAAGTGCTGAATCACTGTATTGTACACCTGAAACTAATATTACACTGTGTGTTAACGAACTGGAATTTAAATAAATTTTTTTTAAAAAATTGAAGAAGAAAGAGCTTATATACTTTTAATTAATGGCTCATGGTATTTTGTTTTGTTTTTACAGATCCTGAAAAACTGAATATTGATATATTGTGATCACCTTCTCTCACCATTTCAATTTTAACAAAAATACAGGAGAAGATACAAAAATAAAGGGATGTGGGTTCTTATTACTTTTTCTTTAGTTTTGCTATACTGTACAAACTTCCAAAGATAACTTGATTTATGCATTTGATCACATGTGTGTTGGTATCCTCTTCATTTCTTGGTAGAGTGACAGGAGTATTATTGGCTCCTTCATTTTTTTCAGATTGTTCTATAACACACAAAGTATATATCCAGAAAAAAAAATGTAAATATTTCATAGGAAAAAAAAAATATTTGAAGTCACTCTATATAATATCATGTTAAAATATTACAAAGTTTAGAAATGGCTTTTCTTTGTGACATAAAATACCAGTGCATTTAGTCATAACAAAATAACTACATATAATTTGTATAAACTATAATTTATATATACACATAGGTATATATAAAGCTACAACTATGATAAAAGTTACAAGGTGGTACAAATGCAATCCTACCCTCAAAGAGATCATAGTCTGATAGGACATATTTTCAAGAAGCATAGAAAGAATAAGTTAAATTTCTAAAAAAACTACAGAGAGATCTACAGATATTCATTTTCTGAATATTTCAAACACTATTCCTTCATCTAAAGAGGTGTTTTCTCCAGAAATTGTTCAACTGACACTCTGTACCATTCCATGAATTACTTCACCCGATAATATATTAGATCAGTTTCTAGTTGATAAATTAATTCATCCAAGTGATTTAGTAAAATTTACCTAGATCTAGGTCAGGGAACAGAAGAATATAAATATAAGCAACTCAATCACTTATTCCTCAAATGTTCAAGGGGCAAAGATAGAAACAAGGCAATTAACTCTAAACTGCGTAAGGAATCTATAGTAAATATTATATCTAAAAGCACAAACAATAATGAGCAAACTGGGGAGAAGATATTTACTCCCCTTTTAGGAAGAGCAAACACTTAGGAAAACCTATAGTGGATAAGCTATTATAGGAGACAGATAATCACAAAATCTTGGTATTGAGGGGTTGAAATTGACTTCAGTAGCTAAGGACACACAACCCAGTCCTGAAGGAGTAGGAAGTAAAGGTTAAGATGGTATATAACTATGATGAAGGCCATAAAGAAATGATCCCCAAAACGTAGTATTAAATTTCACTGAGGAGCCTTTTTTTTAAAGTTTCATGGAAGACATGAAAAAGGAAGGAATGATTTCAACAGGCAGGAAAAAGGAAGAAGCCTCACTGCTGGATAAAAACACGGCAAATGCATGAAGGCAACAGAGCAAATAGCATTCATATCCAACCCCCCAAACATTTACTAAGTGAACACAATATGCCAAGCTTGTGATTCTGGGAATTCAAAAATGGATACAATACATACCACACTGTCAGGCTGTTCCTAATCCCACCAAATAGACATTGTCCACGGAATATAGGACTTATCTAGAAAAACAGACATCAGAATGGGAAGTTATATTATCAAGAAGCAAGATTAGGAGTTTGGATTAATTCTAAAGAAAAGAGAGAATTAGGGGGCCTGGCAGCTCAGTAGGTTAAGTGGGTAACTCCTGGTTTCTTGGTTTGGGCTCAGGTCATGATCTCAGGGCCCTCTCTCTCTCTCTTTCTCTCTCTCTAATAAATAATTAAATATTTTTAAAAATAAAAAAAGGGGAATTAATAAAGGTTTTGCCACAGAATACTACTATGGGAAATATATCTTATAAATAATAAGCATTTGATTTCTTACATGTGCCAAACTCTGTTCTGAAAGCTTGACATACAACTAACACCATAACCCTATAAAATAATAATATTGATACTCCAGAGATAGGGAAACTGAGACATGTAGAGGATAATCAACTACCCTAAGACACATAGTAGGTAAATGATGAGCAGGCATTCAAACCTAACTAGCCTAGCCCACGCTCTTCACTTCTCCTGCCAAAAATGTCTAGGACATCTGAAATGAAGAAACAAATTAGGGATCTATTGTGATGGGCCAGTCAGCTTTGTGTTCTGCTTATCCTGGAGTCTTATAAGGAAAAGTTTCATTCAACTAGGATTGCACAAACTGCACACTAATGTCATTCATAATGTCTTTATCATCAGCAATAGTTGAGAGCACATTTCTTTTTAATCACAAGTTCTCCTATGCGTTTATTGCAGTACAATGAAAACAAAAGAGCAGGAGGAGGAGAAGTGGGGGGGGGGGAGAGCAGAACTGGAGGGAGAAAAGCAGAAGGAAGAGGAGGAGCCATAGAGGTAGAATCATAAGAAAAACCCATACTCAAATCAGAAGCAAGCAAGCAAGAACAGTAGATAGAAAAGGAGCAATTAGAAGTAAGAGAAACTAAAAGACTTCTCATAAAAGCCAAGAGTAGAAAAAGGTTTCAGAATGCTTAAACACTTTTTTAAAAAGAAAAAAAAAAATGAGAAGTACAAGAAGCGCATGAACAACAAAATGTTTAGAAATGAGTCTCAATGCCCAAATTATAAAAAAGTTAAGAGGTGAAAAGTGTGTGGAGTTATTCTTAGAAAATGTATTGTAAACCTTAAGGAGTGACTGTGGAAGCCGCTGAAACATCAGCAGAGTTCCTGTTCTCTGGCTGTTGAATGTAATGGCCCGGTAGGAACAGAATCCCATCATCTCTGGGGGCAGGATATAGATTAGGAGCTATAAAAGATAGTAACCCTCAACGCCCCTTCCCGCCTCAGGCGATTGCTAGCACAAACATCGCACTCCTCCCTTATCCCTTATCCCATGACTGCCTCCCTGCGTGCCCCAAGCGCGCGTAGGGGAGGGTGCAGGCCAGCTTTCCGGCTTCAAGATGATTGCCATCTCTTTGTATTTCTTCCCCATGCTCTGATACATCTGTCCTTGCTTTTCTGATAAAAAATGATAATAATAAATTTAAAAAATAAATAAAAGCTATGTGCATAATTCAGCTGCTGCTACTCTCCCTTGTAGAGGCAGCCCTCCACGACCCCTCAGATTGGTGTCTGAGAGCTTTGTTTCCGTGCCTGAAGACAAAGTGAGTAAGCAACAAAAGAGGCTTTGCATTAAAGATCAAAACAGACAGGAAGATGGCTTGAACAGATAATCCAATCAAGAGCATAATTCTGTATTACAAAAGATGAATTAGGAATTAATTCCAGTTGAAAATGAGAAACTGAATGTTTAATTTTTAGAAGGTGATAATTAATAAAACCATCCCAGAGAAAGCAGAAGGAATCAGGCTTTCTAAGAAGAAAACTGCTTCTTTACAATAAACAAATGGGATTCTCTCATTTGTGGTAGTGATTTTTCCTCCACCCTCAATCACAGGGAAATGAGGTGAATTTATCATTCTCTTGGCTGCAACATCCCAACTGTGGTAAATGGTACTAATGTCCCTCATAATTTATTTCCACCTCCCTTACAAAAAGAGGATTTTACATTTCCACTCATTGCCATAAGGCTTGCACGGCATACCCCCACTCCCATCCCATGCATAATATACCTCCGTATCTCATTGCCAGGCCTGGCACTATGACCTGCACCGGCTGCTGAAATGTGAACTCAAGTCATGGTAGGCAAATTAAAACAGGAATTCTATCACACCTGCTCTCTTGCTGTTTTCCTGTTTACTATAAGAGCTGCATGTCCTAAATAGAGACTGCTTCTTCAACCTGGTCCTGACATGAGAAAATACACATAGTGGAGCTGCAAAAGCATCCTGCCAACAGTTGCCAACATGTGACATAAAGGAAATATTTGTTTTTGTTAGACATTAAGATTTGGTGGTTGATGTTACTGCAGTAAAGTCAACTCGCACAAAGACCATTACTCTCTCAATCTTCTAAAAACTATTCCCAATTAAATGAAGCCTGTGCCATCTAGCTGCTTCTTCATTGCTGTATCAATCAAGCTCTCAGTCACTATTCTCACTCTTTGCAGAAATTAGGATTGACAACATTTATCCCCAGTGCCACCATAGTTCTGGGAAATGTCACAGTCCACACTGACCATCCATTAAAATCCAGATCACTCCATTCTTTGATCTCATTTCTTTTTTTTTTTTAATCTCCTCATCTTGAATGATCTTTATTTCCCTTCAGTTACACAAGTCATCTGGACCTTCCTGTCATCACACAGATATATCCCACCCATAAAGTCATATATCAAGACATACTTGATCAAAATATCTTTGATCAAAACTTCCCATTCTCCCAGATATCGCACTCAGTTATTCTCACTATAGCAACTCTATAAAACTCTTTCAGTTTTCCAGTTCCTGGACAACTTACCATCTCCCTAGAATCCCCTCTTCAACTATCCAACTTAGATTTTTTATAGTCCATCAATTCAAACACTAGCTTGCAAATATCTTCAACTTTTTTTCTAATAGCTCACAAATCTGATAAAATCTCAATCTTTGATTAACAGAAATAATTACTTTCTCTGCATGTATACAAAATCTACCTAATGCTGCTGAGGAAAAATACACAACTTTAGAGAGAGACAACACTAAGATTTGAGGCCTCCAAACACAAAGTGGCCCTCACATCTGCTTGGTAATCCTACTATGTTCTCTAGTTTTCCTCTTCAGTTCCCATTTTGTCTATTGCAAATATCGTCCACATAACAGACCTATAGACTCAAACCCATCTCACTTGCAGTTGAAATATTTCTGATAATTCTTACTCATTTCTTTCAGGGCAGAAGTTCCATCTGCTGTTATCTCTTCAGGGTTCTCTAGAAGCCCTGTTTTTGCTATTTGCCCATACTACTATTATATCTTGCAACATGAGTTCAGTGTTAACTACATACAAACCATTCTCCTTTTCATTGTCTTGGCTCACGTGTCTCTAATGTCCTGAAACAACCTTCCAATTATCTGCATATGTCTTAGTCAAGTTTAACCCTTTTGGCTAAATTACCAACTTCTTCCTATAATTTTATCTGATTCATGGGCATTTTCCTTGACACTGTTCTCTCCTTCACCCCAATACCCAGTCCATCAAAAAGACTTGTTGTTTATATCCCTTCAAAATCTCTTGATTCTGTCCATTTCTCTGAAGTCTCACTGCCACATCCTTAGGCCATCTGGACAACTATAACAGCTTTCTACAAGGTCTTTCTTCCTCCAGTTTCACATCCCACTATCCACTCTCCATATAGCTCTAATGCCTAGAGTAGGCAAAATCAGAATGACCTGTTAAAGAACTAAACCTGCTGAAATCAGGAGTTACTCTTCATCTAGACTAGTGGTTCACTACTGGGAGTGATTTTGGCCCTGAGAGGACATTTGGCAATGTCTAGAACATTTTTAGTCATTACATCTGGGAGAATACTACTGGCAACTACAGGGTACAATCCAGGGATGGACAATACAGTCCTCTACAAGAAAGAATTATCTGGCCCAAAATGTAAAGTGTCTAGATTGACAAACTCTATTGTAAACTACACCCAATTTTAGATTCTTTAAAATTAGAAATTGAGGAAGAAAGTTGGGGACATCAAGAGTGTTTATTGAGGGGCACCTGGGTGGCTCAGTCAGTTAAGCATCTGCCTTCGGCTCAGGTCATGATCCCAGAGTCCTGGGATGAGTCCCACATCGGGCTCCTTGCTCAGCCGGGAACCTGCTTCTCCCTCTGCCTGCTGCTCTGCCTGCTTGTGCGCACTCTCTCTCTCTCTGTGTCAAATAAATAAAATCTTGAAAAAAAGTGTTTATTGAATTAACAGCTCCAATTTTTCACAACTCCTTTATACAAGCCCAATGGTTGTACCCTTTTGCACTGTCTCCAGGCTTCACCATTAGCATATTTTGGGGATTAGGACAATACTGTATCAGTCAAACTTGAAAAAAGTAAAAATCTGAAAAAAATTTACACATTTCTGTTTTTTCTTCTGAATTCCTCACATCACTATGAGAACATATTCAGACTACTTGAAGGATAAGAGAGACATGTGGAATATAGCTGAGCTGTCCTAGTCAGAGCCATCCTAGACCAGCCAGCCCCAACCAACTCACCAGCTGAACACACACATATAAGCAAGCCCAGACAAGAGCAACCAACCCTACCCAGACCAGGGAAACTTCCAAGCAAACATGTAGACTTATAAGAAATACTAAACTTATATAATATTAAACTTATAAACTTACAAGAATATTAAAGTTGCTGTGTTAAGCCATTAAGTTTCGAAGTGGTTTGTTACACAGAAATAGCTAACTGATACACCAAGAGCCCTAAAAATCAATCTATATCTCTGGGACCCATTCTTCCCTAATCAAGGCCCTAAACTAGATACTGCCTAGATTGAGAGTTCAATCTTCTCTGGACCTCTGTTAGTCTAATAATTGAGTCCTGAGTGTGGTCCTCAAATATTTCTTCCTTTCTAACTGGAGGAGATTGAAGTATCTTTACACAGTGGGAGTGGGAGTCTTCTGGCCTTGACATCTAATCATTAATAGCCTTTCTTATCTTTTCCCCAAAGTATTAGCTGCTCCCAATAATAGCTTCCAGTTAAAATGGAATTGTCTACCTCCAGCCTTTAGTTGGAGTAATATTGCTCACAGTATATGAAACATCTGTGTTGGAATTATCTGTGGTTATCTACTAACATTGCAGTTTCCTAGGACCCACCCCAAACCTAATATATCAGAACCTCAGCCACTGGGTCCCTTTATGTTTTTTGGGGCATCCTGTATTTTTAGTTATCACCATCTCCCAGGTGCTTATTATGCACATCAAGATTTAGAACAAATGTGTGAGACCTTGAAGACATCCTGAAGGAGATTAATGGGAAAACTACTGAACCGGCCCTTAAAGAGCTAACACAGTGTGTTCAAAGGTCATTGTTTTTATCGAATTTGCAAGAGTAAAACACTTAAATTACCACTGGTTAACACTGCCTTCTCTTACTATTCCCAATTGTCTTTGGGCACACCTCCCCTCATAACAGGTGGACTTTGGATGGCTCATACTATTGTGTATCCACATTTCCTCCTATAAGATGATCTTGGAGTAGCTGCAGGTGTTTTGTAATTATAATTTTGTATTATTTTTCTTATAGTCAGCTCTCAAAATTATATAAGCTATAAGCCCCTCAAAACCTACATCTGCCTGTAATGGAGACAATTTAATTTTATCATTTTACAAAGGAAAAAAAATAAACTCCTGAACTTTTCCAAGGTTCATAGATGGCAAAATTAATTCCGGAACTGAGGTCTTTTGAATTCCATCTCAGAAAACAAGAAACCATTTTCCCCAAAAATATGAAGTTGTTATTTAAAGTATTTGTACTAGCCTTTAGGCTATGGCATGTATAATCTTTTTTTTTTTTTTTAAGATTTTATTTATTTATTTGAGAGAGAGAGAATGAGAGATAGAGAGCACGAGAGGGAAGCGGGTCAGAGGGAGAAGCAGACTCCCCGCTGAGCAGGGAGCCCGATGCAGGACTCGATCCCGGGACTCCAGGATCATGACCTGAGCCGAAGGCAGTTGCTCAACCAACTGAGCCACCCAGGCGCCCTGGCATGTATAATCTTCATCATGTTTTAATAGACTTTATTTGTAGAGCCCTTAATTATTTTGTAAGTAACAAACTCTTACCAGTAGACTACAAATATTTTTTTTAGGAATAAATCTTATTAAACAAGCCTGATATGGCCTTAATACTAACTCTGCTCCTCTCTGAAGCTCTTTCTCCACTTAAAAACCAGGATGTTGGGGTGCGTGGGTGGCTGAGTCAGTTGAGCATCTGACTCTTAATTTTGGCTCACGTCATGATCTCAGGGTCATGAGATTGAGCCCCGTGTCAGGTTCCACACTGGGCGTGGAGCCTGCTTGAGATGCTCTCCCTCTCCCCCCCTCCCCCTACTTGCTCGTTCTCTCTCACTCTCAAATAAAAAATAAATAAATCTTTTAAAAAGTCAGGGTGTTAATTTTTTCCTATGTCTTAACTTATTTTGCATACTAAGTGAGAAAATAAATATAACAATTTATTAACTAACAGATGTATTACAGTTTAAAATTTGTAAAGTATTAGATCTAATTTACAGAGAAAACTTGTATATAACCACATTTAAAAAAAGAAAATATGAAAAAGGACATATATATTGAAAATTAATATGAAGCCAGGAGAGATCTTATAAGGGGAATAAAATTTCTCTGATTACATGATTGGAGTTATCAATCTAGCAACATTCCAATTAAAGGGCAATTGTATATTTACAGTCATACACTGGAGACATTCTGGTTAAACTGTGAAGATCACTTTCACATTTACTATAGAATAATATGCTTCCTTCTTGAAAATGAATGAGAATTTTCTCACGGCACTGAGTGGGAAGGAAAGGTACTTCTCTTAAGCAATTACTATGATTTTAGTTTATAACGCTGTGAATTTTTTATCTGATTGAATCTTTCTTTTAACTCTGGCTGCTTGACAGCTCAGGGAAAAATGTGTAACCAACTTCCAGAAAGTTCTGTAACTTTCCGGGTCTGATGCAGCATCTATGCTGTACATGTCAATTACAGCTTTTCTTCAATCTGCAAAGCCTATTATTAATCCTATTATTATTAATTGTGCTAGACTTCTTCAATCTAATAGAATAAGTTTTCTCTCAGGGCCCAATGGCATCATTAACTAATCCTACACAACAAACATTTCCACACAAATTCTTTTAAACAATCTGTAAGCTCAAAAGCATGATACATATTTAAAGTGTTGTTAACCCAAAAGCCAAATCATCTACTTGTAAATAATCTAAAAAATATATACATATGCTTTCCACGGGTCCAAAGAATGAGTTATTACTGGGGCTTCAAAACAGGACAGCAGAGTTCAAATATGTTGCTGTACGACTGAGTTTAGTTCTGCTAAATCTAATTATATCAGAAAAATATTTTCCACCTGTCACATAAGTCTCTGCACTAACAACAGTGTAACTCCACTGTCACCTTGAATTTCCTATGACCAGAAACTTCGGCTTTTTTAGGTACTATTCTAGAAGGTATGTGTTCAGGATCATTTAAAGCCATGAATTAATTGAAGATTAACTTGAGTGACTGTTTCTATTTCTTCATTCAGAAATTGTCTTTCAGTTTTGCCAATATTTATACTAAGTCCTACAGAGCCAATGATCCATTACAATGTAGATCACACCTGGATTCAAAAGACTTGGCTGTTAAGTATGTTGGCATCCAAACAAGAAAGAAGAGATCCTCATCTTTTCACTAACTAAATTATTGTCAGACAAGAAAGTAGTTTATTGAACTTCCCATGTTAAATTAGGGATAAAATCATCTTCACTATTTGGGCATATAATTGTTCAGTAACTAATCAGGGTCTAAGATTAGCAAACCAGTAATACATTTTATAACACATAATTATGTCATTAGAATTTTTGAGACAATGAAATTGTAACAAAGCAAATGAAATTAAGTATAGGAATTTAAAACTAAGATCAACTCTTAAAGTGGGGCTTCTTTGTTCCTACACCACCTATGACTCCCAAAAGATTTTTAAAACACTAAACATTTAAATATGCTATGACTTCAACAACTAGCATTATGTCCGACACCCAGTAGGTATTCAATAAATGTTGAATGAGTAGATGAATTAACTAAACTCCGTGACATAAAAATTAGAAATATTCACATTTTACAAATGAAGGAACTGAGGCACAATGAGGTGAAATAACTTGTCCATAATTATCCAGCAAATAAATGTTGGTATTGGGCTTTGAAGTTAAAATGACCGGACTATAAATTCACTTGAGTAATCTCTGCAGCATGCTATAACATATAATGTTTGTTAAGTTAATGAAGTTTATTTATATTTGGGAGGCAACATGGAATACCCAGTATTCAGACCTTGAAGTGAGCAGAGGTAGGTTCATTAGCATCCATGTGTAAAACAATGATAATAGAACTCATTCATTCAGGGCCACCTGGGTGGCTCAGTTGGTGAAGCATCTGGGTGGCTCAGTTGGTTAAGCGTCTGCCTTTGGCTCAGGTCATGATCCCAGCATCCTGGGATCAAGCGAGCCCTGAGTTCAGCTCCCTGCTCAGTGGGAAGCCTGCTTCTCCCTCTCCCTCTGCCTCTACCCCCGCTTGTGCTCTCTCTCTCACTCTCTCAAAATAAATAAATAAAATCTTAAAATAAAAAAAGAACTCATTTCATCCTGCCACATGCTATATGGTAAAGGCTTAATAAATAATAGCTATTATATTATTATACAACAATTTGTAAAAAACAGAAATTATATTATCTAGAATACAAAACTTTTTCTCAAAGCCTGGATTTATCAAAAATATAAAGCTGTGGCTTTCACATAGATAACCACCTCAAAATAAAACTATCTCTGTATAATTTCCCCATAATCAAAAGCTTTACATATCACCATGTTTTTGTTTAATTAAATTTCTCAAGTTAATAGCAAGCACTCATGTGACTTTTTAAAACACAATCTCAGACTACTGTTTTAGTTCTTCATTAGCAAAAGGAAACACCCTAAAAAATGTCCATTTAAGGATCTTTCAAAAACATATCTTGACATAATTACAAACACAGAGAATTAAAATATAGTTAAGGTTGAAAAACTACATGAATCTCAACTATTGTCCTTCCACCACTAGATTTTTTTCATGCTATTTTCAAATCTCAGATCAAATCTTAACCCAAAAATTCATTTTTCTCATCTTTCAAAAACATTTCTAAAGTAAGCCAATGTTATATAAATGGCAGAAAGAATATATAGGACCAGATATGTAGAAGTGCCCAAATATAAAACAATAATACAATTTCATATTTCAGTTGAAGGAAAAATAGAAACATGAAACCCATGTTAGCACAGTGGTCCAAACAGCCAAACAATATATTTGACATACCCTATACATAACTGGCCCCAGTACTAGGTATGTGATATTTGGAAACATCTATTTAGTAAGGACTTCTCATTTTAATTCTAGGTTTTTTATTTGCAATGACATGGATGGAGCTAGAGTGTATTATGCTAAGTGAAACAAGTCAGTCGGAGAAAGACAAATACCACATGATTTCACTCATATGTGGAATTTAAGAAACAAAACAGATGAACATTGGGGAAGGAAAAGAAAAAAAAGGAGAGGGAGGCAACCATAAGAGACTCTTAACTACAGAGAACAAACTGAGGGTTGCAGGAGGGGAGGTGGGCAGGCGATGGGCTAGATGGGTGATGGGTATTAAGGAGGGCACTTGTTGTGATGAGCACTGGGTGTTGTATATAAATGATGAATCACTGAATTCTACACCTAAAACTAATACTACACTATATGTTAACTAAAAGAGGCAATGGTGCACCACAAGCTCCAGATTATTTTATTAAGACAAAAAGACATTGTGACTCTTTGTGTGAGATGTTTCCTCAGGAAACACCAAATACTGAACGGGTCAAAGCTCCTCAGAAATGAAAAAAAAAACATGCAGGAAAAGATTGCAAAATTGGCAGCAACAACTTTCCCATCTTTTGTTTAAAGAACATCAACCCACAAGTTATTTTATCTTCCAACTAGTCTTTCCTTATTATCACCAGAAATCCACCACAACATATATAAGAGCTGAGATTTCTTGTGCTTTCTCACCTAAGCATTTGTCGCCTAACTGGCAGGAGTCATTTTGGCCAGCACAATAATCAGCCCCAAGAAGGATCCTCACACAACGGTAGGTACATGGAAATATGAACTGAAGACCTCTTATTTTGAATACCAATTTTCTCTCAGACTTTCAAAGATACTATTTTCATGGGCTTTTTATAGAACATTCATTTTCACCAAAGGAATAGTATATGCCTTACATGAAATTTGGTAAGCCATAAAATGCATCGAATTTTAAGAAATTCTGTATGTCAGAGGAAAGCATTTAAGCTGGGCACTTGAGACAATAAATCCACCGAATTACACAATCAATCAACTTTTCCCCAGGATGTACCTTAATGCTTTTGAACTTCATAATGACTGGAATACTATCAGATATGTGTTTTACAATATATTTTTATTATTGGTTTTGCCCTTTTTTTGAACTTTTAAAAAAAATGTGTCATAGGAAAAGGGATGCTTAAAGAAATAATTATATGCACATATAATTAAATATTCACTGAAATTTTGTCCCTAGGATTCTTTCAGGATTGTCCAGCCAACACATTTAACCAATGGTCAGAACAAACTGTCAGAAAATCAGTCTGCACAAAGGTGTATGGAGTTACTTTCCCAGAACTGAGGCTAGCATGTATTTGAAATATATTGTAAATTTAGGACCTATTGAGAGTAAAACACCTGGACCCCTCTCTTTTCTCTGCCCTGATCTTTGATGTACCACATATGGATTTTCAGAGTTAGTCAGAGACTGCTCATCATAGACTAAAATAACTTAGATTATTGTTAAAATGAGGATATATATTATATGACAATTTTTCTTTAAATTATGTCCACAAGGGTGATTCTTTTCCTTTCCTTATTTTTGAGATGTCCCAAGAAATTAAATTTAAAACATATGATCTAGTTAAAACATTAGTATCTCAAAAACAAGTCTGCAGAAATCTATAAAGTAATGCAACCATTATTTAATAATACCAAGATGTTCAAATCCAAAAAAGTGCCATTTCAAAGTAGATACTTCTGAAAGCAAAAACCTTAATTATAAAAACTTCCATTGAGTAAAAACACTTTAAGAACCACTCTTTGCCATTTTCTCCAGTGTCCATTTACAAGTCAAAAGTGAAAACTAATTCCACCATTTTATAGTTAAATATTATAAACCCACCAATATTGCTCCAAATTAACATTAGGCAAGTTTCTTAAAATGCTACAGTACTTTCCTGCACTATATCATAAACAAAGAGTTGGAATACATTCCAAATGGTATTTTTTTCAAAGGAATGCTGATCAGACATTCATTGTGCTTACTTTCAGGGGTAATCATAAGGATGAAAGCACTGTGCCTGATCATGGGCCTTTTGACTCTTGCAGCATGTTTCTTGGTAAGTCTCATTAATCACATTTTCATATTTTTCTCAGAACTATTAATTCAGATTTCTTTTCACATTAATGTTACCCTTCCTTATGTATCAGTAGCTATCAATCATTGATGAAACACTGTTCTAGTGCTTTAATTTAAATTTAAAATCTAATTTAATTTAAATAGCCACACATGGCTTAGGGCTACCATACTGGCCAATTTTTTTTAGAGATTTTATTTGTATGAGTGGGGGAAGGGCTAGAGGGAGAGAAAGAGAGAGAGAGAGAGAGAGATTGAGAATCTCAAGCAGACTCCACACTGAGTACGGAGACTAACATGAGGCTTGACCTCATGACCCTGAGATCATGACCTGAGCCAAAATCAAGAGTCAGACACTTAACCGACTGAGCCACTGGATAATTTAGATCCGTAACGTCAGACTGCATTATACAGACATGTATAAATGTGGGTCCACATATATTAACAATTTCATGAGTAGATAAAACAAATTTATTGCAAATTTTTGATCCAATATACTTAAAGACACTATTTGAATATCCTTGAACATGTTACTTAATTTCATTGGGACTCTGTTTCCTTATCCGTAAAATGAGATACTTAAAATATAGCAGTTTTTCTCAACATAGCGTTCATGTATCACCTACATCAAAGTAATCCAACTCACTTATTCAAATACAGTATTCCAGACCTCATCCCAGAATGAATAAAGGTGTCTGAGAGTAGGACCCAGGAATATGCATATTGTATTGGACTCAGGAGTTACAGACATTTATATTAACACCTATCATGTGTGAAGGACTGGGTTAAGCAACACAGAAGCTACTGAATTTCAAAGCTGCAAGAAATTTTGAAAAGCCACAGGTTTTTGTTTTTGTTTTTTTAATATTAGAATGCTAATTTCAAAATAGGGATAGATTAATTCCGGTTTGGGAAGAGATTAATTCCATAGTAATTTCTACCAAAGAATTGTAAAATCTAATACATCAAATGGAAGAAAAAAACCCTTTCTTTTCAGAAGACTACAACTTCTACAAAGCAGACAACATAAAATTATATCATTCTGAAATAGTGCTTCTTCCATCTACTCTCAGAAACTTGAATAAAAGCAGGTGATTAAATAGGCCACTCAGGCAGTCTGACCTTGACCATATTACTAAGTGCATTATAGGTGTGACATAATTTTTGATAAATCAATAAAATATATTGACATATTTAAAAGGTTATATTATGTCTTACTGACCCGACCTTAAAGCTGATTTTCAGTATTTTCATGTCTCAGAATATAAGAGAAACACACTTTATTTTAAAGGATCAGGCTTTGATTATCTAAACAATGATTTTTCTTTTTTTTTTTTTTTACAAAACAAACTTGAGAGTTCCAATAATATAAGCAGTTTAGATAGCAGTTTATTTTTATTCTATAAAAATTGTTTAATAAAATTTAACATTCATTCATTATTTTAAAAACTCTCTTTGCAAACAGGATTGAAGGAAATTTCCTTAATCAGATAAAGGTTACCCCCAAAAGGATGAGGCTGTCTTTGGCACTCAGCTCTAGTATCAGTCTGTTCTTTCCTGATCTAACAGACCTGCTGAACCTTCCCTCGCCCCCTTCTGAGAGGGGAGAGAAAGTGAGTGAACAGAGGTCATCAAGATGTCTCTCTCCTCACTCCCAGAGCATAAGCAGTTTAAATAGAAATAGACCTTTCACCAACTTAATTGTATGAGATTCGTGATGATTAATAATTACTGAAATATACAAATGTAAAGTGTAGGATACCCTTTCTATATGGGCAAGGTAAGTAGTAATATTGAGTCTTCATTCTGTTATAGGTAATTTTCCAAATGCTTTATAGACATTAACCCACTTAATCCTCAAAGCAAACCTAACAAAGGGACTACTATTAATCCCATTAAAATATATATAAATTTAGATTCAAAGTATCCATGTCTTAGCTGATTTTTCCTAAACCAAGTAATACAGGAGGAAATTAGCTGCAAAAACATTTACCATAAAGGAAAGAGGTGAAAAGAAAGTGATAGCAACAAGGGAATTTATGGTTGAAAGTGGACTTTTTTTAAAAAAGTAAATTGAACATAAATAATAGTTGTTTTCTAAGGAAAACAAGCTAGTTAAAAGACAGATATTGAAGTGCAGGGGGGAAAGGGAAAATTGACAGAGCTCTGAGAAAATATTTGTAAAAGAAAAGGAAATATGTAGATTTCAATGACTTTGTGGTTGTGTGAACAGTAAATTGGTGAAGTCTGTTTCTAATTGGTCGAATTATTTTGGAGTAGGAGGAAAGTCATCCTGGTGGGATGCCTGAGAGCTCAGGAAGAGGTAGAGAACCTTTTCTTTAGAGGTAGACGACTTTAATAAAATTGGCATAAACTTAGAAAATTATAGGCCTCTGGGGAATAGGTTTAGTTAACCTAAGACACTTGAAAAAACTGCAGGGCAGCGCTAAGGGACCATAAGTTTGTGATGGCACATCTGCCACGACTGTTCAAAAACCTGGAATTAGAAACCGGGGAGACAGATGATTGAGAAGACACAATCATAAAGCTTAGAATTTGCAAGGGCGAAGTGCCAAATGAACAAACACATGAAGGACCAGGGGCAGCAAGAAGGAAATGCAGACACGTGTCCTATATAAGCCCTCAGCAGAGTAGGACTTGTGCGTTCTTACCCTAGAGCACTGGCTTAGTTTCCCTCTATTAGGCATGCCCTCTCCCTGTTCAACATTATTTCAGCTTCCTTTGACAGTCTGCCTTCTCAATGAGATGATCCTTAGTCTTTCCTCTATCTAAAACTAATCACTATAAATTTCTAATGTATTTGTTTCCTACACTATTTTTCAACTATTTTTATTTCCAAAAATTGAATTTCCAAAAATTGCAACCACTATACTAGGTGTTTACATAACAAATAGTAGCACATAACATTTATTGAGCACAATATCTGGGCCAACCAGTGCCATAAGCACTTTACAGGTAATATTTCACAACAAATCTGACTCAAATCTGAGACACCTCACCTACCTCAAATCTCAGACAACCTCCAAGTTATCTCAAACTTTAATGGAGGGGGTTGCACCTCTGGAATATCCCACATTAAAAAGGGGGGGGGAGTTCTCATTGTAAATTATGAAAATGTTTCAAAATTTTACAAAGCTATAAAAACAAAGTTAAAATTACACTTAATCTCAATACCCAGAAATAAACATGACTACTATTTTTTTTAAAAAAAGGGTAAAAGGTGGGTACTTTTATGAACATAATTTTTCATATGAGGAAAGAGAGTCTCAAAAAGGATTCCATATCACATAATCTCTAAGTAGCAGAGGCAGAACTCAAACCCTGCCATTAAACTCCAAGGGCTACCGTTCTGCTTCTGTTTGGACCACTTTGTACTGCCCTGTACCGTTGCTACTTGGTCTATAGACTCACAAAAGCCATGTTTGCATGCCCACAGCACCTACTTTAGCATACTGCACAAAACAGATGGCTCAATAACATGTTTATTAGTGTTCAAGCCCGAAACAATCCTGAATTCTTGAATGAGATATAAAAAGACATTTTCCCCATTTGGAATTGATTCCAATAACAAGTTCTACCAAAAGCACAGGATATGATTTTACCTACAATCTTTTTCCCCATCAATCTCAGCTTTCATTTAAGAGCCTAGGCATTCAGAGGGTGAAAGAGAAACTCTTACTTTTCTCTGATACAAACTTTCAGATTTTATTGCTACATAACTACCACAAACAAGTAGATTTACAAAATCCATTTATTATCTCACAGTTTCTTTGGTCAGACTCTGGCCTTGGCTTGGCTGGATTCTCTGCTCAGGGTCTCAGAGGGCTGAAAAGGTATTGTCAAGACTGTATTCTTTCCTGAAGCTCAGAGTCCTCTTTCCAAATTTGCATGGCTGTTGGTAGAATTCAGTCCCTTGTTTATAGGACTGGGGTCCTTACTGTCTAAAGGCAGGCTACAAGCTGTGGGGCCACTCCCAGCTCCAACGGCAAAACTATCATTTATTTCCATGAGGTACTCTCCACGACATGCGTCTTTGCTTTAAAGCCAACAGAAGAGCACTTGCTGCAGCTTCAAATCTCTCTGACTTCTGTGGCTGACCCACAGAACCTATTGAAAAGGACTCACCCAACAAGGTCATGCCAGTATGTGCCAGCAGGGGGCAGGAATCTCGGGAGCGGTCTTAGAATTCTGCCTGCCGCAGACAGTATACATTCTTATGCTTGACTTTGAAATACCTAATTAAAAATTGTTCTCTTCTGTTTTCCCACAGCCCAGTGAGAGTCACAGAAGTCCCAGGAGAAGACATGCCCCTAGGCCACTGCTTCCTCCTCCTCCTCCATATTTTCGTTTTGGTCCAAGACTTGTTCTACCCCCTCCTCCACCTTATGGCCCAGGGAGAATTCCACCACCTCTGCCTGTATTCCATTATGGCCCAGGTTATCCATATCCACCTTTCCAACCAAGACCTTATCCAACTGGACCTCCAACTGGATACCCTTCAATTTATCCTCCCTTTATTCCTGAACCCGAAACACAAACTACTATAACACACTCCACTACAACCACAACAGATGCCACTACCACCCAAACGGACTCCGCTGCCCCCACAACTACCACTTCGACTCCCCGAAAGACAACTACCACTTCGACTCCCCGAAAGACAACTACCGCTTCGACTCCCCGAAAGACAACTACTGCTTTGACTCCCCAAAAGACAACTACCGCTTCAACGCCCCAAAAGACAAGTCAAAAGAACTTTCTAGATAAATTCATTTCAATGTTTGGATGAGAATGAGATATTCCTAAGCTCTGAGCTTTGGGAATGAATAATCTTAGAAAGAAACTACAAAACAATCCACACAAACATTATGACAACACAGTGAAAATAAAGAGTCTAGCAACAATATGAAACTGCCAGTGTTGTCATGAGTGCCACCAGTTTGTCCCCCCCTTTGCCACCCCAATGAAGATTAGTGCTGCTGGAAGCCTGACCTTATAACATGAAGTCAAGGAGGTAATTAGGGAAAAATACAGTGAGCTATCTGGACTTATACTTAGGGTGATGGAGCTGGAAAATTAGGTGACAGGATGCCCTCTTGAGTACCACAGCCAGCATGCAACTACAAAACACAAAATAACAGGTTAATAGATATTTAAATTAAATAATCTTAGGTCTCCCCACAGCATTCTCCCTGCAATATTCCTGAGTACCACCTGATTCCACCTGAAAATATGATAAATTTTCGTATTATCTGCTCAATTCCAGAATAGAAATGCCTTTCTAGCAAGTCAAAATATTTATATGAAAAATGAAGCACAAGTCTTGGAATCTGATATGAAAAAACATTTTCCAAGCTAAGGAAGAAACAGATGATGGTTTCAGACATCAATAATAAAAGGCAGATGGCTAAGACTCCACAAAGTTTCCCTTGCTTCCAACTATTAGGTAAGGTTTTAATCAAAAGTATTTCAGAAATGGCCTCACTATACCCTGAGAGCTATATCTTTCATACATTTTTGACTGTTGAAGTACAAAACTCCATTCTCCTTTCAGGACACAACCACTCACACTGTCACCAAACACATGAATCAAAATTTCTCAAGGATATCTAATGTAAGCATAAATTTGTTTATATGTGCTTAATGTTATCTTTAATCCTACAGATATTTGTTGAGAATCTACTATGATACAGAATCTCTTCAGTAGCTGAGCAATTAGCAGTAAGGAAGGCAGTCAAAGTCACTACCTTCAGGGAGCTTCCATTGTAGTAGGACAAAAAAAGAAAAAGTAAACACATGTATATGTAAGAAGTGAGAAGTACTTTGAAGAAAATAAGAAAGGCAAAGAGATATAAAGTAGTGTTTTATTTGAGATAATCAGAAAGAACCTCTCTGATAAAGTAGCATTTAGGCAAAGGCTTGAAGAGTGTTAAGAAGTCAAGTATTCAGAGATCTAAAGAAAGAGTCCTGAAGGCAGAAGGGCTCCAACATAGGAAGGTCTGAAGTAGCAGGGAATGTTTTGTGCAAGAGCACCAGGAAAATGGTAATGTGACTCACACTCAGTAAGAAAGGAGGGGAGTTGAAGGTAAATAATACCAAGAAGGCAGAGACAGACCACATCATAAAGGACCTGGGATTTGAATTTTACTCTAAATGTATGAGAGGTCATTGGAGTTTTAAACAAAGGAATAATATTATCTAATAAGCATTTTCAAAACTTCATCCCTCTGGCTGCTTTGAGTACCACACTGTAAGGAGAACAAGCGTAGAGGCTATTTCAAGAATCCTGGTGTGAAACGTCAGGGCTTAGACTAGAATGGGATCAATGAAAGACGGGGCAAGTGGTCAGACATAGAAACAGCTAAAAAAAAAATATTCAAAAGTATTTGATGAAGTGTTGGACCTGGGTTTTAAAGCAAAAGAAATAATCTAGAAAGAACTATGATATTTTGGGCCCAAGCAAGCATGTGAATAATCGTGTCATTTAATGAGAGAGGTAAGACTGGAGAAGACTCACAGTGTAAAGATTTGAAATATCATAGTTCCTGCACTGGATATGTTAAGTTTCATATCTTTAACTTTGGTATTATTTTTTATTACTGGAGTAACGTGATCACCACAAATTTAGCATCTTAAAACAAATGCATTTTGTACAGTTCTATGGACCACAAGTCCACAAAATAGCAGGGCTCAACTACTTTCTCTGCTTGGAGTCTCACAAGGCTGAAGTCAAGTTTATTGGCAGAGCTGCAGTCCTGTTTGGAGACTCTAGGGGAGAATGTTCCAAGGCTCATTCGTCTCTCCTACCCATCTCTTCTGTCTCACTCTTCTTCTCTACATCTCTCTGACTCCACCCAGAGAAATTTATCTATTTTTAAGCGCTCACATGACTAGATTGAGCCTATCAAAATGATCCAGGATAAGCTCCCTATAAAGATTTATATTTTAATAACATCTAAAAAGTCCTTTTGCAGCAGTGCCTAGATTAGTATTTGATTAAATAACCAGAGGATGGAAACCTTGAGAGGCACATCCTTAGAAACCTACCTATAACAACTTCCAAGTGGAGATACTGAGCAGACAGGATATATGCAAGAGCAGAATAAATGGGAGGACTGAATTCAACCAGGATGCCCATTTGGCAGGGAATAATGACAGAAAGATAGATTGGGAAGAGGAGCTGTTCAGGGAATTTGGTTATGTATGAGCTAAGTTATACCACAAAGGCTGGTGCAAGTTTACAAACTGGATATAATGACAACTCAGACTGAGCCAGGTATACTTCCACTTCGTATTATTATCAAATATGTGAACAGGCAAAGAACACAATATGCAGAGATGAAGAAATGTGGTATCAGTGGCTTCCCAGCACTTCCCTCCTTCCTTATATAGGCATACCCAAATTTTGTAAGTCTCGACAGCCAATGTAGACTGAAAAATCCACCAGATCACAGAACTTAGAACTGACTAAACTGTTTAGGCATGGGGAGGGGTGCATCAGCACTGAAAGGTTCACTATATTGCCTTTTAAGAAATCACTTGCTGAACCAGTTATTGAACCTATCGTCTATATTTTATTTCTTAGTGTGGCATCAAGTCAAATCAAGGTTTCTGAGCACTGAGTATGGACATGGGTCTTTGAGGGCATACAAGGAAAATATTATAGAAATGGACTATATAATCGAAGCTGGATAACAACAATAAAAAAACTATAAAGACATTTAATATGCTTTATTGCTATTTGTCTTCAACTTCCAGCAATTTAAATGCAATTTCTTATATATCAGAAGAGGAAAAACTAAAAATTACATTTCCAAGATACAGCTGGTATTCTGAATGTGATTGGATTCAATCCAGTGGGCAACATGGCGAAAGCCATCTTTTTGCTGGCTGGACCACTGGCGAGCAAGAGCAGAGGTATTAGAGGTGGCTGAGTGCTGCTTCATGGGGGTGAGGCCATTCTGCTGCAGCAGCACCAGCAGGAGCAACTTTGTGCTCTCTCAGTCACAACCCTACAACCTTAACAGCCACTCCTGCGATCACTCTTGCCAATGTTTAGTAAAACATGGCTATCTGTATAGATATATGAAAGAATGGTTTCTTTTCTTGAATAGAGCACTCACCAATAAGGAAACATAGTTAACAAGGAATAGGGGATACAGTCAATAGACAGCAGACCACTATCTATCTAATATTGTACTGGGAAAGAGGAGGAATTATTAAAGCATCATTAAATAAGACAGTAATGAAAGGATCTGGATATGGCTGAAGGCAGCAAGCAAAATTTTCTGGAGATATATAGTTTATATTGAGTGGGATAAAGAGCATTTTTTTCTAAGAAAGGTTTTGTGTGCTATTGTGAGGAAGAAGTCAGGTTTAGTTAGTTTATGATTCAAGGGAAAACCCCAAGACAGAAAGACACTTGCTCATAATAAGAGACTTGACATGGTGGAAGGGGCTAATACAATCTCTTTAGTCAATCATCGGAAAATCATCCCCTCAGATACAGACATCCTGTAAAATGCCTTCATTTCAAATCTGGGACTCTAGAACCTCTTCTCTGGTCCATTTTTCTGACTTTCTAAATTTCCCTTCCTATCCCTCTATTAAATATCCTCTTCAATATCACTAGGCTCTTTAAGTCCTCCTGATTTTTCAGTATTGGATTACCATTTGGAATTTACTAGTTTCCATTTTCTGCCTGGATCCTAATGTTGAAAAATTACAGAGTTATTGTAATATTAAATGTGAATATTTTTGAGTTATTAATAAATTGACTACAACAGTTAACACCAACTACCAAGTATTATATACCTATTATATGTTTGAAACTGACTGCAAAATATAGATACCAAAAGACAGATAAAAATAGATATATATAGTTGACACTTGAATAACATGGGGGTTAAGGGCACCAATCCCCATGAAGTCTAAAATCTACATATAACTTTTGACTCCCAAAAAACTTAACTACGAATAGTCAACTGTTGACTAGAAGCCTTACCAATAACAAAAACAGTCAATTAATACATGTTATATGTATTATATACTGTATTCTTATAATAAAGTAAGTTAGAGAAAAGAAAATGTTGTTATGGAAATCATAAGGAAAATACATTTACAGTACTGTACTATAAATAATCTATGAAGAGTAGATCTGTTCAGTTCAAACCCATGCTGTTCAAGAGTCAACTCTGTGTGTATGTGTGTGTACTGCTCTACAATACATGTGTTATTTTCCTTCTTGAGATGAGGCTCAGAGAGCTAAAATAATTTGGCATCTCATTAGTGGCAGAGCCAGAATTCCAACTCAAGTAGATCCATATTCTTTACATAATGCTTACGATTTCTAACATTCCCATTTTGATTTTATGTTATCACTAACTCCCACTGTCTACTTTCTCTGCTCCCACTCCTAGGTCAATGAACACTGCTGAGGGAGCTCACAAATCTATGCTGTCTGGACAGGCTATATAATCCTGCCATTTACTACAATAAGTCCATTTTATCTACACTCTCTCCTCTATATTAAGAGCAACCTAAGAGCAAAAGTATAAATCACTAATCTTTACAAACATGCAAATTAAAATCTCAACAATTTTGTAAATGAAAATAAAATTAAACCTTGAGCCAAAATGCAATAACAATATAAAGAAGACACCATGTATATAACCATTCCTGTTATTCTGAGTAAACACAACCCTGCTAAGCCTATTCACAAGGATGAAAAATAATCTCACTTTGGTTCCTGTTAAGTACTCCTTACTTTATTTACTGACTGTAATGCTGGGTAATGTTTACTTCATAATGGCAGCCTTCTGAAGGTGCCTCTCCACATGGGTTATGTTCTACTGTGATGTCATTCAGCACTGCCAATTACAAACAATATGGATGTAGCAACACAAATGGTCAGGTCTTCAGAATATCTCCCATGTGTCCAACTATCCCAAGTTGCTATTGAAGAATTATATCATTAAACAGTGGTTAAGAAATTCACAAATATCCAGGAAAATCCTGCACAAATATTGATCAAAGGGACTTTTATGGAAATATTTATTCATAAGGGTCATTTTAAAGGAATGTCAAATCTCTTAGAGAACTCTTAAAGTGAGCAGAGGAGTTTAAGTGTCAAGGAAATTCAGATTATAGCAGAAACTCTAGGGTGTCATAGGAAAATCCACTTCCCTTTTTTTTTTCTGGACATACAGCTAGACTACATCTCCCAATCTTCCTTGCAATGAGGTGTGGCCATGTGCCTGAACTCAGGCAATGAGATGGGAGCAGAAAGTGATGTGTCACTTCTAAATCCAGCCATAAATCTTTCCTGTGTGTTCCTTCAGGATCTTCACATTTGCATTTGTGTTTCATATCCTGGACCCCTCCTGCAAGCTTCTAAGTTTTAATAATTCCAAACATTACCTTTCTTCCCTTAGCCTTAGAAATACTAGCTTCTTTCTATTTCCATGACACCTTAGTGTTTTCTCTTTACCTTTTCAATTACCCAGTTAACAATCTGTAATGCCTAGTTAATAATCCTTGATATTAAATTCTCTTTACTAAAAATAACTGGTGTTATCTGTGTCTCCTGATGGGGCCATGACTGATACAGTAACTAAGGGGCTGCAACATCCACTGGGCTCTACAAGCAGCAATGGTCTCAGGTTCAGACCATATTGTTTAATCTCACACAACAAAATGTTCTTCACCAAGTACAAGTGTACTTAGCATTCACTTAGAAAGCATACAAAACATGTAACAACACAACATACTTCGTAACAGCTTGGTAGAGATTTGGTGGATTTTAGGCTTCCTATGTCCCACTTTGAACCTGAGATGTACATGGTCATGAGAAACAAGTCTGAATATGAGTGGAAAACTTAAGTTCAGAGAAGTCTTAATTCCTTATTGATTGCAGGGGAATTTGACACAGTTAATGGGCCATGGCTGTGTGTTCTGAAGGCTCAGGCTAGAGGGATATTTTTATGGGTTTACTATGGCCAACCTAAACTATGGTAACATCTCACCTGTAAGTGTGATGTCTTAAACATCATTCTTAGCAACATCTTGATGGATATGCCTCCTCAGCCAAGAGAAAGAAAAGCAAAAATAAACTTTGGGGACTATACCAAATTAAAAAGGAAAGCAAAGGAAACCATCAACAAAATAAAAAGGCAACTACTGAATGGGAGAAGGTATTTGCAAAATATATCTGATAAGGGATTAGTATCCAAAATATATAAAGAACTTATACAACTCAACACCAAAAAAAAAAAAAATGATAATAATCCAATTAAAAATAGGCAGAAGACATGAACAGACATTTCTCCAGAGAAGACATATAGATGGCCAACAGACACTGAAAAGATGCTCAACATCACTTATCATCAAGGAAATGCAAATCAAAACTACAATGAGATATCACCTCACACCAGTCAGAATGGCTAGACTAAAAAAGACAAGAAATAAAAACTGTTGGCAAGAATGTGGAGAGAAAAGGGACCTCATGCACTGTTAGTGGGGATATAAGTTAGTGCATCCACTATGGAAAACAGTACTGTGGTTCCTCAAAAAATTAAAAATAGAAATATCATATGATCCAGTAATTTCACTACCATTTACCCAAAGAAAATGAAAACACTTATTTGAAAAGATAAATGCACTCCTATGTTTACTGCAGCATTATCTACAATGGTCAAGATATGGAAGCAACTCAAGTGTCCACTGGTAGATGAATGGATAAAGATGTGGACTGTGTGTCAGTGTGTGTTTGTGTGTATGTGTGTGTATAATCGAATATTACTCAGCCATAAAAAAGAATGAGATCTTGCCACTTGTGACAACATGGATGGACCTAAAGGATATTATATAAATGAAATAAGTCAAAGAAAGACAAATACCATATGATTTCACTTATATTTCACTTTAGATGTGAAATCTAAAAAAGCAAAACAAACGAACAAAAAACATACTTTTAAATACAGATAACAAACTGGTGGTTGTCAGAGGGGAGGTGGGAGAAGGGAGGGATGGATGAAATAGGTGAAGGTAATGAAGAGGTACAAACTTCCAGTTATAAAATAAATAAAAGTACACCATAGGCAATATAGTCAATAATATTGTAAAAATCAGGGGACCTGGATGGTACAGTCGGTTAAGTGTCTGACTTTTGGTTTCGGCTCAGATCATGATCTCAGGGTCAAGAGATCAAGCCCCACAATGAGAGATTGAGCCCTGGGTAGGGCTTCATGCTCAGAGGCTTGAGATTGAGATTCTTTTTCTCCCTCTCCCTCTGCTCCTCCCCATGCTCATGTATGCCTGCTCACGTTCGCTCGCTCTCTCTAAAATAAATAAATAAATCTTTAAAAGGGGCACCTGGGTGGCTCAGTCATAAGTGAACAACTCTTGATTTCAGTTCAGGTCATAATCTCAGGGTCATGAGATCAAGCCCACCTCAGGCTCCATGCTCAGCACAGAGTCTGCTTGTCTCTCTCCCTCCCCCTCTGCTCCTCCCCCACTCTCTCTCCTTCCCTCTAAAATAAATAAATAAATAAATAAATAAATAAATAAATAATAAATAATAAAATCTTTAAAATAGTAATACTGTAAAAATATATGGTGATAGATGGGTGACTACACCTATCTTGGTGAACACTGAGTAACGTACAGAATTACTGAATCAGTTATACACCTGAAATTAATATAACATTGTATGTCGGTGTGCCTGGGTGGCTCAGTCATTAAGCATCTGCCTTCGGCTCACGTCATGATCCCAGGGTCCTGGGATCGAGCCCCACATCAGGCTCCCTCCTCAGCAGTGAGCCTGTTTCTCCCTCTCCCACTCCCCCTGCTTGTGTTCCCTCTCTCGCTGTGTCTTTCTCTGTCAAATAAGTAAATAAATAAAATCTTTTAAAATATATATATATATATATAACATTATATGTCAACTATACTTCAATAAAAAAAAGTGTCCAGCACAGAACTTGACAATTTATATATGCCAATAATGTTGTGTAACAAATTGCCTCAAAATACAGTGGCTTGAAACAAAATTATTTATTATCTATAAGAGTAACATAAAGACACTGAATGACTGGGAGGAGGGGGGGGTGGAAAAAAGTATATCATGCAAAAACACAACCAAAAGGAAGTTGACGTACCTGTACCAAAAGCAACTGAAATAGACTTAAAGACAAGAAGTATTACTAGAGATAAAAATACACATTTGCTAATACAAAAGGATCAAATTCAACAATAAGCTAACAATTTTAAATTTCTTTTAAAACAGCCCTAGTATATAATGCAAGAACTGACAGAACTAAAAGAGGAAGGTGTCTGGGGCGCCTGGGTGGCTCAGCTGGTTAAGCGACTGCCTTTGGCTCAGGTCATGATCCTGGAGTCCCTGGATCAAGTCCCGCATCAGACTCCCTGCTTGGCGGAGAGTCTGCTTCGCCCTCTGACCCTATCCCCTCTCATGTGTTCTTTCTCCCTCATTCTCTCTCTCTCAAATAAATAAATAAAATCTTAAAAATAAATAAATAAATAAAAGAGGAAGGTGTCTAATAGGAGAGCAAACATAAATCACTGACTTTAATTGTGCTAAATACAGAATGCTTTAGAAAAAATTTAATCTGTTAAGTAATTTTACTCACTGATAACATTTAGACTCTACCCACAACCTGAATTTCCTGTGATAAAAGACAATTACTACTTTAGGTACTATTTTAGAAAGTATCTAGTCGAAATCTTTTAAAGTCAGGTTTTAAACTTTTACTTAAGCAACAGTGCAACAGTTTTTGTTTTTAAAAGAAGTGTGTTTCTGCCTGCTTCAGATACTCTAATCTTTGTTGGCTATGACCCATGCAGAATTTGTTTCAGTTTTGACAATGCTCATCTTAATCCCTCAGTCAAGGTTCTGCTACAACTAGAAATCACAACTTGTATTTTTTCTTATTATGTTATGTTAATCACCACACAACTTGTATTTAAAACACTTGGCTGAAATGTATCTTGGCATCAAAACAATTTATAGCACCAAGGAGAAAGAAAGGTTAACCTTTAACAAAGTAAGAATGTTGCTAGAAAAGGTAATAATTTGTGAAGTAGTCAGCATTAACTTAGAAGATTTGTTGGGTCATATAAATGCAGAGCAACAGACTTGTGTCAAAAATAAAAATTAGCAAACTAATAAATTGTGCCTGAGTTCTGGCTGTCTTCTAAAGAGATCAGTAACAAAGATACAACAAGACAAAGAAAACTTGATAGTTTAAGGTCAATTTCAACTCAATTCCCCCATCACTACCAAAAGCCTTAAATCACCTCTAAAGTATAAATATGCCTTACCCTGCAATTACTAGAGACTCGTCATACCAAAATATTTTAAAAACTGAATAAAGTAGGAAAGAAATTCCTATTGAAAGACAAACATTTACTGATTACATGGGTCAGATTTTATACGTCCAGTTTCATTTAATCTTCAGAACAATTCAATAAAGTAGAAATAGTACTCTTATTTTGTAGATGATAATGTGAAATCACATGTGATTAAGTAGCTGGCTATACAATGCACAACTAAACCAGGAGAGGAGCTGGTTTCAATTCAGACCACCTGACTTCATCCCACACACACCACTAATATAACAAAAGGCTTTCATGTTTTTCTGACTGCAACTCAAAGAAATATATTTCATATAATAACTCCATATATACTCATATGTATAACCATAAAATATTTCTTCAAAAAGTACTTACATTAATGTAATCTGTTATTTTCTTTTCTATTCTGCTCTATCCATTCTTTAAATTCTGTTTGCTACTCTCTAAATTAATACCACAAATTACTAATGGGTTGCATCCACATTTTAATAAGTGTTATCATTTTAAAAGTATGTTGATTAGTTAAGTAACTGGAAATCAATTGGGTTTGGGGAACAAAATAGCAGGGTGGGAAAAAATTCAAGCTCCGAAATGTGTCAAATTGAAGGCCAATTCCTATCAAATATTTGTACAAACCTGAGCAAGTTACTTGCCTTCCCTATGATTCCTTTTCTCATCAGTAACCTGCAATAGTAACATACATTGCAACCAGTTATTGTGAGGATTAAATAATCTAATCCACATAAAATGCTTAGCACACTGTCTAGGATGTGGTAAGGACTCAACGAATCACAGCTATTAGAGAATAAAGTATAACATGTTCTAACATAGCTAATTATGTCTCAAGTGAATAAATATCTCATATGGATAAATCTCTCAGTACCTGGATCATCTTAAACAAAAAAATGATTTACTGTATTCATTTGCCATAAATTAAAAAAAGATTGTGCAATTTTCCTAAACCTACCATCTTTGCTAGGCTAGTGTATATTTATCCATTCATATTGTTCAGATAATGATGATAACACAACATACTTCCAGAACCCAAAATACCTTACAGTATTTTCTTACCCTTTAAGTAGTTCAGCTATTCATTAGCTACAGAAAAATTTTGTTTGAGATTTTAAGTAGTTCAGATGCCTGTTGGCAGCACCTTTAAATACAATTACATATCTAAAAGAGAAATATCAAATTAAGGTTAAGAAACTACAGATTCTGTTTCCCAATTCTCCGTCTCCTTACACAAAATCTTTCCTCTTATTTCCAAAACTGAAATGAAGGATTTATTTCAACTGCCTCCTGACTTTCCCGTTCTTCAAAATCCTGCTTCCCAAATAAGTCAACTCTTAACTGTATATATGTCAGTTCTGATTCATATGTCTAGATATGTGGAAACTCCAAGATCCACACCATTTTAAAACAGTACTTCCCAAGCAAGCTTTCACTTTTTAATCACTTCAGAGGAGTTTAAAAAATATTTTGCCTCTCTTCCTACTCCAGAGATCCTGATAAATTAGTCTTGGATAAGATCTAAGAATTGGGAATTTTTTAAAAGCTCCCCAGGTAATTTTAATGTGCATTCAAGTTTGAAAACCACTGTATTAGAGCATTCTGCATGTTTCCTCAAAGTTGCTACACAGTGACTGGATCACTATTCTATAAATGAAGCTGCCAAACTGGCAATTAAAACTGCCTTCTTTGTTTACATAAAGAAAATCAACAAAGATTATCTTCCTTCAACCTTTCTCTTAACTTCAATAAAAATCCTGACAGGGGTGGGGCGCCTGGGTGTTTCAGTTGGTCCAGTCCCACTCTTGATTTCAGTTCAGGTCATGATCTCAGGATCATGGGGAGAAGCCCTGCCTTGAACCCCACCTGGGGCTCTGCCTGGGCTCAGTGTAAGGCTCTGTGCTCAGGGGGAAATCTGCTAGAGATTCTCTCTCTGCCCCACCCCCACCCCGCCCCCACCCTGCAAGACACGCACAGACATGCTCGCTCTCTCAAATAAATAAATAAATATTTTTTAAAAAGATCCTGACAGAGGTATTTAAGAAGGGATATTTCTCTGTGGAAGATCTTTTTTTGAATTTTCAAATTATGGCTATCTAAGCTGAGTATCTGAAAAAAGTAACATTAAGCAACAGTTTCATAGTTCCAAAGAAGAATCTCCTACCCTGGTAGGTATTTAGAAGTATAGCTGTTAAGGATTTTGACTTTGGAATTCTAACTTTTGCTCAGATTCTCAAGTATATCTACCACTACAAAAGCCACCAATACAAGAGCCAGCTACCACCACTTCCACAGAACCCCCTACAAGAGCCAGCTACCACCACTTCCACAGAACCCCCTACAAGAGCCAGCTACCACCACTTCCACAGAACCCCCTACAAGAGCCAGCTACCACCACCTCCACAGAACCCCCTCCAAGAGCCAGCTACCACCACTTCCACAGAACCCCCTCCAAGAGCCAGCTACCACCACTTCCACAGAACCCCCTCCAAGAGCCAGCTACCACCACTTCCACAGAACCCCCTACAAGAGCCAGCTACCACCACTTCCACAGAACCCCCTACAAGAGCCAGCTACCACCACTTCCACAGAACCCCCTACAAGAGCCAGCTACCACCACCTCCACAGAACCCCCTCCAAGAGCCAGCTACCACCACCTCCACAGAACCCACTACAAGAGCCAGCTACCACCACCTCCACAGAACCCACTACAAGAGCCAGCTACCACCACCTCCACAGAACCCACTACAAGAGCCAGCTACCACCACTTCCACGAACCCACTACAAGAGCCAGCTACCACCACCTCCACAGAACCCACTACAAGAGCCAGCTACCACCACTTCCACAGAAGCCCCTCCAAGAGCCAGCTACCACCACCTCCACAGAACCCACTACAAGAGCCAGCTACCACCAGCTCCACAGAACCCACTACAAGAGCCAGCTACCACCACCTCCACAGAACCCCCTACAAGAGCCAGCTACCACCACTTCCACAGAACCCCCTACAAGAGCCAGCTACCACCACTTCCACAGAACCCACTACAAGAGCCAGCTACCACCACCTCCACAGAACCCCCTACAAGAGCCAGCTACCACCACCTCCACAGAACTCACTACAAGAGCCAGCTACCACCACCTCCACAGAACCCACAAGAGCCAGCTACCACCACTTCCACAGAACCCCCTACAAGAGCCAGCTACCACCACTTCCACGGAACCCCCTCCAAGAGCCAGCTACCACCACTTCCACAGAACCCCCTACAAGAGCCAGCTACCACCACTTCCACAGAACCCCCTACAAGACCAGCTACCACCACTTCCACAGAACCCCCTACAAGAGCCAGCTACCACCACCTCCACAGAACCCCCTCCAAGAGCCAGCTACCACCACCTCCACAGAACCCCCTACAAGAGCCAGCTACCACCACTTCCACAGAACCCCCTCCAAGAGCCAGCTACCACCACTTCCACAGAACCCCCTCCAAGAGCCAGCTACCACCACTTCCACAGAACCCCCTACAAGAGCCAGCTACCACCACTTCCACAGAACCCCCTACAAGACCAGCTACCACCACTTCCACAGAACCCCCTACAAGAGCCAGCTACCACCACCTCCACAGAACCCACTACAAGAGCCAGCTACCACCACCTCCACAGAACCCCCTCCAAGAGCCAGCTACCACCACTTCCACAGAACCCCCTACAAGAGCCAGCTACCACCACTTCCACAGAACCCCCTACAAGAGCAGCTACCACCACTTCCACGAACCCACTACAAGAGCCAGCTACCACCACTTCCATGAACCCACTACCAGAGCCAGCTACCACCACTTCCACAGAACCCCCTACAAGAGCCAGCTACCACCACCTCCACAGAACCCCCTACAAGAGCCAGCTACCACCACCTCCACAGAACCCACTACAAGAGCCAGCTACCACCACTTCCACAGAACCCACTACAAGAGCCAGCTACCACCACCTCCACAGAACCCACTACAAGAGCCAGCTACCACCACCTCCACAGAACCCCCTACAAGACCCAGCTACCACCACTTCTACAGAACCCCCTACAAGAGCCAGCTACCACCACCTCCACAGAACCCCCTCCAAGAGCCAGCTACCACCACCTCCACAGAACCCCCTACAAGAGCCAGCTACCACCACCTCCACAGAACCCACTACAAGAGCCAGCTACCACCACTTCCACAGAACCCCCTACAAGAGCCAGCTACCACCACCTCCACAGAACCCCCTACAAGAGCCAGCTACCACCACCTCCACAGAACCCCCTACAAGAGCCAGCTACCACCACCTCCACAGAACCCCCTACAAGAGCCAGCTACCACCACCTCCACAGAACCCCCTACAAGAGCCAGCTACCACCACCTCCACAGAACCCACTATAAGAGCCAGCTACCACCACCTCCACAGAACCCCCTACAAGAGCCAGCTACCACCACCTCCACAGAACCCCCTACAAGAGCCAGCTACCACCACCTCCACAGAACCCACTACAAGAGCCAGCTACCATCACTTCCACAGAACCTACCACTATCACTGTATCCACCATCACTGCCACAGAACCCACCATCACCATGACAGAAGCCACAGCTTTCTCAATTGTATCTACCTCTTCAGCAATAGAGCCCACCTCCACATAAGCAGCAACCACCACCACAGCATCTACCACAGCTACTACTGAAATTATAACCAACCCTCCCTCCACCATATTTCTCAGTACCACTATCCATGCTACAACTCCCAAACCAATGACATCAAGCAGTAAAATTTTTAAGTTTCTTGGATAGCTTCATGTCCATGTTTGGCTGAAGATGTGAGAAATGGTATTTTCCAAACTGCTCTGAGCTTTTAGTAGAAATGAACTTCATTTCCTTTAATGTCACCAACTCTTATCTAACAAGAACACTAAACAAATAAAGTATTTGAGCCATAACTGGCACCTATTGCCATCAGGATGACTATCACTCTATCCTATATTTTATTACCTTCCAACAGCTGATGAGTCAGTTTCCCAGAAGGAAAAAGAGACCCTTTATGGAAAAAAAATGCTTTTAATAAAGGATCTACTTAAAGATAGTGAGCAGGATTAAATGAACCCACAAGAGATGTTGAGACATTCAGGGTCTGGCCACAGTGAAGCTAGTAGTGTGCTTAGGCTTGATGGGGTAAAGGGATCAAACAGTGATACCAGAGCCTGAAGGACATTTGAGCAGTGAAGGAAAAATCACCCAATAGGCCCTGTTGCTGTAAAGGGATGTAACTGCTGCCAGATAATGCAGCCTACATAAGGGGGAGAGCAGAATACCCATACCTCTCTCCTTCGCCTATTGCTTTCATCAGTGCAATCTGACCAAAATCTCATGGGGAAGAAACCCATGTGATAGATTTGTATGGTCATCCTCCCAGGGTAGGGAGCTAAGCAGAGAAGGGTGAACTGCTAATTGAGGAACTATCAACAAATAGTGTCCTGGCTCAGCATCCTGAGGTCAAATAAGCAAGGAAAACTGTGAGAGTTCCTGATTTCCTCCTGCAAAGAAAAGGAAAGAGATGGCAGCAAGATACATTATAAAATTATATCAATTTTCCCTGGAAATGTACAGATCTATAAGGATAACCAGGTAAGATATAAATAAATAAGATAAATTAAAAGAAAATTTAAATAGAAAATACATAAATATATCAACATAAACATAAAAATAAATATATTTTCAAAGTTTTAAAGGTGCTCTCGAGTACAGCAGCGTAGCCTCTATAAATAGAAAATGTGAAATAATATCTTAATAAACTGATAATTTTACCTTTCCTTAAAATATCTCTCAAATTATGAAATCATTCTTATCATGATGATGTCACTGACATATACTCATTTCTGGAGTGAAAAGTCCATTCTATCTATTCTAGCAAATCTAAATGTCTAGATAAGACGTGAGGCAGAATTTCATGTATTCTATTAAAACAGAACTAAAATGAATTTTGATTATAACAGAAAATTACTTTTCAAAGGTACAACTAGCAAATATGGTTAAAGACTTAGCTGTTGTGCTCCATCAAGCTAATAATAACAGGTGTGTTGCTTTCATTTCAAAATTTTATTTGCTTCTGACTGCTGTTCTTTGATTCTTTTAAACAAAACATTATACCAACACTTTATGGAATGTATCAAAAGTCAAGGAGTATATGGATTCATATCTATGTGTATTCAGCCTTTGGAGAACAGCTATGAACCTACTTTAGGGCATTACATTCCAGATTTCCCCAATCTCCTGCTCATAATCTGGCTTCTAAACCTCTCTGCTGCTTGAGCCTTATAAATAAACCCACACCCAACTAACGTTCCGGCAAGGGGCCTGGACAGCCCATCTCTGCACTGTCAGCTCTCTGCTGCCTCTCTTGCTCCCGCTAGCAACAAATGGACAGATTCCTGCCAACTCCAATGTATTCTTCAATTTGACCTTCATTTAGGAAATACTATTAGACACTTTACTATGACCTGTGTGCAAACATAGTCCAAACATACTTCCTGCCATCAAGGAGCTCTTTATCCCTTCCAGTTTTGGCAGCCATCACATCATCTCCCCAAAGTCTTCAATGGGTACTATGCTATCTTTGCCATCCCTACAATGAGCTCTATTTCAGTTGCCAGGCTAGGCTGGCCAGCTGGAGGGACAATTTCAATAAGGAAGGACACCTTCCCATTCTTCTCCATTCCCCCGTGAGTCCTTGGTAAAATGAATTTGCTGAGCTACATCACAATGACACTCCAATGGAACATAGGGGCTCATCGGTTTTGCAAGTCCCATAAACTTTATTTCATACTCAGCATACCCTGTTATTAATTTTTATTCCAATCTTGTCTTTCCTTTATCCTTGTTAAGCACAACTTCCACCCAAGACCCGGAGCTCTCCTGACAACCTATTGTCTCCCACTCATGCTTTCTGAGCTGCCCCTTATGCCGTGCAGGTGTACAGCGTACAGACTCTAGGAGGGGTGCTGCCCACCAGCTACACCATACTCAGGAGGTCTGCCCAACTTTCCCCTAGACCACTGTTCCTCTATCTAACATACCAAACACTTCGGCCACACCATTTGAAGTCCCATTAGAAGAAAATTTCCCTAGATCCTGGGAATTCCCTTTAATACTGAACTGAATAAACCAGGGAGAGGAGAGAAATGGGCAGGTATCCTCCTTTAACAAAACTGTCCCTCCATGGGGTGCCTGAGTGGCTCAGTCAGTTAAGCTTCCAGCTCTTGATTTCAACTCAGGTCATGAGTTGTGGGATCGAGCCCTGTGTCAGGCTCCATGCTCAGCTGGGACTCTGCTTGAGGTTCTCTCTCTCCTCTCCATCTGTCCCTCCCCCCACTCTTTCTCTCTCTCTCTCTCACTCACTCAAATAAATAAATAAAATCTTAAAAAAAAAAAACCCATCCCTCCAGGTGGCCTGCCCATCCCCCATCCATCTCCCCTCCATCAACCCTCAGTTTGTTCTCTATAGCTAAGAGTCTCTTAAGGTTTGGTTTGCCTCCCTCTCTCTCTTTTTTTTTTTTTTCCCTTCCCCTATGTTCATCTGTTTTGTTTCTTAAATTCCACATATGAGTGAGATCATATGGTATTTGTATTTCTCTGACTGATTTCACTTAGCATAATACACTGTAGCTCCATTAAAAATAGAACTACCCTACAATCCAGCAATTGCACTACCAGATATTTACCCAAAGAATATAAAAACATTAATTCAAAGGGATACATGCACCCCTATGTTCCTGCAGCACTATTTACAATAGCCAAATTATGGAAATGTCCATTGATAGATGAATGGGTAAAGAAGATGTGGTATATATATATATACAATAGAATATTATTCAGTCATAAAAAAGAATGAAATCTTGTTACTTGCAACGACATGAATAGTGCTAGAGAGTATAATGCTAAGTGAAATAAGTCTATCAGAGAAAGACAAATACCAAATATGTGGAATTAAGAAACAAAACGAATGAGCAAAGGGAAAAAAAGAGACAAACCAAGAATCAGACTCTTAGCTATAGAAAACAAACTGGTGGTTACCAAAGGGGAGGTGGGTGGGGGGATGGGTGAAATAGGTGATGGGGATTAAAACTACACTTATTATGATGAGCACTGAGTAACGTATGGAAGTGTTGAATCACTATATTGTACACCTGAAACTAATATAACACTGTATGTTAACTATACTGGAATTAAAATTAAAAGCTTAATTTTTAAAAAGGTGACAGTGTGCTGTGACTAAAGACAGATGCAGGTTTGTGGGATCTGAATCTTATACAAATTTGGTGCTTCTCTTAAGGACAAGAACACAAAATTATAAATTATAAATTTTAGGTAAAACTGAATATTTTTAAAAATATTAAAAACCTCAATAAATTATAAATTTTAAAAACTGACAAAATCCCCCAAAATAACATTTTTAAATAACTAACAACCTAAGAAATGTCTATAGTTCTTGTTATCCTGCATTTTTTGTATATCCTTTGATTACCTCTTCAAATGAGATGATTTCATTATCATTTTCTACAAAAAGCAAAGATAATAATTCAGTTTTCTTCTAATCTAGCTAATTAAAATATCTTTTTATTAGTGACAGTTTAGGAATTTCTTTAAAGCTTACAACTCATTATTGGCAATAGCACATAAATTTTTATGGGGGGGAGGGGGAGAGGGAGGAAGAGAATTTTAAGCAGATTCCAGGCCCAGTGCAGAGCACGACACAGGGCTCAATCTCAAGACCCTGAGATCATGACCCTGAGATCATGACCTGAGCCAAAATCAAGAGTCAGACACAACCAATTGAGCCACCCAGGTGCCCCAATAGCATATAAATTTTTTAAATCATTGTCAAATAATGAGAAACTTTTACCAAATTTCTTTCATATATGAGCTGTAAGATTTCAGAGTATCTCAAGTTTTCTTGTAAAAGTGACTTGAACATCTTTTGAAATGATGACAGTTTATTGATGATGTCCTCAACTATAGTGATAAGAGATAATATCTCTGACAATGGTGGTTTTTCTTGAATATGCATAAAACATAAGGCATAACATAGATGTACTCACTGTTTGAATAGCTTGATTTATGTACTATAAAAACAGAAAATCTGATAAATTCTATTTTATGGCATTCCTGAGATAGAGAGAGAGAGCGTTTATCATTGTATATGCAGCATAATCAAAGCAAGCATTTTTATTTTGACTGCATCAGCAAGAACTAAATCTTCTGTTTACAATCTTATATATCCAATAAATGAAGAATTTTGCACAGACTTTTTCTGGCTCTGTACATTTCAAACCACATTTCTCTTCCTCTACACATGTTCCTTTTGGTGCTAGGTACCTTAAGATATGTTCTTACTCTGATATGATCTCTGGCCCTACACAATCATATCCTGATGCCAGGTAAGTTAGCACAGTAGGTAACAGTATTATTTCTAGAAGCCTCTCTTATACCAGGAAAACTAGTAATAATTTAACTATACCTAAAAGTGACTATGACCCACATAAATATATCCTATTATATCTAAACTAAATATATCCCCATTCCAACTTCCTCATGGTTCTCAAAAATGCCTGCAACAAATCTCCAATGCCACTAGACACAAAGGGAAGTGAGACAGAAAAGAAGTTGAAGAGGAAAAAGACAGCAATATTAGCCAATCTTGGTTAAATATTTATGCAAATATTTCAAAAATGTATGACCATATGACTACATTACTAGGTATCTTCCTGTAATAAAGAGGCTGACTCAATTTTTAGTGTTTGACCTTTGACAGCTTTTAAATCCCCATCTTCTTCCCTATCTAACCTATATCTGGGCAACTAAGATAGAAGTCTGGTGTGAATGCACGTCCTCTGGTGCCTGAGGGCAGTTCAAACTTCACAAACCCAAGCCCACCATACAAGCCCACTGTAAACTCTTCCCCAGATCCACCCTAACCACCATAAAGGCCCAGCTCACTCTCTCCGTTTCCTTCAAGCTGCCTGGACCAGCCTGCCCCTGATCTCAGGAAGTCTATGTGAGGAATAAACCTTTTCATATCCTCCTGGTATGTGTGGTGTCAACAGTCTTGACACCCAAACCAACCGGCAGGGTGGAAGAGGGATGGGGGGAGTGAGGAAAAGCCTATACAAGTGACCAGCTCTGAAGCTTAACCTTTATTAGTTTCACAATAAATCCACTTTTGTGTGTACTTATATAATTTTCTTTCTAAAACATCCACTCTGATTTGAGAAACACTGATGCACAAAAATTCATATTTTCAAAATAATACCAAGTAGGAAGGTGGTTTTACACTTGAGTTTTTATATACTTCCTTAGAAGTATCAACATTCCCAAATAAATTTAACTTACAAAAAAATTCAAGTCGCGGGACGCCTGGGTGGCTCGGTCGGTTAAGCGTCTGCCTTCGGCTCAGGTCATGATCCCAGGGTCCTGGGATCGAGTCCCACATTGGGCTCCTTGCTCATCGGGGAGCCTGTTTCTCCCTCTGGCTGCCGCTTCCCCTGCTTGTGCTATCTCTCTCTCTCTCTGACAAATAAATAAATAAAATCTTTAAAAAAAAGAAAAAAGTTCAAGTCACATAAACTTTTCAAGAACAAATCTGTGTCATAAAATGAGTTGTTCCTTACAGCAAGCGTATGTCACTAGTCAGATATTCCTTCTGCATAATGTAAATAATAAAAAGATTCATTATAATATTATTTCTCAAAATATAAGATGATCCATGTTAGATGTTGTTCGAATACCAGAAATATCACTAATACTAAGGCCATTTTCCAGTATGTTAAACTATGAGAACCCCATTTAGTAGATTCATAGGGAAGATACCTGATGCTTTGTAAACATACATACCCACTATGTTGACCAGGACAATAGGATAGCTGGGTTCCCAGGCAAAGTAGACATGAAGGTCACAGGCAGTGGCCACCTGTGGACATATTCTTCCCTATCTTCAATACATCCCTCCAGCACTATCCTATTCTGGCCTATGATGCTGAATTTCTGTTTCTCCTCTCTTCCATGAAATTAATGTCTGGTTCTCTTGACATTAATTTGCAAATCTGACCCTGCTTCTTCACATTTCTGGCTTTTCCTGATCAACCTGATTCCAATTTTCTGGTTAGTATTGCAATTTGATGTCTGTGTACTGGATTCTACTCTCTATCTTTCTGACCTCAGGTTGTCAACTGATCCAAACCCAACTTTGATCCTTATTTCATGATTTGGTTTGTTGTTTTTTTATCTTGTGCTGTATCTGATGATTGATTTCTTTTTTTTTTTTTTTAAAGATTTTATTTATTTATTTATTAGAGAGCGAGCGAGAGAGAAACAGCATGAGAGAGGAGAGGGTCAGAGGGAGAAGCAGGCTCCCCGCTGAGCCGGGAGCCCGATGTGGGACTCGATCCCAGGACCCTGGGACCATGACCTGAGCCGAAGGCAGTCGCTTAACCAACTGAGCCACCCAGGCGCCCTCTGATGATTGATTTCTTTCTAAACTCATCATGCCAGGATTTGAAGGGCAACATAACAAGGAAGAGTAAGAGAGAAGTTAAAGAAATCTAAAATATGGTGCAACCTATGCAACAAATATGTTGATGCCAAGAAGGAGTATAGCTAAGTCATAATTACTTCATATTCATTCAAGAAAAAAGAACTTCAATCTTACTTTAAGGAATAACTAGAGCTTAAAACATCATCCATGAGTTTTATTTCACTGGGAAAGCCCTATGGAATAAGAGGATTCAATGTGCACAAAAACCATACATCAAATCTCTGAGATACACATCTTACAACTGTGTGTGCTACTTACATGAATGCCTAGAAGGAAAATATGGGAATGTAATAAAGTCACTCCCACTACTGGGAGACCACATTAAATGCTAGACCACAATTACTCCCACCTTCTGAACATTGTTTTGAAGTAAACAGAATGCAGATACCAAATAGACAATTAACCTTGATTTAAGAGTTTAGATTTAAACCTCATCAATATTATTCAAGGTTGCCAATAAACCATAAAGCAACTCTGTGAAAATAAGAAACTACTAGCCCTTCTACCAGTTGAACATAACTCTACACCAGGATTAATGGCTTGTTAAGTAGGGAAAGGTAGATTTCAGTTCTCACCCCTATTTCTGGGCACCTTTGATCAGTGAACTTACACAACCATGTCTGGCAGCCTTGATATTCTCTATAATAACCAGATAATGACTACAGCCATCTCAATTCTTACATTATTGTTACTTTTTGATATCACATACTAAAACTGATGGAGATAAAGTATATACCTGGGCTCTCTTTTTGTCTCTGAGTGCTCTGAGGAAGAGGAAGTATATTCCCTTGGACACATGCTGATGTAATCACCTGATTGGCAGCTGAGACCACTGCTGTCAGGTACTCTTCTCTACTGTCCCAAGCCCCAGTTTTTAGACTCTTAAAGGTCTAGAGACAAGGAACTAATATCTATTATTCAACCACCATAAACAATTACTGAAAGGAAATGCAGTGAAAGATGAAGCAGTCAGGTCCTTCTCCAAAATATGTAGTGATTGACCCAAAGTCTAGAAAAACACACTAACTACACCAAACGAGTAAATATGTTGAAGAGCCAAGAGGTAGAGGACAACTTGAAAGGCTTTCTGTCCCTCAGCTGGAAAATAAGTAAGTTGCTGCCATAGGATGCAACAAAGACCAGCTCTCATTCTAATGAGATGCTTCTGTTAAAACAGGAAACAGCTTCAACTGAGCAACAAGATTTTATGAGCCTTGAAGATCAGCGTGCAAAAGGCCTGCTGATCCAGGAACAAGAAAGAAACCACTATAATAATTTCAAACATCTGTCATGTCCCAAAGAATAAAGCATTCTAGAAAACAAAAAAAAAAAAATAATTGCCCAATTCATCCTTGAAACATGGCAATTGAAAGGTTCCCATCACACATGGACACAGGTGATATCAACTGTCTGTGAGGTTAATTGAAAGGGAAGGGATTAAAATATCAAAAGAGCCTTTTACTGTTAAGTACAATTGTTTCTCTAACCTTCTTCTGATGCACACTCCTAAGGACATTAACTTGGAGACAGATTAACTTCATGGATTCTTTTTTAATCCCAGAAAACTCTATTGTTAACTCAAGATAAAACTTCTCACCTCCCTACATCACCAAGCAATTAGACTATAAAAATCTTTTTTATTTATGTGAATTTTAATAAATACATAATTTGTCTTAGTTAAGAAGTACAAAAGATAACTCCAACTCAATTTGCTAACTTTGAAAGTTTCAATACCCAAGTTTTGTCAAATTGTAGAGTTCTTTTTGTAAGAAAAAAAAATTTCACATACTCTTCCCTAGAATCGGAAATACATCTAAGACACATGGATACCAGTGCAAATATGAAATACAATAAAGAAAAACAGAAGTAAATATTGTTTAGCCCTAAATAGAGTATAAATGCAGACAAAGGCAGATGTACTAGGAGAAAACATCCCGGAGATGGTGGCTTCCTAAGGGCATGAATCTGGGAAGCCTGAACTAGAAGGACAGGTAGACAAAGATTTTCTAAAATCAGTTGGCAGGCAGAATGGAAACAAATACCCACAGGTAAACTGACTACTGTCCAAGACAATAAAAATGATTCTTTACGTATTTCAGAATTCATATATTAAGGACTTTTATACATTTTCAAAAATAAATTTAATTCATGTAAGGCTTGGATGCTATCCCATCTGAAAGAAATATAAAAGTTTATTTTTTATTTTGAAAGATAAAATAAAAGTCATTTACAGCAAAACTGTATTGAGGGCTTGCTCTTTACAAAACTCACACCCTGGTGCTATGGAGGGAGGTTGCAAGTAGATGCACCCACTTCACAGTAGGAGTTGCAGCCATGTGATGGAACTGAGAAACAGTAGAGGGTTATGGGAGCACATGAGTTGGAGAGACCGATTTTGACTGGGAATCACTTAAGTAATATTTAAAAGAGCAATTACAAAGGATCCACTATGAAGAGAATTAAAAGACAAACCTCTAATTCAATGAAATCTTGTTGCAATAAAGTGAGATTATTTATCCTGTGAAATCAATATGCAGTTGTGATTAGTGTTTAGTACACAAGTCTAAATAATTGTTGAATCAATAAAAGAACATATAAAAGGGATTTCCAGTTCAAAATTCCTATAAATTTATAATGAATCCTTTCAGTCATGCCAGTGAGCAAAACTTTGTTAATGTTATATCCTGAAGTAAATGTTACAATTTTTTAATTATTTATTTAACTTCCAGTTATTTAACATACACTGTAATATTAGTTTCAGGGGTACAATATAGTGATTCAGCACTTCCACAAAATACCCACTGCTTATCACAAGTGCACTGCTTAATCCCCATCACCTATTTCACCCATCTTCCCACCCACCTCCCCTCTGGTAACCATCTGTTTTTTCTCTATAGTTAAGAGCCTGTTTCTTAGCTTGTCTGTCTCTTTCTTCTTTTGCTCATTTGCTTTCTTTCTTAAATTCCACATGAATGAAATCACATGGTATTTGTCTTTCTCTAACTTATTTTGCTCAGCATAATACTCTCTAGCTCCATCCATGTCCTTGCAAATGGCAAGATTACATTATTTTTATGGCTGAGTAATATTCCATTATACACACACACACACACACATTCTTTTTTTTAATTTTATTTTATTATGTTAGTCACCATACATTACATCATTAGTTTTTGATGTAGTGTTCCATGACTCATTGTTTGCGTATAACACCCAGTACTCCATGCAATACATGCCCTCCTTAATACCCACCACTGGGCTAACCCATCCCCCCACCCCCTCCCCTCTAAAACCCTCAGTTTGTTTCTCAGAGTCCATAATCTCTCATGGTTCGTCTCCCCCTCCGATTCTCTCCCTTCATTTTTCCCTTCCTACTATCCTTTTTCTTTTTTAACATATAATGTATTATTTGTTTCAGAGGTACAGGTCTGTGATTCATCAGTCTTACACAATTCACAGCACTCACCATAGCACATACCCTCCCCAATGTCCATCACCCAGCCATCCCATTCCTCCCACCCCCCACCACTCCAGCAACCCTCAGTTTGTTTGCTGAGATTAAGAATTCCTCACATCAGTGAGATCATACGATACTTGTCTTTCTCTGATTGACTTCGCTTAGCATAATACCCTATAGTTCCACCCATGTCGTTGCAAATGGCAAGATTTCATTACTTTTGATGGCTGCATAATATTCCATTGTGTGTGTGTGTGTGTGTGTGTGTGTGTGTGTGTGTGTGTATATATATATATATATATCTTCTTTATCCATTCATCTGTTAATGGACATCTTGGCTCTTTCCACAGTTTGGCTATTGTGGACATTGCTGCTATAAACATTGGGGTGCACATAGCCCTTTGGATCACTACATTTGTATCTTTGGGGTAAATACCCAGTAGTGCAATTGCTGGATCGTAGGGTAGCTCTATTTTCAACTTACTGAGGAACCTCCATACTGTTTTCCAGAGCACACACCACTTCTTTATCCATTCATCAGTTGACAGACACTTAGGCTATTTCCATAGTTTGGCTATTGTAGATAATGCTGCTATAAACATCAGGGTGCATGTCTCCCTCTAAATTCGTGTTTTTTTATTCTTTGGACAAATACCTAGAAGTGCAATTGCTGGATTGGAGGGTAGTTCTACTTTTAACTTTCTGAGGAACCTCCATACTGTTTTCCAGAGTGGCTGCACCAGTTTGCATTCCTACCAACAGTGTAAGAGGGTTCTCCTTTCTCCACATCCTCACCAACACCCGTTGTTTTTCATGTGTTGTTGATTTTAGCCATTCTGATAGGTGTGAGGTGATATCTCATTGTGGTTTTATTTGCATTTCCCTGATGATGAGTATGTTGAGCATCTTTTCATGTGTCGGCTAGCCATCTGGGTGTCTTCTTTGGAAAAATGTCTGTTCATGTCTTCCGCCCATTTTCTATTTTACTGAAACCTGCTGTCAAGTTTTAGAATTATATAAAGGTAATAATTTTATTCAAAATGAAAGTACTTACAGACATTTAAGCAAATTATTACATTCAAGATGCCAATCTCAATATCCCTTTACACTTATTAGTTCTAATATGCACAAATGGAGATATTGCATACTTCACATCCTACATTAAAAATCTGTGAATATACATTATATGTATATTAAATATACATGTATACATTATACATACACACAAGATCCATTAGTAATACAGATTTAATATTCCAAAATAATTTTCACATGGATTTTCCCAAAGTGATTGATACGGAATACTAGTTCCAGTTCTATAGTAGCCAATAGTTGTTAACATAAAAAGAGGTGTCTCTGATCAGAAAAATTTCAGAACTGCTAAGTTAAACATGGTTTAATAGGTTTCTTTACTAAAAACATCTTGTAACCTTCATATGCCATTATGAAAATTCCTATTCTTTGAGCAATAGTACACATGGATTATGGAATGTCTCAAATCATTTCAAGAAGCATTATTTCTTGTTTCACTTTTATCCTTACCATCTAGGATAATATGATACATAATGGACAACCAATACATAATTGCTGAAGGAAGGAAAGGAGAGGGAAGAGGAGAGACAGAAAAAGAAAAGCTGTGAGAGAAGTTCCATACACAATCCAATTTCTAATGGCTTGTGACACAGGCCTAGTGTTTACTTAACAAAATGTTTGGACACACTGATTCAGGAATATCAACCATATAAAACCGGACAATGACATGTAAGTAAATCTAACTGTAATCTTTCACCTCACAGATTCAGTGATATTCACTTAAGAAAGCTATTAAGAACCTAGTGTGTACAGAACCCTTTATTAAACAAAGTGAACAGAAATAAATTAAGTAAATAATCATATTCCTCAGGACATTTACAGACTAGATCATAAATCAGCCTATAAACACATGATGCAATTAGAAAACATTTTTCAAAATGTTTGTGGTATAAAGAAAGCAGACAAGTTGAGGGATGCTGAGAACAATTTAAACTTTAGATTTATATTCAATCACAACCACAAATACTTACAGAGGACCTAGTATGTGCTGAGCACTGTCCTAAGTGTTTTATCTAATTATCTCATTTAATCCTTCTAACAACCTTCATTCATTTATTTTTGTTCTTTGATTCAAGAAATATTTATTTAACATCATCTATATACCAGAGAGTATGGAAGGTATTGGGGATATGATAGAGAACAAGAAAAACAAGGTTAAGATAATGAGAAGACAAGATAATGAGAAGACAACAGCTTCTTATAGCAATACGGGAGTTAATAAAAGAATACTTTTAAAAGACTGAATTTGAAACCAAATAATAGAAAGGACTACAAACATTGATGTGTTTGATAAGGAATTTGTTAGTAGTTGTGAAAACAATGAATAAAATAACAGACCTCCTCAAAAAAAAAAAAAAATCAGTAATTTTTAAAGGAGATCATTGGTCTTCAACCAATACATGAGTTTAAGTGCCTAGGTATGCTAGGAACACTAGGGCATAAAAATCACAAGAGACTCAAAGAATAATAGTGACGCACAATTATGTAATGAACGGAAATTGTGGGGGAAGAAAAGAGGGGAGTTGAAAACCACTCGAAGAGAGGAGTTGAAAACCACTATAAGACTAAGTCTGGTGGACAGAATGCAGCCAGGTATAAGAAACAGCCACCCCTGGGACGCCTGGGTGGCTCAGTCATTAAGGGTCTGCCTTCGGCTCAGGTCATGGTCCCAGGGTGCTGGGATCGAGTCCTGCATCGGGCTCTCTGCTTAGCGGGGAGTCTGCTTCCCCCAGAGAGTCTCCCACTCCCCCTGTTTGTGTTCCTTCTCTCGCTGCGTCTCTGTCAAATAAATAAATAAAATCTTAAAAAAAAAAAAAACAGCCACCCAAAATATGACAAAATTGTGTCTTCCATCCTGGCATAGCTAAATAATTTAAAACTGACTTACTTTTTTCATTCATTAATTCTTCTTTATCAACTATAGCCTTTCTGTCTTTCAAATTATATCATAACTGAAGCATTTAGCTAATTACAGGGGGAAGAGAGAGTCAAGTTCTTGATTTTGAATGAGTCTTAATTGCTCTCTATTGTAAAAATGTGGCATATTTGTAACATGCTTAGAGACATATCCTGCAAAGTCAGCATCTAAGGATTCTGCTATAATACCTTCATTCCACTGCCCCCAGCATCTAAACATCCTTTTTTCAAATAATTATGCTATAAGGACGTCTAAATCAACTGAATTCCCTTCTGTCCAGGAGTTTGCCTTAAACAGCCAATTTCCAGATATCAAACAGGACACTTTCACTTTAAAAAAAAAAAAACCTCTGTAAATTGAGAAAAATGAGACACCAAGCGGAGATATTAAGTTACCTGCCCAAAGCCACAAAGGTAGTAAATGACCCAGCTGAAGTTCAGAGACAGGTAGTTTGTTTCCGGGGACTGTGCTTTTAACCTCTAGTCTATTTTATGTCTTCCTACACAGGTTCCAACAAGTCAGGAGTCATACAAGCTCATTAACATTTTTGCAGGTAGTAAAATGTTAAATAAGAATGTTATACATGTCTTTAAAAAGAAACAGTGTTATACATATCTAATGCATTTCCCCCGTTCTTTTCTTCAGGCTAGCAGGTCACAGGAAAGACAGAAGAGGATAAAGCCCAGACAACAGGCACTCTTCTCTGTGGAGTAACAGCTCCCTGTCAGCATTTCCCTTTCCTCAGCTCAAATTCATCAGATTCTATTTCATCCTAACCCATCCAACAAACAAAGTTGTGGAGAATCCCAAAACAATTTTAAAACATTTGCTTCAAAAATGACAAAAAAAAAAAAAAAACACAAAATATGGTCAAATTTACCCGATCCACAAAGTTTTCACAAACCCTAAAACTACATGAGTTTACGAGATAAATCAAGGTCTAGCATTCCAAATCTCAGGCAATTAAATCTGCTAAAATTTTAGGAAAGAAATCTAACTCTTACCCTAGGAACAACATTCTATAAAACCTAAATCAACCCCAAATTCCTTCTTCTGGTAAAAAGAAATGGTCAACACCAAATTAAACTGCAAGCATTAGGTCAACCAAAAGCATCAGGCCAATCAAAACTTCACAAAGTCACAGCCAAAAAGAAAAGATCCAATCAAATAAAATCTCAAGTTTCACAGCAAGCTAACCAAAGAAGCTTAAAGAATGCCAAACTAAAACAATCAGGCCATCCAAAATCTGACTAAGAACTCAGTGTTCAACAAAACTGCAAGCAATCCAAACCACATTCAACTTAAACTGGTAAAAGAAATGGACCAAACCAAATCAAGCCACAAGCATTAGGTCAATAGAAAACCTGTGGCCAAATTTCATTCAAAAAATCATAAAGTAGGGGCACCTGGGTGGCTCAGTTGGTTGAGTGTCCCACTCTTGATCTCAGCTCAGGTATCCATCTCAGAGTCATGAGTTCAGGCCCTGCATTGGGCTTCAAGCTGGGTGTGGAGCCTACTTAAAAAAAATTATTTAAAAGATATCATAAAGTAAAAACATAGTCATACAAAAACTGTCAAAAAATGAACTAGTCAAAGAAAATAGGTCAATTTGACTAAACACAAACAACCTGGATGCTCAAAACTGAAGCCCAAATACATGGGCTCAACAGAAAAGCAACCCATCAAAACATAATCACAGACCTCTTCCACTATGCTCTCAGCATTCCTATTCTGGGCAGCCAAAACCTCAGCCAAAGGGGTCTTCACTTTGGCATCCTGCTGGACAAAAAAAAAAAAAAAACAACAACATTCTGTTCCACTGTATATTTGTGCATGTAAACCTATTCAATGACCTGGCACACAAAAATATCATCAAAGTTGACCCAGTAAAAAAACCCAAACCTCACCTACAAATATCCCCAAAAGCAATCAATTAAACCTAGACCTTGCTCACATCACTATTTTCATCCATTAGTGCCCCATCCACTTATCCACTTCAACCCAGGAAATTACCATTAAATCTAACAACTTCTAAACTTATGTTTTTCACCACCACGAAATCGGTGACAAATCCTCTGTTAACAAAACAGTGGCACTTCCTACCAAGTTGTCCACTATCACTATACCTAAGGCCATCACCACTGAAATGACCACCACTACACTCCTTTCAACACCCACTAACAAGAATATGTGGTGCTGCCATCAATTTCACTACCATCATCAATCCAGTGGCTGATACCACCAAATCTGTCACTTTATCCACAACCCCCATTATGACCATAAAATTTGTCACCACCACCAGAACTTCAAATGTTTCTGAATCGACCAGGATACCCTTCACCAACACTTCAACATCCAGCATCCTCTATCCATACTACCTCATCAATTGTCGCTAAGCTACATCTGCTGCCAACATATGATCAAATTCCACCAACAAAAATTCATTTTCCATCACTGCTTCCCAACCCATCACAACTGCCTCCACTCCACTGCCACGATCACATCCACCTCCACATCCACTACCAGTCAGGTGGGAAGTACCTTCAGAGCTGCTGAGACTATCAGCACAATTGCTGTCAATCTGAACTCTTCTACAGGAACCACATCAGATGCCACAACCTTATTTGAGACTCCTACCACATTTAGGATTGCAATTAGTGCACCTGCTGCCTCCACCTTCGTCATTTTTTAACTTTCTATAATCACCATGCTTTCCACTCCTATGTCCGATTCCTCTATAATAATCTTTGCTTCTATTACATCAGCTATCAGTACTAAGCAAACAACAACCAGTATCTCGTTTCACTGCCATTCAGCTATCAATATTTTGTAATTTCCTTTAATTCCTTTACAGCCTGAAATTTATTTACTAATATGTGATTTAGTTTCTATGCATAGGAATTTTTAGCTATCCTTTTTTATTGATTAGTAATAGATTCCTCTGTGGCCCAAAAATAGTTGATTTAGATATTTCCATGCAGGGCACAAAACTTACACAGGAAAATATGCATAGTAAGTTACCACCTACTGCCACATCAGATTTTAAACTGCATCTTGGTTATAATACCTTGACATAATATAACACCTTGGTCAAAACACCTAGACATACTAGCTGACAAGAATTCAACTGACAGGTTATGGAATGAATAAGTCATGGGGATAAAAGGTACAGCATAGGGAATATAATCAATGGTTCTGTAATAGCATTGTATGGTGACAGATGGTAGGTACACTTGTGGTGAGCATACCATAAGGTAAAGACGTGTGGAATCACTAAGCTGTACACCTGCAGCTAATATAACACTGTATGTCAACTACACTTCAATTTAAAAGAAAAAGAAAAAATTCAACTTCCAGGTGGTTTTAACAGATCTGCAGGGAGGATTCCTTCAAGGGTAGGTACTTAGGAATTCACAAATGAAGACTTTTGAATACAAACTCAAGATTATGTTCTTAAACATTGCATTTCTAGCAATTCATGTGAAAATTTGTTGATTAGAACATCATTTCTAAATGCTCTTTTAGAAAAAAATACGGTCATTAATGTTATTTTTTGAATCTTCAAAGTAGTTATTTAATAGTATAACAAAAAAATATTCATGAGGTTTCATAACACTAATATTAGTGAAATCCACATCAAACTTAATTTACCATCTCTTGATTTCTCTCCATAACCTTCTCCTGGCAAACAGCTGTACATTAGTGACCTTTACTATCTAACTCAACATTACTTCTAATATAACTCATTGTATATGGAGATGGTCACTACCTTCCAGAATATAATGGTTATCTGCATTTGACTAAGAATAACTCCAAATGAGGAGAAAAAAGAAGAGTAAAATCCTTGATCTCCATGGGGCAGAAAAAATCTTGCCCCACCTAAGGTCTTATAAACAGTAAAACCAAGAACATCTGAGAAAAAACATTTTTTATAACAGACGTTCTTCTTTGGATTGTGCAAACTTCTGAACAAAAACTTATTTTCTTGATTTACCATGATATTTGAATTAAACCATGAAATTTAGAGTTGGATAGTCCTGGATTCAAATACTTACTCACTTCATAGATTTATGGCTTTGGACAAGGCAATTAAAGCTTTTCCTCTTTGTACTGTGAAGATCCTAACAGCAGTCTCATTTATAACTCATCATGATTAAGTGAAGTTATCTGCTGACAGAACAGACTCACTGGGGAGTAAGAGTCTGATAAATGGTGACTTTTCTGTAAAACAACTAGAGCAGCTGCAGGTGCTATTATCCCAGATAGAGAGGTGAGATCTTGCATCCTAAATCCTTTCCAATGATAGCAATGTATATTTCTAAGGCTCTTAATTCAATTGGAAATCTTTTAATCATTCTAACTTTTAAAAATAATCTGAAGAGGGGCGCCTGGGTGGCTCAGATGGTTAAGCGTCTGCCTTCGGCTCGGGTCGTGATCCCAGAGTCCTGGGATCAAGCCCCGCATCGGGCTCCCTGCTCGGCGGAGAGACTGCTTCTCCCTCTCCCTCTGCCTGCTTCTTCCCCTGCTTGTACACTCTCTCTCTCTGTCAAAAATAAATAAAATCTTTAAAAAAAATAAATAAGTAATCTAAAGAGATATTTAGACCAGCCAACCTTCAGAAAATTCACACAAACCATTTATGTTTCATTCTTAAGTTTATAATTGCACTTAAATATGATGATAGATATTTGTTAATTCTAATGTGATTTAGCTATATATTCATTTTCCATTAATATAGCATTTTTATAAAACACAAAGTATCAAATTTATAAAACAAAATTTTTTATAGCCAGTTAATTCAGTAGTATTATTTCCACTACAAAAATGTATACACTGTCATAATCATATTTCCTGGCATTAAAAGGATTCAAATATTCTTTTGTATCTCATATACTTCAATGAGTAGTACATACTTCTTCTACAATTCTAATAATCATGCCTCATAGGAATTACTATTTAAGCTATTCTTTTATGACTATAATTATTCTAGGACAAACAGAGAGGATCTTTTATGACAACTAAAATAGATATTTAGGGGCACCTAAGTGGCTCAGTCAGTTAAGCATCTGTCTTTGGCTCAGATCATGATCTTGGGGTCCTGGGATCGAGCCCCATGTTGGCCCCTTGCTCAGCAGGGAGTCTGCTTCTCCCTCTCCTTCTGCCCCCTCCCTGCTCATGCTCCCCCCAATAAATAAAATCTTTGAAAAAAATAAAAATATAAAATAAAATAAGATATTCCTTGTGCTTGCTTTCAAACAACTGGAAGCAATGAGAACCCCCTGCCTGGTCTTGAGCCTACTGGCTCTTATAACCTGTTTCTCAGTAAATACTCATAAGCTCAATGACTTTGCCTTTAAACTTACTTGTAAATATTAAATAATTATTTGGGAGATATATATATATATACACACACAGATTAAATACGTACCGGTGTATATAGATATATATAGGTATATATAATTATTCATATAAATATTGAGTATATATGCATACATCATATATATTCAATATGTATATATACACATATTCATATGTGTTGTATATGTACCATTTTGCAACTGAACAAGAGGAAAAAAGCATGATATCTCTGAATGCAGCTTTCATATTCTTAGACCTAATATTTAGCTGTCAAATAGGGTCAGATGGAAGGAGGGGAAAAGAGGACCTAGTGACTATTTGCATGACTTGGTGATTAAAAACCAAAGATGATGAGGATCTCAGCAAACACCTACATAAAAAACTTAAAGGGTCAGAAGTTTTCCCCAATCTTCATCAAAAAAAGAGGCATAGGGCATCTGGGTGACTCAGTTGGTTAAGCAACTGCCTTTGGCTCAGGTCATGATCCCAGAGTCCCAGGATCGAGTCCTGCATCGGCCTCCCTGCTCAGCAGGGAGTCTGCTTCTCCCTCTGACCCTCCCCCCTCTCGTGCTCTCTCACTCTCTCTCGCTCTCTAAAATAAATAAATAGAATCTTTAAAAAAAAAAGAAGCATAATGTCTGAGAAAAGTACAAGAGAAACACAATTTTGTGTTAAGTTTATGCCACCATTCCTGTTAGAACTGAATTATTTTAACAATAATAATGATAATGTTATAAACTGAATATTTGTGTCCCCCCACAATTCCTTTGTTGAAATCCCAACCCCAAAATGATGGTATTAGGAAGTGAGGCCTTTGCAGAGGTGATTAGCCTTGGGATTCATGCCCTCACAAAAGAGACTCCTAAGAGTTCCTTCACCCCTTCCACCTTGTGGGGACACAGCGAGAAAACAACCATCTATGAACCGGGAAGCAGGCCCTCACCAGTAACCAAATCTGCCAGTGCCTTGATCTTGTACTCCCCAGCCTCCACAACTGTAAGAAATAAACTTCTCCTGTTTTTTTTTTTTTTAAGATTTTATTTATTTATTTGAGAGAGAGAATGAGATAGAGAGAGAGAGCATGAGAGGGGGGAGGGTCAGAGAGAGAAGCAGACTCCCTGCTGAGCAGGGAGCCCGACGTGGGACTCGATCCCAGGACTCCAGGATCATGGCCTGAGCCAAAGGCAGTCGCTTAACCAACTGAGCCACCCAGGCGCCCTAAACTTCTCTTGTTTATAAGTCACTCAGGCTATAGATTTTGTTACAGCAGCCCAAACAGACTAAGAGAAACAATAATAACTTATGTTGCTTGTAAACCAGGAACATAAAATGAAATCTATGCTCAATGCACAGATGAAACCTCTAAAATTTAATACCTAGGTTCTTCCTGAAAAATTACTTGAGGATTTTCTCCATCTAAAAGGAAAATAGAAAGATATAAGGATGCCAGAAGCATGCGTGACCAAGAGAAAGAGTTAAATGTAAGTTAATTTTAAATGATTACTGATGTATAAGAATAATTCCTAACAATCTAGAAATAAAACCTCAATTTCCATCAAAACAGAATTTGACATTGAAGGAAAGATCAAGTGAGGATCCAAAAAGGAAATCTTGTCCATCCATATGGAAAATATAGCTGGTGATAAACTCCAGGATTTAATAGAAAATGTAAGCTTAAACATGTTTATTAAAAATGTAAGGTTAATTAGCTAAAGCTATAAATATAATGTGTAATTTTAAAAGTTCTTGGAGGAAAAAGAATAAACCAAGAGACTATAATCAATACAACCAAATTAATGTTTTTAAAAATTAAGGTAAATATAAAACGTAAAAAAGGTTAAGTGTAAGTCAGAGGTAACTAATCACAACCAATATAAATGTGCTCCATTTCCCTACTTAAAATAGAGATTTTCATAGTCCTCAAAAATATTAATAAAAATTTTATCAATTTATGTGTTCTTTCCAAGATTCACAATCCTAAACAAAGTGAAAGGCTGAAAATAAAGGAACAGAAAATTCTATGTTAGGCTACAAGAGTGACTAAAAGAATTTTGAGAACAGAGAAAGACAAATACTATATATCACTTATTATGGAATAGAAAACACTGAACAGGGACGCCTGGGTGGCTCAGTCGGTTAAGCGTCTGCCTTCGCCTCAGGTCATGATCCCAGGGTCCTGGGATTGAGCTCCACATCAGGCTCTTTGCTCAGCGGGGAGTCTGCTTCTCCCCCTGCCAACTGCTCGCTCTCTCTCTCTCTGACAAATAAATGAAATCTTAAAAAAAAAAAAAAGCTGAACACAGAAAAAACAGAACAGTGATTACCACAGGCTGGGGGAAATGTGGAGATGTTGGTCAGAGTACAAACTTCCAGTTAAAAGATAAGTTAGTTCTGGGGATCTAATGCACAGCATTGTAATTATAGTTAATAATACTGTATTTTATATTGAAAGTTGCTAAAAGAGTAATCTTAAATGTTCTCACCACAAAAAAGTAATTATATGAAGTGATGGAAGTATTAGCTAACACTACAGTGGCAAGCACACTGTGTATATAAATGTATCAAATCAACACATGGTGCACCTTATACAGTGGTTATATTATGTCTCAATAAAGCTGGAAAAAATAAAGTGTGTTTCCTTCACTTAAAAAGAAATTGTTTTGAGGTGCCTGGGTGGCTCAGTTGTTAAGCATCTGCCTTCAGCTCAGGTCATGATCCCAGGGTCCTGGGATCAAGCCCCGCATCGGGCTCCCTGCTCAGCGGGGGGCCTGCTTCTCCCTCTCCCACTCCCCCTGTTTGTGTTCCCTTTCTCGCTGTGTCTCTCTCTGTCAAATAAATAAAATCTTTAAAAAAAAAAAAAAGAAATCGTTTTGAGAAAAGAGAACCCAAAGTTAAATTCATTTAATAGAACAAAAAGGGATATTTTATAATGATAAAATAATAACCCATCTAAAAATATAATAGCATGAACTTCTAAACACCTAACAACATAAATACAAAAAAATTATATAAATAAAATGAGAAATTGACCAATCCACAGTTATGGGACGTGTTTAAGACATCTTAGAAATCATCAGATCAAGTAGACAAAAACAGGAAAGGAAATACATTGAATACACATGCAAAAAGTTTTATTTTTTTTTATTAACATACAATGTATTATTTGTTTCAGGGGTACAGGTCTGTGATTCATCAGTCTTAACACAATTCACAGCACTTACCATAGCACATACCCTCCCCAATGTCCATTACCCAGCCCCCCCATCCCTCCCACCCCCCTCCACTCCAGCAACCCTCAGTTTGTTTCCTGAGATTAAGAGTCTTTTATGGTTTGTCTCCCTCTCTGGTTTCATCTTGTTTTATTTTTCCCTCCCTTCCCCTATGATCTTCTGTCCTGTTTCTCAAATTCCTCATATCAGTTGAGATCATATGGTATTTGTCTTTCTCTGAATGACTTATTTCGCTTAGCATAATACCCTCTAGTTCCATCCACATTTTTACAAATGGCAAGATTTCATTTTGATGGCTGAGTAATATTCCATACACCACCTCCTCTTTATCCATTCATCTATCAACGGACATCTGGGCTCTTTCCATAGTTTGGCGATTGTGGACATTGTGGCTATAAACCCTGGGGTGCAGGGGGATTGGTCCAAGATGGTGGAGGAGTGGGAGACCTTAATTTCATCTGGTCCCAGGAAATCAGCAAGATAGCTATCAAATCATTCTAAACACCTGCAAATTCATCTGGAGATCTAAGAAAAGAATAGCTGCAACTCTACGAATAGAAAAGCTACCACTTTCTGCAAGGTAGGACATGCGGAGAAGTGACTCCTAGGAGATTTATGGGAAGATAGGCCACGGGGGTAGGGAGCCTTGGTAAGTCAGCTCCTAGCAAGTGATAGAGCAGCAGAGCACAAAATCGGAAATTTTAAGAAGTCAGCTTGGGTGTGGGATGTCGCTCAGGTGGCTAAGCAGGGATGGAACCCTCACTGGGACAGTGTAGTCTCAAGATCCTCAGGGTCACAGGAAGACTGAGGGTGCCTGAGTGCAGCAGAGCTCCTAGGCATCGGAGCAGGGAGGCTGGCTGCAAACAGTGAGCCCAGGAGCGGGCTCTCAGCTCAGAGTTGCCATAACCTCAACCATGGCACAGACAGGCAACTGCACTCCGAGCAGGGGCCCAACAAGCGGCAGAACCAGGGAGACCCTCCTTCCACCCCTGGGAGAAGCAGCAAGGGAGGAGCATGCCACAGGAGTCTGCAAGTTTTGGAGACTCAAAACAGGGTCGTGTGCCTGAGATAAAAACGCTCAATCACAGGCCAGGTGAGCACGGAGCGCATCCAGAACCCAGGGAGACAGGAGTGATTGACTGCTTTTCTCTCAGGGTGCACTGAGGAGTGGGGCCCCAAGCTTTCAGCTCTGGGACAGGAGACTGGGAGGTCACCATTTTCAATCTCATCCTCTAAAGCTGCATGGAAAGCCTTCAAGGTACAAAACCCACAGAGAGTGATCCAGAGCAGATTACTTAGCCTGGCGAATGGCAAGGGCTTTGCAATTCCACCTGGGCCAAAGACATTTGAGAATCAACACAACAGGCCCTTCTCCCAGAAGATCAGCAAGAACATCCAGCCAAGACCAAGTTTACTGATCAAGGAGAACTGCAAAATTCAAGCACTAGGGGAATATAGCACATAGAACTCATGGCCTTTTTCCCATGATTCTTTAGTCTCTTTTAGTCTCTCAACTTTAAATTTTTTTTAAGATTTATTTATTTGAGAGAGAGAAAGAGAACGAGAGAGAGAGCACGTGAAGGGCAGAGGGAGAAGCAGCCTACCCACTGAGCAGGGATCCTGACATGGGGCTAGATCCCAGGACCCCAGAATCATGACCTGAGCAGAAGGCAGCTGCTTAACTGACTGAAAAACCCAGGCACCCCTCAACTTTAATTTTTTTTAAATTTTTTTCTTTCGTTTTTCAACCAATTTCTTATTTTATCAAATCTTTTTCAATTTTCATTTACATTCTATCCTTTCATTGTATTTAATCTTTTTTTTTGTATATATATATATATATGTTTTTTTTCTTTACAATTTTGGTATGCAATTTCTTCTAACAGACCAAAATACACCCAAAATCTAGTGTATGGCTCTCTTCTATTCACCAGACTGATCATATTCTCCTTTTATTTTTCTTTATTCTTCCTCTTCCTTTTTTTTTGTTTTGTTTTGTTTTGTTAAAGTCTTTTTTAATTTTCATCTTACAATTAAATTCTATCCATTCAGTGTATTTAATTTTATTTTTGTATATATAAGTTTTTCTTTCTTTACAATTTTGAGATGTAGTTTCTTCTAACAAACTGACCAAAATACACTCAGGACATAATGTATTGCTCTGTTCTGTTCAACTGTTTATATCCCTTCCTTTTTTTCTTCTTGTTTTTTTTTCTCTTTTTCTTGTCTTTTAATTTCCATTTTTACATTTACATTCTATCCTTTCACTGTATTTAATTTTATTTTTGTACATATATAAGTTTTTCTTTCTTTACAATTTTGGGATCTAGTTTTCTAAAAAACAGACCAAAATACACACAGAATCCAGTGTATTGCTCTATCCTGCTCACCTGTCTGATTATATTCTTTTATTTTTTTATTTTTTTTTTCCAGTTTCGGGTCTCTTCTGATTTGTTTAGTGTATATTTCTCTGGGGTTGTTGTTGCCATTTTAGTATTTTGTTCTCTCATTCATCTATTCTTCTCTGGGCAGAATGACAAGATGGAAAAACTCACCTCAAAAAAGAGAGTAAGAGGCAATTCTGACTGACAGCGACCTAATCAATACGGACAAAAGTAAGATGTCGGAAACAGAGTTCAGAATAAAAATTATAAAGATACTAGGTTGGCTTGAAAAAAGCATAGAAGACACTAGAGAATCCCTTTCTGGAGAAATAAAACAACTAAAATCTAACCAAGTCAAAATCAAAATGGCTATTAGTGATATGCAATCAGAAATGGAGGCTCTAACTGCTAGGATAAATGAGGCAGAAGAGAGAATTAGTGATATAGAAGACCAAATGATGGAGAATAAAGAAGCTGAGAAAAAGAGAGATAAACAACTACTGGATCACGAGGGGAGAATTCGAGAAATAAGTGATACCATAAAGCAAAACAATATTAGAATAATTGGGATCCAAGAAGAAGAGGAAAGAGAAAGAGGAGCAGAAGGTATATTGGAGCAAATTATAGTGGAGAACTTCCCTAATTTGGGGAAGGAAACAGGCATCAAAATCTAGGAGGCACAGAGAACCCCCCTCATAATCAATAAAAATAGGTCAACACCCTGACTGACATATAATAGTGCAACTTACAAATCTCAGAGACAAAGAGAAAATCCTGAAAGCAGCTGGGGATAAGAGGTCTGTAACCTGAAAAGGCAGAAACATTAGATTGGCAGCACACCTATCCACAGAGACCTGGCAGGCCAGAAAGGACTTGCATGATATATTCAGGATGCTTAATGAGAAAAATATGCAACCAAGAATACTTTATCTAGCTAGACTGTCATTCAAAATAGAAGGAGTGGTAAAAACCTTTCCAGGACAAACAGAAACTAAAAGAATTTGTGATCACTAAACCAGCCCTACAACAAATATTAAAAGGGATCCTTTAAGCAAAGAGAGAGTCCAAAAGGAACATAGACCAGAAAGGAATAGAGACAATATACAGAAACAGTGACATTACAAGTAATACAATAGCAATAAATTCATCTCTTTTAATAGTTACTCTGAATATAAATGGGCTAAATGCCCCAATCAAAAGATACAGGGTATCAGATTGGATCAAAAAGCAAGACCCATTGATATGCTGTCTGCAAGAGACTCATTTTAGACCCCAAGACACCCCCAGATTTAAAGTGAGGGGGTGGAAAACCATTTATCATGCTAATGGACATCAAAAGAAAGCTGGATGTCAATCCTTATATCAGATAAATTAGATTTTAAACCAAAGACTGTAATAAGAGATGAGGAAGGGCCTATAATTAAATTAAAATAATTAAATAATTAAAGGGTCTATCCAACAAGAAGATCTAATAATTATAAATATTTATGCCTCTAACATGGGAACAGCTAATTATATAAGCCAATTAATAACAAAATTAAAGAAACACATCAATAATAATACAATAATGGTAGGGGACTTTAACACCAACCCTCACTGCAATGGATAGATCATCTAAACAGAAGATCAACAAAGAAGTAAGGGCTTTGAATGACACACTGGACCAGATGGACTTCACGGATATATTCAGAACATTCCATCCTAAAGCAACAGACTATACATTCTTCTCAAGTGCACATGGAACCTTCTCCAGAACAGATCACATACTGGGTCACAAATCAGGGCTCAACTGGTACCAAAAGATTGGGATCATTCCCTGCATATTTTCAAACCACAAGGTTTTGAAACTGGAACTCAATCACAAGAGGAAATTTGGAAATAACTCAAATACATAGAGGCTAAAGAGCATCCTACTAAAGAATGAATGGGTCAACCAGGAAATTAAAGAATTTAAAAAATTCATGGAACTAATGAAAATGAAAACACAACTGTTCAAAATCTTTGGGATGCAGCAAAGACAGTCCTAAGAGGGAAGTATATAGCAAAACAAGCCTTTCTCATAAAACAAGAAAGGTCTCAAATACACAACCTAACCCTACACCTAAAGGAGCTGCAGAAAGAACAGTAAATAAAGCCTAAACCCAGCAGAAGAAGAGAAATAATAAAGAGCAGAAATCAATGAAATAGAAAACAGAACAGTAGAACAGATCAAAGAAACTAGGAACTGGTTCTTTGAAAGAATTAATAAGATTAATAAACTCCTGGCCAGACTTATCAAAAAGAAAAGAGAAAGGACCCAAATAAAATCATGAATGAAAGAGGAGAGATCACAACCAACACCAAAGAAATACAAACAATTCTAAGAACATATTATGAGCAACTATATGCCAACAAATTATGCAATCTGGAAGAAATGGATGCATTCCAAGAGACATATAATCTACCAAAACTGAAACAAGAAGAAATAGAAAACCTGAAAAGACCCATAACCAGCAAGGAAATTGAAGCAGGAATCAAAAATCTCCCAATAAACAAGAGGCCAGGGCCAGATGGCTTCCCAGGGGAGCACTACCAAACATTTAAAGAAGAAATAATACCTATTCTTCCAAAGCTGTTTCAAAAAAATAGAAATGGAAGGAAAACTTCCAAACTCTTTCTATGAGGCCAGCATTACTGTGATCCCAAAACCAGACAAAGACCCCACCAAAAAGAATTACAGACCACCTCACACCAGTCAGAATAGCTAAAATTAACAAGTCAGAAATGACAGATGTTGGCGAGGATGCAGAGAAAGGGGAAGCCTCTTACGCTGTTGGTGGGAATGCAAGCTGGTGCAGGCACCCTGGAAAGCAGTATGGAGGTTCCTCAAAAAGTTGAAAATAGAACTACCCTATGATCCAGCAATTGCATTACTGGGTATTTATCCCAAAGATACAAATGTAGTGATCCGAAAGGACACCTGCACCCCAGTTTATAGCAGCAATGTCCACAGTAGCCAAAATATGGAAAGAGCCCAAATGTCCATTGACAATTGAATGGATAAAGAAGATGTGGTTCATATATACAATGGAATACTACTCAGCCATCAAAAAATGTAATCTTGCCATTTGCAATTACGTGAATGAACCTAGAGGGTATTATGCTAAGCAAAATAAGTCAATCAGAGAAAGACAAGTATCATATGATCTCAATGATATGTGGAATCTAAGAAACAAAACAGAGGATCATAGGGGAAGAGAGGAAAAAAATAAAACAAGATGAAACCAGAGAGGGAGACAAACCATAAGAGACCCTTAATCATAGGAAACAAACTGAGGGTTGCTGGAGGGGAAATGGTAGAGGGGTGGGGTAACTGGGTGATGGACATTAAGGAGGGCATGTGATGTAATGAGTACTAGGTATTATATAAGGCTGATGAATCACAAACCTGTACCTCTGAAACCAATAATACATTATATGTTTAAAACAAACAAAAAACCCATATATTCATTATAGAATGTTTTGAAAATAAAAAGTCCTAAAAAATTTTTAAAAATAAACATTGGGGTGCAGATGCCCCTTCGGATCAATACATTTGTATCTCTGGGGTAAATACCTAGTAGTGCAATTGCTGGATTGTAAGGTAACTCTATTTTTTAATTCTTGAGGAACCTCCATACTGTTTTCCAGAGTGGCAGTACCAGCTTGTATTGCCACCAATGGTGTAAGAAGGCTCCCCTTTCTCCACATCCTCGCTAACATTGTTTCCTGACTTGTTAATTTTAGGCATTCTGACTGGTATGAGGTGGTATCTCACCTGAGGTTTTGATTTGTATTTCTCTGATGCCAAGTGATATTGAGCATTTTTTCATATGTCTATTGGCCATTTGTATGTGGGATTTTTTTCTCTTATTGACTGATATAACCCAATGCTTAGAGCAGTGTCTGAAAGAGTAGACTTTTCCTAAATACAAGGGAATATTTTTCCATTACTTAAGTCTACTAGGTTTTGGTCTGATAAAATAAAATTTTAATTCAACAAATATAGAAGACATTGATAGCTCTTCATCAAAAAATAACTACTTCCTCCTCTCCCTGGGTACACCTAGACATTCTCCATCGTCCCTTACTCTTAGTTGGTCATATGACTGAGTCCCACAACATGGAATATGAGCAGAAGTGAGGTAGTCATTTCCAGGCCAAGGCTCTTAGAGGTCCCTCTACTGTTTCCTCCTCCATTTCTCTTTCATCAGCTGAATAAAGGTATTGATGGGACCCTAGCAGATGGTGAGACTACAAAATGAGCCAGAGTTCCTGAATCACCACATGAAATAAAGCTGCCCACTGACCTAGAACAGCAATCTGAAAGCAAATAAATAATTCTCTCTTAAGTGTGAGCCATTATCTACAAAGTAGCACCACTCCAAATAACATGTAGAACTTCTACACTGTACAATAAAGTTCCATGCAAAGTGCTATAGAACTACAGAGGATACAAAGATGATAAAGATACCAAATCTGCCACAAAACTAAGTAGTAGACAAATGTAAATTACTAAAAGCAAACTGATGAGTATCATCAATGGGCAAGCATATGTTTAAATAAAGGAGAGAATATTATGAGAAGACAGACGAAGTTTAATTTTAAAAGGGGATCCTGGGAAAGTACTTAAAAGATTACATACCAATGTCTAAAAGAGACAGTATGAAAGATCCCTTTAAATATAAACTTTAAATCACAAGAGAGAGAACAAACTGGAAGAAATGCTATCAAACAGCATGCTAAGAGAAAATATGACATATACCAAAGTTAATGGCCTATGAAAATATCAGTAAGTGCTTGTTACATGAATAAGTTTTGTCAGTCCTCAAACATTTTGAGGATATAATGAAAGCCAGATTTTCTGCTGTTAAATAATATCCTGGAGCAATTGGGAAATTCTATAAGGAGCTCTGGTTATGACACCAATGTCTCCATTTGAACAGAAGATAAGTTGAAGAAACCATCAAATATCTAAAAGTATTTGCCCAGAAAATAAAAGCCTGATGCAAACATAACTTGCGTACTCCAGCCAATCCAACTCATTAAGTCACAATACAGTTCTTCAGGAAGAACAGATATACAAGAACAACTGCCAAGTTGCATCAGGAACAACTATCTGTCCTTTGTTTGAGCAAAATGTCTCACTCCAGACGTGACCTTCTCTCTAATATCCAAATGAATCTATTAGAAAAGCTGTAAGAGCCATGGTCTTCTCATGACCCCTCCCTTATTTCGTTGTTCTATTTCTCCTGGGCTTGCTGATGCCTAAGCACAGGGGCTGACAAGACTGACAGCTCTGAGAGGAAGGGTCCCACTTAGGTGAGTCCTTCAAACCCACGGAAAGTGGGCTTTGAATATAGATCCAGGTTCAAACCCTTAAACATATTATTTCCAGGGGCTAATAAGCCAGCAATGCTGCTGAGATTTTTTACACATACATGCGTATTAGTGAAGAGAAAAGCATCAAAGAATTCATGGTTATATTACTTATTAAGAAACTCTATCTTTGGGGTGCCTGGTTGGCTCAGTTGGTTAAGCAACTGTCTTCAGCTCAGGTCATGATCCTGGAGTCCTGGGATCGAGTCCCACATCCGGCTCCCTGCTCAGCGGGGAGTCTGCTTCTCCCTCTGACCCTCCCCCCTCTCATGCTCTCTCTCTCATTCCCTCTCTCTCAAACAAATAAATAAAATCTTAAAAAAAAAAAAAAACTCTATCTTCATTTGCATTAGTTTCCTAGGGCTGCCCTAAAAAAGTATTATCCTCTCCGTGGCTTCAAATAACAAAAATTTATTGCCTCACAGTTCTGGAGGTTTGAAGACCAAAATTAAGGTGTCAGCAGAGCCATGACTGCTGCCTCTGAAATCTACCTCTTCTAGTTTCTGGTAGCTCCAAATATTCTCTGGCTTTTGGCAGCATAATTCCAATGTCTGCCTGTCCTCATATGGCATTCTCTCTGTGTCTTCACATGGCCATCTTTCTACAAGGACACTAGTCATAATGGATTATTAGGGGCTCATCCTACTCCAGTATGACTCATCTTAACTGATTATATCTGCAATGACCCAATTTCCAAAGAAAATCTCACTCTGAGGTACTAAGGGATAGGATTTAATATATACTATTGGGGACACAATTCAACCCATAACATTATCTAGCATGTATCTCTTATCATCTCTTCCCAAATATCTAATTCCAAATAACATTTAGAGTGGATCACATATATTTACTACCTGTCCTAATGTAAGAGTTTGTATTTTAACTAATAATCTTAGATTACTGAATGCTGACATTATTAAAACAAGGCAAATCTATATTCTAAACTAACAAATTTCATTAGCATAACACCAGAGTTATAGACTTCAGAGCACAAGGACTACCCAAATTAAAGCTATGGACCCATTTTTGGTAACTATGAAACTTTCATGAAAACAGAAGAGAAAATATCTCAAGAGATCCTTCACTGACACTTTGCAAATCATGGATAACCAGATGCAAGAAAAAATGAAAGAGAGAAGAGAGATACATAATGTATCTTTATCATCATAAAGTATGACAGGGGACTAAATTATGGGGTACTAAACAATAATCAAAGCACAAAGAGATGAGACAGGGAGAAAAGGTCTACAATGCTGGTAATTTCATCAAGGATGGCTTCATAAAGGAAATTCCTTCCTAAAGGAATCTCACCAAGGATGGCTTCATAAATTCAATTTGAGAAGTCTCAATCTGATGGATAAGTAGTCAAATATTATGTGAGAAGCAGGAGAAAAAAGAATAGTGACAGAGCCCCAAAAGTGAAGTAAATGATAGGCATAAAAGTTATGAATAATTTCTATTTTTATTGTACATCTAATATTCCAAGTACTCCCCTACATATTTTTGAATAGGAGGGCAGAATGTGACCCAATGAATACTGCCTGAAGTTATATATTCTACTTCTAAAATAAATTATATCATCTGTAAGATATAATAAAATCATATTCAGCAAGCAGATATTAAGTGGCTGATTTGCACAATATTCCATGCTAGAAGCTGTGACCAATACAAAGGAGAACAAGACATCAAGCATGTCCCTACCCAGTTTGACATATGTATACATTATAATAAAAGGCACAGTGGGGTAGATGCAAAATAAAACTATGTCCTAGGATTTACAGAACAAACAAATAAAATAAGCTCCTATCATTAATATTTTATAATACCACTGTCATGTCTTCAATCCTTTTTATGTTCTTTTCCAATTTGTACATTATATCTTGGATAAAATGAACATGGAGTATAACAGCCCTTTTTTCTTTTTTTTTATTAAGACCATTAGGCCTTCTTAAGAATTATGGAAACCTTGGTGCTTTGCAACGCCCCCAGGCACATAGGTTACCAAAACCTCCCAAAAACCTAATTTAGGCACTTGGAAAACCCTGGCACAGTGAACCACAACACAACTGTTCATTAGGAAGGAAGACAAAGGACAACTGTCAAACACAGTAGATGACAACCATCTATTCTTTTGTTCAAGCAGAACCCTTCAATCCAGTCGTGACCTTCTCTTCCAGCAAAATATTTTCTATCTCTAAAAAGAATGGGATAGGAAAAACAACAGGTTATAAAAACCACGGTTGCCTCACTGGTTCTTCTTACTTGATTCCTAGTCTTCACTTATTCCTGGATCATGAAAATGCTCGAAAACAGTCACTGACAGGATCCATTACTAGTATTTTGACCACATCAGGAAGGAAGGATACCACAAGAGTAAGTACTAGTAATTTTCAATAGAGGCTTTTGAAAAGACTCAGACTCAGTTCTTTTAACTTTGGATTTTTCAAGTTAATAAAAAAATTTCAGGCACTCTGATAGGATGAATTTCTGATATGCCTTTCATGAAAGTGTGGTCACTGATGCTGTTTGTATATATTTGGTATATTTGGTATATGTGGTAGGATATGATAAAGAATTCATTAAGCCCTATTTAGAAAAGCCAGGCCTCCTCTAATAGGTATTTCTAGACTTTTCTTCCAAACTTTTGATGTCAAATAACATTCACTCACTTGACCATAGGCTTAAATTAACTGAATGTTTGTCTTAACATATGGCTGAATATTGTGGTTCATATTATTTCTACTCAGAAATTTAACTACATCTATTATAGATGGAAAGAGTAAATTTTTTAAAATACTAACTGTGTAATTCTCTTACTCCATTATTCTTTTCACAGTTAATTAATTTCCCAGAGAAACACATACAACTAACAAAAAAAAGACCAAATTAGAGACGTTCCTCCCACAAAAAAAAGCTTTCTCTTCTTTCTTGTGGAGTTTTTGGAGAAAAATATACTATTTTTAGATTGTCCGCAATAATATAACAGATGCTTTGGAGTCAGAAAATCATGTTTTCAAATCCTAGCTTTGTCACTTACTGGCTTTGAGAGCTCAGACGAGTTGCTTAAACTTTTTCTTAGTATCTCTATCTATAAATGAAGATAATTTTATCTACTTCCTAGAGTTCTTTCTAGAATTAAGTGACCAATGCAAATAAAACATGAGCCCATTTCTTAGAACAGCTCAGTAAACGGTAGCTATTCAGTAAATGGTGGACCTGTTTTCAAGACCTGTCATCAAATCCTGGATATATTTTGTGTTCTCAGGACATACTGCACTAATGGGTCAGAAATCATCATTGGCTCTCAAATCCTTTAACTCTCATATCCCATGACTTCATAAAGTGAATTCTCAATACAATGAAAGATCTGATTTAATCATATTAACTCTTATAGTATAAGAGTTGACAGTAGTAGAGGAAGTGGTAACTTAATAATACAAAAATTAACTAAATCCATGAATATTTATATTCAATGCTGAAATGCAGTTTGAAGCGCCATTTGAATAATGATGATATTCTGAAAAATCAAAATGGTTCAATATTGCTATTTTCTCTTCTACATACTTAGTCATTTTTTAAAATTTTAAATTATAAAACAGCCTATTTTCTAAGAATGCAAATGTATTATTCAATGTAACATGAATTAAAACTAAAATATTATGTCTTGGCATTAATATTTTGCCTCCTTAAGAGATTTCAAATGATTTCCTCATGACTCTTAAAAATTTCCTCTACAAGAAATAGTTGTATTGATAATAATAATTTGTCAGGTATATAGCTGCTATCTAGACAACTAAAAATGAGCAATCCTTGTTCTTTCAGGGAGCAGATGGGAAGAATGAAAGGGCTCTACTTGACCCTGGGCCTCTTGGCACTCACAACCTGCTTCTCAGTAAGTACCACTGAGTCCAGTCTGCTTTCATATATGATTTAAAGACATTAATATGCACTTTAAAGCTATTAGTATGTAACCCAAATTTTTATATGTACTAAGCAGCTATATTTTTCCTTTGGAGGCTGAAATAAACCACTGTAAAAATCATTCATTCAACAACAAACAATTATTGAGCCTCCACCAAGTACTACATACTATTCTAGACACTGGGATACAGTAGTAAGCAAAATAAACAATGAATAAATACATGATATGTTAGTGGTAATAAATGTTAAGGAGAAAAAATTAAGAAAGGACAGGTGGTATACATGGGAATCAGTCTAAATTTTTTTTGGTTAGATAGCCAGGGAACACCTCTGAAAAGATGACTAAAAACATGATTTTAAAGGAAATAGCTGAGGGAACAAGTGAAAGTGTGCCTGGTGTTTTCAAAGAACAACAAGGAAGCCCATATGACTGGAGTTGAGTTAGTGAGAGGAAAATTACCAGAAAGGTAATGGAAGCTAGATCACATAATGCCTTAGAGGTCATAGTAAAAAGTCTAACTTTTACTCAGTGAAATCAACAGACACTGGAGGGTGTCAAGTGAAGGTATGATATGATTTGTTTTATCTTTTAAACATACTGGATGCTGTGTTGAGAATAACCTATATTTTGTATCGATCTGACTTATGTTTTAAGCAGACTAGTTATTATGTTGAGAATTAACTACAGGAAGATATGACTAGAAATAAGATGACTAGGCAGTTACTGCAGTGAAGGATGCTGTTGGCTTAGGGCACAGTGGTAGCAGTAGAGATGACTAGAAGTCATCAAATCCTGGATATATTTTGAAGTAGAGCCAACAGGATGGATTGGGTGGGAGGCATGAGAGAAAAGCCGTTTGACTCTAAAGTCTTATCCTAAACAACTAGAAGGTAGAAGTTGCCATCAACTTAGATGGGGAAAGCTTTCCCCAGAAACTTGCAAAAGTTTTGGAGGTCAGAAGTTCAGTTTTGATGTAATCATTATGAAACTGTTATTAAACAATTCAAGTAGAAGAGCCCCTGGGTGGCACACGCAGTTGATTGTCTGACTCGGTTTCTGCTCAGGTCATGATCTCCGGGTTGTGGGATCAAGCTCTGAGTCAGACGCTGAGCTCAGTGAGGAGTCTGCTGCAGTTTCTCTCTCTCCCTCTTCCTCTATCCCTCCCCGTGCTCACTCATGCATGCGTGTGCTCTCTCTCTCAAATAAATAAATCTTTTAAAATAAATAAATAAAAAATAAACAATTCAAGTAGAGATTTCAAGGAAACAGTTGGATGGATGATTCTGAGTTCAGGGAAAAGACCAGGAGGATATTATAAATTTGTGTGGCATGAGATTAAATGAGCTGACCAAAGGAGTATAGATAGAGAAGACAAGAGCCCCCAAGAATGAACCACAGGCCTTACAAAATTAAGACATCAGAGAAAAAGAAAGAACCATGCCTTAGAAAATTTAAGAGTGTTAGTATTCATGAAGCCAACTTAAAAAAACAAAAAGTATTCCCAAAAGGAGTGACCAGCTGTGTCAAAGGCGGTAACAGATCAAATAAAATGAAGACTATGAATTGACCACTGGATTTAGCTACATAGAGGTTATTGGTTATCTTGAAAACAATGACTTCTGTGAAAGAGTAAGGATAAAATATTGAAGGGAGTTTAAGAGAGAAGTGCATCTGGAGTAAGAATAATTAACTCTTTCCAGGTGTTTTTCTGCAAAGGAATGTGTTATAACTGGTGGGGAAAGTAAGTCAAGAAATATGTTTTTACTATAGAGAACAAACTGATGATTACCAAAGCGGGGGTAGGTAGGGGGATGGGTAAAATAGGTGATGGGGATTAAAGAGTACACTTGTCATGATGAGCACTAGGTGAAGTATGGAACTGTTGAAGCACTATATTGTATACCTGAAACTAATATAGTATTTTAATATATTATAGGAATTAAAATTTTTTAAAAAACCACAGGGGTGCCTGGGTGGCTCAGTTGGTTAAGCATCTACCTTTGACTCAGGTCATGATCCCAGAGTCCTGGGATGGAGCCCAGGGGGCATCAGGCTCCCTGCTCAGTGGGGAATCTAATTCTCCCTCTCACTCTGCCCCTCCCCCCTCCGCTCATGTTCTCTCTCTAATAAATAAAATCTTTAAAAAATAAATAAAATTAAAAAATAAAAAGCCACACAATAAATATTATTTTCCAAAAATAAAAGAAGTATGTTTTTATGCTGATAGAAACGTTTTTTGGAGGAGCAAAATATTGATGCAGGGTAACTGCAAGAGCAACATCTTTGAGTAGGAAATAGGGAGTAGGAATTAGAGCACAAGTGGATTACTTTTACGTAGAGCAGATTTACCTCTTTGGTGACAAGTGGAAAGATGAGAGTAGATGCGTGCACATGTTGGTAGGAGAGTAGATATTGTGGAAGTTTGAAGAAGTTTTCCTGATTGTTCAGTTTTCTCAGGAAAGGAGGAAGCAAGGTAACCTATCAGGTGAGAATAAGAATGGAAGAGGTTTGGGAGAGTCTTAGGAAAGAAAACAGGGTAAGAATTAACTCTACAGAAAAAGTAGAGGAGTGAGGGACTTAGGGATTTGTCATTATCCAGCAGAATGGAATGCTCACCTAGGGAATGCACATAGATGGGAAAGAGGAGAGGTCCAGGGTCACTCCACCATGCACACAGGCAATGTTTAACTAGATTTACCAGGTGTTCACCACTTTCTTTGCCCAATATAATCATAAGGCATAGAATTTTAGGATGAAACTTTTCTTTTAGCAAAGCACTGATTTCTGTTGTTAATGGAAACAACAAATGGAAAATTCACCTTCATTCTTAAGGGAATCTGTCTTTTCTTTTATCATTTTCAGGCTATTTTTATGATTTTCTCTTTGGTTTTTGATGTTCTACAGTTTCACTATAATGTATAAGGAGAGATTTCATTTTGTGCATTTATTTGGTATCAGGCTTCTTAAATCTGTGGGTTGGTGTCTTTTAGCAGTTCTAGAAAATTCCCAACTGTTATCCCTTAAAATAATACCTCTATCACATTCCAAGAAAGTTATGTTAGCCTAGTCCTTGTCACTCCATCTTCCATTTTAACACTTTTTATATTGTTCATTTATTTGCTCTCTGTGCTGCATTCTGGATAACTTCTTCATATTCCCGTTTTCTCTTGAGTTGCACCTAATCTGTAGTTAAATATGGATATATTTAAATGAGTTCTTTGATTCAATTACTAGGTTTCTTTTTTCCTTTCTAGAAGATAATTTGCTTCTTTTTAAAATTTACCTTATTGTTTTCATGGTATTTTGTTCCTGTACATGTTTTCAAGATATATCTTTAAATTTTTGTCAGATAATCCCATTATCTGAAGTCCTTTGAAGGTATAATTTAGCTGTTATTGTTTCTGCTGATTATCATTGATGTGCCTTGTTTCCACGTGAAGTCAATTATTTTTGACTATGGGCTTCTCATTCTTTGAGGCCTGGAATGGAGGTGAGTTCCTCCAGAAATGAAATCTATATATGCTTCTGCTAGGTGCCTGCTAAGTCTGAAATCACTCTAAATTCTTACCTTAAAGCTTCTTACATTATGCAGGATGTGAACTGAAGCTACAAAACCAAGAGAGTGACAACTTGTTTTCCAAATTCTCAGTATCAATATTCTCTTCTTTAGTCAGCACTCAATTTCCAATAAGCTGATTTTTCTTGCTATATTTTCTTAAACTTTGTCCATGCTGATACAATTGCCATTTCATAATATGTTTTATGTCAGGGCAGAATAATCATTCAAAAAAATGTATTTATTTCTACTTTTCTTTCAAAATATCAAGTGTTTTATTTTCTGTAAAATATTTATTTAGTCTGTCAAAAATAATTAGCTCTTTGTCTACTCATCCTACCACTCAGTATTTTGTTCACAACATTTGCCCTTTATTTCTGCAATCTCCCTTTCTCATTACCCTAGTATAGTGTCTCCTACAATATACACACTATAAATAAGACAGCCACCAGAACCTAAAGGTACCCATCCTCTAGTGATAAAGAAAGGAACAGTTATAATGATTATGTTGCAACGTGTCTACCTTATATTCAAAGAAAATTCCAGGGACACCAACACCAGTGATTGCTCTAGCATTTCACATATTTACCCTTACTCACTATTTACTACCTCTCCTCAGACCATGTGTTACCACATCTGCAGAGGCTTGAAAAACTGGTTCAGAGTTGACAGAATGAAATTAACCAAAAAGAAATTAATAATAGCAGCCGGCTTTTGTGGGCTCTTACTATATGCCTACTATATATTAACTAATTAAATTTTTATTTCACTTTTCACAAGAACCTTAAAAATAGGTACTATTATTATAATTTCACAATGTATATATTATAAACCAAATCATAGATTGGTTAAAAAGAAAGTGCCCCAAGGTTACGTAGCTGGTTAGTGTCAAAACCACAATACTGAAACAAGTCCACGTGATTCCAAAGTCTGTGCTTTTACATATTAACATATATAGTACTGTGTCTCCCAGTAATAAATTGTTCTCCATTTCAGTTTTTCAAAGCCAACTTGAAAAGAATGTAAGAAACATCATAAACTAAAATCAATTTTTTAAAAAATACATAGGAACTTAAAGTTGACTACAAATCACTTTAGTTACACTAGTCAATAGTGAGTCAATAGTGTAGGCAGCTATTCAAACAAGTAAAGTGAACTGAGCCTGCACCAACAGGGCAGCTGAGGCCTACACTAATTAAAACACACCCACCTCACAGGGCTGTGATATTAGAAGATGATTTGATAACAGAGGTGCTGAGAGAGGATCCTGGTTTATAACAAACACTCAGTAAACACTAGCTTCAATATAAAAATAAAATAATAAAATTCAGGAACATATTAATGGAGAACACTGAAAAAACGGAAAATATTCAGTAGAAAAAATTCAAGCAGGTGAATGATTTGAAAATTGTTTTTATATGGCAATGGAATGGTAAGGAAACTAGTGATATTTAGGATGAAGGAGAAAAGTCTTAAGGTGGTTGTAATGCAAACTGTCAAATACTTATTCAATCAATAAATATTTTTGTGGCCTTTTTATGAAAGACACTATAATTAGCAAGGAAACAAAGAATAAATAATGTATAATTTCTGGCTGTAAGGGACTACATTTCAGTGGGGTAAAAAATGATATATACAAATAAGTAATTGTATATCAATGCAAAATAGAATAGATGCCACACTCAAAACTAGAAATCACTTTCAGCAAGAAGCAGCAGGTAGTACCTATAGTATCAAAGGATGTGTAGGATTTCTGACAAGCAAAGATGTGAACCAAGGGTTTTCGAGCTCAGACAATCACCAAAACAACATACAGAACTAGTAAATCAGGTCAAAAATTAAGCAAACATAATGCAGAATTTAAAAGTTCCAATTACAGACTTGGATCAAATCATAAAGAGGTAGAAATAATCGATTCAGTACCCTAAGAAAATTCAAAAATATTAATTCAACAAAAACTATTGAGTTGGAGGATGGGAGTGTTTCATAGCAAAACTGCAAAGATTAGAGGAAGTTTTCATGAAGATAAATTACTAAGTTGTCTGGAGGATGTGCCAAGAAAGGTTAAAGAGGAAGTAGTAGAGAAAAATTTTTTGGAAAGCTATTGTACAATAGAGGCTCTTTTTAGAAATATGAATATATACTACTTTTTAAATATATAAAGCATATTTCTATTTATATATTCTCCAGTAAGCATATACTGAGCACCTAAAAGGTACCGGTCCCTTAACTAATGGCTCTGAATATAATTTGCTTTAGTCCCTCTATGAATTGGAAGCATTACAGTCGAATATAAGACTCAAGAGTTTCACATTCTACTCCATAGCATCAGTCAGGGGTACAAGATGTGGCAAGTTCTGTGACTCTGTGCTGGTAGCCACGATGTGATATCTGGAGCATCCTCCTAAACCAAAGTTCTATTCCCAATACAGCAGTTGTCTCAGAAAAAAAAGTTTTCCCTATCATCCAATAATAACAGAATTTTAGCAATGCATAAAGAAAGCTTACTCACTCAAGATTTTGAACCCATGAAATTTTAAATGAGGGTTATTTATGCTAAATGCTTTTCCTCTTTTTTTTTTCCTGTAGACAAGTACAACACAAGAGAGACAAAATAGGCTGAAAAATAGACGACAAGTGAATCCATCCGCACAAGCATCATCTTCACCTCAGCAAGTACTTTTCTTGAGGAAAAGTGGTAGGATTCCCACTCAGCTAAATCCATCTGCACAACAAAGATCTGGAGACTCTCAAGCTCATTTAAATCCCACTGGTCCAAAGAGATCTCCAAAGATAAAATCTAGTCAAAGCTCTGCTACACAACAAAATAACTGACAACCCTCAAATTATCTGAATTTTCCAGTTAAACCAATATCTAGAACTACCAAGTCTGATGCAGATAAACCTGCTCAAAAGTTAATTAAAAGTAATAAACCTCTCACGGATACCTACACTCATTCAAAATTAGATCAACCCAAATTTCCTTCATCTCAAAAAAATGTTAAGCCCAAAACTAAGCTAAACCTATTAAGTAACCCAAGAATACCTAGCCAACCAAAATCTCAGTCAAAAACACCTGAACAGGGGTGCCTGGGTGGCTCAGATGGTTAAGCATCTGCCTTCGGCTCAGGTCATGATCCCAGGGACCTGGGATCGAGCCCTGCATCGGGCTCCCTGCTCAGTGCGGAGCCTGCTTCTCCCTCTCCCGCTGCCATTCCCTCCACTTGTGCTCTCTGGCTCTGTCTATCTCTCTGTCAAATAAATAAATAAAATCTTAAAAAAAAAAAAATCTGAACAAAATCAAAATAAACACACAAAAGAACAGCGTGTTATAAAGAGATATTACCTAAGTGGGACTAAAACCATCAAATAAGCCAAACAAAAGCTAGTCAGAAATCTGCACATCAAAAAAGCCACCAACTCCAAAATAACATGGATATAACAGCTCACAAAAGACCTAGCAATACCAAATCTTATCTACTCAAAACTCCTAAAATATTACCAAAGCAATCTAAATCTCTTTCCAGTGTAAATAATCAACAGAACTCAGATTTGACGAAGCTATCTGCAGCTTCAACTGGTAAAAGATATAGTCAGCGTCAAATGAGGCAACAAACATTAGGTCCACAGAAAACGTCTGGTAAATCAAAACTTCCAAAAAATAAAACCATGAAGCAACACCCAGTAGTCAAATAAGAACTTCTTTACAAAAGCTAACTAGCCAGAGACAATACAATTTCAATAATTCTCAAACAAAACTCACCCCATTATCAAAGCCTAAGGCAAAATCTGGTGGACAAAACAAATCTAAAGAGACAAAACAACAAACCAGTAAGCTGAGGCCTAAGAAATCTAGGCCTAGAAACCATCAACTTGGTCAATCAAAACCTAATCAGATATCTCTTTCACAAAAAAGGAGCCACCAACCACAAAATAATACAAAATTAACAGCTAACAAAAAATCTAGCACGTTTAAATCTCATACAGGCAAAATACCTAAAAACTTACTAAAGAAATCAAAATCTCCCACAAGTACTATTATTCAGCAGAACACAAGCCAAACCAAAGTATCTTCATTTTTAAGTGATCACCAACAAGCAAAGCCACAGATACCAGTCCAGCAAAAAATACCCAGCCAACAAAAACTTCAGAAGAATACAGTTATTAAACAACAACATCAAGTAAAAAATCCTACAAAAAAGCAAAACGACCAGAGGAAAGGCCATTTCAACACTACTGAAATAAGAAAGACTACACGTTCTAAACTAAAAACAAAAGCAAATGGACAAAAAAGATTAGTGATAGCCAAGCCTGGACCTCATTCATATGGTCAACCTAATTCTCATCAAAAATCTCCTGTGCCACAAAGTAGCCAACAAACACAAAGCCCCAGGAATTCAACAGCTCTCCAAAAATTTAAAAGAACCAAATTTCACCAAAGTAAAACTGCTAAAGAATTAGCAAAGAGATTCCAATCTCATTCCATTACCAATGTTCAACAAAACTCAAAACAGTCCAAACCATCTACATCTTCAACTGGCAAGAAAACTGGTCGACGCCAACCTAAACTACAAAAAATAGTTGATCAATCAAAACTTCATAAAAATATAACCATCAAGCACCAATCCAGTCAAACAAAAACTCCAGTACAAAAGCAAACCAACCAGAGAAAACATTTCATTATTTCTGAAATCAACAAACTACAATCTCAAAACCTAAGGCTAGAGCGAATAGAAACAACAGAAATAAGAAGGTAAAGCAGAAAACTGGTCAACATAAACCTCACCCAACTGGACCCAGACATCACCAACCTGGTCAACCCAAGCCTGGTCAAAAAAATTACATACAAAATGTCAACCATCTCCCAAATTACATGAATTCAACAGCTCCCCAAAAAATTAACAAAACCAAATCTCGGCAAGGAAAAACAGTTAAAAAATTTCCAAGAAAACCTAAACTTCACTTTATAACCAAAGTTCAGCAAAATCCAAAAAGATCTAATTCACCTGCAGTTTTAGGTGATAAAGGAGATGGCCAGCACCAAACTAAACCACAAGCAGTAGGTTCACATAAAATATATAAGACTATACAAAAGAAAATTTACCAAAGGAAATACCATCTAAACGCTGCTAAACAATCTGGAAAGTCAAAACCTGTTGCAAACAGACCAAAGAGAACCAAAAAGGTAAAAAAACAACCTGGCCAACAGAGACCTGTGTGTAAACACTGTCCATCTGGCCAATCAAGACCTCTTCAAAAATCTCCTGTGCAACAAAACAGCTACCAACTCTCAAATCATAGAAACCCATCAGCTCTTAAAAAACCTAGAATTATCAAATAGTAGCCAGGCAAAACTACTAAAAAGTTATCAAGGAAACCTAAACCTTCCTGTGGGACCAAATTTCAACAAAAGCCAAAAGTACCCAAACTACCTCCAATTCCAAATGGTCCAAGAAAAGGTCATAGTCAAACCAAACCACAACCATTAAGTCCCAAGAAAACATCCAGCCAAGCAAAACTTCATAAAAATCCAACCATAAAGCAACAAACAAATCAAGTAAAAACTGGTCCAAATATTCCCAAACATCATCAGACTGGGCCCTCAGGGCATCATTTGAGTAAACCTATAAGAAAACAATCTGGCCAAAGAAAACCTAAGGCAAAAGCAATCATGCAAAAGAAAAGCAGCAAGGCAAAGAATCCACCCTGTTATTCAAGACCTCCTCAACCAGGCCCTTGGTTTCATCTCCCTGGTCAATCAATACCTAGACCAAAGGTGCCTTCACTCTGGCATCCTGCTATACAAAAACAATATCCCAACCCACTTTATCTTCATCTATATAAACCCATCCAACACCCTGGCTCACACAAACATTGTGGAAAGCAACCAGGTAAAAAGCCCCAACTTTGCCCATACAAACCTGGTCAAAAGCCAGCATTGAAACCTAAACCTGGATATCAGCAGCAGCATCCAGGGGTACTTCCTACCATACAACCTGGAAAGTTGCCAACAACTTCTAAAACCCAACAACCCAACAACCCAACAACCTCTAAAGCTGTATCCTCAGGACCGTTTTTAGTGACCACCAAGGCTTCTGCAGCCATTCCATATGTATCAACTAGCAGAAAGCCCACCACAAACTCACTGGCCTCTATCACCAAATCTTCCCTAACTTCTAATCCAACAGCTACAGCTACAAAATCCACTATTTCCACCAAACCTGTGATTAATACTCCCAAATCCTCCACAACTGCCCAGTCAGCAGCCCCTACCATCAAATCTTCCAGCACTAATAAACCTTCTACAACCATCACTATACCTACTACCACAACCAGTTATCTCCTCCACCAAATCCATCACCAACTCTAATCCTGCTGCCTTCACAACCAAATCCACCACAACTTTAAAACCTGTGATTTTTACTACAAAAATGACCACCTCTACCAAGCCTGAAGCACCCACCACCAAACTTACTACCACCATTAATACTGTAGCTGACACCAGTTCATCTGACACTAGAGCACCAAAACCAACTGAAATTCCTAGTTTCTCTTCCACCAGCCCTACTACTATAAAATCTGCCCAAATGACCAAATCTGTGGTGAAAACCACTAAAGCCCTTCCTACTACCACCAAAGTCATCAAGCCAACCAGCTCAATATCCATCAACACAAGAACAACTCCTGCTTCTAATTTCTCAACAATTGTGACAAAAACTACATCTCCTCTCACAAAATCAGTTTCCCAGTCTATATTAACCACCACTATACCTCCTACTACCACTGCTTCAACTGCCAGCACAGTGAGTCTGTCTTCAGTCACTGCTACCACTTTGGCCGGAAGCACCTTAAGAGCTGTGGATACTACAAAGATGCCATCCACAACCACAGCCTCTCTCTCTACAGCATCACCAAGAAACACATGCCACCACAGCTGCCCCTACCACATCTGCTCCCAAAGTTACTTCACCTCCTCTTCCCACAAAGGGTGCTCCCAGCAAAGCAGGTCTCTCTATCACATCTGTTGCTTTAACCACTCTTGCTCCCTCTACCCCTTCTTCTTCACCGGCTTCTACCTCCATCACCAAATCATCTCTCTCCCCTACGTCTGCTGCCACCAATCCCACATCCACTGCTGAGGACACTACAACTCCTATGACCACAGCACAGGTTTTCACCAGCACCCCTGCTGCTATTACATCTATTTCTACATTTTCATGGACAACCACCTCTACACCTATGGGTTTAGAGACTGGTAACACTACCTCTGATACTACAGCCACAGCTACCATGAAAACTACTGCTTCTCTTTCTACAACCACAGATGCTCAGTCCACCACACCTGCTGCCCTAGGCACAACAATATCCACAGTGATCACCCCTGAAACAACCGCAGATCTTACTTCCACCACTACCACTATCCCTGATATATTGCAGTTGACTACCAGAACAGATGCCACAGCTTCATTCACTGACACTACCCTGGTCACTGCAGATGATTCATCAACATCTGACTCTAGCACATCTGATGACACTACATTTGATTATGAACCTGACCCTACTGACTTCACCTCTGCTACTTCCTATACATCACCTGCCATCACAGAGTCCTCCACCTCCAAAGCTGTTCCCTTGGCCACACCCACTGCTACTACAGCTGTTCCTACTGCTCTTCCTACAACCACCTCTACTACTATCACAGATCTTGTCACCAGCCTGCCTGCTGCCTCGGATACTTCCACTCCTTCCAGCACCACTCAAGCTGCCACTTCCACAGCTGTGCTTCCAACCACAGCCGCTGCCACCACTATCTCTGGTGTCACTAGTCGATCAGCTTCATCTACCTCACTTGGAGCAACAGCATCCACAAGTATGACCTCTGCTGCCACTAATATGCTTGCCATGACCACAGAGGCTCCTACCACAGCTTCTTCCACAGTCACTCCCTCCTCTGCTGCTTCTGTCACCACAAAAGCTGCCACAAATGTGTCTGCTCCTCTTAGCACCACACAGGTGGCCACAGCTACAGCCCTCCTCCCCATCTCATCCACTGAAGCCACCAGCACCTCTCTTGCTATCACAACCACTGCTGTTCTTGACAGTTCCCCTCAGGCTGCTGCTATCACCTCTCCAACCCCACTCCTGCTCCTTCCACCCCAGGTGCCTCCACTCCGGCTGCCACCAGCACTTTATCAGCTTCCTCCAGGTCTTCTAGCACTTGGCCAGCTTCCATCACATCTCCTGCCCTCAGTTCATCAATATCCACTGCGACCACAGTTGAAATCACTATGAATCCTATTTCCACTACTTCATCTGACTCCTCTGCTCTTCACTCGACTACCATAGAAGATACCACAACTTTTTATACTGACACTGTACCAAGTACCCTGCTCACCACAGATGATACGGCAACACTGAGCCCTGGCATATTTGAGGACACTACTACTGACTATGACCTTGACACTACCGCTGCTGCCTCTGTCACCACTCTTCCTGCCACAATCTCTTCAGCTCCTTCTACCACCTCAGAGCCCAGCACCACCATTGATGATCACTCCAGCTCACCTGCTGCCACAACCATTTCTTTTCCCTCTTCCACTAAACAGTCTGTCACTACTAGTTCTGCCATCACCACAGCTGCCACAGCCATGTTTGCTCCTGCAACTACCACTGCATCTCTGACCACAAGAGTAGCTGAGGCCACTAATATTTTGGTTTCTTCCACCACACTTGGAGCACCTCCAGCAACATCCACAAGTACCACATCTGTGGCTACCAACATTCCTGCCATGACCACAAAGGATGCCGCCACAGCTGCTTCCACATTGATTTCTACCACAACCACATCTGCTCCCTTTACCACATCAGCTTCCACCTCTACTTCCTCTGCCACCTCCAACACCACCCCTCCTAACACAGCCACTTCTGTCTCATCTACCACAGCCAGGATATTATCCTCTGCTACCAGAACATCATTTACAACCACAACAACTTCTGCTCCTTCTTCCACCACTCAGGCTGACACCACCACTTCTGCCACCACCACACTTGCCTCTACCACTCTCCCCACAGCCACCTCTGCATTGACTTCCAATAAGTCCATCACCTCCACAGCAGTCTCCTCCTCATCACCTGCTACCATCACCACAAGTACTCCTGCCCTTCCCAGCACCTCACAAAGTGCCACTACCATGGCTCCTCCTGCCAGCTCAACCATTACAGCCACCAGCACAGCTCCAACCAGCTCAGCTATTTCTTCTTCCTCATCTACCACACAGTCTGTCTCTACAAGTTCTGCTGCCACAACTGTCCCTACCACACCCACTACTATAACTGCCCCTGTCACAAATGTTGCCAACTCCACAGCTGAAGTCAGTTCCTCATCTGCTGCCACTATCACACCTGTTACAACAAGCACATCTGCTCCTTCTGCTTCCACACAGCCAGCCACCAATACAGCTGTGTTCCCTCCTCTGCTATGAGCTCCATCCCTGCCACTACAACCATTTCCTCCTCAACCACCACTAGGCTGACACCACCACTTCTACCACCACCACACTTGCCTCTACCACTCTCCCCATCACCACCTCCAGGCTGACTACCACTGAGCCTGTTACCTCCACAGCGGTCTCCTCCTTATCACCTGCTACCATCACAAGTACTCCTGCCCTCCCCAGCACCTCACAAAGTGCCACTAGCACAGCTCTTTCTACCAGCTTATCTGCTGCAGCCACCAGCACAGCCCTGACTGCTCTGACCGTATCTTCTTCCTCACCCACACAGACTACTACTACTACTACTACTTCTGCTGCCACAACTGTCCCTACCACACCTGCTCCCACAACCACCATTGTCACCAGAGAGGCAAGCACCACAGCTAGTCTCTTTTCTACATCAGCTGCCACTACATTTTCTGAGACCTCTTCCCCTACCACTGGGGAATTTCCCCCAGCATCTACAAGCACTATACACACTGCTACTCACAGCACCATGGTTACTGCAGCTAATCCTACCACACCAGCCTCTACAACCACTCCTACCATTTCTACAGACACACAGGCTGCCACTGCCACGCCTGGTCTCACCACCGGTTCTGCTGTTATGAGCACCACACCTAGAGCCACAATGACTTCAGTTCTCCTGACCACCACCTCTGGCGCTTCAACCACTCCTTTCTTTAGTATCTTACCAGCCCCCACCATGCCTGTTGCCACTACAGCAGCAACCACAGCAGCACCCTACATCACTTCATCTGATGCATCCAATACACCTGTTTCCACCAAAGAGATCATTTCTGACACCCCCAACACTCCTTTCCCCACTACCACTTCTGCTTCCTCCACACTTGATGACACTGCCCCTCCTGACACCGCAACTCCAACTATTATGACAACCAATATTGTCATCACAGCTGATGACACTTCAACACTTACCCCTAGCACATTTTATGAAACTACACTTGATGGTAATGATGGCACCACTGAGAATAACACAGATGAACCCACATCAGATGATTTTTACAGAAAGTGAGGCTCAAAATTAGTCATCTTCTATAGCCCCCCTACTTAGACCATGATTTACATGGGTTGAATTTCTGAACCAAATTTAACCTGAGACTAAAATCTTAAACCTACTACTCTTTCAAGCATACTAAATCTTCTTCTAGTTAAAAATATTTTCATTTCTATTCTTAATATTTAAAGGAAACTTAAATATCATCAGTGTATTTCATTGCAGTACACAATCATTTCTATTGCCTATGAAATTAAGATTTATCTTTAAATAGTACAAATTATGATCACTTTTTCCTAAAATCTATACCCAAAAGAAAGATTTAAAGAAATTACACTTAAACATTAATGGTGCATGTTTTGGTGGATGAATTATAGATGCTTCAGGACTGAGACAGAATGGAATCATATTTGACCAAAGAAATCCCTTTAGACAAACACCCTAAACAACACCTCTCCCTAAACTTACCCAGTTCTCCATATTACCCAGTGAGTTCTACAAATGTGCTCTGGACTTGATAAATACCTACACATACACACATGTAAATCTTTAAGAAATATAAACAACCCTAAAGTAATCAAACTGCAAGTAAGACAATTTATGAAGAAAAGTTAATAAGTAATTACTTGCCAGTTATTAGTACCGCAAAGAGATCCAAATTAAAAGAGTCTTTATCCATTAAAGGTGCAATAACAACGTGTAAATGAATCAAAAGGATCCAGCATCACTGTTTGAAAATCAATACTGACCACAGGAAATGTAGAATACAAGCAATCTGAGCTCCCATTCACATGAGACTGGGCATAAACATGCACATGGCTGCTGTTTACACTGTGTTCATTTGAGTGATGAGATTAAAATGTTATCCAGAAAGAATAAGCTAGAAGCAATAAAAATTTAATGAAGATTAAAACTAATGTGAGAACATTGAAAATACATTATTAGTGATATTTTTACTTCCAACAGTATTTGGACTCTGAAAAGATAATTTTTAAAAGATAATTTGTAGTTTTGAGGTAGACCAGGCACAGATTAGACATTCGTTAATCAAAATTATGAAATGGATAAAGGTAAAGGTAACTTTTACAAGGTAATGATAAAATGCTAAAATGAATTAAATGATTTACATGAGAAAATTTGATAGAGTATATTATTCTTTACCCTACAAATGTGTTTCTAAGAAGACTTATGAAAGCTGATTATTTTTAGTTAAATCATATTAAAAGCACTAAAAATACCTAGTATATAGTATCTTTTAAATTATAATACTTATAATAAGAAAAAAAGCTTTTTTTTTAATTTTATTTTATTATGTTATGTTAGTCACCATACATCATTAGTTTTTGATGTAGTGATCCACGATTCATTGTTTTCATATAACACCCAGTGCTCCATGCAGTACGTGCCCTCCTTAATACCTATCACTAAGCAAACCCATCCCCCCCCCCCCCGCCCTCTAAAACCCTCAGTTTGTTTCTCGGAGTCCATAGTCTCTCATGGTTCATCTCCCCATCTGATTTCCCCCCCTTCATTTCTCCCCTTCCTTCTCCTAATGTCCTCCATGCTATCCTTTATGTTCCACAAATAAGTGAAACCATATGATAATTGACTTTCTCTGCTTGACTTATTTCACTTAGTATAATCTCCTCCAGTCCCATCCATGTTGATGCAAAAGTTGGGTATTCATCCCTTCTGATGGCTGAGTAATATTTCATTGTATACATGGACCACATCTTCTTTATCCATTCATCTGTTGAAGGGCATCTCGGCTCTTTCCACAGTTCGGCTATTGTGAACATTGCTGCTATGAACATTGGGGTGCATATGGCCCTTCTTTTCACTACATCTGTGTCTTTGGTGTAAATAACCAGTAGTGCAATTGCTGGGTCATAGGGTAGCTCTATTTTTAATTTTCTGAGGAACCTCCACACTGTTTTCCAAAGTGGCTGTACCAACTTGCATTCCCACCAACAGTATAAGAGGGTTCCCCTTTCTCCACAACCTCTCCAACACTTGTTGTTTCTTGCCTTGTCAATTTTTGCCATTCTAACTGGTGTAAGGTGGTAGCTCAGTGTGGTTTTGATTTGAATCTCCCTGATGGCTAATGATGATGAATATTTTTTCATGTATCTGTTAGCCATTTGTATGCCTTCTTTGGAGAAGTGTCTGTTCATATCTTTTACCCATTTTTTGACTTGATTATTTGTTTTTTGGGTGTTGAGTTTGAGAAGTTCTTTATAGATCTTGGATATCAGCCCTTTATCTGTAGTGTCATTTGCAAATATCTTCTCCCATTCTGTGGGTTGTCTCTCTGTTTTGTTGACTGTTTCCTTTGCTGTGCAGAAGCTTTTTATCTTGATCAAGTCCTAAAACTTCATTTTTGCTTTTGTTTCACTAGCCTTTGGAGATGTATCTTGAAAGAAGTTGCTGTGGGCGATGTCAAAGAGGTTACTGCCTATGTTCTCCTCTAGGATTTTGATGGATTCCTGTCTCACATTGAGGTCTTTCATTCATTTTGAGTTTATCTTTGTGTATGGAGTTAGAGAATGGTCGAGTTATTCTTCTGTATATAGCTGTCCAATTTTCCCAGCACCATTTATTGAAGAGACTGTCTTTTTTCCATTGGATATTTTTTCCTGCTTTGTTGAAGATTATTTGACCATAGAGTTGAGGGTCCATATCTGGGCTCTCTATTCTGTTCCATTGGTCTATATGTCTGTTTGTGTGCAAGTACCATGCTGTCTTGGTGACCACTGCTTTGTAAGCTTTGTAATATAGCTTGAAATCTGGCAATGTGATGCCTATTTGCTTTTCTTTTTGTTTTTCTTTTTCAACAATTTCTTGGCGATTCAGGGTCTTTTCTGATTCCATACAAATTTTAGGATTGTTTGTTCCAGCACTTTGAAAAATGTCATTGGAACTTTGACTGGGATGGCGTTGAAGATAGAGATTGCTCTGGGTAGCGTAGACATTTTAACAATGTTTATTCTTCTGGTCTATGAGCATGGAATGTTTTTTCATCTCTTTGTGTCTTCTTCAATTTCTTTCATTAGTGTTCTGTAGTTCCTAGAGTATAGATCCTTTACCTCTTTGGTTAGGTTTATTCTGAGGTATCTTAATGGTTTTTGGTCTCTTCAGAGTACAACGGAGGGAACATTCCTCAAGTTCATAAAATCCATCTATGAAAAACCCACAGCAAATATCATCCTCAATGGGGAAAAGATGAGAGCCTTCCCCTTAAGACCAGGAACATGTCAAGGATGCCCACTCTCGCCACTATTGTTCAACATAGTACTAGAAGTCCTGGCAACAGCAATCAGACAACAAAAAGAAATAAAAGGTATCCAAATTGGCAAAGAAGAAGTCAAACTCTCTCCCTTCACAGATGATATGATACTTTATGTGGAAAATCCAAAAGACTCCACCCCCAAATTACTAGAACTCATACAGCAATTCAGTAATGTGGCAGGATACAAAATCAATGCGCAGAAATCAATTGCTTTCTTATACACTAACAATGCAACTGTAGAAAGAGAAATTAGAGAAACAATTCCATTTACAATAGCACAAAAAATCACCTTTTTTTTTATCTGCTGGGAAGCTTTGAATTTTTATTCATGGCATTTGCTTAAAGAGTTATCAAGGTGAGTATCAAAAAAATAATCATAAATTCACTCCCAAAGACTATGACTGTGTATCTTTCACAGAGCATACATAACAGCAGCAAGCACTAAAAAATTTACTTCAAAGGGGCACCTGGGTGGCTCAGTTGTTAAGTGTCTGCCTTCTGCTCAGGTCATGATCCCAGGGTCCTGGGATCGAGCCCCGCATCGGGCTCCCTGCTCCGCAGGAAGCCTTCTTCTCCCTCTCCCACCCACCCTGCCTGTGTTCCCTCTCTCACTGTGTCTCTCTCTGTCAAAAAATAAATAAAATCTTTAAAAAAATTTACTTCAAAGCCCTTTATTTAAGCATTATTTAAGTATAATAAAGGTCTTCTTTAATAAGCAATGTATATTAGCATTACCAAACAGAAGTAAATGCCTGCCAATGATGGGAAAGTTGTAACAAAAAAAAAAAACCTCTTTTTTATTTTCTCTAATTAATAAAAGTTTGAAATGACCATTTCTTTCTGTTTGTTGTACATAAAAGAATCTAAGAGCCCCTCCATTTCAATTAAAAGGATATGTATGATAAATTAAGTGCAGTGATTAGATCCAGCAACACATAAAAGAAAGAACTCAGATGCACCTCCAATACTTTTTTTTTTAAGATTACATTTATTTATTTGAGAGAGAGGGCAAGCACGAGCAGGGGGTGGGGCAGAGGGAGAAGCAGACAGCAGGGAGCCTGACAAGGGACTCGATGCCAGGACCCCGGGACCATGACCCGAGGCAAAGTCAGACACTCAACCGACTGAGCTGCCCAGGTACCCGAACCTCCAATACTTTCTTTACATGCTTACAACTCCTCAATCTGGACAGATATTTGAGTAGAATATATACCTGAATATAAGACATTTACCACATTTTCCAGGTGAGAGGACAGCCAAAAGGCTTCTGAAGTTATAAACTAAAATAAATAAACTTCTAAAGATGTAAATGAAATTATCACATCCTACTTAACAATATTTATTTAGTTACAGTTACATATATGTTTAAAATCATACGTTATATAGAAAAAGATATTAATTTTTAAATAATGCTCTTTTCTATTCTCACATTTCATATAATAATTTTCTTCAAACTCTTCAGTTTCACCTTTGATGCACCATGAAATACATCTTATATCATATGCATACGATTTTTAATATTTTAATACTAGTCACTCACCACTAATGTGCCACAACACACAGTTTGAAAAACACTGCCTTAAGAGTTACATTTGAGCTACACTAATGAATTATCCAATGAGCATGGGTCACAAGCCACAAGAGCCATTACCGAGGTGTTGGGAATTTAGTTTTCTGAAAATGAGCTTTCCCCTTTTATTTTTTTATTTTTTTTTAAAGATTTTATTTATTTATTTATTTGAGAGAGAGAGTGAGAGAGAGAAAGAGCACAAGAGGGGGGAGCGGGAGAAGGAGAAGCAGACTCCCTGCTGAGCAGGGAGCCCGATGCGGGACTCGATCCCAGGACTCCAGATCATGACCTGAGCCGAAGGCAGTCGCTTAATCAACTGAGCCACCCAGGCGCCCGAGCTTTCCCCTTTTAATCACCTCTCCTTTCCATTCTAGTTTCTAGTCTTTGAGTGTGAATTGGCAGGGCTGTCCTCCTTTCCTTGATATCCAGTCTCCAGATCTTGGCTAAGCAAACCTGACTCCATTTTTCTCTGGGACGGACCTAGCACTATACCCATCCAACCTATTTTGACCTGGATTCCGATTTCAACATTTTCAATGAAGAATTTTCAACTACTCTTCCGATCCTAACAGCTTCTTTGTCTCACAATTAGTTGTCTCTGGCTGTAAATGGTGCCTGGACTCCAATTAATCCTGCAAAAGCCAAGAGCCTCTTCCCATGTCAAGCCAAGGCAAGTAAACCAATAGAGAAAGAAAGTTCAGGGGAAAAAACATGACCTACTAGAAATTAAGAAATACTCTTTTAAATAACCACTAGGACAAAAAAAAATCAAAACAAAATTAATTACAAATTATCTAGAAAGTTAGGAAGAGTTGAACACTTTGTTCCAAAATCAAAGCTGTTTTATCAAAGAAAAATCTAGCCTTAAATGTTATGTTATTAACAAAAATAAGTAAGACTAGATCAAACTAAAAAGTTTCTACACAGCAAAAGAAACAATCACAAAATAAAAAGGCAACCTACAGATGGGAGAAAATATTTCAAAATCATATATTTGATAAGAGATTAATACCCAAAACATACAAGGAATTCATACAACTCAATAGCAAAAAAAGAAAGACAATCCAATTAAAAAATAGGTAGAGGAACTGAACGTTTTCCAAAGAAGATATACAAATGGCCAACAGGTACATGAAAAGATCCTCGACATCACTAATCATCAGGGAAATGCAAATCAAAATGAGATCTCACCTTATCCCTATTAGGTTATCAAAAAGACAAGAGATAACAAGTGTTGGCAAGGATATAGAGAAAAGCAAACTCTAGTGCACTGTTGGTGGGAATGTAAATTGGTGCAGACATTATGGAAAACAGTGTGGAGGTTCCTCAAAATATTAAAAATACAACTACCATACGATCTAGCAATCACACTTCTGGGTACATATCCAAGGGAATCAAAACCATTATTGTGGGGGGGCGGTGTGTGTATACACATACACAATAGAATATTAGCCAATAAAAAAGGAAATTCTTTCATTTGTGACAACACAGATGAATTTGGAGAACATTATGCTAAGTAAAATAAGCCAGAGAAAGACAAATACTATAAAACAGCACTTACATGTGGAATCTAAAAAAAAAAAAAAAAAAAAAAACCCTAGCTCTTTTCTAAGTGTGGGTTCCCAAGACTCAGCCTAGAGTGGGCAAGGCTAGAGCTTACAAAGTTTACTCATGATATAATGGCTGCTCACCTGCTGCCTGCCAGGAAGTTTGCTAGGTGCTAAAGACACAGAAATTAATCAGAAAGATATGGCCCTGCCTCTTTGGAGCTTATGATCCAGTCAGGAAGTCATCCAGGAAGCAAAGAATTATACAAAGCTTTAATTACGTTGTGATAGTCTAGGAAAGCATGCAACAGTGGATTTAACCTACTCTGGAGCTTTCAGAGAAGGCTTCTCTAAAGAAGTGATATTTAGGCTGAACTTGAACTGGGTAGAAGGAGCTACATAAAACTGAGGGGGAAACAGCCTTACACATATATTGCCCACCTGTCCACCAATTTGAAGGCTTTTCTACACGCAGTTAAAATACCAAGTACAGTGAAGCTCCCAGAGCCACCTGTGAAATCTCCCGTGTCACGCCATGTGAATCAAAAAACTATGGAGGAGCATCTTCTTCCCTCTGGGGGTCACAGAACTATGAGACAATGAAGAATCCCAGGAACCCTCACTCCTTCCAGAGTCTACTGTACAGGACAGAGCTTAACCAGCTATTTTCCATTGCAAACTCAGGCACAGGCAGCAGTATAAATGCAGGGCCACAGTGCCAAACTCTATGACTGAAAGCTAAATTAAACAGTGGTATTCAAACAAGAAAGGAATTCTGGACACAGAGGAAATTAAACACCAGCTTTGGGAGATTGCTCTAATTGACAGAATTACTTCAACTGTGGTTTTGAACATTAGCTAGTCTCCCGGCTAGAAGTCATCCTTCTTGAAGAAAAAGATAAATCATTAGCTAAATAAATAAAACTGGCCATTGTTCTTAAAAAAACATACTAAGCCTTGCTCATTGCTACTTAAAGCATTAAACTTGAACAGTATTAGAAGTATTAAATAGCAATTATTAGCCAATACTAGCTGTTGGTTTTATTTTTATCATAATGTTTAAATTTGAATGAGAGAAACAGAAACAGAAGAAAAAAATAAAATTTTCAGAGAATCCTTAAACTTCATTCTCCTATCAAATCTTTTTAATTTGCTTGCTTTGTTATTTTTTTAGGTGGATTTTGTTTTATTATGTTATGTTAATCACCATACAGTACATCATTAGTTTTTGATGTAGTGTTCCATGATTCATTGTTTGCATATAAGACGCAGTGCTCCATGCAGTACGTGCCCTCTTTAATACCCATCACCAGGCTAACCCATCCCCCTACCCCCCTCCCCTCTAGAACCCTCAGTTTGTTTTTCAGAGTCCATAGTCTCTCATGGTTCGTCTCCCTCTCCAATTTCCCCCCCTTCATTTTTCCCTTCCTGCTTTCTTTTTTTTTTTTTTTAACATATAATGTATTATTTGTTTCAGAGGTACAAGTCTGTGATTCAACAGTCTTACACAATTCACAGCGCTCACCATAGCACATACCCTCCCCAATGTCTATCACCCAGCCACCCCATCCCTCCCACCCCCCACCACTCCAGCAACACTCAGTTTGTTTGCTGAGATTAAGAATTCCTCATATCAGTGAGATCATATGATACATGTCTTTCTCTGATTGATTTATTTCACTCAGCATAATACTCTCCAGTACTATCCATGTTGTTGCGAATGGCAAGATTTCATTCCTTTTGATGGCTGCATAATATTCCGTTGTATATATATACCACATCTTTTTTATCCATTCATCTGTTGATGGACATCTTGGCTCTTTCCATAGTTTGGCTATTGTGGACATTGCTGCTATAAACATCGGGGTGCACGTACCCCTTCGGATCCCTACATTTGTATCTATGGGGTAAATACCCAGTAGTGCAATTGCTGGGTCATACGGTAGCTCTATTTTCAACTTTTTGAGGAACCTCCATACTGTTTTCCAGAGTGCCTGCACCAGCTTGCATTCCCACCAACAGTGTAGGAGGGTTCCCTTTTCTCCACATCCCCGCCAACATCTGTCCTTTCCTGACTTGTCAATTTTAGCCATTCTGACTGGTGTGAGGTGGTATCTCATTGAGGTTTTGATTTGGATTTCCCTGATGCTGAGCGATGTTGAGCACTTCTTCATGTGTCCGTTGGCCATTTGGATGTCTTCTTTGGAAAAATGTCTGTTCATGTCTTCTGCCCATTTCTTGATTGGAGCATTTGTTCTTTGGGTATTGAGTTTGATAAGTTCTTTATAGATTTTGGATACTAGCCCTTTATCTGATATGTCATTCGCAAATATCTTCTCCCATTCTGTTGGTTGTCTTTTGGTTTTGTTGACTGTTTCTTTTGCTGTGCAAAAGCTTTTTATCTTGATGAAGTCCCAATAGTTCATTTTTGCCCTTGCTTCCCTTGCCTTTGGCGATGTTTCTAGGAAGAAGTTGCTGCGGCTGAGGTCGAAGAGGTTGCTGCCTGTGTTCTCCTTTAGGATTTTGATGTACTCCTGTCTCACATTTAGGTCTTTCAACCATTTTGAGTCTATTTTTGTGTGTGGTGTAAGGAAATGGTCCAGTTTCATTCTTCTGCATGTAGCTGTCCAATTTTCCCAACACCATTTGTTGAAGAGACTGTCTTTTTTCCATTGGACATTCTTTCCTGCTTTGTCAAAGATTACTTGGCCATAGAGTTGAGGGTCCATTTCTGGGCTCTCTATTCTGCTCCATTGATCTATGTGTCTGTTTTTGTGCCAGTACCATACTGTCTTGATGATGACAGCTTTGTAATAGAGTTTGAAGTCCGAAATTGTGATGCCACCAGCTTTGCTTCTCTTTTTCAACATTTCTCTGGCTATTCGGGGTCTTCTCTGGTTCCATACAAATTTTGGATTATTTGTTCCATTTCTTTGAAAAAAAGTGGATGGTATTTTGATAGGGATTGCACTGAATGTGTAGATTGCTCTAGATAGCATTGACATCTTCACAATATTTGTTCTTCCAATCCATGAGCATGGAACGTTTTTTCCATTTCTTTATGTCTTCTTCAATTTCTTTCATGAGTATTCTATAGTTTTCTGAGTACAGATTGCCTCTTTGGTTACATTTATTCCTAGGTATCTTATGGTTTTGGGTGCAATTGTAAATGGGATCGACTCCTTAATTTCTCTTTCATCTGTCTTGTTGTTGGTGTATAGGAATGTCACTGATTTCTGTGCATTGATTTTATATCCTGCCACTTTACTGAATTCCTATATGAGTTCTAGCAGTTTTGGAGTGGAGTCTTTTGGGTTTTCCACATAAAGTATCATATCATCTGCAAAGAGTGAGAGTTTGACTTCTTCTTTGCTGATTTGGATGACTTTTATTTCTTTTTGTTGTCTGATTGCTGTGGCTAGGACCTCTAATACTATGTTGAATAGCAGTGGTGATAGTGGACATCCCTGCCGTGTTCCTGACCTTAGGGGGAAAGCTCTCAGTTTTTCTCCATTGAGAATGATATTCGCTGTGGGTTTTTCATAGATGGCTTTTATGATATTGAGGTATGTACCCTCTATCCCTACATTCTGAAGAGTTTTGATCAAGAAAGGATGCTGCATTTTGTCAAATGCTTCTTCTGCATCTATTGAGAGGATCATATGGTTCTTGTTCTTTTATTAATGTATTGTATCAAATTGATTGATTTGCGGATATTGAACCAACCTTGCAGCCCAGGGATAAATCCCACTTGGTCGTGGTGAATAATCCTTTTAATGTACTGTTGGATCCTATTGGCTAGTATTTTGGTGAGAATTTTTGCATCCATGTTCATCAAGGATATTGGTCTGTAATTCTCCTTTTTGATGGGGTCTTTGTCTGATTTTGGGATCAAGGTAATGGTGGCCTCATAAAACTAGTTTGGAAGTTTTCCTTCCATTTCTATTTTTTGGAAGTTTCAGAAGAATAGGTATTAATTCTTCTCTAAATGTTTGGTAGAATTCCCCTGGGAAGCCATCTGGCCCTGAGCTTTTGTGTGTTGGAGATTTTTGATGACTGCTTCAATTTCCTGAGTGGTTATAGGTCTGTTCAGGTTTTCTATTTCTTCCTGGTTCAGTTTTGGTAGTTGATACATCTCTACAAATGCATCCATTTCTTCCAGATTATCTAATTTGCTGGCATATAGTTGCTCATAATATGTTCTTATAATTGTTTGTATTTCTTTGGTATTGGTTGTGATATCTCCTCTTTCATTCATAATTTTATTTATTTGGGTCATTTCTCTTTTCTTTTTGATAAGTCTGGCCAGGGGTTTATCAATCTTGTTAATTCTTTCAAAGAACCAGCTCCTAGTTTCATTGATCTGTTCCACTGTTCTTTTGGTTTCTATTTCATTGATTTCTGCTCTGATCTTTATTATTTCTCTTCTCCTGCTGGGTTTAGGCTTTATTTGCTGTTCTTTCTCCAGCTCCTTTAGGTGTAGGGTTAGGTTGTGTATTTGAGACCTTTCTTGTTTCTTGAGAAAGGCTTGTATTGCTATATATTTTCCTCTTAGGACTGCCTTTGCTGTATCCCAAAGATTTTGAACAATTGTGTTTTCATTTTCATTTGTTTCCATGAATTTTTTAAATTCTTCTTTAATTTCCTGGTTGACCCATTCATTCTTTAGTAGGATGCTCTTTAGCCTCCATGTATTTGAGTTCTTTCCAACTTTCTTCTTGTGATTGAGTTCTTTTCAAAGCATGAAAATATGCAGGGAATGATCCCAGTCTTTTGGTACTGGTTGAGACCTGATTTATGACCTAGGATGTGATCTATTCTGGAGAATGTTCCATGGGCACTAGAGAAGAATGTGTATTCTGTTGCTTTGGGATGGAATGTTCTGAATATATCTGTGAAGTCCATTTGGTCCATGTGTCATTTAAAGTCTTTATTTCCTTGTTGATCTTTTGCTTAGATGATCTGTCCATTTCAGTGAGGGGGGTGTTAAAGTCCCCCACTATTATTGTATTGTTGTCAATGTGTTTCTTTGCTTTTGTTATTAATTGCCTTATATAATTGGCTACTCCCATATTAGGGGCATAGATATTTACAATTGTTAGATCTTCTTGTTGGATAGACCCTTTAAGTAGGATACAGTGTCCTTCCTCATCTCTTATTATATTATAGTCTTTGGTTTAAAATCTAGTTTGTCTGATATGAGGATTGCCACCCCAGCTTTCTTTTGGTGTCCATTAGCATGGTAAATGGTTTTCCACCCCCTCACTTTCAATCTGGTGGTGTCTTTGGGTCTAAAATGAGTCTCTTGCAGATAGCGTATCAATGGGTCTTATTTTTTTATCCAATCTGATAGCCTGTGTCTTTTGATTGGGGAATTTAGCCCATTTACATTCAAGGTAATTATTGAAAGATAGGAATTTAGTGCCATTGTATTGGCTGTAAGGTGACTGTTACTGTATATTGTCTCTGTTCCTTTCTGGTCTATGTTATTTTTAGGCTCTCTCTTTGTTTAGAGGACCCCTTTCAATATTTCTTGTAAGGCTGGTTTTGTGTTTGCAAATTCCTTTAGTTTTTGTTTGTCCTGGAAGCTTTTTATCTCTCCTTCTATTTTCAGTGACAGCCTAGCTGGATATAGTATTCTTGGCTTCATATTTTTCTCGTTTAGTGCTCTGAATATATCATGCCAGTCCTTTCTGCCCTGCCAGGTCTCTGTGGATAGGTCTGTTACCAATCTAATGTTTCTGCCATTGTAGGTTACAAATCTCTTCTCCTGAGCTGCTTTCAGGATTTTCTCTTTGTCTCTGAGATTCATTAGTTTCACTATTAGATGTCAGGGTGTTGACCTATTTTTATTGATTTTGAGGGGGGTTCTCTGTGCCTCCTGGATTTTGATGCCTGTTTCCTTCCCCAAATTAGGGAAGTTCTCTGCTATAATTTGCTCCAATATACCTTCTGCTCCCCTCTTTCTTCTTCTTCTGGGATCCCAATTATTCTAGCTTGCTTTGTTATTTTCCTATTTTTTTGGTCAGTGCAATTTAAAAGGTGGCAGCATGAAAGAGTAAATAACAGAGTAAAATGAGAATCAGTGAATCAGGGTTCTAATCCAGTTTTGGCCACTTATTAAATTTATTCTCTGATTTTGGATTTTAAATAACTTTATTTCTTTGTAAGTAAAACAATTAGTTAACTAGGTAATTTCTAAGTTTTTCTGCTGTTCAATGGTTCTAAGCTAATCAAATAGAAATTCACTGCCTCTTCACATCATCTCTAAGCATTAATTAGCTTCGTAGGATTGCTAGTCCCAAAAATATAGATGACAAGATAGTCAAACAGAGATGGCTTTTCTAACAGGAACTCAGAAAGGTAAGAGCAGAACAGTGAAGATGATTTGGCCCAAAGGGAATTTTGCAAACCTATAAAACTTGAATGTCAATTTTCAAAGTCTTCTAGATTCGGGGGAGTAAGATTGTAGAAGAGAACACACTCTACTAGTTTGTACTACCATTATACTACAACCTCAAAGTCAGATAAACCAGAAATACCCTACTTCATCCACCATCACTACCAGTGGACTGCAAGAAAATAGACCTTGATGCTGAAGAAAGCAGAGAGAAGAAAAAATGACCCCAGAGAAGATGTAACTACAAGTCATCCTTGTCCAGATTAGCAGCCTAAATTTGTGCAGTTTATGCAATCAAAAAAATTTCATCCTGGACTACACTATAAATCAATTTGACCTAATGGATCTTTATAGAACACTCCATCAAACAACAGAATACACATTCTTTTCAGAGGACTGTGGAGCAGTCACCAAGATTGACCATGAATTTTTTTTTTTTTTTTTTGAGAGAGAGAGAGACAGACAGAGACGGGCAGAGTCAGGGCGAGAGAGAATCCCAAGCAGGCTCTATGCCCAATGTGTGAGCCTGACACAGGGCTCAATCTCACAACCTTGAGGTCACAATCTGAGCTGAAATCAAGAGTCAAATGCCCAAAAGCAACTAAGCCACCTAGGTGTCCTGACCATGAAAAAATTTTTAAAGTCTCAATAACTAAACTTATGAGAGTTGATATCACAACCACAACAAAATTAAGCTAAAATGAAACAATAGCAAAATAGGTGAAAAATCCCCGAAAAATTAGAAATTAAATGACATTTTTTAAATTATCCACCAATTAAAGAATAAATCCAAAGACAAATTTAAAAATACCTTCAACTAAATGAAAATAAAAACACAACACATGTCATATTTGTGGGATGTAGCTAAAGCAGTGCTTAGGGAAATTTTATATTATTAAATGCTTATATCAGAAAAGAAGAAAGGTCTCAAATCAAAGACATCAGCTTCATTTTAGGAAACCAGAAGACAGATATATTAAACCTAAAATAGTCTGAAGAAAGAAAATAATACAAATGGGTACAAAAAGCAGGCAAAAATAAAGAAAATCAATTAAACCAAAAGCTGCTTCTTTGAGAAGATGAATAAAATTACTGAACCATTAGCCAATCTGATCAGAGAAAAAAGAGAAGACACAAATTACCAAAATCACGGATGAGAGGAGAAAAACACTACAAACTTGTCAAACATTAAATGATTAATAAGGAATATTATAATCAACTTTATGTCAATAACTTTGACAACTTAGATGGAATACAACAATTTCCTCAAAAGACAGAAACTACCCAAGCTCACGCAGGAAGAAACAGATAAACTGAATAGCACTATATGTATTAAAGAAAATTAATTTATTATTTAAGTATTTTCCCACAAACAACAAGCACAGATGGCTTCACAGAGAAGTTCTACAAAATATTTAAGTAAGAAATAATACCATTTCTTTTTTTTTTTTTTGAGAGAGAGAGAGCAGGGAAGAGGGGGAGAGGGAGAGGGAGAGAGAGAACCTTAAGCAGGCACCACACCCAATGTGGAGCCTGATGTGGGGCTAGATTTCACGACCCGGAGATCATAACCTGAGCTGAAATCAAGAGTTGGACACTTAACTAACTGAGCCACCCATGTGTCCCAGAAATAACACCAATTCTATACAAAACCTTCCAGAAAACAGAAGAAGAGGCAATACTCCCCAACTTATTTTAGAATGCCAACGTTGCCCTGAAACCAAAACCAGACCAAGACACTGTAATAAAAGAAAACTACAGGCCATTATCCTTTGTGAACATAGGTCAAATCAAACAATATATTAAGAAGATGATCTGTCATGACCTAAGTGCAGTTCATCCCAGGAATGTATTGTCAATGTAACATTCAAAATCAGCCAACGTAATTCGCTATATGGAAAAATTAAAATGAAACCATATAGTCATGTCAATGAATACAGAAAAACCATAATACAAAATAATTCAACATTCATTCATGACAAAAGTCAGTAAAGAGTAGAAGGGAATGTTCTCAAACTAATAATGAGTAGCGGCAAACAAAACAAAACATAACAGCCATATCTAAGATAACACTGTTGGTTCACAAACTGGCCCCTGGTTAACACAGGGCAAGAAGAGATGGAAGAAAGAGGCAGACCACTCCAGACTGGTAGGTGGCAGTTTTAAGAAGCAAGGAAACTCACATACAAGGCTTGTCTTATTTTCAGTCCAGAAGGTCTCAACAATACATTGTTCTCTCAAGGCTGCATCCTTGAAAATGGCTCCCATTGTACAAACAATTGGGGTGGGGAAGAATGTACATTCCAAGGACAGGAGAGGGGTTGAGGAGCCTCTGATGCCCCAGGTCCACTCACAGGACAAGGAGAGATCACATTCTCTCCATGACTTCCTCCAACACTCCAGCCCTCCTAACTTGCTGTTATGATCTTCCACAACCCCTTCTTCCACACTGTGCCCAAAGCGGTCAGCAAGGGATTTTATTAGCAGTATGGTGGCTCCTTGGCTACATTGAAGGCAGACACCACAGCAACAATACAGACACATGCAAGAGAAAACACAGATTAAGATAATAATTCCCAATAATAAGTAACAACTTTTTCTACCAAGAGCCCCATGATCCAAACCACTGACTTAATAACTCCCTCAGTTTGGGTGTCTGATCACTCAGGGCATTTACTGGCATCATGTGATTTAATGAGGATGATACATTAGCAGACTCATTCATCAGGTATGAACACACAATGTTCTGTTTGAATAAGGTGATAAATGCCTTCTTATGAGGCAGTAATAATGTCCAAGTCCATTCTGTTTTGGAGGATAGCTTTTCTCCTTAGAGACATCTCAGTGTTCAGTAAGTACAGGCTTTGTCAGCTATCATTTAAGGCTTGCTGGATGAATTTAGCAAGGGATACTATGTGTCTTACAACATCCTCTAGGCCAGAGGAGGGAAGAAAGCAGCCAAATTTCATACCACAGCAAAATAAAATGTACCCACCTATCCTTGAGAAAAGGGAGGTTGGCAGCTTTAGAAATTTAACCTGGTTAAATCTCTAAATATCATACATGTTGGCCAAGGGAGGCAGCACTATCAAGCATGAGGAGATGAACTGGGGACAGGATATGCCAGATTAGGGCCTCCATCTTCTTCCCTTTCTCAATGGTACATGCTCCATTGCAGGCATAGTATATTTCAACAAGTACAGGTTGCAGTAGGACAGTGGGATCCCAGTGAAGATTGAGGAATTCCCCCTCACCCAGACATACAAAGTAACTCACCCATTCCAGGGGGACAGCCCATTCCAAATTCCAGTAGGTATCACCTTTCCCAGGCATGATAGAGTTTGACATTCTCAGCAACATAGCTCACTGATCCACAGTGAGAGTCAGACCAATGGCTATCTCCAGCACCTGCCAAACCTGTGTGATTTGTGTGTCTTGGCAAGGGTCCCCAGTTTTGCATATGAAGCAAAAGGCCTACTAGCTTATCATTCAAATGTATTGAAGCCCAGGATAGTACTTTAGTCCACCTGACCAAGGGAGTTTTACCTAATAATTTAGTTTGTTTCTCTAATATTCCACTTTTCCTTGCTACCAAGCATGCTATTTGTGAGTTACAGGGGAGATGGGACTTCCATTCAATGTCATATTCTTTTACCCAGTCTTATACATCATGAACTTTGAAATGTGACCCCCAATCACTATTTGACAAGGGTATCCAAAAATGGTATTCAGCTTCTCTAATCCCCTAATCATGGCAGCTTGATTTGCATGGTAACAGGGGAACTCTTGGATTAGGGCAGATACAGTGTCTACACAAACCAAGGCACATTTAGAATATATACTCATAGCTCCTCCATCAAATACTTAATGATGAAACCCTGAATGTTTACCCCTAAAATCAGGAAAAAATCATGACTACCTTTATATAAGATTGTGCTGAGATTCTAGCTAATGTAATAAGACAAGAAACAAAATACAACTGGAAAGGGAAAAAAAATTATCTACATAGAAATCCTAAGGAATCTGCAAAAAAAAGTTATTAGAGTTAGTAAGTGAGATTAGCAAGGTTACAGGATACATGATATCCTGGTATCCTATAGGACCCACTGTATTTCTATATACTATGAATAAACAACTAAAATCTAAAAATTAAAAAATACTGACAGAGTGGAAAGGAAAATGGTGATGGAGTAGGAAGACCTCAGGCTCACCTGATTAGATAACTATCAAATCATCCTAAATATCCCCAGAAATATACCTGAACACTGACAGAATAAACTCCACAACAAAAGGAAGAGAAGACCACATCAAAGAACATAAGAAGTACAGAGACATAGTTTATGGGAGAAACAATCAAGGGTGCTGTGGAGGAGAGGGAGCCATGGTCACAGAGGAAGGCAAGAGAAACAGGAGAACACAGGTGAATGCACAAGGAGAACATTTCCCCAAAGCCATTAGCTTAGAAAACAGGAGGGAATGAATTTCATGAGTTCTTGCAAAGAGCAGTGCTTAAAGCCCGGAGTTTAAAAGTCAGCAGGTGTGGCTGAGATAGAGCCCAGATGGCACTGCACTGCTCCTAGAAAGAAAGCAGGCAAACAACCCAGGGGCAGACAGTGATCTAAAGAGTGCCTGGGGTTAGAGAGTGGGGAGATTATTCCTTCCTCTCAGAGCAGGTCCCTAAGAGGTAGCATTCATGAAGATGTCCCTCCAGAAAGAAGCTGGCTGGCACCATTTCCCTACCCCACCCCTCAGCATAAGCATAGAGCCACCTGCAGGAAGCAGCACAGCATGAACACTGGCTGCCTAACTTGCTTACACTAAGCCCCACCCCCCTCTAGTGAAACTGCCCTTTTCAATCACACTTGCCTCAATCACAGCAGGCCCCTCCTCCAGAAGACCAGCACAAACCCCTGACCACACCACATCCCAACCAGAGAGTTCTGCAGGCCTCAGTTATGGTGGAGGTGATGTCAGGACTCATTTCATGAGAAGACTAGAGCACACCTAGTTAAAACTCTGTCACATTCAGGTCAGGGACCAAACAATGCCCACAGCAAGCAGGAGAGCCTCTGCAGATAAATGGCCTAAAGGACAGAGCAGCCAAAACAGCAGAGTACATACAGCACAAACCAGAAATACTCCATTAAGTGCCAGGCCCTAGGTACTACATGACCACTTCTTCATGAGGCATTACTTTCAGTAGCAGGAGACACAGCTGACTTTTCTAACACAGAAAGGAAGGCAGAGACTTAGACAAAATGCCAAGACAGAGAAATTTATCCAAAATGAAAGAACAAGATGCCACAAACAGAGATCTAAGTGAAACTGATATAAGTACCATGCCTGTTGGAGAATTTAAAGCAATGATCATATGATACTCACTGGGCTTGAGAAAAGAACAGAAGACATCAATAAGAATCTTATCATAGAGAAAAAAGAGCTAAAAAAAAGAAGCAATCAGAGATGAAGAGTGCAATAAATGAGATTAGAAACAGACTAGATGCAATGAGCAGCAGGCTGGAAGACGCAGAGGCATGAATTAATGACCTACAAGACAAAGTAACAGAAAGTAATAAGGTTGAAAAAAAGACAAAAGAATTATGCAACACGAGAATGGACTTGGGAAACTCAGTGACACCATCAAACATAATAACATTCCTATCACAGGAATCCCAAAAGAAGAGAGAGAAATGGGGGCAGATAATTTATTTGAAGAATTAATAGCTGAAAACTTCCCTAAACTGGGGAAGGAAATAGACATTCAGGTCCAAGAGGCACAGGAGAACTCCCATCAAAATCAAAAAAAGCAGGCCAACACCAAGACATATTATAATTAAATTTGCAAAATAGAGTGATAAATATCTTAAAAGCAACAAGCCAAAAAAAAAAGTAGCAAGAAAAAATAAGTCCTTAACTGACAAGGGAAAACTCATAAAGCTAGCAGGAGGTTTTTCAACTTAAGAGAGTGGCATGATATATTCAAAGTGCTGAACAGGAAAAATCTGAAGCCAAGAATATTCTATCCAGCAAGATTATCATTCAGAATAGAAGAAGAGATAACTAGTTTCCCAGACAAACAAAAACTAAAGGAGTTTGTGACCACTAAACCAGCCCTACAAGAAATATTAAAGGGGACTCTTTGAGTGGAAAGGAGAAAACAAAAGTGACAAAGACAAGAAAGATCAGAGAAAATCTCCAGAAACAAGGACAAAACAAGTAATAAATTGGCAATAAATACATATCTTTCAATAATTACTTTGAATGTAAATGGACTAAATGCTCCAATGAAAAGACATACAGAGCCAGAATGGATAAAACAAATAAAACCCATCTACATGCTGCATACAGAGACTCAATTTAGACCTAAAGACACCTGCAGATTGAAAGTGAGGGGATGGAGAAACATTTATCATGCAAATGGATGTGAAAAGAAAGCCAGAATAGAAACACTTATATCAGAAAAACTAGACATTAAAACAAAAACTGTCAACAAGAGAGACAAAGAAGGGAACTATATAATCATAAAGGGAAAAATCCAACAAGAAGATATAACAGTTGTAAATATTTATGCAACAACATGGAAACACCCAAATATATTTTAAAAATTAATAAGAGATACAGGGAGAAGCTAAGATGGTGGAGTACTAGGAGGGCTATAGGCTTGTCTACTCCCTCAAACACAGCTAGATAAATATCAAATCATTGTGAATACCCAGGAAATCAATCTAAGGACTATCAAAAAAAATTGCACAACTAGAGGGAGAAAAGAGGCCAATCGTGGGAAGGCAGGCAAGCAACCTGGACACAGACGGTGTGGAAACAGCCATCTGAAAAATGCTCAGGACACATGAGGGGAAATTATTTGCTCTTCTGGGAGGGCTTCCTTGACAGCAGCAAACACGAACCCCCCTCTCCAGAGACAAAGGAGCTGGCTGGTGCCATTTCCCTTCCCCGCCCCTCAGCATAAACCAACTGCAGTAAACAGCAGAGCGTCAACACTGGCTGCATAACCTGCTTACACCAAGTCCTGCCCCCCTGCACTCTACTGGTACTGCTTTTCTCAGGCAAGTGTGCTTTAGAATCAGTGCAGCGGGCCCCTCCCCTAAATGACCAGCACAGTCCCCCACACACACCATGTTACGGACCATAGGAGTCTCCAAAGCTTCAATTCTAATAGAAATAGCATCAGGTCTCTTTTAACAAGCAGACAGAGCATACCTAGTAAAATTTGCCACACTCTGGCCAAGATCCAAACACTCCCTATTGCAGACAAGAAGAAACTCTGCAGAGGACTGATCAGAGGGACAGAGCAGCCATAACAAAGCAGCAGAGTGCATGCAGCACACACCACAGACTCTTCCTTACGTACCAGGCCCTGGGCATTATACGGTCTCTTCTTCATAAAGCCATTACTCTCAGGAGCAGGAAACATAACAGGATTTCCTAACACAGAGAAGACAGAGACCTAGACAAAATGACAAGACAGAGGAATTCATCCCAAAGGAAAGAACAAGAAAAGGTCATGGCGAGCATCTAATCAAAACAGATATAAGTAATATGCCTGATCCAGAATTTAAAGTAACAATCAAAAGGATACTCGCTGGGCTTGAGAAAAGCATAAAAGACATCAGTGATACCCTTACCACAAAGATAAAAGAGCTTGAAACCAACCAGGTCGAAATGAAAAATGCAACAACCAAGATTCGGAACAAAATGAATATAATGACTACAAGGATGGAAGAATCATAGGAATGAATAAATGATACAAAGATAGAATTATGGAAAATAATGAAGCTATACAAAAGAAGGGAAGAAAAATCCTGGATCATGAAACTAGACTTAGGGAACTGAGTGATTCCATTAAACAATAATATTTGTATCATAGGAGGCCCAGAAGAAGAGAGAGAAAAGAGGTCAAAGATTTATTTGAGGAAATTACAGCTGAAAACTTACCTAATTTGGTGAAGGAAACAGACAATCAAATCCGGAGGCACAAGAACTCCCATCAAAATCAACAAAAGCAGGCCAACACTAAGACATATTGTAATTAAATTTGCAAAATACAGAGATAAAGAAAAAAATCCTAAAAGCAGCAAGACAAAAGAAGTCCCTAACTTGCACAGGGAAGACCAATAAAGTTAGCAGAAGTTCTATCCACAGAAACTTGGCTAGCCAGCAAAAAGTAGCATGATATATTCAAGGTGCTGAATGAGAAAAATCTGAAGCCACGAATATTCTATACAGCAAGGCTATCATCCAGAATAGAGAGATAGAGTTTCCCAGACAAACAAAAACTAAAGGAATTAATAACCACTAAAACAGCCATGCAAGATATATTAAAGGGGACTCTTTGAGTGGGGAAAAAAGACCAAAAGTGACAAAGACTAGAAAGGAACAGAGAAAATCTCCAGAAACAATGACAAAACAAGTAATAAAATGACAATCAACTCATACCTATCAATAATTATTCTGAATGTAAATGGACTAAATGCTCCAATCAAAAGACATAGGGTGTCAGAATGGATAAAACAAAGTAAGACCCATCTACATGCTGCCTGCAAGAGATTCATTTTAGACCTAAAGACATCTGTAGATTGAAAGTGAGGAAATGGAGAAACACTTACCATGCAAATGGATGTCAAAAGAAAACCGGAATAGCAATACTTCTATCAGTCAAACTATATTTTATTTTTTAGATTTTATTTATTTATTTGAGAGAGAAGAACATGAGAGAGAGGGAGAGCACAAGTAGTGCGGAGGGGTAGAGGGAAAAGCAGGCTCCATGCTGAGCAGGGACCCCATGCAGGACTCAATCCCAGGCCCCTGGGATCATGACCTGAGCCGAAGGCAGACACTTAACCAACTGAGCCACCCAGGCGCCCCCAGCCAAACCAGATTTTAAACGGAAGACTGTAAGAAGAGATGAAGAAAGGCACTATATCATAATAAAGGGGTCTACCCAACAAGAAGACCTAACAATTGTAAATATTTTTCCTGTAACTTGGGAGCACCCAATTTTATAAAACAATCAGTAACAAACATAAAGGAACTCACTGATAATAATAAAATAATAGGGGACTTTTACACCCCACTTATATCAATGGACAAATCATCTAAGCAGAAAATCAATAAGGAAACAATGGCTTTGAATGACACACTGGACCAGATAGACTTGACAAATATATTCAGAACATTTCATCCTAAAGCAGAATACACATTCTTTTCAAGTGCACATGGGACATTCTCCTGAATAGATCACATACTAGGTCACAAATCAGGCCTCAACAAGTACAAAAAGACTGAGATCATACCATGCATATTTTCTTTTTTTTTTTTTTAAGATTTTATTTATTTATTTGAGAGAGAGAGAATGAGAGAGAGAGAGCACATGAGGGGGGGGAGGATCAGAGGGAGAAGCAGACTCCCTGCCGAGCAGGGAGCCCGATGCGGGACTCAATCCAGGGACTCCAGGATCATGACCTGAGCCGAAGGTAGTCGCTTAACCAACTGAGCCACCCAGGCGCCTTCCATGCATATTTTCTGACCACAACACTATGAAACTTGAATATCACCATAAAAAAAAAAAAAAAAAACTGGAAAGACTACAAATTTTTTTTAAATTTTATTTATTTATTTGACAGAGAGACACAGCAAGAGAGGGACACAAGCAGGGGGAGTGGGAGGGGGAGAAGCAGGCTTCCCGCTGAGCAGGGAGCCCAATGCGGGGCTTGATGCCAGGACCCTGAGATCGTGACCTGAGCCAAAGGCAGATGCTTAACTGAGCCACCGAGGCAACCCCTGGAAAGACCACAAATTCATGGAGGTTAAAGAACATCCTACAAAAGAATGAATGGATCAACCAGGAAATTAAAGAAGAAATTTAAAAATACATGGAAACAAATGAAAATGAAAACACAACAGTCCAAAACATTAGGGATGCAACAAAAGGGAGCATAAAAGGGAAGTATACAGCAAAATAGGCCTACCCCAAGAAGCAAGAAAACCTCAAATAAGCAACCTAATCTTACGCCTAAAGGAGCTAGAAAAAGAAGAACAAATGAAGCCTAAAGTAAGCAGAAGGAAAATAATAAAGATTAGAGCAGAAATAAACAATATTAAAAAAAAAAACAGAACAGATCAATGAAACCAGGAGCTGGTTCTTTGAAAAAATTAATAAAATAATAAACCACTAGTCAGATTTATTAAAAAGAAAAGAGAAAGGACCCAAATAAATAAAACCACAAATGAGAGGGGAGAAATAACAACCAACACCACAGAAATACAATTATAAGAGAATATTATGAAAAAGTTATATATGCCAACAAATTGGGCAACCTAGAATAAGTGGATAAATTCGTAGAGACATATAAACTACCAAAACTAAAATAGGAAGAAACAGAAAACTTGAAAAGACCTACAGACAGCAAAGAAATTGAATCAGTAATCAAAAATCTCCCAATAAACAAAAGTCCAGGGCCAGATGGCTTCACAAGGGAATTCTACCAAACCTTTAAAGAAGAGTTAATGCTTATTCTTCTCAAACTATTACAAAAAAATAGAAATGGAAGGAAAACTTCCAAACTCATTGTATGAACGAAGCATTACACTGATTCCAAAACCAAAGACTCCACTAAAAAAGAGAACTACAGGCCAATATCTCTGATGAACACGGATGCAAAAATTCTCAACAAAATATTAGTACATTAAAAGAATCATTCACCATGATCCAGTGGGATTTATTCCTGGGTTGCAAGGGTGGTTCAATATTCTCAAATCAGTGAACATGATACACCACATTAATAAAAGAAAGGATAAGAACCATATGATCCTCTCAATAGATGCAGAAAAAGCATTTGACAAAGTACAACCTCCATTCTTGATAGAAACCCTCAACAAAACAGGGATAGAGAGGGTACACATCAACATATTAAAGGTCATATATGAAAAACCCACAGCTAATATCATCCTCAATGGGAAAAACTGAGAGCTTTTCCTCTAAGGTCAGAAACAAGACAGAGATGTCCACTCTCACCACTGTTATTTAACATAGTACTGGAAGCCCTAGCCACAGCAATCGGACAACAAAAAGAAATAAAGGTATCTAAATCAGCAAGGAAGAAGTAAAACTTTCACTATTTGCAGATGACATGATACTCTATATAGAACACCTGAAAGACTCCACCAAAAAATTGCTAGAACTGATACACAAAATCAGTAAAGTCTCAGGATATAATGTACAGAACTCTAACTCTGAATACATTATTTCCATTCATTTAGCACAAATAAATCGTTTGGTTTCACTTGGAAAAAAAAGAAAATCTGATGCATTTCTACACACCAATAATGAAGCAGCAGAAAGAGAAATCAAGATATTGATCCCTTCTACAACTGCACCAAAAACCATAAGATACCTAGGACTAAACCTAAACAAAGAGGTAAAAGACACTCTGAAAACTATAAAACACTTATGAAAGAAATTCAAGAGAACACAAAGATATGGAAAGACATTCCATGCTGATGGACTGGAAGAACAAATATTGTTAAAATGTCTATATTACCCAGAGCAATCTACATATTTAATGCAATCCTTATCTAAATACTACCAGCATTTTTCACAGAACTAAAACAAATAATCCTAAAAATTGTATAGAAATACAAAAGACCCCAAATAGCCAAAGCAATCTTGAAAAATAAAAACAAAGCTGGAGACATCACAATTCTGGACTTCAAGTTATAATACAAAGCTATAGTCGTCAAGACAGTATAGTACTAGCACAAAAACAGACATATAGATCAAGGGAACAGAACAGAAAACACAGAAATGGATTCACAATATATGGTCAACTAATCTTCAACAAAGCAGGAAAGAATATTCAGTGGGATAAAAGACAGTCTCTTCAACACATGGTGCTGGGAAAAACTAGACAGCAACATGCGAAAGAATGAAACTGGACCACTTTTTTACACCATACACAAAAATAAATTCAAAATAGATGAAAGACCTAAATGTGAGACCTGAAAACATGAAAATCCTTGAAGAGAACACAGGCAGTAACTTCTCTGACATAGGCCACAGCAACTTCTTCCTAGATACATCTCCTGAGGCAAGGGAAACAAAAGCAGAAATAAACTACGGGGACTTCATCAAAATAACATGCTTCTGCACAGCAAAGGAAACAACAACACTAAAAGGCAACCTTCAGAAAGGGACAAGATATTTGCAAATGACATTATCTGATAAAGGGTTAGCATCCAAAAATATATAAAGAACTTATACAACTGAACACCCAAAAAACAAATAACCCAGTTAAAAAATGGGCAGAAGATATGAATAGACATTTTTCCAAAGAAGACATACAGATGGCTAACAGACACATAAAAAGATGCTCAACATCACTCATAATCAGGGAAATGTGAATCAAAACTACAGTGAAATATCGCCTCATACCTGTCAGAATGGCTAAAATCAACAACACATGAAACAACAGGTGCTAGCAAGGATGTGGAGAAAGGGAAACCCTCTTGCACTGTTGGTGGGAACACAAACTGGTACAGCCACTGTGGAAAAACTACTAATTCAAAGGCTACGTATACCCTGATATTTATAGAAGCATTATCTACAATAGTCAATTATGGAAACAGCTCAAGTGTCCATCAACTGATGAATGGATAAAGAAGTGGTTTGTGTACACACACACACACACACACACACACAGATACACACAAAATAGAATATTACTCAGCCATAAAAAAGAATGAAATCTTGCCATTTGCAACAACGTGGATGGAACTAGAGCATATTATGCTAAGTGAAATAAGTCAGTCAGAGAAAGACAAATACCATATGATTTAACTCGTGTGGAATTTAAGAAAACAAATGAGCAAAGGGAAAATAAGAAAAGAGGGGCAAACCAAGAAACAGACTTAACTATGGAGAACAAACTGATGATTACCAGAATGGAAGTGGTTGGGGGGATGGGTGAAACAGGTAATGGAAATTAAAGAGTACACTTGTTATGATGAGCACTGGGTGTTATGTGGAAGTGTTGAATCACTATTTTGTATACTCAAAACTAATACTGTATGTTCACTAGCTGAAATTTAAATAAAACTTAAACAAACAAACAATAAATAAATAAATAAGATCCAAGTGGGCACAGATACTATGCTTAGGAATTGTAAGACTTAGTAGTTAAGATTCAATTCTCTCCAAACTAGTCTACACATCAAATGCAATCCCAATCAAAATCTCAATATATTTTTTTTTGTAGAAATTGACAAGCTGATTCTAAAGTGTATATGAAAAGTCATGGAATTAGAACAGTCAAAACAAATTTGTAAAGGAAGAAAAAGTTGGAGTTCTTACACTTCCTAATGTAAGATAATATAAACCTGAAGTAATCAAAATGATGTGGTACTGCTGTCAAGACATAAAGTTCAGTGGACTAGAAGAGGCAATCCATCAGGAATCCACACATACACAGTCAATTCAACTTTTGTAAAGGTACTTGCCCTTGAAACTCCTGACTCCCAAATCTAGCCCTTTAGGCTGGATACCAGTTAAGATCTAGTGCTCTGCTGATGCCTTCCTGTTGGCTTCCATTTCCAAATATTACCTATTCCCTTCTAGACTTTGTATTGCCGTCCCTCAACTGTCTGTCAGGAAATTCCCCCCTGGACTGTAACCGTTGGTGCCGAGTGCTTACCTATTTTACATTTATTGTCTGTTGACTTTTCTACCTGCTACACTGAGTTACTTCCAAGAAACTGCAGCTGGCTCCATCCCCAAAAAGCCCATCTCAGTGAATGTATTAGATCCAAATTCCTGCTCCTCATGACCACCACCCCATCAAGCCATCTTAGTGAACCATGCCTAGACACGCCCAAAGATACATGGACATATGTAATCTCCCAATCATGTTCTCTGAAACTGGGTTCACTATACTGGTAAAGTCCATGAAAGATATTTAAGTTGCTATCATTTAGAAAGTTCTGCCTTTAAAACACTAGGCTAGTTATATTCTCCAATGACACAAGCCCTTATATATAATTCTCTTATCCTAACACCCCTGATATCATTTAGGCTGTCATGTTTTGCATCTAACAAGCACAAAGAGGAGTTTCTTTTTGTAACCTCATCATTCTTGTCTCAAGGCAATCCAGGGTGAGATGTGGCTTTTCTTCAGTTTCTACTTGTACAGTGGTTCAAAGTTCACTTAATCAGGTATAAATGAAACGGGTTAGTCTCTTGGCAAGCTCTGTAAAATATCTGTAATTTTGTTTTATTCAACCTGAAAACAGCTTTTGTTTGTTTTGTAGGGCTTTTTGGTACTGTGGTTCTGCATATGTATCTCTACTGTGAGCTTTGTGCCAAGGTCTCTAGCCAGCTGCAAGTATTTTCTTCCTACCTATGACAATGTTCTGAGTTAATTTCACAAGTTTAAGTGGGAAGAGAAATTCTTGAATGGGCTCCAAACTGAGCATAAATTTCTCACTGGGCAGAAACTAGGATGTCATGAAAACTCTACCTGTATAACACTGTAAGTCTGTTTCCTTGTAATAATTCTGGAATTCGGGTGCCTGGGTGGCTCAGTTGGTTAAGCGGCTGCCTTGGACTCAGGTCATAATCTCAGGGTCCTGGGATCCAGTCCCACATCAGGTTCCCTGCTCAACGGGGAGCCTGCTTCTCCCTTTTCCTCTGCCACTCCCCCTGCTTGTGGTGTCTCTCTCTCTCTGTCAAATAAATAATTGCATTAACTTAAAAAAATAATAATTCTGGAATGCTTGCATCTAACAGTTTCACAGTAAATAACAGCTAACTTTTATTGGGCATTTCTTTTGAGTCAAATACTGCTAAGCATGTAATATGCACTATCCCACTTAATATTCACAAAAACCCCAGAGGTAAATCCCATAATCACATACATATATTACTAATGAAAAAACTAAATCTCAGAAGAGTTGAATAACTTACATAAAGTCACGCAGCTAGTAAATCAGATAGCAGAGCCCAGACAATTGAATATACAGCCCAACAGTACATGGCTCTGCAGAAATACACCAACTTTTCCAGAAAATATTCCTGGTTTTTTTTCTTCAAAGGACTTTTAAAACTAGGCAAACACAAACATTACATGGTTTAAAGTTCCTCTAGTTAAAGCAGATATAAGCAAACTTTTTCTGTAAAGAGCCAGATAGTAAATGTTTTAGGTTTTGTAGGTATTTTCTGCTGTTTGTTTTTACAATCCTTTAAAAATGCAAAAACCTGTCTTCATTTGCTGGTACAAAACCAAGCCACAGGCCAAATAAGGCTTTAATGCTATGGTTTACTAAACCCTGCTCTAGTAGCAAACTGGTTACCATTTTCACTAAACCTAAATTGTAATACACATTTCATTCTATAATTTTTTCATAGACTCATTTAGACCTTTGCTTATTATTTGTTCTCTTTACTTAGAGCACAATTCCTTCCTGGGACATCTTAGGATCCATCTTATTATGACTACAGGAAAACCTTCAAAATCACTGCAAATTTGCCTTTGCAGTATCTTTCCTTTTCCTTTTTGATTGTGCTCAGCTAATCAGAAAAAAGATTCCTGCACATTTAAAGTTCTTCTTTTGCTTTCTTTCTTATTATTAGCAAAAAATAAAAGAAAAATTATGGATTTCCAGTATTTCTATGCAACTTGCCCAGTGACTATCACTTTAATTAGATGTCTCCATTTTGCTTTGTTTTCACTGGAAAGCAGTTTGGAGAGTCTCTCCTTCATAATGTTTACCTAATCTGTCTTTTTGATCAGGTAGAATCTAAACACAATCTTTTTCTCAGCAGTTGCTTAAACAAAGGATGATTCAAGAATATATCAGAAAAGTCTTTCCTCCTCAACTACTGTTTTATTACGTATCTGCATTAAAATGATATGGTAATGAATACAAATGCTGTTAATCCACTTCACAATTCAATCTGAGAAATTACTTTATGGGGAGGCCTAATCATGGACAGATGCCAAGAATCACCTTCTCCATTTTTGCTGTAAAATTACTGTCCACTGACCTGCTCTCCGCTACAGAATGACGTTTCCTTTCCTGCCCTTTAAGTCCAAGACGTTCTTATCCTGTGTCTCTGTCTCCTTTCCAATACAAAATGCCATCTTTAAAGCAGACTTAAAACCTCAGAAGCAGGCACAGCAATTATGAAAATAATTGTAATTTCTCTCAATGAGGAAGAGTCTTAGTGGAATGACTTAGCTTAGATTTTGCTGAATCCAAACAAGAAAGAAATAATCAAAATGAAATCTTGAAATCAATAAAGTATTGCAAAAATATCTCCAGGGTTAGTTTTAGAAAATGAATCCAGAAGTACATAGCTGATACAAAAGGTATAGCCATGACAAAGAAAGACTGACAAGCTAACTTAAGTGGGAAAATGGAAAATACCAAATGAGGTATTAACTGGAAAGTACAAACTATTTATCTAACCTTCCCATAACAGACATAGAGAAAGCAGTATTAAGAAGATTTCAATGTCACCATTATCCATTGTTGGTCCACTGGCTTTGTTACATTAAGTAAAATGAGTGCCCCACAAATTTCCAGAATACTATACTTCTAATAATTCCAATAACTGTCCTAGAACATTGATAGTTATGAAGTATATGGAATTACTTTGAAAAGAAAAAGGACACATTTAAGATATTAGGATTGATAATATAGATAAAACAGATCATAGTAAGAAATCAAAAACTAAAGAAGATGCAAATAATGCTTTCTTTTTTTCTTGCATATATAGATAGATAGATTATAGAGTTCTGCCAAGACTAGACCAAGCTGAGACACTACTCCCTACCACTTTTCCAGGCCAATCTTCCATGGTGTTACTAATAAATTCACTTGCTTTTTATCTCAGATTATTTCTATAAACCTGCAAGTGGATTCCATAGTCTCTTCCATCCTGCAAAGACTTCCTCAAAACTCTAAAAGGAAGTCAACTCTCAACTTTAGTAAAAACAGAAGATACATTTCGAACTACAAAAACAAATCCCAAGATAACATTGATACAATAAAAGCTGTCTTAATCCACTGATAGAAATAACTGATGTTCTCCATATTCTAATTATGTCTATCAAATATTAGAAAGCATAAAAGAATCTGAAAAATCCATGGGGTTGGCGTCAGTGTAGAAAGAAGGTTGGTAAAAGCCTTCTACTATGAATTCTACTTTAATGGACTTTTCTATTAACTAACATCTGATCCTGATTGAATCAGGTGAGAATCTTTTTTTTTTTTCCAACTATGAAACATTTTAGTGTAGAGGTGAGAGTGTAGTGAGGAGCAGAAAATCAGCTACAGTTTTGTACTCCAGAAGAGCAGAACTCAGTGGCCAGTATGCTGTGAGGTTATCAGTTGTACCCCATGTCACAACACTCAGTGCTAATTTAAAATATGTCATAATGCTGATTTATAGTCAAGATGTTGGTAATTTCCATATATTATTTCCAAGAATTGTATCACTGACATGTATAATTGTTATGGTATGATTATGAGTTCCTAAAATGCCAAGTGGATCCCATACTGCAAGAACATTCAAAGAATAAATGATACTCAGTATTTATTAAAAAATAAAAGCTAAACAGCACTGGATTCTTATGCTTTTCCAATATTTAAAGAAAACTAAATCTTCAGGTGTGGACCAAGACTGGAAATAAACATTTCTGGAAATCCTATAAATTTTTCAGGTCATTACAAATCATCAATTAAGAAAGAACTTAAGGTAGTTTGAGAATTGTTCTAATGAAGCCATAGACTCAGAAAAACCTGTTTCATATCAATAAAAATTCTATTCCACAGTCAATTTTGACTGCAACAAGCACACTGTAAATACATATCACTGGTTACTAGCAAAAAGGGGGAAAGAAATTGATATTATAATCTATATCCACTAACTGAATGCCATGTCAAAAACTACTACTTCCCTCTGATGGCAAGTCAACGGCTGAAGGCTTAAAATTTTAAAGCACCATGTGAGACACTTTAAATTATTTAATGTTTTTCTCATAGCAATTTTATAAGATAGATGCCATTCCTATTTTGTAGATAGGAAAATGAGGTTTAGAGAAATTAGATAACTTGCCAAATACTATATTTTTATTAAGTGGAGAAGCAAGGAATCAAACCCAATTTACTTCTGAACCTGCCCTTACCCTGGGATCAGATGTGAAAAAGAGCAAACTGACTAGCTAGAAGTGCAATCCCAGCTTCAAAATTGTATTCCAGTGTGATGATCTTATACAGTAAAAGTATCTAATTCTGAAATCTATAAAAATGGTTTCTAAACTTCTTTCTAAAAATAAGTACTTATAAGACAACTGGTCTAATCATTCAAGAGATCATATCATGGGAGAAAAGAGAGGAGAATGTTTTAGAATAAAAGAAACCAAAGATAAAACAAGTAAATGTAATGCATGTTCTTTATCTGAGTCCTGGTTAGAACAAAACAACTAAAAATTCTTTTGGCAAAATTCAGGAAATTCGCATATGGCCTGAGTTTTATGTTATGTGTGAATCACCAATGTTGTTAGATGTTACAGTTGTTGTGTTATAAGACAAAGGTTTTTTTGGAGTTAACTATTTAAAGAAATACTATTATGAAATATTTAGAGATTTGCTCTCATGATTTCTGTAATTTACCTGAAAATATTACAGCAAAAACAATCAATTAAGTATCTATAGCAAAAGGTTAAAGACAGAAATCTAGGGAACAAGTGTATGGTTGTGCATTTTACCACTGTCCTCACTTTCCTGTATATTTGAAGTTTTCTCAAAATAAAAAGTCAAAATTTCAAAAACTGCTCACATGAAAGAAGTCAGTGTTTATCTTTCAGCTCTGAAACAATTGTTCTTTACCAGTATTTAGCATCATGTTATTTTTTTTAATCCTCTGACCTTAGCTGAATCATACTTCTTGACAGAGGAAAAATGGTGCTCCATCACATGAAACTGTCAGAGGGCAATCACTCTGCTTACTTTGAGAAGCCAACAGGAAAGTGTGGAAAAGCTGTTCCTACTTGGAAGACCTGGGCCATGGCTGTCCAAGTCTTCTTAAGGGTCATCATTCACTATCATACTTCTCATCAATCAAGTAAATTATTAACTGAGAAGCTCTTATTGTTACCATATTGATCAGGAAGAAACTGATGCACAAAGGACTGCTGTTAACCCTGGCAAATTACAACTATCCTCTCTTTGTCTTTGAAATCAAATTCTTTGACAGAAGTGACCTTATCCTGAATCCAATAAATTTCCTATTTCCAAAAAACTCTACTGAAGAGCTATAAAACCTGAAAATTCTCTTGTGCTTTCTCCTCCTTTGCTTCCAGTTACCATCCTAAAAGGATCAGCTGAAAGCCATCAATTGGATCGAACATCCTAAGAAGAAAGAATCACACCACGCCAGGTATATGAGTATTTTAGATATATTGGGGACTAATATATCTAATGTTAACTAAGCAGCTTTCAAGTTATATATGTATATTGAGTAATAATAGCAGTAGTTGTTATAATAGTTATTCTCCTCTCTTCTTGAGAACTGCTACACTATGTGATAACAGACTCAACTCATATGTTATTAGAAGAAAATATAATCAGTGGAGAATATTTTTTAATCTTGAGAAGAAACTCTGACAGAATATTAGGAATCTGATAATATAATAATAACAATTCCTTTCTCCAACTGGGCCAGATGGTTTTCTTCTTGGTATACTCGTACTATAAAAATTACCACCACTAAGCCTTTATCATGGACCAGACATTGTGCCCAGTACAATCTGTAATATGTATCATTCCAGTCAATCTTCAGTACAACCTTAAAATGCAGGTTTGCAATTCACTCAAAGTCACACAGTAAGTGGCAAAGCGGTGATTTAAACCAAGTATGACTGACTCTAACACCAGTGTGATAAACGGCAGGGCTCTATTGTGAGATGTATCTGATCTGACAGCACACCACACTGATGCGTGCACATGAATTTACTTGCCCTAACAGCACTTGTTCTACATGATTTTACCTTTGTTTTCTGAAATCAAGCTGATATGTACATATTGTATACATGATCAAAATAAGAAAAATAGAAGGCCATGTCCTTTCCTTACTCTCCCCTCCTACAACCTAAAACCAAAGTACAATTATTTTTGGAAGTATTTTTTTAATTGATTAAATCTGCACTCTACTGACTACGATGACATAAAAATGAATAAAACATAACTCCATCCTTTAGGGATTTAGAAAAAGGGCATCAGGTAGCAAAATCCTCAGTAGAAAGAAGTTTGGGAAAGAGTCCATTTGATATGGTTCTTAGTCCTAAGTAACAGCCTTATAACACAGAAACAAGGAACGCTTTCCTTGCTTAAAAGAACATCATAGAACATTTACAAAATCATGAATATTTACTGCTCATTAAATACCAGATAATTTGTATCATGGTTCATCAAACAGGGAAGTTTCTAGGATAAGAATAGAAATAAAAAGGAAACTATTTCCTTCTCTTATTAAACTTCCTAAGATCCTGCCCTTCCTAGGCAAACTGTAGTATCAGTGGAAAATGCCCATCCTACAAACTAGTTATAACAATAATAATTCTTGACTCTCCTCCATTGCTTTATCTCTTAAAGAATGTGTTTTAGTTGAAGTAATTTTGCCTCACCACTATGGAATGAAAATATATACACAATTGTCAGAAACCACTGCTGTCTTTTAAATTGTACTAACAAAACTAAGTCATTCGTCAAAACACATCTCATCTCTCACAATATCATAACTAATAGTGAGCAACTTCTCTGCTTTTCCCAAGAATTAGCAGAAAAAGATGAAGACTCTGACACTGCTGGCGTGCGTCTGTGCACTGAGTGCTTGCTTCTCAGTAAGTATCCACCCAAATAACTGTTATTCTTATATATCAATAACATTTAGTGTATATACCTAATTGAGACTTGAAAAGTACACGCAATTCCTATTTCCAAGAAGCTTAACATCTTTTGTTTTCTGTGAAACATAAAAAAAACAGCTAATTAAAGCACTAGGAAATGATTCATTTCATTCATTTTAATCAATATTTCCACATCACTAACTTCATCATAGGTGTGATGAAATAAGATGGAGATGCAGAAAAAATGGATCATACAGGGCCTCATTGGTTTAGAACACGGATTCTATTTTCAGCATACTGGGAAGCCTCAGGATGACTAGTGTGTCCACAGGGGAAGGACCTGACTTTGGGTCCTGGGGAGAAAACAGATTTCAGGGGACAAAAGCTAAGGTAGACAAAACAGGCAAGAAGCTAAGGCAGTGGTCCAGATAAAAGATGATGGTATCTTGCACTAAATGTCAGCAATTAAAACAAAATATGAGGGTGGATTTAAGATATAGTTTGGTGATTAAGTCTGCCATAACTTATGCTGCTTAGGTGTGTAGTGAAAGAAAGAAATGAACATAAGAGTTTTAGACATGTTAAATTTGAAAGGCTATGAGACTTCTATAAGTGGATGTCAAGAGGCAATTGGATATACACTGTCTGGAGTTCAAAAAGAAGTTTAAGAGCGAAGTTTATGTTTTAAAGGTATTTGAAGCCATGGGACCTTATAAGATTACCTAGAGAAAACATGTAGGTGGTTTGGATATGGATAGGGAAAATGAAGGAAGCACAAAAGGGGACAGGAAAGTACAGTTTCCGAAACCAAGAGATTACAAAATGGGCCCCACCTTTAAAAGATATTTAGGGGTGTGCCTGGGTGGCTCAGTCGTTAAGCATCTGCCTTCAGCTCAGGTCATGATCCCAGGGTCCTTGGATCGAGCCCCACATCGGGCTCCCTGCTCGGCGGAGAGCCTGCTTCTCCCTCTCCCACTCCCCCTGCTTGTGTTCCCTCTCTCACTGTGACTCTCTGTCAAATAAATAAAATCTTTAAAAAAAAAAAGATATTTAGGGTCTGGGACTCCTGGATGGCTCAGTTGGTTAAGCATCTGCCTTCAGCTCAGGTCATGATCGCTGGGATTATGCCCTGCACGGGGCTTCCTACTCAGCAGGGGAGTTTGCTTCTCCCTCTCCTGCTGCCCCTCTCCCTCATCAAAAATAGAAGGACATGGCCTTCTATTTTTCTTATAAAGCACATTTCCTAAAATTTACTGAATCTCTTTGGGATTCAGTTTCTTCATCTGTATAATGAGAATAATAATAGAACTCACCTTCTGGTGTTGCTAAGGAATTAAGAAAACTTGTATTTGTAAACCACTTAAAATAAGGCCTGACACAAAGTAAGTGCACAAAAAGTAAAAGGACTTTTTTACAAAGATAATGACAGATGTGAACAGGCAAATGAGGATATATTAAATATGCTCTTCCTGGCTTTATATTTATCATTAGCACTTCCATCCTTCAATCTAAGCTCAAATCGTTAGAGGCATTTTCAACCCGTCCCCCTCTCAAACTTCCCTAATCCCAATTCTAATCAAAAAGTCCTGTCAGAGCCATCCATAACTGCCAATCTTAATGATAATTAGTCAATATATTTTAAGTAAACTAGTCAAACTGCTCATTTGATACATGTTCTATGCTAAGCTAACAAAGTTAATAAAACATTACATATTTTTTGGTCATCTAAATTAAAATAACTGAAACTTTTTCACATAATAAACACTTAAAAATGTTAAGATTCTATTTGATGAGAAATATAGCTTTTTTATTATCAATTCTATGCATTTGTTCATTCAGTAAATATCTAGGGGGTGCCTATTATGAGCCAGGCATAGTTCTAGGTATTGGGCATACAGAGATTAACAAGACAAAATCCCCGCCCTCATGAATTTAATCATCTGATTAAGGGAATGAACAGTATTAAGTATTTCAAAGTATAGAAGTCATAGAATTAGACTTTGGATCTGCAATTTAATTTAATTTGAATCACTTCATAAATGAGTACACTGAGATCCAGTGAAAATAACTGATTTGCCCAAAGTCACTCAGTATTAATGGCAGATGCAGGACAGACCCAAACCTCTCCTGATGGTCTGATGCAGTGTGTTTCAAACATCCTCCTCTAAGATATGGGAGTTCTTCACACCATCCTCAAACACCACAAGAAAAAGTAGAGACTGAACTGGTGGAATTCAAGGCCCCAAATCCTGCTTCAATCAAAGCAATTTTCTAATTATCTGGATCACATACTGAATCTTGAGGAAAAATCTGCTTGAACAATATGACCTGTTTATTTTATATTAGAAAAATATTACCCTATAAGAACATCTCCTGAGACGTTCCATGAGCATCCTGGATTCAGAGTTGCAGACTCTGGAATTCTATGCCCATTTATAAGAGAGCTATGCAAAAATACCAGTTATGTGGATCACAAGCCAATATTTTCATTTATGAACATTCTAAGTTATGAACTAAAATGTCCTGGATAATTTAATTTTTTTAAACAACTCATGCTTTCCAAAGTTATTTTTAAGGTTGTATATATTAGTCTCTGAGTAAGTTATCTTAGCTGAACAACTCTGCTGGTCTCTCAAAAGTTGTCACCTTTGCCCATGCCAAGCTTCATAGTGTGAGACTGGAATGATTTATCTATTGGGTGGTCTCAAAAGGGTTTATGTGTAAATTATCAGGAGGTAAAAAGTAACCTATCCTTGCTTGGAATTCTGGCATGTGCCCCCTTATCCTTATGTTAATATTTTTCTCTAATTTAAATTAATATAACTGATAATTTAAAATTTTAGTATGAGATGAAATGCAGAAAAAAAAAAGGATATAGACAAATTGCAGTATGTTTAGAGATAAGATACTGAAACAGTGATGGTACTCTAACTCAAATAATGTCAGGAACTAAGAATGTTAACCTTGAAGAATATAAGACCCAGACGACATGGTAAAATATTTTCAAATTTTGAAGGTCTCCAGGATCTTCTATGTGCTGCCAAGTGCAAAATTAGGACCAAGAATGAATACCTGAAAAAAACAAATTTCTGTTCTGTTAAGAATAGAAACCCCCCCAAAAAAAAAAATCCATTTAGTATCAAGAACTCTCTACCAGGCAACCTGGTAAGACATGGTAGAGAATTCCCGATTAGAAAAAGTTGTCAAGCATAGGCTGGAAAGCCATTCAGCTGTACTGGAAAAAAAGATCAAGTATTGGTTGTGGAATTGGACTAAATCAGTACTCTTTTCAGATGTGAACATCTCTGAGAAATCATGAAAGCTATAGGTTCTCTGCAGACAAAACGCATAAACATGCAAAATTTTCCTACAGTATCATAGGATTCATTGACCCTTGAGTTTCTGTAATTATAATTTACAATTAAAGGTAATGGCCAGGGCGCCTGGCTGGCTCAGTCTGTAGAGCTTGTGACTCTTGAACTTGGGATCGTGAGTTCGAGCCCCATGTATGGTGTGAAACCTACTTTAAATAAATAAATTAAATATTAATGGCTAAAGTTCTTTTTCCAATTTAAAAAAGCTAAAAACTAAGTTTTCTTCAATGTGGAGGATATAAAAGGTGAAGTGGGGTATTTGTTAAGTTGATTGTTTGGGATTTTGTTGTTTTGTTTTTTGATGATGGCAGATGTGAAAGGTGTAATTCAGAAAAGACTCCTTGATCTCAGTTGAATGTCTTTGACGGAAGTTTCATGAACAGAGCGCAGCAAACAGGGTGGACTTTTGCTCAGTCCTCAGGCAGTAACCTAATCATTTTCTACCAGAGGAAGAAGAGAGGAACTATAAGCACAAAGGGCAGATCTAGCTAATCCTCCAAGCTTGAACCCACAGGAATATATCCATTGTAGCTAGCTCAGAAATAAATGCTTGACAAAATAAACTCTCTAATAGCAAGTTGTTCTTGAGATTTGGTGAAATTAGAATACTCACTCAACCCACTGCAATCTGGTTTCCATTCCCAAAACTCCATAAATACTGCCCATCCAACATTCAGCAATAATCCCCTGTTGATAAATCAATGGATGTTTTCAGGTCTTGCATTTTCTTTCTTTCCACAGCTCAGTGAAGGTCGAAAAAAGCCATGGAAAACACAGCACAAAAACAATTATGTCCAACAACGTATATTAGACCGCCGATTACCACTGCATCGAAAATTTCAACATAACTGGAATATGTTCATTCAAAGGCATTTAATTTTTGGTCCATACAAATACCCAAAGCCTTCACATCCAATCAAGAGAAAGCCAAAGCCAAAACATCGCCAGCCACCTAGGTGTCCAGCTAAAAATAACACCGTGGTTAATAACAACACCTCAGGGGCTACCACTCAAATCCCATCTTTGAGTCCCACATCTACTTCCAACAAAATTACTGAATCTCCAGGTGTGACTTCTCTTACTCAGAATGCTACCACCATATATGTAAAAGAAAATAACACAGACTCTCCTGCAGTTACCCCATCACCACAACCTTCCCCAGCTTTGCCAGACACCACAGCTGCCCCACCGACATCTTCTCCACCTCTGCCAGAGCCTACAGCTGCCCCACCGACATCTTCTCCACCTCTGCCAGAGCCTACAGCTGCCCCACCGACATCTTCTCCACCTCTGCCAGAGCCTACAGCTGCCCCACCGACATCTTCTCCACCTCTGCCAGAGCCTACAGCTGCCCCACCGACATCTTCTCCACCTCTGCCAGAGCCTACAGCTGCCCCACCGACATCTTCTCCACCTCTGCCAGAGCCTACAGCTGCCCCACCGACATCTTCTCCACCTCTGCCAGAGCCTACAGCTGCCCCATCTACATCTTTCCTAACTACACCAGCACCACAACCTTCCCCAGTTCCACTGAACAACACAGCTGCCCCAAATACTACACCTAATCCTTCCCCAACCACTCCTGCACCTGAAACTTCCCAAACTACAACTGCACCCACAACCCAAACTACCACTCCAGCCACTACTCAAAATACTACTGTTGAACAAAAAACCTCACCTTCCAGCCAAAATACAAATTCTAAATTCTGGCAATATATTTATGATATAATAAAGTACATTTCTGGTACTACACCAAAGAAATAGTACATCATACATCATGAAGTGTTCTGTTGTCAGATATGATTTATGAGTGCAGAACTACCACCTTTACTTTTACCACCAATCTCAAAGTGAAATTATAATATTCCTCAAATTTAAAGCACTATCACTAATCTTTGAATCGATTTACCTCACATGACTTATTAACATGAAAAACCACCTCTATCCCACAAAACAGGTGCATAACCATAATTTAAGATCACTTTGTGGAATCTCCACTTTGTGGAGATAGCCCGCTGGGGCAGCGGCAGGGAGACATTAGCTAAACAGAGAAAATTATCTGGATCAGGAGCCCTTTACTTTTCCCTAAATGTCGGAAACCATAAAGTCACTACTCTGTACCCCCAACCAAGAGCCCACCTGAACTGTCTAATCCCACAAATAAAAAGGTTTAGTTAAAATTAGGTCTCTCAAACAAAAACAGGTAAATCTAGATAGACCTATCATTGCATTACTGATTAGAGACAAAAATTCTTTAGACAATCATCTTAAATCTTTAAATCCAGTTCCACTCCACAAAATGTGAACCAAGGAAGAAGAAAGTTGATTTGAAAAGAAGATTTGAAGTGGTGAAAACAAAATCTGGCAGCCAAAAACAAACCAGGTCTCTGGCACTACAGACTTGAGAGCACATAATTGTTTAGGCTTTATGGTTGATATTTACTGTATTATCTCTAAGTTAATTTCGATCCAATGTACTTCATTCTAGCCTCTGTGAATCACAAGAAGACTTTTTGTGTATGTTCACATGGTGGTCATAATACTTTACTATGAATTCAATTAATTTCATCTTACTAATTCAATTAATTCACATTAATTCAATGTGAAATGTATTCAGCAACAGAATATTTTCTAAATGTTGTAGCCATCTATTTAAATGTGTTTTAAAGCAAACCATACCAAACTACTGCCCTGATGTCACTTTTGCAAAACTGTCTCTGAAAATAAACCCTGATTCTAGTCAATAGGAGAATAAAAACTACCTACGTGGTATAGAGAGATAATGTTAATTTGGGATGTGGAGGTATTTTTACTTTGTGTTACTACTACTGAGAACTCTGATGATTTTATTTAGATTTTTTTGTCAACTAATAAAGACTTCACATGGCAATCTGTTTTCATTGTGTGTATCTGGAAGCCACTTATCACTTAGATTCTGAGAAGGGTGAAAGTGAACATCTGTATTCTTGTCAACTCTGCCACTAATTAGCGAATGACCTGGGTAGGACACTCAATATCTCTGAACACTGGGGTTTGTTTTGTTTTTTTTTTTTTAAACAATCTTCATCCCTGTTTCTTTTTTTTTTTTTTTTTTAAGATTTTATTTATTTACTTGTCAGAGAGAGAGACAGAACACAAGCAGGGGGAGAGGCAGGCAGAGGGAGAAGCAGGCTCCCTGCCGACCAAGGAGCCCGATGTGGGACTCGATCCCAGGACCCTGGGATCATGACCCGAGCCGAAGGCAGCCGCTTAACTGACTGAGCCACCCAGGCGTCCCAACACTGGGGTTTTTTTAATCCTTTAAGCAAAGTGGTTAATTTACTTAGATTAACTTAATCTTTACTTAGTCTTAATTTACAAATACATTTCCAATCCAAATTCTGTGTTTGTCCTATGCTTCCCAGACTGACTACAAAAGACTCCCAATCCTCTCACTTAATTCTGTTCCTTCAGTCTCGTCTCAGACTAGATCAAAAAGAACTACCAGAAAGAGAAATTAAGAAAACAATTCCATTTACAATTGCATCAGAAATAATAATCTACCTAGGAAAAAATTTAACAAGGAGGTAAAAGAATGGTACACTGAAAACTGTAAGACACTGATGAAAGAAACTGAAGGAGACACAAATAAATGAAAAGATATGCCCTGCTCATGGATTGGGAAAATTAATATTGTTAAGATGTCTATCCTACCCAAAGCAATCTTAGACTCAATGCAATCTTTGTCAACATTCCAGTGGCATTTTTCACAGAAAGAGAAAAAACAATCCTAAAATTTGTATGGAACCAAAAAGACCCTGAATAGCCAAGCAACCTTGAGAAAGAAAAACAAAGCTAGAGGCAGCACACATTCTGTTTTCAAACTATATTACAAAGTTATACTAATGAACACAGTACAGTAGTGGCACAAAAACAGACACACAGATCAATAAAACAAAACCAAGAACCCAGAAATAAACACACACATATATGGTCAATTAACTTAGGACAAAGGACCCAAGAACATAAAATGGTGAAAGATAGTTTTTTCAATAAATGGTGTTGGAAGAACTGAACATCCATATGCAAAAGAATGAAACCAGAGCACTATCTTACACCATACACAAAAATCAACTCAAAATGGATTAGAGAAACATGAGACCTGACACCATAAAGCTCCTAGAAGAAAACAAAGGGGATAAGCTCTTTGACACTGATCTGGGCAATAATTTTTTTGGATTTGATATCAAAAGCAAAAATAAACAAGTGATACTATATCAAATTAAAAAGCTGCACAGGAAATGAAACCATCAACAAAGTGAAAAGGCAACCTATGGCTGAGAGAAAATATTTACAAATCATATATCTGATAAGGGGTTAATATCCAAAATATATAAAGAAGTCGTACAACTTAATAGAGAAAAAACAATCTGATTTAAAAATGGGCAGAGGAACCAAAAAGACATTTTTCTGAAAAAGACATACAAATGGCCAACGGGTACATAAAAGTTGCTCAACACAACTGATCATGAGGAAATGCAAGTCAAAACCACAGTGAGGTATCACTTCACACCTGTTTGAATGACTATTATCAAAAAGACAAAGAATAACAAGTGTTGGTGTGGGTATATAGAAAAGGGAACCTTTGTGCACTGTTGGTAGGAATGTAAATTGGGGCAGCCACTAGGGAAACAGTATTTAAATTCCTCAAAAAATTTAAAATAGAGCGGCACCTGGGTGGCTCAGCTGGTTAAGTGTTCAATTCTTGATCTCAGCTCAGGTACTGATCTTGGGATCATGAGTTCAAGCCCCACACTGAGCTCCACACTGAGCATAGAGCCTACTTTAAAACAGAAATACCATATAATCCAGTAATTCCACTGCTAGATACTTATCCAAGGAAAACAAAACCACTATCTTGGAAAATATCTGGTTAAATGTTACAGAGATATTGTTTTCCCCACTGATTTTAGTAACTCAAATGTTTAGAATTTTTAAAACTTTGATATTTCTCTGAAGTATCTGTGTTGGAATCATTAAAGTTGAATTTTGCAACTTCAATTTTTACTATAAAACCTTTCAACATAAATGTGATGCTTCTTGTCATCGTAAAAAAATATAGTTACCAGCCATTGATTAGAACAACAAATTACTTAATGAGGCACTTTGATTTGTGTCAGTATGTAAGAAATATAATTTGCAAGGCCTGCATTTTTCCTGGGGAGTAGTTGGAGTACAAGTAGAGTTGGTTGTGTCTGAGGGGCCAGGGTAATATATACCATCCAAAGCAGCCCAGAGCCCAAAAAACTACAGGACTGAACACAAGCCACAGTCTTATATAGGAACACAGCGGGTAAAGATGGGGAAACCAAGCTCATTCAAAAGCACAAAGAGGAGAAGCACAGGGTCCAGACCTGTAAAAAACCAGAATGGAACAGATCCAGAGACAAGGAAAGAATGGGCTGAGGGCTCTGAAAACTAGACTGACTCTAGTTTTTTATGACTTTCTAGCAAAAATGCATGAGTTGGTGCTCTGTAAAAACTGAAGAATTAAGACATATTTATTTGTATTCTACACAAATAGAACACTCTCCCGAGAGGGTATCAGGTTTTTTTTTTTACATTCTCTCCTTTTGTTTTTTTTTATTATGTTATGTTAATCACCATACAGTACATGATTAGTTTTTGATGTAGTGTTCCATGATTCATTGTTTGCGTGTAACACCCAGAGCTCCATGCAATACGTGCCCTCCTTAATACGCACCACCGGGCTAACCCATCCCCCCACACCCCTCCCTTCTAAAACTCTCAGTTTGTTTCCCAGAGTCCATAGTCTCTCATGGTTCGTTTCCCCCTCTGAATTCCGCCCCCCTTCATTTTTCCCTTCCTTCTCCTAATGTCCTCCACGCTATTCCTTATGTTCCACAAAAAAGTGAAACCATATGATAATTGACTTTCTCTGCTTGACTTATTTCACTTAGCATAATCTCCTACAGTTCCATCCATGTTGATGCAAAAGTTGGGTATTCATCCTTTCTGATAGCTGAGTAATATTCCATTGTATATATGGACCACATCTTCTTTATCCATTCATCTGTTGAAGGGCATCTCAGCTCTTTCCATAGTTTGGCTATTGTGGACTTTGCTGCTATGAACACTGGGGTGCATGTGGCCCTTCTTTTCACTACATCTCTATCCTTGGGGTAAATGCCCAGTAGTGCAATTGCTGGGTCATAGGGTAGCTCTATTTTTAACTTTTTGAGGAACTTCCACACTGTTTTCCAAAGTGGCTGTACCAACTTGCATTCCCACCAACAGTATAAGAGGGTTCCCCTTTCTCCACAACCTCTCCAACATTTGTTGTTTCTTGCCTTGTCAACTTTTGCCATTCTAACTGATCTAAGGTGGTATCTCAGTGTGGTTTTGATTTGAATTTCCCTGATGGCTAATGATGATGAACATTTTTTCATGTGTCTGTTAGCCATTTGTATGCCTTCTTTGGAGAAGTGTCTGTTTATGTCTTCTGCCCATTTTTTGACTTGATTATTTGTTTTTTGGGTGTTGAGTTTGAGAAGTTCTTTATAGATCTTGGATACCAGCCCTTTATCTGTAGTGTCATTCGCAAATACTTTCTCCCATTCCGTGGGTTGCCTCTTTATTTTATTGACTGTTTCCTTTGCTGTGCAGAAGCTTTTTATCTTGGTGAAGTCCCAAAAGTTCATTTTTGCTTTTGTTTCACTAGCCTTTGGAGATGTATCTTGAAAGAAGTTGCTGTGGCCAATGTCAAAGAGGTTACTGCCTATGTTTTCTAGGACTTTAATGGATTCTTGTCTTACATTGAGGTCTTTCGTCCATTTAGAGTTTATCTTTGTGTATAGTGTAAGAGAATGGTTGAGTTTCATTCTTCTGTATATAGCTGTCCAATTTCCCCAGCACCATTTACTGAAGAAACTGTCTTTTTTCCATTGTATATTTTTTCCTGCTTTGTCGAAGATTAGTTGACCATAGAGTTGAGGGTCCATATCTGGGCTCTCTATTCTGTTCCATTGATCTACATGTCTGTTTTTGTGCCAGTACCATGCTGCCTTGGTGATCACAGCTTTGTAATATGGCTGGAAATCAGGCAACATGATGCCCCCAGCTTTGTTTTTCTTTCTCAATATTTCCTTGGCGATTCAGGGTCTCTTCTGGTTCCATACAAATCTTATGATTGTTTGTTCCAGCACTTTGAAAAATGCCACTGGTATTTTAATCAGGATGGCATGGAATCTTTTTCCATCTTTTTGTGTCTTCTTCAATTTCTTTCATGAGTGTTCTGTAGTTCCTAGAGTATAGATCCTTTACCTCTTTGGTTAGGTTTATTCCAAGGTATCTTACGGTTTTTGGTGCTATGTAAATGGAATCAATTCCCTAATTTCTCTTTCTACAGTTGCATTATTAGTGTATAGGAAAGCAACTGATTTCTGTGCATTGATTTTGTATCCTGCCACATTACCGAATTGCTGTATGAGTTCTAGTAATTTAGGGGTGGAGTCTTTTGGGTTTTCCACATAAAGTATCATGTCATCTGCGAAGAGAGAGAGTATGACTTAACAAAAAGAAAACAGACAGGACCCAAACTGATAAAATTATGAATGAAAGGGGAGAGATCACGACTAACACCAAGGAAATAGAAACAATTATTAGAAATTATTATTGACAACTATATGCCAATAAATTAAGCAACCTGGAAGAAATGGACGTCTTCCTGAAAACTTATAAACTACCAAGACTGAAACAGGAAGAAATTGACAACCTGAATAGACCAATAACCAGTAACGAGACTGAAGCGGTAATCAAAAACCTCCCAAAAAACAAGAGTCCAGAGCCTGATGGATTTCCTGGGGAATTCTACCAAACATTCAAAGAAGAAATAATACCTATTCTCCTGAAGGTGTTTCAAAAAATAGAAACAGAAGGAAAACTTCCAGACTCATCCTATGAGGCCAGCATTACCTTGATCCCCAAACCAGGCAAAGACCCCATCAAAAAGGAGAATTTCAGACCAATATCCCTGATGAATATGGATGCCAAAATTCTCAACAAGATCTGAGCTAATAGGATCCAACAGTATATTAAAAGGATTATCCATCACGACCAGGTGGGATTTATCCCCGGGAGGCAAGGGTGGTTCAACTTTCGCACATCAATCACTGTGACAAAACACATTAATAAGAAGAGAGAGAAGAACCATATGGTCCTCTCAATTGATGCAGAAAAAGCATTTGACAAAATAAAGTATCTTTCCTGATCAAAACTCTTCAGAGTGTAGGGATAGAGGGAACATTCCTCAATTTCATAAAAACCATCTATGAAAAGCCCACAGCAAATATCATCCTCAATGGAGAAAAGCTGAGAGCATTTCCCTTAAGATCAGGAACACAACAAGGATGCCCACTCTCACCACTATTGTTCAACATAGTACTAGAAGTCCTAGCAACAGCGATCAGACAACAAAAAGAAATAAAAGGTATTCAAATTGGCACAGATGGTTTCAGGTTTACTAATAAAACAGATCCTAGAAACTTTTGCAGTCTGTTATTGTCTTTCAAGAAAATGAAGATGAAATAAGGAAGTACATATTTACTATCTAAAAATGTTTTATGAGTTTGAGACAGTACAGTGTGCAGTCTTTAGTGCTGAGCATATCATCTCTCCAACACATATGTTCTAAACAGGCTATAGCTCCCAAATTTTCATAAAATTTCCATGAACTTAGCCTGTTTTCATATTGAACAATTTCATCCCTTCCCCTCAATCTGTGTCCTCCCTGAGAGAATTCCAGCCAATTCTACAAGTGGCAGCCAAAGAAATATTCTCCTATAACTTCAACCAACAGGTGAAAAATTATATGAACTTCTTAAAGAAATGACCATCAGCAAAGAACAGTGCTTCTACACTCATCCAAACTGTAGTATAAAGCACATTTTCCTAAATTAACCAGATCATACTATCAATGAGAACTAGCATCACCCTTCTTCTTAATCTGCTTAAGCTATTTCTCCAGGCTATACCAAATTGTACTTCCTCTTGAAGTTGGAGATTTATTTAAATTATTTTATTTATTTCAGAGAGAGCATGAGAGAGCGAGAAACAGCATGACCAGGGGGAGAAGGAGGGACAGAGGGAGAGAGAGAAGCAGACTCCCCACTGAACAGGGAGCCTGATGTGGGGCTCGATCCTAGGGCCTGAGCCAAAGGCAGATGCTTAACTGACTGAGCCACCCAGGCGCCCCTTGAAGTAGGACATTCTGAATCCTGTTTGAAAGCTGGTGTGACTAATGTTGCTGGAAATGCTGGCAGGAAAAGAGAGAAAAAGAAAGAATTATCTTGAGAACAGGGAATTTTACTATACACTTTGCAGAATACAATATGGCTGACATGTGTATTACCCTGGTAGCAAATATTATTCCCAATGGTGGAATGGTCTCCATATTATGCTTCAAGATCATACTAAGTAAAAGACAGGGTTGGGCCTCAAACCCTGTACTAACACTGAACCTAGTCTGGCCATGCCTCCTGTTCCCCCCAACCATCACTGCCTGTCACTCCTCCCCAACACCTACGCTGTATGTTGTCATGATCAGTTAACCAAGGTACAAGTCCATCTGGATTTGTGCCCTTGTTGAGAATGAGGACTATTTCAGATCACACCTTAAAAGTACAATGCAAAACTGCCGTCCTGAGCTGAAAATTTTAAGTGACAAAATAGCTTAGTTAGCTTACAGGTGAGTCTAGAACAATCATGTTAATTTGTTTCTGGCAAAACAACTTACAAGTGACAGCCAGTGACTTTTTCCCCCAGCCTTCCATCCTAGAACAGATAGCTGCTAGTTTCCTAGTTGTTTAAAAACAAAGCCTTGAAGTCAGAAATCTTTTGATGAGTATGTGCATTACTTAAAGTGCTTTTATGGAGTGAATGCAAAGTTTAATGATAGCAAACTGTCTTCTCGCCTATAGCTAAAGTTGGACTGAGGAATGGCTACCCCTAGCACCTGCCCTCTACCATATTCATAGGGCCTTGTAGCTCCGCTCCAGAGCTGTGGCACAGGAGGTGGGGAAGAGTGACTCCCTGGCCCAGGGAAATGAGGAAAGTTTTTAGGCTTATGCAATAGAATATTTTCCTAATGTCTAGCTTTAAACTCAGAGGCACTAATATATACGTACATATGTACAAGGACCCTACCCAGCTTACTGCTTGATTTGCTCAAAGACACAGCATAGTGTAACAGAAAGATGACCAGCTTTAAAACCAGACCAACTCAAATTTGAATGCCAGCATTAGCCCATTGTCTGCTGTGTGACTTTGGGCAAATTATGTAACCTCTTGGAATCTCAGTTTTCCCATCTAAGTAACAGGTGCAAAATACATACATCAAAGGGCTACTAAAAGAGGAAGCAATGAGAATGCAAAACAGTACAGACACCTTGGGAGACAGTTTGGCAGTTTCTTAAAAAGCTAAACATAGTCTTACCACGTGATCCAGAAGACCTGTTCCTCAGTATTTACCCAAAGGAGGTGACAACTTATGTCTACATAAAAACCTGCACATGAATGTTTATAGAAGCTTTATTCAAAATTGCCAAAATTTGAAAGCAACCAAGATACACTTCAATAATTGAATGGATAAACAAATTGTGGTACCTCCATATGATGGGTACTAATTCACTAATAAAAAGAAATGAGCTACTAGTCATGAAAAGACATGGAGGAACCTTAAGTGCACACTGCTAATAAATAAAGGAAACCAGTCTGGAAAGGTTACATACTGTATGATTCAGATTATGTGACATACTGAAAAATACAAAACTCTGAAGACAGTGAAAACAATCGATGGTTGCTAGGGGTGGGGAGTGGGAGGCTGTGGATGAACAAATGAAGGACAGGGGATTTTTAGGGCAGTGAAACTACTCTGTATGATATTATAATGGTGGACACATGGCACTTTTCATTACCAAAATCCATAGAATGTACAATACAAAAAGTGAACCCTAATGTAAACTATGGACTTTAATAAACAAATAAAATTTTCTAAAAAGATTAAAAAAGATGATGTACATAAACTACTTAGCCTACTAACTAGTACATGCTAGGCGCTAATAAATAATAGGTTCTATTGGTTTTATTCTTTCTATAAGTTTAATAATGTCATTTAGAACATAGTTTATATTTCCATAGTGATCTTTGGATATAGTTTGTTTGGATGCAGTTCTGTTTCTGTTGGATTTGTTATTTAAAAATTTAATTGGTGGGGCACCTGGGTGGTGCAGTCGGCTAAGCGTCTGACTCTTGATTTGGGCTCAGGTTATGATCTCAGGGTCATGAGACTGGGCTCACCAGGAGCCTCTGTGCTCAGCGCAGAGTCTACTTGAGATTCTCCCTCCTTCTCCCTCTGCCCCTCCCACATGAGTGCATGCAGGCTCTCTCTCTCTAAAATAAATAAATCTGTTTTAAAAAATCTAACTGGTAAGCAAAAGAGAATTACCTATCCTTTATTACCATGGATTGATTCAAAGAAATATAGTACTTTCTCCTCTACTGCTTATCCTATGCAAATTAGTAGTTGTCAAAGCAAGGGTAAGGATGTAGAAAGAGGAGAACCCTCTTACACTGTTGGTGGGAATGCAAACTGATGCAGCCACTCTGGAAAACAGTATGGAGGTTCCTCAAAAAGGTAAAAATAGGGCGGCAAGGTGGCTCAGATAGTTAAGCATCTGCCTTCAGACCAGGTCATGATCCTGGAGTCCTGGGATCGAGTCCCACGTCAGGCTCCCTACTCAGCGGGGAGCCTGCTTCTCCCTCTCTCCCTCTCCCTCTGCCTGCTGCTCCCCCTGCTTGTGCTCTCTCTCTCTCAAATGAATAAATAAAATCTTTTAATTAAAAAAAAAGTTAAAAATAGGGACACCTGGGTGGCTCAGTCAGTTAAGCATCTGCCTTTGGCTCAGGTCATGATCCCAGGGTCTTGCTCAGCGGGAAGCCTGCTTCTCCCTCTGCTTGCCACTCCCCCAGCTTGTGCGCTCGCTCTCGCTCTCTCTCTCTGACAAATAAATAAATAAAATCTTTTTTAAAAAAGTTAAAAATATAACTACCCTATGATGCAGCAATTGCACTACTAGGTATTTATCCAAAAGATACAAAAATAGTGATTCAAAGGGGCACATGCACTCCAATGTTTATAACAGCAATGTCCACAATAGCCAAAATATGAAAAGAGCCTAGATGTCCATCAACAGATGAATGAATAAAGAAGATGTGCTAGATACACACACACACACACACACACACACACACACACACAATGGAATATTACTTGGCCATCCAAAAGAATGAAATCTTGCCATTTGCAATGACGTGGATAGAACTCCAGGGTATTAGCTAAGCAAAATAAGTCAGTCAGGGATGAGCAAAGTGACAAAACCAGGAGGAGACATACCCAACTCAGGGCCTGGCCAGTGGATCCTGGTAAGAAAAGATTCCTCATCCAGGAAGTAGAGTATTATAATGACAGTCTTCATAAACATCCAAAATCTGAGGGGGGGGGGGGAAGATGGCGGAGGAGTAGGGGACCCTATTCCAATCGGTCCCCGGAATTGAGCTGACCAGACCACTCTGAACACCGACAAAATCAGCCTGAGATGTAAGAAGATAGATCTGGATCTCTACAAACAGAATATTGCAAGCGGTTGGTTTCGAGGTACGAAGCGGGGAGCCGTGATTCTGCGGGCAGATATCGGAGGATAAACGGCAGCAGGAGGGAGCCGTGTGGATCCTGCACCCCCGGTGAGCGACAGCCTCCCGCGCTGGGTACCAGGCACAGACTTGCAGACTGCTAGCGACGGGGAAAGAACTTTAGGGCAGCCCCCAGACGGAAATCCAGAGTGGCGGGGTTGCACACGTGAACTGGGGGCGGCTGGTGGTTTTAGAAGCACAAAGGGCAGAGACGTGCCCCGACCTAGAAGCGAGGACTGAGAGCGCTAAGGGGCACACAACACAGGACGCTGAAGTTTATAGCAGCATAGACAGAAACAAAGATACTGTGGCTGGAGAGCTCACTGAAGAACAGACTGTGATCTCTCTGCTCTGAGGCAGAGGGTTGGAAACGGTCTCTTCTGCTCTCTCGGAAGAGATGCGGAAAGCTACCAAGGAAAGCCGCCAGAGAAAAAAAGCCCCAAAAAGCCGGTTTTCAGAGAGCCCTCAACTCTGCCCAAACAGGGTTGCTTGAGTAACAGCCAGGCAGGCCCCTACCCCAGAAGACAGGCTGGGAGAACAAGAGGCCAGCAACCCTAAGGTCCAAAGAAAACAGGTGCATCTTGCTTGGGTTGTGGTCAATAATTTGGACTCTTTACATTACCTCAACCACCCCTCAAAAGAATGACTAGGAGGAGGAACCCCCAAAATAGGAAAGACTCAGAGATTATGACTTATGCCACAGGTTTATAAATGATTCAGAGATAACCAAGATGTTGGAGATGGAATTCAGGCTAGCAATTATGAAGACAACAGCTAGAATGGAGAAATCAATTAATGGCAACATAGAGTCTCTAAGGGCAGAAATGAAAGCTGAATTGGCGGAACTTAAAAATGCTATCAATGAGGGGCGCCTCGGTGGCTCAGTTGGTTGGGCGACTGCCTTCGGCTCGGGTCATGATTCTGGAGTCCCAGGATCGAGTCCACATCAGGCTCCCTGCTCAGCGGGGAGTCTGCTTCTCCCTCTGACCCTCCCCCCTCTCATGCTCTCTCTCCCATTCTCTCTCTCAGATAAATACATAAAATCTTTGTGAAAAAAATGCTATCAATGAGATCCAATCTAATCTAGATAATCTAACAGGTAGGGTAAGCGAGGCAGAAGAATGAATTAGTCACCTAGAAGACCAATTAATAGATAAAAAGTGAAAAGAGGAGACCAGAGAAAAACAACTCAGAATCCATAAAAATAGAATCAGAGAAATAAGTGACACCCTGAAATGTTCCAATGTCAGAATTATTGGAATCCCTGAGGGGGTAGAGAGAGAGAGAGGACTAGAGATATATCTGAGCAAATCGTAGCTGAGAACTTCCCTAATCTGGGGAATGAAACAAACATTTGGGTGTCCTAGAGGCAGAGAGGACCCCTCGCAAGATCAAGGAAAACAGGCCAACATGCTGACATGTAACAGTAAAACTCACAAATCTTAGAACCAAGGAAACCATCTTAAGGGCAGATAGGGGGAAGAGATTCCTTACGTACAGAGCGAGGAGCACCAGAATAACGTCAGACCTATCCAGAGAGACCTGGCAAGCCAGAAAGGCCTGGCAAAACATATTCAGGGTACTAAACGAGAAGAACATGCAGCCAAGAATACTTTATCCAGCAAGGCTGTACTTTAGAATGGATGGAGAGATGCAGGGCTTCCAAGACCAGCAGAAACTGAAAGAATACGTGACCACTAAGCCAGCCCTGCAAGACATATTAAGGGCAGTTCTATAAAAGGAGAAAGACCTCAAGAGTGATACAGAACAGAAATTTACAGGGACAACCTATAAAAACAAAGTCTTCACAGGCAACATGATGACGATTAATTCGTATCTTTCAATAATCACTCTCAACATGAACGGCCTAAATGCTCCCATAAAATGGCTCAGGGTTACAGACTGGATAAAAAGACAGGACCCATCCATATACTGTCTACGAGAGACTCATTTTGAACCTAAAGATACATCCAGACTGAAAGTGAAGGGATGGAGATCCATATTCCATGACAACAGGCCTCAAAAGAAAGCTGGGGTAGCAATTCTTATATCAGACAAATTAGATATTAAACTAAAAAGTGTAGTTAGAGACACAGAAGGACACTATATCATTCTTAAAGGGTCTATCCAACAAGAAGATCTAACAATTGTAAATATCTACGCCCCCAACATGGGAGCAGCCATCTACATAAGCCAACTGTTAACCAAAATAAAGAGTCATATAGACAACAATACATTAATTGTAGGAGACCTCAATACTCCACTCTCAGCAATAGACAGATCATCTAAGCAGAAAATCAACAAAGAAACGAGCTTTGAATGACACACTGGACCAGATGGACCTCATAGATATATACAGAACATTCCACCCTAAAACAACAGAATACTCATTCTTCTCAAGCGCACATGGAACTTTCTGCAGAATAGACCATATACTGGGTCACAAATCAGTTCTCAACCGATACCAAAAGACTGAGATTATTCCCTGCATATTCTCAGACCATAATGCTTTAAAACTTGAACTCAATCACAAGAAAAAATTTGGAAGAAATTCAAACACTTGGAAGCTAAAGACCACTCTGCTCAAGAATGTTTGGGGTCAGTCCCCTCAGCCTCCGCTGCCGCCGCCCCTCTGCCAGAGCTCCGGCGCCACCTCGGGCCAGCGGTCCTCCGCGGGAGGGAGCAAGGCGGCAGGCGGCCGGCTGACGGGGAAAACGGGGCGGCCGGCGGTCCTGCGCGCTCGGGGGTGGTATCTCCATGGGGCTGGCCCGCGGCGCCCGTGCACTCTAAGGTGGACCAGCAAATTCTGTTTATCAGAACATTTCCACTGCTGCACCTGAGGGCACACGCATCTTCAGCGGGACTTGGAATTCCAGAGAATTGCCTTTGTGAGAAACTGGCAATAATTTCTTTAAATTCCATCTCTTAGTTTTCCATTTTGTTACGTTTCGGAGGAACTTCAAGAAACCATGAACAGCTTTAGTAATGCAGATTTAGACTGCCATTTCCTCGATGAAGGCTTTACTGCCAAGGATATTCTGGACCAAAAAATTAATGAAGTTTCGTCTTCTGATGATAAGGATGCCTTCTATGTCGCCGACCTGGGAAACATTTTAAAGAAACATCTGAGATGGTTAAAAGCTCTTCCTCGGGTCACCCCCTTTTATGCAGTCAAATGCAATGATAGCAGAACCATAGTGAAGACCCTTGCTACCACTGGGACAGGATTTGACTATGCCAGCAAGACTGAGATACAATTGGTACAAAGTCTTGGGGTGCCTCCAGAGAGGATTATCTATGCAAATCCTTGCAAACAAGTGTCTCAGATTAAGTACGCTGCCAATAACGGAGTCCAGATGATGACTTTTGATAGTGAAGTTGAACTGATGAAAGTTGCCAGGGCACATCCAAAGGCCAAGTTGGTTTTGCGGATTGCCACCAATGATTCCAAAGCAGTCTGTTGCCTCAGTGTTAAATTTGGTGCCACACTCAAAATCAGCAGGCTTCTTTTGCAATGGGGGAGAGAGCTAAATATTGATGTCATTGGTGTCAGCTTCCACGTGGGAAGTGGCTGCACGGATCCTGAGACCTTTGTGCAAGCCATCTCTGATGCCCGCTGTGTCTTTGACATGGGAGCTGAGGTTGGTTTCAGCATGTATCTGCTTGATATCGGTGGTGGTTTTCCTGGATCTGAGGATGTGAAGCTTAAATCTGAAGAGATCACCAGTGTGATCAACCCAGTCCTGGACAAGTACTTCCCGGCCGACTCGGGGGTGCGAATCATAGCGGAGCCCGGCAGATACTACATTGCCTCAGCCTTCACGCTCGCAGTGAACATCATTGCCAAAAAACTCATATTAAAGGAACAGACAGGCTCTGATGATGAAGATGAGTCGAGTGAACAAACCTTTATGTATTACGTGAACAATGGAGTGTATGGATCGTTTAATTGCATCCTCTATGATCATGCCCACGTGAAGCCCATTCTGCAGAAGAGACCCAAACCAGATGAGAAGTACTATTCAACCAGCATATGGGGACCAACATGTGACGGCCTGGATCGCATTGTCGAGCGCTGCGACTTGCCCGAGATGCACGTGGGCGACTGGATGGTCTTTGAAAACATGGGTGCTTACACGGTTGCTGCTGCTTCTACTTTCAACGGGTTCCAGAGGCCGACTATCTACTATGTGATGTCGGGGCCGACATGGCAACTGATGCAGCAGATCCAGAACCACGACTTCCCGGCCGAAGTGGCGGAGCAGGACGTCGGCACCCTGCCTGTGTCCTGTGCCTGGGAGAGCGGGCTGAAGCGCCCCCCCGGCACCTGTGCCTCTGCCAGCATCAACATGTAGGTGCCACCCCTGTAGCTGTTACCTTCGAGTTCAGCTTGAATTGGGGGACTTGGGGGGACCATTTAACTTAATTCTTGCTAGTTGTGAGATGTCTGTAAGTAGGGTTGGCACGGATGCAACAGTATGGAAGACTAGGAGATGGGGTCACTTATCTGTGTTCCTATGGACACTATTTGCATATTTGTTTTATATGGATTTTTATTCAGTTTTCAGACATGCTAGTAAGGCACACCCCCCACCGCTGAGGAAGCGTTTGTAGCTTGAACACTGCAGGGCGGGCTGGAAGCTTAGTGTTGTGACCTGTTTTAAAAATAAAGTATCTTAAATAAAAGAAAAAAATTAAAATAAAAAAAATTAAAAAAAAAAAGAATGTTTGGGTCAACCAGGAAATCAAAGAAGAACTTAAACAATTCATGGAAACCAATGAGAACTAAAACACATCAGTCAAAAACCTATGGGATACTGCAAAGGCGGTCCTAAGGGGGAAATACATAGCCATCCAAGCCTCACTCAAAAAAATAGAAAAATCCCGAATTCACCAACCAATTTTACACCTTAAAGAACTAGAGAAAAAGCAACAAATGATGCCTAAGCCACGCATTAGAAGAGAAATAATCAAGACTAGAGCAGAGATCAATGAATTAGAAACCAGAAACACAGTAGATCAGATCGACGAAACTAGAAGCTGGTTCTTTGAAAGAATTAATAAGATCGCTAAACCACTGGCCAGACTTATCCAAAAGAAAAGAGAAAGGACCCAAATTAATAAAATTATGAATGAAAGGGGAGAGATCACGACTAACACCAAGGAAATAGAAACAATTATTAGAAATTATTATCAACAACTATATGCCAAGAAGCTGAGCAACCTGAATGAAATTGATGCCTTCCTGGAAGCCTCTAAACTCCCAAGACTGAAACAGGAAGAAATTGACAACCTAAATAGGCCAATAACCAGTAACGAGATTGAAGCAGTGATCAAAAACCCCCCAAAAATCAAGTGAGGGCCTGATGGATTCCCTGGGGAATTCTACCAAACATTCAAAGAAGAAATAATACCTATTCTCCTGAAGCTCTTTCAAAAAAACAGAAACAGAAGTAAAGCTTCTAGACTCATTCTATGAAGCCAGCATTACCTTAATCCCCAAACCAGGCAAAGACCCCATCAAAAGGGAGAATTCCAGACCGATATCTCTGATGAATATGCGTTCCAAAATCCCCAACAAAATCCTAGCTAATAGGATCCAACAATACATTAAAAGGATCATCCACCACGACCAAGTGGGATTTATCCCCAGGATGCAAGGGTGGTTCAACATTCGCAAATCAATCACTGTGACAGAACACATTAATAAGAGAAGAGAGAAGAACCATATGGTCCTCTCAATTGATGCAGAAAAAGCATTTGACAAAATAGAGTATCCTTTCCTGATTAAAACTCTTCAGAGTATAGGGATAGAGGGAACATTCCTCAAGTTCATAAAATCCATCTATGAAAAACCCACAGCAAATATCATCCTCAATGGGGAAAAGCTGAGAGCCTTTCCCTTAAGATCAGGAACACATCAAGGATGCCCACTCTCGCCACTATTGTTCAACATAGTACTAGAAATCCTAGCAACAGCAATCAGACAGCAAAAAGAAATCAAAGGTATCCAAATTGGCAAAGAAGAAGTCAAACTCTCTCCCTTCACAGATGACATGATACTTTATGTGGAAAACCCAAAAGACTCCACCCCCAAATTACTAGAACTCATACAGCAATTCAGTAATGTGGCAGGATACAAAATTTATGCACAGAAATCAGTTGCTTTCTTATACACTAACAATGCAACTGTCAAAAAAGAAATTAAGAGAAACGATTCCATTTACAACAGCACCAAAAACCATAAGATACCTCGGAATAAACCCAACCAAAGAAGTAAAGGATCTATACTCTAGGAACTACAGAACACTCATGAAAGAAATTGAAGAAGACACAAAAAGATGGAAACACATTCCATGCTCATGGATCGGAAGAATAAACATCGTTAAAATATCTATGCTACCCAAAGCAATCCATACCTTCAATGCCATCCTGATCAAAATTCTAATGACATTTTTCAAAGTGCTGGAACAAACAAGCCTAAAATTTGTATGGAATTAGAAAAGACCCCGAATCGCCAAGGAAATGTTGAAAAAGAAAAACAAAGCTGGGGGCATCACATTGCCTGACTTCAAGCTATATTACAAAGCAGTGATCACCAAGACAGCATGGTACTGGCACAAAAACAGATATACAGACCAATGGAACAGAATAGAGAGCCCAGATATGGACCCTCAACTCTATGGTCAAATAATCTTCAACAAAGCAGGAAAAAATATCCAATGTAAAAAAGACAGTCTCTTCAATAAATGGTGTTGGGGAAATTGGACAGCCACATGCAGAAGAATGAAACTCGACCATTCTCTAACACAATACACAAAGATAAACTCAAAATGAATGAAAGACCTCGGGCGCCTGGGTGGCTCAGTCGTTAAGCGGCTGCCTTCAGCTCGGGTCATGATCCCAGGGTCCTGGGATCAAGTCCCACATCGGGCTCCCTGCTCTGCAGGAAGCCTGCTTCTCCCTTTCCCACTCCCGCTGCTTGTGTTCCGGCTCTCGCGATCTCTGTCTCTCTCAAATAAATAAATAAAATCTTAAAAAAAAAAAAAAATGAATGAAAGACCTCAATGTGAGACAGGAATCCATGAAAATCCTAGAGGAGAACGTAGGCAGTAACCTCTTTGACATCAGCCACAGCAACTTCTTTCAAGATACATCTCCAAAGGCTAGTGAAACAAAAGCAAAAATGAACTTTTGGGACTTCATCAAGATAAAAAGCTCTGCACAGCAAAGGAAACAGTCAATAAAATAAAGAGGCAACCCATGGAATGGGAGAAGATATTTGCAAATGACACTACAGATAAAGGGCTGATATCCAAGATCTATAAAGAACTTCTCAAACTCAACCCCCAAAAAACAAATAATCAAGTCAAAAAATGGGCAGAAGACATAAACAGACACTTCTCCAAAGAAGGCATACAAATGGCTAACAGACACATGAAAAAATGTTCATCATCATTAGCCATCAGGGAAATTCAAATCAAAACCACACTGAGATACCACCTTACATCAGTTAGAATGGCAAAAGTTCACAAGGCAAGAAAAACAAATGTTGGAGAGGTTGTGGAGAAAGGGGAACCCTCTTACACTGTTGGTGGGAATGCAACTTGGTACAGCCACTTTGGAAAACAGTGTGGAGGTTCCTCAAAAAGTTAAAAATAGAGCTACCCTATGACCCAGCGATTGTACTTCTGGGCATTTACCCCAAGGATAGAGATATAGTGAAAAGAAGGGCCACATGTACCTCAATGTTCATAGCAACAAAGTCCACAATAGCCAAACTGTGGAAAGAGCTGAGATGCCCTTCAACAGATGAATGGATAAAGAAGATGTGGTCCATATATACAATGGAATATTACTCAGCCATCAGAAAAGATGAATACCCAACTTTTGCATCAACGTGGATGGGACCGGAGGAGATTATGCTAAGTGAAATATGTCAAGCAGAGAAAGTCAATTATCATATGGTTTCACTTATTTATGGAACATAAGGAATAGCGTGGAGGACATTAGGAGAAGGAAGGGGAAAATGAAGGTGGGTAATCAGAGGGAGAGACGAACCATGAGAGACTATGGACTCCGAGAAACAAACTGAGGGTTTTAGAGGGGAGGAGGTGGGGGGATGGGTTAGCCCAGTGATGGGTATTAAGGAGGGAACATACTGCATGGAGCACTGGGTGTTATACGAAAACAATGAATCGTGGATCACTACATCAAAAACTAATGATGTATTGTATGGTGACTAACATAACATAATAAAATAAAATTTAAAAAAAAAAGAGAAAGACAAACAGCATATGATTTCACTCATTATGATTTCACTCATATGTAGAATGTAAGGAACAAAACATATGAACATAGGGGAAGGGAAGGAAAAATAAAGTAAGATAAAAACAGAGAGGGAGGCAAACCGTAAGAGACTCTTAACTATAGGGAACAAACAGGGTTGCTGAGGGGAGGAGGGTAGGGGGATGGGGTAACTGGATGACGGGATTAAGGAGGGCACTTGATGTAATTAGCACTGGGTGTTATATGCAACTGATGAGAATCACTAAATTCTACCCCTGAACCTAATAATAGACTATATGTTAACTAAATTGAATTTAAATTAAAAAAATTTTTTTGAAGTCAAGAAAAGCAAACTCTGGCTCAGGCATGAGTTTTACTGAGTTTTATCTTAGTCCATGATTTACAGTTGGTGTAAAATTTCAGTACAGACTTGGTTAATTATAATGCAGTTGCAACATATTACATTTTGAGTTGACTTTTGCTATACCCTGTATTGTTATGTAAAATGCTAACTTTAATCAAGAACTGTTCCAATACTATATTCTTATTTGTCCTGCATGAATTTTCTCCTCTTTTGTGTAAGTTTTTTGTATGGTTAAAATCAGAGTGGAAAGAACAGGCAGGAAATATAAATTTAAGTGACATGTTAAATCATAAAAGAATTACATCACAAAACATTAAAATGGTGCACAGAAATGTTTGCCAACATCTAAGAGAATAGAAAGGATTGCATAATTAAATAACACCTGTTCTGTTATTTGGAAATGGAGTGTGAGAGTCCCTTTCCTTTTCTCACTAGACACTAAGAATCTATATGTTACATCCATTTCCTTATCCTGTACCTTCTTGGTTGGCAGCTTTTCTTGGCTCATTTCAGAAACATGGAAACACAAGCAATCAGAAAAAGTTGGGACAGAAACTTCCTCTTTCTTTCCTCTTCTTTTCTTTTTCCTTTACATATCTGCACCTACACATCTTCCCTCAAGTTCACCTTATCCACGGCTGTTGGGGAAAGTTTAATGACCAGTTTAGTTTGTCTCTTTTGTCTCACCTCTGTAACTATTTTAAGTTGAGGTCTCTAGCTCATGTACTGGGATCTGTACAATAAAAAATAAGAGAAAGGAATAGAAAAGAAACCTGCACCCCCATGTTCACTGCAGCATTATTTATAATAGCCAAGGCAAAGGAAACAACGTAAGTGCCCATCAACAAATGAATGGATAAAGAAAATGTGGTGTATATATATACAACGGAACATTATTCAGTTGTAAAAAAGAAGAAAATCTTGCCATTTGTGACAACATGGATGTACCTTGAGGGCATTATGCTAAGTGAAATAAGTCAGACAAAGACAAATATGATCTCACTTATATGTGGAATGTAAAAAAACAAAAAACAAAACAGAACTCATAGACAGGGAACACATCAGAATGGTGGTTGTAACAGAGAACAGAGGTAGGGCAGGGTTGTGGGGTGGCAAAATATGTAAAATGGTCAAAAGGTACAAACTTCCAGTTATAAGGTAAGTCCTTCAGACTTACTATACAGCCTGGTGACTACAGTTCATAATACTGTATTGTGTATTTTAAAGCTACTAAGAAAGTAGATCTTTAAAAGTTCTCATCATAAGCAAAAAACTGTGACTATGTGCGGTGATGGATGTTAAGTAAACTTACTATAGTAAGCCTTTTGCATTATATACAAAATGAAATAATTGTTGTATACCTAAATCTAATACAATGTTATATGCCAACTACATCTTAATTTAAAAAAAAAAGAAAAAAACAAATGCTACAAAAGGTATCAAAAATGGGTTCATGATGACTACTGAATATGTATTTTCCTGTATAACTAAGATTTAATTATGGATATAAGGGAGAAGATGTATATGTAATGGTTATATGCTCTCATAATAAAGATACAGTACAACTTTCAAGAAACTGTACTAGTCACTAGTAGGAGAATATATAGAAAGTACAACAAGCTCATTGATTGCTTTATAGACATAAAAGAGAGTAAACAGATAATTCAAATTAAATTCTAGGACAGAGAAAAAGGGTTGGGAAAAAAACTAGTAACTGATTTCAATATTCCTCCCCGTAGTGAAATAACAGACAGTATTCAAAAAATTAGGAGACTAAGGGTGTTATACAAGGTATCAGTATAAAGAAAAAATTAAAATCTGCCTAAACATGGAAAGATATAGAGAAACATAAAATGTCCATGGATTGGAAGACCCATTATTATAAAAATAATCATTCTTCCCAAACTGATCTATAGATTCAGTACCATTCCAACCAAAAACACAAGATGGGATGCCTGCCTGGCTCAGTTGGTAGAGCACGTGACTCTTGATCTCGGGATTGTAAATTTGAGCCCTATGCTGGGTGTAGAGATTACTTAAAAATAAAATGTTTTTTAAAAAAGCACAAGATGTCTTTTCTGTAAATTGACAAACCAATCATCAAACTTATACAGAAATGCAAAAGTTTAAGAAAAGCCAAGATAATCTTGGAAAGAAGGAAGGAAGGAGGAAGGGAAGGGAAGGGAAGGGAATGGAAGGGAAGGGAAGGGAAGAAGGAAGGAAGTTAGTTAATTGGTAGGTTCATTCATAGGATTGCTCTACTGATCACAAAGATAATAAAAAGCAAGAGCGATCACAATGTGTGGTTTTGGCAAAAGATGAACAAAAAACTCCTAGAACAAAACAGAAAGCCCAGAAACAGACCCATGGATATATGGACAACTAATCTATAAGAAAGGTAACATTGTAAATCAATAGAGAAAAGATACTCTTTTCAATTAAATTACTGAGTCAATTACAATCCAAATTGGGGGAAAAAAAAAATCAGACCTGACCCCAAACTCGTATCATCCCACCTTTCTTTCCCAAAAACAACTACTGAATTGTAGATCTCAAAGTAAAAAGACAATACATTAAAGTATCTAGAAGGCAACAGAATATATTTAAGACTTTGATCATATTCAAGTAGCCATTAAATATTTGTAATAAGATTCACCTCATATGTAGAGGGAAATGGAAACACAAACCATAATGAGATAATACTACACACTAATCAAAATGATTAAAATTTAAAAGACTGGCAACAGTAAATGTTGGTGAAGATTTGGAGCAACTGGAATTCTCATACACTACCAGCAGAGCGTAAGTTAGTAGAATCACTTTGGAAACAGTATGGTTTTATATACTAATATTCAAGATCTGTATATACTGAGTCATAAAGTAAATAACATTAGTATATTCCCCCAAGAAAATGCCTATACATCTATACCAATACACAGGCACAAAGAAGTTCATAGCAGCATCATTTCTAACAATGAAACACTGAAAATATTCCAAAGGTTTGTAAAGTATTGAATGGATACATTTGTGGTAAATTTATAGAAGAGACTATTTACTCTATGGTGACTTCAAAAAAAATGTATTACAGTTACACACAACATGGATAATATCATAAACATAATGTTGAACAAAAGAAGCCATACATGAATCACTTTATATTGTATATTCCATTCACACAAAATTCAGAAAACAGGTCTACACAAGTTTTAAAAGTAAGGATGGTAGTTAACTTTGAGGAGAAAGGAAGAATAAAAATTGGAAAGGGCCAAAGGAGTCTTCTGGAATGATGGCAATGTTCTATTTTTTTTATCTGTGCTACAGTTACACAGGTATTTACCTTCTTAATTGATTGAAATATACATACATTATGTTTTATGTATGTGTGATATACTTCAATAACTAAATAAAAATATACTTCAAATGTAAATGATGTTTGATTCATCTAAATTTCAATAATTATTTTATTCATGAATAATAGTCTCCTTTCTCTTTTTACAGCCTAGTGAGAGTAAGAAAAAAAACCACAGGATGTCTTCAGTGGGAAAACAAACCCAAACACTTTATTCTTCTCAAAATATGGTCTTTTGCATAAAAGCAGAATTATTCAGTTTCACAGACTCCCACACACACCACACAAACATCACTGGAAAATAATTGCTACCTTTACAAAAAAATTAAACCAGAAAAGAACCATCTACCTAAAAAAATTTGTAAGAAGCCGTATCGAAAGCCATTTTCAGGTTGTATAATTTATCTTGATAACTTTGTCTTTCACAATCAACATAAAGTAACTGCTCCAAAAATCCCTTCAAAAACACCTGCCGCCTCCTTTCTGCCCAGCCAAGATGTTATTAGCATTCTACATAAATCCACCAGCACTCCAATTATTATTGAACATACTCTAGAAGTTTCTTCAATCACCTCTGAAAATGAATCCACCCCAGAAAATATTGCTGCTGAACAAACTATACAAGAGACTAAAGATGAATGCAAAATCACCCCAAACAACCTCCTCAGTGACCACCACCGAATTCACAAACACCACAAAAACCACCTCTGAACCCAGATCTACTCCACAAACTGAAACTGAAACCACCCCAGGCACCACCATTAACTCTGAAACCATACTGGAAAATACTGTGGAACCCAAAACCAACCCAGAGGCCACTACCGAACACAAAATCAGACAAAAGACTGCCACTGAACCAAAAACCAACCCAAAGACCACTGATGAACTCAAAACACCAAAACAAACTCATTGACCATCACCAAACTTAAAACCACCCCAAGAAAACACTCCTATACCTGAAAGCAGCCAAGGGATCACCACTAAACTCAAAACTACCACACATAACACCCTTGAACCTGAAACCACCCAACAACCAGCACTAAACTTGAAATCCCATCAAAATTCACTGCTGAACATAAAAACACCCCTGAGACCACAGCTGAAAAGAAACTACCCCAAAAAACACTGCTGATCCTAAAATCACCAGAGAGCACCCCGCAACTAAAACTACCCCAGAGATTACTGCTGAACCTGAAATCACCAGTAAACCTTCCCCTCAAAAAAAAAAAAAAAAAAAACTGAGACAACCACTGACCCTGAAACCACCCAATGACCAGTGCTAAATTTGAACCTCCTTAGGAAACATTGCTAAACCTGAAACGACACCAGTCCCAGAAACCACTGCTAAACCCAAAACCACTCCAGAAATCATTAACCAACATGACTCCATTCAAGAGACCATCACTGGGGGTGCCTGGGTGGTTCAGTTGGTTAGGCATCCGACTCTTGATTTCTGCTCAGGTCATGATCTCAGTTCGTGAGATCAAGCCCCACATCAGGCTACACACTGAGCAAGGAGCCTGCTTAAGATTCTCTCTCTCCTTCTTCTGCCCCTTCCCACTCGTGCTCTCTCTCTAAAACTTAAAAAAAAGAGACCATCACTGAACCCAAAACCACCCTGAGATCACCACTCAACCTAAAGCCATCTCAATGACCACAACCAAACTTGAAACCACCCCAGAAAAGAGTGCAGAACATGAAAACATACCAGAAAACAGGCATAGCCTGCATTCAATTGCTGGTCAATGGGGATGAGAAGATGGTACCAAATTACAGCCCCCTTGCCTCAATGTCAGACACTCTGAAGGTCTCTCCTCACTCCAGAGTTCCTGTGGGATAAGCTAAACCCCTGCTGCAACAGCATCAAAGTTCACTCCCCCCACCCCTGCCCAATCCTGCTTCCCCTACATCCTTACAAGTGTTGTTCCTGAGACCATACTCCAATAAATTCCCACAAACAAATCTTCATCTCAGTCTCTTACCTGGGGAACCCAATCTAAAACAGCTTATGAAAAGTTAGAAGAAAACAGGAACTAAGAACGTTTGAGGAGTTGCACCTTTCCCCTCCAAGTCCCAGGGCTGTGAATTACAATTTAAGATGCATTTCCTCCTAATATTGCTTCTCTGTGTGATGCAGAGTGGCTCTCTAGCCTAAGAATTGCTTTATGAACTAGGAGTGACAGACTCAAAGGCCAGTGACCCCACCCCACCCCAACACACTGAGCAATTTGGGGCCATCAGGGACTGAGTACTGACTGGCGAAGAAGCTCATACTACCAGGGAAAACTAAGCTCATAAGAAGAATCAACAAAATATTTGAGAAGCACAATTACTTCAAAAGAAAAATACATGTTGGAATATTGCATCTCTCAGAAGCAGAACTATTAGAACAATGGACAAATAGTTACCTTGCTAAAATTACTAAAAGAAATAAGGAAAGATGTTAGCAATATGAAAAAATTAAAAAAAAAAAAACAGAAAAACAAGCAGAAATACTATGTATGAAAATAAAATAATTGAAAGAGCCCAAACACTGGGATATAGAGAATGATATAGTGGAGGAATGGATTAGCAAATTGGAAGAACAAACTGAGGGAATCTCCCAGAAGGAAAAAACAAGAACATGTAAATAGGAAGTATTAAAAAAAAAAAAGTATGAGATATGGAGGATAGTAGAGTGCTTATAATATCCAACTAATGGAATTCCCTGAAAAAAAAAAAAGGGTAAAAAACAATATTTGAAGAGAAAATACCAGATGTATTTCTCAGATTTAAAAAGACAAAAGAGGGATGCCTGGGTGGCTCCATCGGTTAATCATCTGCCTTCAGCTCAGGTCATGATCCCAGGGTCCTGGGATACAGCCCAGCATTGGGCTCCCTGCTTCTCTCCCCCCCTCTGCCCCTCCCACCCCATGCACATGTGCTCGCTCTCCCTCGCTCTCTCTCTCTCAAATGAATAAAATCTTTAAAAAAAAAAATCTTTAGAAAGATGAGAGATCTCCGAGTAAAAGGGAAATGATACAGAAACAGCCCTAAACATATTTAGTGTAATTTAAGAATATTAAAAACCAAGAGAAAACTCTAAAAGCTTTCAAAAGAAAGAAAAAAATCAGATTGACATAAGATTTTTCATTACCAACACTGGATGTAAGGTGACAATGGAGTGGTGTTTCCAAAGTACTAATGGAAGAGAACCCAGAATTTTATATTTAACCAAACTGCCATCAGCATATGAGGGCAATAATCTTAGGCATTCAAAGACTCAAAGGCTTTGTTACAGAGTTCTGCCATGCAAAACACTGCCAAAAAAGAGTTTTTAATTAAAAAATTAAATAAGAATAGAGAAAAACCTGAGATATTATAAGATATATGAAGTAAAAATGGCCAAATACTGTAATAAAGTTTATACTCTCTTTTAAAATGAATTAAACATCCTTCTTAAGAAGTTATAAAATGAACAACAGTATAATCCCAAATAACATAGAAGAAAGACAATAAATAGGAGTCAAAATAAATTAAATAGAACATAAGGGTAGAATAAAGAAGATTTAAAAGCCAAAGGTTAGTTCTTAGCAAAAACTAAAAAAATAATCTTTAGTAAGACAGATCAAGAGTAGGAAAAGACACAAGTTAACAATACCATAAGTTAAAACACAGTTACTAAACACAAAGTGAATATTAAAAGTAAGGTAAGAAAATGCCATGAACAAATAAATACATGCCAACAATTTTTCAAACTTACTGAATGGACATATTCCTAAAAAAATATTTTACAGACTGTTCAAAAAGAAAAAACTCAAATAGCCCTATAACTATTACATAAATTGAAGAGGTAGTTAAAAATCTTCCCTCAAGAAAAAAATAGCCCCAGAGGTTTTACAGGGAAGAAAATAGGTCTGCAAAATTGTCAGTATACAGATTAGTCCAATTTTATACAAATTCTTCCAGACATTAAGATAGAGAGAGGGAAAGCTCCCCAACTCAACCATGATACCAAACAGAGAAAGGAAAATTATAGGCTTATTTCACTCATAAAGAGATGGGGGCGGGAAGCAGTAGGTATTAGGAACCAAAATCCTATTAAAGAATTATTAAAGAAACAACCAAATTGAGTGAAAATTAAACACGGTTAAATGTGAAAAGAAAAATTCGTAAATGTAATTCAATGCAACAGAGATGTTAAAAGACCAAATGATCATTTCCATAGATGTAGGGAGAAAAGCATTTAATAAGTTCAACACAGCTTATTTTTTTAATTTATATTAACTTAGAAATATAAAGGAATTCCCTTAAGCTTATGTTTTTTTAATCTAGAAAAAAAAGATCATTCTAAGTGGAAAACATTAGATAAACTTAATTCTTTTTAAGAAGACTCCAGACATCATGGAGCCCACTGGGAGGCCTGAACTCACCACCCTAAGATCAAGACCTGAGCTGAGATCAAAAGTCAGACACTTAACCCATGAGCTACCCAGGCACCCCTAGATACACTTACTTTAAATTTCAGTATTATGCAAGAGTATTATTGCACTGTTCTGGCCAGTGCTGTAAGACAGAAAAGGAACTTAGACCTAAGTCTGAAAGGAAGAAATAAAATTATTATTAGTTATACATGGTATAGTCATTTTTATAGAAAAACTAAAATATGGGCAAAATATTTAAAATAATGGGAAAACTTAGCAAGGTGACTACAGTAAGACTTACCTGCATTTCTAAATATTTTGTTTTTGCTGTCGAGAAAAATTGACAACTTTATCGCTTTGGGTGAGTAAGGGTATTAGCAGACTCCCGGAACGTGGGCGAGCTCTTCACGAAACCCGCAGCTCCTGGCTACACAAGACGTCACCGGCCGCGCAGGACGCATAGCAGGCATGCGCAGATCAGATAGCAGGCGTGCGCAGATGGGAGCGGTATATGTTCCTGCTGAGCTTGCAGATCACGTGACAGGTGCTGCCAGCGTTCGTTCTTGTTGATGGTGGTCAAAGGTAGGAGTTGGAGGATTCTCCTGGCCCATCTCCACTTTATGACCTCCAGGACACCTTTGCCTTCAGCTGCCAGCTCTAAGCCCACAGTCTTGCAGTGAATCAGCCCGTTGTAGCGGAAGGCGTTGCAGGGCTGCAGATTATTGGGCTGGGTGCTGCGCAGAGGTCGGCTTATTCCTCTTGATCAGGAAGCTCTTAGTTCTGCACGTCCATCCATTGCAGATACGCAGCTGTGGTGGCAGCTCCTGTCACTAAGGCGCCAGAGACTGAAAGAGGCAGCAGCTTTCGAGAAGAAATCACAATTAAAAAGAAAAGGCAGTTTACAGTAATATCAGAAAATACGTATCTAGAAATAAAGAAGTCGGAGTACCCTGAGACCACCATGCTGGAGAGGTCTTATGTAGGCTCTCTGGTAGACGGCCCCAGCCTTATAGTCCTCTCTGCCGAGACATCAGACACATGAGAGAAGCCTCCTCAGACCCTTCAGACCAGATGATTACAACTTCACCTCAGTGGACACCAACTAGACATTATTTCAGATATCAATTTATATTTCTTTTCTCTTTTGCCTTGTTGCATATTCAGTCACATAGCAGGATGTGAGCTTCATCACCTGAAGAAGGAAGGTGTATAGCTAGACAGCAGAAACAGTCCATAAGTCTTACTGGCTTTTACTTTCAAAAGCCTAAGTCACTGTGAATGGAGTTTGAAAGAGAAAGGCTTGGGCGCCTGGGTGGCTCAGTCAAAGGGTGCCTTTGGCTCAGGTCATGGTCTCAGGGTCCTGGGATCGAGTCCCACATTGGGCTCCCTGCTCAGCGGGGAGTCTGCTTGTCCCTCTCTCTCTGCCCCTCCCCCTGCTCGTATGCGTGCTTTCTCTTGCTCTCAAATAAATAAAATCTTTAAAAAATAAAATAAATAAAATTTTAAAAAAAGGAAAGAGAAAAGCTTACCCCACACCAGAAGACATTCCCTTGAGCCAGGAAGAAGAAGAAAAACTTTGAATCCCAAGCAGTGGAGAACCAGGGCCTGCTCCATGCATATCTGTGTATTACCCAAGAAAGCAACTCACTCATAAAATTCACAGGATGATCAAATTCCAACATACTTGCAGCCATTAAAATATATTTTCATTTATCAAAGTGTACCAAAACTTTTTAGTAAACTAAACCATCTTATTTAAAACAGTTTTTCTTGACAATAAGGTAATAAAGGTACAGTCTTAAAATTATCTAATTGCACCTTCTCAGATAGACATTAGTTATTACACAATCATAAAGGAAGGTACAGCTGACCCTTGAATAAGGGTTAGGGGTGCCAACCACTCATAGTCAAAAATCTACCTATAAATTTTGACTCCCCAAAAACTTAACTACTGTTAGACTGCTGGTGACCTGAAGCCTTATCGATAACATAAACTGTCAATTAACATATTTTTGTATGTTATATGTACTATATATGGTGTTCCTACAATAAAGTAAGCCAGAAAAAAAGAAAATGTTATTAAGAAAATCATAAAAAAGAGAAAATACATGTACAATACTGTACTGTATTTATAAAAGGAAAAATCCACTTATAAGTGGATCCACACAGTTTAAACTCATGTTGTTCAAGATCAACTGCATAGATATTTGGGGGCCATAAAAAAGGGAGTGTGTAATATGTGTTCTCTGCATTATTTGAGAATATTCAATATTGCCATAGAAAACAAGAAAAACAAACAACAAAAACATCCAACAAATGGATAAAATCCATAAGCCACGTTTAGCATAATAGCTTATGAGACGTAGGCGAAACAGTACAGGAACGCCTCCTTTTATTATGCTTCACTTTATCGCCTTTTGCAGATACTGTGTTTTTTACAAATTGAAGGTTTGTGGCAACCATGCATGGAACAAGTCTATCAGTGCAATTTTTCCAACAGTATTTGCTTACTTTGTGTCTCTGTGCCACATTTTGGTAATTTTTGCAACATTTCAAACCTTTTCATTATTACTGTGTTTGCTGTTGGTGATCTGTGATTCAGGATCACAACTCACTGGAAGTTCAGATGATGGCTGGCATTTTTTAGTAGTGAAGTATTTTCTTTAAGGTATGTACATTTTTTACACATAATGCTCACACTTAATAGACTACAGTAGAGTGTAAACATAACTTTTATACGCACTGGGAAACCAAAAAGTTCATTTGACTCACTTCATTGCCATATTCACTTTATTGCGGTGGCCTGGAATCAAATTTACATCTCTGAGGTATGCTTGAACACATTAGATAAAGAGTAAGTAAATGGCTTGTGATACATAGGCAGAATTCATAAAATGTGTTAAATATAGATAGCAAATAGATTAATAACCTGTGAGACATGCTAAAAGGTAGAACAAATGAAACAATGAGGAACAAACAAGAATGTTACTTAGAGATAGAAAAAGATGTACAGATCAAGTGATGACAATGGTACTTCTAGGCTGACAACTGTCATCTCTTCTTCTGCCACCCACTGGTGACACTGTATGATCCCATTCGGGCCCTGTATGTGCTAAACTCCATAGTTTTTCTGCAGGCTAATTGGTGAGCTGCAGCAATAGCCAGGCATACTTTCCCTGCCTCTCTTTGAGAAAGAAGGGGGCACAACCAGCCCAGGTCACTCTCCTGTCGAGCTTCCTTGCCCAAACCTCCACTCTGGTTTTGTGACGATGCCATCAGTGGGAATGGGGTGTGTCAGAGAGAGACAGGACAGATGACTGCTGTGTAACACAGGAATCCACCTACCTGCACCCTATCCTAAGCGCTGCACCTGCTCCATCTCTTTCTTCTTACTTCTCAATGAGTGTGGGTTTTTTTAATCATTTTTTTTAAGTAGGCTTGAACTTACAACCCTGAGATCAAGAGTCGCATGCTGTACCAACTGGACCAGCCAGGTGCCCCTCAACGAGTGTTTTAAATTGATTTAATAGGGGCACCTGGGTGGCTCAGTCGTTAAGCGCCTGCCTTCGGCTCAGGTCATGATCCCAGGGTCCTGGGATCGAATCCCACGTTGGGCTCCTTGCTCAGCGGGGAGCCTGCTTCTCTCTCTCCCTCTGCCGCTCCCTCTGCTTGTGCTCTCACTCTCACTATCTCTCTCCCTCTGTCAAATAAATAAATCAAATCTATAAAAAAATTTTTTTAATTGATTTAATAAACCATGGGATTCAAACATTCCAATCTGGTCTGTGAGTCTTTTGATTCTGTGATCTCTGGTTGTGTGTTAAGAGGCCACCATTACATCAAAGTAATGTATTGTAGAGATAGCTAGGTTATGCAAGGGGAAGTTTCCTTTGTTGTATCTTTCTGATTTTCTCATTTAGAAAAGTAGAATATTATTCCAAAAGAGCAACAAAAATAATGCGTAGTAGAATTTCTATTGAACAGAAGAGAGTGCCGTCATGCATTTTTAAATGCTTTCAAGATAATTCTGACACACATCTACTCAGAGACAGATTTTTATTTAGGTTCTTTGCACTGCATTTTTCAAAACATTGAATTTTAGACTTTCTTTTTATGAAATTTCTTAGAATTCAATTAGACTAAGGAGAATGTTAAAGTGTTCATTTTGTTTTGTCTTTAATCTACAAGTTAATTGTGCATCAATCATCCTAATATTTACTGAGCACCCATTATGTGCCAGGCATGAAGCTGGCTCTGAGAAGAGCCTTGATGAAGATATCATCCCTACCCCAGGCTTCTCTTGCACTCTCTACCAGCCCCAAAAATCTTTCCCCAATATATTAACCCAGGCAGCCTTTCATTTTGAGTTCCCCTTACCTCTTTTTTTGATCTACCAGTACTGTTCTCTCTAACAGGCCTCCTGATTCTGAATTATAAAAGTCGAAGAACCAGGCAGATAAAAGTAATAGTCTCCTTTGAGAATGAGGGAAGAAGAAATTAAAGACAAATGAGATAAAGATAGGGAAGAAAACCCAATGCTTTAAATTTTTATTTAATTGTTAGTTATAAGAAATACTTTTCATAAATACATTAATAATTTTAAGAAATTTATCTTACTGGGAATAATGAAATTAACGCTAATACTTTTTTAAAATATTTATTTAATACTATAAAATACAGAAATTCAGAAGTTTGCTTTAGTGTTCAGTTTATTTTAATAATCGGCTTTATAGGCAGTCACAGCTGCACATATGACCTCACAAGTAAGTGTAGATCCAAACAGAACATTTGGGTTGTGCTTACCAAATTATCATACCCAGCTTGGATTGGCTATAACTGCCGAATCATGACACCTGTTTTTCCATCCTATTCACCAAGTCTATAAGTGTTTTATTATATCCTTTTTCCTACTATCAATCAGTTTTTCTCATAAAACAGTCAGATGGTCTTGCATTTTTTAACAAACTGTTTCAAAACCCACTGAAACTCTTCCTTTGGAAGGTTTTCAAATAGTTTAGAGTATTATTTTCCGAGGTTTTTTTTTTTAAGATTTTATTTATTTATTGACACAGAGAGAGAGAGAGCACATACAAGCAGGGGGAGCAGCAGAGGCAGAGGGAGAAGCAGACTCCCCGCCAAGCAGGGAGCCTGATGTGGGACTCAATCCCTGGACCCTGGTACCATGACCCGAGCCGAAGGCAGCCGCTCAACGACTGAGCCACCCAGGAGCCCCCGAGTTTTTTAAGCATATATATATGAGAGGTTATGTAGGAGACACAAATAATTTTTGACAACAAAACTTATAGAAATATTTCTAAAACATATTTTACAAATTGTGTTTTTCATAAAACAAGTTGTACTCAAGAAACAGTTACTTTTTCATTCATCATTGTATGTTCATTTTAGGAATTACTTTGTAGGGACATATTAATGCTTCTAATTTTTCAAAGAATCAAAATGTTGCTTACTGCCAACAGCAACCTAGAAAAAGTTTAGAAAATTTAAAGCCTTTTGTAAAAGAAAATGCATCTTATCTTTAAATTTGACAACCTTTTTAAATACTTAACTAAAACTTTACTATCAAACCTCTGCACCATAAGAAAGATTCTTTTTTTTTAAGATTTTATTTATTTATTTGAAAGAGAGAGACAGCAAGCACAAACAGGTGGAGGGGGAGAGGGAGAAGCAACCTCCCTGATGAGCAGGGAGCTCAACGCTGGACTCGATCCCAGGACCCTGAGATCATGACCTGAGCCAAAGGCAGATGCTTAAGCAACTGAGCCACCCAGGCACCCCATAAGAAAGATTTTCATTGTCACTCTATTTCATTAAAAAAAATTTTTTTAAGATTTTACTATTTCAAACAATATAATTGATAAATTTCTTCATCTAACATACCTAAACCACATTACATTATAATACATTGGTCACTCCATGCTATGAAACTCCCTTTCTTTTCTCAACATATACTTCACTATGCATACTACCAAATAAAACAAAACATTGCAACATGCCCCCTATTATACTAACTCAGTAGTCTACCAACAAAAAACAAGGTCCCTTGGTAGAAACATGACATATGAATCTTTGACATTTGGGCCCATCAGTACCTACATTAGCTACCAGTAATGCTTATTTTATTTTTTATTTTTAATTAAAGACTAAGTTCTAGAATTTTCTTTCCACATTTAATTGATCATCTTACACATATCCCCAGGTGGGTGCACTCCACCCTAGAGATTTTAAGGAGCTGCAGTTTGTGTCACAACATCTCTGAGGTCCCCCTGCTTAGTTTAAGAAACCTCTCTCTCACCTGAGCACAGACGAATGGAACAAAAAATGAAATATTGCGCACAAGAGTTAAAACAACTTCCAACATGAAAGACGGCCTGTCTGAACTTTAGAATTCCTAGGTTTGGAGTTGTACAAAAAAGAAAAAGGAAATGCCAATGTGAAGGTTAAATTTAGTGCAAAACCTATAAAGTTCTGTTAACAGCCTCTCCAAGTTCAACAGTCATTTGACACAAAAACATATTAGCATCAATCAATAACTGAGATGTTTGTCCCAAACGAACCTACTCTAAAGGGCAAATTGTTTGTCTAATCTTTCTACAATCCACTCTAGCATGGAAAGTGGAATAGAAACTATTGTGAGGTTCCTTACAATTTATCCTTAGTTCTCAATGTCTCCGTGAACAAAGGTCACAAGATAGAAAATAGTCTGGCTTATTTTAATGATTTTACTCTTTTCTCAAAATAATGCATCCTAAATAAAAACATGGATAACTGATTGAATTTGTTCCCTTTAAGTTTCATTACAGTGCTAGAAATATGCATATAAACACAGAAAAAGAACTTAAAAATGTACTAAAAGTTATACTTAAGAATCACACTTTTTTAAACTGGAAGTAATAACTTATGTTACTGTAAAATCTATCTGAATTTAACTCTCCCACACAACTGTCTCAACAAATTTAGACATTTAATGTTATAAACATAATATTATGAACAATCCATTTATTTCTTTCCGTTCATTTCACTTTAATTTTTCCGCAAGTACTGGATGTTCAAACATTTGACCAGAGAGTCAAGACCCTGCATCACATTGCGTAAGACATCATACCGTCCCTGGAATTTAGCCTGAAGTAATGGCTGAAGATCTGAGACACGTAAGTAACTCCTGTTTGTATTTACTCTCCCTTTTAAGTACGTTTACCTTACTAATACTAAATATCAATGAATTCTAACCCCTTGATGTCATTTCCAGAGAATTGACAATCTTAAATTCTCCTGATATTTTAGTTCCTCCTGAAAGCATGTTAGATACTATACAAAATAATATTAAAAGACACCAAGGACAATAAGTTTCCATCAACTAAAGGTCCTCCCACAGACACACCCCAGGGATTCAAGAGTTGAGAGACTTTTCAAAATGGACTTGAATGTACAATCTGTTCATCAGAAGAATATGAGTCTCTATTTGCCTAAGAAAAGAATATATGCAAAAGGATGCCTGCCAATATCTACTCACAACTACCCATTATTTAAGAAAAGATCATCAGACTAGAAATAAGTTCATCAAACTTTTTTGTTACCAAGAGAAATCCAGAAAAAGGGCTGTATATAATCACCAGTATTTTCCTATAAATTCTCCTTCTTAATCTTGTTTTTTAATTTCTAGTTACCATCAAGAGGATGCTCACATACAGTAGCTGATAAGAATTAACCTGACAAGAAGGAACTCCTAACAGGGTAAGTATATGGATATTTGGAAATATCCAGTCCATTCTGGAATTTACCTAAAATTCCTCAGTTTACAATAGAGTCCTTAATAAAGGATACATATAAGAAGTGCCAGAAGATATTAATTGCAGCCAATCTAAAAACTAAAATGTGCCCTAAAAGAAAGAGGGGGGACATAATATTTTTTAAGATTTAAAGCTTTCAGGGCACCTGGCTAACTCAATCAGAAGAGTGTGTGACTCTTGATCTCAGGGTTGTGAGTTCAAGCCCCACATTGGGTATAACAATTACTAAAATAAATGAATATTTTTTTAAAAAGATTTTAAGTTTTTAGCAACTGAATGTGGCTAAGAAAAGAGCTTTTGTTCTATTTTGAAACAGTTCTTTTGGAACTACTCTTGAAACTAAGATAAAATGCAAAATCCAAGACCTCACCGTGGTTTAAAAAGCCCTGTGTAAGAAGTAATAAGTCTTACTGTTGGCATTTCTCCAGCTTTATCTCAACCATTCCTCCTGTTGACCGCTATCCTCCTGCCACACTGGACTTCTTGAAATTTAGCTGTCTGTCTGCCTCAAACCCTCTTCCCATACTCATTATCTAGCTAACATTACTCACTCTACAGATGTCAGCTTAAATGTCACTTCACCAAAGTGGTCTTCCCTTTGCATTCCTTACTCCTCTCAATCAAAATTGTCCCATTGCATACCCTCCCATAGCACCTGTACTTATTCTTCATTGCACTTAGCACCATGTCTAACTGGGTATTTGTGTCTTTATTTAATTACTGCTTGGCTCCCTAACTTGTTCTGTGAGATGGAAGAATTCTGCTTTGCTCACTGTTGGATTCTTAGTGTCCCACATACTCTTGCCATGTAATAGACTTGCAGTAAGTTTCCATCCAATTTTCCTTTAAATAAAATGTTCCTCTCAGGATAGCTTAATTTTCTGTAATGTTCACCAGAACAAGAAATAGAAAGCAAACTAAGTTAGAACTTGTCAAAATAAATGTCATAGTGAAAAAACCCCAATATGTCCTGTGGCTTCTTTTATCTGAGCCAAACATGAAGTAAACAGGAACAAAATATTTTCTTTTTTACTGTGATTTTTTTATTCCCATCACTTATTATATCTACAAGATCAAAACTGAATTTAGTTAACCAAACACTTGCAATAAGTCAACACCTATGAAAATATAATCTTCAGGAAGCCATTATCTCTCAAAAAATGAATGTGATTTCAAACTAACTGAACTAGCTGAAATATTTGAAGTCAGAAAGTCATGTATAAGACCCCAGTCATTTCTTTGTGTGTGCAAAATCTTCAGGATTCAATGAAAAAAAAAAACTTCATTTTAAAAAAACTCAGCTTTAAAATGAAATAATGAACATCTTACAATGTAAAAATAAAAACAAAAAAACTAAGGTTTAGTTTAGAGTTGAACCTTACCTCAAAGAGTAGTATACATTATTCAAATAAAAATTACAAGAGCATTTAAAATATTTGCTTCCTAACCTACCAATCCTTCTTCTCACTCTCAACCTGCACTCCATGAGGAAACATTTATTAGTGCTAGCTATGTGGGAGGTACTTTGCCAGACACTAAGAATACAGAGATTTGGGGTTTTTAAGTTCCAATCTTAAGAAGAAACTCTCAGTCTGGACGTATGTAGGGGTGGTCTGGGGAAAAGAGTAGATAATACAGTATAGCTCAGAGGACAGTATTGGGCATAATGTGAGGACACAGGAAGGCTTAGGGGCCATAGCCTAACAAACTTTTAAAAGATGAGTAGAAGTTATCTACTCACTGGAGCAACGGGAGACAGAGAAGCCAATGCAGATTCCAGGTAAGAGCACCAAGGGCAGTGAGAACATAGGATATTTAGAAAACTGCCAGTCCTTTATGCTCGTGTAGCTGGTTTTAAAAAACATTAGACAGAATGCAGAGGATCTTGTATACCCAGAGAGTTTGGATTTCATCCTGCAGCTGTGGAAAGTAAACAAAGGATTGTAAGCAGGGGAGCACCAGGAAGGCATTCACATTTTTGGAAGGACATTCTGGTTACCAAGGCAAAGGAGTTGCAGGAAGGGTGGAAGGTAGAGTAGTAGGGCTTCAGTTTGGAAATTATTACATAGTACATTAAGAAATTGTGAAAAGCTGAACTACAGATGGGGACATGGAATAAGGCAAAAAGGATCAGGAAACTTAATGAAATGAATAGAGAAAATTTGGACACTGTTAGGATGGTGAATCCTGTTGAAATACGAGGTGGAAGGATGGAATGAAGAGGAGTTTTGACAAGTGAGGAGTCAAAAATGACTTTCAAATTTTTCTTTCAACAAGTGTGTGAATGGCAGTGTTACTCCTTCCGAAGGGGTTATAGAAGGACAGGAGGCAGGATGAGATAGACATGTTCCTAGTTTAATTTTGCAGATATCAGTTGGAGTTCCTGTTGGAAACGTGAAGGGAAAATCCTGTGGTTGCCTACAACCACATATATAGTTTTGGAGCTCAGAGAGAGCTCTGTTGCATAGATAGAGATTTGGGAGGCAAGAGCATAGACCTGGCAGCTGAAGTCCCCACTTGGATGAGAATACTATAGGGAGACACATACAATGGGAAGACAAGACCCTCCTGAAGGCACTGTTTTCTCTTCCTGTTCTCTTTCTCTTTTTCCCTTTCTCTGCTGCTCTGCTTTCCCCTACACTTCTTCTATCCTCTTTTCACTACTTCCATCTCTCTGTACTTCTTAGATAATATCCCATTATAAGGAACTAAATTTTGTTTTAATGATTTCTTAACTGTATAAGAATTTTATATACATTGTGTTTAACTTTTAAGTAAGCTTCACGTTGTGTGTGGCTTGAACTCATGACCGTGAGATCCAGACCTGAGCCGAGATCAAGAGTCAAACACTTAACCAAGCCACCCAGGTGCCCTCATTGTGTTTAACTTTTAAAAGAGAGTGAGCAGGGGCACCTGACTGGCTCAGTCAGAAGAGCCTGCAACTCTTGATCTCAGGTTATAAGTTCAAGACCCACGTTGGGTTGTAGAAATTACTTAAAATAAATAAATAAATAAATTTTTAAAAGTGAGTGAGCATTTCAATTTCTATTTTTTTCTGTCTAAAATTAGCTAAACCAAATTGTCTTTTACATGGGTAAAAATCTAAACTAATTTGGAAGAACATAGGAAGGTAAATTTGCATATAAGCTTTTCTAAAATTCTTACTCTAGTATCAGTCTTTAGATATGATTTTTCATTTTCAACCCAAATAAGAAAATGATGATACATTTCCTTGTTTATATAATATATAGCCATATCTGCCTAGAAATGTCTGGTGCATAGCAGAAATGTTATGCATAATTTAAAATTATACCACACAGTGAAATCAATACTTTACTAATAGTCTTCCAGGATTTTAAATACTTCCTATAAAGATTTTTTTTTTGGTTGTTTAGAGATGGGTAGGATGTATTACACAAATATCCTCCAACTTTGTCTGGAGGATACTTCTTTGCAAACATACAGGAATCCTCATAAGATAAAAGGAGTTTAGTTTACAGACAGGCTTTAATTACAGGGAAAAAAATGCTCTTTACAAAAATATCAGCATTTGAATTATTTGAGCTCTTATTTCATGACATGCCTTAAAAAAGAAAATAAAGGGCTGATCTTTGCATTTATTTATAAATATTCTTCATCTTCATCATCAAAATATGTTTAAAAAAAGAGAGAGAAGATAGTAGGAAGGGAAGAATGAAGGGGGGGAATCGGAGAGGGAGACGAACCATGAGAGACTATGGACAGTGAGAAACAAACTGAGGGTTCTAGAGGGGAGGTGGGTTGGGGGGATGGGTTATCCTGGTGATGGGTATTAAAGAGGGCATGTACTGAATGGAGCACTGGGTGTTATACGCAAACAATGAATCATTGAACACTACATCAAAAACTAATGATGTATGGTGATTAACATAACAATAAAATTTTTTAAAAAGACTCATTCCTATCATAAATATTAAAACTTTTCCAAGCTATGCCTGTTGAGTAAATAAAAATTTTGCTCCAATCTTGCATCAATGTGACTAATAGAATAATCCTTTTGGCTTTTTGCAGAGTATAGCAATTAAATATGAAAATCATATTCCAAATTCTTTGGGTTCTGAGCCTCTGCTTCTCAGTAAGTCCCGTTAATCACAATGATTCCTCATCCTTATCTAACTCTAGTAGTGGACAATGACTTGCAATCATCTTTTGAAAATTTTCACTGTAGTTTATCTTTGACTCCAAACACTGTAGTAAAATGATGCATAATCAGTATGATGATTTTTAAAAAGATACAAATTTTTACATTGGCTTAATAAATCAGCCATGAGGGCAAATAGCCAAAAAAAACAAAAAAAGGCGCCAAAAATTACTTTGGAACAATAGCACTATTGAAACAGGAATATAAAGAATCAAGTGACTACTTTAAAGCAAAATTTCATTTAGATATATATGTTCTGGTATAATTATTTAAGGGAAAAGCATCTAAGTGTTTGTTTGTTTGTTTATTTATTTATTTATTTATTTGCCAGAAAGAGCACAAGCAAGGGGGGAGCAGCAGAGGGAGAGGGAGAAGCGAGCTCCTCACTAAGCAGGAAGCCCGATGCTGGGCTCAATCCCAGGACCCTGGGGTCATGACCAGAGCCGAAGGCAGTTGCTTAACTGACTGAGCCACCCCTCTAAGTGTTTTTCTTTTCTTTCTTTTTTTTTTTTTTTTCCCACCTGTCCTCATTTCATCATATTGGCAGTAGTTCAGAACTCAGGGAGAAAGCTGATGAGGGTGCTCAGGTTTAAAAGCCTGTATGTAGCACATGGGCTAGAAATCATAGTAGAAGCTATGAATCTGATAGACCCTACATCCCAAACGTCTTCTCTAAATGTTCCCCATCCTTTCTCACACTAACTGCAATCAGGCTCTTCCCTAAGAACCTGGCTTCCCTTGTACCTCTTTCAAGCGGGAGCTAGTTTCTTCCCTCTTCCTTCACTCCATGAGACCTGTTGTTGTGATGGCTGACTTCCTTGCTTTTGATCACTGCTTCCAGCCTGTTCTTCCCTCCTACATTCTTGAAAACCACTAGCTTTGAATTTCCCATCATCTATTATATGACCCACCAGCCTGTCCAGCTTCAGTCATCAATTACCCAGGCTGCTCATCCTCATTCCTCAAGGATTTTAGCACCTGGCTCATTATCACCCTCTGATGTTATTCCTGTCTTAATTCTTGGTAATTTCAATATCCCCATAGAAAATCCTTCCAAAACCCTATCCTCTCAGTTGCTGATCCTGCCATCTTAAAAGATCTTATCATCCACCTAACCAACACTTCAGTCTTTCCAGGCCTCTCCCTCTTGTGCTCTAAATCCTCTAAGCCTATTTTGTTGTCCTAACTTCCCTTGTGTCCTCACTTTTCTCCTTAGCCAAATTAGAGTTCATGGTCTGCCAGTATTAGCCCTTCTTTGCTTTTCCTCCCATCCATACACCTTTTCACTCTTCTAGATAACTAGCACCTTTCCCTCTCCTTTCACACTTCCAAAACCTCTTCCTCCACCCTCTTTTTCAACTGATGACTTACTTCCCATCTCACCAAGAAAATAAAAACAACTAAAAACAAATCTTCACAAGTTCCTATCACCATTATCTATACTCACCTACTCTCAGCCATACCTATATATTCCGAGCAGCCTGAATTCCTTGCTAAGACCAATCTTTCCACTCATGCACTAGATCTCATGCCTTCTTACCTACTCAAGGACACCACCCCTAAAACCTCCTTTCTCTCCATTCTCATTACTTTTCTCACTCTCAGCTAGATTATTCTCAACAACATGAAAGTTTGTTCTTCTATTTTAGCAAAGAAAACCTCTATCAATTCCCCTCATGTCTCTCCCAGCTACTGCTCCACTCAATTTTATTTAACAAATGAGTTGGACTGGGATTGTATGAAATTTTTTCAAAAAGCTTTGAATGGAGAACTGTGGATGATTATAGTAACATATATGAGTTCCTTTATCAAGGTCCAAGTATATCAGCAGCAACTTTTTTGAGACATGTATATAAGAGTTTCTTGAATATTGTACTGTTTTTAAGTAATATGATTAATTTATCCTAAATTAAACTTCTTTTTCAGTAAGGAAAGAATTATTCAAGACTAAGTTATTTGGGGTCTGATATGTACCAAAAATTATACTAAGACTTAATATGACATGAGGATAAGTAAAAAAGACAATTAGTTCGTCCAGGGAGTTTAAATTTATTGTAGAATCTTTAGAAGTTTATAATTTAGATAAATACTTAATTTTTTAACATGAGATCCTGATTACTATTATAGAAATAAAAACGAAATTCTACAGAAGAGGGAGAAACTAATTCAAATTGAGGGACTCTTAAGATTGTCTGGAAAAACAACATTAAGTACGTGCATACACATAATATGCATGAATGACCAAAGGCTTCATCTTCATATGTGCCAGTGACAAGATCTTGTATATACCACTAAGCAATATTGAACAAAGGAAAGAAAGAGAGAGAGAGAGATGCTCACTTGTTTAAATGCAGGCCTTTTTTTATGAGCCAGAACCATAACTATTAGGAACAAATGTTCTTAATTCTTTGTAATTTAATATTTTGCAATAGAGATATTAAGTATGATTGATTTTGCCTATGTCTATCTTCAGGCCAGTCAGAGGAATAATGGGTTCAATCAAAGACGACAGTTGCGTTCATCTGGTCAAGTGCTAGCTCGATCACAATCTGCTCAAAAGTCAAGCGTTTTCCAAATCCAAATCCACCAAGATCCATCTTGCCTCAATATCACCAAAACTTAGCTGGCCAATCACTAAGTAGAGCAACCAATTCAAAGTTACTTCCTCCTAAAAAGCAACTCCTTTTAAAGTCATCTATCCCAAAAAACCTAGCAAAACCACAAACTCATTCAAATAAAGCTAGCCAACCAAAACTAGGTCCAACTGAGCACAGTTCAAAAACTCAAAGTAGGTCTAGACAGCTGCAAGTTTATCAGAATAACCCTATTCAAAAAAGGACCCATTTCAAGTCAACTATTCACAATAGACCCAATTCATTACAACCTGGTCCATTATCATACTCTAAAAGACAACCTCAAAAATTCCAATCTCCTCTAAATTCATCTGTTAAAAGAGTGATCAGGCCATTCAAATCTCCTTCAAATACAGTCTTTCAGCCAAAACCTCAACTAACCAAAGGTAATCCTGATCCACACACTCTACAAAAACCTAGCCTGAACAAGCCACATGCAAATGAATTTGCTAAAAGAACTAGACAAAGGAGACCTAATCCAAAAGCACTTGTCCAAAATATACCATGCCACACCAAAACTCATCTACAAACACCTGGTGGAAGAAAATGTATACAGACACTTAATCCAAGAAAACGTCTACATCCATCAAGTCAAGGAAGACGTCCACAGTCATCTAGTCGAAGATGACACCCACATCCACTTGGTCAAAAGACACCAAATCCATCAGTTAAAGTACCTGGATGAATTAAGCCTTGTATTAGGCCACACATTCGAAACAAACCTGGATCACACCACTATCATCCACATATACCTCTTTCTCCAGGCAAGCTATATCCACCTCCCCTCATTCCCAGCCCGCATCCTCAGGTGCAACCAACTAGCAAGGTGGTAAGCACCAGAACCCAAGTCTTAAACACAACTCCGTTTGCTGCCATTGCCACCACGACTCCCTACGCTCTCAGCTCCCACACAACCTCAGCTACAACCACAAACAAAATGTCATCTGCTCTCATCTCCGAAAGTACAACTCCTTCTGATATCTCAGTTTCCAGTCCTAAAATCCAAGTTCCAGCCACCATTCCACCCACTGCTGCAACCACGTCTAATGCCCCAACTCCCCTTGTTACTACCACTTCTCTCACGACCACCATGCAAACAACTCCTTTTACCACACAAGAGCTTACCTCTGTACATGTAACCACTAGAGATCCAACTATAATTTCCAACACAACCATCACATTCACGGATGCAACTCTCTTTACCACCACATCGTCTGCCACTACTGTGCAAAATGCCACTGCTTCCACTAACACCTCATCCGCAGCTGATACAGAAGGGATCAAGGCCCTTGGGATGACCACCGAGTCAGGATATGAAACAACAGAACTTCCCTATAGCAGCACCAACCCCGATAATAACTACATATTTGAAACTACAGAATCTTATTACTATTATGAATAATTTGATGGCTCTAATTCTGAAATTACAGCACCTACCTACACCACTCCCAAACCTGCCTCTACCACCAACTAAATACCACAATTTTCTTTTTTTTTTTTAAAACCTTTTTTTTTTTTTTAAAGATTTTATTTATTCATTTGAGACACAGAGATACAGAGAGAGAGAGCATGAGCAGGGAGAGAGGCAGAGGGAGAAGGAGAAGCAGGCTCCCCGTTGAGCCAGGAGCCTGATGTGGGGCTCGATCCCAGGACCCTGGAATCATGACCTGAGCCGAAGGCAGACGCTTAACCATCTGAGCCACCCAGGCGCCCCTAAATACCACAATTTTCTAAACTATATTGCTCCTTAACTCTATGATTATGCCTTTTTTCTCTCAAATAATTTTCCACAGTATTTAGAAAGACAATAAAGATTAAGCAAGTGAAATTATGAAGTATTTTATGATTTCATTAGAAAAGAACTCTTTAATTAGTCATTTCAAAGTACTACCCTCCTTTTCCACCACTGCCTGACTCGACTAAGCCCTCAATGAGAGAATTAGATAACTTAAAAGTACAAATACAAACACAAACACTTTTAGAGTCATCCTTAAGGCTCAAAGCTTAGTTTTGGGGTTGGAGAGGGGGAAGAAACTAGTGGACTTTCAGGGATTTCTTTGAAAATTGTCATTTAATTTGTTCTGGTAGAAAAGGATAAAGGAAATATTGTGAACTGCTAAAAAGTATAGGTGTGGGAGTCAGACTAGTGTTGAGTCTTATTCCTGCCATTTGTTGGTGGAATAACCTTGAGCAACCTTTCCAGTCTTCAAATTCCTCATGTGTTAAAATGATAATAATGCCTCACCTTATAAAATCGTTAAGAAATTTAAAATGAATGATGTACCTCACATAGGTACCTAACACAGAGTAACCACTAAATGGTTGTTGTTGTCAGAAAATCATGGAGCACTGAGTGTTATACGAAAACAATGGATCGTGGATCACCACATCAAAACCAATGATGTATTGTATGGTGACTAACATAACATAATAAAATTTAAAAAAAAAGAAAGAAAGAAAATCATGTAGAGTTATTCCTTCCTGCCCTCCTACACATGAATTAGAACTCTCTCTGCTTTTTTCATTCCACATTAGCTTAGCACTTGGCTGGCAGTATCCCTGCAGTGCGACAGGTTGTTATTGATCTCGGCTTCCTTAGAACCCATTCACTTGCATCTGTTAAATCTGGGAAACCAGACTGCCTTACTCCATATTAAAAGTCAGGTAGGTAGGTAGACTCTTCAGTCCTTATAAGCTCTTGATTGTATCATTTTCTTTCAGAGATTCAATACAAAATTGGATATTAAAGCAAAATATCACCTAGAGAATGCAGATCATATGAATTTAAGCTTCACTCTTGAAACTTACACTATATCAAATTTGCCCTCTATGTTGTTGATTCTGCTTTTGAGGAAGGACAATAAAGTGAAATATTTTGGAAAAGATTTGTGTCATGTTGTTATGTCACATGTTATGTAAACTGGATGAAATACAGTACTGAAAAAGAAATTTTTCTAAATTTTTACTGAATTTATTTCTGAAAATAGGTGGCTAAAATGTCAGTACATGCATCCAAAGCACCACCAGGCACTGTAAAATTCATTTTTGACATATTTACCTAATTTCTTAGAAATACATGTAAATTCCCCCTAAATTAGAGAGACATAAAATTATTTTTATTTCTGAAGACAATTCTGTCTCCTCTGGGTTATCTGTATTTAAAATGTTCTCTACTTGGATAGTGCTCATTTAAAGTGGCAAATGATTTTGCTTCCCCTCTAAAGATTAAAGTATTTCTCTTTTTCATGTCAATCAATGAAAGATGTTTAGGACTCCCAAATTATTGATCACCATCTGGACTTTTATCCCCATATGGATCTATATATGCCATATTAGAACCAGATCTCCCACCCTCCCCTCAATCCCTGCCTTTCCATTGTGACTCAAGGGCAGGTCAGTCATGAGCACAATACCATGGGTCTTCAGTCTCTAATCAGAAAGTTCCTGTCATCCTATTTCCCTAGGTGCAACTGGGTTCCTCAAAGTAGACTTTCTAGTATTGAATGCTTTTTTCTCACACCCTCATGAAGCACAGGACTTGGAGATAGGGTATATGGGCACCTCATAGCCTCAATTAGATTATTTCTGTTCCTGTTCCCTCAAAACCCATAACTCCCTTAAAGTGTGTTTTATCAGAGTTTACAAACACTACTCTCCCTTTTTGCAGTTACCTGTTTTTCTCCCGGTCACTCCTCCAGTCACTGAATATTTTATTTCCCAGCTCACCGAATTTTTCCCCACCATTTCTTGCTTTATCATGCTTGGTGACTCTAACAATCACATAGGAGATTTGCTTAAAACCTTGCCTCACTTCTTTCACCTCATATCCAATGATCCTTTCCTCCACCCCACTTCTCCACCCTCTCCCATGGTCAAACCCTGGCAATCAATTACTGGACCTCTGCCAAAATCCCAATTTCAAGCTTTCTATTCTGTAATCACCATCTTTTATCTTTCCAGCTCCAGTACTACCAATCTCAATAATTCCTTGGTATATCTGGCCTTTAATCAATTCACCTCCACAGCTGGATCAAGTTCCATCACCCCCCTCCTGTCCCTTTTTCTCTTCCTTCTCTTCTTACCCAACTTATAGCCCATTAATATAATAATATTTTTTTATATACACTGAACTCCTTCTTTTATGTATACATATTTTTACATAAAACTCCCACTTTGCACAAATATAAGGTGAACATCAACATCACTGCATATGCTCTTCTTTTCTAATTCATAAAATTCCAGGCACATATACAGCATAACCAGAGTGTGATGAAATATTAGGCATTAAGGGCCTAAAAAATAAAATCTATCAAGATATTCTCCTGTGTCTATAACTTGAATCTGGTGGTTGTACCAGGGTTATTGCTTCATTTCATTTCATTCGTTTGTCCACAAATGTTGCTGACCTATCGATATCAGTCAAAAAACAAGTATATTTTGAAACAGGAAAATAATGTGGAGAAAACAGAGTTTGAGGCTAATAATTCCACCACCTGAGCATATTTTATAGCTATAGTATGGGAAAAGAGTAAAAGTATTAACCAAACAAGATGGAAAGTAAAGCAAGATTAGAAGAGGGAAGGAGCACCAAAGCACAAAACAAAGTCTAGAACAAGAAAATGTCAGGGGAAATTAGCAAGACTGAGGTCAAAGATGAAGATGGAGAAAGGACAAAAACAACCTATATCTTTCAGTAAACCCAACAAATACACGGTAGTTCCCTGTTGGATACAAGTGCTTGCTTGTGGGATAGTTTACAAAAATATTTTTAGTATTGAGGGTATATCCAAATGGAGATGTTCACAGGAAGTTGAAGAGCTGAAGTTGGAAAGAGTTAAGATTTTAGGAAAGAAAATGGAGATTCAATCTGTGTAAAGTACATAAAACCTTGATGACAGATTAACAACTTGAGCATTATTTACAGAAAAAAAACAGGGATTGTTATTCTCATAGTACCTGTTATTTTCTCACTAGCACTTATCACAATTGTATGTTTTCTTAAAATAATAAAAATGTAATTTAAATTTTTTTGTATGTTTACTTGCTTTGTCTGTCTCCTTCACCTGTCTGTAATCTCCACAAGGACAAAGAATATGTTTTTTTGCTCTCTACTATATCCCCAGTGGAGCAGAGCAGAATCTTAACAAATTTTTGTGGGTAGATAGAATGGGTAGATAGATGGATCAAGATGTATGAAGGAACAAAATGAGCTCTGTGGGCAACCCCTCCAAAAATTATTTGAGGCAATGAAAAATCAGCTTTCAAATGAATACATCCCTAACCTGACCATCCCTCCTTCTCAGTCTTCCCAGGAAGGAATGGTGCATAAACTCTCCATGAGAAAACATTGAAATAATTAGGAAATTAGGAAAAGAGGATGTGTACAGTTTCTCCTTCTATTCCCCTACCCTTTGAATCGCCATATTCTTTGGCTAGTCTCACAAATATTACATTTTCCTGCCAGAAGCCAAAGCTATCTCCTTCTCCAGCTATCCCATTGTCTCCATCTCTGTTCTCAACCAAGATACCTGGTGCCTTCTGTGGTTTGGACCCAGTGGCCAAAGTAACAGACCCACATCAAATAAGCAAGGCAAAAAGGCAAAGCCTCATGTTAATGTTGGACTCCTTATGTAATCCATACACTTCACAGAATCACAGAACTCCATGATGAAAGAACATTAAAATACATATTTAGGATTACTCAAATTTATTGTTGAATTTAGTTGTTGGAAGAGGTTACCAAGGGGATGTGACAACTCGTTGACCCATGAGATGGACCCGGGTCAATTAGGGACTCCTCACCCTCTCCCCTGCCCTTGAAATGTGCTTTCTGCTTGCCTTTTCCACACTGGAAGCCGACTCAGGGATACAGCCTTGAGACAGTAATGTGTTCTTGCGACGACCTTGACAGTATACATGACTAAACCCGTTAAGTCCTCTGTAGAAGTTTTTAAGATTCAGGTAGGCTGGGGTGGCAGTGTCCTTGTCTTGCAGCCACCCAAGATAAGCCCCATATGTAAGTTCCCTTATTAAACCTGCCACTACCAGTCTGGAGTGACCTGCCTCTTTCTTTGGTCTCTCCTTGCCCTCCATGTGTCGAGGCCAGTTTCAGGCTTCACCCCGGAAGCTCCCAAGAATGAGAACCAATACTAGTTCAAGAGCACATGTGCTATTTGAGTCCACTTTAAAATTAAGTCTCTGTTGTAAAAGCAAGAAGGAAATGACACATTTAAAGGTTTAAATCAAAAACACTTTGTCTTTGACCTTCACCACCTTATCCCAAACTATCTACATGGGCAAATAAAACTCAGATCTCCTTCCTGACACAAAAGCAGACTAATGTCAGTTGAAAGGTTAACAGACTGAAAAGACTGAAAATCATAAGTGGAGCCATTTACTATAAAGCATGGGTGTTTATCTAACCTTCTTATTAACATACTCACCAAAGATGATTGAAATGCCTGCATTGATATTATTGTCAGTCCTTTAGCCCTGCTTTGTTGAGGATAAGTGTTGATCTTCCTTTACACATTAAGGAAAATCAGTATTGTATATATCTTCTAAGTTTTCAATTTCCATTATAATTTGGGAAACCTTCTCTATCCCACAGTTAAGATACTCTAAGGAGATATCAGATTACTGTTATCATACCAAATTAGTAACCACAAATCTTACCTACATAGGGATTACCAACACATCATCTTGAACTTAATTAAGCTATTCATAATATGTATTTAAATAAGAAAGGTCTAAAATTTTTAAAGGAGTTATTAAACTAAGGATTTCTTATTTTTAGCTAGGAAAGTTTTCTTTCAACCTCCAAAGTTTTAACTGGGTGAAAGAACTGTTAGAATAAAAGCCATTAGCTAGGGACACCTGGGTGGCGCAGTCATTAAGCGTCTGCTTCGGTTCAGGTCATGATCCCAGGGTCCTGGGATGGAGCCCCACCTGGGGCTCTCGGCTCAGTGGGAAGCCTCCTTCTTCCTCTCCCACTCCCCCTGCTTGTGTTCCCTCTCTCGCTGTCTCTCTCTCTGTGTCAAAATAAAGAAATAATCTTTAAAAAAATAAAACTTAAAAATTTTTTTAAAAGCCATTAGCTATGTGTACAGTAGACCCTATCATCAACAGTGTTGTCCCCACTGAGAGCCCAGGCAAATCATGGGGAGAAACATAATGGGATCTTGCAAGATGATGGAGTCTCTAGCAAATAGAACTTTAAAACCTTAGAGTAGATAATGACCTACCATTTGAATTACCTATTTCAACAAATTGTACTTAAAATAGTTGTTTGTACTTTTGTATGGTTACTTTTTTCTAACGCTTACCAAACTGTGGAAAGAGCCGAGATGCCCTTCAACAGATGAATGGATAGAGAAGATGTGGTCCGTATATATAATGGAATATTACTCAGCCATCAGAAAGGATGAATACCCAACTTTTACATCAACATGGATGGAACTGGAGGAGATTACACTAAATGAAAAAAGTCAAGCAGAGAAAGTCAATTATCATATGATTTCACTTTTTTGTGGAACATAAGGAATAGCGTGGAGGACATTAGGAGAAGGAAGGGAAAAATGAAAGGGGGGAATCGGAGGGGGAGACGAACCATGAGAGACTATGGACTCCAAGAAACAAACTGAGGTTTTAGAGGGGAGGGGGGTGGGGGGATGGGTTAGCCCAGTGATGGGTATTAAGGAGGCCATGTATTGCATGGAGCACTGGGTGTTATACACAAACAATTAATCATGGAACACTACATCAAAAACTAATGATGTACTGTATGGTGACTAACATAATAAAATAAAATAAAATTTAAAAAAATAATAATAAATAATAAAATAAAATAAAAATCTTTAAAAAAATAAAAATAAAAATTATGTAGAGGTATCATGAAAAAAAACTTTGATTGTAATCATATATGGTTACCCAATAAAGAGTTGCCTTCTCAAAATAAAAAAAATACAAATAAAATGTATGCAGATAAGTGAAAAAAAACTAATGATGTACTGTATGGTGACTAACATAACATAATAAAAAAATAACAATAATAGTAACACTTACATTTACATTTAGCCAACCCACTCAACCCACTTTGAAATATGTAACAGAAAAATTAAGGTCATTCTGGTCATATAGGTTGGAATTACCCACTAGTTATTTAATTACTTTGGACAAATACTTGATTCCTCTGAATCAGAAATTTTCTAGCAGAAAAAGGGGATAATAGTTCCTAAATAGCCTAGAACAATACTGGCACACAGTAGATGTTCATTTAACTTTAGCTTCCTTCGGCTATATAAAGGTAAAGTGATAATGCTGTTATCAATAGACTTTAATATGAAATCAAAGCAAAGCCATACACTTAAAATAATCTGAAAATAACTCAGAAAGAGTCAGGCTTTAGCTATATACTCAAATAAGTTGTCCAAGACATTGTGAAATGAAAAAAAGCAAGTTTAAAAATAATATGTGTACTCTAATCTTATATTTTGTTAAAATATCAATATTAATAATGTTGTCAAAGAATTTAAAAATATGTACGAATATATATCAAATTTATAAAAATTATCCTGGGATGCCTGGGCGGCTCAGTTGGTTAAGTGTCTGACTCTTGATGTCAGTTCAGGTCTTGATCTCAGGGTTGTGAGTTCAAGCCCCACGTTGGGCTCCATGCTGGGTGTGGAGCTTACTTAAAAAAAAAAAAATTATCCTGAGAAGTGGAGGTGTTTATGGAGGACTTCAACTTTCTATAACATTATATACTTCTCTAATATCCAGATTGTTTTAAAAATAGTTACTATGAGCATGCACTATTTCTGTGATTAGAGAAATTAATAATAAAAATAGATCTTAAAAGCATTTTAAGGAGATTCCTTTTTTGCTCATCCATCTACGATCAAAAGAAACCATATGTAGATTCACAAAAACCAAGTCTCAAGTTAAGCTTCACTTTTTCCAGAAAATCTATTCAACCTTCTACTTTCAATTTTATCCCTCCCAAGAAATTTTCTAAGTTATAATGAGTTCATAGTTGAAGGTCAACAAACTGCATTTATCCTATCTTTGGCAAAGATCACTTCTTTAGAAGAAATTAAGAAATCAACTAGCTGAGCCATCCTCAAGAGAAGTCTATCCTCAAACTACACCCTTAGAGGCTCTAGATTCTCTTACACTTTGTCTATCCTGTGCATGACATGAAGTTCTATGTACTATAAATCAACAAGTATTTTTTTAAATTTTATTATGTTATGTTAATCACCATACAGTACATCATTAGTTTTTGATGTAGTGTTCCATGATTCATTGTTTGCATATCACACCCAGTACTCCATTCAATATGTGCCCTCTTTAACACCCATCACCAGGCTAACCCATCCCCCCACCCTCTCCCCTCTAGAACTCTCAGTTTGTTTCTCAGAGTCCATAGTCTCTCATGGTTCTTCTCTCCCTCCGATTTCCCCCCCTTCATTTTTCCCTTCCTACTTTTTTTTTTTTAACATACAATGTATTACTTGTTTCAGAAGTACAGGTCTGTGATTCAACAGTCTTATACAATTCACAGTGCTCACCATAGCACATACCCTCCCCAATGTCTATCACCCAGCCACCCCATACCTCCCACCCCCCACCACTCCAGCAACCCTCAGTTTGTTTCCTGAGATTAAGAATTCCTCATATCAGTGAGATCATATGATACATGTCTTTCTCTGATTGACTTATTTCGCTTAGCATAATACCCTCTAGTTCCATCCACGTCATTGCAAATGGCAAGATTTCGGGGTTTTTTTGATGGCTGCATAATATTCCATTGTGTGTGTGTGTGTGTGTGTGTGTGTGTGTGTGTGTGTGTGTGTGTATACACCACATCTTCTTTATCCATTCATCTGTTGATGACATCTGGGGGTATGTGCGCCCTAATGTTTATAGCAGCGATGTCCACGGTAGCCAAACTATGGAAATAGTCAACAAATATTTTTGATGGTGATAAGGAAAATGATGATGATGATAATAATTAAAATATCAGAAAACCTATAAATATTATTATCTTTACTATTTCACCTTTTGTTGGATAGGTTCCTCAGATGCTCAGTGAGTTTGTCATCCATGACTTCTGGATACATCTGGAAAATTAACCCTTGTTTAGTTCAATAGCAAGTAACTTTTAAATTGTACTTGGACCAGGTTGTGGTAATTTGAGAAGGAGGAGGTGGATGAGTGAAAAGTTTACTTATTACTAAGGGTCTTTGTGTTATATTTTAGCAGTGCTACTGAGGAATGTTTAATTTAGTTGATGCTGAGCTGTACTTGGTCCAGGAAAGGCAGTATCCAACATTTATCCATGCTAACTATATAAAGGACTAGTTCAGCATTTTGTATTTGTGTATGCATTCAGACCTAGAAAAATATGAATAAATTCCCAGAAGGTGGGTACAATTCTCACTCACCAGTATATTATCATCTGCACATTCTGCTCCTGCTATGAAGCTCTGGGTGGTAACAAAGATGTCCTTAACATTCCACTCAGCTTGACTAGACTTTAGACAGGTTTTATTCCTGACTACAGGCCCTTGGCATTTACTTTACAACACTTAAAATCGCCAATTCTTTTCCTGCCACTTTGAAAACTAGAAAAATTATCTCACAGCCTTTTGCCAGTTTTACAACCTAGGGAATGTCTTTCTCTAGGACCTGGGAAGCATCTCTTTGAAAGGTAATCATGCAGAATGAGAGTGTCCCTATCTCCTAATTCTCCATGGGAAAGTAGGAGCCAGCCACCTAAGTACTTAACAAGTCTAGCTACCTAATGCCAATTAACAAATACAGATGGGCTAAGTCATATTGACCAACCCTCCCCTGCTTCAATGTCCTCCAGTACTTTTCCACTGGCTCACCCCAGGGCTTAAAAACACTCCCACCCATTGTTTCAGTGGATTAAGTTCAATCTCTCCTCCTATTGCAGTAGTTTTGGATAAAGTCTTCCCTGCCTGTTTAACTCTGTCCAGTACAATCTGTCATTGACAACTAAGAAATTCATATCTCTCTTAGAGAAAGTTGCTGCTCACTTTGCTGACAATCCTGATTGTGCGGACTTCCTCCTATAAGAAAACACTGCTCGATTTACACAATGCCTCTGTTGGGTCTTCCTGTCAATCCATACCCCATGACATTTGTTGGTAATATTTTCAGAAAAAAAATGTAATGCAGGAAAAGCAACATTCAGGAAAAGTCTAGTATGTTTAAATCAACCTGTATATTCTCTATAATACATGTAAAAGAGCTATGAATTTGCTCGCACTTAAAAATGTGATTCATTAAAAATGTGAAACTCATGTTTCAGACATTTCTAAAACTCCTAAAAAGCCAATCTAAGCTAAAAATATACCATTAAGTCTTTAAAAAAGGAAATTTCAAGTGATAATGTGCCTTGTGCTTCTCAAAATGTATTCCATAGAAGAGCAGTTGCATGAAAATAAATTTTCCAATCAAATAAATTCGAAGTATGTTAGAGGAAAACATCTTCATGGCTTGAGAAAAACTGCCCACATCCTCTTACAAAGCATGGCCTTGACAGAGGCTTCCTCTGCTGGCAGCTTTCCTGAAGTGCAGACTCCAGTCTCGGGTGAGTGGTTGGTTTGCTCACTGGCTCATTTGTTTTGTTACTTTATTTGCTATTTTATTCACGGTGTCACTGTGTCTCTTTAAATGGTACAATCTAAAAAATCTAGAAACCTGTAGTTTAGAAGTGACAGCAAACAGCATGTTGCATCATATTCTAAGTACCTGTGACACAGGATGTACTTTAATCTCATTCTTTAATTTGCTAATTATATTACTAATGTACAGTAGCACCTACAAAGAATATAGAAGCATGTGGCTATGCTAAAAGAGTGTGGATATCATCAGCAGAGGCTTACACAAAATAAAAAGACATCATCTGGACATGGTTTCTGAAGATAACTATGTTAGAAGCAAGGTTCTCTTTTCCAGAGTGAAAGTAGAAGGTCACAGATAATCTTCCAAGACAAACAGATCAACCCTAGGAACCACCTGGGGGTAAATAGTCCTTTAGCTTTACCAAGGACTATGTTGAACAAGAAACAATAAGAAACATCTTCACATGGCTTCCTGAACAAATGCCTCAACTTTGTCAGATAGCTTCCAAAACAGTCCTGGAGAACATGTGGATATTTTACTGTTTTTCTTCTTGTTTCCTCCACTTTAAGTTAGTGTTGGGCATCTATTAGGAACAGTACTCATTACTGATTGATCGATTTTATTTCTTCACGGAATTACACATGTAGAAAGGGAAAGATTTGTCACTTTTAAATCTAACTACAATGTGAGGAAGTAGTATTCCGTGTAGAGAAAGAACTGCTCCTTCTTTTAACACTCTTGATTTTGCAAAGATAGAATTGAGAGCTAATCTGTATCCTGGGATGTGAGCAAAGAACGGGAACAATAACTCTACATAATAAGATACCAGAAACATCAAAATTTTCTGCTAGTAGTCTGCAAGAGAGAGAGGGTGGGCACCCGGAGATGAGTTAGCTAAACTTCTCCCAGTCGCATCTAATCTGTGTATGTTCTCTAGTGAGTTTTTGAGCCCCAGGCAATAGAGGAGTCCCCAGTATAACTGACTGGGAATGCTGACAGTCTATAACCCACACATGCTTAGAACACAGATACCTGCAAACAAGAATTGGAGAGCCAGCAATGGTAAGGGATGGAGGGAGAGGAGCTCTTCACTTTTATGAAGAAGTGACCTATTATTGCTTAAAGCCCGCAGCAAAGGGACCCACAGAGCATGTCCTTCCCACAGATGTGGATCTGCTGTCAGCTTAGCCTTGGGTCTCAGACCTTAAACAGAAAATAAATACTAAGTATCTACTATGTGCCAAGAATAATGCTAGTTGTTCAGAGCCATAAAAACTTCAACTCTATAAGGTGAAGATGAAAATGCTTATTTGATACATGAAGAATTTAAAGATGAGCAATATTCCTTAATTTGCCTGAGGAGATCCAGCCAGCAAGTACCAAAGTCAGGATTCAAACACAAATGTGTCTGATCCTGATATCTTATTCTAGCCAGGAGAATATGCAAGTAAGTTGTAGTAAACAAGGTCCTTCGAAGTGGTGGTTAGTGCTGTGAAGGAAGTAAGCGAAGTAGTGTGTCGGAAGGCGATGGGGAGTGCTTCCTTGGGCATTGGAGTGTTCCAGAAAAGACCTCTCTGAGAAGAAGACATGTAAGCCAAGTGCTAAAGATTGAAAAGGAACCAGTCAGGCGAACATCTAGAGATTAAGGATTTGGGAAGATGGAAAAGCAAAGGCAAAAGTTCTGACAAGTTTGTGGAAAACAGAAAGGAGTCCAAAGTGGCAAGGACATAATGAACTACAGGAACACTAGTACCAGATGAAATTAAAAAAAAAAAAAAAAAAAACTAAATTATTTTAAGACTTTTTCTAATTTAAAAAATTTAAACTTTTAAAAAGATTGTATAGACCATAGTAACAAGTTTATACTTCACTCAAAATTCAATGAAAAGCCACTGAGGATTTTTAAGTAGGACAAGACAGTATCAACATGTTCTCTAGTAGCCTGGTGGAGAGAGAACTGTAGAGGGATCAGAGCGGCAGCAGTGGGCAGTGAGAAAGCTATTGCAGTAGTCCATGCACAGATAATGAGGGGTAAGAGCCCTACCCCAGGAGGCAGGGGTAAGAGCCAAGAGATTAGTTTGGCAATTATCACAGCAATTCATGTTAGAGATAATGGTGTCTTAAACTAGATCAGTAGTTCTTACCTGGGTACAATAGTGCCCCCACCAGGATGCACTTAGCAACATCCAGAGGCATTTTTGTTTCACAACTGGAGGGATGCTACTGACATCTAGTGGGTAGGGGCCAAGGATGCCGCTAAACACCCTACAATGCACAAGATTGTGTCCCTGCAAAAAAAGAATGATCTAATCCATGATGCCAACGGTGTCAAGGTTGTCAAACCTAGAACTAGATGAGACTTGGGGGGAAGAACAGGACTGGAGAAAAATCAAGAGGTTTGGAATATATTTTTGAAGTAGTACTGATGGTACATGACAAAGTGGGTTAAATAAAGTATAAATCCTAGGTGTTTGACCTGGAAAACTGGGTAGGTAATGGTGCCATTTACCAAGATGGCAATGATTTGAAAAAAGATTAGTTTGGGAGGAATACAGAGTACAATCAAGTAGTCAGTTTGAACCATATTATGTTCAAGATAATTATTAGATATCCAGATAAAGATCTCAAGTAGGCCATTGGGTATAGGGATTTGAACTCATGGGGAAAATCTAGGCAAAAATATAGAATTGAGAGTTATCAGCATTTGAATTGTATTCAAAGACATAGAAATGAGTGAGATCACATGAGGAGGGAGATGGGAGAAGAAATGAAAAGGGAAGCAAAGGGAAGACAGTGAAAAAGAAGGTGAGGGAAGAATGCTTAGCACTATACCTGGAGGCACTCTAGCTTTTCTAAAGACAATAAAGAAAACTAGAAGGAACAATCAGGGAGATAGCAGAAAAAATAGGAGAGTGGTGTCATGGAAGTCAAGAGAGGAAAGGAAAGTATTTCAAGAAAGAGGCAGTGGTTAATGATTCAAATGCCACCAAAAGACTGAATAAGATGAAAGCACTGGCAGCATGGGGGTCACCAGAGACCCAAAGAGAGAGCAGTTTCCGTGGAGTGTGGGAATGGAAGCCATTGTGAAATGAGTAATGGGAGATGAAGAAACAGAGACAATGCAAACAACTCCTGAGAAAGAGAGTCAAGAAATAAGGCAACAGCTGGATGGAGATGTAGAGTCAAGAGAGTTGTGTTGTGTTTCTTAATGTGGACTGTGTTGGTATGCTGATAGAAATAATCCAAGAGGGGCACCTGGGTGGCTCAGTCATTAAGCTGCTGTCTTCGGCTCAGGTCACAATCCCAGGGTCCTAGAATCGACCCCCACATCCCTGCTCAGCGGGAAGCCTCAGCGGGAAGTCTCCCTCCCCCACTCCCCCACTTGTGTTCCCTCTCTCGTTGTGTCTCTCTCTGTCAAATAAATAAAATCTTTGTAAAAAAAAAAAAAAAAGAAAGAAAGAAGAAAGAAAGAAAGAAAGAAAGGAAGGAAGAAAGAAAGGAAGAAAGAAAGAAATGATCCAAGAAAAAGAGATGGGAAGATAACTGGAAAAGGGAAGTCCTTAAGAAAGTTTTAAAAAAAAAATGGGATCCGGAACAAAAGTAAAGGAGTTGTCCATTAGCAGGAGTCCAAAAAGAAAATGAGTCCAGGTGCAGTTATGTTATGAAAATAAGAGAGTTCCCCTAAAATGGCCTTTATTTTCTCCATGTTGTTTCAGTTAAGGAAGGTGAGGAGTGGGGAAGGGGAAGAGATCAGAGGTGGGAGAATCCCAAATAAGTATCCCTAGCTAGTTCCATACTTGCCCTAAAGCTATGACTGTCCTCATCACCAAGGCTAAGTGTCCGCAGTAATGCAGGCACCCAGTGGAAACAACCATCTGAACCACACCACTGAAACCAAGATGCCAACAGTTACTGGACATGATCACACAACAGAACAATGCTCCAGACCAGGTCTCTTGTCAGCATGCTCACTCACACTCCAAAAAATTATGTTATGTGTTCTCCAGCCTAAAATCTCGGTCTCTTTCCCTGACCCCCAACTCTTAGTAAATGAACTTGCCTACTATTTATTTGACAGACAGAGCAAAAAGAATTCATCTAATTGAATCCTTCAATTTACTGCCACCATATCTACAAATATACCTGGGTCTGTTTCCATATTCTTCTCCTTTATTTCTGTTACAGTGACCTAGTCAAAGACCAATCCCTCCATTTCTGCTCCAAATACAAAAACATCATGCCTTCCCAGAGCCTTTATCCTTTTTTTCTTCATCAGTTCAAGTGGAAGTTTTCAAAAGGCTGAGTTGTCTACAGACATCATACCTCCCTATGTCCACCTCTTTACTTCCCACTCCTCAGTATACTCCAGTTCAGCTTTCACCCCATGACTCCAATTCCTCAGTTCACCATTGACCTACTTATTGCTAATTTAAATGGACATATTTCAGTCATTGCTGTTCTTGACCTCTTAGCAACTCTCCACACTTTGATCACTTTGTCACTCTTGCAAAACTCTCTTACTTTGCCTTGTGTAAAACCACCCTCTCCAGGTTTTCTTCTGAGATGCTGCTCTTTCTCAATCTCTTGTACTCTACCTCCATCCACACTTCAAGATGTTGGTCTGTGGCATGACTGAATCTTAGGCCTCATCTTTCTCATTTTACATCGGAGATAGCAAATTGAGAATCTATCAGCTCAATCCTCACTGTCTAGCACAGTGTCTGAAAAATAGTAAATACCCAACAGATATTTTTAAATAATTAGTTATAAGACTAGAACCCATTTGGGCTTAGGGTAAGGGGATAAGGACACATAGTGAAACTAGCCACTAAAACAAGCCCCATGACAAGAGATTCCTTCCCATCCCCACATTGATAGGTTCTCAAACCGATTAACATAAACTACTTAGACTGAACAATTGATCAAGAAGCTAACAATTGATATTTCAGCACCTCCTTGACATCTGGTGATTTAAAAATGCAATTAAAAAGTTATTTGGAGTATTTAATCAAGAAAATCCTACAAAACTAAATTATATAGACAGATGAGAGCTAGCTTAGACCTCCCAGTAAAATGAGGGTCAAATAAAAAACACTGCCATCAGTTTATTTACTTTTTCTCCTCTAAGATTTAATGATAGTTTTTTATGGTTACTCTTCTCTCTGATCAATCGCATGACAATCAGCAAAGGAAAGCTAGAACCAAGCATAGAGCATAATCTGATTCATCTGTGTTTGGTCCAAATTCAACTCAATACAAGTCTGATCAAATTCAAGGTTTTTTCCCCCAAATCAGCTCATGAGAAGAAAATAGCTCCATCCTAAACTCATTCAGAAATAGTTGGTCAGCCAAGACTTGGCTCTATACAAATTTGTTGGAGACCAGCTAATCAACATCGAAAATTCATCCCCAGACAGCTATTCATTCAAGATCTAATTCTACACAAGCTCATCTGAAATCAACTTGTCAGAAAAGACCTTCCTATCAAAAGCTCACCCAAAGGCAGCTGTTTAGCCCAGACCTAGATCAACACAAATTCATCTAAAACAAGCTGATCTGCAAAGAATTCTCTTGCCCAAAGAAGTTACTCAGCAAGGAGCTACCTCAAACAAACTCATCTGAAACAAGTTAATATACAAAAGCTGTGCCTTCCAAAACTCATCCTAAAAACAGCTGCCTCTAAACAAACTCAACTAAAACTAACTTAGCAGGAAAACATTTCCCTGTCCATAGCTGGTCCAAAAACAGCTGTTTAGTTAAGACCTGCGTGTACACAAAACTACTGAAGAATAACTAATGAGCAAAGAGCCAACCCATCTAAAATGCACCCAAAAGCAGTTGTTTCATCAGGCGTAGCCTTTCCTTATTGTCATCCAAGAACAGCTATTAAGCAGAGAATTGTCTTGTCCAAAGTTCTTCTTACACCAGCTATTTAATCAGGCACTTGCTCTACAAAAACTCATACAAAACCCTGTAGTCAATCAAAATCTCATCTACCAAAATATTTTCTAAAATCTGTTATTCATAAAAAAACTCATAAATTTCAATCTTGTCCAAAGTTATCTCAAAAAACATCTGATATCACCAAACTCCATCCAAATCCACAAATCAACAAGAGACTTGGACAAACTCAACATTATCAAAATGAAATTTTCCCTTCTGTGATCTTCTATCCAAGTTCACATCCAGATATAATATTTTCATTTTCAACTCTCACCCTCAAACACAAACCACTACTATAACTTTCATTGCCCCTGCTACCACTACTTCTGAAACAACTTCTACCATCACCACCACATGTGCAACTCAGCTCCAACTATAATTCCCACACTAACATCTGCTATGAACATAAAGCAAACCACCCCATCCTACAACAGCCCAGAAGCTGGCACCAATGACAATTACTTTGTAACAAAACATCTCTCTGTAATGGCACCCAACCCTACACTGACTCTGCATCTAACTTTGAAATACAGAATCTCCATATGGCACCACAGAATCATATACTAACCCCCTATTTGACTTTGAAACTATGTATTTTCCCAATTACTTTGACAAAACTGAAAGTAACTACCCAATTGGCAGTATCGTATGGACTCTGAAACTACATAAATGTCCAACACTGTCCCAGAACCTTATCTAAACCATCATACCATCTAAACACTGAAATTATGACTTAATCCATTACACTAGTACTGTGTCTCTTATCCCTCCCCTCAACATCCCAATTTGTTGCCATTTGCAGGACATTCTTTTCCATTTTAGAAAATCATCTACAATCAAGCTTATTTTTTTTTAATCCATAAGTACATACTTTTAATGTTAAGTTGAAATTTTTCTGCATAAACAGAGTACAATGTTACCACAATCTATTGAGCTCAACTTTATAGACTATAGATATAGCATATCCAACATTTATAATGACATTGCATACTGAACTTTATTACCTCTGACAAGGGCAACCTACTCTGCCAAGAAGTCTGGACCTATTTTTCCAATGCCAAATCTGAACAGAACTTCAAAAGATTAGTAAAAACTTATATAGTTATATTCTATTTAGCAGAATTTTAAGTATACTTAATTTAGTGGCTGTCCTTCTGGCATTCACAAAACTATTCCATTAAAAAGTGGCTCTTCTGCAGATTTCCACATATATGCCCTAATTTCCTCTGGGATAGTACAAACTGGTCAACATTTTTAAAGAATTTTGTAAATTGACAAAGTCAAGCAAGTGTTAATTCAATTCAACTCATATTAATTGTTCTACCACATGCAAGATACTTCGCTGGATGTTACAGTGACAAGATCTAACTTGAAATCTAATACCTCAAAACATAAGCACAAATAGCAATAGCATCAGCCAGAGTAGAATAAAATAAATAAGTCAAAAATTCCGAGAAGCTTTCAGAAAAGGAAAAGGCTGACTCCAAATTAGGGGAAGAAAAAGAGACTTAATGGAGATTATAGCATAAAGAAGGATCTTTAAGGATGAATAGGACATCAACAGCAGAGATGAAAAGTGAGACCCCAGACAGAGGGAATACGAGGAAAAACTGCAGAGAAACAAGATGAAAATGCACTAAGGCTGTGTTCTGACCTCTAATGCACACTTCCACTTCACCTGTACATTGGACAGTGATCAGATACTCACTGTATTTCCCACAAAAATTCAAGCAGGGATTCTGTCTTAATCACTTTTGTGTCCTAGCATCTAGTACAATGCTTGGCCCAGTACAATTTAGGTTTATGTTTAATAGGTATCATTGAAATTACCATGCATCAGGGAATGCTGACTACAGTTTCCACTTATTCATTTATTTGATTTATTCAGTCAAGCTATCAATATAGTTAATAGCTATCACGTGTCTTGGATCCTTTTAACTCTGCGGCTGAATTTTCAAGTGGTGGAAGGAGAGAGACGTTTCCAGTTTGTCTTATTCTTTCATTGCCAAGCAGGATCTTAGATTGGGATTCACAAAGAGAACTTTGGGTCTGGGTAATTCCAGATCTTCTCACATCCATTGGGTGTGATGGAGTTGGGAAGATAGTACATTGCTTGACTAGAGAAAACCTAGAAAGTTCAAGGATCACATAAATCACTAAACCTTTCCACAAAGATTCCTCTAAACCAGAGATTCTTGGGGCGCCTCAGTGGCTCGGTCGGTTGAGTGCCTGACTCTTGATTTCAGCTCAGGTCATGATCTCAGGGTCATGTGATCAAGCCCTGCATTGGGCTCCATGCTGGACATGGAGCCTGCTTAAGATTCTCTCTCTCCCTCTCCCTTTGCCCCGCCCCCTGCCCTGCTCATGCTCTCTCTCTCTCTCTTAAAAAAATAATAATAAAATAAAAAATAAACCAGAGACTCTTAACCTGAGCCCCATGAAACCTCTAAAGTTTTCTGGTACACGTTGTGTTCATGAGCAAAGTGCACTTTTCTGAGAAGATGGTGTATAGATTCAATCAGATTATCAAAGAGGTCCATAACCCAAAGAAATAAAACTAAAACCAATTAGAAAGATCAAGAAATGTCTAGACCTACAAGTCCAAAAGATGTCATCTCAGCTCATAAAACACTTTAATGAATCCTGATATCCTAAGTTGTTTTAGAAAAATAAATGACCTCATTGTTTTTGCTGATGTCTCTGTTTTATAATGATTTAGGAATTTTTTTCCTTTTATAGTACATATTTCTTGACACTCAACTCCATAATTATATTATTGTAAGTTATCTGCTTTCAGACTTAAAATTTCTTGTCTAAGAAATTACTCAGCCTTCTGAATTTCCCATGTTTATTTTGGTCAAATCTCACTGACCGCTCAGTTTTCCAGCTAGGGCGTGTCCCATTCCCACTTGGGGTTGGAGGCATGTTTGCAATAGGAACTGGATGCACTGTCAGTTCCCTGAATCACCTGATGCCCAGTCAACGGTGATTCAGTTCCAATGAGCTGTTCAGTAGCCCTGTATTCTAGGCTGGAGATAGAGCATGAGTCTCCTCATCTAATTCCAGAAACAACAGTGCCATAAAATTCAACTCTGCCTCCACCAAAGAGAAAAATAAAAAAAATTTAAGGAAGTCCCACCTCCTACACATTCACTGAAAATAATGCCCAGGGAAAGTGCATTCCCTAATGTCACGTGGGCTGCTTGAATATTTAATGTTTCTACACAATAAGTCTGCTTGAATATTTAATGTTTCCCCCCACCAAAATGTAAACTCATGAGGGTAGGGATTTTTGCCACTTCCATTCACTTTTATTTCCAAGGTCTGAAACAATACTAGCAGAACACAGAGTGAATATATACTGAATTATGAGTTGGAAGAATGAGTTGACTAGATAAAGGAATGAATGAAGGTATTGAAAGCCTGTGAAAACATAAATAAAGTACTTCCTTTTCACATCCTTTAGCACTTATGTTCCTTTGCTCCTCTCAATCTCACCCCCTTTCCAGGTTATTCTCTGTCTCACCAATTATATTTATTCTTCAAATCCATTTAAAACCCAGTCTCCTCTCTGAAGTTTCCTTTCACCTCAACCTTGTTCCAATTCTCTATAGCATATACCTCTACCATTTATTCATTGACGTGTGGTGACCATCTAGTGCTTTGCAGTGTTATTAACACAGAAGACACTAAACAAATATAAGACAAGGCCTTAACAACTCTCCATCCAATTCAAGAGAAATATACAATTGGGAAATAAAGAAGGAACCCTATTAGATGATGTCTAATTAAGTGCCAACATGAGTAATAGAAACAAACAAAATGCTACAGAAGGTTAAAATTAGGTATCTCTCCAACCCCATCCTCCACTTTTACCCTCACTCCATTTTGTTCCACTGTTAAGAAACAATAACATCATCCCTCCATACCTAGATGCTTGGTCTGCCTAGATGCTCTGCTTGCCTTCTTAATGAATTTTTCCTTATCCTTCAAAACCCAGCTTAGGATTACCTCCTTGTGAAACTTTTTCTGCTTTTCTGCCCCCAACAAAATTAACCGTGCTCTCCTTCATACTTGTGTGTGCTTCTATCATTGCCCCTTACCAAGCATCTACTTGCTAAACTTTGTGTTTCCCGTCCTAGACAGTATTCCCATTCCTACCTGACAATAACAAAAATTGACTGTGTCATGAAGGGAATAGTTAAAGAAAAGCTCTTCGGAATGCCTCATTGTCCCAGACAATTTTCCACTGAAAGACTTTCTGGACCCTAAAACAAACCAATCTATGGTGGCCTTCCATGTGAAATCCTGGCATGACATAAATTCATCATTGATTTGCACCCAGAAGCTGTTGAATAGACCCAACCAAGCTCCATAAAAACATTGTTAAAGAGGTAGCAAATCTCAAAAACTCCTGGTGCAGCCTGGGGCCCTGAAAACCTGTGGTGAGCATTTAGTTGTTCTTTTGTTGTAAAACAGACCTCAGTGGGCACCTGTGTTTTGTTCAAGTTTCAGTAGCTCTTTCCTTGTTTAAAATAAAGCATACCATTCAACATTTCTGGATGACAATTCAGCCTTATCTACTGAAATTTAAAACAGATATTCTTTAATTCAGCACTTCTAGGAATAAAACCTACAGAAATACCCCCACATCTGTGAGACAAGTTTTATAAAGATGTTCACTGTTCCACTTTTATCATTATAAAATACAATGGAAATGGATGAAATGTCCAGCAAAAAGAAATGTTATCTAATATAACGTAACCATTAAATAAATGAAATAAATCTATATGTACTGACACATGAAGTTGTCCATTATTTGTCAAATAAATAAAGTTGCAAAGCAAAAAATAACAGACCTAATTTTTTAACTATACACAAAGCTGTACATTCTGATGTTTGATTTATATGTTCATGGAAACAGGACAAAACAGATACATCTGGGAAGTTATTTGGGAAAGAGAGGAGGTGAAAGAGGATTGTAATTTTTTTATTGTCTGCACTTTTTTTTAATTGCACAGGGTATGTCTTCCTGAAATACCCTCTATTCAAATGGTAGACATTGGGTAATATGATGTCTGCAGCTAATAACTCACCTAATGAAATGTTGGGAAATGAAAGAAACCAAATGATTTCACAGACAGCTAAGTCCTGATTGGCCTCTCAGTTGCCAGCCTCCTGGAATTGAGTTTAAATTCCTTCTACAAACTTACAATTCATCAAAGGGTAAAATTATTCACTACAGACACTGGAGCAATCAACCGGATTTTGAATATCATTTCACCTATACATTTAGCCAAGTGGAGAGAAAGGTAACATTAATTGGCCATATTTCAAATAGAAATTTTTTTAAAATATCTTTTCTGAAAGGGAAAAAAAATAGAGTGAAAGAGTGACACTACTTTGTTATTATAGGTAGCATTTTGAAACATGAAGACTATGATTCTACTACTTTATCTTCTAGGATCAACTCAGTCATTACCGGTAAGTGCAATATGTTTCTTTTATTACCAACCAGCCTCAGCAGCACCCTCTGTTTGTAGACATAACTTTTTTCCTGCACTCCAGCAACACTGCTCTGTCCTGTGACCCAACCCCTTAGTTTTCTGTTTTTATTTTCCAAGGTGAAAAATGACAAACTAATAAGGTGTCAGTGCATATTTCAACATACTTAGATTTTTAAAAAGCATCCACTCTAACATGATAGAATTTCAATTATTTTGGCAGAACAGTGGGGTAAAAACAAGGGGGGGAAAGGAATGCCTTAAATTATATCTACTCAAAGTGGATAATTATTTTGCTTTCCAAGAAGAATTTAAGATTTTCTTGGCAAACAATTATTTTCTCATGACTAAAGAGGTAAACTACATTTTCTGACTTTCCTAACTGGAAGCATGAAACATGTAGACTATGTAAACCCTAAAAATGTTACCAAATTGTATGACTATATAAACTCTAAAAGGTGATCAAAGTGCACAACAGCAAGAGGATATTACAAAGTGGCCAACTTTTTTACTTAGAACATTGAAAAATACATTCACATATAACAGGTGTTTGAAAGAAAGGAGTACTAGTGTTCGAATACATACTCCAATTGTCCTCCAATATTTTATAGACATAGATGTGGGTGGTTTGCCTCTCTAAGTGGACTTCCCTTTGACCATCTGAGATGACATTTGACATAGAGAAAAAATTAGAAGGAATTTTCTACGAAATAGAAGAACAAAAAGAGACCATTCTTAGTTGAACTCCTTTGACACATCTATAGTCATCCATACAATCAACAAATACTTATTGAAATCTCTATGTACCAGATACTATGCTAGTGCTGAAAATACAATGGTGAGCGGGGAAGAAAAAGACATGGTCCTTCATGGTGTTTGCAAGGATTGTAGATACTAATAAAGATTTTTTAAAGAAATGTTAAATTATAAATTATAACTATGCTTAGTTCTATGAAGATGAACAGGGTGATCTTATAGGGAGGGGATAGAAGCAATCTCCTTATTTCACTCCAAATATACTTATGTCCTTCTTTAAAGAAGTTGTCTGCCAAAATTTATTTTTGAAACAAGGTAAATTAGTAATTCTTTTGTAAAACATGGATTTTTCACTTCAAACAAATTTACCAAAAGGTTCTTCCAAATAGGGTGTCTTTAGTGTATTTAAATTACCACACAATTTGTGAAAACTCAAGATAAATAAAACTTTCCGGGCGCACAGCAATCATTCAAGGTTGACTGAGGAGTGGCATACGGGTTAAAGCAGATTGCTAACAGCCAATGATGTGAAAGCAGCTGGAGAGTTAGAGGAGCAGGGGATGCACGGTGTGACACCGACGGGTCTACAAGGTACAGTAGTGATATTTATCAAATGAAAACTTGGGACACATGGACAAGGCATTTTTTATTATTTGTAAGTGAATTTATTGAACCATCATAAAGGCATAAAAAATGAATCAATGATAATTAGATAGATGATAGGGATGTCAAGGACAATTTCACCCCTAGAATTCAGTTATCCTTAATACACTAGGAAAATACCCAGGCCGGGAAGGAGAGTGAATTTCCATTATGGGAAATAACCTGTCAGGCACAAGGCAGAAGCAGGAAGCTTCATGAAAATGCAGTAGAAGTTATGGCAGCTTACCTTCAGGCATGGGGGAAAAAAGCAAATGTTTACAGAGCTAAGGTGCAGATGATGTATTTCGTGTCCTGAAAAAGGAGGAAGGCAGTTACAGAGAAGAGAAGGAAGCCTAGGAACTACTACCTGAGGTCCATGTGCCCAGCCCAACCCTAGACCCCTCCCCACATACCCCTCTGCTCTGGCATTTTTCCACTCTACAATTCCATCTCCTGTCACACACGAAACTTCCCAGGGAGTTAAAACTACTCCAGAAACACACAGAGCCTAAAGGCAGACATTTCTGCATTTGGGACAGCTTGTTGCATCCTGGAAATAAATGGATACAAAACCTCAGACCCATCCCTGCCTAATCTAATATTTGTTATCACAGACGCAGCTCAACCCTGCTTTGGGACTTCCTCCAACAAAACCGGCTCCACATCAGGCAACATTACTAAACCAGCAGCAGCCAAATCAGGTGAGAGTCCTACAATAGGGAACATTTGCAGACCAACAAAGGAAACACGGGAAGACTAGTGAATTTAAAATCAAGATTTACACAGTCTTATGGTTGAACAAGAGAAAAAGACTTTCTCTTGGGAACAAGAACAACAAAAAAGAACCAAAACACTTTCTGAAAATTTTGAGCAGGAAAAGCAAGGCGTCTTCATTCCTTTTCTTTTTGTCTCAATAATAATTTGGTTTAGCAAACGGTAGTAAAACCTGAAAAGCTAGGGTGCCTGGGTGGCTCAGTTGGTTAAGCGACTGCCTTCGGCTCAGGTCATGATCCTGGAGTCCCTGGATCGAGTCCCACATCGGGCTCCCTGCTCGGCAGGGAGTCTGCTTCTCCCTCTGACCCTCCCCCCTCTCATGTGCTTGCTCTCTCTCATTCTCTCTCTCTCTCAAATAAATAAATAAAAAATCTTTAAAAAAAAACCTGAAAAGCTAGAGCTACACCTAATGACAAAGCTTGGTCATCAATGCCCTTGCACTACTGTGACATAATCATATGTGGTATCTGCCAGAGCTAGCAGGGATTAAGATATCTCTATAAAGATAATTGGATTTCCTTACAATTTTCTTAAGTTCCATTGTTACTGATGAGCTGATGTTATTGTAAAATTTGTTTATGTAAAAACTTTTGAAAAATGTATTGTCTCTTGGCTACCCCCTTCTTCCCACTCCATCACTTGCTCTGCTCTAAAGGATCCCTCTTTACCTACATCTAGAGTTTGTGAAGTAGTACAATTAACACCAAAGTCTAAAGTTCTCTTTTTAGTTTGTGGACATTAGAGAGCACTCAAGACAGGACCCCATCTCACTCCTTAAGGAACCTGAAGATTATACAATTTGAGGATGCTGTTTAAGAAAAGGAAGACAAAATTAGATATGTAAAATTAAGTGCTAAAGTATATAATTTATTTTTATTTTATTTTATTTAAAATCAATTAATTAACATATGGTGTATTATTAGTTTCAAAGGTAGAGTTTAGTGATTCATCAGTTGCGTATAACACCCAGTGCTCATTATGTCATCCTTTATGCCCATCACCCAATTACCCCCATCCCCCCCCACCCACTTGCCCTCCAGCAACCCTCAGTTTGTTTCTCAGTTTAAGAGTCTCTTATGGTTTGTCTCCCTCTCTGATTTAGTCTTATTTTATTTTTTCCTCCCTTCCCCTATGTTCATCTGTTTTGTTTTTTAAATTATACATGAGTGAAGTTATATGATATTTGTCTTTCTCTAACTGACTTATTTAATTTAACATAATACCCTCTAGTTTCATCCACGTTGTTACAAATGGTTTTAAGATTTCATTTTTTGATGGCTGAGTAGTATGCCATTGTATATATACACCACATCTTCTTTATCCATTCATCTGTTGATGGACATCTGGGCTCTTTCCGTAGTTTGGCTATTGTGGACATTGCTGTTATAAACATTGGGGTGCATGTGCCCCATCAAATGACTATGTTTATATCCTTTCGGTAAATACCCAGTAGTGCAATTGCTGGGTCATAGGGTAGCACTATTTTTAACTTTTTGAGGAACCTCCATACTGTTTTCCATGGTGGCTGCACCAGTTTGCATTCCCACCAACAGTGTAAGAAAGTTCCCCTTTCTCAACATCCTCGCCAACATCTGTTGTTTCCTAGCTTGTTACTTTTAGCTCTTCTGACAGGTGTGAGGTGGTATCTCATTGTGGATAATTTATTATGAGATAAGAAGTAAGAGCCAATTACACATTTTTAAACTCAACACATTGCTAGGATGCCACTGGGGGCCACAGAAGGGGTCATTGCTGGTGAGAGGCCCCAAAACTTCAATTCCATTTACCTTCATCCTAAATCCACCTGTGATGGGAATATAGACACTTAAGGGTATCTGCCACTGACAGCATGGTGGAAACAGACAAGCTCTGGTGTCACATCAATTTCAATGCCCCTACAGGTATTCCCCTCTTTAAGTCTAATACCACTGACACAGATGTTCGCACTGGGGTCAGATCTGCAGCTGGTAAGTACTCTTTTATATCATTTTAATATCCACTGTTAAATACAATACCTAATGTTGAGTGTATCCACAAATACACACACACATATTCATTGTAGATAAGTTGAAAGGGAACACAGAAAAGTCAGAGCATGGGATCTATTCAGTACATCATAAAAATTTTTCTTAACAAAAGGGCTTCTAAAGGAATTAATCAAATTCTCATGTCTTAAACTGCTTAAGTTCTTCTTACCTCTTCTTCAAGCTCCTCTGCACATTCCTCCAACATATTTTCCTCACTGCCCCTACAATGTCCACACACCCACACAAACACTATGACCACTATCATCACCCCAACTAGAGCAAACTAGAAGGGGTAGAAAAATCTTCATTCTTCTCATGGACTATCTGTATAGTTTACTCTGTTTGGGAGAAGAAATATAATAAATTCCTTTCCTGATTAAGGTGGTCAGATTTAAACTTAGTATTAGACTGTATTCAGACTAGATATTTCATTGTGACCCTCACCATTTTTATGGGGAAGCCTATGAAGAAATTAATTTCTTTATAAGAAAGCTATCAAAAAAAATCTCAAGAACCATAGTTATTATAGTCAAAAGGGGAAAGTGAGGATAAAATCATCCAAGTAATCCTCAAAAGAATGGGTTCATATGGGAAAAGTTAGTCCTGGACTTTATGGTTGTACTACTAGACTAAATAAGTCCCTGAACTTCATCTCTATACCTAATTCTTAATGCAATAGTATATCACATACTATTTTTTATGTGTGCATAGCAAATGTTTATATTTGCCTAGCAAATCCTCCCTTTAAAGATATTTTACATTTGGTAAACACATTTTAGTTTCTTGAATGTTCAACATGAAACAACACAATGACAATCTTTTTTGTTGCCCTATAGCTAAATCCTGCTGCAGGGATGGCACCTGGTACCCAGACCCTCCCACTGAACTTGGGGGGACTGAACACACAACAGCAGCTGCAACCCCAAGTAAGCTCAAGATGGGAGTTCAGTTCAACATTGGGGAGCATTTTCTATCAAGTAGAAGCCTAAAGGGAAGGAAAGAACTTTTTTAAGGTTCTTAAAAGTTTTACACAGAGGGGGACCTGATTGCCTCAGTGGGTTGAGTGTCAGACTTTTGGTTTCTGTTCAGGTTGTGTTTGGGGGGTCCTGGGATGGAGCCCCACATATGACTTCATGCTCAGCGGGGAATCTGCTGGGATTCTCTCCCTCTCCCTTTGCCGCTCCCCCCTTCTCTCTCTCTCTCTCTCTCTCTAAAATAAATAAATAAATCTTAAAAAAAAAAAAAGTTTTACCCAGAAATTTACAGAGGAATGTTCAACTGAACATAGAGCATCTTTGGTAATTTGGTCCTTGATGAAAACTCACCAAGAAAACTGAACGTGCTACCCCATAACCTCTCTAGAATACATTTGTAACAGGTAACAGGAAAATGTGAGGTGCTGGGGAAGATTAAAAAGTAAAGAATATAAGGGGGGAAATTGAGAGGTAGCAGGATTCTTTTCTACCTTGCTGTTTTCTATAGAAGACTTTCTGGGTGACCAGAATCATCCCAAAGAAAAAATTGAGAGATGGATAAAGTTTATTTCCAGCAAATCTAATCTTCTTTTCTGTGCGCTTGCTTCGCGCCTCCTCTCAAGTCCCCAACAACTCTCTAGTTCCTTCTCCCCTCCCATCATTACGTGCTTTCAGGAAAAACCCCGAAAAACCCTCTCCCACTAGGATTTAAATGATACGCGTAGGGCATCACTCCGATCAGAAGTGTTGCATCTTAACTACAGACAAAGCTCAAGTTTTACCTTCTTGAAACTTCTCTGAATAACTTAATGACTTGGAGAAAAACACAATGATCTCTTTACAGCTAGACTAAGTTGTTTATAGATTACTTATTCTCTCTAACACATGAACTCAGCCCCTATCATTCCCACATAATGGTCTAATTTTTTGTAGAAGCTGTTTTATGTATTACATGTATTATGTGTTAATTATAGAGAATTAAGAAAATATAGAAAAGCAAAAAGAAACATAAAACTCACCCATAACCCTACCCCCCAGAACTAAACATGGTCAGCATTCTAGGGTATGTCCTTGCAGTGCTTTTTCTACCTACACATGTAAGTATATTTTTTAAAGAAAATATGTTCTTACTATGTCAAATGTTCTATAATCTAATTTTTTCACTTAATGTATTTTGAATGGTCTTTGTATTTTGAAATATTCACCTATAAAATTGTTTCTATTGATTGCTTAGTATTCCATCATATTGCAAAAATTGGGGTTTTTTAATCAAAATTTTTGCTTCTGTAAACACTATTACAGTGAATATCCTTTAACTAAGTCTTTGACCATATCAATGATTATTTCCTTAGGATCAGTTCTTAGGCACAGGGTCCAAAGGCATACAAAAGTGTAAGACTTTTAATACACATTCCAAAACTATGAAACATGAATACAGCAATGAACCAATATATTCTTACCATCTTCCTACCACCATGGACACCTTCAGGTCTTAATAAGAGCAAGCTTGTCTTAATCAGTAATTATAATCAAAGTTGAGTTTAACTGACAAAACAATTTGAAGCTGCTCAGTTTAAATTCTATATCATATGCAACTAATACTTTTCTCTGTACTTTCATTTGTCCAAAATAACAACACAAGAAACTCTCTACTGCTTCATTTATACATATTTGTGAAATTCTGTGACATAACTAATTTTCACATTTTTTAATATTGAGATGTATACTTAATTGTCTATCAGTCAGTGTTTATTTCTTACAGATATATTAGAGCCTTCAAGTATTTGCTGCTTATTTATATCTTAATAATAAAAGTGATCCTCTGAAAAAGACTAGAGATACAGGCAAATAAAATGAGAATTTCTTTAACACATGACCCTGATATAATCCATATGCTACTTTCCCAGCTTCAGTTTCAATTGTTGCTCTGCTCTAATCTTGAAGCCCAATTTAGTACATCTTCATATTCACCAAAGAATATCCACTGGAGGGTGCCTTGGTGGCTCAGTTGGTTAAGCGTCTGTCTTTGGCTCAGGTCATGATCCCAGGGTCCTGGGATCCCTGCATCAAGCTCCCTGCTCAGTGGGGAGTCTGCTTCTCCCTCAGCTCCTCACCCCACTCGTGCTCTCTCTCTCACTCTCCCTCACTCTCAAATAAATAGATAAAATCTTTAAAAAAAAAGAAAGAAAGAAAGAAAGAAAGAAAAGAAAAGAAAGAAAGATGGGGCACCTGGGTGGCTCAGATGGTTAAGTGTCTGCTTTTGGCTCAGGTCATGAACTCCAGGTCCTGGATGTCACCGAAGGTTGAGCAGAGAGAGTTTGATATTGCACGCTCCCCAATATGCACTAATGTAAATCAATCCCCATTCTCAGTAGGGATTCTTCAATGTCTCCAGGATATGCCAACACCTCTTTGACCTCCTGTGCAGCCCCAGCCCTCCAATCCTGTGTCTCCCTATGCAGAGTGGCCTATATCCTCTGCCAGAAACCTGGGCACCCGTCCACAGCTCTCATTTATCAAAGCAAGGCCAATGTGGTTAAGGGTAAACTCTAGAACCACGAAACTCTGGTCAAATCACAGCTTTCTGGTTTCTATGTGTGTGGTCAAGTTGCTTCACACTCCATGGCTCATTTTCCTCATGATTTAAAATAGGGATTAAAGTAGAACCTACCTCTAGGGCTGTTATAAGGATTAAATGAGCAAATAAACATAAAACACTTAGAACAGTGCCTACCACACAGTAAACACTCAGTGTTAGCTATTTTTATTTCAAACAATTTCTCTACCAAAAACTAATAAAAAATTTTTCTCCTTATTGTTACATTGGTGAAAAACTAAATTATCTTTAATTACACTTTTTATTTACACATCTGTGGTTTCCTATTTGTATCTTTTTGTTCCTTCGAAATGGCCTTTATAAATCTCAATTATGCTTTTTTCCAAATCCTGAGTGCCCCTTCCCTTCACCCTACTTTCCAATCACCATTCTGAAAATAATTGTTTTTTTTTTATCGTCAGTAGCAAAGGATCTGACTGACAGTAAGGCTTTTTTCTTAAATGTATATAGTTAAATGTAGGTACCTTTTGGCATTATGGGTATTACTGAACAAACTATCTTGGGAAATAACAAAGTTAAGAATCTGTTTCATAAGACTTTCGCATCTTTTGGGTTGGTTAGTGTTAGAATTCCCATTTTGATGACTTTCATGACAGTATGTGAATGTCTATAGAAATAAACTTTAAAACATTACTTCTCTTGGACAAACTCTAGGTTAGTTCTTAGAGTACTAGCACATGCCAACACCTCACCCAAATATTTTCAACTAAAATTTCATAACATTTAAGTGGTTATCAGTGACCAGTAAATTATTTCTCACTTATTTCTAAGAACTCTGCCAGTATCAGAATGATAGAATATCATCCATAATTTTCTACCAGTGCTCTATTTTAACAGCAAAATATCCAGGTAACCATTATAAGACTAAACATATATGCTTTGATAAATCTTTGTATTTTAAAAATCCATCTTTAATGTGTCTTCTGAGATGCCATATAAAAGAAACATGCATTTTACTATTATTATTACTTGTAATAACTTTCAGTTTGGAAGTAGCTTGAGACCAAAATTATTTTTTGTCCATCCTATTCAGTAACTTCTACCTCCTGAATGTGTTGCCTTGGACTAAAGTTTCTAAATCTCTCTGGGTCTAAATATGCTTTTTACAAATTGGATGAGTTCCAATTCCCAAGCAACTCTATGGGTTTCTATCTATGACTATAGCTGATACATTGGTAACAAATACTTCTTCAATGAATATTATATACTTTTAAGAAAATAGTATTTGTATCATCTGCTAGAACTTACCTTTGAATATATTTTAATTGAATTTTTCACTCTTTTTCAGATGTTACCAGTTATTGTAGCACACCTTGGAGCCCATGTAAGATTATTTTGTAATGTGATTTTTATTTTAAATCATCATAGTGTGAAATATGTCATCCTGCTTCAATTTACCAGATAGTTGCCAAGTTTCCTATTTACTTTGCACTGTATGAACACTGATAATTATGAGCTGGCCCTTATTGAGCATTTACTATGCACCAGGCACTGTTCTAGGTATTTTATTATTTGTTATATACTATCTCAGTATTCAAAGCAACCTTTGATGATAATATTTTTATTTATAATTTGAAGACGAGTAATTGGAGATACAGTTATTCAGTTACAATCGCACAGTTAGTAAATGTCAAGGGTGAACCAGTCAATCCTTTAAAGCATACAGCTAAGAAAAAAATAAATTAATGGGACTGATCTAATGATTAATGATTTGGGGGATTTCTTTTTTAATCTCAAATTTATTTAACTATGTATCTTTTCCCTAAAAATGACACAAACACTTTCCTCTCTCCCTATTTGCCTTTGTGAAAGGTAATACTTGAGATCATTGATAAAATTACCAAGGGTCAAGATCATATATGACATGCATCAGGTAGTAGCTTTTACTTCTGAAGCAAAATGAGATATAAAGTTTGTATCAATTCTTAATTCCACAGCTGGGAACACATTCCAGTGAAATAATCTGAAATACAGCAAAGGTCTATTTACAAATATATTCTTCAAAATAATAATATTTGTGGTAGAGAAAAAAAATCGGGTGCAACTTAAATTTAAACAAAAGGAAAATAAGATTGAATAGATGGTGCAATGTAAAAGCAAATACTTTGCAGCCATTCCAAACGTACATTTACTTGTATTTGTCACTAGTAAGTTTAAATGATTGTGGGTGTAATATTAAAAAAAAAGTAAGACCCAAATTATATGAATGACTTATATAAATTATATGAATAGCTTCCATTATGTAAAAAAAGAAATGTGTGAAAAACATCTGGAAGAAAATCCATCAAACTGTACGATGGGATGGTATTTTTTTTCCTTTGTTGCTTTCTGCATTTTCCAAGTTTCCTCCAATGTGCATGTACTACTTAATAATAGAAAAATGTATAACTTTTAAAATGCAGAAGACTTCACATCACTCAGATATTAGGTATTAGCAGTCCAATATCACATGCTGACTTAAATTATGTGAAACAAGTCATAAAGGCAGTTAAAATATTGTCAAAAATTTAAAATCTCTTTACAAATTTTACAAGTATTTTAAGTTTTTAAATTATGTTATATATATTTTGTCTCAAATATATTAAAATTTGTCTAATAACGTGTTATTATTTTCCTTTTAGGGTGCTATCCTTAGTTCAGAGGAATTGGTAAAAAAAATAATAATGATTACTAGCATTTCAAATTCTTCTCACTGCTATCACAGTCCTGCTTTCTGTCCCCACACAATCTCTCTTGACCACAACCCCTAAACCTGGTGCATACTACTGTAAACTGAACATTTTTTATAGATCCTTGCATCAAGATACCTTTGTCTAGCTGAGGATTTCACTCTTCTTCTCCAACTACTTTTCCATTAATTTTACTTAGCTTTTTTTTTCTCCATATGCTGGTATTAGATTCAGTTCTATCCAGAAATTCAATGCATATTTTTAAACTTTATATGATTAAAATCTAGGATTATAAATTATTAAAAAGCATGCAATGTAGAATAATATACATACTGGTATTTATTGCAGGAAAGATTAATTTTCTTGGCTTAAATTTTTAATTTTTATAGGAAAGTATGTTATTTTTCTAGCATCTTATAGTGATGCATGGACTCTTCCCTGTACACATGAATAACTAGAGGGCTGAACCTTAATAAAATTCATCTTACCATTATTAGACACTTCTATAAATTGCCCCATAAGTCACTTTTAGGAAACACTGACTTGAATTAATGTGGTATCTAAACATGACGCTGAAGTTAAGAGTCGAGGCAATAACTGGGAAGACAGGTTTTCTTTTAAATCTTTCTATTATGAAAAAGGTAGAGATTCATTAGATTGTTCACAAATAAAATCAATGGGGCTGATTTGCAACAATAGTACATGAACACCCACATCTACCAGTTATTAAGACAATTTTGTGTAACAGGCACCTTGGTAGATCTTTTACATACATTACCCTTAATCCTCATCAAATCACAAACTACAGATTTTCTTTTAAGTAAACTATGCCCAACGTGGGGCTTGAACTCATGACTCCAAGATCAAGAGTTGCATGCTCTATGGACTGAGTCTGCCAAGCACCCCACAAAGCACAGATTTTTTTTTTAAGCAAAACAAATATTTTTTTCCTCTTTAATGATGGCTTTTTATTTTTTTATTTTTTTTATTATGTCCAGTTAGCCACTGTAGAGTACATCATTAGTTCTTGATGTAGTTCAGTGATTCATTATTTGCGTATAACACCCAGTGCTCATCACAACACGTGCCCTCCTTAGCATCCAACACAAAGCACAGATTTTTAACCCAGCTTTACAGATAACGAAACTGAGGCTCAGAGAACTTAAGCTACTTAGGCCCCAAGGTCAAGAAATAGTAGATTCAGATCGAAAGTCATTTTTCTATCTGCTATACCAGTGGTTTTCAAACTTTTTTTAACTAACAGCTGTATTTTTCATGCAGCTAACACACACACACACACACACACACACACACACTTCATGAAATAGTATTTACCCTACTGTACAGAACGAATTTGGTAATTTACAGTCTATTCTTTGTGTCTTATTTTTTAATGATGGGAATTACCACCTTTTTATTTCAAATCTATGAATACCATGACCCCTTGCTTGAAAACATCTATATTCCACTCCTGTCTCTCTTCTGGCATAAGTCTAATTCTGGCTTAGTACCTGGTAAATCTAAGACAGTGTTTCCCAAACTTCAGTCTTGGATCACCAAATCAAGACAACTCAGGGTGCTGATAAAAAAAATGCAGATTTCTGGATCCTGCCCTAGATTAGCTCAATCAGAATCTCTCTAACAGTGGAGCCTGGGAATTACCTTTTAAACAAACTTCTCAGGCGCTTTTATACAAACTAACAATTAGGAACTATGCTCAAGGAAACCGACCTGTATCTTAATTATGAGCCCTCAACCCTTTTTATTCTATGTCAACATCATGAGAACTGAGGGCTTTCAGAGAACAAGTCCCTGACTGAACTTTCTCCAAATCCAGTTTATACTAAATTATTTCTTCTTAAGAGGAACTTCTTACAGTAATTTTTTCCAGGAAAAAAAAATAAATGTAGGCAGCAACAACATTTATTTCCAGTATGTAAATCATTGACAGACCTACACAGAGGAGTTCATTGAGTAACCTCAAGGAATATACAAGTTGCTGAATTGACAAGAGAAGTATTTCTGACTGAATATTCCAATGCCTTCAAAAATAAATAAATAAAAAGAAACTTGAAGAGATGCAAATCATGAGATGAGGGTTGATTGACTAATTTTTCCATTAATTTTTAGTCTCTTTAATTATTTTTAAAAATTCTGGGCAAATGAGAGACTATAATTTAGGTAAATAGCAGAGAGATAGCCCAGCATAATTGTATGGATTTCCTGCCTTAGTTCTACCTCCAAATACACCTAAGATGAACAAATTATTTGTTATTCCTTCTCCCATGATTGTGACTTACCCTCTTTGAGGGAAATAAAATACAGCATCGAATTGTAGTCATGAAACTAGCATCAGGTTTGCTCAGGAGAGGGAGGCATTTCTTCTGAGGAATGCCCAGTCTTTATTATTTTCTCTGACTCTGCCCTTTCCATCCTGCCACTCCTGCCCCAACTTGTTGCCCTCAAAGGAGGAGAGGCTGGTTGACCAGCATTCAAATGTGTCCTTTTGACTTTGTTTGCCTTTTCCTGTCCTCCTTCCAGCCGGTGGCCCCACAAATCTTCACAGGCCTCCTTTTTCAGCCACTGTTCCCGGGAGCCATCCTGCCCCCTAGTCCAGCTAATCCCGATGCCCGGAATGGAATCCTTCCTGCGGGGCAAGCAGGAATGAATCCTGCCATCCAGGGAACTCCAGAGGGCTTCTCCCCAACTCCCAGCGACACAGACGATGACTTTGGTGTGACCGCCCCTGCAGGCATCCAAAGGGGCATGCACACCACCCAGGAAACCTCCACTGGGCCTCCAAATGGTAAATTCTCTGAGCCAGGAAAATGCCTCAGGAAAGTCATCTGCAGAGTGGAAACAGAGTTCTTTGTCTTGCCTTGACCAATACAGATCCTAATAAAATCAGGGATCCCCTTTACCTAACACTCACAATTGATTCCTGCAATGTGAGGGAATATTTTTACTAGGCCACCAATCCTACCGTATCAACCCAGAAATGGGACATTTAATTGCTGGCATAACATATTTTCTATCTAGGTTGGATCTGGAAGTCTTTGAAAACAGACTGTGTGCTCCCTTCCTCATCTTCCTCTGACCCCCAATCATATACAGGCCCACAGCAGACACAATTAATCAATCATCATACTCTTACCCACTCACTGATCATGGATGAGCCACAAAACCTTCTTAACATACTGTTGCAGCCGCTAGTCATAGATGGGAGTTAGCACGTAGGTGAGCACGCGTGCCATTCTCTTGAGATGGGACTTAAGAAATGTTGCAAAACTAAACTCTTTAAGCACCAAAATGCAGAGATAATCATTTAACATGCAGGGATGTCTAGAATCAAATGTCCTTGGAAATAACAAAAGAATGATTTGATATTGATACTCTTGCTCCTAGAAAAGAAATTTGATCTCAAGTAAAAATGTTTAAATCCAATATGCTTTTACCTACTTCTTAAAAATGTTTTATTTTCTTCCAGGAATTCAGTAAGCTGTTTCAAATTTTTTCAACTACGGCACCACGTATGTGGTGATATGATACATGCGAATCTTCTTCACTGATCATATCATGGAATAGATGAAGACACACTAGAGAGTATCAGAAGAATCTCTTAGTTTACCTAACGTTCTTGAAATTTCAGAAAACATACTCTTCCTAGAGAATAATGACTTCTGAAAAAAAATAAATGGATAAATTTGCCTTTGAAATGTAGCCCTATGCCACCATGGACCTGGAAGATATACATATTAAACGTATTTTGAAACTGACCCTTTCTCTTCTTTTGGGCATAGAACAGTGGGACCCTTTCAGAAACTACATTCCCTTGGGACACTTAAATCATGCTGATGGAGGACTTGCTTTGGAGTAGGGAGAACTGCAGTCATGAAGTGGATATTCAGCAATAAAAGGATAATTTCCTATTTCCTCACAACCAACTCATTACCTACTCTCTCCCATAAGAGCCACAACTTTAATTTTCTATAAGCACATCTAAAATACAAAGTGGAAACAAAGAATTATAAATCATACTGCCTGTCCTCAGGTTGCTCATATACAGAATTAGTGATTTGGGCATGTAACGCTTAATCTAGGTATATCTAAAAGTGAGAAATGATATGAAGTAATCACCAGAGGTGATTCTCTTGCTCCACATGTCTAAAAAGAATTTAATCTGATTTAAATTTATCGCTCAGACAACTGCAGTTCACTCAGAGTTGGGGGGAGGGGGGAGTAGAAGGTACTGACCCAAACTCTAGTAGAACTCCCACCAAGGAGAGACGTAGATAGGTTTAATAACATTCCTCACTATATTTGATTCAGCCCCATTAGTATGGAACAAATCCAAATATACACCCACAAAATATATTCCATGTTAGGTTTTTCAGGTAGTTAAAGATTTCCTAATGGTTAAACATTTGTTAGCCACAGTGTTTCAGATTTGCAGAATCTGAATAACACCCTTATGAATTGTCAAGGCTTTCATGGCCAAATGAGAGTAAATCAGAATTCAATTTTCCAAAAATATTTTTCCATTAGTCTCACGTGATACCAATTAAAAGTGCTATCAAAAGATTTCCTAGGGGCGCCTGGATGGCTCAGTCAGTTAAACGTCTGCCTTCGGCTCAGGTCATATTCCCAGGGCCCTGGGATCAAGCCCCATGTCGGGCTCCCTGCTCAGCGGGGAGCCTGCTTCTCCCTCTCCTTCTGCCTCTCCCCTGCTTGTGCTCTCTCTCTGACAAATAAATAAATAAAATCTTTAAAAATAATAAAATTTCCTGGATGATCGTTTATCAAAAAAAATTCTCTCTGAGCCTCATTTTTCTCATCTATAAAATGGGAGCAAAAAACCCTGTTATAAATGCCCCATAGGTTAACACAATTATCAAAGTAGATAGTGCTTGAAAGTGCTCTGCAAACTCCGCACCACTATAGAAAGTCATTTTATTGACTTTCAGTAACATTCCAACCAACTGAAACTACCTGTCCTTCCAGCCCCACCCTTCCTCGGTGTGTTTTAATTATTAGGTTAGGTGTATGATTACCAGCTAAACCATCTAGACCAGGTGTCTTTCTGGAGCATGCTACTGCTGAGGGAACCTGAAGACTTTCCAAGAACTACAGGTAAACAGATGGTTTTGAGGACACAATCTCCATTCTTAATCACCACATGTGTACTTTCCAAACCTAACCTTTCCAACACTAACCCACTTTCCAAAGACTGACCCTGCCCAAGAACATGTCTCCTCTTCCTTCTCTCCTTCTTTCCTTATGAGCCTCTTTTCCAACATTACCAAAAAAAGGCCCATGTCTCACCTACCACAGAGCTCACTGTGGAAAATTGCTCAGTCATAGAAAACCTCCAAGACACAAAACAAATGAAGAATTTCAAATATTGGTGTTGGTGTTGAGAATGAAAATAACCTTTTGCAACTCAGTAGTTTCTCGTTCTTAGCTTTCAACAAAATTAAATGAGGACCTAATGGAATTATCAGGTATTAATCATTGAAAACATTTTTGATGGTAGAAATTAAGAATAAAAAATTAAAATATTTAGTTATTCATTCATTTAAAGGTATCAATAATAAATAATTACATGTTGATACAAATAACATATTTTTACATAAAAATATTATTTTATAAAATTTAATGAGAATGCTTAATTTAATTAACAAAATTTAGCAAGAAGAATGGATTTATCTTTGAAATCTCTCTCATGTCTGACTTAATAAAAGATAGGTTTCTCATATCTGCTTCTGCATTCAATCTGTACCTGTCACAATATCACATGTGTAGCTGCTGGAAAATTCCACTGTGTACTCTTGAGAAATGAGAATGAAAAGACAACATATGATCTTTATATTATTATAAGAGTAGTTTAACCCACTGATGTACCAAAATGATATCAGGGACCCCCAAAAATCCTCACCACACTTTGAGAACAACTTTGCGCAATGTCGCATCCATTTTTTTAAATCTTCTCCCTGGAAATATATTGAAAGTACATGGTGATCTGTCACATGTGTGTGACTTCACAGACAGGCCTTCTCGTTCTCATTGTACTGTTATAGTCTGTGCTCTACAAAGTAATTATGATACAGTCAATTTCATTCAATTCCCACCAAAAAAAGAAACAAACTATAGTAAATGTATAATTGTATGCACTGCAATATCAAACATATTCCTGGCAGAAGAGATCTTGCCTCTAAACAAGGCACCAATGAAAACTGAAACCTCTGCTTGTAACTTTACTCTCTGATTGGTAGAATTTTCCACAGACCAGTTTCTGGCTTTAAACATTATATAGAGCTTTTTCCTCTCCCATTACCACATATATCTGCTTCCAAGCACCACAAGACAAGTTCATATTTCAATACCAACTCTTGCCTTTCACTTTGGTATCTCAACATTTGGTGGGTGGAGTCACTGGGGGGGCGTGTAGGAGTAGTCTCAAGAGCCATTTCTGAAATGAAACAACGAGAGCAACTTCATTATTCACAAACCACATAAATATACCCTACTAAACCCAAATTCAAAGTGTCCCCAAATCAGTCCCAAAATTGCCTGTGATCACCCTAATGCCATTTGACACAAGATGGAGTAAGATGAAAGGAAAGTCAAGGTGGAGAGAGTCAAATGTTTTCATTGGTTGTGGTTAAAATATCTTGCTATTTCAAGAGCTACAAAATGTAAGACCCTGTAAACACATTACTAACATCCTTTTAGGGCCTTGGAAGAAACCCATACAAGTGAAGAGCACTAAAGCTTAAACTTAAGCTTCGTTACCTCCATCAGAAATCCATCTCTGCCTCCCACCCCTACCCAGATCTAGACATGCTCTTTGCCCTTCCTTCCCCTGTATTTTGTGTTATTTTTACATTAATCCTATTAATGTCATAATAAAAGGCAAAATGTCATAATAATATCTACCTTGTTCTAGGTGACAAATTCTTCTTAGAGCACAAAGAAGGGGGAAATAATATATACTGACGACATTCTATGTGGAAAGTATAAAATATTTTTAGAAAACTGAATTCTGATTTACTCTTGACATGATAATGGATACCAAAGTCTAAAGAAATACCATCCGATAGAAATACAACATGAGCCATATTATGTAATTTTAAATTTTCTAGTAGCCACATGAAAGGGGTAAAAAGAAGTAGGTGAAATTAATTTTGATAATACATTTTATTTAATGCTATGTATATAAATATTATAATTTGACATACATGAAATATAAAAAATTAATTATCTGCTTTAGATTCTTTTGGGGGTTCTAAATTTTTATAATCAGATGAGTATTTCCATTTACATCTCAGTTTAAACTAGTTACATTTCAAGTGCTCAGTACCACATGTGGTGAGTGGCTAGCATATTGGACAGTGCAAGTTTAGATTTAAGGAAAGAGCCACAGGTTTTAAAAGTAGAACTCCCATTGGTATAAGTCACATGTCCAAGGTCACAGAAGAGCTAGCATTTGGTGGGGATGGCATTTGAACTTGGGTTTGCATAATAAGTTATAAAGTCGAAAGAAACTTTTTTAAATTTCCAAAAATAAAATTTAATCAATAATGCTAGAGGAAAGACCAAATCATCTTTCTATTCTCTCTATAAAAAAAAAGATACTATAAAATCATTGTCATATAGGGGCTCCTGGGTGGCTCAGTCATTAAGCGTCTGCCTTCAGCTCAGGTCATGATCCCAGGGTCCTGGGATTGAGCCCCACATCGGGCTCCCTGCTCGGCGGGAAGCCTGCTTCTCCCTCTCCCACTCCCCCCTTGTGTTCCCTCTCTCACTGTGTCTCTCTCTGTCAAATAAATAAATAAAATCTTTAAAAAAAAAAAAACCATTGTCATATAAAAGGCAAAAAAAAAAGAAGTAAATAAGGATGATCTTTTCAACAAATGGGGCTGGAACAACAAAGATATCCACATGCAGGGAAAAAAAAAAGAATTTAGACACTGACCTTACAACTTTCACAAAAGTTAACTCAAAATGGCTCATATACCTAAATATAAAAGGCAAAACTATAAAATTCCCAGAATATAACAGCAGAAAATCTAGGTGACATTGGGTATGGTGATGATTTTTTAGATACAACACCAAAAGGTCTATATGAGAGAAAAACCAGTAAGTTGAATTTTCAATAAAATTAAAATTTTCGGGCAACGCTGTCAGGACCACTCTCACTCTTGAGAGCTTTTTCTGTATCTTCACTTAATAAATTTCTACCGCTTTACTCGAAAAAATTAATTAATTAATTTAATTTAATTTAAATTTTCTTTTTTTTAATTTTATTATGTTATGTTAGTCACCATACAATACATCATTAGTTTTTGATGTGTTGATCCACGATCCATTGTTTTTGCATAATACCCAGTGCTCCATGCAGTACATGCCCTCCTTAATACTCATCATTGGGCTCACCCATCTCCCCTCCTCCCTCCCCTCAAAAACCCTGTTTGTTTCTCAGAGTCCATAGTCTCTCATGGTTCATCTCTCCCTCCAATTCCCCCCTTCCCATTTTTCCCTTCCTTCTCCTAATGTCCTCCATGCTATTCCTTATGTTCCACAAATAAGTGAAACCATATGATAATTGACTTTCTCTGCTTGAATTATTTTACTTAGCATAATCTCCTCCAGTCCCATCCATGTTGATGTAAAAGTTAGGTATTCATCCTTTCTGACAGCTGAGTAATATTCCATTGTATATATGGACCACATCTTCTTTATCCATTCATCTGTTGAAGGGCATCTCGGCTCTTTCCACAGTTTGGCTATTGCGGACATTGCTGCTATGAACACTGGGGTGCATGTGGCCCTTCTTTTCACTACATCTCTATCCTTGGGGTAAATGCCCAGTAGTGCAATTGCTGGGTCATACGGTAGCTCTATTTTTAACTTTTTGAGGAACCTCCACACTGTTTTCCAAAGTGGCTGTACCAACTTGCATTCCCACCAACAGTGTAAGAGGGTTCCCCTTTCTCCACAACCTCTCCAACATTTGTTGTTTCTTTCCCTGTCCATTTTTGCCATTCTAACTGGTGTAAGGTGGTATCTCAATGTGGTTTTGATTTGAATTTCCCTGATGGCTAATGATGATGAACATTTTTTCATGTGTCTGTTAGCCATTTGTATGTCTTCTTCAGAGAAGTGTCTTTTCATATCTTCTGCCCACTTTTTGACTTGATTATTTGTTTTTTGGGTGTTGAGTTTGAGAAGTTCTTTATAGATCTTGGATACCAGCCCTTTATCTGTAGTGTCATTTGCAAATATCTTCTCCCATTCTGTGGGTTGCCTCTTTGTTTTGTTGACTGTTTCCTTTGCTGTGTAGAAGCTTTTTATCTTGATGAAGTCCCAAAAGTTCATTTTTGCTTTTGTTTCACTAGCTTTTGGAGATGTATCTTGAAAGAAGTTGCTGTGCCTGATGTCAAAGAGGTTACTGCCTATGTTCTCCTCTAGGATTTTGATGGATTCCTGTCTCACATTGAGGTCTTTCATCCACTTTGAGTTTATCTTTGTGAATGGTATTAGAGAATGGTCGAGTTTCATTCTTCTGCATGTGGCGTTCCAATTTTCCCAGCACCATTTATTGAAGAGACTGTCTTTTTTCCATTGCATGTTTTTTCCTGCTTTGTCAAAGATTATTTGACCACAGAGTTGAGGGTCCATATCTGGGTTCTCTATGCTGTTCCATTGGTCTATATGTCTGTTTTTGTGCCAGTACCATGCTATCTTGGTGATCACTGCTTTGTAATATAGCTTGAAATCGGGCAACGTGATGCCCCCAGCTTTCTTTTTCTTTTTCAACATTTCCTTGGCGATTTGGGGTCTTTTCTGATTCCATACAAATTTTAGGCTTGTTTGTTCCAGCACTTTGAAAAATGTCATTGGAATTTTGATCGGGATGGCATTGAAGGTATAGATTGCTCTGGGTAGCATAGATATTTTAACAATGTTTATTCTTCCGATCCATGAGCATGGAATGTTTTTCCATCTTTTTGTGTCTTCTTCAATTTCTTTCATGAGTGTTCTGTAGTTCCTAGAGTATAGATCCTTTACCTCTTTGGTTGGGTTTATTCCGAGGTATCTTATGGTTTTTGGTGCTATTGTAAATGGAATCATTTCTCTAATTTCTCTTTCTACAGCTGCATTGTTACTGTATAAGAAAGCAACTGATATCTGTGCATCGATTTTGTATCCTGCCACATTACTGAATTGCTGTATGAGTTCTAGTAATTTAGGGGTGGAGTCTTTCGGGTTTTCCACATAAAGTATCATGTCATCTGCAAAAAGAGAGAGTTTGACTTCTTTGCCAATTTGAATACCTTTTATTTCTTTTTGTTGTCTAATTGCTGTTGCTAGGACTTCTAGTACTATGTTGAACAATAGTGGTGAGAGTGGGCATCCTTGACGTGTTCCTGATGTTAAGGGAAAGGCTCTCAGCTTTTCCCCATTGAGGATGATATTTGCTGTGGGTTTTTCATAGATGGATTTTATGAACTTGAAGAATATTCCTTCTATCCCTATACTCTGAAGACTTTTAATCAGGAAAGGATGTTGTATTTTGTCAAATGCTTTTTCTGCATCAATTGGGAGGACCATATGGTTCTTCTCTCTCTTCTTATTAATGTGTTCTATCACATTGATTGATTTGCAAATGTTGAACCACCCTTGCATCCTGGGGATAAATCCCACTTGGTCGTGGTGGATGATCTTTTTAATGTATTGTTGGATCCTATTAGCTAGGATTTGTTGAGGATTTTGGAGTCCATATTCATCAGGGATATCAGTCTGAAATTCTCCTTTTTGATGTGGTCTTTGCCTGGTTTGGGGATTAAGGTAATGCTGGCCTCATAGAATGAGTTTGGAAGTTTTCCTTCTGTTTCTATTTTTTGAAACAGCTTCAGGAGAATAGGTATTATTTCTTCTTTGAATGTTTGGTAGAATTCCCCAGGGAATCCATCAGGCTCTGGACTCTTGTTTTTTGGGTGGTTTTTGATCACTGCTTCAATCCCGTTACTGGTTGTTGGCCTATTCAGGTTGTCAATTTCTTCCTGTTTCAGTCTTGGCAGCTTATAGGTTTCCAGGAAGACATCCATTTCATCCAGGTTGCTCAGTTTATTGGCATATAGTTGTTGATAATAATTTCTAGTAATTGTTTCTATTTCCTTGGTGTTAGTCGTGATCTCTCCCCTTTCATTCATAATTTTATTAATTTGGGTCCTTTCTCTTTTCTTTTGGATAAGTCTGGCCAGTGGTTTAGTGATCTTATTAATGCTTTCAAAGAACCAACTTCTAGTTTCGTTGATCTGATCTACTGTGTTTCTGGTTTCTAATTCATTGATTTCTGCCCTAATTTTAATTATTTCTCTTCTAATGCGTGGCTTAGGCATCATTTGTTGCTTTTTCTCTAGTTCTGTAAGGTGTAGAGTTAGATGGTGAATTCGGGATTTTTCTATTTTTTTTGAGTGAGGCTTGGATGGCTATGTATTTCCCCCCTAGGACCGCCTTTGCAGTATCCCATAGGTTTTGGACCGATGTGTTTTCGTTCTCATTGATTTCCATGAATTGTTTAAGTTCTTCTTTGATTTCCTGGTTGACCCAAACATTCTTGAGCAGAGTGGTCTTTAGCTTCCAAGTGTTTGAATTTCTTCCAAATTTTTTCTTGTGATTGAGTTCCAGTTTTAAAGCATTGTGGTCTGAAAATATGCAGGTTGAGACCTGATTTGTGACCTAGTATGTGCTCTATACTGGAGAAAGTTCCATGTGCACTCGAGAAGAATGAGTATTCTGTTGTTTTAGGGTGGAATGTTCTGTAAATATCTATGAGGTCCATCTGGTCCAGTGTGTCATTCAAAGCTCTTGTTTCCTTTTTGATTTTCTGCTTAGATGATCTGTCCATTGCTGAGAGTGGAGTATTGAGGTCTCCTACAATTAACGTATTGTTATCTATATGACTCTTTATTTTGGTTAACAGTTGGCTTATGTAGATGGCTGCTCCCATGTTGGGGGCATAGACATTTACAATTGTTAGATCTTCTTGTTGGATAGACCCTTTAAGAATGATATAGTATCCTTCTGTGTCTCTAATTACAGACTTTAGTTTAAAATCTAATTTGTCTGATATAAGAATTGCTACCCCAGCTTTCTTTTGAGGTCCGCTGGCATGGAAGATGGATCTCCATCCCTTCACTTTCAGTCTGGATGTATCTTTAGGTTCAAAATGAGTCTCTTGTAGACAGCATATGGATGGGTCCTGTCTTTTTATCTAGTCTGCAACCCTGTGCCATTTTATGGGAGCATTTAGGCCATTCATGTTGAGAGTGATTATTGAAAGATATGAATTAATTGTCATCATGTTGCCTGTGAAGACCTTGTTTTTATAGATTGTCCCTGTAAATTTCTTTTCTATATCACTCTTGGGGTCTTTCTCCTTTTATAGAACCCCCCTTAATATTTCTTGCAGGGCCAGCTTAGTGGTCACATATTCTTTCAGTTTCTGCCGGTCTTGGAAGCTCTGCATCTCTCCATCCATTCTAAATGACAGCCTTGCTGGATAAAGTATTCTTGGCTGTATGTTCTTCTCATTTAGTACCCTGAATATGTTTTGCCAGGCTTTTCTGGTTTGCCAGGTCTCTGTGGATAGGTCTGACGTTATTCTGATGTTCCTCCCTCTGTACGTAAGGAATCTCTTCCCCCTAATTGCCCTTAAGATGGTTTCCTTGGTTCTAAGATTTGCAAGTTTTACTATTACATGCCGGGGTGTTGGCCTGTTTTCCTTGATCTTGGGAGGGGTCCTCTCTGCCTCTAGGACACTGGTGTTTGTTTCATTCCCCAGATTAGGGAAGTTCTCAGCTACGATTTGCTCAAATACATCTTCTAGCCCTCTCTCTCTCTCCACTCCCTCCGGGATTCCAATTATTCTGACGTTGGAATGCTTCATGGTGTCACTTATTTCTCTGATTCTATTTTCATGGATTCTGAGTTGTTTTTCCCTGGGCTCCTCTTTTCCCTTTTTATCTATTATATTGTCTTCCAGGTCACTTATTCGTTCTTCTGCCTCACTTACCCTAGCTGTTAGATTATCTAGATTGGATTGGATCTCATTGATAGCATTTTTAAGTTCTGCCAATTCAGCTTTCATTTCTGCCCTTAGAGACTCTATGTTGCCATTAATTGATTTCTCCATTCTAGCCATTGTCTTCACAATTGCTAGCCTGAATTCCATCTCTGACATCTTGGTTATATCTGCATCCATTTGTAAATCTGCAGCATAAGTCATAATCTCTGAGTCTTTTCTATTTTGGGGGTTCCTCCTCCTAGTCTTTCTGTTGATGGGTGTTTGAGGGAATGTATAGAGTCCAAATTATTGACCACAACCCAAGCAAGATGCACCTGTTTTCTTGGGACCTTAGGGTTGCTGGCCTCTTGTTTTCCCAGCCTGTCTTCGCGGGAGGGGCCTGCCACGCTGTTACTCAGGCAACCCTGTTTGGGTGGAGTTGCCCTGCCCCCCCTGTGGCGGGGGATGGGCTCAGCGGGAATCAGTCTTTGGGGCTTTTGTTCTCTGGCGGCTTTCCCTGGTGGCTTTCCTGGTCTCTTCCTAGAGTCAGAGCAGAAGAGACCGTTTCCAACCCTCTGCCTCAGAGCAGAGAGACCGCAGTCTGTTCTTCAGTGAGCTCTCCAGGCCACACCATCTCCGTTTCTGTCCGTGCTGCTATAAACTGCAGCGTCCTGGGTTGTGCACCCCTCCGCAGCGCCCCCAGTCCTGCCTCCAGGTCGGGGCACATCTCTGCCCTTTGTGCTTCTAAAACCGCCAGCCGCCCCCAGATCACACGCGCGACCCCGCCGCTCCAGGTTTCCGCCCCGGGGGCTGCGAGTCTGTGCCCCGTCCACAGCATGCGAGGCTGTCACTCACCGGCGGTGTAGGATCCCCACGTCCAGGCACCCTCCCGCTGCCGTTTATCCTCCGATATCTGCCCGCAGAATCACGGCTCCCCGCTTTGTACCTCAAAACCAACGGCTTGCGATATTCTGTTTGTAGAGATCCAGATCTTCTTATGTCTCAGGCTGGTTTCGTGGGTGCTCAGAGTGGTCTGGTAGATATCCAGCTCAATTCCGGGGACCAGTTGAAATAGGGTCCCCTACTCCTCCGCCATCTTTCCTTCTCCCTAATTAAAATTTTCTGCTCTACAAAAAACAATGTTAAGAGAATTGAAAAGACAAGTCATAGACTGAGAGAAAATAGTAGCAAAATTGATAAAGTACTGTTATCCAAAATATACAAACTACTTATAAAATTCAACAGTAAGACAACAATCCAATTTTTTAATGGACAAAAATTTTAACAGATATCTCACCAAAGAAGTTATACACATGGCAAATAAATATATGAAAAATAGAAAAAGCTGGACATCATATGCATGAAATTACAGATACCACTATGTGCCTATTAGAAAGGCTAAAATTCTCAACACGGATAATACCAAATGCTGGCAAGTATGTGAAGCAACAAGAACTCTTATTCATTGCTGGTGGGAGTGCAAAATGGCATAGCCACTTTGGAAGACCGCTTAGTTTTTTCTTCCATAACTTAGCATACTCTTAAATGATCCAGCAGTTGTACTCCTTGGCTTTACTTAAATGAGTTGAAAACTTAAGAATCTTCATACAAATGTTTATAGCAGCTCTACTCATAATTGCCCAACTTGGAAGCAACCAAGATGTCCTTCAGTAGAGGACTGATAAACTGTGGACCATCCATATAATGAAGTATTATTCAGCTATTAAGCCATGAAAAGTTAACCTTTTGAAGGAAACTTAAATGCATATTGCTAAGTGAAAGAAGCCAATCTGAGAAGAATACATACTATATGATTCCTGCTAGATGACATTTTGAAACAGGCAAAACGATGGAGGCAGCAAAAAGATCAGGGTTGTAGAGGTTTAGAGGGAGGGAGGGATTACTATGTGGAGCACAGAGGATTTTTAGGACAGTAAACCTATTCTCTATCATAAGGGATGATAGATACATGTCATTAGATATTTGTCAAAATCCATGGACTTTACAACATAAAAAGTGAACCCTAATGTAAACTATGGAATATAGTCAATAAAAATGTATCAGTATTGGGAGGGCCTGGGTGGCTCAGTCAGTTAAGCATCCAACTCTTAATTTCAGCTCAGGTCATGATCTCAGGGTCATGGGATTAAGTCCCACATTAGACTCTGCGCTCAGCAGGAAGTCTGCCTGAGATTCTCTCCCTCTCCCCCGCCCTGCCCCTCATGCTCTCTGTCTCACAAATAAATAAATAAATCTTTTTTTAAAAAAGTATCAGTATTGTAAGATATTAGTAATAAGATTAATGGTTGGGGTGGGGAAAAGAGGACAAATGGGAACTTCCTGTACTTTCTGCTCAATTTTTCTGTAAACCTACAACTTCTTTAAAAAAGTTCTATCAAGGGGTGCCTGGGTGGCTCAGTTGTTAAGTATCTGCTTTGGCTCACGTCATGGTCCCAGGGTCCTGGGATTGAGTCCCACATCGGGCTCCCTGCTCGGCGGGAAACCTGCTTCTCCCTCTCCCACTCCCTCTGCTTGTGTTCCCTCTCTCACTGTGTCTCTCTCTGTCAAATAAATAAATAAAATCTTAAAAAAAAAAAAAAGTCTATCAATTTTTTAAAGATACCAAAAAATTTTGTTGGTATTTTAAAATTTAGCCCACAAGATTTGCAAAGTGATATGGTTTGCTAGAAATGATCAGGCCAAGAGATAGAAAATACCTCCCCCTAGTGATCCTGAGACAGAAAAACTAAAAGTGTAGTGAATCAACTAGCGAGAGGCAAGCAATAGCCCTTTTAGGGGAACAAGGCACTCTTAGAAACAAATTTAGTCTCTAACCTGATAGCCATCCATAAAAATCCAAGTTAGAACTCACATAGTCAGGAAAAAGGTTGAGGAAGTACAACATCTAAGAAATCAGAGAGTGTATGAGCAAAATAAGTGATTGATGCCTATACCGTGGGAGTGACCTGGAAAAGAGGAAACAAAATTCCATAACGCCTCCAACTGTCTAAGTATCCCTTGGGTAGGAAGACCCCTGCAGGTCAGGAAAAGAAATTACACTAAAGGAGCCATAAAAATGGAGGCTCATTCTCCCAATGAAATATTGGCAGACCTCACCAGTAAACATCTAATCTGTTAGAAGCCACATTCAGGAAACTTAACAGAACTAAGCAAACATAGTTATTAATCATTATAAATTAATTATTAATTAATTTTACATGATTAATTATATATACTTATGTTATAAATTATTATAAATTATAAACATAATTATTAATATAATTAAAACTATAAATTTGTAAAACTAAAACTATATACCTAGAATGAAATGAAAGTGTGATTGATTTTAGACCAACACATAGGCAAATAATTACAACAATTATTCATTTCAGAATAAAATTTAAGAGAGAGAAGCAAACCAAGAAACAGACCCTTAACTACAGAGAACAAACTGATGGTTACCAGAGAGGGAAGTGGGTGGGGGGATGGGTGAAATAGGTGATGGGGATTAAGGAGTGCACTTGTGATGAACACCACTTATATGTAAGTGTTGAATCACTACTTTATACATCTGAAACTAATATTACATGTATGGTAACTCACTGGAATTTATTTTTTTTAAGATTTTATTTACTTATTTGAGAGAGAGAATGAGAGAGAGAGAGAGAGAGAGAGAGAGAGCACTGGGGGGAGTCAAAGGGAGAAGCAGACTCCCCGCTGAGCAGGGAGCCCAATGCAGGACTCGATCCTGGGACTCCAGGATCATGACCTGAGCCAAAGGCAGTCGCTTAACCAACTGAGCCACCCAGGTGCCCACTAACTGGAATTTAAATAAAACTTTAAAAAAATTTTTTTAAATTAAAAAAAGAAAGAAAATAGCAACTACTTTGAATTAAACTTCCTTTAAATTTATAAACACAAGAAAACATCACATATAAGAACATCTCAACAAGTCCTGTACTTATGTCCCTTCTGGAATCTACTAAACATTTTTAGAACCTAAAGAACCTATACCATTTTATTTTAGTGTCTCTGTGTATCTGAGAATAAGACAATTTGAAAAGTCATAGAAGACAATCACAGAAGGAAGTTAGCACATGTAACATCACCTTCTGTGCAGATAATCCCACCTTCCCACCACCATTCCAGGTGGATAGCCACCACTGGTTTCCACAGACATATTCATATTGCAACTTGTATCCTCAGTACCCTGGAGGCAACTACCTGAATGGCAATATGTCTTTCTAAAAACTTTTATTGTCACCCTCCACTCTAACCCTCTGACCTACGTTTCATTTATTAGGTTTTTTTTTTTTTTCAGCCGTATCTAATCTTCAGCTGAACTTGTCTATTGTTTTCTAATTTTGTTTACTAGCATTTTCAATTCTAGAATTTCTGTTTGGCTCTTTTTGAAATCTGTTATACCATATTTATAGTTTCTTGTTCTCTGACAAGTTCTTCAAGCTTTGTTTTTATCTCTTGGAATGTAGTCTTAGTTTTTTCAAAGCAAAGTATAACCCTAGTTATTGTGAGTCTAATTTGGTCTCTCCTATTTTGTTTTTCTTCTCTTTCTTACTCATGTGATCTTGCATCCTATTGAATCAAGTTATCTTTGATAATATGTCAAATGTTGTTTCTAAAAATCTTTGTAGAAACAAGGCCAGAGAATATTTTTGTTTCTGCCTGGAGCCCAGGGGAACATCATTTTGGGTCATCTTCATTCAGTTTTGGAGTTTGAGATTTTTCTGGTCCTCTCAGATAATAGAAAGCATGGCTGCAATTCCTCCAGGACTTACTCCCTTCTGGCTCACCTCTACTGGGCCCTAACAACAGTAGAGAGTAGCTCTCCAGGGCTCCCAATTTTGGTGGGCCCTAGATTTTGACTGCTGTCCCTCTAGCCTAGCCAGTCTATTAATCATGCAGGTCAGCCACTTCTAAATTAGCCACCAGCCCCAGGGCAAAAATGGCTCCAAATATTGGACTCCCCTCTCTAGATTTCCATCCCTCTCCTGGATCTTGGCCTAGTAATTTCTTACTAGCAAGTAACTCTTCGATGGTTTAAAATTTTTCCAATATATCATTCATGTTTTTTAGTTTTCTCAAGCAGAGAGAATCTATCCAAATGACTTAATCTACCATTACTGAAACCAGAAATCCATTTCCAATCTTTACTCCTAACCCATTCCACAGTATCTTCAGCAAGGGGGAGATCTACTAATAATCAAAAGGTGTATAGTACTCGTCTACACATTTAATGCAATCCCTATCAAAATAACACCAGCATTTTTCACAGAGCTAGAACAAACAATCCTAAAATTTGTATGGAACCACAAAAGATCCCGAATAGCCAAAGCAATCCTGAAAAAGAAAAGCAAAGCTGGAGGCATCATGATTCTGGACTTCAAGCTATATTACAAATCAAGACAGTACGGTACTGATACATAAACAGACACATAGATCAATGAAACGGAATAGAAAACCCAGAAATGCACCCACAGCTATGTGGTCAACTCATCTTTGACAAAACAAGAAAGAATATCCAATGGAAAAAAGATAGTCTCTTCAACAAATGGTGATGGGAAAACTGGACAGCAACATACAGAAGAATGAAACTGGACTGCTTTCTTACACCATACACAAAAATAAATTCAAAATGGAGGAAAGACATAAATGTGAGACAGGAATCCATCAAAATCCTAGAGGTGAACATAGGCAGCAACCTCTTTGATCTCAGCCATACCAATTTCTTACTAGACCCATTATCAGAGGCAAGAGAAACAAAAGCAAAAATGAACTATGGAGATTTCATCAATATAAAAACTTCTGCACAGTGAAGGAAACAATAAAACTAAAAGGCAGCCTACGGAATGGGACAAGATACTGGCAAATGACATATCTGATCAAGGGTTAGTATCCAAAGTCTATAAAGAACTTACCAAACTCAACACCCAAAAAAACCCCAAATAATCCAATTAAGAAATGGGCAGAAGATATGAATAGACATTTTTCCAAAGAAGACATCCAGATAGCTAACAGCACATGAAAAGATGATCAACATCACTCATCATCAGGGAAATACAAATCAAAACCATGATGAGAGACCACCTCACACCTGTTAGAATGGCTAAAATTAACAAGACAGGAAACAACAGATGGTGAGGATGCGGAGAAATCCTCTTACACTGTTGGTGGGAATGCAAACTGGTGCAGCCACTCTGGAAAACAGTATGGAGGTTCCTCAAAAAGTTAAAATAGAACTACCTTATGACCCAGCAATTGCACTACTAGGTATTTACCCAAAGGATACAAAAATACAGATTCAAAGGGGTACTTGCACCCCAATATTTATACCAGCATTATCAACAATAGCCAAACTATAGAAAGAGCCCAAATGCCCATCGACTGATGAATGGATAAAGAAGATGTGTCATATACATAGAATAGAATATCATTCAGCCATCAAAAAGAATGAAATCTTGCCATTTGCAATGACATGGATAGAACTAGCGAGTACTATGCTAAGCAAAATAAGTCAGAGAAAGACAAATACCATATGATTTCACTCATATGTGGAATTTAAAAAACAAAACAGCTGAACATATGGGAAGGGAAAAAGAGAGAGCGAGGGAAGCAAACCATAAGAGACTCTTTTGATAGAGAACAAACTGAGGGTCAATGGAGGGAGGTGGGTGGGGGATGGGCTAGATGGGTGACTGGTATTAAGGAGGGCACTTGTTATGATGAGCACTGGGAGTTATATTTAAGTAATGAATCACTAAATTCTATTCCTGAAACCAATATTACACTATATGTTAACTAACTAGAACTTAAATAAAAATTTGGAAAAAAAAAAAGTGTATAGTGCTCAAGGAGCTGGTCCTGATACCTGATGGTCCTCTGAAACTAAGAATATAGATGCTCAGCCCCTGTTGTTCTCAACTGAACCTTAGTTGCTAATTCTGATAAAGTAGGACTAAACCCCACATGGTACCTCACCTGATACCAATTGAGAAGTGATTATTGATTAGAAATGCAATACATCTGGAATTCTCAAAAATTAAACATTAATGGTTCCTTCTTGTTCTGAATAGAGAAAAAAATTAACAAAACTTTGGTAAGGAGGGTGTGTGAGTATGTTTGTATATGTACAGACTGGACTCCAAATATTATACTAGTTATTGTGCTTACCTTTTTTTAAGATTTTATTTATTTATTTGACAGAAAGAGACACAGGGAGAGCAAGAACACAAGCAGGGGGAGTGGGAAAGGGAGAAGCAGGCTTTCAGCCAAGCAGGGAGCCCGATGTGGGACTCGATTCCAGGACCCCGGGATCATGACCTGAGCTGAAGGCAGACGCTTAACAACTGAGCCACCCAGGCGCCCCTCTACTTACTTTTAATATGTATAGGTGTTTTCATTTTAAAAGTAAAAAAAAAAAAATTATACCAGGACTGTAAAAATAACCACTGTGTTTTGGAGCTTGTGCACTTTTTCCAATAATGACACTTTCAGCCAGTCACCAAGTGATTATTGTGACTTTTTTTAAAGCAAAAGCAGACAGAAAATTTTCTAAATGCAGAAAATTATAAGAAAATTAGTCACTCAAGGGGTGCCTGGATGGCTCAGTTGGTTAAGCGGGTAAGCGGTTACGTCTGACTTAGGCTCAGGTCATGATCCCAGGGTCCTCAGCAGGGAGTCTGCTTCTCCCTCTGCCCCTCCCCCCACTCACGTTTGCGTGCTCTCTCTCTGAAATTAATTAATTAATTAATTTTTTAAAAAAAGAAAATTAGTCACTCAAATTTTACCATTCATATACTACCACTAACACTTTGATGAATATTCTCTAGTCACTTTGTACATATTTTGTGTATTTTTTTACAAAGTTGAGTTTTTGCCACAGTAGCATATGCTATTATGTAACATGCTTTTCCCCCTTACCTATATATCATAAATATTTTCCCCTGTCATTATTTTGCCCCAAAACCCCATACTTTTAATGTCTAAATTGTATTTCACCTTATCAATTAACCATAATTTATATAAACAATCCCTTAACATTCTTAAAGGGATTTTGTACCTTAAGAAAATCTTTATCTCTGTTACCTACATAAAAACTGAAATTGGAATTCCCTATCACTGTGAGCACCTTTTGCTCCTTCTCTCTACCTGACACTGGTTATCATTGGGATGATATTTGGAATTTTTTCCCGCATCCTTCCCCATGGCTGTGACATTATATATGCAAGGGTAACAGAGGGGGAATTTTGTAAGAGAAGGAAGGGAATAGAAAGAGATTTTAGGAATAATATCAACCGAATGACAGACTATGATGTCCTTTTTGGCAGTGTGAAAGGTCTGACTGGCTCATAGCCCCTCACCATGGGACAAGACCCCCCTCAATTAACCCCATCCAGTGGGGAATCAGGTGGAACTAACAAATGGCTCTAATAACTTGGGACGAAAAAAGGTGAAACCCTGGATTAAAGGAATCTAGAGGCCATAGGAAAGATTTAAGTCCAAATGGAAGATTTGTTTTTTCTCCTATAAAGTATAAAGCAATATGGAATCATAAAGAGTTATTTCCATGAGAAATGGAGGGACTCTTGTCTGTGAGTAATAGATAGGGTTGACTGCACTCATGGCCCTTGTGTAGGTATGTGGGTTGTAGGACTTGACTCTGACCTGAAGGACTGTCCTGTACATTCTTGTGGATGCTGTGTATGTGTTTCCTCAGCTGATGTCAGATTACTCAGTTAACATACTGTCTCACCCCACCCTCTCCACTCTGAGGGATGAGGTTGTTGGGTTGCAGAGAGAGAAAACTTATATTCTATAATAACTATAGACACGTTTCTTTATCATTGCTCAAATCAGACTTGTGTCAGCAAGCTTCTCCTAGTTAATTATCAATCGTTTCCACTCTCCACACCCTGTCTGCCCCACACACTGTAATTGCAGTCTGATTTGCTTCTCAAAGGAATGTCTCACCAGACTAATTGAAGCTAGTTGCACCAGTGCAATCCTCAGAAACATGCTAAGGGAAGTTTTCAAACCATGCCAGGCAAGTGGCTACTAGATGGGTCTGCTGGAAGTTATGAGTTTACATTCTCTTATCTGATCAAATCTCTGAACCATTACAATGGCATGCACATTCAATTTTTTTTAATCATAACAAATTAGTCTAAGTGCTCTAAAGAAGTCAAATAAGGACACACTGTAGAGCTCAGAGTACACACCCGACTGTACAAAAAAGAAATCATCTTACTTCATATTCCTATTTCTTGCACCCTCTATTTTTTTAATGGTACCACCATATTCCAGATCACCAAAGCTGATAACCATCCTGACCCTTTATGCTCCCCTCTTCCCCTGCCAATCACATCCAATCAGATGACAATCCTCTCCAGGTCTGCCTCCACTTGCTCGTAAAATCATAAAGAAGATTACATGGGATTACCTATTTAGAAAACACTTGACAAATTCTCTAGCATATTGTAAGAATGCAATAAAGAGGGGTGCCTGAGTAGCTCAGTTGGTTGAACATCAGACCCTTGATTTCCATTCAGGTCATGATCTCAGGGTCGTGAGATCAAGAGTCCTGCACTGAGCTCCGCACTCAGTGCAAGTCTGTTTGGGATTCTCTCTCTCCCTCTCCCTCTGCCCCTCCCTTCGCACACGCTCTCAAAGAAATAAATAAATAAAATCTTTTAAAAAAAGAATTCAATAAAGGCTGGATGGTGATGATGATGAAGATGATGATGATGATTGCATAAGGATCACCCTGTTTTCTGACCTTAAGGGCAAGAGGAATTTGCCATTTTCATTTTTGGAGAGTATAGGAGAGCATCAATGAGGTAGAAAAGAGTGCCAGCCAATAACTAACTGTGGCCATAGAACTTCGCAAACATCCCAGAGCCTCTATTCTGAAATCTATAAAACAGGGATGCCAGCAATGATTACCCTATCGCTGACAGCTATGAGAATAAGGTGAGATATAAATATAGAACTATTTTTCAAAGTATAAGGTAATATATAAACACGTACTGTTATTTCCAGCCTCTTTTTTAACTATAAAATGAAAATAAGCAGGCTGAACTACATGATGTTCCAGAGGCGACTCTATTGATTGTGAAGAGACGTTCCAGAAATGCCTATGCTAAGAGAGATTCAGTAAATTATATAATTTTCATTCCCCAGAGGGAGAAAAAAAGATGGCGGAGGAGTAGGGGCCCCTATTCCAACCTGTCCCTGGAATTGAGCTGGATATCTACCAGACCACTCTGAATACCCACAAAATCAGCCTGAGATATAAGAAGATAGATCTGGATCTCTACAACCAGAATATCGCAGGTGATTGGTTTCAAGGTAGGAAATGGGGAGCCGTGATTCCACAGGCAGATATCGGAGGATAAATGGCAGTGGGAGGGAGCCTGGCCATGGGGATCCTACACCGTCAGTGAGTGATAGCCTCCCGTGCTGGGGATGGGGCACAGACTCGCAGACCGGTAATGGCGGGGAAAGGACTTTAGGGCAGCCCCCCGGACAGAAACCCAGAGCGGCAGGGTCGCACATGTGAACTGGGGGCAGCTGGTGGTTTCAGAAGCACAAATGGCAGAGATGTGCCCCGACCAGGAGGTGAGGACTGGGAGTGCTGCAGAAGGGCACACAACCCAGGACGCTGCAGTTTATAGCAGCACAGACAGAAACGGAGATAGTGTGGCTGGGAGAGCTCACTGAAGAACAGACTGAGGTCTCTCTGCTCTGAGGCAGAGGGTTGGAAATGGTCTCTTCTGCTCTGACTCTAGGAAGAGACCAGGAAAGCCACCAGGGAAAGCCGCCAGAGAACAAAAGCCCCAAAAAACCAGTTTCCACTGAGCCCATCCCCTGCCACAGGGGGCAGGGCAACTCTGCCCAAATAGGGTGTCCTGAGTAACAGTGCAGCAGGCCCCTCCCCCAGAAGACAGGCTGGGAAAACAAGAGGCCAGCAACCCTAAGGTCTCTATAAAACAAGTGCATCTTCCTTGGGTTGTGGTCAATAATTTGGATTCTCTACCTTCCCTCAACCACCCCTCAACAGAATGACTAGGAGGAGGAACCCCCAAAAGGAAAGACTCAGAGACTATGACTTATGCCACACATTTACAAATGGATTCAGATATAACCAAGATGTCAGAGATGGAATTCAGGCTAGCAATTGTAAAGACAAGAGCTAGAATGGAGAAATCAAATAATGGCAACATAGAGTCTCTAAGGGCAGAAAAGGTGAATTGGCAGAACTTAGAAATGCTATCAATGAGATCCAATCCAATCTAGATAATCTAACAGCTAGGGTAAGTGAGGCAGAAGAACGAATAAGTGACCTGGAAGACAATATAATAGATAAAAAGGGAAAAGAGGAGCCCAGGGAAAAACAACTCAGAATCCATGAAAATAGAATCAGAGAAATAAGTGACACCATGAAGCATTCCAACGTCAGAATAATTGGAATCCCTGAGGGGTGGAGAGAGAGGACTAGAAGATGTATTTGAGCAAATTGTAGCTGAGAATTTCCCTAATCTGGGGAATGAAACAAACACCCGTGTCCCAGAGGCAGAGAGGACCCCTCCCAAGATCAAGGAAAACAGGCCAACACCCTGGCATGTAAGGGTAAAACTCGCAAATCTTAGAACCAAGGAAACCATCTTAAGGGCAGTTAGGGGGAAGAGATTCCTTACGTACAGAGGGAGGAACATCAGAATAACGTCAGACCTATCCACAGAGACCTGGCAAGCCAGAAAGGCCTGGGAAAACATATTCAGGGTACTAAATGAGAAGAACATGCAGCCAAGAATACTTTATCCAGCAAGGCTGTCACTTAGAATGGATGGAGAGATGCAGGGCTTCCAAGACGGGCAGAAACTGAAAGAATATGTGACCACTAAGCTGGCCCTGCAAGAAATATTAAGGGGGGTTCTATGAAAGAAGAAAGACCCCAAGAGTGATATAGAAAAGAAATTTACAGGGACAATCTATAAAAACAAGGTCTTCACAGGCAACATGATGACAATTAATTCATATCTTTCAATAATCACTCTCAATGTGAACGGCCTAAATGCTCCCATAAAATGGCACAGGGTTGCAGATTGGATAAAAAGACAGGACCCACCCATATGCTGTCTACAAGAGACTCATTTTGAACCTAAAGATACATCCAGACTGAAAGTGAAGGGATGGAGATCCACCTTCCATGCCAACGGGCCTCAAAAGAAAGCTGGGGTAGCAATTCTTATATCAGACAAATTAGATATTAAACTAAAGACTATAGTTAGAGACACAGAAGGACACTATATCATTCTTAAAGAATCTATCCAACAAGAAGATCTATCACTTATAAATATCTAAACCCCCAACATGGGAACAGCCATCTACATAAGCCAACTGTTAACCAAAATAAAGAGTCATATAGATAACAATACATTAATTGTAGGAGACCTCAATACTCCACTCTCAGCAATAGACAGATCATCTAAGCAGAAAATCAAAAAGGAAACAAGAGCTTTGAATGACACACTGGACCAGACGGACCTCATAGGTATTTACAGAACATTCCACCCTAAAACAACAGAATACTCATTCTTCTCGAGCGCACATGGAACTTTCTCCAGAATAGACCACATACTGGATCACAAACCAGGTCTCAACCGATACCAAAAGACTGAGATTATTTCCTGCATGTTCTCAGACCATAATGCTTTAAAACTGGAACTCAATCACAAGAAAAAATTTGGAAGAAATTCAAACACTTGGAAGCTAAAGACCACTCTGCTCAAGAATGTTTGGGTCAACCAGGAAATCAAAGAAGAACTTAAACAATTCATGGAAACCAATGAGAACGAAAACACATCGGTCCAAAACCTATGGGATACTGCAAAGGCGGTCCTAAGGGGGAAATACATAGCCATCCAAGCCTCACTCAAAAAAATAGAAAAATCCCGAATACACCATCTAACTCTACACCTTACAGAACTAGAGAAAAAGCAAGAAACGATGCCTAAGCCACACATTAGAAGAGAAATAATTAAGATTAGAGCAGAGATCAATGAATTAGAAACCAGAAACCCAGTAGACAAAATCGACGAAACTAGAAGCTGGTTCTTTGAAAGAATTAATAAGATCACTAAACCACTGGTCAGACTTATCCAAAAGAAAAGAGAAAGGACCCAAATTAATAAAATTATGAATGAAAGGGGAGAGATCACGACTAACACCAAGGAAATAGAAACAATTATTAGAAATTTATTATCAACAAATATATGCCAATAAGCTGAGCAACCTGGATGAAATGGATGCCTTCTTGGAAACCTATAAACTCCCAAGACTGAAACAGGAAGAAATTGACAACCTGAATAGGCCAATAACCAGTAACGAGATTGAAGCAGTGATCAAAAACCTCCCAAAAAACAAGAGTCCAGAGCCTGATGGATTCCCTGGGAATTCTACCAAACATTCAAAGAAGAAATAATACCTATTCTCCTGAAGCTGTTTCAAAAAATAGAAACAGAAGGAAAGCTTCTAGACTCATTCTATGAGGCCAGCATTACCTTAATCCCCAAACCAGGCAAAGACCCCATCAAAAAGGAGAATTTCAGACCGATATCCCTGATGAATATGGATTCCAAAATCCTCAACAAAATCCTAGCTAATAGGATCCAACAATACATTAAAAGGATCATCCACCACGACCAAGTGGGATTTATCCCCAGGATGCAAGGGTGGTTCAACATTCGCAAATCAATCAATGTGATAGAACACATTAATAAGAGGAGAGAGAAGAACCATATGGTCCTCCCAATTGATGCAGAAAAAGCATTTAACAAAATACAGCATCCTTTCCTGACTAAAACTCTTCAGAGTATAGGAATAGAGGGAATATTCCTCAAGTTCATAAAATCCATCTATGAAAAACCCACAGCAAATATCATCCTCAATGGGGAAAAGCTGAGAGCCTTTCCCTTAACATCAGGAACACATCAAGGATGCCCACTCTCACCACTATTGTTCAACATAGTACTAGAAGTCCTAGCAACAGCAATTAGACAACAAAAAGAAATAAAAGGTATTCAAATTGGCAAAGAAGAAGTCAAACTCTCTCTTTTCGCAGATGACATGATACTTTATGTGGAAAACCCAAAAGACTCCACCCCCAAATTACTAGAACTCATACAGCAATTCAGTAGTGTGACAGGATACAAAATCGATGCACAGAAATCAGTTGCTTTCTTATACACTAACAATGCAACTGTAGAAAGAGAAATTAGAGAAACGATTCCATTTACAATAGCACCAAAAACCATAAGATACCTCGGAATAAACCCAACCAAAGAGGTAAAGGATCTATACTCTAGGAACTACAGAACACTCATGAAAGAAATTGAAGAAGACACAAAAAGATGGAAAAACATTCCATGCTCATGGATCGGAAGAATAAACATTATTAAAATGTCTATGCTACCCAGAGCAATCTATACCTTCAATGCCATCCTGATCAAAATTCCAATGACATTTTTCAAAGTGCTGGAACAAACAAGCCTAAAATTTGTATGGAATTAGAAAAGACCCCGAATCATCAAGGATATGTTGAAAAAGAAAAACAAACCTGGGGGGCATCACGTTGCCCGATTTCAAGCTATAATACAAAGCAGTGATCACCAAGATAGCATGGTACTGGCACAAAAACAGACATATAGACTAATGGAACAGAATAGAGAGCCCAGATACGGACCTTCAACTCTATGGTCAAATAATCTTCGACAAAGCAGGAAAAAATATGCAATGGAAAAAAGACAGTCTCTTCAATAAATGGTGCTGGGAAAATTGGATAGCCACATGCAGAAGAATGAAACTCGACCACTCTCTAACACCATACACAAAGATAAACTCAAAGTGGATGAAAGACCTCAATGTGAGACAGGAATCCATCAAAATCCTAGAGAAGAACCTAGGCACTAACCTCTTTGACATCAGCCACAGCAACTTCTTTCAAGATACATCTCCAAAAGCTAGTGAAACAAAAGCAAAAATGAACTTTTGGGACTTCATCAAGATAAAAAGCTTCTGCACAGCAAAGGAAACAGTCAACAAAACAGAGAGGCAACCCACAGAATGGGAAAAAATATTTGCAAATGACACTACAGTTAAAGGGCTGATTTCCAAGATGTATAAAGAACTTCTCAAATTCGACGCCCAAAAAACAAATAATCAAGTCAAAAAATGGGCAGAAGACATGAACAGACACTTCTCCGAAGAAGACATGCAAATGGCTAACAGACACATGAAAATGTTCATCATTATTAGCCATCAGGGAAATGCAAATCAAAACCACACTGAGATACCATCTTACACCAGTTAGAATGGCAAAAATTGACAAGGCAAGAAACAACAAATGTTGGAGAGGTTGTGGAGAAAGGGGAACCCTCTTACACTGTTGGTGGGAATGCAAGTTGGTACAGCCACTTTGGAAAACAGTGTGGAGGTTCCTCAAAAAGTTAAAAATAGAGCTACCCTATGACCCAGCAATTGCACTACTGAGTATTTACTCCAAAGACACAGATGTAGTGAAAAGAAGGGCCATACGCACCCCAATGTTCATAGCAGCAATGTCCACGATAGCCACTGTGGAAAGAGCCGAGATGCCCTTCAACAAATGAATGGATAAAGAAGATGTGGTCCATATATACAATGGAATATTACTCAGCCAGAAAGGATGAATACCCAACTTTTACATCAATATGTTGGGCCTGGAGGAGATTATGCTAAGTGAAATAAGTCAAGCAGAGAAAGTCACTTATTTGTGGAACATAAGGAATAGCATGGAGGACATCAGGAGAAGGAAGGGGGAAATGAAGGGGGGGAATCGGAGGGGGAGACGAACCATGAGAGACTATGGACTCCGAGAAACAAACTGAAGGTTTTAGAGTGAAGGGGGGTGGGGGGATGGGTTAGCTCAATGATGGGTATTAAGGAGGGCATGTATTGCATGGAGCACTGGGTGTTATACGAAAACAATGAATCAGGGAACACTACATCAAAAACTAATGATGTACTGTGTGGTGACTAACATAACATAATAAAATTAAATTAAATTTTAAAAAAATTTTCATTCCCCAGGAAGAGGGCAGACCTGACCATGAAGGAGAGCCTATATACAGCTAAGGCCTCTGCATTCGGTAATGGAAATGATGACTCTTCACTAAAGGAAAACCTAATCACACTTATTTTTTTTTAATTTCTTCTTTTTTATACAGATGGTTAGGGTTGCAGCCATATGTTGAGAACTGAATCAAGTTGAGGAGGCATAGTTAAACTTTTTCTTTTGTTGTATAAACAGTTTTTTATGTTTTAAATTTTTTTAGAAATAATTTTAGACTTATAGAAGTATCACAAAGTGAGTTTCCATATACTCTTCAACCAGTTCCATATAACACCTTACATAACAATGGTACGATTATAAAAACTAAGAAATTAACACAAGTACACTATTATTAACTAAACTATGGACTTTATTTGGGTTTCACCAGTTTTTCCACTACTGTTTTTTTTCTGTTCCAGGATCCAACTCAAATCCCACATTTCATTTATTTGCCATGTTTCCTTAGCTTCTTCCTATGGGTGACAATTTAGTCTCTCATTGTCCTAAGCCCCTTTAAAGACCTTTTGAAGTGTATGGGTAGGTATTTTGTAGACTATCCCTCAACTGAGTTTTTCTGATGTTTTCTCATGATTAGATTGAGGTTATAATTTTTTAATTTACTTTTAGTAATTCCAGTATAATTAACATACAGTGTTATATTAGCTTTAGGTGTGCAATATAGTGATTCAACAATTCTATACATTACTTAGTTTTCATCACTGTAAGTGTACTCTTTAATCCCCTTCTCCTATTTCACCCAACCCCCCACTCACCTCTCTTCTATAACCACCAATTTGTTCTCTATATTTAAGACTCTGTTGTTTTGTTTGCCTCTTTTTTTCTTTGTTCATTTATAATGTTTCTTAAATTGCACATCTGAGTGAAATCATATGGTATTTTTCTTTCTCTAACTGACTTATTTCACTTAGCATTATACCCTCTAGACCCATCCAGGTTGTTGCAAATGGCAAGATTTCATTCTCTTTCATGGCTGAATAATATTTCATTGTATATATATATATACCACATCTTCTTTATCCAGTTAAATATTGATGAATACTTGGGCTACTTCCATATTTTGGCTCCTGTAAACAATGCTGCAAGAATCATAGGGGTGCGTATATCTTTCCAAATTAGCATTTTTATATTCTTTGGATAAATACCCAATAGTGGAACTACTGGATCATATGGTAATTCTATTTTTAATTTTTTGAGGAATCAGATTGCGGCTATAATTTTGAGGAAGAATACCACAGAGGTGATGTGCCCTTCTCAATGCATTATTCAAGAGATAAATGGTGTCAATATGTGTCTGTTGGGTTTCTCCACCATAAATTTACTATTTTTCCCTTACTAAATATTTGGGGATGATTTTAGGCTATCCCAATATCTTGTTTCTCCTTAAAATTTTGACCACTAATTTCAGCATTTGTCTGTGGATCTTTCCTACAACAATGATTACTGTGATATTCTAATGGTGAATTTCTCTTTCCCTCATTTCTTCTCCATTTTTTAATTGGAATTCTTACATAAGGGAAAGTTGTCTCTTTTCTCCCCAAATAAACTTTATTTGATTTGTCACCAAGAGCAATCATCCTTCAACTCTTCACATGCTTTATGATCCAAATGTCCTGTCCACCTTACAGAGTTATCATGAGAATTGAATACAAAAGAACATGATAAGCACTCAATGGATGTGAGTTCCCTTCCTTCCACTACCCATTGCTTAATGAATGCCCAGAAGACCCCAATGTCTGAACCATCCAGTTAGCACTCAATCAGCCAGAATGAACAAAACTTTTTATCATTAGTTAACTTTGCATACATGTAACCAGACCAAATACATTATAAGGCCCAAGACGAGCAAACAGATTTCCTTGTGGCCACATAGACTCATAACACTAGTAGAGTATACTATGTAAAGACAATCCAAAAATGTACTAAATGAATGGATGACTGGGTATTTGATGAATGCTAAGAGGAGAGATACAAATGCTAAGGGCCCTAAATTAGGATTAAAGTAGTCTTCCCTTACTTAGAACATTCTCCCCTGCCTTTGGTGTCATTTGCTTCTAGATAGATTTAAATTTCAATGCCAATAGATCTCCACTTCATAATTCATTCATGTCCCTCATTAACCCATCAGTTTTTTCATGTATCCAAACATGTGAGAAAATAGCCCTAATTTTAAAACAGGCAAAAGATGAAAATGGACAATGTAGAAAGATTATCTAGAAATGGACAATAAACATGAAAGAGAAAGTTTAACCTCAAAAGTTAAACTTCTGCAGTTTCAAATCAAAATAAGCTATTGTTTTTGCCTTATCAGATTAAGAAAATGTATTACATCAGTGCATCTCAAACTTTAATGTGTGTTCAAATCACCAGAGGATCTTGATAAAATTTAGACCCTGATTCACTGGGGCAGAGAAAGAGCCAGAGAGTCTGTACTTCTCATTACCTCCAAGTGATGCCAATGTTGCTGAACCTGGGGACCACACTTTGAACACTCCAGGCAAACTCCAACCACAATGATGAGGATTGGTCAAAGTATCTGGTGCTGTATGTAACTGATTCTGTTGTAAATCAGTACAACCTTTTTGGAAAGTAGTTTGGCTATGTAACTTACAGCAATGCTTCCCAGTTCCTATCTGAGCCACCCAGGCACCCCTTGCCAGGAATTAAAATTTCCTGGCAAGGGGTGCCTGGGTGGCTCAGTGGGTTAAGCATCTGCCTTTGGCTTGGGTCATAATCCCAGGGTCCTGGGATTGAGCCCCAGGTCAGGCTCCCTGGTCAGCGGGGAGTCATCTTCTCCCTCTGCCTCTTCCCCTGGCATGTTGCTCTCTCTCTCACTCACTCTCTTTGCCTCTCAGATAAATAAATAAAATCTTTAAAAATAAAATAAAATAAATAATAAATAAAATTTCCTGGCAAACTTTACAAACTATGCCCAGGTCCCATTCCAGACTAATTAAGTCAAAATCTCTGGGAATGGGGCCTAGCATTGAGTATTTTCTTTCTTTCTTTTTTTTTTTTAAAGGTTTATGTATTTGACACAGCGAGAGAGAGCGCAAGCGCGAGAGTGGGGGAAGGGGCAGAGAGAGAGAATCTTCAAGTGGACTCCCCGCTGAGCTAGGAGCCCAGTGTGGGGCTGGATCCCACAGCACTGAGATCACAACCTGAGCCAAAATCAAGAGCCGAGGGGGGGCGCCTGGGTGGCTCAGTCGTTAAGTGTCTGCCTTCAGTTCGGGTCATGATCTCAGGGTCCTGAGATGGAACCCCACATCGAGCTCTCTGCTCCGCGGGAAGCCTGCTTCTCCCTCTACCACTCCCCCTGCTTGTGTTCCTTCTCTCACTATGTCTCTCTGTCAAATAAATAAATAAAATCTTTTTTAAAAAATGAATATTTGATTGAATAAAGTTGTGATTATATGGATAATTAATGAAATATTTGTAAGTGATAAAAATATAATGTAGGAAATATAATGTTTACAATATAATACTGAATTTTTATGGAGGTGAATTAACCAAAAGAATTGTAAGATATTTAAAGTGTACACTGTGGTGATTTAGTGAACATATATATTGTGAAATATTTCCCCCCACCTAATTAGCACATCCATCACGTCACATATTTATCTTTTTCTTTCTTTCTTTTTTTGTTGAGAATAGTTAAGTTTTACTCTTTTAGCAAATTTCAACTATACAATACAATGTTTTTAACTATAATCACCATGTTTTACATTAGATCATCAGAACTTATCCATCTTATAGCTGGAAATTTGAACCCTTTTACCAAACTCTCCTATTTCCCCCTACCCCTAGCCCCTGGCAACTATTTTTCTACCCTCTGTTTCTATGAGTTTGACTCTTTTTCTAGACTCCACATGTAAGTGATACCATGCAGTATTTGTCTTTCTCTGTCTGGCTTATTTCACTTAGCATAATGCCCTCCAGTTCATCAATGTTGTTGCAAATGGAAGGAAAGAAGAATTACCTTCTTACTCATGGCTGAATAATATTCTATCGTGTGTGTGCATCTCACATCTTCTTTATTCATCCATCCATTGATAGACAATTTAATACCAACTATATTATAGTATAATTTTAATTATTGGTTAATTAATTCAACAGCTTAATTATTTAATGCCTATCTGTGCCAGGCAGTATTCTTTTTTTTTTTTTTAAGATTTTATTTATTTGTTTGGCAGAGAGAGAGACAGCGAGAGAGGGAACACAAACACGGGGAGTGTGAGAGGAAGAAGCAGGCCTCCCACCGAGCAGGGAGCCTGATGTGGGGCTCGATCCCAGGACGCTGGGATCATGACCTGAGCCGAAGGCAGACGCTTAACAACTGAGCCACCCAGGCGCCCCTGCCAGGCAGTATTGTAATAGGTACTTAGAATAATTTAGTAAATAGTACAAAAATCCCTTTTCTTAAGAAGCCTACATTCTATGTAGTATGTATACAAAGATAAAAGTAGAAACAGCTAAATGTGAGTCAAAATTAGTTGTAAGCAATCTTTATTTTCTCCTTTAAACTTTCCGGTAGCTCCATGTTTCAAAATCAGATAAAAATAGGTATTTTCCTCTAATATATTATCCACATGGTATCAAGATTATTTAGCCCTCTAAGAGGGATATATTATTGAAAGACTTAAATTAACCCTTCTTGGCAATTTCAAACTCATGCTTCCTTTTTTTGACTGTTGCTTTTCTATGACTAGAAATGTCCTCCTTTCCCCATTTTATTCTGATCTTGACATGGATCTTGGACTCCCTCTGCTGGCCGGATGGTACCAGAGACGAAGACTGAACTGAGAACAAACGTGGAAAAGCACAAAGCACGATAACCACCTTACAGGTTTCTCCCTCATTCACTCAATCCAAAGACACTGATTGAATGCCTACCATGTACCAGCTAGGACTGGAAAAATAAAAGAAATAAGTTACTATCCCTGTCCTTTAAACCCTCCTATACTTTTCTCCAGGAAGTTACCAATCCCAGAAGATTTCTTATGCAAAGACTCAAGAAACAGCATCCACTCTCTGCCTAGAAAGGATGATTGGTATGTATTCATGCTGGGCTATGAAAATAACTTACATCTCTGAGAAAATCAGGGACACCCTTCTACAATACCCTCTAGAAGGTACTGAAATACTGAAGCTTTGATTTCCCTAAACAATAGCAGTCAGCATGAAGTAAGAGACCTAGACACTAAAGAAAGGGATCCCAAACCATGGAAGGCTGGGGTAAAAATGTGCTCAGTTGTCCCAAGAAAAACTGGGTATGTTCTTTTTTCCTGAACTCAGACATAAAGATATGCATGGTTACAAAGCTATAAAATTTCACAAAATGAAAATTCTAGCACTCTATTCTTAACCCCTTCATTACATGACTGGTAGCTATCGATTTGATGTGGTGAGCAGACATGATATTTTAGGAATGACGTTCCTGAAATGAACATTCACTGCAACTGATGCTTTAGCCAAGATGCCCATGGCAGACAGCTGGGTGTTGAACTCTACTTAAACATCTATTAGCGAGTCAATACAACTTGCAAACTCACTGTTTTCTATCCAAGGAGTTTGATCCTTGGGAGCTGTGATAATATAATAATTACAAAAACATGAAAAACTACAGAGGAATAAATTTTAGACTAATGTAAGGCATTAGAACATTCCAATAACTTCTCAAGACTTTTGAATAAAATCTATAGCCTTGGGTTTAAAAGTCTCCACCAGCTGGCTCTACCCGAAAGAAGGCCTTCTCGTTCTCCTTCAAATCCACTGTGCCGCATTAGTTTTAAGTATAACGTAACTTACCCTAAGCCTTTTTCATTGTTGTATAATAACAGAATCTTGTAATGGCGATGGGAAATATGGGGGTATTTCAGCAGTTTTTGCAGGCACTTTTCACCGAAATACGATTGAAACTGCTCTTGCTTGGCAGCGTCAAGGGGCAGTCCTGTTAAACATTCTGCAGTACGTGGGGACATGCTGGACAAGGAAGATTCAGCTCACATTCTACAGGACTTTCAAGCCTCCCACCAGATATTGATGGAAGTAGATAAAACAATTTGTATATCTGAGCCTAGGAGTCAACTCTTTTTGATATACAACACAATGTAGTTTTTGTACAATGCTAACATACACAGAATATTTTAGGCCGGCACCTTCCTTTTAGGCATGAAAATAGTATACTTTGTTTTTGTTCAAATTTGTCCCAAAGTTGCAAACCACTGTGGAAAATCTTGTCCCCAAATGCAAGCACCACTCATGACATTTGAACCCATGGTCCACACACTTGTAACATCTGCATTTGTAGCTGGGGCTTGCAAATGTTTTACAGGGAAGTTTTGAGACAAATATTAACATTAATTGAAGTACATGAAATGTAAAGGCCTCACCACATTTTACTAATAATTCTATTACTTTAATTTTGTGGCATAATGGTTTCTGGTTACGTATGTTATGAAAATTACAACTTGAAATTTCTTGAAATTGCTTGCTGTTCTTCAATCTCACTTTCTTTTCAACCTTACAACCCCAGAGATTTGCCACGATACACCTGGATTGTCCTTGAATTGCTATTTCTTTTTTCAACAGGTCTCTAATTTCCTATTGACTACCAGAACATCTGGTCTCTGTGGTCCCTTTGGATATTCAAGACAGAATGTACACCTCCACATGTGGTCTCATGACAGAATTTATTTACTTCAAGATTCTGTCTCGCCTCCATCCCATGCAACACAGGGGATTATTTTGACACACACTTATAAATAAGGTCCTGCTCATTTGCAAGAGTACCATACTTCCTCATTTTCTCACATCAACAATCTGTAGTTTGTCTTGACGTGCTATCTCTGCTGCAATTAAGGTTATTTCTCTCTTTCTTTTATCATATAGAGACAGGTCTAGTCTGTCATTACCTACCCTAGAAGTAGTTTTTATTCTGTGTCCACTGTACTCTGCTCTTTCATTTGCCTCCACTTCTTGTTCAGCATGGCTTCTAATTTTGCTTCTTCTACCTTCTATCTTAGTTATTACAAGTGGTTACAAACCTCTGACTACTTCATTTTGGCTACTTGTGTAGTCGTGCTTAAGGGTGATATATTGAAATGCATACTACTTATTATACTTTTCTTTCTCCTTTAAATTACAGTGAGAACATTATATCTATATTTAATATACTTTCATTTTTAAACTGTGTGCACGTAGGTTATGGAATGAATTTAATTTCAGAGAAGGAAATATTTATTATAAGAAGAGGACTTCAGGTCCGAAGAGAACAACAGGTGTACACTATTTGCCCATCCCCGACCCTCAGAAACCTTATCCCTCCTCTCTGTCCTATGGTCCTATCTGTTCTTCAGGGCTCATTCAAGGGGCTTTGAAATTAGGTTTTTGAAACTGCTCTTGCCTATGAAGGCCTCTTCTGAAATACTATGGCTCTATTTACCATAAATAGATTTTAATCTCACACTGCCTTGAACTCCCACTGCTGATCATCGGTGTGTGTATGTGTGTGCATTATTACCTCTCCAACTAGACTGTTAGCTTCTAGAAGGCAAAATCATTTGCCATTCCCTACGCCCCCTAGCACTATGTTTTGCAAAAGTTGGAACTCAATAAATTCTGGTTGGGTAAATAAACCAACTTCTAAACTGTACATAGTAGCATAGCTCTTGGCACATCCCTCTGCTATAACGCTTACCAGACCAAATTAGTTCTTTATGTTTTGACTCTCACAAACTGTTAGCTCCTTGAGGAAAGGGACCGTGATTCGTCACCTTTGTCATCTCAGCATCAGAACACACTACTAGTTCACAGAAACCATCCAGTGAGTGTTTGCGAATGACCAGACAGATGTGTACATTAAATCCATGAAGCAGAGTCCAGGGTGACTGTAGATCATGTGGAAACTGAATGGGAATGAATGCAGTTAAGGTCACTGCCACCCAGCAAATCCCAGAATGGAGTTTCCCAGAATTTTACTTTTAGATTCAGTACCATTTTGCCATGATATCATGCCTAATTTTCAATCCTTTCCTCTGCAGAAATTGTCTCTTCAAGGGAATTCTTTGAAAGAAATCTGAAAGAAAATAGTGGTTTAAAATAAAATTAAAAAAAAGAATAAAGCTCACCCCAGGGTTAGAAAGATTTCATCCTCATTTGAATACGAGAAGAATGTATTTTGTAAATTTTTTGTAAAACTGAACTTTGAAGTGTTAAAATACCTACAGGTCACTGGTGGTTCAGTCAGTTGAGCTTCTGACCCTTGGTTTCAGCTCAGGTCATGACCTCAGGGTCCTGGGATCAAGCCCTGCATGGGGCTCTGTGCTCAGCGGGGAGTCCGTTTGAGATTCTCTCCCTCTCCCATTATCCCTCCCCATGCTCTCTCTCTCTCTCTCAAATAAATAAATCCTTTAAAATAATAATAATAATAATAATAATAATAATCCTAAATGTCTGAACAAGTTTATTCTGACAGTCATAACCCCTTCTGGAGGCTTCAAAATGCCTGCCAGGCCTACATCCCCTTCTAAAAGTTTCCTTAATCAGGCTCTACACCTTTCACCCTGCCTCCCCAGACACTATTGATCGGACTAGGGATGGGTACTTTTTCTGGCCAGCAGTCTATGGAGGTGAACTGAGTCAAAACCTCTGCCCAGGGCAGACCTCTTGTATGGAGAGATGACTAATTGAATCAGGTCCTGTCAGGAAATCTATTAGCAGCCAGGTGATTCAGAGCAACACGGACAATAGCTGTGTCTCCCTACGGGTGACTGCCACTAGAAGAAAAAGCTAGAGTGCCCGCCAAGTCTTGAAGCTCCAGCAGATGCCAGAGCAATTACAGGGTGTAGGAAGACATCCCATCAGCGTGAGCCCTGAAAATGCATCTGTTCCTATTTTGCTTTCATTAATTAAGAAGCATATTTTGCTCTTACAGTTTATAACAGTGTAAGCCACATTATACTATAAGCTCTGTGAGAGAGTAGAAAGAAATTTAGCTACAGTTATCCCGCATGCTGCAGTGAAAAGCTCTTAAGATTTAGAGCAGGCATCGAAAACCACGATGCCTTCTTAGGCAAGGCAGGTAACGTACACGAGTAAAGCCAGCCAGGTGTAAGACACACCAGGAGGATGCTTGCCCTGTTGCACCCCAGCTTGGGTCCTAGTTATCATTCAGAAGGAGAGACATTGTTTGCTAGAACTTCCAACAATGCATGTCCGCCTAGCACATTGCAAGATCTATTAATATTCATTATTATTATTTTATGTCATTTATAATCATTATCAGCTGCCACACTTCTCTGGGAATCATCTGGAGAAATGAAACTACTTGGAAAATTTACATTTTCTAATTCTTTAATGTATATTTATCTCACAAGTATTTTTAGGTCATGCTCTTTGAGAAATGCTGCTCCCCTTTTAATTGGCCTCTTAACTGAATCACAAGAACCCTAAAATTTAAGGTATGCTGACTTTACTGGTTTACTCTCTGTTAATGATCATTTCTTTGGGTTTTTGGGGAAAGATGGCCTACCCATTTCTTGGTTTTCCTAGCCTATGTTTTCCCTGGGTAATTACCCCAGAGACACCTTCAGACATTGCCTATCAGACGGAAATGTGGATTGAACATACTGTGATCTCCTCAAAGTTGGTTTAGGCCTTAATCAGAGACTGCCAGTTCTGCCCAGCTCTTCCACAACAAACTAGCACGTTTTCCTGCCTCTGAAGGACTGGTACAAATGGCGACGTTTAGCTGAGGAGTGCTCACGGAGACTGTACCCGCAACAGCAGGAGGACGAGACAGCGCACACTCACGCGGACCGCTGCGCCCTCACGTGCGACCTCACGCACTAGCGTAGTAGGAACTGTCTGCTTCTGTCTGGTTTTCTCGGGGAAGAAAAAAGGAGAAGCCCATTACCAAAATGAAAGTAATTCAGTCAAGTGCCTAGGCTTCCTTCTAACAACTACTATGAATTCATATTGCGAATTAACATTATGACTTAATATACAACATATTCCAAGCACATTAAAGTCTCAACGTAAATAATGCTGCATTAATATAACCCATTGAGGTCCAGTTTCCTATGGAACAACAGCGTAATGTAGGAACAGGATGATAACAGCATGTATGAATTTGGGAGTCAGACTGACCTGAATTCGAATTCTGACATGCTTATCAGGCATGTATCTTTGGAAAGTGCCTTAACCTCTCAGAGCCCATGTTATCATCACTAAGGATGGGACAATAAGGCTTACTTTATAAAGCTGATATGAAAATTACAAGAAATAATCTAGGAAAGCGCCTGTCCACTGTCTGTCATTGAGCAGACATTTAATACATGGTACTTTTTCTTGTTTCCACCCCATCTTCCCCCAGTGCAATGCAAGGATCAACCTGGTTGCACACAGATAGGAGAAGACATAAGGAGAAGTGACTTGAATGTGACTAGAATGTCCTTAGAGACGATACTGAGTATGAAGGACCTTCACCCTTATGCCTTGCTGCCCCTTCATCTGAAGCAGATCTGTCTGCAGTGGCCAGAGTGGCCAGATATTAGTTTATTTATTCACTAAGTCATTTATTTAACAAATATCAAGTCCTCTTAAGGCGGGCTACATGTCTACAGTGGGAGAGCTGTGGACTTTGGACCCAGACAATTTATCTGCATGGCCTTGAGCTCCTCGATGCTTATTTCTATATCTAAACAGGGATCATAACAATACCTGTCTCCTGGGGTTCTCACGAAGAACAAATATAATAATAGAGGGAAAGTACGGGGCATTGAGTAAAAGTAGAATCTAATAGATAGTCTTCCCCTGCCCCCCTTATTCGATGCTAGATTTTGTTACGTCCTAGAAAGCATAGAGCAACCAGTCAGGGATAAATACATCCTGCTGGTTTAAGGAGCAAATACATGTGATTCATCATGTGTACTTCCTCTATTATTTTTGCTTGCAGTTTTGTATCTCTCTGCACTTCTGTGTTTCGGCCAGAAATGCTGAGACAACAGAAGGAAGGCAACAGGATCTTTGTCTTGTCTGAATATGAAATTCTGGCTGCTTTCTGGAAAAAATTGTGCTTACACTTGCAGGTCAATTGGTTTCGAGTCCAACATTTTTACCAATATCAATCAAACATTACCTTGCTCTATCTAAAATTCAATAAAATCCTCCAAATTCTTCATCCCTGGGACTCCTATGGTCAGGAAACTTTTTTAAAAAAATTTTAACGACGTTTAACCCAACATTTCATATGCGCTGTGAAATACAGTGTCTCAGAGTCAGAATAAGATTCCTGAATCACTACTGTAATCTATGTCTGTCTAGAAATAGTTGAAATCACTTCTCAGAAATGTACTTCTCTTTAATTTAAATTAAAATTAAATCTGAAATAAGTAATTATGTGAAAAACAAGTTCTCATATACATCATATAACCAGTAATGCTGCATTCCTTGAGCTTGTCAGAGAATGAGTTATTTCACATCAGTGAATTTTCAAATAAATGAAGTTTACAGTGAACCCACTTCCTGCTCCACTCACCTCCACTTACTTAGAAATGAGTTCTAAAAACGGAGAAGAAAATGGAGAAATAGGGGAGGAGGGGCAAACTTCCACATTTCAAATTCAGGGCAATGTAGATAGGCTGAAAGTAGAGGTGTTTTGAGCTGGAAATTTTTGTGGCATTTTAGTCTATAGTTATTGACCTAAAACTGAAATATTTTAAAGAATTTGGTCTTAGGAGTCTCTGGGGCACGTGTAGGCCTTTAGAATGTGTCAATAAGGGACTCAGAACAAGGAAAACAGGGAATTCACTGATGTGCTTGCTCTAGGTTCCAATTTTAAAGAAAAGGGGAGTAAAAAGAGTCTCATCACCTTCTTCTGGTTTGTTAAGCCAGCCAGGGATGGAAAAGAGATCATAATTTGAGGCCCGAGCTCTTTTTGTCTACCAGGATGTTGCTTGTAGTTGCCCTCGAAATTGATAAGGATAAAGAACTCCAACACATTCCATTATTTTAGAGGCAAAACATCTATAATTCTACCTCTCTGCTTCCTAGACTAAAAGAGAAAAACACCATCTCACCTAACTGTAAGTCACAGTGACCATTACAAACACACGTTCCTGTTTCAGCAGGAGCTCCTCAAGCATTAAGAAACAGCAGATTCTGTATCAAGCGTCCTCGGGCTGTGTTTTCACGTTTTCATTTTGTTTCTCTTCATTCTTGGTCTCAGCTATTATTTCTGGTAACTATAAGTGTTTCTAAAATTAGAAATATCTCTCCATCCCTTCTGATTTTCTTATGATCTGAACATGAGAACATAATGACATGTATTTGAACTGTAACTCAAATTAGGATAAAAAGGAACCAACAAAACCTCTTGTAAGTACATGGGCTTTCGCACTATGTTCTCTCTGTTTTGGTGGCTTTGAAGAATTTTTTGCTTATTTCTGAGTTCTTAAATATGTTATAGATAGTTGCATTTGAAGATGAAAAGATGCTTGAATTAGTGAGGTATGATTCCACTGGATAAATATTATGCTACCCTTTGCTTGATTCCTTTCATTCTCTCAAACCCTACATACACTCTATCAGTAAATTCTGTAAGGTTTACCTTGGAAAATATCCAGAGGGTAGCCATGTTTCACCACTTCCACAGCTACTATTGTGACCCAAGCCACCACCATCTCTTGCCTGGATTATTGCAATCTCTCCTACCCTCTCTCTGCGCTTCCACCTTTGGTCTCTTCAGTCTATTGAACCTGGCCAGAATAGTCCCCTTCTGATGGCAGATCATGCCCCTCCTCTGCTCAAAACCTCCCACTGGTCTCCTACTTCACTCAGAATAATAGGCAAAGCCCACAGCCTACGAGATCCTATGATTTCCTCTCTTTCTCATTCAGTCCTTTCCAAAAAACATTGGCCTCTGTCACCAGTCTTTAAACACACCTGGAACAATGGTTCTGTGCACAGGCTGTTTCTCTGCCTAGAATGTACTTCTCCCTCCTTTCTTTCTCAGATAGCCTCTTCACACTGAGACCTCCCATGGCCACCCTACCTAAACTTCCAACACACTCCTAGCAATTTCTATGCTCCTTTCCTGCTTAATTCCTAATTCTTTCTCCTTGACACTTATCAGATTATATTATTGACCCCCTAGCAGGTGAGCTCCGTGAGGGGTTTTTGTTGGATTTGGTCACTTTGTGCCTAGAACACTGCCTGGTACATGTTAGATGCTCAGTTGTTGAATGTGTAAGTGAGCAATTTCAACCTCTCATTTAAGTTGCAATGGAATTCAAACATCAAAATTAATAATAATTCATCTTTTATATTCAGCTCCTTTTCATTGAGAAATTTTAATTGTTTTGGTGTAATTTGGCACCAGCATCAGACAGATTTGGATTGAATCCAAACTGCCACATACTAGCTTTGACTTTGGGCAAATTACTTAATCCCACTTAACTCAGTTTCTCCATCTACAAAATGTTGACAGTAATAGCACCTGCCTCATGGAGTTGTTGTAAATACAAATGAAATAAATGTCCAAGGCCTTGAACATAGAAAAGGCTTAATAAATATAATCTATTATTTTTCGTATACATTAATTTTTTCATATGTGTATCCAAATATCAGATTTTTACTCTGCAAGAATGCTTCTATAATTAAGTCTCTCCCATTCTAATAACCTCCTTATATGACATCCCTTTAATATGTACGCGACATCAGGAATAATTTGCATTAATTACATGCTTGCAATGTACCAGACACTGTTCATTTGCTCCTGTGTCGATTCCTTTACTGACACTCTTTTACAGGTGAGGCAGCTGGGGCACAAAATGCTGAAGTAACTTGCCCAAGACACACAACTAGAGAATCATGAAGCTCTATTCCAGCCTGACCACTCCGACCCCAGAGCCCACATTCTCTGTAATTAAGCACTTTGTAACTTGTCTTCTCTTACATGATAAGACTTTTCACAAGGCTCATGTTAATTCACGTATCAATGTCAAGTATGGTTTCTTTAACTGGACTATAACTATTTCGGAGGAACAGGAGCTCGGGTGTCTCTTTATTGTCATTAAATTTAATATGACAGTCTATTCATAGTGAGCCTTTAATAAATGTTCTTCAATAAACTCAGCAACTAAGTGACTGGCACAGAACATGTTTCCTGACTTGCTTTCCAGTGATCTATACCAGAGACTTCTTTGGGCAGGGTAAAAAATTGCCACTTCTACTGTAAAACTGACTCTGATGTCATGCAGGTTTGAAGACCTGAAGTCATTCTGTATTGCCTTGTGATCAACTCTCTCATTCTTCCAAAAGTCCTTCTGAAGTGGGTTTATAGTGGCTGCCAAGTGGCAGATAGTAATCCAGACAAGAAACAAATAAATCATTTTAATGTACAAAGCAAAAGCAGGTGTGTTAGTTGGCAAGCTGCCAAAAACTACTGTGTCCTTTACACATATTTCTGCTTTAAACTCCCTTGTTTGCAAAGGACTAATGTCAATTTTATTCACTGTCAGAGTTTCCAGGTATGTGACTTTGGAATCCACTAGGCAGAGAATGCAAAAGGAATGGAAAATGAGCTCAACTTGACTCTAATAACTATATATGAAGTAAACTAGTGAGAAACTACTGTGAAATATAAAGCCTTTATATGGAAGGCATTTTAACTTATATATTTTTTAAATGTCTGTCAAGAAATTTATATCAAACATGGCAAGAGATCAATTTGTATGTTACATAAAGTGTTTTATAATAAATGCTCAATGATATATAGAAACACATACAAGTTAATAAGAATATCAATTTCCCTCTGGCTAATAAGCAAAAACATGAACAATACAAAAAGTTGAAATGTGGTAGTAAATAAATATGTGAGGAAAATATTTAAACTTGATGGTGATCAAAGAAATATAAATTAAAACACCAAGTCATCATCACAAGAAAAAATTTTGTAACTATGGTGACAGATGCTAACTTAACTTATTGTGGTGATCATTTGCAATGTCAAATCATTACATATTATATGTGAAACTAATATAATGTCCCATGCCAATTATACCTCAATCAACAACAACAAAAAGAGCAAAAAAAAAAAAAAAAGCCAAAAAAAACCCCACAAAACACTGTATTACACCTATTAAGTTACGGGAAAAAATTAATTAGATAAACAAATTCTGACAAGAGAACTGCTCTACATAAATCGTTGGTAGTATATCAACGTGGATAATTCAGCAATACTTACCATGATTCATACAAATATGCATGCTTTTAACAAGGAACCATATTCATGGTAAATTATACTAAGAAATTAATTCAAAATATAATTTTTAAAAATATCTACTAATTAAAATACTTATGGTGAAAAATTAGAAATGATCAAAGATCAAAAAATAGGAGTCTTGGGCACCTGGGTGGCTCAGTGGGTTAAGCGTCTGCCTTCGGCTCAGGTCATGATCCCCGGGTCCTGGGATCGAGTCCAGCATCAGGCTCCCTGCTCCACGGGGAGCCTGCTTCTCCCTCTGCCTCTGCCTCTGCCTGTCTCTCTGTCTCTCATGAATAAATAAATAAAATTTTTTAAAAAAAATAGGAGTCTTGAGCATCAGTTTGAAGAGCTATTACTCAATTTAAAATATAAGATTTATCCCTGTAGCTAATTAGTATTTATAGAGCATAAAGCCTGATATAAAATTATACTTACACTGTAATCATAACTATGCTAAATATGAGTCCAACATGTATAAGTATTGTCAGAGGAAAAAATGAAATCAGTTGGTGAGGTAGTAAAATCCTATCTAATATGTCTTTCTTTTGTATTTATATAATTATTACCATCATCATGTTATTTTTCTGGTTATTGTTCTTGATTATGACATAATTAGAAGCCAATAAAAATAAGAATTTCTAATACTGTCTGCAGTTTTCAAAATAACTTTGACTAGCAGGCAAAAATAATTCAAATTTGACTCCTATGCTATAAGACTATATGGTAACAAAGTATCAATAGACTTCACAAAACTTTATTATCCATATTTTGTAAGATTAAAAATCAGATATAAACATTAGCCCAAACCAACATGATAATGGGCTCTACAAAACACTAAGTATTAACCATCAGTGTGGTGGCCTCGTGTCAGGAGCATGGTTTTTGGAGATGGACCCCAGCTGTGCTACTAATTAACTCTGAAGGACACAGTACCCCTCCCAAATCCCAGTTTTCACAGTACTTATCTCATGAGGTGGTTCATGAAGATGAACTAAGAGAAGGAATATAAAGCACAGCATGTGGCACATGGTAAGTGGTCAATAAAATAAGCTATTAATATTATATATAGTAGACTTTAGCAGAAGATCCATGAAATCTTTATTATTCCTTTTATTATTCTAACATACAAAAATCATCTTTAAAAATTGGCCTTCCCTGACATGATCATACTCTCTGCCCTTGTTCCATTCCAGTAAAGCTTAATGCATGACACTCCATCAGATTCTTTCCCTGGACAACTTAATACTTATCAATTCACTCAGTCATCAGCTATTGATTGAGCATTTTGACAAATATCCTTCCTTCAAGACTCAACATGAACCTATGCCCCTCATGCCTGACCCAGAAGCACCCAAAGGATTTCTTCAACCTCAAAAATTTTATAGTATTCTTTTATAGCAGAGTTTCCCAACCTCACCACTATTGATGATTCAGGCTGGATAATTGTTTTCCTGTACATCATAGGATGTTTAGCAACATCTCTACTCACTAGATGCTAATAGCTAATCCCTTCCCTGCCTTCCCTGCCAGCCAACTGTCAGAACCAGAAATATCCCTTTATCCCCCAGACATTTCTAAATGTTCCCTGCTGGGTCAAAATCATCCCTGACTGAGAATCACTGTTCTGTAGCATTCTTATTTTAGCAGTGAATCCATGTGGGATTATGCTTTTTGATATTATATATGCTTTTTAATATTATATATGCTTTTTAATTAAATTATTGTTGGTTTGCCATAGTTTCATTAACTATTTTTTGTATATCTCTCTTCTTTGAGTAAATAGCTGATAAACTCCTTAAAGATAAGCACACTGTATTGTATTTCTTTGTATCTGCTAATGATTGATTGGTCAATGTCATCTGCTATTGGATAACTAATTCATTTAGACATGGTACATAAGAGTGAGATGGCTGTGTCTAAATTCTGGTCCCACCACTCACTGACTGTCACTTTGGGAAAAGTAGCTCGCATCTTTATAGATCAGTTTTATCATGTATAAAAAGGGGAGAATAGTATCTTCTTCATAAATTCATTGTGAAGATTAAATAAATTAATATATGTAAAATACTAAAATAATGCCTGGCCCCAATAAATACTATCCAAATATTACCTATTATAGTGTACATATAACATCAAAGGATGCCAAATGACTGACAAAATATTCAGAATCAGAGAAGGGAAAATCACAGTGGAGTGGAATGGGTGGGGGTGGAGTCACAAAAGAGGTAAATTTGACTGGAACTTTGAAAAACAAGTTGTGAAGAGGTAAGAAAAGAACTTAGGAGAGAGAAAGATTCAATCAAAATCTCAAGAAGAGAAAAACCATGGCACATTCTGGACAGAGTGAGCAAACAAGTCTGGCTAGAGTAGAAGGTTGAAAAGGACCGTGTGTTGAAAAAATGCTCAACATCACTCGGCATCAGGGAAATACAAATCAAAACCACAATGAAATACCACCTCACACCAGTCAGAATGGCTAAAATTAATAAGCCAGGAAACAACGGATGTTGGCAAGGATGTGGAGAAAGGGGAACCCTCTTACACTGTTGGTGAGAATGCAAACTGGTGCAGCCACTCTGGAAAACAGTATGGAGGTTCCTCAAAAAGTTGAAAATAGAGATACCGTATGACCCAGCAATTGCACTACTGGGTATTTACCCCAAAAATTCAAAGGTAGTGATCTGAAGGGTCACCTGTAAACCAGTGTTTATAGCAGCAATGTCCAAAATAGCCAAACTATGGAAAGAGCCCAGATGTCCATCGATGGATGGATGGATAAAGGTGTGGTATATATATACATTGGAATACTACTCAGCCATCAAAAATGAAATGTTGCCATTTGCAAAAATGTGGATGGAACTAGAGGGTATTATGCTAAGTGAAATAAGTCAATCAGAGAAAGACAATTATCATATGATCTCACTGATATGTGGAATTTAAGAGACAAAGCAGAGGATCATGGGGGAAGGGATTGAAAAATAAAACAAGGCGAAGTCAGAGAGGGACTGGTATTTTCCACAGGATCTTCTTTCTCTAGCTTTTTCTTTATAACTTTTTCTGTGGCACATGTCCCCTTATGTATCTCAGATCTTCTGTTGTTCTGAGCTTTCTTATTTTTGCTATATACTGGACACAGCATTTTTTTTCTTTTTTTTTTAATTTTATTTTATTATGTTAATCACCTTACATTACATCATTAGTTTTTGATGTAATATTCCATGATTCATTGTTTGCGTATAACACCCAGTGCTCCATTCAATACATGCCCTCTTTAATACCCATCACCAGGCTAACCCATCCCCCCACCCCCCTCCCCTCTAAAACCCTCAGTTTGTTTCTCAGAGTCCATAGTCTCTCATGGTTCATCTCCCCTTCCGATTTCTCCCCCTTCATTTTTCCCTTCCTGCTATCTTCTTCTTCTTTTTTTTTTTTTTTAAACATATAATGTATTTTTGTTTCAGAGGTACAGGTCTTACATCAGTCTTACATAATTCATCAGTCTTACATAATTCACTGTGCTCACCATAGCACATACCCTCCCCAATGTCTGTCACCCCATCCCTCCCACCCTCCACCACCCCAGCAACCCTCAGTTTGTTTCCTGAGATTAAGAATTCCTCATATCAGTGAGATCATATGATACATGTCTTTCTCTGATTGACTTATTTCGCTCAGCATAATACCCTCTAGTTCCATCCACGTCCTTGCAAATGGCAAGATTTTGTTCTTTTTTGATGGCTACATAATATTCCATTGTATATATATACCATGTCTTCTTTATCCATTCATCTGTTGATGGACATCTTGGCTCTTTCCATAGTTTGGCTATTGTGGACATTGCTGCTATAAACATTGGGGTGCACGTACCCCTTCGGATCGATCACTACATTTGTATCTTTGGGGTAAATACCCAGTAGTGCAATTGCTGGGTCGTACGGTAGCTCTATTTTCAACTTTTTGAAGAACCTCCATACTGTTTTCCGGAGTGGCTGCACCAGCTTGCATTCCCACCAACAGTGTAGGAGGGTTCCCCTTTCTCCACATCCTCGTGAACATCTGTCCTTTCCTGACTTGTCAATTTTAGCCATTCTGACTGGTGTGAGGTGGTATCTCATTGAGGTTTTGATTTGGATTTCCCTGATGCCGAGCGATGTGGAGCACTTTTCATGTGTCTGTTGGCCATTTGGATGTCTTCTTTGCAGAAATGTCTGTTCATGTCTTCTGCCCATATCTTGATTGGATTCTTTGTTCTTTGGCTTTTGAGTTTGATAAGTTCTTTATAGATTTTGGATACTAGCCCTTTATCTGATATGTCATTTGCAAATATCTTCTCCCATTCTGTCGGTTGTCTTTTGGTTTTGTGGACTGTTTCTTTTGCTGTGCAAAAGCTTTTTATCTTGATGAAGTCCCAATAGTTCATTTTTGCCCTTGCTTCCCTTGCCTTTGGCGATGTTTCTAGGAAGAAGTTGCTGCGGCTGAGGTCGAAGAGGTTGCTGCCTGTGTTCTCCTGTAGGATTTTTATGGACTCCTGTCTCACATTTAGGTCTTTCATCCATTTTGAGTCTATTTTTGTGTGTGGTGTAAGAAAATGGTCCAGTTCCATTCTTCTGCATGTGGCTTGGACACAGCATTTTTTTAATTGGTGTTCTCATTTTTCTTTATAAAGGTATGGTCTTGATCAGCATAACATAGCTTCCGTCAACTACAGTACTTTCCTTAATGTCTAGAATCACTGTCACTCATTCATATATGGATAATAATTTCCATATTTCTTTGTAATTAAAATATTTTTCATAGGATGTATTAGGATATATTATATTGCTAACTCTCCTAGTAACATAAATCAAAAATAAAAAACTGTTTACTAGATGCAAAATGAAACCAACTTCAACTGATTACAATAATCATGATTACTATACCAATATACAGTCTCAAGTAAAATGGGAGATAAGATTGGAAAAGTAAATTGAAATGTTAATTTGACTGTCTAGTTACAGAGGGCAAACTTTACATTATAGCTTTAGGGATCTTTGAAAAGTTTTTGAGTGGAGCTGTGAAATGCTGAAACCAATATTTTAGGAAGATAAACTGGGTATACAGGAAATTGAAGGAGAAAGAAACTAACAGGTAATATCTGGAAGACAATAATCCAGGACTGAGTGTGACAGTCATTTTTAAAAGGTAAAAGCAACATCATTTATAATATATCAGATACTTGGCTTAAGAGAGAGGCAGAATATATGAATTCTACCAAAACATCATTATTAGCATGTCATGATCATGCTCATAAACTGAAAAAGACACATACACACCCATCCCATTTCCCTGGTTAACCGAAAACCAGGAAACTTAATCCCATGGATTCAGCACCGACTTCTATGCAGAGGAAATGCCTTCCATCAGGTCCCTTCTCTACTCTCCTTGGAACTCATAGACCTAACTGCCACTGATCCTTCTCCTTTAACAAACATACACACACATGTATCTTTGTGGTCCCATGTTTTATGAAGCTTCTCCCATGCAAAGGACAATCACCCATTTACTGAGCACCCACTGTATGGCAACTACTATATCTTTATCACCTCACCAAATCTTCAAAACAAACCTATGGTAGTAAATGATCATCTTTATATTACAGAGGAAGAAACTAGGACTCAAAGAGATTAAAGGACTTGATTAAGCACCAGAACTGGAATAAAAAGAAATGGGGAGGGTGGGGTCAAAAATAATACTTTTTATTTCAATAACATTTTGCTATTTACAAAACATATTCACATTCCTTATTTCTTTGCATCCTAAAAATAATTCTGTTATCAATAGGAAATGTAGTTTTTCAGAGACAATTTCTTGGATAACATTATTTGAAGATGTTAGGTCTACACTTAGGTATGAAGACATCTTTCTCCTAAAATACCAGCTTCCTCGGTGTTCCCTGTAATTGGCAACATCCCTACTTCCCTAAAGAGTGTACTGACTCATCCCTTCTTAAGAAACTAATCTTAAATTCTTATTCCTACCACATCTGAAATCACAGCCTTGGAAAGATCAGGTGGGGCAGAGAAATAACAAAAGCAGTTAAAGTTCAATCCACATCCAAGACATTCTTACCTTTTCATGGAGAAAAACCCATCCATGTTGATGTTAGCCTTTTAAGTGACACAAATATGACTAACCTGACTTGGTACTAAATGTGTGAAAGTGGGTCTGTCTGACAAGTGAGATGAGACTAGTGCCCATTGACTTGATTGGTTCATGGAGAATGTTTTGATTTATACCCCTCTCTCTGCAAAGAACATGCACCAAAGGTTTACCTGAAATGATCCTCTCAGAGGGTCCAATTAAAATTTCTTACAAAAGCCTGGCTAACTCTAGTCTATTAACTTCAGATATAAAACTATCTAGGAAAATCTGAAGAAAAAATTTAACATATTCATTATCCATCTAATATATTCATTTTCTCTTCCAAGCTCAGAACATTATCTTATGGGGGCGCCTGGGTGGCTCAGTCGTTAAGCGTCTGGCTTCGGCTCAGGTCGTGATCCAGGGTCCTGGGATCGAGCCCCGCATCGGGCTCCCTGCTCAGCGGGAAGCCTGCTTCTCCCTCTCCCACTCCCCCTGCTTGTGTTCCCTCTCTCGCTGTGTCTCTCTCTGTCAAATGACTAAATAAAATCTTTAAAAAAAAAAAAAAAAAAGAACATTATCTTATGTATCCTTCTAGACTGTGTGTGTTAAGGTAAGGGAGGGAGATACTTTTACAACAACAAATATGAGGGTGAACATCTTGAGAACAGGCACTGGGTCACTAGCTTTATCTGCAGATAAAAACCTGCACAAAACAGATAATGGTTACTTTTACACCTATTTTATATATATTTCCTTCAGCTCACCAAAATGATTGTCTTCAGAACTTATGTCCATTATTCCTTTACTGTCTTCCCTGCAATTGAGTTCTCTGAATAAATACAAGGTTGGTTTACAATTAAAAATAATGAGCCTCTACAGGGCCAATGTCCTTGCATGCAATAAAAGGGTGTGGGCTAATTACAGGAACAGAGTTTGGTTTTTTCCCCGTTTTGCTTCACTTTGATTGGTGGATTGGCACTTTAAATAAAGGTTTCTGGTCTTCCCTGAATGAGAGATACAGAGCGAGTCCTAGGCACAGTCCAGAAAAAAATTTAATCTTCTTTTCTTAGAATTGTCTTGGTTGGCATCACCAGGCCCTGAGAACACAGTGCATGTCAGCATTCAAGGTAAAATGTGATTTTTATGATTTCCATGTGATTCCTATACGTTCTTTTTTTCTATCTCCAGGTAGCTTTTATAAAGAGAATTTTTATTTGTCACCAGAAGATGAATAATAGTTTATTGTAAACCATTAGTATGTTCCAGAGAAGACATGTCTAATACCCTACCAGCTAAGGAAAACAAAACTAATCTATAGACTTCTTTTTATTATTATTATTTGTTATTATTAGTGACAGTGCATAATTTAGAAAGGTATAAAAGAATGAGCAATCTCTTGGCTAGTCAGATCTCTGTTCGTGTAAGAGTAGAGAGGCTTTTCAACTTACAGAATAAACTTGAAGAGGTCATTCGTTTTAGAAAGAGGAAAATTCAGGGCGCCTGTATGGCTCAGTTGTTAAGCATCTGCCTTTGGCTCAGATCATGAGCCAGGGTCCTGGGATCAAGCCTTGCGTCAGGGTCCCTGCTCATCCGGAGCCTGCTTCTTCCTCTGCCCCTCCCTTGCTTGTACTCTCTCTCTCTTTTGCTCTCTCTCTCTCAAATAAATAAATAAAATCTTCTTAAAAAATGAAAAATAAAAAGAAAGAGGAAAACTCAGTTTTGAGACATATTTCCCACTAATATCAAAGGCAATTAAAATATTAGTTCATTCTTATTTTTAAAAAGATAGGTTTTGGCATGGTTATCTGGGTAACTGAAACCTAGAATCATATGCTCTAACATACCTGCAAATAAAGGTTTGCTATAAAATAATTGTTGGTTGTATTATATTTCAAATGCATTTCAAAATTTACTCTGGAGAGAAAGTATGTGAATGATATTTAATAGGCCAAAATTTCACGTAGTGGAAAGGATTTTCAAATTCATAATTCATTTTACAAAATGAAATACAACATTTAAAGAACACAGCACAGAAGTTGTTCCTACATGTTCGTTTAGGTTGCAGCTCCATTTTAAAAAAAAGTACTTAGATATTTTAACTGATTGTCAATTCATTCCAAAAACTAGTAAATACAAACAAGTTGTTTAGAAACATTTAGTTGTGTTTTTTGTTTTTGAAACAGATTGTTTTGGAAGAACACAGATGTGGCTCATTGGAAATATTGTCTTTTAACCACTCTGAAATAAAAATTCATCTGATTTAATTCTCCAACCTAACTCTGTTTCAGATCCCACTTTTCAAAATGAAGGACCTGATATTGATCTTATGCCTCCTGGAAATGAGTTCTGCAGTGCCGGTAAGTCAGAGTGTTCTAGATTGTGCCCTAAGAGGGACATTGTTGGATACTGAACAATACTGAAGGACGTGGGCTGAAGTCCATGCATGGACTCATTTGAATTAAGCCAGTGGTAGACTTCCTACTGAGTCAGGGTCATAGTTGCCCAGACATCAGTCTTACCATCCAAAAGCAGTAAGTCAAATAATATAATTTTTTATTCAAAAAGATATTAAACTCTTCCAAAGGCAATTTTGAAGTCTTATTCCATTCATTCAAAGATAAAGGACTTATGTAGCCTCCACAATGCCATGGCACAATTTTATTATCAACTACTTGCTACCTTTATGTAATTGAAATGGAGAAGAAATTTCTCCACAAAAGTGAAGTACATTTTCTTCACTTTTAAAAGAATATTAGCCAAGTTATGATGATCACAAAACAGAGCTAAGTAGTTCCATTTGAAGCTAGTAATTAACCAACAGATTTGTCTTATAGGGGAGACACTGTGTGCCTGAGAGCTAAAGTTTCTTAAATCAAAACATGCAGTGGCAAAGGGGCTAATTGTATGTTATAGTCCTACACCTGGTTCACTCTATCACATATTGATCTGACCTCATATGAATACAATCCTCTAAGTCCTGAACTACTCCAGCCAATAGTATGTGTTTCTGTTTTCATGAAGACTTTATTCAGCTGCTATATGCATTTGGCAAATATTGATTGAACACCTGCCATGTATCCAGCGATGTGCTGGGCATTGGAGGCATGAAGGTAAATATGACATGGTCTCTTGTCTTGAGGAACTCATAGTTGGACTCAGATGAACTTTAAAATATTTCAGTTCCATGAGAAAAAAGTTTAGCTACTTGGGTTTCTTAAAGTTAAATGTTTGGGAGGAAAGGGATAAAACTGGTTACAAGGATGAAAATCTCAATTCTACAAATAAAAAGAGCTCTATTCCATTACCCAACATGAACTTTAAGTGAAAGAAAAACTGAAGATGCCACCCTCGCTTACTTTTGTATGATACTGACATTGGGGTCAGCCTCAGCCATCCACTATCTGTCTAATCCTTTGACGTTCTTGGAACCTATGCTGGTCCACGCCTGTGTCAGTCAGGTCCACCCCAAGGGACACAGTTGCTTAGGATTGCCAACTGACTGCCTATCAAATTAGATATTCTTCTCCTTTTACTTCCTTGCTGGAAATGTATCCTCTGTCCGTTTACATTCATGTAAATATTGTTTAAATCACGACTTGGAGCAAATGGAAAGCAAAGTAGACTTTGTGCTGTAGCTGAATCTGTCCAAGATACCCTATTTGTGTACCAGCCAATGGGAGGAAGGAAGGCTTTACTCTCACAGTCCCCTCAAATGCTGAACAACCTGCTCATACCCTCCCCCCCCACACACACACACACACATCACTCTTCCTGTCTGCACAACAAATCTTTTTCTCTGCTTGGAGTATTTGTTACACATTTATAATTCCTTCCCCGCTATCCATTGCTAAAACTGAATTATTTGGAGAAATTTGCTCCATGATTCAGAGGGTGAGATTTTACCTGTATAAAAACGCAGAAGGTGGAGGGTAGATAACATACTCAGGAAACTATCCCTGAACTTCTCACTCATAAAAAATAAATAATCTCAATATATTTAGTGGACACGCCGTCAATATTTGTGGTATAAATGAAGGAAGGAAGGCATTAAGAATCTGTGACTATCAATAATAAGGATTACCAAAGAACCAGAGACCCTCAAAATGTACTCTAATTCTTACTCTTCCATTCTCCATGGCTTTCTACTGGTATAAAGATTGCTTTATAAAGAAAAATATCTCACACTTTAAAAAGTGTGTAAGTATAACTGTATTTTTAACAATTTTTAAATGAACACATTAAGTATAATGATACTTGACACTAGAATATTTTTTAGTTAAAAAAAATTATATCTTGGATATGATCCAAAAAATATAAACACAGATCAATAGGTTTATACATAAAATAATCGTTCACAAAAGATGACAGAAGATTTGTTGAAGCCCCTTGAATGGGTGGCAAGTTAGGTTTTGTATTTGGTTTTGCTGAATGCCATGATCCCATGCCACATTCCATTAGCCAGAAGCATGTAGGTTTGCCAAAAGCACAAGAAAATTGAGCTTAAGTTTGTCCCTTTTGCTTCTATGGGGTGATTTTTTAGAATACAAAGTACTCTTGGTATTCTATTTTGCAGCTTTATTTTACTTCTTATTTGTTTTCAATGTAACCTCCAACTAAATCAAATTTTGCTGTATTAAGATACAGACAAAGGGTAGATGGTTCATGTGTAAGCAAAATTATTAAATATGATGTGAATTCCCCAATTGACTTAAATTCTTCTTTCTTCTGCTTAAAAACTCAAGTCAAAAGCCCTCACAGCTGGACTTTATGCACTGGGTTAGCTTTCTATTTCCAGTGTGCATTTAAGGAGGGTTCTCACCAGAGATCTCAAAATTATTATTATTCCCATCTAGGTGTTTCCTCAGCAACCTGGGACACCGGGCATGGCTAGTTTGAGCCTGGAGGTATGTACTGTCGGAGTATTCACATATAAGCTTTACATTGTATGGTCCTAGTAAGAGAGAAACACCATGGGCTGGCTCTGTTTTCCTAGCCGGAAGTCAGAGGCTGTCTAGAGAAGCTTCAGAGAAGTATAGGACATTTATTAGAGCCTCATCTTATCATTTTACTGCAATTTTAAACTCTCAGGTATTTTAGTCTTTAGAATGTCATCTGTGTGTGAATCAGATCAATACTAATATTTAATACCTAATATATATTATATCTACATAATACAATTACTATATTAATATAATTACTACATTAATTAAAACACATTGTTCTGAAGCCACAAATGGTTTATATTTAATTCCATCACCTCATAGTATCTTATATGAAAATGTTCCCATGAAGAAAATTTGCCTTACAAAATGTAGTTGTTTATAAGAACTCCTGTAAATTACATTAGCCTTGTTCTATGGTACCTGTTTCATATCTTGTGTCTGTCTTCCTGCAGTTCTCATAACTAATAATACTGTTTAGAAAATCTTAGCATAATAGAAATATTTGGCCATATCAATAGAAAATATTGACAGTTCTGAATAGAAAAATAAGTTTATTCGTATCATGACAATCTGGGAGAATCAATACTTGCATGGGCTAGAAGCTTATTTCGAATGGAAACTAATTTCATTGAGTTATTTTTTTCTCACTTTCTAACTTAAAATCAACTCAAAGCACTCTATACCTCTTCCCATTAAATTGAAATTGACTTTTTGTTGAATTGGCAGCATTCTTGGCCATCTATCCAGATAATCACCATTTTCCCCAATATTTTTTATACTCATTATTTTGAGGCTTTTTTTATTTGGAAAGGAGGCAGGGTTTGTTTTGTTTTGTTTTGTTTTGTTTGCCTGTTTAGGGCCTGGATTTATAAAAGGCAAAGTAAGTTAAGGGGGAGGGAGAGTCAATGAAACAATATTCTCACAATTAAATTTCTATTTCAATTGAATGAGCTATTTTCCAATGTTTCAATGTGACCTCCATTTAAATGATACTTTCCCTCTTATTTTATTAATGATTAAAAAAGCAAGCTCACTAATTTAATAGCAATAACAACAACAATGGCACAACCACATTTAACATTTCCACTTTTTAATAATGATTTGTGTCTATCTTTATTTTATTAAAACTGATCCACCACAAACTTTGTGCTAATAATACCATATGTTGAGAAAATAGTTGTATCATACAGAAAAGAAATATATGTGGCAAATACTAACCCACTTTTTTTTCTTGATAGACAATGAGACAGCTGGGAAGTTTGCAGGGATTAAACATGCTTTCTCAGGTAACCTTAGTTTCAAATATTTCTTATTGAAAGAATGAATAGTGGTAGTGGTAGTGATATTAACAGCAACATCATAATTCCTAAAATGTGTTAGTGAATAGACATTATCCTAAGAAGAAAAAACGGCTAATTGAAATAACCTAAAACAAAATAAGATCTTGGGATGGAATGGTAGATAAAACAATATTGAATTTTCTTGAATTTTCAAAAAAATCCTGTTTGTGCTGTGAACTCTATTAAACAGCCCAAAATATGAGGGCTTACAAAGCTAAATCTCAAGTAAATTTATGGGAATATTGCAGTCTGGCTCAGAATAGAAAGTAAGTCTATTGGAAGAGAGTATTTACCCACCCATATTAAATTCACCAATGTCACACTTACTTTTGCTATCTCTACACTTTCTATGGATTTTATAGAAAATGAAAACCAAGTTTAAGCCAATACTGAAATAAAAGCATGCTTTTTTTTCCCTGCATGTCTTTAGTATTCAAGATTTGGTTTTGGAAAATCATTTAATTCTTTGTGGATGCATGGTATCCTCCCACCACATTCTTCTTTCCCATGGATGAGACCAAGGGAACATGAAACTCAACAGGTAGGTTAATTGTATCAATGTGTTTGAAACTTCAAGCTTAAAAATATTCCCCTACTTGTCTTCTCTAAATTGTCATAAACTAGCTACAGATATTTGGATCAAAAATGATCCAAATATTAACAAATCAAAACCTATAATGGTTTTTAGTACTTAGGAAAATTTAAAATAAAGTGGTCCAAACTTTCGACCTATTTATATATTTATTTCACATAGGAAGATATGGCCTGCAAAATATAAGAGACTTAACGTTAACAACACGAGTAATAACAATAGATAAACTATCTTCAAGATGGAAGCAGACGATGCCCTGGACAATTCTCATTTTAGTCAAGATTCCTAAAATAATTATTCAAAGGCATGTTTAAAATGATGCCAAAGCCCTGGTTAAAATATCATGAACCTTACAGCAATCAATAAATACATCGATCAGTTCACCATTATTTATTAGCTGTCTAAGAAATGCATAAGCCAATTTGTAGATTGAGAGTGAAAGTGGAAACATATAAGAATGGCTCCAAGGTTCATGAAGTTTCACATCCGATTGGGGGATAAGACAAGACACCATATCCCAAGGTGCTACACTGTGAGGTATAAGTAATAAAAGCCATAGGACTTTAGAGATGCATGGTAGTTGAAGAGGCAAAGCAGAGCCACTTTGAGGAGCTGGCAAATGATTTAAAAACTACAGGGAGCCCTTCACCACAGTTAATTTCAAAAAGGAGCAAATAAACATGGTTGTTTTAACAGGAACCTTTGGTTCTAGGAGGCCTTTCTATGACAAGTAGCATTACTCACCAATCCACATTTCATGGGACAATAAATTCTGTTAATAGTGACTGTTTCTCCACTTGATTGTTTCCAAAATGGACTCCATGCTGCAGGAATTTTGTATTTTATTTAATGATCCATTCCCCTTTCATTAACTCAAAAAAACATATATTATTTATCATGTACCAGGCATTTGTTATGAACCATGTTAAGGCCAAGGCCAAAAAGACAAGTAAGACAAATTATTGTCTCTCAGTGGACTGGGGGCAAAGATATCTAACAAATCATTGTAATCCAGTGAGAAAGTGGTAAAAGAGACATACCTATGGGAACTTGGAGGAGGAAACGACAATTCTACAAGAAAGTCCAATAGTTTTCCATATTCTTGAGTACAGCTAGTCCCAAAGGAAGTAAGTGAGATACACCAGATGGCCCCAAATAAGGTTGACTGTACATAAATTCGTGCTTCCTACATAAACATAGCTTCAAGACAACTCCCCTAGACTCTCTTGCAGGTAGAAAGTTTCTCAAGCCCTTTTGCTTTAGAACTTCTAGATACCATGGCTCAGTGAGCTATCACTTCCTGACACTCCTCTCCAATTTCTCTGCAGTATGAATATTCTTTGCCTGTGCATCCCCCACCTCTCCCATCACAGCCATCCCTGCAGCCTCAACAGCCAGGACAGAAACCTTTCCTCCAGTCTGCTCTTGTAACCGACATCCAGGACACCGCCCAGAAGGGAGGACCCCAGCCTTCAGTTTACCAGGGACAACCGCCTTTGCAGCAAGCAGAGGGGCCAATGCTTGAACAGCAGGTGGCACCATCAGAGAAGCCACAAAAGGCCGAGGTAATTCTTTCCTCTGTGAAGTCAACTCAGGATGACCCACTAACTCAGTGAAGGAAAACTGATTTGCAGAGCACATTAAAATAATTGGAACTTTCAGGCAGAATAGACGACAATACAAATATGTTTTTAAGAAGTTGACATATCTGGGAGTAGAATATAAATATCCATTCCTGTCCTTTGCCATCAGAGACAAGGCATGGATTCTAAAAGATCCCGTGCCTATAAAATTTAGTTCCTTAGTTGCAAAAAGATGAAAGCTTTCAGATGAAATAGGACAGCCCAGAGAAGCCCAGGATCTTTTTCAGTGTTGGAAGGACTGAGAAGAGTGATTGAGCCCACAGCATTGCACATAGTATTTTGGATTATTATTTCTCTGTCTGGTAGAGAGAAGACAATCATGTAATAATGTAGAGACAAGAGCAGTGGGAAGAAAGGAATGTGCCATGTAATGAGTATGTGGCAGGCGTTTAACAGTCCCCCATATTATCCTGATGACGTTCCTATAAAGATAGATATTATCATCCATTTTTTTTAAAAAAAGACAGACTTTGACAGGTTGTAAAATTTTCCTGGTATTACCGAATAATTAAGTGGCAGAGCCAGGATTCAAACCAACCTGGCATGCTCTGATTCCCAAACTCATTACTTTCTACTCTGCAAAACAAAGCAAATTCATGGTAGACATGCCCTGTCTCCCTGCCCATGCACTCGAGACATGCCAGTAAAAGGCAGTTGTTATCTCTTGGGTGTACTGCCCAAGACTAAATGAAAATGAAAATCAGGAAACTCATTTTAGATTGTTTTATCATAGTCATAAATAAGAGTGTGCCCACTTCTATTTTTATGGTTTAGTAATTTTCATGTTTATCTGTGATGTAGCTACCAGGAATGGATTTTGCTGATCCACAAGGTCCATCGGTAAGTACAGATCTCAGTAAGATACTTTCTTGGGAAAAGTATCTATACTTCAAGAAAGAAGAGTGAAAAATTTTCATTGCCCCATTTATCCATGAATATGAAGTATAATGGTTTCCTTTGTTTTCTTAAATATTAAGTACTTATTTGTTATGCTAATCCACCTGAAAATGCTATTTCTTATAACTCTTGGAAATGGCTGTAATGGGAGGTTTTCCTAAGTTATAGCAAAAATGAATTACTGATTCTGGTTTCTACCACTTGAAGTTGTTCCAAATAGCCCGTCTGATATCTCGGGGACCAATGCCACAAAATAAACCATCGCCGGTAAGCTTTTTAAAATATGTCTCTGCCAGCAATTTACTTAAAATTTTATCTTGGAAAATGCATTTTATAATGACTATTGCATTTATATTTAGCTTTATCCGGGAATATTTTACATGTCCTATGGAGCAAATCAATTGGTAAGTCTGTATCCTACAAAAAGTATCATTTTAAATTAAATGTTATCTTAAGAGCTAAAATTATAAAATCTAGGCTTCACACAAAACAGTCCATATTCTCTGAATGCCTAAGTTAGCAACTGAAATGGCAAGGAGGCACACTTTCTATTGAATAATTCTGGACACACACACACATGCACACACAGCGGCATTAAAGAAAAGGTATATTTTCTATCTCAATTATCCAAATTGGCTACATTTATTCAATAATGACTCATCTTTCCACTTTACTCTGCTTCTGGGCACAGCATTAATATTAAGTCTTCAGGAAAAACTAAGTGACTTTTAACTTTGTCTTGAGTAGCTAATAGGATAATAGGAATCTGCTGTAATAAGATGCACTGTTTCTTTTTGAACAGAACGCTCCTGCCAGACTTGGCATCATGAGTTCAGAAGAAATGGCGGTGAGTAATGTCTTCAAACTCTTATTAAAATAGTGGTCTGGGGAGAGCAGTCACAGACAACTTCCTGCAAGAGGTTTTGGCCATGAATGTCTCTGAACATACAGCACAGGACTCAGATGGTTTCACTCCAAAACCAAAACCTGATTCTTATGCAACATGCAAAGATTTCCCCATGTTTCCCATGTCATCTTTTTCTGAGTAATGACCCTTCTAGAACATGGGATTTTGCCCCATTTCTTGAATATGAGCAGGGGAGAAACCTCTCTTGAAAAGCCATCATCATTGAATAGCATATGCTTCAACCAAAAAGGATACACCTGATTTGTACAGAATTCCCACTTCTTGGACTATTAACCCCTCAAAACAACAAATTCAACAGTGTTGCAAGTAATTTAGATCTCAAAATTGAGAGATCAAAAAGAAAGAGAAAATGAACAAGTCTATATATTATGTGTTCACCACAAGTGTAGCCACCATCTCTCACCATACGATACTTTACAGTGTTGTATACATGAAACCAATGTGACATTGGGTGTCAACTATATTCAGGTAAAAAAAAAAAAAAGAAAAGAAAACTAACCAAGTTTCAAATGTGATTAGTATAAAATTCAAAGTGCATGAATGAGTTCATTTAAGCATATTCTTTTTCTATTATCCATGCTATGACAACTTTAAAATTTGAGACCAATAGACTTGGACAATTTTATATTTTCCCTCAGGAATTTCTACCTGTCACATCTGTTAGAGCACAAAACAAAAGAAAACAAACACCATACTAAATTAAATCATTATCAACTACAGATCCTATCAAATTAATAAATATATATACATGCAATCACTGACAGAAAACTCACATCCCAACGTTCTTGAGTGCCTTCTGTGAACTAGATGCATAGAAAGACACTACAGAGGCAAAATAAATTAGATAAGCTTTCTGTTTTCAAGGAGTTTACTGTCTCATCAATGGAAAAGATAGATACAAGGATAGATAGTGTCAAAATGATGTGATAAAGGGTAACAGAGGTATGAGAGAGGGAATGGGGAGAGGCAGTTAGCTCAGCCTAGGGGCTCAAGTGCCATCCCTCGAGGAGATGATGTGAGAAGGGGAGATTTAGAGAGTGGAGAGCCAAGGGAAGGTAGGAGAAAAGAATACTGGATCCACATACCACCAACACAACTGGCTGAAAATTCAAGCAAGTTTTAATTATCATCTTATAATTTTAATTAATTTATACTCTGTCTCATGCTCAAAAGATTTTGCTGCAGCCTATGAAAAACCCACAATAAGTGTAACTAAAAAATTGAAGATAGAATTTAAAATGAGTCGAAATTGTAAGAGATTAATTAACTGAGATTACAAATATGCACGTTACAAAACTCTGCACAATCGCTGTCAAGAGCCCAAGATGTTGGGTTGGACATTTTTGACAGCAAAGGCAGAAAAAGGAAACGTGGTCAGTTCTGCAATTCTAACTGTCCACAGTAAGAAAATATTTCCGTTCCTCCAGAGAAATCAAGCTTCTTTTTCTTACACATATTCTAAAAGAAAGAGAGAGAAAGAGAGATAAAGAAAAAGAGAGAAGAAGAAAGAAGAAGAAAGAAAGAAAGAAGAGAAAGAAAGAAAGAAAGAAGAAAGAAAGAAAGAAAGAAAGAAAGAAAGAAAGAAAGAAAGAAAGAAAGAAAGAAAGGAAAGAAAGAAAGAAAGAAAGAAAGAAAGAAAGAAAGAAAGAAAGAAAGAAAGAAAGAAAGAAAAAGAAAGAAAGGAAGAAAAAGAAAGAAAGGAAGGAAGGAAGGAAGAAAGAAAGAAAGAAAAAAGAAAATCTTATGTGGGTCTTCATTCATTTGAGAAATGTTGACCTAGTTCTCTAAAACATCCCTCAACAAACTCAGCAATGGATCCATTGTTGTTTGTTTGTTTTATGATGGCATTGCCTATTTTGGCTGCTTATCGTTTTCTTCAAATTAAATTCAAAGTACCTTTTGCCTGTAGCCTTGCTCCCGCCCTGCTTCCCCACCTCTCCCATTCCCATGCTTTCATCCAGACATGGCAAAGGGTCTTCATCTGTCTTTCACAGAAGTGAGTAACCAGAAAAGTGCAGAATCCTCTCCTTTCTATGTCAAAGCCGGTTTAGTGAGAAATGTGCTTACACAAAGCTGTCAGCCAACTCCTTGTTCCCTATCAGCCTTTTATGGTTCCTTGGTGAATCTGCCCAGGTATGACTGCATGGTATACTTAATCATATGTGACAATGGTATCTTTGGTCAATGGTTTTTTTCCAGGGAGGCAGAGGAGGCCCCATGGCCTATGGAGCCATGTTCCCAGGATTTGGAGGCATGAGACCTAACCTTGGAGGGATGCCCCCCAATCCAGCCATGGGCGGGGACTTCACTCTGGAATTTGACTCCCCAGTCGCCGGAACCAAAGGCCCTGAGAAGGGGGAAGGAGGTGCACAAGGCTCCCCTATGCCTGCTATTGATCCAGCCGATCCGGAAAACCCAGCTCTCCTTACAGAGGTAGCACCTGGTGCCCTGGGAGGACTTCTTGCTCATCCAAAGGGCAACGACCCCAGCCTGGCAAGAGGCCCAGCAGGGCAGAGCGGGGGACCCCCCAGGGTCACCCCAGCAGACGCTGACCCACTGATGACCCCTGGATTAGCTGATATTTATGAGACCTACGGTGCTGATGTGACCACACCCCTGGAAGAAACACCCACGGATACTACAGTGATTCCAGACACTCAGCAAACATTGATGCCAGAAAACAAGGCTCAGCAGCCCCAGATTATGCACGACGTGTGGCATTTCCAAGAGCCCTGAGAGCCTGGCGATTATCAGCTACCTTCTGTATGCACAAGCTCCCGGCTTTGTCCCCATAGTATACCTTTTTGCTAACACACTTACTACCCTTCTGCAGCAAAGGCATTGAAAATGCTAAGCATATATTAATAAATACAAGTGGCTAGAAATAGTGTAGGTCCCCTTTTTGGTTTCACTCTTGTATTGAAATAAAATGTGTCGACCGTCTCTGTGATTTCGAAATACTATTAATGACATCAGAGCAAGTCTAAGGGTCTCTGCATTGGAAAATCACTATTTCTCAGCTGTCTTAGGCATTATAGAATTTCTCTAACTAGCATGACACTGTTATATCCAGGAAATGTGACATTGCTTTGGAAATGTTTCTCTAGGCAAAGGCACATATTCTCAGAATTATGAGATATATCAATCAAACATTATTAAGCAGGGATTGGTGAGCAATCCCTGACTGGTATTACTGGCTTTGGTATATTGGATTTAAAATTCTCATTTGTAGAGTATTTTATTTAATCGAGTAAAAACACTTAGCCTATTTTAAATAAAGAATTTTTCTCATTGAAAATATCAGGAATTATATGTTCATTATTTACATATATTCAAATGGTTAAGAAAGGCATACTCATTCCCTACCCTTGCTACTCTTTAACCCATTTTACTTAATTTGTTCATTCTTTCCTTGAAGTTTTATTGAGCATCAACCAATGTCCTGGGCACTGGCTAGGCAACAGGGACAAGTCACTTCCCTCAGGGCTTACAATGGGGATGTTTGACAAGTAGACACACAGCCACAATTTGTTGTTTTATAAAAACAGCCACTCTGGGCCAACTCAAGTACTTTACCTATATTATCTCACCACAACACTGCAAAGTAGATATTCCCAAACCCACAACGCGTGTGAAAAGTCCTGTGAAAATGCTGAGCCCAGGGTGCCCCTGAAGCCGCAGAGAAGAGGCACCTCACCCAGCCTAAGGGGCATTGGAGGGCCTGGGAGGGATCAGATGAGTTTTCTCAGAACAGTATTGAAAGCCTTCTCAGAGCAAGGCCTCCAGGCGGAAGAAACCCAAGAACAGTCATGGGTGTGTCATGTGAGAATTAGCTCATTCCTGTGAACTACACTGGGTAAAAAGGGAACCAGAAAATGATCATTACTTGTCCCCAAAGCTAGGTATGTGTCAGTCAGGACTATGCGCCTAAATGAAGAGGTTCTGAGACCAGGTCTGGTCGCCTGTGGAAAGTAGCCTCCTGCCCCATTCTGCCCACCTCCTCCCCACTTGCCTGGCCAGCTCTTAGACTCTATGCAACTCAGACCCCCCTCCATCTCCTATGGAGATTCTGGGGATGCAGCCCAGGAAAGGAGCTCTGATGCCTCCAGAACTTGGGTACTTCAGGAGTCTTAGCAGGAGCACGAAGTCACCCCCTGTTGTCTCCCTTTTTTCAGGCAGAGCTCTGCTCACCCCCACTCTGTGGCCAGAGCCTAAGGAGACCTGCAGGAGATTACAATTCAGTGTGTATCTTGTAGTGGCTCTGGCAGAGGTGGGATGGTAGGGAAATGAGCTCCACATGAGCCAGCAGATGCCCACTGAGACCCACCTTAGCAAGCCAGATGGTCTCTTACCAAGCAGTATGCCAAAAGACATACAGACAGATCTGGGTTCAACCATCATCTATGAGTCTTTGGAAGTGAGACTTAATCTCCCTGATCCTGTGTTTTCATTTCTATAACGGAGTTACGACCCAACCCACCTCCCAAGGTTGTTGTAAGAACTATAGGACATAAAGTTTTCAGAGAAAATTGCTGAGTCCCAGCAGTTTCCTCCTTTTCCTACTGATCCTTTTCATAAAGAGAACCCAGCAAAACAGCATGAATGAGAAAAGAGTGGAATTGTTCTCATTATCTGATGAATTGTGCATTTCCATTTACACTCCACACACTGCCTTTTGGCTTCTCCTTTACAGTTGAAAGTGTGCATTTGTGAGATCACACATGCTGGTTTCCCTGGTGAATGTTATAGCAAGGGCTCAAAGGTGGCCTCCCTATTGGCAGGCTGGGCACTGAACAGCGTTAATAGGCAGATCAACGTTGACAAGGGGGATACTGTGTTGTTGAGCCCTTGAATGACCTCTCTCCCTGCCACCATGTCTACCTCAAACACAGGTCCAGTGAGCAAACACCAAGGTGGCCAGGGAAAGACGCTAAATGTCACCCATAGGAAAAGCCATCTTAATTATTGAGAATTCCTCCACCATGCCTCCCCTCTGTCAGGCATGTATGTGGGAAACAAATATCTTCATAGTACATCCTGTCCTGGGGGGCCTGTGCAGATAGGCTGCCTTCTAGACCTCCTTATTACCAATTTTCCAATTTTATTCTTTTTAAGTCCCTAACCAGCTGACCAATCTGATACTGAGGCTGAGTCGTATAAATCTGTATCTCAGGCCATCTCTCCTTCCAAACAAAATAGACAACCAGACATACCTTTCAATGTCCTGCCCACTGAGCAGGAGTGTGGCGTCCTGACTGTGCATTTCCAGCTGATGCTAGAATCTCATACAGAAATCCATGAACCAGGGACACATTCTTTCCTCTCCATTAACTGATCATCGGTGGGGTGCCCATGAAAATGATTCTCCAAACTGGGACACTTTTGATAATGAAAAGTGGTGTCGTGGGGCACCTGGCTCAGTCATTGGGCGTCTGCCTTCAGCTTGGGTCATGACCTCAGGGTCCTGGGATCAAGCCCCACATCTGGCTCCCTGCTCAGCAGGAAGCCTGCTTCTCCCTCTCCCTTTGCCTGCCACTCCCCCTGCTTGTGCTCTCTCTATCTCTCTCTCTGTCAAGTAAATATATAAAATCTCTAAAAAAAGAAAAGAAAAAAAGAAAAGTGGTGTCATGAATGATAAATGAATGTTGACAACGGGTATAAACGAGTACTACCTAGGGCAAAGCTGGACATCTGTTTTTTGGTTTTTATTTTGGTTTTGGGTTTTTTGTCCTATGGAACTCCCCATGAAGCATTGAGGGAAAGGCATCAAAGTTATAAAGAGGAAGTACATGGAAGTCTGATCCGCTTGCTTGTGCAATTTACCTGAGTTCTCCAGGCCTGCTGAAACCTGGTGTCGTATACATCATCTCCACTTACAGTGGAATGCTGCTGCTTATATTCAGTTTTATGGTTTCAGTGGAGCATATATCACCCAGTTCAAGATAGGCAACTCAGCATAATCACTTGACATCCCATAATCAGGCACACTGTCTCTATCAGGGTCCAGTAGCAAGGCAAGAACTTCTTTTCACAACGAAAACCCCCAAGTTCTGTGCTGTTATTCTCCTGCCAGGGCGGAGAATTCCCTACAGCCACCGATAGTTCCGATCCATTTGGGTCCTGAGTCACAACGCCCCAGTGACAAGGAAGCTTAGGCTACAGGATGGAACCCTTTCTTGCCCTAAGTTCCCCTCAAAACTGGCAGCCTTTCAAGGGATGCAGTGATATGTGTAATCTTCAAAACACAAAGATGACCAACAAGCATTGTGCTTTTCTCTTCTTGCAGGTGGTGGAAGCAGCCGCAGCTTGCCTTGATCACTTTAGCTCTCCTGACATGTTCCAGACCACCAGACCTCTAGAAATGTCAGCATCCCTGTGAAGTTGTGTCGTATTTGTCTTCCACCTTCTGGCTTGCGACTTATGCTAACCAAAACCTGATGAACCGTGCGTGCCTTCAATGTAAGGGACTGGCATGGTTCCTATGGGATATGAAGATGATCCAGCACCCTTAGGACTATATTATGACAGACTGTAAGAAAAGTGACACAGTCCTGAGGCAAGACAGTAAAAATTTGTATTGTCCCTGCCTTTTTTTTTTTGCTTTGTAAATAATTTTTGATTTAAATTCAATCAATTAACATATAGTTTATTATTAGTTTCAGAGGTAGAGTTCAGTGATTCATCAATCTTATATAATACCCAGTGTTCATTACATCACAAGCCCTCGTTAATGTCCCTCACCCAGATACCCCATCCCCCCCCCAGCAACCCTCAGTTTGTTTCCTATGATTGTGAGTCTCTTATGGTTTGTCTCCCTCTCTGATTTCTGTTTTGTCTCTTAAATTCCACATATAAGTGAGATCGTATGGTAATTGTCTTTCTCTGACAATTTCACCTAACATAATACCCTCTAGTTCCATCCACATCATTGAAAATGTCAAGATTTCTTTTTTTGTTGGCTGAGTAGTATTCCATTGTATATATACCACATCTTCTTTATCCATTCATCTGTTGATGGACATCTGGGCTCTTTCCATAGTTTGGCTATGGTGGACATTGCTGCTATAAACATTGGGGTGCAGGTGCCCCTTTGGATCACTACATTTGTATCTTTGGGGTAAATATGTGGTAGTGCAATTGCTGAGTTGTAGGATAGTTCAATTTTCAACTTTTTGAGGAACCTCCACGCTGTCTTCCAGAGTGGCTGCATCAGCTTGCATTCCCACCAACATTGTAGGAGGGTTCCCCTTCTCCACATCCTTGCCAACATCTGTCACTTCCTGATTTGTTAATTTTAGCCATTCTGACTGGTGTGAGGTGGTATCTCATTGTGGTTTTGATTTGTATTTCCCTGATGTCGAGTGATGTTGAGCATTTTTTCATGTGTCTGTCGGCCATTTGTATGTCTTCTTTGGAGAAATGTCTGTTCATGTCTTCTGCCCATTTCTTGATTGGATTCTTTGTTCTTTGGCTGTTGAGTTTGAGAAGTTCTTTATAGATCTTGGAAATCATCCCTTTATCTGATAAGACATTTGCAAATATTTTCTCCCATTCTGTCTGTTGTCTTTTGGTTTTGTTAACTGCTCCCTTTGCTGTGCAAAAGCTTTTTATCTTGATGAAGTCCCAATAGTTCATCTTTGCTTTGTTTCCCTTGCCTTTGGGACATGTCTAGCAAGAAGTTGCTGCAGACCAGGTCAAAGAGGTTGCTGCCTGTGTTCTCCTCTAGGATTTTAATGGATTCCTGTCTCACATTTAGCTCTTTCATCCATTTTGAGTTTATTTTTGTGTATGGTGTAAGGAAATGGTCCAATTTCATTCTTCTGCATGTGGCTGTCCAATTTTCCCAACACCATTTGTTGAAGAGACTGTCTTTTTTTCCACTGGGTATTCTTTCTTGCTTTGTTGAAGATTAGTTGACCATAGAGTTGAGGGTCCATTTCTGGGTTCTCTCTTCTGTTCCATTGATCTATGTGTCTGTTTTTGTGCCAGTACCATACTGTCTTGATGATTACAGCTTTGTAATAGAGCTTGAAGTCTGGAATTGTGATGCCACCAGCTTTGGTTTTCTTTTTCAACATTCCTTTGGCTATTCAGGGTCTTTTCTAGTTCCATCCAAATTTTAGGATTATTTGTTCCACTCTGTGAAAAAAGTTAATGGTATTTTGAGGGATTGTGTTGAATGTATAGGTTGCTCTAGGTAGCATAGACATTTTAACAATATTTGTTCTTCCAATTCACGAGCATGGAATATTTTTCCATTTCTTTGTGTCTTCCTCAAATTCTTTCATGAGTGTTCTATAGTTTTCTGAGTACAGATCCTTCGCCTCTTTGGTTAGGTTTATTCCTAGGTACCTTATGGTTTTTGGTGCAATTATAAATGAGCTCAACTTCTTAATTTCTCTTTCTTCTGTCTCATTGTTGGTGTATAGAAATGCAACTGATTTCTGTGCATTGATTTTATATCCTGCCATGTTGCTGAATTCCTGTATGAGTTCTATCAATTTCAGAGTGGAGTCTTTTGTGTTTTCCACTTAGAGTATCATGTCATCTGCAAAGAGTGAGAGTTTGACTTCTTTGCCAATTCGGATGCCTTTTACTTCTTTTTGTTGTCTGATTGCTGAGGCTAGGACTTCTAGTACTATGTTGAACAACAGTGGTGAGAGTGGACATCCTTGCCACGTTCCTGACCTTAGGGGAAAAGCTCTCAGTTTTTCCCCATTGAGAATGATATTCACTGTGAGCTTTTTGTAGATGGCTTTTATGATATTATCCCTGCCTTTTAAAAACAAACTGATTCTGATTTTTCATACTGATTGGAATAGAAAGAAAGCATCTGCTGGATCAATAACTACGTACTAGGTGCTGTGGAGTATGCTGATTTGCTCCAGTAAAGGTGCCATCTCTACAGCCAGCTACAACAGGCATCATCACTGAGTTTGCAATAATCTACCATGATTTCCCACGACCCATCTACCTTTTGCAACAGCCAAACAAGTGAGTTCAATGGGGATGTGGAAAGATACCTTCCCTGTACCCCTCAGGTCTTCAGTGGTGACACCAATCTCTGCAACTCCCCTCCAGGACTTACCATCTTGTTGGGGGCATTGCAAGAAGGGGTACAGTTCCAGGACCTTCCTTCCTACCATGATAGTTTTCATTCCATATGTAGGAGTCTATGTAGGTTCTGCCAGTTATTAAATACATCTATTCTCACTATACATTCCGGGACTGGAAAAATAATTACAAGCTAAATCCATTGGATCCACTGTCAGATGGACATGGACTAAGATTCCATCTGTCATCTGACTTCCTTAAGCTTGAATTGGTAAACTATGAAGGCTTTGCAGGTTCAGAACCACCATCTAATAACCTGTTGGCAGTCTGGGTATTTTCCCTTCCCCCACTCCATCCCACACACCCTAGGAAACTGCTTCAGGTTCCTCTGGAGAAGGCTTAGGGAAACTTCCATGGCATATATATGTAGTCTTTTCTCACAGGGACCAGGTATCCCCTCAGCTGGGGAGTTGTAGGTCTGGGAACTAGATAAGACACTGTGAATCCCACCAGGTGACTTGAGTTAAGCTCAGTGAATAGAATCCTTTTGTCTTTTCATGGCAAGCAGCATCTTAACAGAATGTCCTTCAATTTTTATCTAGAAACCCATGATCTACTAGTCATCATCACAAATCCCTGTTGATCAAAGCACTCTGATTACCATTCCATCCTGTGGCCTATTGTGATAATCACATCGTCCTTATCTGAGGGATAAGCACCACCACCTGGCCTCTCCTATCACAGAATCCTATATTTCTCACTGAGGCTCCAAAGCAGCAATCCCCATCATCATATCTGCCCTCCAGAGGATAAAACCACAGAGGTCTTCATTATGACTTAGTGAAGGAAGTGTTTTTCTGGGCCTTCCTGGAGAGAGGAGGGAGGAGAGAGAGCTCATCTGGAGTGGTAAACATAATAGATCCATTATGCCCATGTGTCTCAGTGAGGGCACGCCTGCCAACAGTGTAAAGACAATAATTTTTATGTAGTACATAAATAACTTTATTTTTACTTATATCAAGCAATGCTGGTTTCCCATTTACAGATGCAAAAATGAGGTTCCTTTAAAAATAAATGTTTTCAGTGTTCAAATAAAAAATATTAAGTAAATAGTACAGGTTATAATAAGATATAATAATCACAGAGGCAGTACATAAATGACTATGTACATGAATAAAGTTTGGGAAAACACTGATTTAATTCAATTTTCTCATTTATGGATGAGAAGACTCAATGCCCAGAAGAGTTATGTTTTCTTTTCAAGTTCTAGCTGCTTTTAGAGCCTGAAGAACCCAGGTCCCCAGATGTCCCATTCAGTGCTCTCCCACACAGGCCCCTCAGAGCAGTTGAGCATTCATTTGAAAATCGAACAAAAGCTATGAGTCATCTTTCCTTAAAAAAAAAAAAAAGTAAATGGAAAGAATGCATAAAATTCTGCCAAAAAATTTCAGTTATTACTCAGATGGCCTAAAGTGTAATCATTCAAATACCCACTAGTATCTGGTAGTGCATGAGCTGAAGCAAATATTCCCACCGACCCAGACTCACAATCGGAATGTCATTAGAACTTGAATATACTTCTCTTTGGGAAAATAAGTCTCAAACACATAAAAGCTTTGAATCCCTAAGCATATTCCACTTCCATCCGAAACTGCTCAGCACTAAAGTGTTGACTCGTACAGACAACGTGGGGCGACCAGCCAAATGACATCAACACAGACGGCGCTGCATTGGGCAAAGCAGGAGACCAAACCAGAAGTTTAAACAACTCCTTTCTTCCATAAGCATTAGAGACTGGAGAGAGAGCAGAAGTACCACACGGCAACCACACAGCACAGAAGCCAGACATTAGAAACACAATCCCCAGCGTTGAGAAATGGTCATTATGGGGCCATTGGTCATAACACCTTTGCTGATGCCTTCAGCTCTCCCCTGCACTTTCATCTTTCCCCAGGCTTCAGCAGCTTTCCACCCAGAGACCCACCTAACAACCGGGTTGATAATGACTTAAAGATTAGCTGCAATGAGAGCAGGGAAGGAAATGACTGTGGGTTTCCCAGAGTGGATGGGGATTTACATTCTAATTTATTCACAAACTAGAAATGTGCAGGTGATATTTAAAGATGGGTTTGGAAAAACTGACATAAAAAAGGTCAATCCTAGAGTTAAGTGTCTAGCACACTTTGAATATCATTTCAGTAAGACCATCTAGGACTATGCTGTCTCGGTGCAGTGAGAAGCGTTGAGTCCCAGAGAAAGGAAGCTACAGCAGTTCTACTGGCAGCAGCCTTGGCAAAAATGGAAGAGCGAAAGAAAGAGGGAAAGAGGGAAAGAGGGAAAGGAAAGAAAGAAGAAAGAAAGAAAGAAAGAAAGAAAGAAAGAAAGAAAGAAAGAAAGGAAGGAAGGAAGAAAGAAAGAGGGAAGGAAGGAAAAAGAGAGGAGGGAGGGAGGGAGAGAGGGAGGGAGGGAGAGGGGAAGAAATCCTGACTGAGATTGTCTGTCTTGGATTTCAAAGGCTTTCTTTCATATCCACCCAGTGCCCAAATATGCCAAGTGAGCTACTTTCAAGCCAAGTTTATGAAATGTAATTTTCCCTTTAACAGCAGATTCTTAAAAACATAACAAAAAAAAAAAATGTTTTTTTTTTTCAGTTTTAGAAACGTTAGCACAAAGCATACATTTTTGTGGATGATACCACAGCGGGTCTGAGGACTAGTACCTATCCCAGTCTCCTGGAAAACATGTTTGTTCAACAAGGATTCAAGTGAACACCATGCATTAAGCACTGTTCTAGGCATTAGGAAAACAGCAGTGAACCGAAGGTCAAATGTGTGGTACAGTGTCTAGTAATGATAAGCCCTGTGATGAACGCCAAAGCAGGGTGAGGGAAGAAAGAGGAAGAAGAGACGACAGGGAGGTCAGGGAGAAGTCCCTGAGGAGGTGACATTTGAATGCAATGGTTTCAAAACTGAAAGGTCCTTAGAGAAAAACTAGCCATATACACACTTTTAAATTTTTAAAAATAGAACATTGAATTCTAAATAAGCTGAGTAACTTGCTCAAGGTGACACAGAGAAGAATATGGGACCCACAGTTGGAAGCCAGCCTGAAGGAAGCATTTCCAGTCTAGTATTCTCTGCTACCTCTACCACAGTCTGAGGCATCTTCTTAGTTTTGGTGTTACACAGATGAAAGAAAACACATAAATTAACCCTAATTCTATGCCTGGATTTCATTAGTACTTGAAAACATTATTTCTTACACAAATACTATAGAGCAATATAACATAGTAGTTTAAATCCCAATTCTGTCCTTTCTCGCTGTGACCCCATTACTTAATCTCTCTGTGCCACAACTTCCTTATCTGAAAACAAAATAAAACACTCAAGGTTAAAAGAGGTAATGACTTGCATATTAAGAACTCAATAAATACTAGGTATCGCTGTGCTTTTTAGAACTGCTGATATATATAATATCATCTATCATGACTACTATAGCAATTAATTATGTGTTTCATACTTGTTTAAAATCTGCCTCCCCTGCTAACTCTCTGCTGGATAAGCTCTCTGATGGCAGGACAATATTTGTCTTGTTTACCTCAGTGTTCCCAGGCCCTAGAACAGTACCTGACTCAGAATGTGCTCAATAAGCATATACTGAATAAATTAATGAGTTTAAAATGCATAATTACCATAGTCATTGGAAAGGATGTAAAGTTGATGAGACTTTTGCCAGCAAAAACTGCCAAACCCCACTTTGACTTAATGAGGCTTTAACGTAGAACTTGCTATTTGTTGTCGCAAGACAGGGCTTTAAGGAAACCATAGCCTGGCTTTACTTTATATAAGCAGCTTCGTCTATGTGGCCCCTACTTCATAGTCCCCATAACCACTTATCATAAGGAGCAAGCTTAGTTAAGCTACTGCAATGTTCTAAACTCATTCAGCTAACATGTTTTGGACACCTGCCACGCTCTGGCATCTGTCTAGCCCCAAGAGATACAATGGCACCAAGACGAATAGGTCATTCAGATGCTGTGGCAAATGCTCCCATCTAGAAAAGGACTCAAAGCTGACTCTGCTGGGAGAGAAGAGGGAAGTTTCACAGAGGAGGGGATTTTTGAGCTGGCTTTGGAAAGATAGTTTTCCACATGGAAGAAGGAAAGTGGGAGCTCTAGGCTCAGAAAACCACATGTGCAGATGGGCAAAACTGTGGAAAGATCTGGGGAATCTGTAGAGGGGAAATAGAACAATATGGCAAGAAGTGTCATGATATCAGGAAAAATTCTGCAGTGCTATGTTAGGAAAAGCAGGAAAAGGCAGATGGTGACTTTTATGCCAAGCTAAGGAGTTTACATTTTGTTCTGTAGCTCCCAGAGAAGGGTGTTAAAGGACAGGAATAGGCTTGAGTGAAATTAACCCTGATAGCACTGCAGTGGGCTAGAGAGTGTCCTTGGATGGGGCATGGTCGGAGGCATGTATCCAGTTAGGGCTGTCTCTGTCGTCTGAGTCTTTCTTCCTGTCTCTGGTCTCTCTGTCTTCCTAATGTGTGCTTGTGAGTGTGTGTGTGTACACACCCTGGGATGTATATCTCTTTGCCGCTTGCTCTCTTTGGCTCTCTGCTTTCTCTCTCTCATTCTCTCTCTTCCTCTCTCCCTCTCTCCATCTCTCACTTTGTCTCTCCCATTGTCATTATTTGATGTATTGAGGCTCAAACACAGAATATAGTATCAGTTGCTAGGAATTGCTCAAAACAAAATATCATGTAGTGAAATGGGCACCAAAGTGAAAATCAATGCACCCAAACATGGAGCCTAACCAGCAATGAAACCCTGGAAAAATCACCTAATCTCTCTAGGCCTTAGTTCCCTCATTACTAGATTTTATTTAATTCCATGAGTATTTACTGAGTGCCTGCTATGTTCTAGGTGCTAGGGATTTAGTAATAGAAAAACAGACAAAAGTCCCTGCCTTAATTGTAAAGGAAAGACTGACAACAAAATTTAAGTTAAGAAAATATGTGTGAATTGATTATAAGTACAAAAGAAAAAGATAAAGCAGAAAGGGAATTAAGGAAGATGATGGAGTGACAATTTTCATTAAGTTATCTCATCACTGAGAAAGTAACATTTGAGTGAAAGACCTAAAGGAAGCAAAAGTGTGAGCCATGTCAACTCTAGGAAAAAGATTCCAACCAAAGGGCACTGCCAGTGCAAATGTCCTGAGGCAGAAGCACACCCAGTATCATGATAAAGTAACAAGACCAGGATGGCTGGAGCAGAGGAAGGATAGAAGGCTGGAGGAGACGGACATCAAGTGAGATCAGATCACATAAGAACTGGTAGCCGCGTAAGGCTATCTTTAATGCAGGCTGCGATGAGGAGAGTCATAATCTGAGGTATATATTTAATGTATCACTCTGGCTATTGATTTGAGAATAAACTGAAGAGGAGCAAGAAGCAGAGCAACTACTAAGGTGGTAAGATTGGACCACAGTGGTCGGAGGTGGTGCAAAATGTCTGATTCTGGATCTGTTTTGAAGGTAGAGCTGACAGGATTTGTCCAGGAATTGGAGAACAGTCAAGGGTGACCCCAAGGTTTTAGGTCTGTGAAACTAGGAAGACGCAGACACATCTCTTCAGGCAATTGATTCTAAAGTATCTGAAACCCTATGATTTGGAGAAGCTTCTTCTCTTTATTCTGTTCCACTCAATTAGAAACTAGTTCTTAAAAAATTGAAAATATATGGTATCTCTTTTAAATTATTTTCTCTCTTCAGCAAGCTTTACAATAAAAAAAAATCTTTCTTTAAAAATAATGAAAGAAAAATGTCCATTGTTTAAAACCCCAGTCTCTTCCAGTTACTTTCTTGGGAACACTAAATGATGCTGGGTCCCTACATTTCTTGTAGAAAGGCAAGTACTGAATTGCTGTTGGGCCCAGAACGCTCTCATCATCAGAGGAAAGTAAAAGAACCAAGACGGGCCTGAGGCTAGAAACAGGGGGAAATTGCATGCAGGGGACACTTACTAACTCCGGTGGCCCCCGTCAAGTTGTACCACTGTTTGTGCCTCTGTTTGCCCTTGTGCCGCTGTTTGCCCAGCCCTGTGATGTTGGTTTGTGGCAAACGGAAAACGGAGACAGACCTCCGTGCAAACCCACGCTCTGTCTGCGGAGCCTTAGCCCATGTTTGTTACTTAATCATCCTGAGCCTCAGTCCCCGCAGTCATTAAATATCTACCATTCAGAGTTTGAGCAGAAAACAATATATCTGAAGTACATAACTGTATCCTCAAGTCACATGCTAAACAAATGAGTGTTAACCCCTTGAGATCCAAGGAGCTGATCTAACATCCTGTGGGTGGGCTTAGGAGATTCATTTGCTGTGAATAGGTGGGTGAATGTGGGTGGTGATGGGTGGGAAAGGGAACCCACACTATACAAAAGCCATAAACGGAGGGCTGCACCCCATATATATGGGCTTGTTTAGGGAGAAGAGTTTGAAATGTGTGCACCATTTCAGTGTAGTTGTGTCAGTGTAGATGCTAGCATTTTCTGGAAAAAGTGATTAGATGATGTCTGGTAAGAAATGATGTGATAGACTCAACAAGCTTCAACTTATTCAATTATCTAGTCTGCTCTAACTGTTCATTTAAAAGGTGATTCATCTCGCCCATCATGTGCAACATTCCCAATTTGAAGAGACAGTCTCTTGCTTTCAGGAGAAGGAAGTTTTTTTTGGTTTTTTGGGTTTTTTTTACTTTCCATGCAATTGAACTTTAAAAAGCCATAATTTGTGTTGGTATTTGGAATTGAAACTTCACAAACCCACTTCATTTAAGTTCACATCCCACTTCATTTTTGCAGAAGGTCCTTTATAAAATCTTGGTCCTGGTGTCTTGACACCACGGGTGAAAACACGCATACTGTGTAAGTCTACACTATTTAGAGTGACAGGATTAACCACAGGCAGACCGGCATTCAAATCCCCATTCTACCACTTAGTCTTGGTGCCAGTTATTGAATTTCATTAAGATTTCACTTTCTCAATGGTAAACTCTTGGTGGGGGGATCACGGTTGCTATTATGCAGGGTTTTTGTGAATATTAGATAAGAAAAATCATCTAAAGCACTTAGCACAGTGCCCAGCGCATAGTACGTGAAGTTATTACTGTTATCTATGTTTCAAGGTTCTGTTACTATAAAAGAATGGTAGGCTGGGTTTGTGGTCACTATTTTATTTCATTAGTTAAATTTTTATAACTGTCTCTTCTCAAAAGATACTTTAGACAACAGCAAGAAATAGTAGGAAGGTTAGTAGAATTAGAAGTATAGGCACAAGCAGACAGGCTCAATATAGGGTCAGAGGTAGATTCACCATTACATTTACGAAGTGCAGGGCCCTTCTGCCCCTTAGAGGGGCCCAGGCAATGTGTTCACATGACCATGAGTTTTTGTAAAATATGCCCACAATTATCTAAAACTGCTGTTTCTTTGGACTCCTGTGGTTCCTCAATTATGTTTCTCCTAAATTCGAATAGCAGTGGAATAGCCATGGACATTTGGGGGAAGTTGCAATGGGGAGACATTTAGTTTGGGTTTAGTACAGCATATAGATGTGATCCACAGTCAACTCTTGTATATACTTAAAATATTGCTAGCCACCCTCGTGTAGAAATGGCTTCTAGAAAGGTTCCTACTTCCCATGTTTCTCACACCCACTCATTCTGCCTGTGACCCAAACATGCAGGACCAGAGTCTGTATTGCGATAGGAATATGTCCCTGGCAGCTGACACTAGGAATATGTATGTGGGGAAGGAGAAACAGGTCTTGAAACATACAGATGCTATGATAGAGGCCAGGCAGTTAGCAAAAATATTGTTTTTTTCCAGGTTTTGTGATGTTTGTACTATTTGTCACTGTTTTAAAATCTGAAATTTGTTGCAATTTCTTTTCTTATCTAAACAAATGTTTACTTTCTTACCTAAATTTTGTGGGCTTTTTCCTCAAAGAAAGCCCCCAAGATTATACTAGCTTAGGTCTCCTATACTTGGGATCCACCGTTAATTAAACATCAAATTCAGCTCTGAGTTTCCTAGTAACCAGAATATTACATACTTAAAATTATGGCAAGAGAGGAGATAAATCATCATGATAGTTGTCAGAAAAGAAATCAGTATTCCTCCAAAAAAGCTATGGAATGGAAAAATCACTGGTCTGGATTCTCCCAGTAGCAATGTGACTCCAGAAAAATAATATATATCAAGGACAGCAAGGTTTTTCATGAAATAAAATTCTAGAAGAAATTTTCTCTATAGAGTTTTATGTAATGCATATTAAGTGATGTAGTGCAGCTTTCAGCACTATCTTATGGAAAAGTCCTTCGCTAAGCTTGCCATTGGTTTGACTAGCCCCGCTCACTTCTTCCAGCCTTGCCCCTCACCACTCTCAGCCCTGGAGTTCTTTCCCAGCCATTCTAGATATTTCTAAGTTGCTGAGATTCAGCTTTCTCATTCTTCCTCCAGACTTCACCAGTGCTGTTCTCTGCCTTGCATCCTTTTCTATGCTCTTCTGGCTACCTTCAACTCAGATATCAGGTAACAGCTTTTATCTCACTTCCTCTGGGATGCTTTCCATAAAATCACTCTTACATGCTCTGAACTTCTCCAATTTTATTCCTTATTGTAATGCTGTGTAATAACAGTACTCCACCTGATATTGCAATGTCTAGATCCACTGTTGGATAAATAGCTCTGTGAAGGCACAGACTATCTATGGTGTTCACCATTCTAACACCACTCACTTGGACTGTGCCCAACATAAATGGTCCCTTAATAAAGGCAGATTTCCTATGCCTATCTCATTTGTGAGCTTTAGTGTTACTTAATGAAGGTGATTTTTTTAAAGGAGCTAAACTAATCTAAAAGTACAGCCTACTGATAGTATGACTGATCCAGGGACAGATCTTGGAGTTCCCAGGAGGCTTGATAGCTCTTTTTCCAAAACCACTTTCCTCAATCAGGTATTTCATCAGAACTGAACTGCAAATATTTTAGGGTTCTCTTAGACTGAAAGTCCAGCCCACTAATATTCTACTCTACTGGGGGAGGATAATATCATATGCTTGGGAAAACAAATAGACAGGTTTTTGTTAAAGAAACTAAAACACTGTGAAGTCTAATGGCATTCCCAATGTCCCAGGGTTGGTGAGTCATCAATCAAGAACTAGAAGCTAGAGAGTGTGACTTCCTGTGACTTTTCTCCACAGTTAACATTGAGACACCAAAATAGGAATATTGGCAACCACTGTTTTGAAAGGAAAAGCTAGAAAACTCCATCTTCCCACTATTGCTTCAATTCAGGCCAAGGCAGCACGGAGTGGAGGACAGAACAGGGGCTCTGGAGCCAGACTATCCAGCTTTAGATACCTACTGGCTGCGGAACCGTGAACAAACTATTTAATCTTTCTGCATGTTGGTTTCCTTGTAGTAAAATATGTGTAATAATAGAAGCTATCTCATAGGGTTATGGTGAGGAAAATAATGAGTTAATCCATAAAAGGTGCTTAAAACAGCTCTCAACATACACAGGAAATGGTCAACAAATAAATTATTTCTACACTGAGACGAAATCACAACCAGCTTATAGGAGGTGTAAGAAGTAGAAAAACATTTAACCCATATGAAGGACTTAGGCAGGAGTCAGGTGCTGTTCTTAAGCACAGTGTAGACGTTACTCAGTATTCTGAACCCCAAGGCCTGTGTTCTTAGCCACTGGGTTACATTTTCTTCTCCGGGTGAAGAGGGAAGATGGAGAACAAGATAGTCTACCCTCGATTCCGAATCATTTTAAAACTGATCTTGAGTACCTACAAGAGAGTTATGACTCAGAGCTCCAAGAAGTAAACACTACCTCTGAGGGTGGTCCAAATAAATAACCATCCACCAGCAGGAACTCACGGACATCCCAGAATAACTTTGTCTTTGCAGGCCAAAAGCCGGACTTAAACTGGATAAATCTGATCAACTTTATGATCCCGTTTCTTTTTTTCTGTATTCTATTTATGTACATTTCATTGCTCCAGGGGCAGTGGATGGTGGGTGGGGAGGGGGGACTGTATTTGTTTTCCATTTTTGCTTTGTTTTGTTTTTTAATGAATAAGCATAATGAGAATAATGAATGAAACATTCCTCAAAAAGTCTTCAGGAAATATATCAGTGGTCAGTATTAAAGCAGCTATTAAGCAATATCTAATCATAATCATGGATAACATCTATCTATCTATTTATTTATAAGATTTATTTGAGCTCTATGCTGTGAACTTTAAAGATTTTTTATTTATTTATTTACTTGACAAAGGGAGACACAGCGAGAGAGGGAACACCAGCAGGGGGAGTGGGAGAGGGAGAATCAGGCTTCCCGCGGAGCAGGGAGACTGATGCGGGGCTCAATCCCAGGACCCTGGGATCATGACCTGAGCCGAAGGCAGATGCTTTACCCACTGAGCCACCCAGGCGCCCCTATGCTATGAACTTTAAATGAATTATCTCACTGAATTCTTAACAAACCAATGAAGGAAATACTATTATTATCCTCCACTTTACAAATGAAGAAACTGAAGCTTAAAAAGATTAATTCAATCGACCAAGATTTTAAAACAAGAAAGTCATGGAAGTTGGAAGTTCGAACCCAACGCTGAGTTCTGACTCGGAAAACTTGCTACCCTGGTGTCTTGTGCAGAACGAGTGGGCACTTAAGCTGGGGCTTCACATGAAGAGGCCAGTCAGGAAATGTTTGTAGAATAAAACACTATCAACCATTTAATCTGTGAGAGTTCAACAGCAACTCTTCTTCTCCTACGACAGAAGAGCGTCTCACTTCTGTCTCATGTTTAGAGCCTGTGGATATGCTACATGAACGGTTCCAGAGAGAAGTGAAGGTTATGGGTACTTAGAAACTATGTGGCCACCAGTAACGAATTCCAAAGGCACTATTCATCTCAAGTGTTTCATTCACTAATCCTGCAGTGTGAGAGTGTTCTATTAATAGTAATCCATAGAACTTCAGCTCCACAGTTGTGCTTAGAGGAGGATCTTTTTGTTCTGAGAACTATGACTGCCTTTATTCCTTGACTCCTTAGTAAATCATTACAAGGTATAATATTAATGATAGTAGAATTAAAATAAAATAAATTAAAATAAATCATTACAAGGTGTAATGTGGAACCATGTACTGATCTGTCATTGATTATCACCCCATGCCTACTAGGTGCTAGGCCCTTGGCATGCATTATTCAATCTACTTCTTAGAAGAAACATATAATCCCCATTTTACTAAATGGAGAAACAAACAACTGGATATTTGTGGAAAGTTTAAACTCAGGCCTGCCAACTCCAAAGCCTGGCCTCTTTCCACCATATCTACAGTAAGAAACCGAAAGACTTTTCTGTTCCTATTGGCTTCACATCTAGGACAATGAGAGAATCTTAATAATTGGAGACAACAACAACACAAAAAAGTGGGGCAGTCAGAGACCTTTGGAGGATATGGGCTCTCCTTCAGGGAAAAAAAAAAATGCATTTACACCCAAACACATAAATTCTTATATACAATTTCATACATTTACAAATCCCAGTTAAGAGGTTAAGAAGACTGGTTTTATGGACAAGAGGGGGAACACAGAGAAAAAAAAGAGGAGAAACACTAAATTTTTTTTAAAAGCCAAATCATTAACATGTTCACTAGTAGTTGTAATTGTTTGGAGGGAAAAATCATTTATAAAATCAGCAGAGATGATTGGAGTCAAAGGAAAGGTCACAAAGGACTGGTTTCAAAATATTTTATCAAGTTAAGCACTTCTTCAGTGTTTTGAAAGAAAAAAGAGACTTGATTGTTTCCTCAATCCTACCCACCACTACTAAGAATTCCCATTCAATAGCTCAGCTGGATATTTAAAACATGAATTATTTCACAACCACTAACCAGCCTTGTGGCAGAGGGAACAAGGGTAAATAAAGAAAGCAGCCAAAAGTAGGGGCACCTGCCTGGCTCCGTCAGTAGAGCATGTAACTCCTGATCTCAGGGTCATGAGTTCAAGCCTCACATTGGGCCTAGAGCTTACTTTAAAAAAAAAAAAAAAAAAGTGAAGTTTAGTGTCACCTCGAAATAACCTAAATGGCTCAGGCCAACATCAAAACTCGTCTCTCTGTGAAGGGCGCAGGCAAAGGCCAGCATCATCCAGCTTCAGGATCCCCATTTCACCTACATGAATACACTGTCCCCTCCATGTCCTACCACTTGCAAATTCATCTCAACATACACACAGTACAAACAGCATTAGAGCTGCTACTCACCGTCTACAAAATCAAAGACACATGGGCACTTGCAGCAGATAGACTTGTACATCTTGGAGACAGACTTAAAAGATCTTTAGAACTTCATTGAAAATCAAATATTCTGGTGCAATTTTATTCTTTGTGGTACTACATTCAGGGAGATGGTGGGGGGGGTGCTCAGAAGTTATTTGGCCCAAGAGGGAGGACATAGCACCCCAGGTGCCTTGGAAGAAGAGCCGCGCTCTGTAGAACCACTGCATGAACTGATGCGCACTATCATACCGAGTAGGAACCAGTTTGGGGCATCAAATTCAAACAGTCTTAATTTTTAAATGCCAACAAGAAAATAAGCAAAGATCACCACGACAATTTTTTTTCTCTTGTGGAGCCAGAAGAGAACAGCAGAACCCAAGGACAGCAAAGAGAGCAAAGTTGCTCTCATGAATGAAAAGTAAAAATTTCCCGTTGATTTAGAAGGGAAATCTTTATTATATAAAGTCAGATTTCAAAAAACACCCATCACATAACCCCTTCAGTAAATTCCTCAACTCATCGCCTCATGAAGTTGTATCATCACAAATAGCTGAGAGTTCATTTATCATTTTGCCTATCTGTTCCAAACGCTGAATCCCAAGTGAATCAACTATATTTGACTTCAAAAAGAACACTATGTCCTGGTAGCGTTATGTAATACAAACCAAATGAAGTCACTGAGTTGTCCATGGAGATAACATTACAGCTCATTTTAATTATGTATTAAATAAATATTAATAATATATTAAATTGTAGTATATGTTGGCCTGCATTTCGATGATAATCCATGATTTATCACAATAGGATATAGTTAATATTCACTTTTGTTCCCTAAATATCTTTGCAAAAACAAAGTTTCTATACTTGAAAAACCCCCAAATTCATCAAAGGAAGCATCTTCTAAATCTTACAGCTGTAAGCTCATTTTCCTGGACTGTTATTATACATAATAAGAGACTTGATTTGACAGCTCCTATAATAACACATTATAAATTTACATTGGATGTGTTTTTTTACCTTAAACTCTTGTGATGGCAAAACCATTTTTCTCAAAGCTGATTGGTTGTGCAGGTCTACAACAGAGCTTAAATGTGACCTTGCTATCCCAAGCTTTCTTACAGGAGGAATTTTTTTATTTTAAGCCTTTTTGTTACACACCATGACATCTTCGTGAAGAATTTTTGTTTTATTATTAAGAAATAAACGTGTCTTGCTCCTTGAGATCTCCTTGGCTTCAGCAACTTGTAGTTATTTCCACTGTAGACCAGTAAGAATATATTACAGACAGGCTAACAAAGTTCAAGTAAAAGTTATTTGTTATATATTGGACCTACTAACTGGCATTGGGTGAGTATTAGAGATTATCAGCGTAAATAATATAGTGTCAAAAAAATGAACTTAATTCACAGATATTGGTTGACTTCCTTATTGCATTCTTTGATGTTGGTTATATAGTCATTGTTTGCATACTGATCTTCTGATAAAACTTTAAACTAGGTTTATTTGGTGGATTGTTTTTCTTCTAACTTTTCCAACCTACTTAGATCTCATTTAATACTATGCTTTTGTACATCTCCCTATAGAGCAGTCAAGTTTTATCAACACTGCATTAGAAATATCTCAAAATACCGTTCCTGGGTCATTTGCTCTCTGATTTAGCTTTTACCCTTCTCTTAAAGCAACAGAAGACTCAGCTTGATTTTGAAATCCCTCTAATAAGGCTATGATTGGAGAAAATAATTAACATAACATGCACTGCCTTAGAGCTGAAGTTTTGCTATTCATTTCATTTATTTGTTTCATTTTTATATTTGAGTTCCTTCTCATGCCAAATCTGTATTTTTAAAATTTTGGTGAAAAAATGCTGCTTCAGTATAGGCATGGAGCCCCTCTTCCTAAGCTAGATAATTTGGTGAGTATTTTCATTCACTTTTTATAATACATACAGGTCACATATCAACTAAATATAGTCAGAAGTACATTTGAGAGGGTAAAACACTGTTAAATATGTCAGAAGAAACAAAGATGGGATGAAGAAGTAAGTATTTACAGTCTTTTACTCTATAGCAACCATTATGCATGTTATTTTCAGTTAAAAAAAAAAAAAAAGCTCATCATAGACTTTCATCCAACCATGAACCTCTAGAGATGGAAGGAAACTATCAGTCATCCAATATAATATATTAATTTTACAAAAGAGAAAATGAGTGGCATTTTGTATTGGCAAAACAAAAGGCTACATCTTCTTACTTAAGTGTGTGACATTATCAAGAATCTCAATGAAAGCTGCTACAGAGATTAAATGGATGATTAGGTAAGAGAGAAATTAAACGTCCAATAGTTCCCCAAAATCTTGGGCCCTAATCTTAGGAGGTAGATTTAGAAAGGAAAGCATTCACCAATATTCTCTTTATTAGCTTCCTTGTGTTCTTGTGAGCCTATACTGAAGACATTAGCTTCAGTTGTTATTTTCAATTTTCTACAATGCCATGACTCTGAAAATCTTTAATTAATAGGAAAGACATTTACATATTACTGCTTCCTTTGTTTAATTAAACTCTCCGACTCCTCTGATATATAAAAGGTAATTGACTACACCTATAATTTAGGAAAATGCTGAAGTTTCCTTTAATTATACTGCTCCTACGGGAAGCAAACAGAGGGTGAGCATTGGCTCAAAATACTTCTAGATGCATTTCATGCCCAGAAAAAGGAAAGAGGAACAAAAAAGACTGAGCAACCACTGGTGTCTACATGCTGGTTACTCTGCTAGGAATTGTGCTGGATCTGATGTACCACGAAAATAATTCATTCTGATTAAAACTTTCACTTTCCTCTATCGTATATGCAAATAGAAGAGAGTTTTATTAAGGAATTACGCAAGTAAGTGCTTCAGGAAAAAAAAAACCTTGTTCAAAGATGTAACTACAAGTCTTAATTACACAAGGCTTACATAATTAACTAGAGTGGGATAAATGAAATCCATGAAAACATTCTCAAACTTCACATGTAAATCTACAGTCTTCAATCTTTTCATCTATATGTTTAATCAAAGTCTCTAACAAAAAGAAATACACCTTTGCCTATATTTTTCTATTTCTCTGACCAGCCCTTGAGCAGAAGTGATATTTTAAAGATAAAATAATAATAAAAGCAATAATAATAATAAAAACAATAGAGGAAAGAATAAAAGGGTAGAATTCTGGAATATTCCAGCCTCTATATAATGGAATGTTGTCTATGGCACCTTAGAAAGTAGCTCAAAGTGTTGATTTTGGATTGCACCCTCACTGAAACTGGGATTATTCTGAATGGTGATTATAATCAGACATTACTATGCTGTTCTAAACCAGCCTAGCAACTAGCACCTCAAAATCATCAATATTCATATTGTTCAGGTAAACTCCTAGTTTCTAATGTCATATTCCAGTGCTATGAACCATCTCCCATCTTCTCAAGTATCAATCTTCTCTCTCCCTCCCTCACTTTTATCTTTCATATTTAATCTGACCTTTTCACAGTTTAGAACAGTACGAGGTAATGACTAGTAGTTTCTTAACTTAAAGGGAAAATGGCGGCCAAGGCCCCCATCATGGTCTATTTCTGTGCTCTCCAGCAGAATTATTTCACAGTCCAAAAAGAAAATCTCATTTTGTATTCCAGGTACCAAGTGGAAAAATGAAGATTCTCCTGGTCTTTCTAGGTCTGCTTGGTAATTCTGTTGCTATGCCAGTGAGTATCAAAAATTTTTTAGGACTTTTCTTTGTGTTCTATTGTTGCATAGTGTAGAGATAATTATTGGGTTTATTTCAACTGATGTTCTGAATTTGTCACTATTGTTCTCTTACTTCCAGATGCAAATGCCCCGAATGCCTGGATTTAGCAGTAAAAGTGAGGAGGTATGTATATTAAGTCTCTGGGGAGAAGTTTTCCAAAGCCCTGTCCTGAGAGTCCATTAAAAAAAAGAAAACTTTCTGATATATAAAATTTCTTATGAAAGAGACAGAGAGAGGGAAATTTGAAAGACTTAAACTCTCAAATCAAGGCAAAGTAGTAATTTCCCCAGCATCATACCACCTACATACTTCAATGTTCCTTTCCAAGGTAAATGTGAATTTGGGTTCAAGTACAGTTAATGTTAGCTTCTTTGCTAAGTTTTCAAGCTAGCAAAGGTAGACATTTGTATCAAGGGTTTTTAGAAGGTAGACACATAAGCATATAGTATCTTCTACATGACTCATAGCCAAGATCATTAGCCAAATCCAATATACATCAGAAAGGAGAATCATCTTTTCATAGAATTATCACATTCTCAAATCCCAAACTTCAAAAATTGAGTAGAACATTCAAAAACTTCAAAGTAGACAAGATTTTTACTCTGTTATTCTATATTGATTCCTCTCAAAATAAAATTCTGACTTAAAAATTAAAGTGACTTAGGGTTTTAATTGCACACTTATTTTAAATTCATGCATAACTAGTAAAAGACATTATGACTGTTGTATGTTAAAATCAGAAATTCAACTTATTTCCGGTGATTTGTAGACTGATTAGATAAAAAGTTTTCACTTTGTACCTTTGGATTCCTTTGGTCACAGATCATGCGGTATGGTCAATTCAACTTTATGAACTCCCCACATGTAAGTTCTGCTTTTTACTATTTCTGACAATTTCTTGTTTATATACAGATAGTTACATTATAAGGCTTGTCATAGCTACTAAAGATACCAATAGCTATCCATGTGTTTTAATTACAGTGTAATCATTATAAGAGTTTCAAGGGGGGGAAATCATTTCACCTGTCTCCTTACCCCAAATTTTCTTCTTGTTCTTTACTGTTGTTCTCTTATGTAAATAAAAATCATTTATTAATTACCAACATTCTTTATATCCAAGAGAAATCGGTTCTGGGAAAAGACCACACAACATATAATCACAAATAATGAGGACAAAAAAATAGCATAGTAAATACTCCAGTTGTATGTGTGTGTGGGGGGGTAAATTTTATTTGGATTATCTTGAAAGATAACACTAAAATTATGAAATAAGTTTTTATCTTATTTAAATAAATTTAGGTTATAACTAGCACTAGTGCCAACTCTTAGAAGCAACTAATAATGAATCACGTATCAGTTGGATCTTTTGGCATCATTTTTCTGACAAAATTATATGACAGTACAGCAATACAATATGTCACTTTTACTTTTGTGATGATCATGAGAACCATTGGAGGAAAGATCAAGGACTTCATCAATTTTCTCTTAATCCTTTATTCAAGCCATTCTCTTTGAAAGCTTCTCACCCACTATCATCATCCTTGCCAATTTTCTCTTCAACTATTGATTGGCCCAACTCTTTCAAACTCTCATTCTCGGTTTTAGGGACTTTGCCTGTGATTTGAAATTTTCACCAAGTTAATGATCATGAAATTCTGCATCAATGCAAGATTCACAATTTCACCTTCCATTGATCCACATGGCGTTTGCTCTGTATTTGTGTTCATCACCCAAGAGACAGCAAGAGACTGATTAATGAAGACTGGGGATAGAGACTGGTGTTAAACCGGAGCAGGAATGTTTGAATGGGAACTGACAGTGTAGGAGGTCAATTCATAAATTAACTTTTTCAGATTATAACTACTTTTGCTTCCCTGCCAACCTTGAAATTGTGGAGATTTTAATAATGAAGATGGAATTAATGAAAATTCACCAGCAACCAAAAACCATAGGCACCATATAAGGATGTTCACACAGAGAATTTTTATTCTCTCTCTCTCTCTCTTTCATTGTTTTTCCTGTTTGTCACTCTCACTTCCTTTACCTTCTTTTTTGCTTTCTCTCCTTTTCCAGCCTGTAACAAGCCACAGGAGTTTTGAATTTGACGTCATCTCCTCTGTAACCTGACTCATTCACTTCTTACGTGAGTCAGTGCTTCAGAGTTAGAAAACTATTAGCCAAATTCTTAAAATGAAATTTCTTACCTAATCCTGTCTTTTGCTTTGCTTGGTTGGTTGATTTTCTAAGAGACTGAAATTCATTTCTGTAAGACAACATTTAAAGAAATGCTAAAGATCTTGAGGCTTCCATGGTTGAGTTAAATTTCATAGAATTTTTAAGATCCTTGGCTGAGTTTTAGAGACTAACATTAATGGATGAGGAAAGCTGGAATCTCGGCCCTCCTACAATTTGACTGTTATTTGCTACCCTTGCAGATGGCACAACTGGGCCCCTTGTATGGGAATGGTATGCCTCAGCTCTTCCCACAGTACCAGATGCCCATGTGGCCTCAACCACCACCCAACACAGGCCACCCACAGAAACCCTCATCCCCTTCAGCACCCAAACGCCAAAAGAGCAAGACTGATCAAGCCCCAGAGACTCAGAAACCCAACCAGCCTCAACCAAAAAAGCCACCACCAAAGCGGCCTTTAAAGCAGCCACCACCTACCCCAGCATGGCCAGAAGAGGAAACCCAGCCACCTCGGGTGAGGTTTGCCCAGCAAAATTCCAAACCAGAGTCCATAAATGGCCTTAGAGGGACTGGGAGAGCCATACCCTCCCCACATACACACTTTCTCCAGTGTTTCTCAATACAGGTACTGCTATGTATGAAATTGAATCTTTAGTTTTTACATTCTTCTCAGATGATGTTGCACCACATATTGAAAATTGCCTTGCAAGTTACCTCCAGCCTTTGTTTGATTAAAAATTACCAAAATAGGGGCACCTGGCTGGCTTAGTCAGTAGAGCATGTGACTCTTGATCTCACAGTCATGAGCTCGAGCCCCACATTTGGTGTACAGATTATTTTTTAAAAACTCTTTTTTAATTAAAAATAATTACCAAAATACTGTTGCCATAGAGAGGTTCCTTTTAAAATGCAGAGACATCATGGTATTATAACATGAGCATTAACAGAAGAGTCAGGGAACAGAGATTCAAGTTCTATCCCCAGCCCTTATTTATTGAATGATTTGAGCAGTCCCTTTAAACTTTCTGGGCTGCAGGTTCCCCACGAGTAAAGATATGATCTCTAAGTCCCTTCCAAATCTATGCTTCGATGATCCAAAATACTTGAAAGGTAACACTGCTTCCAGTACTTCTGTGTGGCATAAATAGTCCTGACTTAAAATGAGAAGATGTGCAAATGGTTTCTCAAGATATTATCCAGTGTGGAGCTTCTAAAAAATGCTGTCTCTTCATCAACAAACAGACACTATTTATTATCAGACGCCATTACAGATATAGAGAATACAAAATTGAATAAAAAGACACTCCTGGATCATTTATCAACTAAGAGATTGTGGGCAAATGACTCAACTTCTCTGAACTTCAGAATCTTCAGTGAAAAGGAAATAATGTCTTTGGCACATGTCTTCTGTTTTTTTGTTTTTTTGTTTTTTTAAGATTTTATTTATTTATTTGACAGAGAGACATAGCAAGAGAGGGAACACAAGCAGGGGGAGTGGGAGATAGAGAAGCAGGCTTCCCGCAGAGTAGGGAGCCCGATGCGGGGCTCGATCCCAGGACCCTGGGATCATGACCTGAGCCGAAGGCAGACGCTTAAGGACTGAGCCACCCAGGCGCCCCTGTCTTCTGTTTTTAAATGATGATTCAATCAGTTTACCTCAATAAAATGCACAGCACAATACCTAGAACATAAGTGTTCAATGATACTAATTGTTGTTGTTATTATTATTATCATCTCAGCCCTAAAAAAAAGGAAATCACAGTTTAATGCGAAAGGAGATGCAGACTCCCAGGTATCAAACAATTGTATTTAATAGGTTTGTTTCGTTTTCCTTTTATCCTTCTCACTTCCGCATCATTGTGATTCTTTCTTTCTCTTTAGGCATTCCCACCATTCGGCAATGGGCTATTCCCACCATTTGGCAATGGGCTCTATCAACAGCCACCCTGGCAAGTCCCACATGTGAGTTTTTTTCTTTATACTAGAAGTGAAAAATAATATTAACATGTTATATCTCAAACTAGTATGAGTTCATACTCTCTAAATGGAATGCCATATGCCAATCAGTGGAGAGTATGAAAAAAAAATCATCACATCAGTAATCATGTAGGGGAAAAAATGGTTTCATGAATTTTTTACTTGGACAAATTTGTGACATGAACAGTTGAAATCGCCAAACCACCACTAATAACTTAGTTAATGAATTGATTTTAAAGGACTGTGCTATTTCACTACTATTCCCCACTTTCCTAAGAGGTTAGAAAATACAAAAATTATCTTCATTTAATGTAATGGGGAAATTGAGACAAAATGGAGTTTGAAAATCATAAGATAAGCTATGATTAGACTAAGATCTTTCCATGATATCTTATTATTTCTAGCCACAGATGTTTCATTATAAAGAATCTTGCAAAATAATATGTATGAGAATCTTTTAAAGTTTAAAATCATTAAAATAAAACAATATTGAAATTGCATCACAGGCATTAAAAATATAAATCACAAAATAAACTATTTGAACTAAAGAAAAGTTTAAAAGCCAATTGCTGTTAAACTAACAGAAGCATCAAATATTTGATGACTTTTTATTCAGCTATGGCATTGGTTTTTCTTGTCTATAACTCTATAACCAAGAATCCTTCTTATCAATAAGGAACAATTCACTCAAGGAGTAAGAGTTCCTTACTTTTTTTTTTTCTTTAAAAGAGTGACTTCCTTTCACTGGCCATTCTGAACTCAGGAAACTAAGGCTGTACCAGGTGAAGATTCAAAAAGCAGATAAGCATGATTCTCATGTTCAACTATGATCTCATCCACATAGAACTTCCTTAAGGTCTGTGGGAGTTGGACCAATCTTCTAAACCCTCCCCTGAGCAAACACTCAGCCTCCAAGTTTGATTAGGAAAATAAACCTTGCTCAAATAAAAAAGTTATAGTAATAATCCAGGAGAAATTGTCAGTTTGTCATCCTAAATGTGACATAGACTCTCTAAAAATAGCATCATTGTTTAATTTCCATTATTACATGTTCTAATATGGATGTTTAGATCATAACAGCACTCAAATCTCTCTCTCTCTCTCTCTCTCTCTCTCTCTGTGTGTGTGCGTGTGTGTGTGTGTGTGTGTGTGTGTGTGTGTGTTGGGGGGTGATGGGGTGACTGCTAGGAGATGCAGCCATACATGGTATTCTGAGTAGGATAATCTAGAATCCAGTTGAAGCCTTTGTATTTACCAGTATTCACTGATGGATTATAATTATAAAAATTATAATTAATAGATTGTGAGAGCTAATGACTCAGAAGCTAAAAACGAACAATACTAATACCCAATCACTGACTTGAACTATTTTAAGACGCCATGAGTCATGCAAACAAATGGCAGCCTAGAACCTGGTTTTCCCTTGAGTTCACTATGCTTTTCACATTTCAGAGGGTACCACCAGGTTATGGACGTCCACCAGTCAGCAATGAAGAAGGTGGGGTGAGTACAAGTAAAGCTACATTCCCCATTAGGAATAACAATCCATTAGCCTCTGCTTTTTGATTCCTATATAATAAAAAGGTTAAAATTCAACACATGAATTTGTAGCTCAAGTGCCCATGATATAAGAAAAGGAGCCAGTAACAAAAATAAATGTGATATATCATTTCTCCTCTACATGTACTGAACTCTCTCCCTCCCTCTCTTCCTTTCTCCCCCACTCCCTCACTCTCTCTCTCTCTCTCTCTCCCCCTCCCTCTTTCTCTCTTTTATTCTCTGTCTCTCTCTAAGAAGACTAACATAATAACCTTTGCTCCAGAGTCTTTGGACTCTGGACAGTGGTGGAGTAACTAAAAAGCAGAGAAGGAAGGAAATGCAACCTAGAAAGTTATCCCCAGAAGGGAATTAAGTAATTATCTAACTCCTTCATTGTACAAATAAATTGAAGCCCAAAGAAGATAAATTACTATTCAATTTCAGCCACTGAGTTAGTGGATAAACTGGACCTAGAGCTCTTCTGACACCCTGTCCAATGGCTTCTTTACCACACCACACTAGAAGAGCCAAATGCATGTCACAGAGTGATACACTGTGAAAATATTCTAGCCCCCTGTGTCATCAGAAAAGTCATTATAGTGATTCTGGCATGGGACTCCACCCCTGGAGCTTACTTCCTTTTTTCCCCTAAATATATATGTCCTCAGTGAAATAGCTCTGGGGGATGAGGGGATGAGAAAGGGAGCAAGGAGGGAGTTAAAATAATGACATTGGAAATTACTATGTAATGGCATAAGGTGCTTTTAAAAAGGGGTGCCCGGCTGGCTCAGTCAGAGGAGCAGGCAACTCTTGATCTCCAGGTCGTGAGTTTGAGCCCCATGTTGGATGTAGAGATTACTTAAACAAACAAACTTTTAAAAACTTTTTAAAAAGTTAAAAAGTTTAAAAAATAAAATAAAAATATCCTTTTGAGATTGAAATTACCAGATAAAAATGATTCAGATAATTGTATGCATCCCAGAAACAGGAACTTTGAATTTTCAAAACAATAGTATGAGAAAATAAAGCAGAATGGCCCAGGTAGCATAGGCATGAAAAAGTCTGTTTTTCCTCCTCCTGGGATGTCACTTAGCAGAATGTCCTCAAGGTTCATCCATGTTGTCATATATCAAAGTTTCCTTCTTTCTTAAGGCTGAATAGTATTCCGTAGTGTGTCTTTACCACATTTGCCTTTTCCATTCATCTGTTGATAGACATTTAGGTTCTACTGTGAATAGTGCTGCAAGTAGTAGTTGTGATTTGCAACTGCATAAAGTACAAGGGAGAGGAAATGAGGCTGGATGGAATAGTTGCGGGCCAGATGGTTATAAAAGAATTATTAGCATGCTGGTGGTGGTGGTGGCGGTGGCGGTGGCGGTGTTATATAATGTATAACATTTGTTAGGTACTTACTAAGTACCAGGCACTGAGCTTTACAGATGTTATCGCTTTTGACCCTCATGACAACTTATGAGTTAGATATTATTTTATCATCTTGAGTTTACAAATAACTGATGCTATCATAAATTGAGGTTAGCCCAAAGTCATACTATTAATACTGATGGAACAGGGATTTTTAACCCATATCTGTGTAGAGCTCCACTCTTTAGACCTGCTTTTTATGTTATGCTATGGGGTTTAGAGTTTATCCTGTACGGTAGGGCAACTTTAAATAATATTTAAAGAGGAAAGTGAAGTGACAGAAGTTCTGCCAACCCCCACCCCCAAACTCTATTGTTCTGATGGCAGTGGAGAAACAAGATTAGAGGAAAGTAAAATCACACCCAGAGTAACCAGAAAGAAAACTATTGCAATAGTTCAAGGGTACCACGGATAGAGGAGGAGGGACAGGATGGAAGTTTAGATTTTATAGGACTTGGTTATTAATTGTCTAGGGGAAATAGAGGAGAGTAGAAACCTGGAAAACTGGGTAGATAGTGGTGCATGTTGTTTAGATATAGAATATTGGAGAAGGAAGTTTGGGGGTGATAGGCCCAATTAACATTCAGTTGGAGGTACCTATGAGATCTTTAGTGATGAAGTCTTGCTGCCTCAGCCTCAGGAGAGAGTGTCATGGGCCAGATTTATGGCTTCAGGAGTCACTGGTTTATATCTATATTGAAAACATTGGCCTGCAATAGATTGCTCAAGGCAGGTGTGTAAAATGAGAACAGAAGAATGAGAAGGATAGAAAATGGAATCCTTAAAAAAATAAAAACAAACAAAAAACCCCTCAGATTTAGGATCCAGGCCTAGGAAGAGAAAACTGAGTGGTAACGTCAGAAAGAGTACCCCAAGAGAGAACCAGAAGGGAGTAGGGTCAAGGAAACCAAGGCGGAATTAACTTTCAAGAAAGAAAGCATAGCTAAGGTTTTAAAAGAAGCATATGGTTAATATCCCTATTACACTAAAAAATTCTGAGCAACAGCACAGTGGGGAACAAAGAGTAATTACTGATTTCCATCTTCTTCCCTACAGAATCCTTACTTTGGATATTTTGGATATCAGGGATTTGGGGGTCGTCCTTATTATTCAGAAGAGATGTTTGAACAAGATTTTGAAAAACCCAAAGAAGAAGATCCTCCTAAAACAGAGAGTCCGGCCACTGAGCCCTCGGGTAATTCAACAGGTCCTGAGACTAATTCTACTCAACCAAACGCACCCAATGCTGCAGGGAGTCAGAGCGGAAATGACACCAGCCCAACAGGAAACAGTGGCCATGGCCCAAACACAGCTCAAAACCGGGTTATCTCACCCTCTACCGTTAATGTTTCAGGCCAGGGAGTACCAAAAACTCAAATCACGTGGGGACCAAGTCAGCCAAATATTCATGAAAATTATCCAAATCCTAACATCCGAAATTTTCCTGCAGGGAGACAATGGCGTCCCACTGGTACTATCATGGGGCACAGACAGAATGGGCCTTTTTACCGAAATCAACAGGTTCAAAGGGGTCCTCGGTGGAACTCCTTTGCTTTGGAACGCAAACAAGCAGTTCGTCCAGGAAATCCAATTTATCGCAAGGCTTATGCTTCTACTGCAAGAGGGAATTCTCCCAATCATGCAGGAAATCTGGGAAATGTCAGAAGAAAGCCTCAGGGACCAAATAAATACCCTATGGGAACCAATGTTGCTCCTCTGGGTCCCAAACATGGTACTGTTGTCCACAGTGAAAAAATCCAAAATCCAGGAGAGAAACCAGTAGGTCCGAAAGAAAGAATAGTCATTCCTACAAGGGATCCCTCTGGCCCCTGGAGAAACTCTCAAGATTATGGAGTTAATAAATCAAACTATAAACTGCCTCATCCTGAGAGTAACATGCTAGTCCCAAATTTTAATTCTATTGATCAACATGAAAACTCTTATTACCCAAGAGGAGATTCCAGAAGAGCCCCAAATTCTGATGGACAAATCCCAAACCAGAATTTGCCCAAAGGGATTATTTTGGAGCCAAGAAGAAACCCATATGAATCAGAAACTAATCAGCCAGAATTAAAGCACAGTACGTATCAACCTGTATATCCTGAGGAAATTCCTTCCCCTGCAAGAGAACATTTTCCTGCTGGAAGAAATACTTGGAACCACCAAGAAATCTCCCCATCTTTTAAGAAAGATCCTGGGAGACAGGAGGAACACTTACCTCATCCTTCTCATGGCTCTAGGGGAGGTGTTTACTACCCTGACTATAACTCTTACGATCCCAGGGAAAACTCACCATATCTTAGAAGCAATATGTGGGATGAGAGAGACGATTCTCCCAATAATATAGGGCAACCCAAAAATTCGCTGTACCCCATAAATACTCCAGAGCTGAAAGAAACAGTCCCTTATAATGAAGAGGACCCAGTTGATCCAACTGGAGATGTAACTTTCCCAGGACAAAGTAGATGGGGTATGGAGGAGCCAAGCTTTAAAGAAGGTCCAACAGTTAGGCACTATGAAGGCGAGCAATACACCTCAAATCAACCAAAGGAATACCTTCCCTATTCCTTAGATAATCCATCAAAACCCAGGGAGGATTTCCCTTATGGTGAGTTTTACCCCTGGGACCCAGATGAAAATTTTCCACCATATAATACAGCCCCTACTGTACCACCACTTGTGGAGAGGGGCTATTATGCTAATAATGCTGTTGGACAAGAAGAAAGCACTCTGTTTCCTTCTTGGAACTCCTGGGACCACAGGATTCAACCCCAAGGGCAGAAAGAAAGAAGGCCATATTTTAACAGAAATTTCTGGAATCAGCCAACAGCTTTACACAAAGCACCCCCTAGCCCACCACACCAGAAAGAGAACCAGCACTATCCTAGTAATTCCCCAGCTGGGCTTCAGAAAAATCCAACATGGCGTGAAGGTGAGAATTTGAATTATGGCATGCAGATTACCAGGTTAAATTCACCAGAGGGAGAACATTTGGCTTTCCCAGACTTAATTCCTCCAAGTTACCCAGCAGGTCAAAAGGAAGCACATGTATTTCACCTAAGCCAGAGAGGCCCTTGCTGTGTTGGTGGCTCCACAGGACACAAGGACAATCCACTTGCTCTCCAGGACTACACTCCATCCTTTGGTCTTGCACCAGGGGAGAATCAAGACACCAGCCCTCTGTACACAGAAGATAGCCACACTAAACATGTAAGACATACCATCTCCCCTACAAGCAACCTGCCTGACCAAAGAAACAGCTCAGAGAAAAGACTGCCTGGAGAAAGTCAAAACCCAAGTCCTTTCAGAGATGATGTGTCCACTCTGAGAAGGAACACACCATGTTCGATGAAGAATCAACTGAGCCAGAGGGGAATTATGCCCTTTCCTGAAGCCAGTTCCCTTCAATCAAAGAATATGCCTTGTCTCACAAGTGACCTTGGAGGAGATGGGAACAATGTTTTGGAACAAATATTTGAAGGCAACCAGTTCAATGAAAGAACTGTTGATCTTACTCCTGAACAGCTTGTTATCGGTACACCTGATGAAGGCCCTCAGCCAGAAGGAATCCAAAGTGAAGTGCAAGGAAATGAGGGTGAAAGGCAGCAACAAAGACCATCAAGCATCCTACAGTTACCATGCTTTGGCTCCAAAATAGCGAAGTATCACTCCTCCAGCACTGGAACTCCATCTAGCGTTGGAAGGCAAGGCCCATTTGATGAAGATCCAGTTATGCCTACTGGAAGTCCTAACTCATTGTCTAGGTTAGCTACTGGGGCACAGTTTCAGAGTATAAACGTAGACCCACTTAATGCAGATGAACACACTCCATTTGATTCTCTTCAATTAGGGACCAATCCACAGGACCATGTGCAAGACTGCTTACTACTTCAGGCCTAGGGATTATCGCAACCAAACATTCTTTGGGGAAGGAAAATACCTGATATTCTACAGTGGTTCCCCAACATCCCCCCACCCCTCACCAGACTCAATTAAGTATCTGACCCTCTTAGTGATCCTTAAGTTTTTCCCCATTCCAGCAATAGGAGTAGTGGCCCAGGTGATGCTGATGAGGTTGAGCCTCTGGGGGTTGCTAGATTCAGTATTGTCACTAATTAACACAGACCTTAAAAAGAAGTAGAAAGGCTATGACCTCCATCACCTTGAAACTTGGAAGCCACTTGTCTGGGTTAGTTTCCCTTTGTTTGCTGATTCTTCCTTTTTCTTTCAAAGTTCCATACTTGCAAAATTCTCTGGTTTTGCAAGACAGAAAGGCAGATGAACTTTCCATTTTATGCATGGAGATCTATATATCAGTATAATCCCGATGATTATACAGTTTTTTCTTGTGTTGGTCTTTGTCAGTTTTTTTTCCTAGCTAATATTCTTTTGACATCTTTTATCTCCCACTACTTCTCTCTTTGCTCTATCATTTCCCTTCTTCCTTCTGTGTTTTCTTTCTGTCCGCTATTCTGTATTTAGCTTCCTATTTTTTCTTTCCCATCTTTCTCGCTTTCTGTCACTTTTTACATCCTAAGCTATTATCCATCACTTGTCTTTACCTCTACCTTCTTTGTTATGTCTTCCCCTCTTCCCATCTTTCTGTTCTCTCTCCTAATGGATCACTTGTCAATCAATCCTTTTCTTTTCTTCCCTTCAATTTATCTTTTTCCCTGTTACACCATTTTCATATCTTAAGACCACATATCTCTCTTCCTTTTTGTATCTACTCTCCAAATCCTATGCTAGTTTTTTTGACTCAGTCTAACCATCATTGTAGAATATATTTCAGAAATCGTAGACACTGGTACCTACTTTTGTTTTTAATTTTCTCATGGCCTTTACCAGGTAGATACAGCTTAGCCAGAGGAATACGTTCAAGAAGTGTGGGGGAAGACAGGCTAGTTACCTAGAACTAGCAGCCTGGAGACAAGGCTTAGGAATGTGGGGAGGGAAACACTGCCACACAGGGACTGAGCATCCAGAAAAAAATGTGGGACTTGTCACACCCTATCACCAATTCATACTCTGCAGGACCTAGAGAGTACATTTTAGGAAACACTATCCTAATCAAATAAGAGAAACACTCTATGGTCAGTTTTCCTTAATAGTATAATATAAGTGATTCTACCAGCGTATGCTACTACCAACATAAAGTCTTATTTTTTCATGTCCTGGTAGAATTACTTGCAGACATACTTTCTTTGTATCCTGATTAAATAGTGTAAATTATTTTGTAAAGTAAATGTTTCTGTATTGCCTTGCTAGAATACATCCAGGGGTTTTGTTTTGTTTTTTTGTTTTTAATAATGGCGTGTTGGACTACTATCTGTATATTCCTTCCTAGAGGGGAATAATTCTTGGAATTATCTAGAAAGTTACTTCTAACTCTAAAGAGTTTCTTAGGAGAAAATTTCCTGGGACAGATTTTATAAGAAGATCTCAGAAATTTGAGAATATCTATGTTGAAAACTTCAAGAGGAAAGGAATCTTGTCCTTTGAGTCTTCTGAATTTCTTGGCACAGTGTCTTGCACATAATAGATACCCAATAAATATTTATTGATTGACCAATTTTAAAACGGCTTTCAAAGCTCCCATGAAAATCCTGTGGTGTGCTTTTCCTGTGGGTATACTATGCAGGATACTGAATTAGCCATGTCATACTCTGTAGCTTTAGATACTCAGCCACATTTGCAGAACATAGAATCTCAGGGTAGGAAGGGATCTCAGAGGGAGATGATTTAGGCCATCCACTAGTTGCCAAAATCCCCCCACCCACACTTTTATATTTTAATCACACACTATACAAAACTGTCTCTTAAGAATTATCCTCATCAAAATAAAACTACATTTTTTTGTTTTGCTTTCTTTCCAGTTGATTTTTAATCTAGATATGAATACTTTCTTTGTAAAATCCGCATTTGCTTCAGTATTTCATAAAACATATGAATCTTATAGTTGTTTTGGCAGATGTATTGACAAATCTTTGTCTATGAGGCACCATAGTGTAAATTATCATCTAAGACATCCATAATGTAAAATGTAAAAGCACATAGGACAAAAATATCTATTGAATTTGAGATAGAGAGTGAAAAACCAAGGGGGTGGGGAATGTTCATGTAGAAAATCCCTCTATCTCATCAGCTCGGGTATCCTTGTACAAACCTGGACACCAGGCCTGAGTTCCCTACAGTAAAGTGATTATTCTGTGTGCCATTGGTAATTTATTAATAAGCTCTAAGGTCAAGGTGCACACGTGAAGATGGAAGGCTCTGAGCATGATCCCCTTCTTCTCTAGCACCCACACCCCACCACCATAGCCCCACCTCTATGGTGAGTTCCTATGTCTAGAGGCTGTCACCTGTTGGTTCTAAAATGACTGGATATAGCCTGGTGGTGTCTTTTGTCAACAAGTAAATACAGAATGAGAAAATAATACCTCAGGATAACAAACAGGGAAGATAATCTCGCAAAACAAACACACACCTGCTTTATAAGTTTTCTGTCTTGCATCCTGCAATAGATTTCTCCAGAGGGTATTGGCCATAGATCCAGCTGGCTGGGGGAGATCTTACACTTTTTCATGTTAAGTAGGAAGCAAACTAAGATGATGAAATGTGGGGACAGCTACGTCTGAAAACTTGGCCTAGTAGCCACGGTCATGGAGGTTCTTCCTCTGGTTTTCAGATCCCCTGAACATGTTTTACTTTTTACTCCTATCAGAGTCCCAACTTTATACATTTTAAAGAAAATTCATGAGACATGACCTTTGAGTTACTTCTATTGCTTGCTTTGGCACATCTCTGCCTTTCCTTAGCCCCCTCTCCTTCAGTCAGGACCCTAAAGACCCTAAAGAAGATCTATCTTGCCCTCCGGAAACCAAACTTCATTTCTAAAAACCAAAAGGGGAACTAGAAATGTTGGACTTAAAATCAACAGCTCTGTCCCTCCTTCACAAAACCTCAAGGATTTCACTGTGACTCAGGCCAACTTCCCAATGAAAACTCAGAAGAACACTACACTTGATGGGAAGTAGGTCATCACCACTTCACAACGGAATATAGCTTTTGGTTTTGGCCACCTGTTCTTCCTTGCCTCTGCACCTCACCCCTAACCCAATAATATCAGCCACTGGACCTATTGTCTCACTTTAAATTCATGGCCAATGACACTTAGAAACAAATGTCAGCTGGTAACAAACAAAATTCCATGTTGGCAGAGGAAAACGCTTTAAATAGAGAAGGATGCAGCCGAGCTACAATTTGACACAGACAAAATTGTGAAATTGATGAAGCTGTCCTCGATGCCCCGTCACCTGCTGGGGCAAGGTCCTCTGCTCTCAGAGTGCTCCATTCCACCTGCCTGAGGACCCAGCACCCTCCCTTTCTGTGCTTCATCAGAACTTGGACAGCAATTTCCTCTGAGCTTATCCAAAAAACCATGCCTCATTGCTTTCTGCACTGCACAAAGCAGGTATTGACTGTGCCTAACTTGGCAAAAAGATTCCTTCCCAAATATTGGCTAAAATGCAGGCCTCCCAGATCAATCAGCACACCCTTAAAGAGTGAATCCAATCATGGCATATTTCCAGAAGGATAACAGGGTAATGGTAGGAAATTTTATTTGGGTAGGCCCTTGTCAGTCCCTTAGCTATAAAACCACACAGGCAGCTGTCTCTCCAACAGAGGACTCAGGTTCTTTCTGACAGTGTCGCATGCTATACCAGCATTTTGCAAGCTTTAATGTGCACCTGAATCTTGTTACAATGCAGATTTTGATTTCGGCGTCTGGAGTGGGACCTTTGGTTTTGTATTATAAACATGCCCCCAGGGGATGATGAATTAGCCAGTTGGCAGACCAAAGTTGGAGTGGCAAAGTGCTAGGCTATTTTCTATAAATAAGGGACAACTGCACACTCACCAGGGTGGGAACAGAAAGGTCTTGACCACTGAAAAAACTGAATATTACCAACCTGCAAGGATATGCATAAATAAAGCATGTAATTGGAATAGAGAACACAAAGAGAAAGAGGAGCAGGCCAAGCCTACATTTATGTTATACTTCTTCCTGTCTCTGCATGACTCCTGTATTTCTAGAAAGTTCTACTTCCATTCTATTTCATTAATATCTCCTCCAAGACTACCCCAGCCCCAACATCCCCAGCTTCCCTGAGGGCTCACAGCACATCATCTTTTATATTTAATATTGCTTTTTTCCTGTGTTAGTTCTGCCTACGGAAGGAGAAAGAAAACTCCTAAAAAGTGAGGCCCAGTTCTCATCCTTCTTGCGTATGCCTCATAACACCTGGCACTGTGCTGAGCACAGAATGGATGCTAAATAAACATCGCTTTTTCTTTAAATACATTTTATAAATGAATAGAAATTCAGAATTTCCCAAATTTTAATATAATTGATATAAAATAAAAATTAATAATGATTAATATTTTTCTAATTACAAAACACACACTCACTGTTGAATATTTGGCAACTAATGAAAAGTAAAAGGAAACACATAATCCTACCTTCTAATGTTAATATTTTGTCCTATTTTCTTTCATATGTGTGTATGAGGGACGGGGGTCTTAAAGTAATTCTTTTACTAAATATCCTACATTTCCCTCTTCACATTATATAAGAAATTTCTATACAATTAAAAATACTTAATGCTTCATTTTCATTGTCTGAAATATTCAGAAATATAACTATACTATCATTCCCTTTGATGCTAGAGGTAAAATTTCTTATAAATTTTCATTATCATAAATAATGTTGTGATAAATATCTTTACGCCTCTTTGTCCATATTTTTTATTATTTCCTCAGAAGTGGAATTATTGAGGGAAATGATCTAAAAATGTATTTTATTTTCGGGATAACCTCCAAAGCACTGGCTTTGGAGTCTGAGAGTCTTGGATCCAGTTATAGGTTCTCCATATACTATATGAAAATCTTAAGAAGATTATTTCATCTCTTAGTATCTCAGTTTTGTGATTTGTAAGATGAAGACAGTCCTTATTTCATAGGGCAGTTTCGAGCATTAAATGAAAGGTGTACTAAAATGCATATGCGTTGTATGTCATAAATCAACCACCAGGGGGCAACGGAGGTTTCGAATGTTAACGCTGTGGTTCCTAAGCAATCCCCCAAACAGCCGCACCTGGGAATTTTTGAGACCTGGTATTTCTCCTGATGCATCCCAGAACTACTTAATCAGAATCTCTTGGGGTGGGGTCCAGCAATCTGTTACAATAAGTCCTCCAGGTGAGTCTCATGCAATCACTGATCTAATACATATTTACATTTTTCCTTGATTTGTTGCCTGGGCAAAAAGAAGAGCCAAAAAACAATTAACAAACAAAAACCACAGCAGTTTACAGAAAGTTAGTGAATGCTACAACAGCTGACCTAAGTGATATACATACATTATGTGTATTGGGGTTTTGCATTAAAAAAACTGTAAGATAGTAATTTTTATTCCCATTTTTCAATCTTAGATTCAATGAACTTACCATTATTGACCTGTCATTCAGTCACTTAGTCTGTATTTCAACCTGGGCCAGGGATTTACCCACTATCCTACACTGCCACCCCAAAGCCAAGACCTGGGAAATATATCAAAGGTTAATTTTCCTATCCCACTGCTTCTAGGTTAGGGAGTCCATGCATGTCTGATTATGAATGTGTATACATTGGTGTATTTATGATGCAGTAGTGTAATTATGATTCATTTTGAATATCAAGTTATATAAAACAATTAGAAATGACAATAGTCTTAAAGTGAAAACTAAACACTTGGCTTGGGTCTACCGGCTTCTAAGGGCTTAGTACAAAAAAGCATTACTCCTACTGTTAATTAACATAATTTTTCTCTGTTGGTGCTGAATGTGCTCAATTAGGTAAATGGCTAACTTGTCAAGAACTATACAGAAGGAAAACAGTCTCACCAATAATACCCACTTATGCCTATCTTTTTAAAATATCCATTTAATTCAAACTAAAAAGAAAGGACAAAAAGTACAAAAATAATTGACTTTTTGACAGGTCAATGAATTGGTTGTAAGAAAATGTTATAGAGGGAATAAATGATTGCCAAAGAGCTTCTATTAATATTTGTTAAGACTATAGCAGTGATTCAGTTTTCATTGCCATTTACTAGACAAATGAACCAATCAAATTGTTAATTACCCACTGGGTTGGGTTTCTCATTTACAATATAAAAGTAACACCCAAAGAATTATTGTGAGGATTAAATGAGATGGCATAGGTGAACCGCCTGGCATGTGAAGAATGCTCAATAGCATCATCATTAAATCAGATACCTCATAATTGGCTTTATTAATTTAATTTAGGCCCTGCAGGAGCAGAATCCAAGATGAGATTAAAGGTGCAAGAGATTTATTAGGAAAAACACCTGTAAGAGAATATGGGTGGGAGCCCAAGAAGACTGGGAGAACTATCAGACCCTGATGCAGGTCTGGCCCATGTGGAGGAAAGAGGATAGGAAGGAAGGTTGGGTAGATAACATCTAATGGTGGTGCAGTGCCAAGAAATTTTTAGTGAAGCTGATTGGGGAGTCAAGTCACTCACCCATCAGGGGAGTCCTGTGTCTCCCAGGAATGAGCCTGTCTTGGTATTCTTGCCATACTCGATCATTATTGGCTGAGAGCAGACACTCATGGACCTCTTGCACAAACACAGCAATTCATACTAGAGCCATTAATCAAATAAGCATCCTGCAAAGAGCCAAGCGTCTTTTCAGAGCTGCCTCTTCTACACCGATTCCTTTGTGTTCCCCTGCTAAATTATCCAATGATACAAGCAAACGTATGAATGAATGTTAATCTTTCTTCAACAACTCTCATTTAAGAGCCAACAGCTGCTCTGGATTTATACTGAGTGAGTTAATGCTCAATAAAGCCATTAGATTGGTGTCTTAGCACATGGTAAGTGGCCAAATTGTTATTAATACGCTGGGTCTTAGAGTTTAACTGAACTTCTGAAAGAATGAAGACCTACAGAACTGTAAGTTTGCAGTCCTCTTTCAGCTGTCATTTAATGAGGCAATAACCCTGGAATAAGGGTCTTTCTTACAAGAATCTGCAACATGGGAACAAAAACTTTTTTTAATTTAAATCCAATTAATTAACATATAGACATATAGTCTATCATTAGTTTCAGAGGTAGACTTTAAATGATTCATCAGTTGCATAGAACACCCAGTGCTCATCACATCATGTGCCCTCCTTAATGCCCATCACCCAGTTACCCCATCTCCCCACCCCCCCTCCCATCCAGCAACCCTCAGTTTGTTTCCTTTTGTTAAGAGTCTCTTATGGCAGCAATGTCCACAATAGCCAAAAGTGCTTTCCTTTTTTTTTTTTTTTAAGCTTTTATTCACTTATTTGTCAGAGAGAGCACAAGCAGAGGGAGAAGCAGGCTTCCCGCTGAGCAAGGAGCCTGATGTGGGACTCGATACCAGGACCCCGGAATCTTGACCTGAGCCAAAGGCAGACGCTTAACCAACTGAGCCACCCAGACGTCCCCCAAAAATGTTTTCTACTGGGTATGCAGAAAAACTAAAGGAAGGATGGGGAAAGAGCAAAGGACCCTCTACAGAAACAGTCTCCACCTAAAATTCTCATCACAGGGGAAAAAAATTTTTTTGTGACTGTATGAGGTGACGGATGTAAAATAAACTTATCGTGATAATCATTTCACAATAGATACATATGGCAGTCATTATGCTGTACACCTTAACTTATACAGTGTTCTATGTCAATTATAGCTCAGTAAAACTGGGGGCAGGGGAGGGCAGCAATGTAGGTTCACAGACCTCTGGGGAACTTTCCTGGTATAATCTGAAACAGCCCCTTGACACAGAGGTCAGGGAGAGACCAAAGAAAGAAGCAGGCCACTCCGTGCTGGAGGTGGCAATTTTAATAATAACAAAGGGAACTTACATACGAGGCTTGTCTTGGGCAGCAACAGGATGAATGGATCCCCTCACCTGCCCACCAAATCTTAAAATCTTATAAAGAGGTCTTAACTGGGCTCAAGCATGTATACCATGCAGGTGTTTTCAACACCACATCACTGTCTCAAGGCAATGTCCTTGGAGCAGCCTCCAGGAGCTAGAAAGGCTAGAGGAACCCACATTCCAAAGACAGGGGAGGGGTAGAGAAAGTTCTAAGTGCCCAGGTCCAGCTCATGGGTCAATCAGTGGTCACATTTTTTTTTTTTTTTTAAAGATTTTATTTATTTATTTGACCGAGAGAGACACAGCGAGAGAGGGAACACAAGCAGGGGGAGTGGGAGAGGGAGAAGCAGGCTTCCCGCTGAGCAGGGAGCCCCATGCGGGGCTTAATCCTAGGACCCTAGGATCATGACCTGAGCCGAAGGCAGATACTTAACGACTAAGCCCCCCAGGTGCCCCTTTTTCTTTTTTTAAGATTTTATTTATTCATTTGACAGAGAGAGAGCACAAGTAAGCAGAGCGGCAGGCAGAGGAAGAGGAAGAAGCAGGCTCCCCACTGAGTGGGGGGAGCCCAATGCGGGGCTCGATCCCAGGACCCCGATATCATAACCTGAGCCAAAGGCAGCCGCTTAACTGAGCCACCCAGGCGCCACTGGCCACATTTTTTTTGATCACGTTCCCCAACAGGAAGTCCCCCATAAATTCTCACAACACTTTGGACCCTATTTGTTTGCCTTTATGAGATTCTGTCAAATGATTGTCATTATTTATGCATATGTCTTGTCTCCTCAAGTAAGCTGTATTCATGTTCGTTCATTCCGCAAATATGTACTGAGCATCCCAATGTGCCAGGCACTATTCTGGGTGCTAGGGATACATCACTGAGCAAAATAAAAATGCCCGCCCTTGTGGACCTTATACTCTAGTGGGGGAGAGAAACCATAAAATGATAAATAAGTAAATTGTATAGTCCACTAGAGGGTGATAAGTACATGGGGAGAAATAAACCAGGATAAGGAGAGTTTGCAGTTTTTAAAAACAGGGTGAGCTTCATGAGAAGATAACTGAGCAGATGTCTAGGGAGTGAGTGGTGATGACTGTTTTGAGGGCACTTATTACAGCTTCATCACCAAAAAATGTAGCATAGTTCCTTGCATGTGATAAATATTTAATAAATGTTGACTGATCAGATAAAATTCAAAAACTTGGCCAAAACCACACACTAGATTAGTCAAGAATGATGTGTCTTTAGTGCATCAACTATGATTCCTACTGAAGCACGAGAGTGTCCCAACTTTATCCCCCCAAAAACAACAACAACAACAAAAAAAAACCAACACTGAATAATCAGTATGAACACGGTGGAAATTATGAAAAATTACTGTTACCATTTAAAAAAAAAGAAAACAGAACAATGCCTCTTCAGGAAACTGACTTTTACTAATCAGCCTCCCGTTATTTTAAATCCAGAGTCAGCATTTACTTTCCACAGAACCCTTGGATATGTCTGTCAGGTGGCCTTGGCTTTCTGCCATAAGAAGTTTTATGTGCCATGATAAACATTATGTTTGTCAAGAGGGACCTTGTCTTTTAATTTAATTTTAGATTTAAATGACAAAGCTATTTCAAATATGTGCATGTACGAATTCAGTGATTAATGCATAATTATACCATACTTACAAACTGCTCATCAGTAATAAATTATATTTTACCTTACATGCAACAAAGTTAACACTAGTAAACTTTTCAATAAATTATTTCACACAGGTGTATGCTTATGAATCTATTTAATTGTTCAAGCTGTGCTAGAGAATACATATTTTGGATACATATTTCATTAGACTCAGTTACAACATAGATGATTTCCAATGGGAATTTCTTATACTATCCTGATTATCAAAAAAAAAAGTCTGTATCATCTGCCACCAAATCTGTGCTATGTCAAAATATATTTTTCAATTATGCATTTAATTATGTCACTTTTGGCTCATTGGTTTCATAAACGGAGATCCCATTTTAAATTATTTTTGCAAATATTTCCAAAACATGTTTTCTAATTATAATTTTTCTAGGGAAGACATGTAATTGACCTATGTTTACATATAAATTTTCTCTGCACATGATACTTTTAAAAAGAGAATAGAGTGGAAGGTGCAAAAGCTCTGGCTCTCCGAGGCAAGGCCAAAAAAAAAAAAAAGTGAAATTTAATTATGTCTTCTGATTTTTACTCTTTGAATTTTATTTTCTCCTCTTGTCTATTTTTAAATGCTAGAAATTGTATTTTTAAGGTCGTATACCCCTTTGGGCAAGGATTATGAGAGATTTCAATACTTAGAGTGAGAACATACAGTTGAAAAGCAATTTCAGTAAAAATAATAATGTTACTATTTCTATTTGGGGGGTAGTTTTATATTAACAAAAAAAATCACTGTTTCAATATCATTGGTAGTAAATATATTAACTTCTGGATCAAAATGAAGAGCCTTTCAAGAAAAGTAGCTGTGCAGTCAGCAATGACTTAAATTAGTCAGGGTAGCAGGAATCCGGGGTCAAGGCTGTTTCCACCATTTTGGTCTGACCACCATATGTAAATGGGACCCAATTTGTGTAGCACTTGTTTCTGTCATAGGTGTAACAGGTCTCACTGTCTTCATCACAGAGATTGCTCTGGGAGGCGATAACTACTTGATTATCCAGCTCCACTTCCACAGGATCACATTTTTTACAGCTGAAAAATAAATATATTCATTTGACAATCCCCATCAAATGTTGTCTCGGAATCTGAGTGACTATTCGTTTCTATCCAAAATTAGCTGGCTCTTGCTCATGACTCCTTTCAGACCTCAGCTACTCTACAACAATAGTTAATGGGAGTTTTCAACCTTTAATATATAAAAATTAGTTGAAAGTAAACAATATAATTAATGATACAATAATATGATGTTTTGTCTATACCATACAGCAAATTCTACTCTTCTTAGGTTTGTTCCCACATGTATACTGGATTAAACAAGTTCTTTATAGTGACAAGGAAGGCAGAATATTTTTAAGAAAAAGAAATTGGGGGCGCCTGGGTGGCTCGGTCGTTAAGCATCTGCCTTCAGCTCAGGTCATGATCCCAGGGTCCTGGGATCGAGCCCCCAATCGGGCTCCCTGCTCAGTGGGAAGCCTGCTTCTCCCTCCCCCTGCTTGTGTTCCTGCTCTCACTATCTCTCTCTCTCAAATAAATAAATAAATAAAATCTTTTAAAAAAAATTGTTTGATGTTGGATTCCATAGCTTCCAAAGAAACACCTGCATGTTAATATGTCTGAAATCCAATTACTTAACTATTAAGACAAATTGGCCCTTCTGTACTACTGGCAATAATTTCTTATTTAGAATAAATTTATAACTAACTTTTATCTGTGATAAAGTTTTATAAATTTATGATATCTAATAATTAACATAAAAATTAATGTATTCAAAAGCTCAAATTACATTGGTAAATGTTTATACCCCATATTTTCAGAAACATTCTTACTAACAAATTTAAAGTTATTAAATTCCATATCTATATTAGCATGAAGGAAAATCTCTTACAGGTCAGACAAATGGTATACAAATTTGGTTCTCACTGGCGAGGTGGGATCAGAGATATTCTCCCGGTTGTTCAGAGGAACACTAAACAAAAGAAAGAAATCAAGATAATGAAACTAACAGATATTGCTTTTTTTATAATAGGTATATTGCTGGGACAGTATTTACTATTTCATCAGGAATTTAGTACATTTAGCACTCTATAGCACTCTAAAACCACTCTACAGTAATACTATTACTCCGATTTCACGGTAATTTGCCATATCTTAAACATTTCCCATTCCAAATAAACCTCACAGAAACAACTCTGTCAATGATCATTACTTACCTGGCAAATCCCTGCTTTTCCTTTAAAAATCAGCTCAAGTTTTCCCCTCTTTATGATGATCCATTCTCACTCCTGAACAAATTCCTTTCTCTTTCGTCCCACTGAAGTTCATGTATCTTTATTATAACAAATGCCATATCACAGTCGCTTGTCTACAGAGAAGTTGCTTCCCCAGACTACATAAGTTCTTTGAGGCAAAACCATTTATGTATTCTCAGTGCCTTTCTAGATGTGTGTCATGTAGGATATGTTCAATATTTGTGGAATAAATGGACAGATATTATTATCCATATTTTTGGAATGCAGAAATTATAAACCAGAGATCTCAATGACTTACCCAAGTTCACACAACAACTAAGTAGTAAAACTGTAACTGGACTCCAGACCTCTTGATTTGGTGATGTTCCATGAAAAAGTAGGTAACACTTATCAACTAGTTGAGATGATGTCATTAATTTTTACATTTTTCATATACGTCATCATTTCTCCTCACCAAATGACACGAAGGAAAACATGAGGATGGATTTAGCAGCACTATCTACATAGATATCAAGCCAAAACCTTAGATACCATTCCTGAGTGCCGCCTCTCTGTAATGACCGATATCTAATCCATCTCACAGTTCAGCTGATTCTGATTCTTTGCAATCTGTGCACTTGGTTTAAGACACTGCCATTTCTCTCCTAGATTGTAGCAATACCCTCCTTTAGTCTTGACCCCTCCAATGTATTAGCCACATTATTGCCAAAATGGCCTCTAAAATACAAGCCTAATGTTCTTCTCTGCTTAAAACCTACAGTGTCTCCACCCAGAAAACAGAGCATGCTTACGATGGCATAGAAGGCCCTTCATGATACGCCTGCACCTCTCCAGCCCCATCTCTCCCCGTGCGACCCTCTTTACATGCTAGCTGGAAACAAGTGCTTGCAATCCCACAAATTTACCATGCTTTTTCTCATCTCCAAGTCTTAACAATAACAAAAACAGCAAGAGTTCTAACCTTTACAAAGTACTTCTAGTGTGTCTGGTACCATGGGAAGCATGTTATGTGATGATTTCATACAATCTGCACAGCACCCATTTCCTCTTCCTGGAATGACCTGCCTCGCCTACCGACCCTTCATGCCCCACACACAGTTACCCGGGTCACTCCTGCTAGCTGCCACTTGCACCACTTAACTCCAAACACCCCTGGCTGACTCCCACTGCCACTCCCTTCACCCTCCGGGATTGGACCGGGTGCCCCTCCTGAATGCTCCTATAACATCTTGTGCTGATTCCTGTCACAGCATTTACAATACTGTATTGTAATTGCCTTTTAATTGTTTGAAGTTCCCTACTAGACTGTAAATTATTTGATGGCATGGACTGTGCTTTATATAAATTTTTGTATCACCAGCTCTAATCCTCAGTGGCATTCAGTAACTCTCAATAAATGTTTGCCGAATGAATGAATGATTGAATGAATGGATCTATTCTTTATTAGATTGTAAAGGCTCTAGTAATATCAGGAAAAGCTTTATATAATGAGAAAGATAATACACATGTATGAGTATCTACTGTGGGTTTTCAAACACTGTCCTAGATGCTTTTGTTCATTAGCATATTTAATTTTGTCCATTTAGCATCTTTAATCCTCATATAAAGTCTATGCGTATATACACATACATAGATAATTATCTATAGAAACAGGTTCATGTAAGTGCTACACATCAAAAAGAGGAGTAGAGGGGCATCTGGGTGGCTCAGTTGGTTAAGTGACCAACTCTTGATTTCCACTCAGGTCATGATTTTAGGTTTGTGAGATAGAACCCCGCATCGGACTCCATGCTGGGTATGGAGCCTGCTTAAGATTCTCTCTCTCCTTCTCTCTCTGCCCCTCTCCCCACCCTGCTCTCTCTCTCTCTTAAAAAAAAAAAGAGTAGAGACATAGGTATTACAGTCAATACGTTCAAACAATGGCTAATAAATGAAAGTATCTCTGCTTACAACATGAAAAAAAAGAAAGAAATTTAAAGTGCCACATACATAATTCTGATGTTTCTCTCCACAATGTCTTCACTAGGACCTTCGGGAGAAGGGATGATCCTGGAAGTAATCCGGGCACACTGACACTTGTTGTCAACAAGAACAGTCCTTCCATCTTCATCTTGGGCTTGAAAGATAAAACATATTAAGAAGAGAGGGGGAGAAAGGTCTGTTTCTATACTTTTATTTAATTTATCTTTTTTCCAGTAGAAAAACTAAGTTTTATGGTCGATCGGTTTCAGCTTTCTCCAATTTTGTCCTTTTTCCTAATCTAAAATGCTAAGTGGAATCTCACAGCATTGTGAAGGAAATCCAGATGCACTCCAAACAAATTGTTTTCTTTTTCCCTTGGCCCAGTCTGTGGGAACCCAGGCTAAAAGAATTCTAGTTTTCATTTAATGCTTTTAATAGAGGCACAGCTCTCTGAATAATGTAGCCTTGTAAAAAATCAGTGCCAAATGACAAAATGATAGAGAAAACAAAAATCTAGACTAGATGTCTCTCAGACCAAAGTAATTATTCAAAAGTAAACAAAAAATGACATTAGACTTTGTGAGTCCCAGTTGAAGTGTCACATCCTTCCTGAACTCCCATTTATACACTTTTTTCCATCTGTAGGTTGGATTAGAGTTAAAAACAGGCACATTTTCCCCAAGATAACCCTACTTTGTGAGACTTTTAAGTATTCTCTACTATAATTTTCCTAAACTTAATTATATTCTTCTTTTTCATAATAACAATCAGGTTATCATGGCATAATGGTTCAGTCAAATAAAATAATAAGTGCTATATTTATTACTATTTCTTATAAGAATTATTTTAAAAGATATGCCATATATACATGTAAAGTGCTATGAATTTACAAAAGCAATTTAGAAAATATTGTGAGGTACAAGCTCTATTTAATATAATATGCTGTTTACAGAAAAAAAAATAAGTGAATGGATACACAGATGACCATTAAAGCCTTAACTCTGAGTATCAACACTTATTGTCTAATCTGAATATTGGACAAAGAGGTCTGGTAAGTGTTGCAAGGAATAAACAAAGAAAATTTCTTATTATCTGGACTTAGATCAGTTAACAGGCATTTGAAGAATCAATAACAACTTTATTTAATAGTGCTAATTAAACAATAGTAATAATGTTTGATATATTTTTGTTTTGTTTTTAAATTAAACTTTTTTAGATCACATGCACTCATAATAAATACTAGAGAGAGAACCCATGTACATTTTACCTAGTTTCTCCCAGTGGTAACATCCTGCAAAACTATAGTACAATTTCCCAACCAGAATACTGAATTTGATAGAATTTACCAATGTTAGCTTTTACTCAATGTAGGGTACTTAAAACAAACAAAAAAACTTATAACCCACTACCATAAAACTAACCCATTAAATATGTTTTTTATTTCTATAATTTTAACTAAATGGCCTTTAAAATTTCCCCCCATCAAACCTCAACTTAAAAAAAAAATTTAGCACATTAATTCAAGTTACAAAGGTTAAATGATCAGGATAGATATAATTGTAACTGTAAGTCTAATTATTTCAGAGGTGTCCCAAAGCAGAGAGGACCTAATTGCAGTATTTCAGTCTTGATGATAATCGTCATTACAAAAACACTTAAGACCATTGTTTTGTACTTCTAATTGTTGGACATACTTTACAATGCATTATTATGGAATTATTCATAACTTCTTAATACATCTTCTGATAAAAGTCTTTATAGTATTGGAGAAGAAACATTATGAAATCAAGATAATAACATAATTCTTCTTAACATTTTGAAAAGAATAAGATGACTTAAATGGTGTCCTCTTCCCTACTCCTATATTCCTGACTCTTAAATGTTTTTCTTTTTTTCTTTTTTAATTTAAATTCAATTAATTAACATATAGCATATTACTAGTTTCAGAGATAGAGTTTAGTGATTCATCAGTTTCATATAACACCCAGTGTTCATTACATCAAGTGCCCTCCTTTTGGTCCATCACCCAGTTATCCCACCCTGCCACCCACCTCCCCTCCAGCAACCTTTAGTTTGTTTCCTATAGTTAAGAGTCTCTTATGGTTTGTCTCCCTCTTTGATTTTGTCTTATTTTATTAAATGTTTTTCTCAAAATATAGAAAAGTTCTATATTTTATTTATAGTATATAATTTATTTTCTTACCAGAAACCAAGGAAAAAACTATCAATTTTTATTACTATTTATTATTATATATAAATATTGTTATTATATATAAATATTGTTATTATATAAAAATAAAACTAATATATCTACCAGGAAATGTACAAATACAGTCAATTCACCAAGACTTAAAAGATTCTAACATTCTTACTTACAGGCAATATTTTTCCAAATAAACCTGTTATAGATTGTGCCTGAGACATAGCAGGTGCTCAATAAATATTTGTTAAATTTAATTCAGTTCAAACAAATGAGAAAATACACTTAACAACACATACTAGATATGAACATAATGAGTTTACTAAAAGGTGATTCTCCAATACAGGCAGAATAGGATAGAAGTTAGGAGCAGGGGCTATAGGGTCAGATGGCCTGGGTTCTACGTGTTTGCTGTGTGACTGTAGGTAAGTTATTTCGCCTCTCTAAATCTCAGTGGACTCAACTATATGTTAGAAATATTAATAGTACCTATCCTCAAATGGTTACTATGAGAATTAAATGGAATAGTATATGTAAAACAGCATAATGCCTGGAAAATAGTATGTACTCAATAAATGATAGATCTTTTATATATGTTTTACATATATGTTTATAGGTATATAAACATGTTCATAAACATTTATTTATATACATAAATACATATACTGTACATGTTTTAATACTAATATTTTTGTGTGTAAATATTATTAGAAATTCATTATTTCTAATGCTAAAGTAGTATAAAAATATATGTAAAATGACTATTCTTAATTACATCATACCCTGTTCTGAAATAAGAATAAGCTCAGTAAGTGTTAGAAACAATCAGGCCAAATTATATAACTTCTAACTCATTACCCTTCTAGATGAAAATTATTACATCTATAGTCAGAATGTATTCCATTTTCTACAGTAGTTTGAAAGGTTAGTAAACAAAATAACCAAAGTTATACCATCAAGTCATAGGCAATCTGTGTAACATTAAACATTGTTAAAGTGTCATAATAAATCTGTAGGCTCAGATCCAGAAAAGTTGTTAGAACTATTATTAGTCTCTCTGGGGAAGTAAAATCCCAATGCATTCCATATTGTAGTTATAGTAATTATTACTTCATTTCTCCAGAATATTCATTTAAGATACTCAAGGAGAAGATTACTGATTTTCAAGATTCAAAATGAATATTTATATAAGTATAGTTATCAATACTTATCCAGAAATATATATTTTCTTATTCTCTAAGTTATAGTAGGCAAACAAATAAGAGAAAAAAAGAATAAAAAGAATTACAATGAGTCTTCTCTGCTTAAAGATCACTGCCCATATAAAGATTAAGGCATGTTAGAAAAAGTAGCCAGCTAGCTAGCTAACCAAAGCACAAACATAAATGTTTAAATCTGAAGAGCAGATCTGTGTTATATTTTTCCTTTTATGTGGGTTAATTTTCAAAATACCACATACCTGTCACAAAAACAGCCTTAACAAAAATGGCTAGGACTCCCCAGAAAAGCAAATGGTTCTTCATCTTGACTTCACTTCGAGAAACTGAAGTTAAAGTCAGGGTTAAGGTGTGTGATCTATAAGGAGTGTGCAAATGATGGTGCTTCTGCTTTCTTAAAATAACACTCCAGGCAGCTAACAAACTAAAAACAATCACAACTGCGGTTGGAGTCAGAAATTTAAATGCTGCACTGGACAGAGATGTATGTCTCAGATTTCCGTATTTTCTTCCAAAGTATACCCCCATAAGCCATGCTTTAATGCAGTAACTTTTTATTTTACATGTTTCATTAAACATGAAGATTAATAATAACTTCAAGTCAGGAGTACATTAAGAATGTTTAAATAGGGGTTCTCAAATTTATTTCCTAGATAATAAAGTTTTCAAATCAAATATGTGACATTTGTTATGCCTAGAACAGTAAATGAAGGGAAGAGAAGGAGGAGAAATTAATTAAAGCCTTTCAAGGTCCCAATTGTACCTTATGTCAACTTTTTCTACTAGTCCTTAATTAACCAAGTTACCAGATTTAAATATACATATTCTACATGACATACATAATATATACATAATCTGATTGCTTTCAGTTATTTTATAAACTCAAACATGAAATTGGAATTTGAAACAGATGGATACTAGATGTATCAGTTGCCATGGTTTAATTTGATAGCATTAAGGCAGACCTTGTGTTTGATAATCTAGTAACAGCTTTTGGAATTATAAACCCATGAAATGATTTTCATTTGAGATGCCTCAACAGAAAACTGAATCCCTGCAGTATTTCTTGTAAGTTTTTGTCATTAATTAGTGTCAAAAAGCAAACAAACAAACAAGTAAACAAAACCCTGAGCTTTTGGACAGGGCATCACCCTACCCTCTGCCCCAACATGTTAGAATTTCCTATCTCTTAGGCAGGGTTGGTTCCAAGATGATGTTGTTTATATATATATATATAACATCAAATATGTTACTTTTGGTTCTCAGTTCTCTAATTTTTAAGGGTCTCCTAGAATTTTGAAAGGCACTAAAGAAATGCTTCAGGATCATAAGTAGGCAAGCAGATTTCATAGCTAACAGCAGAAGGGGGCAGAATGAAACTAATTATTAAAGGCTGGCACATAACTGAACTCTTTCAATCATGTACTGAATGTCTAACATGAACAAAGTGCCAGACACTAGAACACATAATATTACTATACTGTCAAACTTTACTCTCATTTTAATTTCTACTATCATAGGACTTAGAAACTATTTGGGGTTAAGAAAAACATACTGGATTCACATGAACAATTTTATCTATTAGGGAAAAAAACAAATCTGAAAACACATTATTTTAGTGTTTGGTCAGGATGTCAAAACAAGTATCAATACTTAAAAGCTCCTCATTTCTAACTGTAGTTTCTAAATGACTGATTTATTCATTCACTCCAAAATAGAGTAATTAGAAGTTGGCTGGATAGGGGCACCTGGGTGGCTCAGTCGTTAGGCGTCTGCCTTCGGCTCAGGTCATGATCCCAGGGTCCTGGGATCGAGCCCCACATCGAGCCCCACATCAGGCTCCCTGCTCCACTGGAAGCCTGCTTCTCCCTCTCCTACTCCCCCTGCTTGTGTTCCCTCTCTCGCTGTGTCTCTCTCTGTCAAATAAATAAATAAATAAAATCTTTAAAAAAAAAAAAAAAGAAGAAGTTAGCTGGATACTTTTTTGTTTAAGTCATTATTTCCTTGAAAATAAACTCAAGTCTAGATTTCCTCCCCAAAGCAAGTTGGATAAATCCTTGGGTACAAAAAGTTTCCCCCAAAGCTTATTTTTTATAAAAGCAAATATTAGTTGATTCATAATTACTAAGCTAAAGAAAAGCTCTATATTTGATGTTTCTGTCCTTTCAATCTTACAGTTTTATATTTCTATTATATAAACTATGCATCTAAAAGAGAAAAAAATAAAAGAAATTACTCAATAAAAATAAGGGCTGGAGACCCAAGTGGCACCTTTGCCACCAGAAGAGAGTTACTATACCTGCAATATAGGATCAGGACCAGTGTATTGCTCAGTGTGGTCCAGGGATTATCTTCCCTAGTACCATCTGGAGTACTAGTCAAAATATGAATTTCCTGGTTACACTCAATCAGAATTTCTGGAGATGTGACCTTGGAATATGTATTTTTAGAAAGCCTTCCAGTTGAGTCTAATGTACAGTAAAGTTTGAAAATTCATAGACTAGAAGCATTGGGGGGAGGGTGATAACTAGCAGTATTATCTATTTCTAGAAGAGCAAGAGGTTAATAAAGGTAATTTTTAAAAAATAAATAGGCTTACATTGAAAACAACTTAGTTGAAGCTTCTATTTACTTTTACAATTCTGTGCTATAGGTGAATTGTTCCATAATCTGTTTTAGCACTAAACAATTACATATAAATAACAGGTCCTGGGGCGCCTGGGTGGCTCAGTTGGTTAAGCGACTGCCTTCGGCTCAGGTCACGATCCTGGAGTCCTGGGATCGAGTTCCGCATCAGACTCCTTGCTCAGCGGGCAGTCTGCTTCTCCCTTTGACCCTCCCCCCTCTCATGTTCTCTCTCTCTCTCTTATTCTCTCTCTCTCAAATGAATAAACAAAAAATCTTTTAAAAATAAATAAATAACAGGTCCTGGTTTAATCTTTAAACCATTTCATCTCCAGTTTTAGTTATGTTCTTCCCACCAAAAAATGTAAAATGTGAATAGTAGAATACTTTCCATGCAAGTAGTTAAGTTACTGGGAGCTTAGCCACATTGTTCTAAATTCTTCACCAAAAATGATTTATTTTTCGACATTCATATATAAGATTCTTATAGTAAAAGGTTCAGTGATAGACTCATCTGAATGAAAGAGATCCTAAGATAATTTAGTCTCACCTTCTTTACTCCCATTCAAGTTTTGTTTCAATTTCCTATACAGCAGTCTGAGTTCATTCAGCATTTGCTTAAAAACCATCTGAAATAGGTCAATGCATCACTTCCTCTGGACACAGCTTATTATATACTTGGGATATTCAAATCATGACAAAGACTTTATTCTCTTGGGACATAGAAGACGCTCTTCTTGTTTTGATCCTATCTCACTGGTGACTCCTTCTAAGTCTCTTGCTGAATTTTCCTGTGAATATTGAGGTTTGATCCTCAGCTTTCTCTTTTCTCTCATCCTTTCCTTAATTAACTTTAACGTGACTTTCAAAGGCGTAATTCTAGACTTTACCTTGCCTGTTGAGCTCCAAACTCCTACATCCAACTTTCTATTTGATATCTCTACTTGTCTAACAGGTATCCAAAACTTAACCAGGCAAAACAGTAATCTTGACAATCAAGCTACCCTCACACTTCCAATCTGATCTTTTACTGTCTCTAGTCTTCCTTATCTCAGTAAATCCACCTGGTTGTTCAAACCAAATCCTCTTCTTTGATTTCTTTGTTTTCTTCTCCCCCATATTCAGTTTACCACCATATCCTGTTGGTTTTATTTCAAGACTATATCTCAAATTTATCTGATTCTCTCCATTTTCACTGCCAGCCTGGTCCAAGTCTCTATCCTCTAGCCTAGACTACTACAATAGCCTGAGTCATAAAGTTATTTTTCCTTTGCCCCAGAATTGGCTACTAGGGCTCACAGCTAACAACCAAGAATGGCTAAGTACCCCAAATTCTACAGAGAGTCAGACACTTCCTCCAAGGCTTACCAGAAAGAAGAACAGAACTCAACTTATGGCCATCAACCACCACCCCCATTCCTGAGCTCTCTCCTCTAGTCTTTAAAGGACTTTGGAGGGAAAAGGGAAATGACATCATTGGAGCGCTTGGCTTTGTGGAAATAGTAGTGTTTGTGGTAAGAGACTTTCCCCCTTTATTCTTGGGAGAGGGAAGGACAGGGTGCTTTTTTCTCCCCAAAGTCAAGTGAGGGAGAGATTCAAGAAAATCATTCAAAGAAATCAGGGACCCTGCAAAAAAGGAAAATTGAGAAGCAATAGAGCATAATAGTTAAGAGAAAGGATTCTGAGTCTGATTGCTTGAGTTTATTTCCCAATCCATCATTTACTAGCTGGGTGAAATGGGCAAACCTTGAACACTCATTTAACCTCTATCTGTAAAATGGGGATAATAACAATACATATTTCTTAGGATTGTTGTGGAGCTTAGCATGTATTATAACATATAGAGAAGTTAGAAAAGATCTTGGCATATGGTAAGCACTCCATTAGTAGTGATTATTATCATCAGAACCATCACCATTATGTTGGTCACTCCCTGTTGAGTTGCAGAAAACACAAACCCAACATGGAGCTGTCTACTTTGAGGAAAGCATTCATGGGAGAACTGGACATTTCCCCTTGGGTTGTGGGCATGTAGAACATAGAAACCGATATGTGCTCATGGTATATGACCCCTTATAAGGTATGAATGAAAATGTCTTAAAAAAGTGATAGTAACCAAAACAGTATGGTACTGGCATAAAAACAGACACATATAAAATAAAAAACAAATAAACAAACAAAAACACATATGTAGACCAATGGAACAGAATCTAGAGCCGAGAAATAAATTCACACACATAGAGTTAACTATTATTTGACAAGGGAGACAAGAATATTCAATGGCAAAAGGAAAGTCTTTTCATTAAATGGCCTTGAAAAAACTGAATATTCACATGCAAAAGAATGAAGCTGGACCCCTATCTTCCACCATTCACAAAAATTAACTTGAAATGGATTAAGGACATAAACATAAGACCTGAAACCATAAAACTCCTAGACAAAAACATAGTGGAAAAAACTCCTTGACTTGGCCTTGGCAATGAGTTTTTGGATATGACACCAAAAGCATAAACAACAAAAGCAAAAATCAACAATTAGAACGACATCAAACTAAAATCTTCTGCACAGCAAAAGAAATAATGAACAAAATTAAAATGCAATTTACAGAATGAGAGAAAATATTTGCAAACTATATATCTGATAAGAAATTAACATATAGAAGATACAAGGAACTTATACAACTACATAGCAAAAAACCCAAACAATCCAATTTAAAAATAGCCAGAGGACTTGAACAGACATTTCTCCAAAGAAAACATCCAAATGGTTAACATGTATATGAAAGGTGCTCAACATCACTAATCACGAGAGAAATGCAAATCAAAACCACAATAAGATATTACCTCACACCTGTTAGAATGGCTATTACCAAAAAGACAAGAGATAACAAATGCTGGTGAGGATGTGGAGTAAAGGGAGCCCTTGTGCACTGTAGGAGGGCATGTTTTTTTTTTTTTTTTTAAGATTTTATTTATTTATTTGAGAGAGAGAGAATGAGAGAGAGAGCATGAGAGGGGGGAGCGGGAGAGGGAGAAGCAGACTCCCTGCCGAGCAGGGAGCCCGATGCGGGACTCGATCCAGGGACTCCAGGATCATGACCTGAGCCGAAGGCAGTCGCTTAACCAACTGAGCCACCCAGGCGCCCTAGGAGGGCATGTTAATTGGTACAGCCACTATGGAAAACAGTATGAATGCTCTTCAAAAAATTAAAAATAGAACTACAATATGATCCAGCAATCCCACTTCTGGGTAATATCCAAAAGAATACCATAGGAAATTAAACCACTATCTCAAAAACATATCTGCACACCAAGTTCATTGCAGCATTATTCACACTAGCCAAGACATGGAAACAAACCAAGTGTCCATAAACACAGGAATGAATAAAGAAAATGTGATATATATGATGGAATATTTTTCAGCCATAAAAAAGAGGGAAATCCTGTCATTTATGACAACACAGATGGACCTTAAGGGCATTGTGCTAAGTGAAATAAGTTAGACAAAAACACTTAACTGATTTCACTTAAATGTGGAATTTAAAAACATTGAACTCATAGAAACAGAGAGTAGAATTCGTGGTTTCCAGGGGCTGAGGGGTGGAAGAAATGGGAAGATGTTGACCAAAGGGTACAAGCTTCCAGTTATTTATAGATCTTGGATACTAGCCATTTATCTGATATGTCATTTGCAAATATCTTCTCCCATTCCGTAGGTTGCTTTTTAGTTTTTGTTTTTAATTTAAATTCAACTAGCCAACATATAGAACATTATTAGTTTCAGTTATAGAGTTCAGTAATTCATCAGCTGCATATAACACCCAGTGCTCATCACATCACGTGCCCTCCTTAATGCCCATCACCCAATTACCCCATCCCCCCACCTATCTCCCCTCCAGCAACCCTCAGTTTCTTTCCCATGGTTAAGAGTTTCTCATGGTTTGTCTCCCTCTCTGATTTCTTCCCATTCCATTTTTCCCTACCTTCCCCTATGCTCCTCTGTGCTGTTTCTTATAGTCCTCATATGAGTGAAACTATATAATTGTCTTTCTCTGATTGACTTACTTCGATCAGCATAATACCTTACCTCCAGTTTCATCCAGTTCTATATAAATGGTAAGATTTCATCCTTTCTGATGGCTGAGTAATATTCCGTTGTATGTATATACCACATCTTCTTTATCTATTCATCCACTGATGGACGACTAGGCTCTTTCCATAGTTTGGCTTTGGGGACACTGCTGCTATAAACATTGGGGTGCAGGTGCCTCTTTGGATCACTACATTTGTATCTTTGGGGTAAATACCTAGTAGTGCAATTGCTGGGTCATTGGGTAGCTCTATGGGACTTCATCAAGATAAAAAGCTTTTGCACAACAAAGGTGACTATAGTTAATAATACTGTATTGTATACTTAAAAGTTGCTGTTAGAGAACTTTAATGTTCTTACCATAGCAACAACGACAACAATGATAATCATGTGAGGTGAAGGATATTTTAACTAACCTTCCTGTGGTAACCATTCCACAATATATATGTATCAAATCATCACATTTTACACCTTAAACAGTTATATGCCAATTATTTCTCAATAAAGCTGGAAAAGAAAAAGAATACAACCAGAGTTTTACTAACTTGGGGAAGGAAGACAACACTCTGAAGAACTGTTAGCTTTATTTGTAATAGCCTAAAACTGGAAGCAACCTAAATATCCATACACAAATTGAGTGAACAAATTGTGGCATGTTATTCAGCAATAAAAGTGAATAAACTATTGATACACAAAACAACATGAATGAATCTCAAAGTAATTATTCTGAGTGAAAGAAGCCAGACAAAATATCTTAAAAAGAGTATATGCTGGGGCGCCTGGGTGGCTCCATTGGTTAAGCGTCTGCCTTCGGCTCAGGTCATGATCCCAGAGTCCTGGGATCAAACCCCGCATTGTGCTCCCTGCTCAGTGGGGAGTCTGCTTCTCCCTCTGCCCTTCCCCTGCTCCTTCTCTCTCTCTCTCTCTCACACACACACTCTCTCTCAAATAAATAAATAAACCTTTTTTAAAAATTTTAAAAAGAGTATATACTGTATGATTCTATATATTATATATACAGAATATATATATATATATATATAGAGAGAGAGAGAGAGAGAATTTGAATATAAGGACTTCATCAAGATAAAAAGCTTCTGCACAGCAAAGGAAACAATCAACGAAACTAAAAGGCAGCTAGGGCACCTGGGTGACTCAGTTGGGCATCTCTTTGGTTTCCACTCGAGTCCTGATCTCAGGGCTGTGGGATCAAGCCCCACATCAGGCTCCTGGCTGAGCATAAAGCCTGCTTGTCCCTCTCCCTCTGCTCCTCCCCCTGCTCACGGGGCTCTCTAAATTAATTAGTTAATTAATTAATTAAATCTTTTTTAAAAACCCTAAAAAGAAGCCTACAGAATTGGAGAAGATATTTGCAAATGACATATCAGATAAAGGGCTAGTATCCAAAATCTATAAAGAACTTATCAAACTCAACACCCAAAGAACAAACAATCCAATCAAGAAATGGGCAGAAGACATGAACAGACGTTTTTCCAAAGAAGACATCCAAATGGCCAACAGACACATGAAAAAGTGCTCAACATTGCTCAGCATCAGGGAAATCCAAATCAAAACCTCAATGAGATACCACTTCACACCAGTCAGAATGGCTAAAATTAACAAGTCAGGAAACAACAGATGTGGGCGGGGATGTGGAGAAAGGGGAACCCTCCTACACTGTTGGTGGGAATGCAAGCTGGTGCAGCCACTCTGGAAAACAGTATGGAGGTTCTTCAAAAAGTTGAAAATAGAGCTACGATATGACCCAGCAATTGCACTACTGGGTATTTACCTCAAGGATACAAATGTAGGGATCCAAAGGGGTACGTGCACCCCAATGTTTATAGCAGCAATGTCCACAATAGCCAAACTATGGAAAGAGCCAAGATGTCCATCGACAGATGAATGGATAAAGAAGATGTGGTATATATATACAATGGAATATTATGCAGCCATCAAAAGGAATGAAATCTTGCCATTTGCAACAACGTGAATGGAACTAGAGGGTATTATGCTAAGCGAAGTAAGTCAATCAGAGAAAGACAAGTATCATATGATCTCACTGATATGAGGAATTCTTAATCTCAGGAAACAAACTGAGGGTTGCTGGAGTGGTGGGGGGTGGGCGGGATGGGGTGGCTGGGTGATAGACATTGGGGAGGGTATGTGCTATGGTGAGTGTTGTGAATTGTGTAAGACTGATGAATCACAGACTTGTACCTCTGAAACAAATAATACATTATATGTTAAAAAAAAAAAAAAAGAAGAAGAAGATAGTAGGAAGGGAAAAATGAAGAGGGGGAGAAATCGGAGGGGGAGGTGAACCATGAGATACTATGGACTCTGAGAAACAAACAGGGTTCTAGAGGGGAAGGGAGTGGGCAGATGGGTTAGCCTGGTGATGGGTATAAAGAGGGCACGTATTGAATGAAGCACTGGGTGTTATACGCAAACAATGAATCATGGAACCCTACATCAAAAACTAATGATGTAATGTACGGTGATTAACATAACATAATAAAATTTTTTTTAAAAAGGGCTAGTATTGGGGCGCCTGGGTGGCTCAGTCGGTTAAGCGGCTGCCTTCAGCTCGGGTCACGATCCCGGGGTCCTGGGATCGAGCCCCGTATCGGGCTCCTTGCTCGGTGGAGAGCCTGCTTCTCCCTCTCCCTCTGCCTGCTGCTCCCCCTGCTTGTGCTCTCTATCTCTCTCTCTGTGTCAAATAGATAAAATCTTTAAAAAAAGCGGGGGGGCTAGTATCCAAAATCTATAAAGAACTTAGCAAACTCAACACCCAAAAAATAAAAAATCCAGTTAAGAAATGGGCAGAAAAACATGAACAGACATTTCTCCAAAGAAGACATACAAATGGCTGACACATGAAGAAATGTTCAACATCACTCAGCATCAGGGAAATACAAATCAAAACCACAGTGAGATACCACCTCACACCAGTCAGAGTAGCTAAAATTAACAAGTCAGGAAACAACAATTGTTGGCGAGGATGCAGAGAAAGGGAAACCCTCTTACACTGTTGGTGGAAATGCAAACTGGTGCAGCCACTCTGGAAGACAGTATGGAGGTTCCTCAGAAAGTTAAAAATAGAACTACCCTATGACCCAGCAATTGCACTACTAGTTATTTATCCAAAAGATACAAAAATAGTGATTCAAAGGGTCACATGCACCCCAATGTTTATGGCAGCACTATCCACAACAGCCAAATTATGGAAAGAGCCCAAATGTCCATCCACAGATGAATGGATAAAGAAGATGTATATATACAATAGAATATTACTCAGTCATCAAAAAGAATGAAATCTTGCCATTTGCAATGACCTGGATGGAGCTAGAGTGTATGATAAGGGAAATAAGTCAGTCAGAGAAAGACAAATACCATATGATTTCACACATATGTGGTATATAAGAAGCAAAACAGATGAACATAGGAGAAGGGAAGGAAAAATAAAATAAGACAAAAAAACAGAGAAGGAGACAAACCATAAGAGACTCCTAACTATAGGGAACAATCTGAGGGTTGCTAGAGGGGAGGTGGGGGGGGATGGAGTAAATGCGTGATGGGCATTAAGGAGGGCACTTGTAATAAGCAGTGGGTGTTATATGCAAGTGGTGAATCACTAAATTCTACTTCTGAAACAAATACTGCACTATGTTAACTAACCTGAACTTAAAATCTTGAAAGAAAAAAAATTTGAATATATATTATAAAAATATATAGGAGTACATTTTAAATATTATTTTTAAATTATATTTTAATATATTTATATTAAAATTGTGTTGTATTAAATAATATATTTAAATAATTATAATAAAATAATAATTTAATAAAAATTATTATTTTAATACAAATAATTCTAGAAAGTGAAAACAAACCTACAGTGACAAAAAGCAGATCAGTGACTGTCTAGGAAAGTAGGGACAGGGAGAGAAGAGAGGAAGAGAAGGATTATAAGGGTGCCTAAGGCTTTTGGGGAGGATATATATGTTCATTGTCTTGATGGTGGTTACAAATTCCTGACTGTACATACATGTCCAAATTTATTGTACAGTTTAAATGTGTGCATTTCATTGTGTATCTATTACATCTCAATAAAGCTATTAAGAGTTCACATCTTCAGAATTCAGTTTTTAAGTATGATGTTAGCTTTTCCTTGAATGTTCTTTATCAAGTTCAGGAAGTTCCCTCCTATTCCTAGTTTGCTGAGTTTTGTTTTTTTTTTGTTTTTTTTCTTTTCAGAAATGGATATTACACTTTTTCAAGTAGCTTTTCTCTGATTATTGAGATGACCACATGATTTTCATGTTTAATACAGTGAATTATAAGGATTTTAAATGTTAAATTAACCTGGCATTTCTGGGGTAAACCCCACCTACTCATGATGTAATATACTTTTTATAAATTGATGGATTCAATTTACTAAAATTTTACTTTGAACTTCTGCATTTATGTTCATAAAGGATATTGGTCTGAAATTGTTCTTTTCTTATAATGTCTTTGCCTGGTTTTGTTATCAGGATAATCCTGACCCAATAGAATAAGTTTAGAAGTATCTTTTCCTCTCCAATTTGCTGGAGGAGTTTGTGTAGAATTAGTATTATTTTTTTCTTTAAATGTTTGGCAGATTTCACTAGTGAAGCCAGGGCCTGGAACCTCTCTCAAGGCAAGAAGCTGGGGCAATTGCAGAGGTCTTCATATCTGTTTTCTGTCTCTCTGCCTAATGTCCAATCTCTTAAAAATCATTGTTTCACAAGTTTGTCAGGTTCTTTTAGTTGTTTCTGGTGGGAGGGTAAATCTGGTCTCTATTATTCCATACAGTTTCAAATTGAATATTGGAGATTTGAAGTTAAAAGTGAATTTTGGATATAAGTTTTTATACTGAACTAGACTTTTTTTTTAATAGACTACTCTTTAGACCTGTTTTAAGTTCAAAAAATAAATTAGACATTTAATGATAGAAAATTTCCAAAATTATTGAATCTTAAAACATTTTCAAGGGAAGGCAAAGAAAAATTTAATCATGGTAATTTGGAAGCAATAATTTGGAGAAAAAAAATGGTTTCATGTTTATAACTCATTAAACTATTCACTGCTCCAAACTCTTCTCTATATCCAGTCTTACCCCCAATACTCATTGTCTACCCAGCAGATGGTGATCTTTTCAAAAGGTAAATTAGATCATATCTGATTCAAAACCTCTAATGGCTTCTCATTACACTAAGAATAAATTCAAACTCATTATCTTGTCTGATTTCCCATAACTCTCTCTTTGACTTATCACTCTCCAGCTACTTCCTCAGGGCCTTTGGACTTTTTAGTCCCTCTGCATGAAACACTTTTCATATCTTTGCATGGCTGGCCCTTCATCATCATTCAAGTCTCAAGTTAAGGGTCATTGCCTCAGAGAGAATTTCCCTGGTTGCAAATCATCCTAACCAATCACCAGTCACTGTCTTATTACCCTATTTTATTTTCTTCATAGTATTTATCGTAGTTTGAATTTCTTATTTAGTTTATTTAGTATGTCTCCTCCTCATTAGAATAAAAGCTCCTTGAGAATGGCATTGTCTTGTTGCTCACTTCTGTTTCCAAGATCAAAGCACAAGAATAACTAAAATATATTGATTGAATAAAGGATGAATGGAGAACATTTTCATAAGGAGTTGAAACCTGTCTCTAATTTTAACTGTCTCTAGCAATATTAGTCTCTTTTTTGAACAGGTTTTATAGTGTCAATATTGCTTTTTTAAGTGTTGTTTCCAGATATGCATACAGTAGTCCAAGTGTTATCCGACCAAGTATAAAACAGCAGAACAGTAATATTTTTCAATAAATGCCACTTAAGATAGTATCTCACTTTGGGCAGCTATGTTACACCACTGACTTCTAACAACTTTATAGTCAACTAAATTCCCCTTTTAAAAAATAAGTGCTTCTATATAGTAGTAACTTCCCCACATTTAATAGTTAAACAGTGGGGATTTGGGTATGAGATTTAGCATTGGTCCTTAAGTTTTATCTTACTAAACTCAGACCAACATTACAACTTATTAGATTCTTTTTAAGCCCAGATTCTGAAACCTAGCACATTAGTTACTTCTCTCCGCTTCACAGCATCTACAAACTTGATACGCATGCCAACAGAATCCTTATTTAAGTTGTTTAGAGAAATGTTCAATGGGTTAGTGCTGAAGACAGACTTCTTTGGCACACATCAGAAGTCTCATCTCTACGCTAACACCAATCCATTAATAAGCACATTTTGGGTATAGCACTTCATTTCAAGTTAATTCATACAATACCATACTGTCACACAGACTATAATTCTCCATGTTGTCCATAAAGATAGTATGAATACTTAGCTTAAGTAATCAATCTTTCCTCAGCCTCTATTTTAATAATCATGCGATTTCTCCCCTTGAAAGTCTTTCATAATGTAAAAAGATCCTTGATATCCTGGCATCTTGCCACTTAAACACTTAAAAGGGATGATGATATTTTTTAATAGCCTTCTTGGCTTTAAATCCAAGATGTAGCTGAACTCTCTTTATTTTCCTTTTAATGGATTAAATTCTGCATTCAGTGTAACAAATCATTGTTCCCATTTGTCCTTGAACTTTATATGAAAAACAAGTTTTGGTAATGAATAGTACTGTCCAAATCAGCTCCAAAAACACAGCATCTCAAATACATCACAGGATCATCAGGAACACAGCCTTTATACCTTATCTATATGTACCATATCTCTACTTTCTAGAGCTTTGAGACACTAAACAATACAAAAGTAACTTTTGAATCAACTCAGAAAAATAAACTGAGAGAAGATCCTACTAGTACCAGAGGAAGGGCCTTCAGCCAAGACAAGCTGACAAAAAAATGATCTCCAAGAGAAGTGAAGCAAGATAAAGCATTCAAAAGTGGAAAATTCTTTATGTGTACATATACACAATATAATGAATATATAATGCAACCAGTTTAATTTTAAACATCCTGAAAGTCCCAAAACATTCCACAAATCTGTTGTACATAAAGTTATTTACAAAGATTAAAGAGGAAGTTTTCTAAAGTGAGCTAAAGCCTTTTATCTGACTGGCAATCTATTCTTGCCCCCAAGATGATCCTGGCTGGATTGCTCTGGACTTTCCAAAACTCCTGTAGAGCATTCTCTTCCCAATTCCACAAGAGCAGATGTAACTTATCAAGAACCATTATCAGCTCTTTTTCATGGCACCTTGGAGGTGGTAAGCTACTTTAGGTTGAAGCTGAACGTCTCTTTCCCAGCTACTGGCTGCCAGAAACTCATTGAAGTGGACGATGAATGAAAACTTTGTACCCTTTATGAAGAGCATATGGCCACAGAAGTTGCTGCTAACACTCTGGGTAAAGAATGGAATGGTTACATGGTCCAAATCAGTGGTGGTAATGACAAACAAGACTTCCCCATGAAGCAGGGTGTCCTGACCCATGGCTGTGCCCACCTGCAGCTGAGTAAAGGATATTCCTGCTACAACAAGGAGGATTAGAGAAAGAAAGGGCAAATCTGCTTGGGGTTGCATTGTGGAAGCCAATCTCAGTGCTCTCAACTTGGTCATTGTAAAAAAAGGGGAGACGGGTATTTCTAGACTCACTGATATGACTGTGCCTCATTGCCTGGAGCCCAAAATAGCTAGCAGAACCCACAAGCTTTTCAATCTCTAACAAAGATGATGTCCGCCAGTATGTTGTGATAAAGCCCCCAAACAAAGAAGATGAGAAAACTAGAACCAAAGTGCCCAAGATTCAGGGTCTTGTTACTACACATGTCCTCCAACACAAGCATCGACATATTGCTCTGAAGAAACAGTGTACTAAGAAAAGTAAGGAAGAGGCTGCAGAATATGTTAAACTTTTGGCCAAGAGAATGTAAGGAGGCCAAAGAAAAACTCCAGGAACAGATTGCCAAGAGACAGAGCCTGATTCTTGAGGTTCTGTCAGAGAATCTACTTCTAAGCTCATTCAAGTTTTTGGCAGAATTCAGTCCCTTAAGCTTTAAAGGTGACGTCCCCATTCCCTTCCCTGCTGACAGGTGGAGGTTGTTCCCAGCTTCTAGATGATGACAGCAATCCCTGGCTAGTGGCCTCCTTGATCTTTAAGGGTAGAAATAGTGGGTCAAGTCCTGCTCTGGTCTCTGCTTTTGCCTCATCTCTCCTGCTTCCAGCTAGGGAAAGTTCTCTGCTTTTACAGCCTCATGTGATTACACTGAGCCCATCCAGATAATTGAAAATAAACTCCCCCATTTTAAGGCCCACAGCCTTAGCTACAACTGCAAAATCTCTTTTGCTATGTAACAGTTAACATATTCACAGGTTCTAGGTATTAAGGCACGTACTTGGGCATGAGGGGTGGGTCGTTTGCAGGGGACATTAGTCTGCCTACCACAGAATTAGACAAACACTGCTCCAAAAAGAAAGGAAACAGCAAACAAAAGGCCCAAGATGGGAAAGAGCTTGGACAGGTCAAGTAGCAGGGAGGAAGGCCCTAGAACTGTAGCAGAGTGAAGGGGAGAACTGCAGTAGATGATACCATGCACTTCTTTATAGAAGTAACATTTTTTCCCATTTGAATTGTATAAATTTAGAATCTATTTTGAATTTTAGAATTAAGTCATTCTAAAGCTAAAGGTCGAGCATAGGCCTCCTAACTTCTAGTCCAATTCACCTTCCTCAAAACTACAAGTCATTAATATTTTTTTCATATCTATATGGAAAAATTTCTATTTGACATTTTTTAATCCTAAACATTTTTGCTTATTGCATACAGAATTTCTGTATCTGATCATGTACATGTAAAATTTATATTTAGATATCGGGAGGCAAAAACTAAATTTAAAAAGAACACAAAATACGAGGAAGAAACTTCATCCCAAATTCTTTCTAAAAATTAAAAAATTAAGACAAAAAAACTGAACTCTTTTTTCCAATGGCTTTCCACAGAGACTATTAGGGTAATCTTTTGTGGTTAAATGTTTATAAGGAGAATTGCACCTGTGTTGTGGTCCGTTTTTAAATAAACTTGCACCTGCAGTGGTTTTTCATAGAATTGCTATTTGGGATATAGTCAAACAGTTGTTTGTCTATTATGCAGAGCTCTCTCCTCTTACCACACTACTTTCTGGGCAGGTCCTAGATTTTAAACAGCCTATTTCAAAAAATCCATTTTTAAAAAGCCAACAGTTTAGATTTCACGGTAATTTCTTCAGAGACACAATAATAAACAAGATTTCCAGGAAACTCCTCAAACAACAGTATGCTCCTTTCAGTTCATGAATTCCAGTGGTCTGGTCCCTTGCTGCTTTAAGGAAATTCTAACCTATTTTCAGAAGAGGCCTCTGCTCTATTCAAATATGTCTGCTTTCCTTTTCCTATATATGATTTGCTAATTCCTGTTTCAGAATCTTTTTTACTCTGTCATTTTCCTCACCATAAATTTCTTCTCCCTTTCTGCCAGTCCTTGTCAAAAATCCTAAAATCTTTAAAATTAATTCTCGTAAGTCTTCCCCACATAATGTCATCCCATTCTGTTCACTCCACTACTCTCTGTACTTCATTGCTCATCTTATATCTCTTTATATCATTTTACATGAGTTAGCATATTACTTTACATTTTTATCACTTCTCTTCATATGTGTATAATTTATCTCTTATGCTAAATTAATGCTTTCTAGATGCAGAGAGGGGTTCATAAAGAGCAGCAGCAATTGGCACCAAAGAATAGGATAGGAAGAAACACCAAAAAAGAATTATAAAGAATCAGTTAGAAAAATGGATGAGAAAATAAAATTTTTCTTGCTCTGACTCTTCTATTCAGAGTTTTTACATCATATATAAGTACCATGCTAATTCTGTTCCCTAATAAGAAAGCATAAATTCATGATGGAGAATATTGAGTCAACTATTTTTAAAATACCTAATGCATTCTTTCAAGACAATCATAGTAATTCTTTTGTACCTCTCAGAGTTTCAAATAAGCTGCTTTGGCCCAAAAGGTATGCAGTAATTGATTATTTCCCAACTAATTTTGCAAGATTGTAGTTATAAATGTATCTTATTTTAATAATTTATATGATACCTAAAACAACGTAATACTTTACAGTGTAAAGATATGTTTTAAGAGACATACTACTGTATCTACCATATTCCTACCGAACAAAGCAAAGTCTCTGGAGTCAGATTGCCTGGGTTCAAATGGGACTTTGGTAAATTATTTAACCTCTAATTTCCTCAATTTAATCTATAAAATGAGTATAACTATAATACATACTTCATGGGATTGATGAGAATTAACAGTTGTAAAGCACCTAGAACATGCCTGCAACATATAAATACTCAATTATTTTAGCAACTATTATTATTATTCTTTTATGTTGAGATAAGATAGCATCTTCTTTCAGAATTACATAAATGCTAAGGTATAATGGTTGGCAGAATAGTGGCCCATCTAAGATAGGTCCATGTCCTAATTCTCAGAACCTGTTAATATGTTACATTACATGGCAAGAAGGAATACAGGTTGCAGGTGGAATTTTGGTTGCTAATCAGCTAACCTTCAGATGGGGAGATTATTCTAGATTATCCAGGTGGGTCCAACGTAATCACAAGGGTCCTTACAAAGGAAAGAGGGAGGCAGGACAGTCAGTGAAAGAGTGAGAGGCTTGAAGATCCTGCACTGCTGGCTTTGAAGTTAAAGGAAAAAGCCATGAGCAAGGGAATGCAGGTAGCATCTAGAAGCTGGAAAGGGCAAGGAAACAGTTCCTCCCCTAGAGCCTCCAGAAGGAACAGAGCACTGCTCACACCTTGATTTTAGCCCAATGAGACCATGTTGGACTTCTAACCTACAGAACTATAAGGACAATAAATGTGTATTGTTATAAGCCACTAAGTTTGTGGTAATTTATTATAGCGCCAATCAGAAATTAATATAGGTATTATTTTGGCTCACAATATCCTAGTATAATTGGGGCAACCATGTATTTTTATTTTTAAAAAATTTCTCTTTAGCGGCACCTGGCTGGCTCCATCAGTGGAGCATGTGACTCTTGATCTTGGGGGTGTGAGTTTGAGCCCCATGTTGGGTGGAGAGATAACTTAAAAATAAAAATATTTTTTAAAAAATTTCTCTTTAATGCATGAAATAAAGTTGCCATTATAGCAAATATTTATAGGTGGTCTATAAAACTAATGCTGCTTACCTAGCCCTTAATTCAAATGGTCATTCATTTATTTATTCTTTCTTTCAACAAATATCATTGACATCTACTCTACATAGCAGGGACACAAGTGAACAAGAAAAGTTTGACCTTTGATCAGATGGGTTTACAGTTTATTGGGTAATGATAACATATATTTACATGATGACAAAGTACAACGTGCCATAGGAGGAGCACAGATGTTGCAGGAGAGGGTAGGCAATGTCGAGAAAAGCTCTGAGAGGAAGTAATGTCTATGGTGAGATTGAGAGATGAGTAGAAGTCAGGCTTAAAAGGGATGAATATGGTTTAGGATAAAATATAACACTGACAATTTGGAGTTGAGAGAAAACATGGCTATTCAAGGAAATGAATGTTCAATATGGCAACAGAAATCCAGAGACTATGTGTTTTATATGTTTCAACATATATCTTCCCTTAAGTGCCTAGTACAATGTTGTATGCTGTGCAAAATTAAAATATTTTAATTTAGCATTATTTTATGATTTGGTTGTAGAGTAGTGATTTTGTATAGTTAATTATATTATAGTTGATTATTAAATATCTCCAGTTCAGTTCCTTAGCAACATGAAACAAGTTTTCAAATATTATCAGTTATTTACATTTATACAAAAGGAAGTACTTATGTAAATAATGTGTTCACTATTATTTTAAATATTGTATAGTAGAACATTAATTGTAGTAGCTAGTAATCACAGTGTGAAGTAATGCTCCAATATGGCAATCAGTGTAGACAGAAAGAAGTTGAAGGAAAATAATTTACAGCAAATAAACAATTTTACCAAAATCACAGAAGAAAAAAAAAAGAAGAAATCTTCCCAAAATTCATCAATGAGGAAATAGCAGACGAATCTCTGAATGATAACCTCTATTTATGCCTTATGATTATTTGCCTAGACTCTGAACACATCTACTACATTCATGCCAAAACAAAACTGGAGAGATGAAATATGGCTGATGCCTCTTAATTCTCTTATTTCCTGCCATTATGTTGGTTGAATTTGATACTGTATCTCTGAGCAATCTTAGTCTATAAATCTGAAGGTCCAAGTTTTTTAGTACACATTAAAGCAGAAATGCATAGGTCTCTGGGCTCTACAAGTTTTTCATTAGTGATAAAATATAGATTAGGAAACAGTACAATAAAATGATTTTAAAAACCAACCTCAGTATGAGACAGACTTGAGTTTAACTACCAGTTATATAATCTTCGGCAAATTACTTCACATTTCTGAGCCTCATCCATGAAAAGAGGATAATAATGGTACCCTTCTCATTAATATACTGTAGTAAGATAATGTACTTAAAAGACCTAACGCGGGGCACCTGGGTGGCTCAGTTGGTTAAGCGACTGCCTTCGGCTCAGGTCATGATCCTGGAGTCCCTGGATCGAGTCCCGCATCGGGCTCCCTGCTCAGCAGGGAGTCTGCTTCTCCGTCTGACCCTCCCCCTTCTCATGTGCTCTCTCTCATTCTCTCTCTCTCAAATAAATAAATAAAAAATCTTTAAAAAAAAAAAAAAAAGACCTAACGCAGTGCCTGGTACATAATTAGTATCTCCCAAAATATTCAATGTTATTGATAATAGCTAGTGGAGAAGGCCCAGACAGGTATTAAAACTGTTGGACATGATAAAAATGCGAGTTGAGCACACAAGGAGGCTTTATTCAGATGTACTTTGGTGGTGGTGGTGGTGGTATGTTTCACAGGGTACGTTTAGGGGTCTTAAACTTTAATAGGTTTAAATTATATATTTAACTGCATATAGCTCATTTATTAACCTGAACCTTTTAAGTCTGACACTTGATGAGAGATAGATAGATAGTCCTGTAACTGTAGTGGCAAGCAAGTAGTATACTCCTTCTGGTCTAGTTCATGTGTGCTAGCTACCTAGGTAAAAACAATCAAACCTTATTTTGCCTGATTTCAATTAAATATCAAATATAGTTCCATGTTCCAACTGAATATTGAAGACCCCCACATGTCTTTTCTAGTTTAGATATTTCTCCTAAGCTTCAGACTCATATACTCTATTGTCAATACACATTAGACACTCGAACTTCTTCACAGACACCTCAAATGCAGCCGTTTTGAAGTCTAAAACTTAGACTTAAGTTTCCTGTTTCCTGCACCCTGCTAACCTCTTTCCTCCTGAGAGGAAACCTGGGAGTCACTGTAACTCCTTGCCTCTTACACTTAATCAGACACTAAATCCTATAATACCATCTCCCAAATAGCTCTTAATCTGTCCACTGTTTATATCCTTATTCCCAGGGCCCTAGTTTAGACACTAAAATTCATCACCTAAATGACTGTAGCAACCTCCGCACGAACATCTTGCCTATAATCTTACCTCTTCCCATCAATTCTGCCCTGTTTAAAACCCTCCAATGGTTTCCCTTTGCTCTTAGCATAGAGTCTAAGTTATCTCTTAATACCACAAATAGATATAGATCAATGTCCCACTTGCAGAAGCTTATTAAATTCTTAGGTTGTTTTAATAACTTCTAATACCTTACTGAAATTTAACAGAGCTCAATTTAACTCTCATTATTTGATTAGCTATTTACCAGTACTTACTATGTATGGTAACTGAGTAACTGTATTAGATATTGTAAGGGTTAGAGATTAACAGTGATATATCGGGGAGGAAAGATGAGACAAGTACATAAATATTCTTAACACAATGGAGAAAATGTTTTAAAATCCCAGCATAGGAGGAGTTAAAAGGCTATAAGATGCTAATGGAAGGAAGCATATCAGAGAATACAGCCTGGAGAAAATATGATTTTAGGTAGGCCTTGGAGGCCTCTAAGAATTGAGATATAGGGCAGCATAAGCAAAAGCCAAGAGAAAGAAATCTCAAGAAGAGAAAAAGAACAATGAGTATTTTAGTTTGGCTGGACTGTAGAATTCTTCAAGAAAAATAGTAGGAAAGCAGCTGGAAAAATAAGTTGGGGCCAGATAAAGGCAAACCCTGAATATTAGGCTAAGAGCTAAGGCCTTTATTCTATGGAGAATGAGGAATGGCTTAAAGAGAAATATTTTTTCTGAGCCATGTTTCAAAAGACCTTAACCATCAAAGCTATAATTTTCATAGAATCAATACCTAATATGTAAACAATTATATCTACAAGGTTCCTCATGATAAAGAAAAGTTAAAAAGGATTAAAATAATGTTTGGAAAACAATTACACAGTATTTAGTTATATTAGAGTTTGGAAGGGGAACTAGTGTTGCAATCTCATTAAATTCTTCATTTCATAATTGAGGCCACCAAACCAAGTCATCGTCAGTTAAAAGCTTAGATGTGTTCATATGTTTATCCCACATTTCAGTACAAGTTCTATATTTTACTTCTGGATCACTTTTAGGATTTTTGTGTCTTTAAATAGATACAGGTCTTAGCTGCAAAAAGAATCTATAACCTACTAGTTTCAGGGTAAGTGGTTTCTGAGAGAAATGAAAGCAGATGGCAACTATATTTCATCTCTTCCATTTTCTTTTTTACAGTTAAAAATAATCCTTCTTTCTTTTCTGCAACCAAAAATAGTTCAAGTAGTTTCTTTGATTATATCAAACTATCTAAAGAAGTTGAACATCAAGGATGCATTTTCCCATTATTACTAACATATAAAATTATTTTCACCGTTACTACTTCTTTGAGCATTAAAAAAACAAACAAAAACAAGCTACTTCTTTTGACAACTTCAGTCATCACAGCCTAGTCTGTGACACTGGCATTAAAAGTAAAAATGCATTTAACTATTAGCTGAAGTACACAAAGCCATATAATAAATATTTGATGTTTCAAAGGTTACTTTTAAATTAAAAAAAAAAAACTGCTGATGACGAGAGAAGCACAAAAGACACTGCAATTCATTGTTAAAGGCTGCCGTTTTCATATGCTGACACTGAGTATAGAAACATACGTATTCAAGTACTGAACTAGATTCTGGGGATTTTAAAAATGACTACATGGATCCAGACTTAATGGGGCTCATAGATTTAGTGGAGAGAAATAGAGTAGTAGAGCACGTAAGTTAGAACAAAAGGTGTTAGTAGGGGAGGGATCAAACTTATGGCTGGAAAGGTTACTTTTTGGCAAAACTGAACTTTATCTTGATAGTAACTGAGAATCATCAAAAGTTTTTAAACAAGGATGTAGGATGATAGAAATTATATTCTAGGAGGATATATCTGATGATACTGAATCAAATGTACAGCAGCGACTGGAAATGAGATTTATAAAGGGAATATTTGAAAGCCAGTACTAGCGAAGTAGTTTAGCTATAATACAGTGTGGATTCTGAAGACAGACTACCTGGGTTCAAATTTAGTTCTACTCTTACTAGCCTTACGACCTCATTTAAGTTCTATGTGTCTCAGTTTCTTCCATTAGAGATTATTATAGTACTTTCCTCATATAGTTGAATGTCAAGAGCTTGTAACAGTCTTGGCACATAATAACTGCTCTCAATGTTAGCTATTGTTGTTGTTGTTGTTACTATTATTGCTATTGCTGCATAGGCCATAATTGAGATCAATTTAAGCAAATTTGGTGGTAGAATACCTTCAACACCCAGAACTCATGCCCTGAATAAAGTATCCTAATATCACCTAATCTGTCACTCACAAACCCCTACCTTCCACAGTAAGAAAATCCCCCGAAAGTCCTAGACTAAGGCAAAAAGGGTATTCTAAAAAAACAAACAAAAACCTGTTGGCCCTCATTACCTGTAGTTTGCTAACGCCTAAGCCAGGCATCACAATAATGTAATAAATATTCAAGTTGATGATAAATTATAGTAGCCACAAATATGGTTAAATGCCAAATGTTATTCAATATTTGTTCATTTTCTCTGGGGACTGTTTTTCACTTATTTTTTTTTTTAATTAATTAATTTATTTATTTATTTATTTTAGAGAAAGAGAGAGAGAAGGTGTGTGTGTGAGCGGGGGGAGGAGAGGGAGAGAGACAAGCAGACTCTGCACTGAGCTCAAGCCCCACGTGAGGCTCCATCTCATGACCCTGAGATCATGACCTGAGCCGAAACCGAGTCAGATGTTTAACCAACTGAGCTACCCTACCTGTTTTTCACTTTAATTGGCACAGGCTCATAACAAAACTATTAAGCTGTCTTTTCAGAAATACAAATTTTTGAGAAAAAAATTTCCTCACCTAATAATTCTAAGATTAAGCCATGGAAGATCAGGCTATGGGACCTTCTGGAATTGAAAAACTGGCTTCTGAACGGTTCTTTATCAAAAAGTTCTGAGAATGTTGGACTACAGCACTCTCTCAACACACAATGGATATTGCAACTCTTTTCCAAATACTTACAAAATGTAATCTTTAGTATAAATAATATTAGAGCCATGTGATCATTCCCATTAAAAAATCAAAAATATTTTTCTAACTTCTCTATAAAAATATACACATTCTGGTCCTGAAGTATGGCTATAAATTCTCAAATAATTTGCAATAAAATTAAGCAGAAAAATTGGGATTTGTGGGCCTAAATAAAACTTAATTTTTATGTATAATGAAAATTTAATACATTTAAAGCAAGGATATAATTACAGTCCCACTTAGATGCAACATTGTTGAAGCAATATTTCAGAATAACAATCTAGAGGCAATCTCTCACTCCTCTGATCTCTCACAGCACGGGGTTTACATCACACACTGCTTTGTATTTCAGTAATCTGTATGCATGTCTTCTTTTATATCTGATTATTAACTCTTTCAGGGAAGAGACTGACTAATTCACCTTTGGATCTACTACAGAATGTAGTATGCTGCTACAGTTAGTAAGCAGTTAATATTTGTTTAATAATAAAATCTATTAAAATTTACATTCAAAAATGAATTCTGTGCTTACCATCAGAACATAGGACTTTTACCCACACCTTTTTAATTCATTAAATTGTATTTTCTAAACTCTTATGAAGGTTTTAAAATGCTTAAGATAACTTTTAGCATTTTAAAAATATTTAAATCGAAATATTACTTTTCTAAAAATTTGTATGATTTTTCTAAATGACACTATTTGTTCTGCAAAGAAATTGTATGTCACCCTTAACTTTAGCATCATATTGAAAGTTCAGATCCTAACCCCCTACATTTGAAGGTGTCATTAATACTCTGAATCTATCATATGTAATGTCTGAAAATTTAAACCTTGAACTATTGTAAGATTGTAGGGCAGTCCTTTCATACTTCTAGCCCTAATAATACTTCTAAAGACAAGTTTGATTAATTCTCCCTATTACCACCCTCTTCCTCAAATATTTTAATTTATGCTCTTGATTTCTGTCACCTGCCCAGCAAAACCTACCCTCTGGAAAAGGTCTGAAACTAATTTACACTGAAGAGGCAAAAGACTGATAACAGCTCCATGTGAAAGCCTGGTGTGGGAGGGAGCCCTGTGCCTGGCTTCTGTGCCAGGTATGCTAATGTAATCTCCCCAAGTCTCTGTTTCCGCATGTATAAAATTAAAGTAGTTAGAATTAATGATACCTGAAATCCATTCCAGCCCAGATTATCACCCTTAGGAATGTTTGTAGCCTTATGCATCATTCATTCAGTTTATGAAGCATCTGAGATAGACAGGTAATCAAATACTGTAATTTCAATACTTATTCATTAAACGAAGGTTGATTGAACACTTACTCTGTGTCAGACACTGTACTGGGTGCTTGCAATATCAGTGTTTGCAGAGATCTACTAGGTGATATAGAAGAACTGAGGAAAAGACAACTAAGGAAGTAGAGATCAAAGAAGCAATGCTTAAGCTCTTTCCAATACAGCAAACATTTCCCAAGTTTGGGCAGGAGTACTAAACCCTTCTTAAGTAAGGGTATTGGTGTGTACAAAGGCAGCAATGTAAAAGGCACGTCGAGTGTTTTCGGCAGCTGAAGGCTGGGTTACATGGGACAAATGTTCACGGTACTTATCCCAGTTAGAATTTGGCACGCTTTGTGTGATGATTTGATTAACGCGTGTCCCTCGCTAGGCCACAAGTTCCTTAACTGCGGAACAGCGTGTGCCTTTGCCCACCATTGTTTTCCCAGAGTCTAACACTGTCTCATGCTTAATAAATGTTGAAGAATTAATTTAAAAAAAAAAGAGGGTCCTCCCGTGAGTGTCATGTCCAAGCATCTTGAAGAGTGAACTGTCCACCAAAAAGTCGCGGTGCCTTCTGCAGCCAACCTGAGCTCCTGGAAAGTCAACTCCTGGAGTGGGGCTCTGCCTGCGCACCGACACCCGCCCGAAACCCCCTCAGGGTCACAAATCACCGTCGAGTCACCGAGCCCTGAGGGCACAGAGCTGGAGATGGGCTAACAGCCGCCCCGAGGCCCGGCCAGGGTTCTCGAGGCCAGCGGCGCCGTCCCGGCCTCAGGTTATGGTGCCCAGAAATGTAGAATTTGGACGCTGCGGAGTCCAGACAGATGGGCAGAGAGGACATATAACAACTGCAGTGACTGGAGAGCTCCTATAGATGTACACTCGGCTGCCGGTCGGAAACTCCCGGTACAGTCGCAGCGCAGCTCACTGGACAGCCCCGGGGTCTCTCGTAGACGTAGAGATAGAGCCCCCTCTACCGGCCCTGGCGACCTCGCCTCGCGATTCTCCCAGCCACGCCCAGACTCGCGAGAGTAAGAACGGAGGTCTCAAAGGGCTCCACGGAACGAAACTTCCTATATCTAGTGTTCCTTCACGGAGGGATTTTAATTCACCGGAATCGATTGGCGTTAAAGGGCAAAAGCGAAGAGGAAGGTGCTCTTAACCCGACAAAGCCTGTGGGACGGAGCGGGAGTCCTGGTGCACACGCCAAACGGAGAGGATCCTGGGGGCCGGAAGGAGGTGGAAACGCCTGCAGGGGAGCAATTCGCCTGCAAGCTCCCACGGGAGGAGAGCGCGTGGCTGTTTAAAGAGGCGTGTTGCTGGAGCACGTGGCTGGTTCGCGGAGGTCGGAGGTTGCAGAAAGGCTGACATCGGTGTAGAACTTGAGACCGTGAGTTATGGTGGGGAGATCCCGGCGGCGCGGAGCGGCCAAGTGGGCAGCTGTGCGAGCCAAGGCAGGTCCCGGCCCAGCGGACGAAAATGAAGACGATTTAGAAATGCCACCCTCGCCAGGGGACTCTAGCTACTACCAAGATAAGGTAGATGATTTCCATGAGGCCCGATCACGGGCTGCCTTGGCTAAAGGCTGGAGCGAAGTGGAGAGTGAGGACGAGGAGGGTGGCGATGAGGAGGAGGAGGTTCTAGCCCTAGATATTGCTGATGAGGACGATGAAGAGGATGATGATGACGATGATGATGGTGGGAGCTCCGTGCAGAGTGAGGCCGAGGTATCTGTGGATCCCAGTTTGTCGTGGGGTCAGAGGAAAAAACTTTACTATGACACAGACTACGGTTCCAAGTCCCGAAGCCGACAAAGTCAACAAGAAGTAGAGGAGGAGGAAAAAGAGGAGGAAGAGGAAGCGCAGCTCATTCAGCGGCGCCTCGCCCAAGCCCTGGAAGAGGATGATTTTGGGGTGACCTGGGTAGAGGCCTTTGCAAAACCAGTACCTCAAGTAGATGAGGCTGAGACCCGGGTCGTGAAGGATCTGGCGAAAGTTTCAGTGAAAGAGAAGCTGAAAATGCTGCGGAAAGAATCACCAGAACTCTTGGAACTGATAGAAGACCTGAAAGTTAAGCTGACTGAGGTGAAGGATGAGCTGGAGCCATTGCTACAGTTGGTGGAGCAAGGGATCATTCCACCCGGAAAAGGAAGCCAATACCTGAGGACCAAGTACAACCTCTATTTGAACTACTGCTCCAACATCAGCTTTTATTTGATCCTGAAAGCCAGGAGAGTCCCTGCACATGGACATCCTGTCATAGAAAGGCTTGTTACCTACCGAAATTTGATCAACAAGCTGTCAGTTGTAGATCAGAAGCTGTCTTCTGAAATTCGTCATTTACTCACACTTAAAGATGATGCTGGAAAGAAAGAACTGAATTCAGAAGCAAAATCCACCAAGGCCAAGCCAAAATCTGTTTCAGAGACTGCTGCTGCTGCCTCTGCTGTTGCAGGTATTTCTGATGATTCTGATCTTGATGAAGAAGCTGCACTGAAATACTATAAAGAAATAGAAGACAAGCAAAAGTTGAAGAGAAAGAAAGAAGAAAATAGTATTGAAGAACAGGCTCTTGAAGATCAAAATGCAAAGAGAGCCATTACCTATCAGATTGCTAAAAATAGAGGACTTACACCTAGAAGAAAGAAGATTGATCGCAATCCTAGAGTGAAACACCGGGAGAAGTTCAGAAGAGCCAAAATTCGCAGAAGAGGCCAAGTTCGTGAAGTTCGTAGAGAAGAGCAGCGTTACACTGGTGAACTCTCTGGCATTCGTGCAGGAGTTAAAAAGAGCATTAAGCTTAAATAAAGTTTTCACTTAAGATTTTTGGCAATAATTTTAGATCAATAAATTTTTATTTTTAACTCTTGAAGTGATTGTATTGATATATAATACCTAACCTTAAATTTTAAAAATTCTTGTCAACAGGGAAACTTGGGTTATTGCTCATTTTTTTGTTGTTCTTTAATTTATATTATTAAAGTCATACTAGGAATTTTGGGAGCAACACAAAAGTGCTTGGTAAAAGAGATGGTGTTGAAAAAAGTTCTCCAATATTCTGTCAAGTAGTAGCCTAGGAAAGTTTCACAGCTGGTTGTGGAGCAACTGTCAAACTTAGAACACTTTTATAATGTTTTTATGAAGAGAATGCACCTTTGGAATCGTCTTATTTGTAAGATAGCCTATAAAATAGTTCTGACATATTATTTTCATTTACCTAAGTGTAGTTCTTGAGCAGGATACTTGTAATTAATAGGTTTAATGTTAACTTAAAGATTTTATACATGCTGTGTGGTAAAAGCTTAGTAATGAAGAGGAACTTTGGTTAAAAGTAGAAAAAGATATGCTTTAATTACATTAGTTGTGAACATTGTCTAATAGTCCTTAATGTGGTAAATAATGTAAAAATTCCATTTTCAGTACTCTACCGGTGACTTGCAGCAGTTGCTGTTTGCACACTCCATTTGCTGAAAATTTGGTAGGATTACTATGAGGTAAGTGACAGGTTCAAGTGGTAAAAAAAAGTTACATGTTTCTTTAGTTATTCTGGTCTTTAAAGTAGGAGAGAGATGCTGAGATGGTGAACTTGAAAATATCTGGGATGATGCCAGGGAAGAAAATGACCAGACTAGTGAAGGAAAGCACAAAAGATGTTGTAACTCTGTCACTGTTCATTAGCTATTGTTCATTAAATATCTCTAGCTGCTAGAGATACAGAGATGATCAGTGGTTAATATTTATTAAACAACTGCCATGTACCAGTTGTGCATCACCTCATTTAATCTTTATAATAACTTTGTGAGGTGTGGTACTGTTCTCTGTATACCACTTATGAGGACGCTGAAATTCCAGGAGGTTAACCTTATAAAGGACACAAGCTTGGGATTTGGACCTAAACCAGCTTAACTTGAGCCTTATCTTAACCTCTGGCTTACAGCTGCTTCCTCAGTAGCACACATGTCAAATTATTTTATTTTTTTGTTTTCTTATAAAGAGGTAGGTTGGAAATAAAAAGTAACAGTAAGTGCTATGGTACTTTTGAAAGCACTTTATTTATACTTAACGTCCTTACTCCTCACAACTTTGGTGCTGTAAATTCTATTAGCCATATTTTATTTTTTTTTATTTTTTAAAGATTTTATTTATTTGACAGAGAGAGACACAGCAAGAGAGGGAACACAAGCAGAGGGAGTGGGAGAGGGAGAAGCAGTCTTCCCGCCGAGCAGAGCCCGATTGGGGCTTAATCCTAGGACCCTGGGATCACGACCTGAGCCCAAGGCAGACGCTTAACAACTGAGCCACCCAGGTGCCCTGTTAACCATATTTTAAAAATGAGGAAACTGTGGCTCAGTTGGTTAAGCGATTGGCCTTCGGCTCAGGTCATGATCCCAGAGTCCTGGGATTGAGTCCCGCATCGGGCTCCCTGCTCGGCAAGGAGCCTGCTTCTCCCTCTGACCCTCCCCCCTCTCATGTACTCTCTCTCTCTCTCTCTCTCTCTCTCTCGTTCTCTCAAATAAATAAATCTTTAAAAAAAAAAATAATAACTTTCAAGGTCATGTAGCTTTTAAGTAGTAGAGTCAGGATTTCAATCCAGCCTTTCTGGCTTCCCTTTTCTGATACAGTAGGAAAAGTATAGGTTTTGCAGTTAACTTACTAGGGTGCTTTTGAGTTAATTACTTGATTTCCAACTCATTTTCTTCTTCTGTACGGTACAACTATATCTACCTTGGAGAGGTGATGTAACAATGGTTAAGAGCTCTGAGATAATAGAAAATATGTGTTTTGGCTCTGCCCCCAATTCTTGGCACAGAACTCCTAAACTGTTGTTAATTCCTAAGTGATAAGAGCACTAGGAGCATTTTTTTGATCTAACGAGGTGACAGGGTGGGCTCCTGCTTGACTCTGGGATGGGGGCTAGTGCCCAGAAAGATCAAGCCATATTAAAAGCTTGGAATTTTCAGCCTCACCCCCCACTCAACAGAGAGGGGAGAGAGGCTGGAAATGGAATTGATGATTGATTATGCTTATGTGAGAAAGCCTTCATAAAATCCCAATAGTATGAGGTTCAGGGATCTTCCAGATTGGTGAATTCATCCACACTGACAGGGTGATGCACTCCAACTCCATGGGGACAGCATCTTCTGTGCTTGGCACCCACCCACACCTCACCCTATTCATCTCTTCATCTGACTGCTCATCTGTATACTCATATCCTTTAATAAGCTGGTAAACATTAAGTGTTTGCATGAGTTCTGTGGGCCACTCTAGCAAATTAATCGGACCCAGGGAGGGGGTCGTGAGACCCTCAGATTTACAGCTGGTCAGTCAGAAGCACAGGTAACCCAAACTATCCAGGTAGAGAATGTCAAAATTGAGTTAAATTGTGTAATACCCAACCTGTGTCACAATTGGTTTGTGCGGCAGGGGGGGCGGGGGGCCTCACATCTGGTGTGAGAAGTATTGTTGAGTTTAGTAGCATAAAGGAAACACAGTTTTCCCAATTCGAGGGCAGACTAGACTACCCAGGTTCATAACCCATTTCCATTACTTTAGTCTATGACTCTGGGTACATCTCTCTGTTCCTTAGTTTTTTCATCTAAACTGGGAGTATTAGTAGCAGTACCTGCTTCATGGAGTTTTTACAAAGATTAATATTAAATTAATAATTAAAGTAAAGCACTTAGAACAATGCCTGTTACACAGTAATCACCTAGTAAGTGTTGGCTCTTACAACAGGGTTGTGACAACACATCTCAGCACACAGGTGCCCAACGAATTGTAGCTAATACAGAAACAGAGAATAAAGTGTAGTCATATGTAAAAATGACTGAGAAATTAATATCCTAAGTTTGAAAGAAGAGGGGAGCACTGGGTGAGCACATGAAGGAATACAGAAAACCTGGCACAAGACAAAAAGCAAGTAAATGAAGTTAGAGGTTAAAAATATTGGATGTTCTATGTCAAATCCCTGCCAGATGTATAAAGTCGTGATGAGGGAAAAATGTTTTAAAGGAAGAAAAGCTTTCCATTTAGGAAAGTGGAAAAAATTACGCCTGTTAAATATTCCTCCAAATATTCCTTCAGAGACCTCACAACACAGTGTAAACAATTCAGGAATAGCTAGGATATAGATGGTGCTATCCTCATTAAAAACGTAAAAATTGGCCTTGCCTGATGTGAATTGATAGTTAATGAAGTAACAGATTGCTAGATATAATATTTACATCATCCAAATTTTGTATATACATATACATACATTTAAAGGGCACTGAAGATGTGCTGGGTACCATCCTAGCATGGGAATAAGTAACTACTCAATATGATCTCTTACCATAGTGACTCACTTTGTGAACTCAGGAGTGTCATGGGTAACAGTTCCAATAAAATAGATTACTGGTTTCTGGCATCAATACAAAGCAACAACCTGTTAGTTTTATGTCAGCATGTTAAGCTGTGGGTAACTATTGAAAATAAAAATATTAAAAATTAAAGTACAAGAAAATACCAAATTAGTGGTCTAGTGATTTACTCTACCACTAACCAGCTGACTAGCTTTGAGTAGTCAGTTTTTCTAAGCCACAGTTTCTTACCTATATTCTTATGAAGGAATTAAATAAAATAAATGTATCCCTTTAATTTTTGTGTAGAAATAAATGTATTTGCTTATCAGACCTCTAAAACTACCTTTATGGTCAAAGCTTTTGGCACCTGGGAAATTACTTTTTATAGTCTTAAAGATACACAAAAGAAATTATATCTCTGAAGAATGGCTAGAATTGCTTATTCCTTGCTTGTTGTCTGAAGTAAAAGACATAAACATAACTTAAAAACATATTTTAAGTTAATATGTTAACATTACCAAAATAATTCAAGAAAAGTGAAGGTCAGTAAAATTTACATCTCAGGTCACAATGAGAAACATGTACCACTGTCTGAATAGTAAATGATCCCAAAAAATCATGCAGGATTCAACTAGAGTTCCAAATCATTCAAATGGAATATTACTTCAGGTAATAAATCAGAGTTTAAAAATTCTTTTAGATAGTGATTCTTTCTAACACATTTGCATTATTCCATTAAACGTTTAAGCACAGAAACAGGATAAAAAATTTAACACCACCCAAATCAACAAGTGTTAACATGTACGTTTTAAATTTTGCTTAAAGTATATTTTCTCAGTATCAAAGTTTTTAATTTAGTTACTTCAGCTATGCAATCCAGATGTTTTCTGGATTCCTTCAGCTATACATTTTTGAAGAAGAAAAAAAGATTTTTTTAACGTTTGCTTTAAATGATAGTAAATATTAAGAATCCACATTTTTAAAACTATAAATAAAACAAAAAAAGCCCTGGAGGAATGAATAAAATGGTCTGTCTTAAGAGAAACAATGTAGGGTAGCAATTAAGAGTTTGACCTCTAGAGCCAGACTGAGTTTAAATCCCAGTGTCACCACTTACAGTGTGTCTTTGACCTACTTAATCTCTGTTTCAATTTCCTCACACTGAATCATGTATGATGTTATAGTCATTTAAATAGTTAAACCATATAATATACATTTAGAACAGCACCCGGAAGGTAAGTGCTTAGTGTTAGTTAATATTAATCTTTTTTTTTTTTTTTTTTACTATTAATCCATTTAAAAAAATAATTTACTCCACTTGAAAGAGTTAATTTTCTCCTTGGTTCTCTCATAGTGCTTTACAGACCAGAGTGCCTAAGGATGAGGTAGTTAAGTTTAAAAAGCAGATTTCTGTGCCTACCATCACATTCAGATTTAGCTGGCCTGGTGTTAATTTAGGGACCTGTATTTTTAACAGGCACCTCAGATGATGCTGATCCAGATAATCTATAAAATACACTTTGGGAAACACAGCTCTGGGCACACTGGTTTTAGGTTTCTCTTAGCCAATAACAGACATGAATGAAATTAATTACAAGAATGATATATGGTGTGGCATTAACATGGGACTACAAAACCTCAGTGGTAGTCCCTTGAGAATCTGTTGAAAGCAATGGACCTTCCCCCAGAACAATAACCTAGGCTTAATCACATTTATATACCACAAGTGGGTTTCTGAACTCTGAAGCCAGGCGTCCCAGGAAACCTTACACTAGAGAACTGTTCCTTTTATTTATCCTTAACCATTGCTTTATATGGCCTATGCTAATACATGTACTAGGAGATCATTTTACGATGGGTGAGAGAGGGGATTATTCAAAATAAGTAGATGACTAAACAGAACCTGATTAGCACTCATAATTCTTTTATACTTATTAAATGAGCTCTTTTAGACATACAGTTGACACCTGAATATGGGAATTAAAGATGCCAACACCCCTCTCCCCATGCAGGTGAAAATCCTGTATCATTTTTGACTCCCCAAAAACTTAATAGTCTACTCTTGACCAGAAGCTTTACTGATAATAGAAACAGCAGATTAACACACATTTTCATATTATGTGCATTATATAATGTATTTTTACAATAAAGTAACTAGAGAAAAGAAAATGTTAAGAAAATCATATGGAAGAGAAAATACATTTACCAAACTGGACTGTATTTATTGGAAAAAATCCAATAGAAGAGTACCTGCTCGGTTCAAACCCATATCGTCAAGGGTCAGCTGTACTTACATTTCTAATTACACCACACTCAAACCTACACATAAAGGGAAATTAAGGCCAAATAAATAAGTTTATTCCTTAAACTTCACTTCAGTCCAGCTTTTCTCAATCACTTCTATTCAGGGACCCAATGGCACAGAATTTTGATAAGATTTTAGAAAGAGGAAAAGGATTTCTGAGAACTACCAGAGGAGTAAATCTGTTGTGTATTGTAAAAAGGAGAAACTCAAAGATGGGAACTTTGGGAGTACACACATCGGTGAAAGAGAGAGACACCATGCAGTTGGAGCGATTAACTGCTTAGTTAGGATGCTATGGGACCTCAAAAGAGGCATGTACCTCTTACATAAGGCAGGCAGAGAAGCTCTATTTGAGTAGAATCTTGGAGGAAGAGTGAGTGTGGCAATATGGGGAATGCCAAACATTTTAAAGTTTATCCAGGGACGCCTGGGTGGCTCAGTTGGTTAAGGGTCTGCCTTCAGCTCAGGTCATGGTTCCAGGGTCCTGGGAGCAAGCCCCACATCAGGCTCCCTGCTCAGTAGGAAGTCTGCTTGTCCCTCTGCCTCTGCCCTTCCCCCTGCTTGTGCTCTCTCTCTCTCTCTCTCAAATAAATAAATAAAATTTTATAAATAAATAAATAAATAAATAATGTTTATCCAAAGGCAACAAGGGGGAAACAAGGTTGGAAGATAATATTGGAAAGGTAGGGAGGGGTTAGATCATGAAAGACCTTAGATTGTATCCCAGATATGGAGAAGACAAGCAAGGTTTTTTAAGAAACTATACAACATAATTAGATCAACCTTCAGATAAGTTAATTACTCATTCTAAATGCTGTAGAGCAATGGAATTGGAATAGATTAAAAATAGAGGCAGGAAAACCAGCTAGGAGTCATTTGCAATAATACAGGCAAGAAAAGATTTCAATTAAAGCAGAGAAAACAAATTAAGCAACAGATTTGACAAAAATTTAGAAGAGAGTTTGATGAATGCATGAGAAGTGGAATAAACAGTGAATAAAGTCATAGAAGATCAGAAAACTGAACAGCCAAATAGTTTCAGCAACACTATTATTAAAATTCGAAGCTGACACAAAATACCATAAGCTTCTCTAGCATAAGCCTGTTGAACTCTACTTCTCCACAGTAAACATAAGGAACACCACTTTGCTCTTTGCTGTTAGTAGAATTTCATTAAAAAGATATAATTATCAAACTATTAATCAAAATCATCCCTCAACATGTTTTATTTTCTATTATAAAGGTAATGCCTTCATCATAGACTATTTGCAAATACAGGAAAGTGGAAAAATGGAAAAATACATCCATATTTCTTCCACCCAAAGAAAACTGCCATTGTTTGACCTAGGTTAAATATATTGCTGAAGATAAATATATGTCTTAAGAGTGCATTGTAATCTCATTAAGAATATTGTATTAAGAGTAGTGCTTATAGGGGTGCCTAGGTGGCTCAGTTAAGTGCCCAGCTCTCGATTATGACTATGTCATGGTCTCCATCCAGGTCCTGGGATGGAGGCCCTTGTTGGGCTCTACACTCAATGGGGAGTCTGCCCAAGGATTCTTTCTCTCCCTTTCCCTCTGCCCCTGCCTGCTACACTCTCTCTTTCTGGGATAAATAAATAAATCTTAAAAAAAAAAAAAAAAAAAAAGTAATGCTTATATTTCTAAGAGTTTTACAGAGAAAATAAACATGAAGAGGACATATATATTGACTAAGTATTTTTGTAATTAATGTTTTGCAAAAATAAGTCAATAACAGTCATCAAAACCTTGTGATTCAAAAGTAAAGGACAGTGGACTCTACAGAGAGCTTTCACACTGAGGCTTTATATTAACTAATCAATATAAATAAATTTCTGCATTTATTAAAATCAGAAGTTAAACATGAGATCTTAAATTGAGTGTATAGTTTTCAAATAAGTCTTTTCCCAAGTACCACACAATGAAAAACAAACAGCTCAAGAAAACCATTTTTTAATTTAATTTTATTTTAAAAGATTTTATTTATTTGAGAGAGAGAGCACAGAGGGAGAGTAAGAGGGAGAAGCAGACTTCCCGCTAAGCAGGGAGCCCGATGTGGGGCTTGATTCCAGGACCCTGGAGTCATGACCTGAGCCGAAGGCAGACACCTAACCAACTGAGCCACCCAGGCACCCTTATTTATTTAAGTTTTATTTATTTAAGTAATCTCTACATTCAACATGGGGCTTAAACTCATGACCCCAAGATCATGAGTTGCCATCTCTTCTGACTGAGCCAGCCATGAGCGTGGAAAACCATTATGTTAGAATCATAATAAGCCTATACACTACACTGAAAAAGAAAAAAAAAAAAAGTTCCAACCGTTCCCAAGTAGTATTTTTTCTCTCACCACAGCTCTAAAAAGCTTATGCTAAAAGTACATCCGTGACATTGATCTCTAAAAAATTTTGTCGCATGTTCTAAGGGTCCATCCTTAAGATCACCAAAGGATTTCAAAAAACCAAAGATGGATAACTAAAAACAAAATGAAGCTAAGTTGAAAAGCATCTCTTGCTTATTTCACAAGAAAATTAATAAAGCTTGATTCTTACAGTGGCTTGGATTTTGTCACTTTAAAACAGAATAGTAAGATATTCTGTGAATTTTCAAGAAGCAACATGTTTAGGCTTGTTTTTATAATCTTGGCTTCCTTAAATGTATGTAGCAGCTGAATCAACCCTTATTGCACTGAAGCTTATGCCGAGCTGTGATCGTATCATTGATCCAAAAGCTAAAAGCATAAGCAGCTAGGAACGTGGAGTACCATCCACCTTTAAAGAAAAGGCTCATAAATAGCCTTACCTATAAATTTTAAAGAACTCATATTTCAGCTGGTTTCATTACACTGCCACTTAATGACATAAAACATAAATAGAACTGCTTTTAAATGCAGAGAGGCACACACACAAAAAACAATTACATTGCAAGATTCCACAGCATGTCAATGTTTCTAATACCTATAGGGATCTTGACTAACTATAAAGGAGAAAGCTGGCAATTTAGACTAGATAACATTTTGTACTTTAACTTGGTGACTTCCTTGGCTGATTGTGATCTGTGAGGACTCTGCTCTTTTCTTCTACCTTCAATGGAGTAAGTGTATATTCTCGTCAAATTCTTTACTAAAACATTGCAAAACATCTCTGTGAAGGAGCTATAATGATACTTAAAAGTTTCTGCATGCAAAAACAAGGTAAAATATCCAGTTAAGGATGGACATTAAAACCATATAATACACCTGGAATCTTTTAGTTTGTCTCCTCAAGGTATTTTACAGTTTGTAATTCCTAAAAGGCAAACATGTTTTTTTATCAAGACTCTCACCCTCACCAAGACTGAAATAAAAAGGCCAAACAACCTCCCCAAATGCTAAATACATGATGAAAAAGTTTTTTTTCCTCAGTTGAGTTTGTTTTATTATTGAAAGTTATATGTTGTTTTGCCACAGTGATAAAATATACTAATAACACTTTACCCCATACCAGATCTTGTCTTGAAGTCTTTACGAGTATTTCTTATTTAATCCCCACAACATCTCTATGCGTAAGTAATATAAGAATTTCTACAAAAGAGGAATCCTGGCTCAGTACTCACTCAGTACTTACTCAAGTAGGCAGCAGCGCTGGGATCAACAGGTCAGGGAAATGCCAGAAACCGAAAAGCTACTAAGAAACTGTCAGGCTCCTTGAAGTTAGCTTCTCCTAAACATTTTTTTAAATACTTTTTGTTTAAAAGTTTTGGTGAAAGATAGTATTAGAAGTTTCATATTAATTCCTTGTAATCTCAAGGGTGATTTTCAGAGAATACTAACAATAAAAAAGCTTATTTTCCTAGAGAAGTATAACTTCCTCTACAGAGGGAAAGGCAGACCAGAAAAAGAGAAAAGCAGGTAGGCAAAAATGTTCCACAACAGTGATTTTTAATTATAAGTCAACATGGATTCTATGCCAGCATTTTGCAACCTGAACACAAAGCTAATCTGCTAGGAAATACGGGGCAGGTTCACAGAATCCAGCGTAAGAAATAACGATAATAACTGGAAAATGTCTTTATTAAAGAAAGAAGTGTTTACTTACGGGAATTACTGGATCAGTAATCATTGATTCAAACATTCAAAATAATGCAACAGCGGCCAATTACTAGCGAGACACAAGCACAAGGAAAGTGAAAACTGTCGACCTATAATAGACGCTTGTCCTATAAATTCTAATCTGTTTAGCTTAAAATGCACTCATGCGCACCCAGAACACCAGAAAACCAGGGAGTTGAAGTCAAAGCAAAGACAAGATTTCTATACGGCGCACATGACAGGGAACAAAAGAGGTGGTAGAAGGAAGACACCCACCTCTAGTTTCTCACATAAAAAGCTCAGGAATCAAAACCGTGAATCAACCGTTAAAGTTCTTGTGTGTGAAAGGCAAATGGTACAGTTTAATACCCGGGGGGAGGGAGGTTCCTTTTTAAAATTAGCTTTCGCCTCTTCTCCCACCCAGATCTTTGTGCCTCCGTGCTACCGCTGAAGTTAGGCGGCAACACAGAAAAACGCCGCTAGCTATTTCGCCAGGTCTCCCACCTTTCAAGCCCCGGCGTCCAAACACACCTGACGGCTTAAGAGGGCCGGGCCGGGCCGGGGGCGGGTAAGGACGCGGCACTGGGCGCCGTCTCCTCCCCTAGGGTCGGGAGGGAGGTCAACGCCGGCGGAGGGAAGCGGAAGGTGGGAAGTGGGAAGAGGAGGACGCCGCCCCCTAGGGGAGCCGCGCCGCTAGGCGGGGGCCGGGGCGGGAGGAGGCGGCCGGTAGGGAGACCGCGCCGTCGGGCGGGGCCGTCGCTCCAGCTGGCTCGGACCGCGGCGGGGCGGGCTGTAGACGGCGCGGCGGAGCCTAGACGCCGGCCCGCGGCCAAGGAGAAAGGTGGCGGCGGCGGCGCGGACGGGGACGAGGCGGCGGCTCGCCGCCGTGACCCTCCTCTCCCCTGCCCGACCCCGGGAGCGAGTCGAAGGCGGCGGCGGCGAAGGAAGGAGCGAGAATGGCTGAGACCTCGCCGCCACCCACCGCCAGCGCGGAAAGTTGCAGCGAGGAGCCGGCGAGGGGCGGGGAGCAGCTGCTGGAGGAGCCGCGCCGCGCTCCAGCCGGGGGCGCGGACCGAGAGGGCGAGGCGGGGCCGCCGCTGGCCTCCGCCGCCGGGCAGTCGGAGCCCGGCTCGCCAGTGGCCGCCCCCTTCTTCCTGCTCTACCCGGGCGATGGAGGCGCCGGCTTCACAGCGCGCCCGCCGCCGCAGCAGCAACAGCGCGCCTGGAGGACCCCGCCGTCGCCGGGCTCCCCGCTGCCCTTCCTGCTGCTGAGCTACCCGAGCGGCGGCGGCGGCGGCAAGCACCGTGAGTGGCGGCGGGAAGGGGGGACTCGGCCGGGAAGGGGGGGAGGGGGAACTGCCGCGGTCCGGGCGCCGGACTGTTTACCTCCGAGTCTCCCCAGGCCGCGGGCTCCCGCTCGGCCTCCCCTCCCCTCCTGGGCCGGGCGCTCGTCCTCGCCAGCCTCCCACGTGCTCCCCGGTCCCAGCCCCGGGTCCCAGGCTGGGAGCTTTCCGAGAGAGGCCGAGGAGGGGGCGGCGCCCAGAGACCCGGCCGCGCGGTTGGCCCGCCTTCTGCGGGCTCCCGGCGCCGCGGCCGCGGAGTAGGTGTGGCTGCGGCGCCGCCGCCGCCCGGGCTGCCTCAGTTGTACCACTAAAATTTTTACCAGCATTCACGCCACACCCGTAGATATCACAGATGTGTCCCCCGATTGAGAAGAGAAATGAGGAACAGTGCCCGAGACGACGAGAAGGGGATGTGTGGCTTTGGAAGGGCCCCTCGCGAGATTGTAGCGTTTGGCAGGGAGAGGCCTCCACCTTTTAATAGCACGGATGGGGGAGCCCTCTGATTGCAGCGGACCCCACTTTGTGCTTTATCAGTCAACAGATGTTTATTGCTACTGGCCATGAGCGGGGCCCTAGAGTAGGGCAATGTGTATAAAAAGACTTGGAGAGTGTTAAATCTGGTTTAACAAGACAGGGTCTTACAGTATGAAAATGTGGCTGAAGATACAAGGCGTGCGGGGCGCCTGGGTGGCTCAGTCATTAAGCGACTGCCTTCGGCTCAGGTCATGGTCCCAGGGTCCTGGGGCTCTCTGCTCCACGGGAAGTCAGCTTCTTCCTCCCCCACTCCCCCGCTTGTGTTCCCTCTCTCACTGTGTCTCTCTCTGTCAAATAAATAAATAAAATCTTAAAAAAAAAAAAAAAAGATACAAGGCGTGCTATAAATGTCAAATACTTCCCTGTATGAGTTCTGAAAAGGGGGAGAAACTTGCTTAGGGGGATGAGGGAATCTCTCTTTCCTAGAGATAGAGCTAGAGATTTCTTTGATCACTGCAACAAACCTTTTAACTGCTCTACACAAACAAGAAATCCCGACTTTGCCTTTTCTACCCCCCCATCCATTCCCTATGAGAAGATTAACATTAGTCGAATATTTTCTGTGTGCATGTGCTGTGAATATCAGAGTTAATCCTCACGTCTCTGTGAGACAGATGATACCACGTTTTCAGATAAAGCTAAGTATCAGTATTATTGAGTGATCTGTCCCAAGTAACAGCCTTAGAGAAGGAATGAAGTTGACCCAGATTCCTTGCCTACCAAGCCTGTCCTCTTTAAGCAAACCAGACTTTGGAAACTGGTGGCATGGTTCTCCTAGCTTAGGGGCCATTGGATTCAGCTGGAGGTAGTAGTCCAGTGTCACCTTTTCTGTATTACCTAGAAAGAGGGCCAACACTGACCACTGCCTAACAGTCTTAGTGAAACCATAGTTTGTGTGTTGGGGTGGTCTGTGCTAATCTCCAGATGGGAGTGTCTAATCAAGATAGAAATTAGTCCTTTGATAAGCAGAGGAGGTAGAGATAAGAATATTCACATTTCTTTCTGTTTTCTAAGGAATCTGCTTTCTCGTTTGTTCTTTAAGCACAGCCTCTTTTTTCTCCTTAAAATTTTATTTCTATGTAATCTGCCTATTAACCGCATCACTATAGAGTGAAAACACTTCTATCAGTTCTTTATAACTCTTAACAGTTGTGGTACAAAGTTTGACAGAAGAAATTTCAGTTGTTGGCCAGTGTCATTTGTGGGGATTATCTGAACTTAGGTTAATTTATTTGATTCTTCCTCCTATTAAGGGTTGGCTTTGTTTTTTTTTAAGTATTGTTAGAAAATTAGGGCCTAAGCATGATCAAGATCAGGAATGGAAGACTTAAAGCTGAAGTTTCATACCTGTGATCTCTTAGTCTCTACCTTACAACAGTAGTAGGTGTATTAAAGTAGTTCTTGTTTTGAGTTTTTATTTTTACCTTGTTATTTTATATGTACTTCAGAACACACGCATACTTGGAAAAAGGAATACTCTGTATATTAATTACAACATTTCTTTGTGGTCAGTGCAAAATTACTTTCTGTGATATACTTGGATATCAGAACTCTGGATCTACTGGCCGTTGACTTGAGCAACCTTAGACAAAACAGTTTTTAAAAAGATTTCTCATTTCAGTTACCAGGACAGTACTTGGATTCAGCGTCAACACCCAGTGAATATTTGCCTCCTCAACACCCAGTTTTTAACTCTTGCTAATGTATTTGCCAAAAGTGCATAATACATAATAATTTTGAGGTATTGTCATCTTTTTATTTTAGAAATCTTAACTGTATTCAGAGATTTTAAAAATTAACCTTTACATTTGAGTTCAGAAGCTTTGTTCTGAATGACACTGATAAAGAATAGCAAAAATGTGTGCAGGGGAAGTAGCCTAAACTTTTCAGGGTTCATGATGTATACTGTTTCAGTGTAAAAGCCTGCTAGATATAATGTCTATAAAATATTCAGCATGCTCAAAGCAATATGAAAGAAGGCTTCTGATGTGCCTTGTTGGATCATGTCACTTCCTGAGTCTTGGAGTGCTAATCTGCTAAATTTTTATGCTTCTAGCTTTTAAATCTCCATGTTTTTAAAAAAATACTTGATTTATAAAAATTACAAGTAACATATAAATCTTCTCATTGTTTAAATCTTTACCATGAAAGAGTACATTGAGTACAAAGTGCACTTTCCTCTTGGGGGGTCACCCCCAACCCATTTCTTTTCAGAGGATATCACTTTTGAGTTTGGTGAGTTTTCTTCCATAACTTTTGCATGCATTCACAGACATGTGTGTATTCATATTTCATGAGGCCTTTTCCCCCTTGTGTAGGACCTTCCACACCAATTTCTCATAAACTATATATGAAGGAGCCACTTTCATGCCATGGTGCAATCCTTTAATGCCTTCCTTTTTCACCCTAACTTTTGAAGTCTTCTCGTGGATGGACAGGATAAGTCAGAGGTGGCTTCTTGGTTGGAGGGAAGAGGAACCCCTGCTGTGTACATAGTTATCAGCTTCTATTGACCATTACTCATTTCTTCTTCCAACTCCCGGAGCTATAGCAAACACTGATGTTTATGACAGTGACATGCAAATAACCTACATCTCTGCCCTTGTCTTTTCTAATTGCAGCAGTGTTCCAAAAAAAAAAAAAAAAAGGTTCCACTCAACAAAGAAGCAGCTTTCTTTCTGTATTTGTATGTGCTGTTTTGAGATGGTGAAAGGGGCTAAGAGAAGAATAGAAAGAAGAAAAAAGGTGGGAAGGCCTGAGAGCATTACTCTGACCACCCACTTTGAAGTTGAGTATACCTAACAGTGAATACCTTGGTTGGGCCCAGGAAAGTGCAGAGAATGAGGCTTCTGGAAACATTCACAGATGCACTTTCTCACAGATGCACTTTCTCACAGATGCACTTTAAGAATCCATGATTTGGGGAAGGAACTTTCTCATTTGTGTATAAACGCAGGAATGAGTAAGGGAAGAAAAATAGTTGTATGTCTAGTTTATACACATACAATATAAAAATATATATAGATGTACATGCGCATGTATATATATTATTGTGTGTATGTATATATTTATTCACTGATCTTAATTTATCCTCCATTGACATTTCTGTTTTTGTGTCTTCTTTTTTCATCAATTAATAGTCTTCCAGAAGGCATTATGCTTTTTTTATTATTTTATTTATTTGACAGAGAGAGAACGTGAGAGAGGGAACACAGCAGGGGGAGTGGGAGAGGGAGAAGCAGGCTTCCCGCCGAGCAGGGAGCCCGATGCGGGGCTCCATCCCAGGATCCTGGGATCATGACCCAAGCCGAAGGCATACGCTTAACAACTGAGCCACCCAGGCGCCCCCAGAAAGCATTATGCTTTAACATGGGTTAAGAATCACTATCTGATCCATTAAATGCTATTTTGTCAAAGGACAGATATAATCACCCCTAAAAAAAAAAAAAAAAGAAAGAAAAAGCCTTCAGAAATGTAGCATCTTCAGACAGTATTTAATTGTAGGTTAGTGCCTACCAGAACTGGAGTTTAGAACTCCAGAGCATCTAATATCTAAGTGCAGGTGGGTCCCTTCTGCACAAGGCTGCAGTGGCCCGAGCTGGGTCCGGCCCCCATTTCCGGTGTGCTGTGGCTGCAGTAACCTGGCTGCTGCAGTAACCTGGCTGCTGCAGTAACCTGGCTGCTGCAGTTACCTGGCTGCTGCAGTAACCTGGCTGCTGCAGTAACCTGGCTGCTGCAGTAACCTGGCTGCTGCAGTTACCTGGCTGCAGGTTACAAGACGTTTTACTATAGTTCTATAACCCAAACAATTATAAATGAAGGAAGTGAGTAGTAAGATAATTGTAGTACTTGGTGGCTGCCATTTATGGAATATTTTTTATGTGCCACACAGAGAGCTAAAAAGTTCACATGTATCAGTACTTACCGATTGTTTATTTCTTAAAATTTCCAATAGAAGTGCCAATACATAAAACTACTCTCTTAACAATGAAAACTGAAAAGAAAAAAAATGGGCAGGAGGATTAGTCCATATAGAATTCACATAAGTAGATGGCTATAACATATTTTTCATCAGAATATTTGATTCAGTATCTCTAATTAACTTACCTAATTTATTATGAAATACAAAAATTCTGATAGGGGAACCTTGGATTTAGAACTTTACATTCCAGAGACACAGGTCCTGTAGTTTTAGGATAGTTCTTATCTCAAATTTTAGTACCAATCGGAATCACCTGGATGTCTTATTAGCACAGATTTCTGGCCTTCTCTCCAGAGATGTTTTGTTTGTTTATTTTTTGTGAGGTATAATTGACATATAACATTATATCAGTTTTGTATGTACCACATAATGATTCAATTTTTGTATATAATGCAGTTTTTTAAGTGAAGTACAGAGAATGAATTCATATTCCTGCATAGTATGATACTACAGTTCATGTTCTTAATCACTGTCTGCTCCCTCAAATCAGTTTAGGTAGAAGGCAGTAAAATGTGCTGAGAGAGAGCAGAGGAAAGGTGGCAAAGAAAGCAACTTTTTGGACTAAAAGACTAGTATTGTCCTCAAAACATATTCACCTGACTGATTCTATCTTGTATCTTTCTCCTTTTTGTTTGGCTTTTAACAGAAATCTATGTTAAAGAGGTAGAATCTTACAAAGAAGCTGAGAGAACATATTTTTCTAGTGTAGGTTATAGATAGTAAAAAGTCTGGGAGGGGGCGCCTGGGTGGCTCAGTTGGTTAAGCGACTACCTTCGGCTCAGGTCATGATCCTGGAGTCCCTGGATCGAGTCCTGCGTCGGGCTCCCTGCTCGGCGGGGAGTCTGCTTCTCCCTCTGACCCTCTCCCCTCTCATGTGCTCTCTCTCTCTCATTCTCTCTCTCTCAAATAAATAAATAAATCTTTAAAAAAAAAAAAAGTCTGGGAGGATGATGGTGAGAGTGTAGCAGAATTAACTGGATGGTATCTCCTTGTTATCTAATATTTTTGGAAATTCCTTAAATAATTAAGAGAGTTGCCTAAAAGACATACTGCCGCTTTATCATTGTACAAAAGGTAACATGTAGCCATCATAAATAAAAGAATCCCATTTTATTTATTTATTTATTTATTTTTTAAGTAAGCCCTACACCCAATGTGGGGCTTGAACTCACAACCCCAAGATCAAGAATCACATGTTCCCCACTGAGCCAGGCAGGCGCCCCAAGGAATCCCATTTTAATGAATTTTGCAGGATATCGCAACTGTTATATTTCCACCTAAACCTTATTAAAATGGAAACTTCTTCCTATAGTGTAAAGTGGCTCAACTATGAGCTTTAACATTTATTTTGAGAAGTCAGCAGCATATCATAAGCACAGCTTGAAATTATGAGAAAGAAAATGCTTTTAGAGTTTTAAAAGCAGTCATACTTGAGAGAGTATCAATATGGTGTCTCCCCCCCCCCCCCCATAGCTACATCTGAATAATTATGAAAGGTTCATGGTCTTCCTAAAACATCAGGCGAGGGCTGCTGGCCAAGGTGGTATCCCTGTTTGCAGGGCCTGTCTTTGTGACTGGCTGGTTCTACAGTTGCCCCATACCAAATAGACTGGACAGCAACAAGTGTCAGAGGGGGAGGCATGGAAGGTGGGGCAGAGCTGGGAAAGTTTGAAACGCTGTGAAACAGAGAAAAGAGACTTTCAGACTGACAGCAAGAGGCATGAAGAAAGCAGAAGTTGTTTGAGCATGCTGCCTTTTAGAGTGTGGTTCCTCTAACTTTAAATGTCTTTAGGGACTCTTGAGAGACATACACATCTGTTTCCTCTGCCTTGATGAACTTAAGAAATCTGGTCATCTGATACGAATGGTTGGTAAAACTCTGACCCATCGCTTCTTCCCTCCTCAAGGCCTGGGAGATACCCCAGTGTACCCTTTGCTCACATTTCCTTTTCACTTTCCTCTGCCTCAGTCCCGTGAGCTTTCATCCTTCCTGACTTAAATTTCATGTGGTGATAGCATGGGGTTTTATTCCCCCCTCAATTCTCAAGCACTAACAGTGATGATAATGGCTGGTATTTACTGACTGCTTACTTTGTGCAAAGTGCTATGCTGAGCATTTTATTTACATTACTTCCTTTAACTCTGAAGTAGTTAATATTGTATCCCCATTTGTCATTGAAGAAGCAGGCACAGAAACAAGTAATTTGCCAAGGTTACTGAGCTTCTAAGTGGTGGATCTAGTGTTCACTGTGGGCATTCTGGCTCTGGAGTCCACATGCTCGCAGCTTCCTTCATCACCTCCACCACTGGAATCCCATCCTAAACTGAAGTCTCCTTTTCAGACAGCAGCAACCCTCTAGTTTCTCATTCTACTCAGCAAAGCCCTGCTTGCTAAATGAATAAATGAATGTGAAATTCACAAGTCACTGATTTGATGGAGAAAATAGTTATGGATGTAAACAACACTGAATAGCCATCTGTGTGACAAGGACTTAGGAATTTCTTAAACACCTGTAATTGCCTGTTTCTTGTTTATTACTTTGTTTTTCATGTCTCTAGTGACTAACATATAGTAGGTGCCCTGTGCATATTAAATTAATGAATGTTATGTACAAATGAATAAAGCCTGTTAGAATGACTTGTTTGTTGGGGCATAAATACAGCTTGATTTTGTAGAAGTTGGGGGTTTTCATGGTTAAGGTGAAATAGGAGGGTGAAAATATACAATTGCAAGATATAGAGTGCTTTGGAGTTATATATCTATACCAAGTGTCTATTAAGACTCTGATATTTGGTAGGTACTGTTTTAAGCAGATGTATAAAGGTGTGCAAAACAGGCAACATTCTCAACAAGCCCATGACTTTTGTGAAGCTAGTTATTTAGTTTTATAGCTGAGTAAATTAGGACAAGAGCAGGATAAATTTCCCAAGATCATCTAATAAGTTGCTGGTAGTTTTATATCTGTAAATCATTGCCTATGGTACTTAGCCATGCAATCGATTTTTGTTATTAAGGTAGGAGTTAGCTCTAGTCTTATGCTGGTTATTTTTAATAAGTGAAAAGATTATGCATTATAATACTCCTGGCAGTGTTTGTTTCTAAACAAAATAATGATAGCTTCTCAGGTATAATCATTTTATAGTACTAATTATCATCCTCAGTTAATATCTGCAAAGTAGTACTGAGTCTTTCAAATGTTATAAACCTAAAACTGTAGAAATCTCAGCATTAGAGGTGGACATAATAGATTTTTGTCTGAGAGAGGGAAGGAAGTGAGTGGGAGGGAGGACTGGAGCATGTGAAAAAATCATGATCGTTCAACTGAATAATCTTATAATTTAGGGGCGCCTGTGTGGCTCAGTTGGTTAAGCCTTGGACTCTTGATCTCGGCTCTGGTCATGATCTCAGTGTCATGAGATGGAGCTCTGTGTCGTCAGGCTCACGCTGGGCGTGGAGTCTGATTAAGACTCTTTCTCCCTCTGCCCCCCTCCCTGCCCCCCCCACCCCCCGCACTCTCTCTTCTCTCAGAAAAAAAAAAATCTTATAATTTAGCAGAAACATCTGGCCCTTTCACCAATGTCATCATGATGATGATTTATCAGAGAAACCCTTCTGTGCTAATAACAACTAGTAAAATGTTGGGGCTATAGGGGTGAGATTTTTCTTAAATTGTAAAACTGTGTTCCAGGAATCCTTGGGAAGTAGAACTTGTGAGCTTTAAAACTGATTTAGTTGTACAAGTTGATACATTTTTTAAAAACACCATTATGTGCAGAATAGAAACCAGGCAATAGTAGGAGGCAACTACCTGTAAAAGAAATAAATGAAATGGTCACTTACCTTCCAACCTGTTAAGAATAGGCATACCTGGGGAGCCTGCATGACTCAGTTGGTCAAGTGGCTGCCTTCCACTCAGGCCATGATCTCAAGGGTCCTCGGATGGATGGAGCCCCATGTCGGGCTCACTGCTCATTGGGCCGGGGGGGGGGGGGGGGGCTGCTTCTCCCTCTGCCCCTCCCCCCATTTGTGCTCTGTCTCTCTCTCTCAAATAAATAAATAAAATCTTAAAAAGCATTGGCATAACTATAAGAAATCTGTTTCTGAAAATCTATCTATATCTAAATAACATCATTTGAAACAAAAAAAAAATAGAAATAACCCATATATGTTCACCAGCATGAAAATGGATCAGAAAATTCTTTACACATACAATGGAATATTACCTCATAATACAGCAGCCAAAAGGATAAACTATAGCTGCACACTACAATGTGGATGAATCTTTAAAAATGGAATGTTAAGTGAAAGGCTTTCATACAGCATGAAACCCTTTCTATAAAGTGAAAAGAAGATGAAGCTAAATATATTGTTTAGGTATCCATATATTCATAATAATATTTTTAAAGTAAGGTAATGATTTACACAAAATTCAGAAGTAATTGCCTCAAAAATGGAGGCAGGAATTCAGAAGAAAGAAGGAGCACAAAATTTTAAGTTGTTGGCTCATTTCATCAGTTGGGCGATGGTTTCATGGATATTGGTTCTATTTTTTAAGAATTAAAATTATACATTGAGGGGCGCCTGTTTGGCTCAATCGTTAAGTGTCTGCCTTTGGCTCAGGTCATGGTCCCAGGGTCCTGGGATCGAGCCCTGCATCGGGGTCCCCGCTCAGCGGGAAGCCTGCTTCTCCCTCTCCCACTCCCCCTGCTTGTGTTCCCTCTCTCGCTGTGTCCCTCTCTGTCAAATAAATAAAACCTTAAAAAAAAAAATCATACATTGAAGTTAACTATTTGAAGAAGTTCTGGAATAAGTCATTTTAGAAATTAATTCCCACCTTCATTTATCTTTTCACACTACTGAATGTATCCAGTGTTCTTATATATGCCCAACTAAGTTAATGGATGAGGAGGAAACTTGTTAAGATGGTTATTTCCAGCTCTTTTCCTCAGAGTGGAGGTATAGTAAGTAGTATATCCTTCACGGTGATCAGGAAGAATCTGGTTGCAGCACACAGCAGGAAAGATCCGTGCTCGGTTCTCAGTTTCTCAGAAAATACTTATAAACCTAACTAGAATGTATAAGAGTAAGTGGAATATATGGTTTGTGAAGTGTGAAAGTTAATAAAAATTTCCTCTTCCTCGAATCTTAAATTGAAATTCATATTTGGGAAACTTTATAGGGATGTTGCCTGTGTTCTTTTGGTTTTGCTTTTCGTTTTGTTTTTATTTTCCCTAATTAAAATTTAATCCTTGGGTTGGCATGCTGACATTTCAAGGTATGAAAGAAAATGTGGACTTTGGTTTGGGGACATTAAGACAGATCTTGGGGAGCGCCTGGGGGGCACAGTTGGGTAAGCATCTGACTCTTAATTTTGGCTCAGGTCATGATCTTAGGGTTGTGAGATTGAGCCCGACATGACAGGCTCAGTCCGGAACGTACAGCCTGCGTGGGAATCTCTCGTTCCGCCCTCTCTCTACCCCCGCCCCCCCAAAGGCAGATCTTGAAATCCCAGATACGCTGCTTGCTAGTTGTGTGATCTTGGGCCAGTGACTTGGCTCGACTTTGGTTTTTTTGTATGTAAAGCGGAGATACCAATATCTGCTTTGCAAGATTCTTGTGAGGATTTGATACAGTATTTATAAAGCACCTAAAGGAAAATAAGAGAGTTAATAAATGACAGGTACCTTAAGTCATAATTTTTCCACATTGTATAAAAGGGACATTGAGCATGACAAATCATTCTTTTTCTTATAATAGTAGCTGAGTAAATATTCTTAAAAGGAATGTGACTTCTGACTTTGACATGTGAATCTCATTTGCTTTGGATCAATTTTAATGTGGAAAATTTGAGCTGTGTAAGCAGCTAGAACATAGTATTATTCAGATCATCACCTTGGATTTGAATTTCACCTAAGCCTGTTAGTTCTGTTTTAGGGCCACAGACTATACCTCAGTCCTCCTCACAACTGCCTTATAAATATGTGCCTTTATTCACAGGTAGGATCGAATGAGAAAAAAGTTCCAAGGTTTGTCTCACTGATGACTTAATGTTACCTTTACATTCTAAGCTAATATTTACCTAGTAAAGACCCAAATGTAAAAACAGTGCTAAACGATGTTTAGAATTATTTTTATTAGTTTACAAATAGTGCCTGTTTTCATAGTAAATTCATTGCTTGTGAACAGTGAGTAACTGTTCAAGCTGAAGATTCAAGGGTGTTTACCTGCAAGCAGGTTTGCCTTAGAGGGTGGAAATACAGGTTTTCCTGCTCACTCACGGTTCTTATTTCTGAAATGACTGCTAATACCTCCTCAAACTGACAGATAAGGGAAACTCAAGGCTAGCTCCTGCAGGAGGGTTTTTCCCTCCCTTTGGGCTTCCCTCCTGGTGTCTTCTACTTGGAGAGAAGAACCTTTGGAAGGAGTATTATTAACCAGGTTTCTCTGCTTATTGATCTAGGTGTTCTTGTTATGCTGGTGTGTTGTAATCAATCCCTATCTGTTCAGGGTTAGTAAATGCTTCTTGGCTGATTAGTAAAAAGATTGTCATGGTTTGTGACAGGCTCAATTCAGGTATTGGTGGACCCAGGAAATCTCAAAGCATTCAGATTTCTTTTTTGTTTTCACCATTCTATATTTTAAGAATGTATCAGTGACTTACAGTCTTGGTGCCGATGTACAAATAGGCAGGGCTCTTTGGCATTGTGATTCCAGGAACTATTCAGTGTAAGTTTCATTTAAAGGTTTTAATGACTGCTTATAAGGTTTTGAAGTATTGCATAGCTTAAGGTTTTAATGTGTAAGATGGAAATGTATATGGCTAGAAAGGAATCAACCTGTAATTAAATGTGAATGTGTTAAATGAAGGCTTGTGTTCAGTATTTGGATACATAAATTCTGCCTCCTCGAAGAGGTGATCTTGTCTCACTGCTGCATGTCCAGTGCCTGGATTGCTGCCTGGCATGTGGAATACTCTTAGTGAATATTTACTGAATGAATAAATGAATGAATGAATAGCTCTGGGTCCAGATGTAGGAGAATGGTGGAAGAGATTTAAATAGAAATGAATAAACCTGGGATATTTTGTTTTCCTTAATAACTTGCTAATTTTCTTCCTAATTGTAAATAATCATATATGTATATGCATTTTGACATTGTACCAGCTTGCTTTCCCTCTGCCAGTTTGAGAAATGCCTGTTTATCTAGAGTCTGGTTCTTAGCATTTTTTTCTTTGAGCTCAATCTCAAATTAGGATGAATCATTTATGAAATTTTAATATTATATTTAAATGTTACATATAAAATTATATAAAATATTATAATACGGAGAATTTTTTTTTTAGTTCTCAGAAATCAAGGTATCCTTCTAACTAGGAAATCCCTAGAATGAGAGACTTTTAAAAATAAACATAGTTTTATCTTCTGATTAGAAACATAATACATACTTTATGCAGAAACTTGGTAAATACAGCAACATCAAAAGGGGGGGTTGCCATTAATTGGAAAGGATTTTGCTTTTTTACCGTCAAGTTTTTTTCTTGCACTTCTGTCCAGTCTAGAAAGTCAGGTTTTTGTGCCTTGGGGAAGGAAATTATAAATGCCTAAGAGTATGATATTTAACTTGAAAATCTGTTTTTGCTTTTTCTTAAAACACCACCTTTAGCAGAGTAAAGAATTTTAACAGCTAGGTATATGAGGGTAAAGATTAGAGGTGAATTATGTGCTTGTTAAATTCATCTGTCTCTTTTATCATCTCTCCTGTGGAGTATTACCCAGTGTTAATTGTCTTCCTATTATCCAGCCCTTTTATCCCAGAGTGAGGGAATTGATGAGGATATGTGCGTTGTGTTATGTCTGATCACAGTTTGACTAGCACAGTCTGGAAGTGGGTTGTACAGGATGAGAGCAGCAGCCTAATTGCTCTCCCTGCATCAGCAGCATCTATAAAGCATCCTGGGAATTGCTCGCCCCACGTTCAGAGCAGCTGGTCACATGAGCCTGGATTTTCAGTTCAGTTCATTAGTCAGCCATTTTGGTCAACACCCTGCTTACTGCGCACAACCAATCCTATTAGAACTCAGCATCCCGGCTCATCTGAGCAGATCCTGGAAGTGATTTCTGCAGTTCAGGATTTTTTTAAGCTAAATTGAAAATATTGGTTTATTTTTCAGGGTTGTTTTTTTTTTGTTTTTTTGTTTTGTTTTGTTTTGTTTTTTTCCTGCACAAAGGAGGATTTTTCACTTATTCATGCAGAGGCCAGTTTTTTAAAGCCAGCTAAGGTGGCATTGGCTGTGCAGGATTTAAAGCCGATAGCTCAGCTGAAAAAGGAGGGGGTAGGGAAGAGAAGATAAAAGGAGAGAAGCTAGGAGAAGACCAGGCATCATCTTATTTTGCTATGTGGTAGGAACTATCTATGAGAAAAGATAGTATTGAATTGTTTATCTTGAGCAATTGCTTCTTAAACCGTAGGCATTTTTCCTTGTGATTTGTTTTCATCTCCCCCACCCCTTTTCTTGAGAGCTTTGTTCCAGAGCTTTGGATTTGGGGTTTTTTGGTGAGGAGGTTTTATTTATTTTTGTTGGGGTGAGTGTGTGTGTGAGTGTGTGTGTGAGTGTGTGTTGTAGTCCCAGCTGAGTCATCATGTCTGCTCTGACGCCTCCAACCGATATGCCAACCCCCACCACTGACAAGATCACACAGGCTGCCATGGAGACCATCTACCTTTGCAAATTCCGAGTGTCTATGGACGGAGAATGGCTCTGCCTGCGAGAGCTGGATGACATCTCACTTACACCTGACCCAGAGCCTACCCATGAAGGTATGGTCAGACCCTATCCACTAGTATCTCACCAGCATCCTCATTGTTACAGTAGGCTGGGAGGGTCAGGGAGAGGTAGGAAGAACCCATACTCTAACCTGTTAGCAACCATGAAAACCTTTCATCCTTACCTACTACCCAGTTGCCCTTCTGTACTTTCGGGGAAAAAAATATTTTTTCTCTGCCCCCTGAGGTATCCTTTCAAAAGATGCTGGTGCCTATTTAGAGCTCTTTGTCTTTATGCCTTCTAAAAAGAACATTTGAGGTCACTTACCACATTTGGCCCTAATCGATAATGAAGAAGCTATTAGTATTGATTATATACTAAAATATTATGGAAATTGCAGTAATTCTTAATAGAGTAAGTTAAGACAGCATGACTGTAGGATTGTACATGACATAGTTGAAACATTCGGTGTTTTACCAAGGGGCATCAGAGTATAATATTAAACAGGCTATGATATCTAGAAAATATTTGGTCAGACATTATCTTTTTTTAATAATGTGGACTATAGATGAGAAAGCAGTTTTACATTCAGTGCTTATTGAATGAATATGGACGCTTAAAAAAGGATAATGCCTTAAAAGGTTAAACATGATTAATAAGGTAATCCCTTCCCATGGAATCTATTGGCCATTGCTTTTTATAAGTTATTTGTGGTAACTGTGATGACCCATTTGAAATTTCCACAGTCAATACCTTTGAGACTTTTGTGGTCGCTTACTTAACTTGTGACTTTCTCCTAGAACCTTTTCTAAATTATCAGAGGTTTTCAGTTTATACCCCTTAATTCTCCTAACTCAATGCCATAAGGAAGAGAATTAATTTGAGTCCTAGATGCAAATATTTTTGTTTTTATGGAGTGGCCTCTTAGCTAGTGTTTATTCTCTAGCTTTAAAATAATGACAGAAATGCTCACAAATGAGAAATTCTTTATCAACATCTGCCTGGTATTTAGGCATATCTGCAGAATAGAGACCGTAAGGTGAGTTGCACATAGCAGATTGGGTTTGGGAAAAGTGATTCCTTGCCCTTGACCTTATATTGCAATCTTATCATGACTCAGATCTCACCCTTTATTCTGAAAAGGATTTTATTTTCCCAGTTGGGCTTAGCCTTGAGAAAGTTTTAGAGCGGATTAATATCACAGAACACAAAGTATTCATTTTGGTGTGTCTTTAAGTCGTTTTTAAAACCCTTTGCATCCTTGAACAATTGGTTTGTCAGTTGGGCAGCTTCCTGTGGCTCTAAGTCTCAGAATCAGAACATGCACAAGGATTGGAAGACATCAGCTGGAATTCCATAGAATGCCAGCATTGTTTAAAACAGCCTCCAAAGGTTTAAGAATCTTGAGGGAAGAAAAACACATTTTTAGAAGGCTACCAAGAAGTCTTTTAGCAAATGCCTCAATTTGCATACTTTGTTTTCAAAAATATTCTCATCCATATTGAAAGTAATGCAATATGAAATACACCTTTAATTATAAAACCTAGTATATCAGTGTCTCAAAAATAATTTTTAACAATTTTAGTACTTTGACTATGTATTTGTTTCTAGAACAAGATTCCTTTGAGTAAGCAAAAGTGAGCTGTTCGGTTCATGTAAGCATTTGTAGTGGTGCTGTATGAATCCTTCAAGGGGCAATCTGTGATGGAAAATGTACGTGGCCTGCAACCTAAGCTCTAGGTGGCACATCCTTTGATTAAGGAAAATAGACAAATAGGGAATTCCCAACACCTTAGAACCAACTATAGAGGGTGTGGAGGAAAATAGGGAAATGCTGTCATTGAATTTTAGAATTTTGCCTTAAATTGGGCAAGAGAAAAAACAATTTCAAATGATTAGAAATGGAAATAATAAAAGAAAGTCCAGGCCCAGGAAGGCGTCTGTAGGTTTAGTGATCTAGAAAACAAGGTGGTGCTTTACAGGGCTTTTATTTCCTTGCTCTACTAGCTAACTCAGAATGTCTGAACAGTCATTTGGACTCAGGAAATGTCTGCTTTAATATTAATACCAGTGATAATTATTTAGGTATAATTTAGCTATCACCAGGCCAGTGATAATGTGAATCTCACCTTGTTGACAAAATGGAGCACCTGGTGCCTGGACACACAGGAGTATTCATACTGTACTTCCCAGCTGACTCATAGAGGGAAAGATATCTGACCGCACAACTCCTGCAATGAGGCATCCTGACTCCCACAAGAGAAAATGGGCAAAAAGTATCATATACCCTTGTAAGACGATAATATAGATTGTGTGTGCCCTCAGCAATAGAAGCTTTGCAGTTTCCAACTTTTGTTTTCTAAAAACAGAGCTCCCACCTCTCACTCTGCAGCCTAAAGTATAGGCCTAGACCTAGAGTTTCTGCCTAGCTTGACCCTTAAATACATGGGAATAGAAGCATTCATTTCATTATTCCAGTGCTTATTGGTAGTTAAGGAGGTGATCTCTCGGTACACTTTTTAAATTTTTTTTTTAAGATTTTATTTATTATTTGTCAGAGAGAGAGAGAACACAAGCAGCAGGCAGAGGGAGAAGCAGGCTCCCCACTGAGCAGGGAGCCCAATGCAGGGCTCAACCCCAGAACCCTGGGATCATGACCTGAGCCGAAGGCAGACGCTTAACCAACTGAACCACCCAGGCGTCCCTCAGTACACTTTTTTTCCCCCAGTACACTTTTTTTAAAACCAGGAGGAAATCTACAAATCTATGATTGTAAGTAGATTTCCCCTAAAGACAAGAGCCTAGGATTGATTCCACAGGAGAGGAGAGGGTTCCGAAAAGGGCTTCGTTCAATGAGTGAAACTGGGCTGGACACTGTACATAACTAGGCGATCATCAGGCAGACGTGGAGTGAAGGGGGGACATTCCCAGCAGTACCTGGTGAGCTGGCTGAGCTGGAGAATAGCAAGTAGTTAGGGGCGGTAACTATCTCATTGTAGGTTAGGAGGATTAAGTGAGATGATTAATGAAAGACACCCTATAAACGTTAGTTATGTGTGTAATAGTTATTCATGGAGCCACAGTTTGAGCCGCACCACATTCTTAAATACATTACCAATTTAATGTATATTTCTGTTTTTTATAGCTAACTTTTTGGAGCAGTCTAAACTAGTTGTTTACCAGACAGACTAAAGTAATAGTAAGTAAGCTTAAATTCACGTTTTAGCATTGTCCTTTCTTGGACCTCCATAACCAAAAAAATAATTGGTTAAGAATATAAGTCAGTTATCAAGCAATACTTATTTTCCTAGTAACCTTTTAAAGAATGGGAATCTCACGTTGAGAGACAATGCACACAGATGATCAATTTAATACAATAAAATATACCATCTGGTTACAAAGACAGCTATAGGCTTTGAAATTACTTTTTTGACTTGGGAAACTTCCTTTTCAAATACAGATAATAAGAGACAAACTGTGGAAGAAGAGATCTGTTGGGCAGACAGGGTGATTTCCAGGTTACTGTAGAGAACTGTATGTGATGGTGGACTTCATACGTGCCATTACTGCATAACTCTGCAGTGTCCCTGGTACTTGCAGTTTGCTTTAGTACTAGTTCATTACAAGAGCTGGCATTTTACTGTAATGTATAAAGAGAGAGCTTATCTGAAACATCTGCAGGTGTAGTAATGATGCTGCTTTATATGCAAGGATGTGTTTTGGTCAGTCTGTTGGTAGAAAGGACATCCCTCCATGCAAAGTCCAGTTCTGGGGACTAAGAAATTGATAGCCCTTCACATTTCCTAGAGGACAGTCTGGGTACAAATTATGGGTGCAGATTTGTGATCAGGTTTTTCCATTCAATAGGAAATACTTTACGCGTAAGATATAATGGGGAATACTCTACTGATAAGATAAAAATAAGCAAGGAAAAAATAGATGTAATGGAAAGTGTTATTCAGTGATTATGGGAAGTGTCTGGTGCTGAGATAACCCCATTGACATTTACTAATGTACTTTTACTCATTAATATTACTGCACCCTAGTATAACCCTGTCCTGCTTGGGGAACTTTGTATGTTTTCATGTAAAAAGTGCATGTCCCAATGGGCATTTTGGCAGGGGAAGCCAAATGGCTACTTATCAAGAAACTTCATAGCATGAATTCACTATACTCTAGTGCAGGGCTGGGCGCCTGGGTAGCTCAGTTGGTTTAAGCTACTGCCTTCGGCTCAGGTCATGATCCCGGAGTCCCAGGATCGAGTCCCACATCAGGCTCCCTGCTCAGTGGGGAGTCGGCTTCTCCCCTCTGAGTCTCTCCACTCTCATTCTCTCTCTCTCTTTCTCTCTCTCAAATAAATAAATAAAATCTTTAAAAAAAAAAAAAAAAAAAGCCTAGTGTAGGGCTTCTAAACCTGGGATCCTTGATCCTAAAAATCATACATAAAATTTTGTATCTGTATATTTTTTTTCTGGAAGAAAAATCCTTAGTGTCCATTAGAACCCCCCAAAGGAAAAAAATAATAAGAAACTCAGTTTTTATCATACAAACTCTTGGTCCTTCATTCAGCATACATTTAAGTATCCTACTTACAATTCATGCCCCATACTACAGTAGGTCGTAAGGTACAGCACAGTGAACAAGTCCAGTCCTCTGTATTTTCTGGACTTATTGGCAAGTGGGGGGTGTGGAGTGGGGTACTTCAAGTAAAATAATAGTCATTGCAGTACAGTGGTACAGAGTAAAAAATCTTATTCCAGGGAAGATTCCCAATTGAAGTAGTGTTTGAGGTAAGACCTAAAATGTATACAGGAGTTATCTGGGCATAAAGTGGAGGCAACGGGTATTGGGGGAGTGGGGGTGGTGAGGAGACAGTACTTTCAGAGACCCAAATGCCAGAACTGAAAGATTATCAGTATATATTTTTAGCCACTTTCCAAATTTCCTTTCCATGTAATTTTCACCTCTTTAACCAGAAATATTAATAAAGCCACATGCTCTACTAGTAACAGAATGTTAGAGGTAGTGATGAAATAGATTTTTTTTCTTTTCTGATTGTGCACAATGTTAATTTTTTAACCATAAAATCTTAAGTGTCTTAACAGTGAATAAGTTGTATTATGTGTGTGCATTTACTCCTATACTTTAATAAAATGAGCATATACTAGATTATATATGAATTTTAATAGCCCTCCTACATAAGATTTAATAATAGTCATTTCTCCAAATTAATAGAAAAACCAAACAACTATTACTCTTTTATTTTATAAAAAAGTATCAAATTTATTTTGTAGCTGGTTACATTTTTAAATTAGAGCTGTTGAGCACTTCTTGTAACAAAATTCTTTATCAGAAGTAGGGAAAACAGTAGTAAGCTATTAAATCCTGACAGTGCACAAAATTGTGGGGTCATGCATTTATAAAAGCCATTCTTAATGGTAAAAAGTTTAAGACAGCTATTACTCTTAATATTGAGCACCAGTAACATGCAAATTTGTGAACAGACTTCCTATTTTCACTTATTTATATGTGACCATTCCCTTATCTTTTTGATGATAAGCATGTATTTACTGAGAAAATTAGAAGCATACAATGCTTGATGCTTCTTATGTGAAATTAATTGAAGCTGATGAAAAATCAAGGCTGCAATTATTTTCATAAGTGAACATGTTAATCATATCAAAAGTACCACTTAATTGAACTGTATAAATGAACTTTTCTGCACTTAACCAACACCTGTGTGCACACACGGCATCTGGCTCTTACAGTTTCCTGTTACGATTAAACACACAGTGCTGTGTGTGTTAGGGCATAAAGGAAGGGTATCTGTGCTGTGTTCCACAGCAAAGTCTTAATTTTGTTTTTCATTTTCATTTCTAAAACTACCAGGAACGAATTATGTCACATCTAGATTCCTACACCTACTTTCACCTTTTCTCTAAACCCATTTTTCTTCCTATACTGATTCATTCTTTATAAAATTGCCAAAGAAGTCTTTATGAAAGGAAACTTTTCATTCTTGTACAAGAGCCCTGTTTTAGGCAGCCTACTCTATTACATGTAGAGTACTCCTGAAAAGGGGGTGATGGGGTTGTCGTGGAGGGGATGTTATCATTTATTGAGCAGTGATTTTGGTGCCAGGAACTGTTTCCTCTAAGTAATAGGTATGTAGTATCTCATTTAATCGTTACAACAACCTTTGGAGCCTAGGTATTATTATCACCCCCCTTTTACTAATTGACACTTGGGAATGTAGTAAGTGGTAGAGCCGGAATTCAAACGCAGGCAGCCACCGTTCAGCCTGCTTGGGACACTCCAATACCAAAACTCTGAATGTAAGTCCAACAGCAGACCTGCATGTAACAGAGGACATCTGCTCTGGTTACATCTTTCCAGCAGTTTTGTACACAGTTGATCACAGCATTGGCCAGCTTAAGTCTAGTGAATGTCAGAATGAGGCCAAAGCATGTCATTTGGGGTGTGCTTGGTGATTGCAATCAATTAAATTGGAGATCTTAGCTTTTATCCACTTGTTTTCATTTTCTTCTTTCCACTCATTTTTATGAAGTACATGAAAATATTTACATGATTGCACAGATACCACCAAACAGCAAAAAGGGCACATTGCTGAAACTGACCTGGCTGGCAGGCAGCAAGCACCTTTATGTGCTAAATTTAAAATGTTTCTCAAGTAGATGTACAAAATGATGGGAAAAGAGAATAGTGGTAAGAGGAGTATCCGTGATTATGGATTGTTTGAAATAGTCACTACATTGAATCCTTAGTCTTGAAAGGCCAAGTATTTCCATGCCCTTCTTTGGGTAATTTTACTTATCTGATGTTTTTTTTTTTTTCAAACTCCCGTTCAGTACCTAACGATTTCAGCCAGCTGGTTGATTCTCGCTTCACCAGGACCCTGATTATTCTGCTATTACACTACTCCCTCTTGAGATTCTGTATGCTGACATCAAATCCGGAAATGGAAGGCCCCTTGACTTCCTTCATCCACAAGGCCTTCTCTAGCATGCGCAACACTCTTCATTTCCTGAATCATTGGGTACTGTCTGTGCCACTTGATTGAATGCACTTGGAATCATTCTCCAGTGATTAATTTTAATCTGTGTGATTCCTCATTTATGAAATTATGTAGAAAGTTCTTTGGGGCAAAACTTTTCTTTTGCATCCTTCAGAAGGCCTCATGGTACCGTGTACTGTTTATGGCAGCTATCCAACACACTTTGGGTGATCTCAGTAATACCTCCTAACCCCACCAAATAATCAGTGGTGAAAGGAAAGATTATTGAAATACCTTCCCTCCATTACACACAATTTATGTTTTTTGAGTTTTTTTAATTTTTTAGTCACTTATTTCCTATTCCAGACTCACTATATCTTACTTAGAAAATTGAAGTTTAGTATAATGTAATAATTTGTTATTGTTGTTTTCTAATATATCCATGAATAATATTCATTGCTGATGAGAGTGCAGGAAGACTTACGCGTGGGCTCTGCTGATAGGCGTATACATTGGTGCAGTCTTGTTGGAAATCACTTTATCACTGTGAATCAAGAACCTCAAAAAATTAAGTTTCAGTGATTATACCAGACATCCATCTTCGGGAAATAATCAGAGATACTGATTCAAGGCACAGTTTTATGATTTATAGTAGCAAAACCTTAAAAAGCAACTCAAGTAGCCGAACAGGAAAATGACTCAATAAATTCTAGAACATCTATACAACAGGCACTAAAAATGGTGTTGGGGAAGAATATTTAATGGCATAGGGTATTGTTTAGAATATAATTTTTAAAAAGCTGTCTCCCAAACTACATACACTGTGGTCACAATTTGTGTTAAAGGAAGGGGGGGTACACATTCATCACAAGTAAAACAAAATATACCAAAAATGTAAAAAGTATTCCCTCTGAATAGTGGAATGACAGGTGATTATTATGGTATCTTTATGCTTTTTTATGTCTTCCAAATATTCTACAAGAGGATATATTACTATAATCAGAAAAAATGCTATTTTTTAAAAAGCGGAAAGCTTTTTGAAAACTACAGGTGTGCAGTCATCCATCTGACTCATATTTATTAAGTACTTCCCATAACAGTTTCACATATCCATGAAAAGGAGCAATTGCCTAAAAGCAGAGCTACCGCTTCGGATTCTATCGTCAGTATAATTTTTTTATATGTCTGAGAGACGTTTTGAGTTTTTCCACGTCATAGGCCTGTGTTTATTTATTGGCATGCTTTGTTTTCAAAGCTGTCTGAAAGCTGCATGCCGTGCACAAGGGTGACCCACGGGGTCTAGACTCGGGTACATTCGGTACAGCATTTGATTTATCCCTTCCAGAAGTGTTCAGAAAATAAAACCTGAATTGTTAGGATTCTGGTTTTCACAGAATCCTGTTACTGTTCTATGCTTTTGATATGGCACATGTCCTTTTGTAATCTGCCCTTGGTTAGATTACGGGAACATTTGCTGCCACCAGCCCGGATAGCCTCTGATCTCCATTGTCAGGTTCTCCAAGTTGTGATTACGTGTGCACAAGGCAGTCTTTGTGAACTTTTCAAAGCGTGGAGGTGGTAGCTTTCAATACCATCTCACAAGCCTACTGGGCAAAGTTCTTTGGACAAAGTTCATCCCTTCTTGTTGCTCTGCTGTGAAATAGCCTGGCTAGTCACCCTTTCAAGGTAAGTTTTGCCCAAGTTTTATAAACTCCTGTCTGAGAGAGAAATATTAGCAGAGCTACATGATGCCTCTGAACTGACTGTAACGTGCTCTCCATAAAATCCCCTTTCTCCTTCCCTGGCCAGTTCCTTCCCACCTCCTTAATGCCCCTGCCCTGGTGTCCGCTTCAGGGCATTGTCCTTAATCACAGTGACTTACCATCTTTCCTCCATATTGGTGAGCCTTTCTGGACCTTTCTTAGAGCTTTTTCTTTAACCTTTAATTTGTGCCTTTCTTAACAGAGTTTACATTAACTCTTCTTTGGGTTATCAGCTTCCAGTGCCAGAAGGTCATTTCTCATAACCTGATCACGGACATATTTACCATTTTCCAGACATAAATCTGTAGCGGGTTAGATAACTCCTCAGTGACGGAGCTCAGATTGGAATTCAAGCTGTCGGGTTCCCAGCCTTGGGTACCCATGAGACCTGGCTGGAAAGGGCAAGTGATGTGATTTGAAAGTACCCACAATAGCCTCTGCTCTTCATTGTGCTGTATTTTGTTTTTTTGGCAGTGCCCCCTTTTTGGGGGGAAGTAGAAAGTATAATGAGGCACAGTTTTCCATTATGGCTTTTCCAGCCCCCCGCCAATCCACTATGACTGCTATGAAGTACTTTTTTTTTTTTTTTTTTTCTGACAGAGAGCAAGATAGAGAACAGGAAGGCAGGGGAGGGGCAGAGGGAGAGGGAGAAGCAGACTCCCCCTGAGCAGGGAGCCTAATGTGGGGCTTGATCCCAGGACCCTGACCTGAGTCCAAGGCAGCCGCTTAACTGACTGAGCCACCCAGACGCCCCTGAGGTGCTTTTGAGTACAGAGGAGTAAATATGAAAAACTGTTCCTTACAATTTTTCATATTTGAACTTTGCTGGAGAACAAACAGAAAGATTTGATGAGGGGTGCCTGGGTGGCTCAGTCGTTAAGCGTCTGCCTTCGGCTCAGGTCATGATCCCAAGGTCCTAGGATCGAGCCCCGCATCGGGCTCCCTGCTCAGCGGGAAGTCTGCTTCTCCCTCTCCCACTCCCCCTGCTTATGTTCCCTCTCGCGCTGTGTGTCTCTCTCTGTCAAATAAATAAATAAAATCTTTAAAAAAAAAAAAAAGGTTTGATGAGCTTAGAAGCACATGTGTAGAGGGAGAAAGAAATAGATTTATTGACAAATGGCCCCTAAGTAATTATTTATTTTTCATTATAACTAAATATTCCCAAATAAAATATATATGTCAGTGTGCTGAAAATAATGGAGGTTTTTTTTAAGAAAATGTCTATGTTATTGTTATGTACATAATGTATTTTATGAAAACTATTTTTCTAGTTATATAAATGATATATTCACACTGTTAAGAGTTACAGAATACAGAAGAGTATAAAACACAAAATAGAATTCACCTGAAGTTCTAGCACCTATTGATAAACACAGATAAGATTTAGTAACCAGATTCTCTTTTTTATTAATATATACAGAGTTCACTTATAAGTTCACACAGATTTTTACATGTAAAATCATACCATTCCTATGTTGTGTGACCTGCCTTTTTTCCTCTGCAGTATCTTTCCACATCGGTAAATAGAAATCTGTTATCACCTCATTTAATGTCTTCCGTTTTTTGGATATGCCATAATTTCTTCGACTTCTTTATTACAACCTTTAGGTTGTTTCTAAATTTGGCCACCACTGACAGTTTGGGTACATCATTATTTTTATAATTTGAACACTTTACCAGTTTTCCTTTTTAGACATGGAGTTTCTGAGTCAAATAGTAAGATATTTTCGTTTTTTAGACACATTTCCAAGCTGCCATAAACATTAAAAAAAATTTTTTAACAGCATGGTATCGTAAACTTTCATATTGGCTACTTCTTTGCAACTCGTTTTTGTCTTTCGCTACTGCAATTGGTTGTGGTTTCTCACAATACTAAGATCTGAACTTTCCAAAGGAAACAGTTGTGTGGGGGTTTTTTTGTTTGTTTTTAGGACAGTTGATACAGCAGCTATAAACTGCATGATTGTATTTTATCTGTTTTTTTTTTCTTTAAGCTAATGACAATATCCTAAGCAGAAGAGAATGAATTTTACTGTTAAAAGTACAATGAGAAATTTCATGATTTTCTGTGCTTGCTGGAGTTTGTTTTCTGGGGTGAAAGGCTGCTGGGATTTCTCTTTTCTTTCTCCTTAGAGCTATAAAACTCAGGCTGTGTACTACATTTCATCTGAGAATTCCATAACGTCTAGTCCTGTGGGCAGCAAGCTTCCCAGTTGAGGGTATCAGACACCTCATTATTATTTCTTGCCATTCAGGCAAGGCGGCGGAGGGTCTACTGATGTGGGGAGGCCCCCTTTGCCTCATCCCCTCAGTCCCCATCAGCCCATGTCCTCCCTAGCCTTCCAGCGTCACATAGCTGCTCACCTGACTTAGGAATCTATTTTATCTTATCTCTGTAATACCAGTCCCTTTTTACCTTATGTCACAGTTACTTCGTTCTCCTCAAGGGCAGTGTCTAGCGATATTTTCTATTGTGACTTCTGTCAAACTGCCTTAGTAAACTCCTTTGCTCAGCGTACGTGCTAAGTATTAAATGGCTCAAGTGTTGATAGCTATACTGAGAAAGCCTCTATTTCTCTTGTGTCTTTCTCCTTTCACACAGAACACTTCTAACACTTCTGGTCACCAAGTGTGTGTGTGTGTGTGTGTGTGTGTGTGTGTGTGTGTGTGTGTGTGTGTGTGTGTGTGTGTTGGTGTGGGAGGTTCTAACACCAAGCAATTCTGTGACACCAGCTGGGTGCCCTACAGTTTAACTCAGTTCTGGCTCTGTCTACCTGGAGTTAGTTTCAGATCCCACAGGTTAAGGGTTCAGTCCCACAAGACTGTCCCCCACTCCAGATACTAATCACAAGTAGTAGATCCCCAGGTTACCCACAACTTTTGTCCAACTTGGCGACAAATCAGAGGTTCCCATGACTTCTTTCCCCTTAGATTCAGTTACTTGCTAGAACAGTTCACAGAACTCAGGGAAACATGTATGTTTGCTGTTTATTAAAGGATATGATAAAAGGATACAGATGAACAGCCAGATGAAGAGATACATAGGGAGAGGTCTGGGAGGGTCCCAAATGCAGGAGCTTCTTCCCGGTGGATTTGGGGTATGTCACCCTCCTGGTATGTAGATGTGTTCACCAACTGGAAAGCTTTCAAACCCCATACTACTGAGATTTTGTGAGGCTTCCCCACATAGGCGTGATCAGTAGACTCCCATTTCCAGCCCCTTTCCCCTCTCTAAAGAAGTGGGAAGTGGGACTGAAAGTTCCAAGCTTATAATCATGGCTTGGTCTTTCTGGGGACCAGCCCCCATCCAGGAGCCCACCCAGAGTCACCTCATTAGAACAGAAGATGCTCCTAGTGCTGTTATCACTTAGGAATTTACAAGGGTTTCAGGAGCCCTGTGTCAGGGACTGGGGAGGAAGACCAAGTAGAGATTTCATATTATAAATCACAGGATCATAGTCACTTAATGTTACTTTTTTCAGGACCATTTGTGATATTTTTGTTTTTACTGTGGGGAAAAGATCTTGCCTAAATTACTGATTTATTAGAACAGAACCTCTTAGCATTTTTAAAAATTAGTTTGATAGTTCCTATACTTTTATATTACCAAGCTAATTGTATTATTAGTTAGTGTAACAGCACTTCAGCTGTTAAACTTGTCATTTGGTCTGCTTGTGTTGACTTGTTTTTTCCACTGTGTTTAATATGTAGTTTAGGTTTGTTTTTTTTAAATCCCACTCTCTGTTTTCTTTTTTAATTATGGCAAATATACTTAGAAGAATCCAGCTTGTTAGCCAAATGAGAATACAGGGCACATGTTGGTTTCTTGTAAAGGTAAAGTCGACATTGAATACCTAAGGTGTGCTAAGTACTTTAAATTAGTTAGCTTTTATTTTCACAACAGTCCTTTAAAGAGTTATTTATGATCAGTAGTTGGACCTTCAAGAAGACTTTCCCCCCAAGAAACTGTAATACACTTTTTAAATCAGAGCCACCTAGCCTCAAGGAGACAGTGTAACTTGGTTACATTTGTCTCTAAACTTGACTGTAACTTGGTTGTCTATAGTAATGACACTCCTGAAAAAAGAATATATCAAGAAGAAGAGAGATCTCACAGCCCTGGACGCGTAAATCATGAAGGGGCACTTTGAGCTCATTTAAGCATTTCTTTTTTTTTTTTTTTTAAAGATCTTATTTATTTATTTGACAGAGAGAGACCAGCGAGAGAGGGAACACAAGCAGGGGGAGAGGGAGAAGCAGGCTCCCCGCAGAGCAGCGAGCCCGATGCGGGGCTCAATCCCAGGACCCTGGGATCATGACCTGAGCCGAAGGCAGACGCTTAACGACTGAGCCACCCAGGCGCCCCTAAGCATTTCTTAAGAGAGAAGGAGCTTCAGCTAATTCCCTCATCCAGAGAAAAAAGATGGAAGTGCGCAGGGCCCAAGGCCTTGTGACAATAGCGGCCCCACCCCAAATCTGTATCAATGTCAAAGCCAGGGCACCTACCTGACTACACTGTCATCGCCAGTGAGCGAATGTTTTACAGTACTACCTGATTAGTCTGCTGACTTAGTCAGTCTTAGACCTGAAACAGGATGATAGCCAAGAAAATAGTTCACTGAACCTCATAAGCTATGCTTCCTAATTTGGGGCCCTTGTACAGTTCCAGCCTTGTCTCTTCCCTCTTGACTTTAAAAAATGTCTTTGTTCATGTGCATCTCAGTAGTCTGTTAGTGCAGCATTTTTAACCATTTAATCCAAGCATTTAAAGTGGGGTGGTGGTCCTGATATTTCATCACCAGACTCAGGGCACCACCTACAGTGACAATCCATTTGGCATTTCCAAGCTATGCAACTCTTTTCCTTGTCAATCAGTGTTTTGAGTGGGAACTGAGGCTGTGTGTTTAGCCAGGGTAACTTTGGAAGCTCCCTTTACTATTTAACTTTACAGTACACATTTGGCATAGTTCTGATTGGTACAGCTCTGAATTATGCACTATCTATAGAAAAATTCTAATGCAGGCCTGTCTTCTGTATCAACTAGCCTTTCGATTATTGCTCTCTGAAATTTGTGAATATGTATTACATGACACAAAGTTAATATATATTTTTAGATCAGGTAAAACATGCTCAAAAGCAACAAAGTATTATCCCTAAAAAAATGAAATGTTCTGGGGAAAAGACAAGAATTGTCCATGGTACTATCATCTTCGATTCATGTATTAGATACTTTCATTGTTGCTGTTTTAATAATTTGAACATATTCCAGGGGGCATAATTCTTAAAATATTTTATAAATCCTTCTTTGAGAAGATTATAAAAGAACATCACAGTATCCATTCTTTATTGCAATAAAATACTGAGCATGCCATGGTAAGTGGAGAACAACTTTAGAAGAAGAAAACACACCTTTTTTATCCTTCAGGGAGGAGGGCTCTTTTAAATTGATTCCATCACTCTGATACTCATAACTTTTTAAAAGCATAACAGAAAATATATCTGATTGAAACAGACTGAGAAACTGCTGGAGATGGGACATGGCAGGGGGAAAGTCAGAGAGACCCCTTGTATTCACCACCCCTTCCTACCTAGAAATTCACTTTCCAGAACTCTTCTGTGCACAAGTCTCGGAGGGCCTTTATATTTTGCTTTAATGATTAGGTAGACTTTTATTTTATTAGGTGACAAATACAGTTTCTAGGCAAAGAAAATGTCGGATAAAATAGAAATATCCACCTTACTGACTTTCACAAGGTCAACATAGCAAGTCTTTAGAGTAAACTCATGTGGTGGTTAAGAGTACATTCCTACATAATAAAAATTTGTAGCATATTGTCAGGAGATTCTATCCGAAAATGATATATGGAAATAAATATATAATGTATTTTAACACTAATTTATTTTAAAATAATAGTAACTAACACTGATACTGTGCTTTTTCTATATGAAACACTATCTTAGTGCTTTACACATACATAACCACAATTGCAGAATCCAGAAAAGCTCTGAAAACCAAGAGCATTTTTCATAAATTTGCCTGGACTCATTTGGTGCTAAAACATGACCTGAATTTATTTGAGGCTATTTATAGTTTTTATTTCTCCTATTTAACTTGAATATTCATTTATTTCCCACAGGAATGTTAATGTGCTTGATTGTAAGATACTGCCCTAGGTCCTGCTAGTTCTGCATGTTTTTTGGCCTCCATATTTACCATTTTACCTTTCTAAAATTAAAAAAATAATCTGAATTTCAAAATATATTTGGCCAGAAAATAATAACATGAAGGATTGGGGCCTGTGCTTACCCTTTTATCCTCATAACAGTGCTGTAAGATAGGTACTGTTCTTTTCCCTTTTTTATAGAATGAGGAAACTGAGGAAAAAGAGATGAAGTAAGGGACAAGGTCATATGGCCATTAGGAGTGGAACTAGGATGTCAGCCCCAGGGATCTGGCTCCTGCGTCTGTTCTCTGAACCACCGTGACTTGCTTGGGATGTTGACGCAAGTTAGGGATTTAATCCTAGATTTCTGTGCCCTACTCCTGTGGTTTTCTAATTATTAATTTCTAGACTTTTTAATTGGGAGACAATACAAGTGTAAAAGTTATCAGTACTTGCATTCTTTTTATATTCCCTGTCCCCAGGTCTGGTCTAACCAACAGTCTACAACTTTAATCACATGTCACGTTATTAGATACTCATCTAATTTAAATTTTCTGAATTTAAATTTAAATTTTATTTGTATCACATTTTTATAACTATGTATTTAACACTAGAATGTACCCTTATAGCCCACTTGAAAAATCACTATATCACCACTAAAAATTAACCAATTAAATTACAGTGATAATAAATAGTGAGAAAGCAGGACAAATGATAAGTTCTTTTCCAAGATCATGATTCTGTGTTATTGCCTCAGACCCTATCGTGGTTTCTGTGGTAAATTTTTCAAGAAGGAAGGCTTATGGTGGACAAAGTATTCTTTGCCCATTTTCTCGTTTTTGTTGTGCTTCATCCTCTGACAATTTCTCTTTATTTGCTGCATATTTATACATATGAAATTCACATGATTTTGTGGGTTTGCATATGAATATTGCAGTTGTGTACAATATAATAGCTTCAGAATTACTGAAGGATGAAGCTAATATACTTTTTAAAAAATTTCCATAAGTTCTCAAAATTTATTTCCAAATAGTCATCTTACAGTTTTAAGACACAGAAGTATCTATTATATTTGTAATCTTCCTGTTCTTTCCTGTCCTTTTGCCTCACATGGAATATTCTGTGTATAAGAACACTGAATTTATATAGTAAAAGGAGGGAGTACTTTTAACTGAATAAATATCTGTATTGTATTATAAGTGATTTATTTTGTCTTCAAAGCAGTGTCTTCTCCTTTCTTTTGGTTTGGGGAAGAACCGTGGGGGTGGAGGGCTTTGGGAAAGGTATTTAGATTTTTCTTTGGTTATTTTAAGAAGAGTCACTAGTTTGTATCATGATATTTGGCCTGAGTCTAAAATGCATTTCACATGTTTTCTGGCTTCACTGATGTGGTCAAAACAAATGTTGAATGAAGTCAGTGTTGTATGCACTTAAAAATATGAACAGCCTGGTCTTGATTTTCAATGGAAAAAAATCTTTGTTACTTTTTTATGGGATATGCATCTTTGTTTCCTTTTATTAGAAACTTTGAAATTATTTTAGCTTTGAAACATTTAATAGTCTTAGTTGATATCTCTGCTTAGCGTCCTACTCCTCCTTGGGTAGGTTCCCAGCCCTTTTCACTGTTAATCTCTGGGTTAAGTTGAAAGCATTCTAGGAAATCTCCCTTTCAGTTATCCCTTTTGAAACCTTGTTTTTAATAGCACTTTTCTTTCTTGGCTTGCATGACATTTTATCTTTCTTTTCCTTTCTTTTTGCCGTTTGCAAAGACTCTTGGGAGGATTTGACAGATTTGGTGGAGCAAATGCGCGATGATACAGAAGGTGCGTGCCACACCAACATCTTTCAGCTGTTTTTTTCTTTTCTTTCTTCCTGTCTTTTTTTTCTTTCTCTTCTTTTCTTTTCTTTTTTTAATTTCTAACCACCTTTTGATTGTTTTCCATAAGCCAGACTGTCAGCTCTAGGTTTTATTTCCCATGGCAATAACTGGAATAGTAAAAAATATTTGCCATATTTTCCATACAGGTACCTCATTCGTACAGGACTAGGGTTTTCAGAATCTTGCATTTAAAATCTTTCTCCTTGTGGTTCCAAGTACAGTGTCATAAGTATATGTTTATGCTGTTCCTTTAGGATGTTTGTCGGATAACATGTTTTGAGGGGACTTTATTTCAAGATATATCAAATTTTTCTATGGCTATTTTTTTTTTCATTTACTTGTTGGGAAGATGTAAATCTTTTTATCATTCATGAAAACATATATTCCTGTTAATTCCACAGTAGTCAAAAAACAAACAGATCCCAGGAATCTGAAGTATCCAGTCTGGAATGTTGTTCAGATTTGTGGATTTCTGTAACATTCAGCATTTTCAGCTTGGTCCTGTAATAGCATTACTTCCTGGTGGAATTACTTTCAAAAGTAGCACATAAGTTCCAATATATGAAGGTTCCCCAAACCAAGAATAGTTTCTTTTTCTTTTTTTTTTTTTTTAAGATTGTATTTATTTATTTGAGAGAGAGAGAAAGAGAGAGCACATGAGAGTGGGGAGGGTCAGAGGGAGAAGCAGACTCCCCGCCGAGTAGGGAGCCCGATACGGGACTCGATCCAGGGACTCCAGGATCCTGACCTGAGCCGAAGGCAGCCGCTTAACCAACTGAGCCACCCAGGCGCCCCCAAGAATAGTTTCTTCTGTAATCGGCACCTAACTTTAGGGACCTCAAGGTAATTTACACATTTTATAATAAAAATAGAAAAATTGAAGTTTGGCTCAATTACTCTATCATTTTACATTCTCCCACTTTGCCTGGGCATTAAAGGTCCCCCAGCTTCAGCACACACACATCCCCTGCCCTGCGTGCAGACTGGCCTTTTCATTGCCTGCACCTGAGTGTGTCAGCCTCCTCTCCTGCCTTGCTCCTGCAGCATTCCACCTGGAGCATTTACTGCCCTCCTCTCTCCCGCTTTGCCCTCCCCACCCCCACTACCACCCGACAAATCCAGATGGGAGCACCTCGAAGGAAGTGCTCCTTGACAGCCGTGGCCCATATTCATTTCTCCATTCACCCAAGCCCTGCAGGACTTGGAGCTTAAGGCTTTTTACTTGTTCTCTACTTCTTGTGTGTTTATCATCCTAGTTCAAGTGTAAAATCCTTATATGTCTTAAACTTCTCAGTGTCCATGTGAGACTTGGGGTGGTACTGTGCTCAGTCCCTTTGGTCACACCAGACAAGACTACTGATGCCCAGTAGCTTCTTCTTCAGCACTTTACTTTGAATGAGTAAATTATTCTAAGTTTCATCTCATTTCCTATAGTCAAACTGTGTCTTTATTCCATCTTTGATTCTGCTTTTATTGTAACTGGTTATGTATAATTCAGTGAAAAAATCAGTATTGCATAGTTGATTGATAGTTCATAGACAAAGGAAAACAAAGAGGAGGGTATTGATTCATTCAGTGAGTAGCGTTTACTATTATGTTAGCTGCTGTTGTTATTATTTACCAGACACCACGCAAGTGTAAGGTTTTGATTCCTTTAATAGACTAGGTACTAAAGAAAAGTACTGCATAAAAGCTAACAAATCTATGCCCTTCTTGAAGACTTCTTCCCTAGGACTCAACCTGTCAAAATTCCATTTCTTTAATACATAGTACTACTTCAAGAATCAAGCCTACTGTGAAAGGCAGCCTCCTCTTTTTCATTTTGTTTTTGTGGGAATTTTTGTGAATGATTATCGTAGGTGAAATCAGAAAGGGAAATAAATGAATTGTACCAGTGTAACATATAAAAAAAAACTAGAAGATGTAAACTGTCTCAATATTTTGATGATCCTAGTAGATTACCGGTCACATAATATATGGTAATGTTGGTCAAGAATGTATTTACAGAAAAGTCTTTCTGGAATGTAGTTTTAAAAAAAAGAAAATCAGAATGGGGGGAGGGAAATGGCTTTACTTATTAACTTTTGAGTCATTTCATCCCTTTTTTATTATCATTTTCTATTTCTCTTGCCTCATTTCAGTTATGTGAAATGCTAGTTTTACTGTACTATTACATAACTTAAGAGATTTTATAAATGCATACTTGTAACAAGAATAAACATGAGTTAAGGAGTGTTGCCCATACATAACACACTTAGCAGCTCAGGGTCTGGGATGGATCCCAGTTTCTTTCTCCCCTGAGAAAGCTGACGATGTGTAGAGGCTTAGCTCTTTTCAGGAGACCTTCACTGTGAGCTGTTTCAGTTCTGTTTCTCATCTGTTATTATGGATGTACCCTAACAGTTGTCTTTTTTTTAGTAGATGAAGTGTTAACTCTGGTTTCCAGCCTCCTGAAAATTTGCTTTTTAAAATAACAAACTCTAGGAGGTTGCAGATTAGAACTGTTAGCTTTTGGGTTTTGTTTTGTTTAAATTTTGTCAAGATTGAAGTTTTTTCTGGTGAACTGATTTCTTACAGTGATGGTTGATTTTACATTCAATGTGTCTATAACTCCTATTTAATAGAATATGAAGTGTCTTCTTAGGGTGGAGAGGTATCATGCTTTCCACACTGATCAATTATCTGGCATCTCATCTCATTATATACTATTACTTTGTGTCTAAAAGTTTGGAAACTCATTAGAAAATTATGAAAATTAAATGAAATAATAAAAGCACAATGTTTACTATCTTTAGTTTCTCAATAAATATTAATTCCTTTCTGTACTCATTACTAGCCTCTTAAACAGACTGAATTTGCAGTTATCCATCTCTCTGAGCGTTGAAATGGTTGGGACGTTACTTGAATTAGGGAAATAATATACCTGTGTGAAATATTACTTGGTCAAGATTGCTTACTGATTCCTTGACATATTTTCTTCTGGATTAAGACTTAACGTCTACCATCTTGAAAATGGAAAGAACATATCTAAGAGATATTCTTAGCATCTAGCACTGTGTCACATAGTCATTCAGTAAAGGTTTATTTTAAATAAAACTGTTAACACTTATTTATGGAGAACCATAATAATTTTAATAGCTAACAATGTTTTGTTCTTAGTGTGTCCTAAGCGTTTCTAAATACTTAACATGTACAAATTTGTTTAATCTTCAAAACCCTATTATCATTTCATAGATGAGGAAAGTGAGGCCTGCAGAGTTAAAAGAGGTTCCCAGTGGAATACTGCTCAGCAATAAAAAGGAATAAACTATTGATACACCCAACAACCTGGATGAATAGCCAAGGAATTTTGCTGAGTTGGGGGGGGGGGCAATTTAAAAAGTTACATACTGTGTGATTACATTTATATAATATTCTTGAAGTGATAAAACTTATATATAAAAATGGAAAATAGTAGTTGCCAAGGGTTAAGAGAGGGTAAGGGGCTAGAGGGAAGTGGGTTTGGCTTTAAAAGGGCAAGATGAGGGATCCTCGTGTTGATGGCAACATTGTGGGTCTTGACTGTAATTCAGTGTCAGTATCCTGGTTGTGATAATGTACTCTAGTTTTGCGTGATGTTACCTTTGGGGGAACTAGGTTAAGGGTACACGAAATTTCTATTATCTCTTACAACTGCATGTGAATCTACCAATTATCTCAAAATAAAAAGTGCAAGGAAGAAGCAAAGAGGTAAGAAACTTTCCCAGAGTCCCACAGGGAAGAGTTCGAGTCGAGTTCAAACTTCCACAGGCTTCCCCCAGAGCTTGTGCCCTTAACCACTACACCAAAGTTCAAACTTAATTTGACTCAAGACCCACTGTAAAAATATGTTTTCATCAGAACTCAGTACATACATCATTTATTTGTATGTATCCAGAACATACGTTTCGTAAAACAATACATGACCTTACTATAAGGGACATAGTAAATCGATTTTATACTTCACTGAGGGGTGTGACCTTTAGTTTGAAAAATGCTCTAGCTACTCAGATATAAGAAAAAGAGCTTTTCCTGAAATGACTCTATTTTAGATTCTGTTTCCAGCGTACAATTACTGGCATCCTCTAAAAACTGGGCCACTAACCCTGCATCCTTCTATTTCTCTTTAAACCATCTCCTCTGGTGAAAGCATCTAATAATTGTCACTATTATCCCTATGCTAGTGATTATCCAGCCTCAAACTTTAATTTGTATTTACAACCATTTGATGAAAAATATGTTGAGAATACTTCCACATAAATGTCCTTTACTGTATTCAAAACCAAGCTGATTTTACCCCTTACCCCCAAAACAGATACTCAGTTTTTTCATTTTCATTTCCGGTCTCACAGGGCAAAAATCTTGGATTATTCGTGACTCTTCTGTTTCCTTAACAGGTACAGTTCTGGCAGACAGTTTTGGTCCTCTTCCCCTGAATTCACTTTGCATTATCCTCTCAGACTCATCATCTTCAATTTCTGATCACTACTCTACTCAAATCCTACGGTGGTTCCCATTGCCTGTTCCAAGTCTAGTTTAGAGACCCTTCCTGTGCTTTCCACTTCTCCCCAGGAAGACCTCCCCATTCCATTCCTATTCCCTTCACCTCACTTCAAACACCCATTCCCACCTTTTGGAATACGTTCTTCCATGTTTTCTGTGATTTCACACTGAGGGTCTGCCTCAAGTCCTATAGTATATGGTGGTGTGTCATTTGGAGCACAAGTGTACAGTATTCCAAGTGTTAAACTAAGGTTCAAGATTACTCCTATTTTTTGGTCAGGTCTGGGGTTTATCCTACTTAAAAGCTAAAAAATTAGGCTGATACTGTTTCTTGGATACTGGCAAAAGACACAAAACTCCTAGTCAGAGACGAAGGACTTTATTACTCATGATACCGCAAGCAACCTGAGCATTAGCACACTTGTGTCTTGCACAAGAGTCCCTTATGTGAGACACCATATGGCTCAGCAAGATGCTCCCCATGCGGTGGGTTTGTGTTGCATCTGAGGAACACTGAGTTTGGAGAATCCATTGCTTTTATAGAAAGCAGTAAGAAAGCAGTAAGTCATGACTATCAGCTGCATAAACAGTCCTGACGGATGACCCAGGTAAAAGAGTGGTCAGGGGCTTGCAGTCCTGATACAACCCAGTAAAGATGTGTAGTAGCACAAGGGGTCCAAGGAGGATTTTTCCTAACACTTTACACCTAAGATACAAAGAAATGAGAAATTTCCTCAGTATCAGTCAGGGAATGTGAGAAACAGATCTCACTCTTCCAGATCAGAGCTCTAGTCTAGTGGTGCTCTAGTCACAGTGGTGCCCCCCAACATTTAAATTCTTTCTGTGGAATAAGTTGAGCAAAGCAAGGAACTCGTGGATTTGTATTTATCTCCTAAATTTCTTATGTTGCATCAAAACAAAGACGACTGACTATTGTCCTAACTTCTGAATGTTCCCAGAATTCTAGGTATTCTGTGGTGTTGAGTTTGGGAACTTCCCAAAACAAAAATTGATTATATTATGATATGGGAACCCAATGAGGAAGAAACCAGTGTATTTTCATAGGGAACTCGGAAAATATTATAAATGGACATCTTAATGATTAGAGAAATGGATGCCTAAAAGAAAAACACTCTTTTCCTCTACTGCTCACAACACTTCAGACACCAGTTATGCGGGGGGGGGGGGGGGGGGGGGGGGGGGTTCCCACACCAACCAATTCTGACACTATCTACCTGGAGTTAACGCAGGCTCTGTGTGCAGATTAAGAGCTCACTCCTACAAGGTGCCCCCTCATTTCAGATGCCAGTCGCAAGGCTAGCCTGTCACTTCTGCTTCTGACCAACCAGATATAAATCAGAGGTTTTTGTGACCCCCCCTCATAAGGTCTGATAATTTGCCAGAATGACTCACAGACCTCAGGAAGAGAGTTTACATGCTAGATTACAGAGCATTATAAAAGAACACAATTCACGAACAGCCGGGTGGAAGAGATACATAGGGCTAAGTAAGTAGGAAGGAGCACAGAGCTTCCATACCCTCTCTGGGTGCTTCACCCTCCTAGCACCTCAGTGCATTCACCAACCCAGAGGCCTTCTGAAACCTTTGGGTTAGGATTTTTATGGAAGTTTCATTTCATAGGAATGACTGATTAAATCATTGGTTGTTGATGATTGAACTCAAATCTTCAGACCCTCTCTCCTTCCTGGAGTTGGGGGGTGGGGTATAGCTGAATGTTCCAACCCTCTAATCACATGACTGGTTCTCCTGGTTAACCAGCCCACATCCTTAAGGGCTTTCCAAAAGATGCTCCTTTTACCTTTAACTCTGGAACTATTTCTGGAGCCAAGGACAAAAATCAAATATTACAACAAAATATGCTTCCATGGCTCTTATCACTTAGGAAAATTACAAGGGTTTTAGGAGCTCTTTGTTAGGAATCACGGGTAGAAACCAATATGTATTTATATAATGTGATAATATATATATTATTATTTCACAATGCCTAAGAATGAGTGATAGTATATAAAAGAATGGTTTGGAAACATTAAATCGCCAAATAAGCTCATTCTTTTCAATGCTAATGCCAATCGGAAGGGGTTTTTTGGTTATGTGCAGAGATGGGAGGACAATAAGGAGGTAGTTAAACTGTGATCTGAAGCAAGAAAAAATAGAACCTCTTTTTATTTTAATTACAGAATTGAGAATAATGAACCCTAAAGTTTCCATCAGCCAGCTTCAATCATTGTCAGTATTTGTTGATCTTATTTCATCTATTTCCACATTTTTGTTTCTGGAATACTTACAATCCCCAGCTTATGGTTTTTCGACTTTATGGTGGTGTGAAAGTGATATACATTCAGTAGAAACCATTCTTCAAATATTTTCATCTTTTCCCAAGCTGTACAATAGTCTCCCGTGATGCTGGGCAGCAGCAGAGAAATGTAGCTCCCAGTCAGTCCATGCAATCACAAGGGTAAACAGTTGGTACACTGAAAACCATTCTGTGCCATACAACCATTCTGTTTTTCACTTTCAGTACAGTATTTAATAAATTACATGGGATATTCAGCACTTCATTATAAAATAGGTTTTTGTTAGATGATTTTGCCCAACTGTAAGCTAATGTGAATGTTCTGAGCACGTTTAAGGTAGGCTAGGCCAGACATAATGTTTGGTAGGTTAGGTGTATTAAATGCATTGTTAACATGATATTTTCAACTCACGGTGGGTTTATTGGGATGTAACCCCATCATATCTTAAAGAATATTTTTTATTTTAAAGGAAATTCCAAACACTATGCCTTTCCATTTGCAAAAACTTCAGTATCACACCTAACAAAATTAACAATAATTTCCTAATAGTACCTAATATTTATTCAGCCCATCTTCAAAGGCTGCTTGTCTCAAATATGTCTCTTTTCAGTTGGTTTATTTGAATCAGGATCCACACAAGATATACATTATTGTGTCTCTTAAGCCTCTAGTTTTTTTTTTAATTTTTTAATTTTAATTTTTTCATTATGTTCAATTAGTCAACATATAATACATCATTAGTTTTTGATGTAGTGTTCACTGATTCGTTAGCTGCGTATAACACCCAGTGCTCATCACCACACGTGCCCTCCTTAATACCCATCACCCTGTTACCCCTTTCCCCAAACCCCTCCCTTCTGTAAACCTCAGTTTGTTTCCTGGAGTCCAGAGTCTTTCGTGGTTTGTCTCCCTTTCTGATTTCTTCCCATTCGGTTTTCCCTCCCTTCCCCTGTGGTCCTCCGCTCTATTCCTTATGTTCCACATATTAGTGAAACCATATGATAATTGTCTTTCTCTGATTGACTTATTTCACTTAGCATAATCCCCTCCAGTTCCATCCATGTTGATGTAAATGGTGGGTATTCAGCCTTTCTGATGGCTGAATAATATTCCGTTGTATATATGAACCACATCTTTATCCATTCATCTGTTGAAGGGTATCTCAGGTCCTTCCACAGTTTGGCTATTGTGGCCATTTTTTAATTATTAATTTTTTATACCGCCGTTATCCTCATTTTATTTCCAACTTTTTATTTAAATTCCAGTTAATTAATATAGAGTGTAATACTAGTTTCAGATGAAGAATTTAGTGATTCATCACTTAGTACAACACCCAGTGCTCATCACAACAAGTGCACTTCTTAATAACCCATCACTAATTTAACCCATCCCCTGCCCTCCTCCCCTCCAGTAAGTCTCTAGTTTTTTTATACAACAGCTTTATTGAGATATAATTCACATACTATAAGAGTCACCACTTTACACTGTACAGTTCACTGGTTGTTAGTATTTACACAATTGTGCATGCATCACCACTACCTAATCCCAGAATATTTTCATCACTCTAAAGAAACCCATTGACTCCCTATTCCCTCTTCTCCCCAGGTTCTGGCAACTACTAATCTACTTTCTGTTTTTATAGATTTGCCTGTTCTGGACATTTCGTTTAAACAAAGTCATTAAATACGAGCCCTTTGTGCCTGGCTTCTTTCATTCGGCATAATGTTTTCAAGGTTCATGCATAATATGGCATGTATCAGTACTTCATTCCTTTTTATTGCTGAACAGTATTTCATCGTACATACCACATTTTATTTATCCACTCGTCAATTGATGGACATTTGGGCCATTTCCACTTTTAGGCTATTATGAGTGAAGTTGTTATGAACATTCATGTACAAATTTTATATGGACATGTGTTTTCACTTCTTTTGGGTATATACCTAATTGGCTATAATACCTAAGAGTGGAATTGGCTAGGTCATATTGGTGACTGTGATTTAACCTTTTGAGGAACTGCCAGGCTGTTTTCCAAAGCTGTTGCACCATTTTACATTCCTGCCAAAGATGCACAGGGTTCTCCACATTCTTGTCAACACTTGTTATTTTCCTTTTTAAAATTTTTTTAAAAATTATATCCATATTTATGAATGTGGAGTGGTATCTCATTTGCACTTCCCTAATGAGCATTTTTTCATGTACTTACTAGCCATTTGTATATCTTCTCTGAAGAAATGTCTATTCAAATCCTTTGCCCATTCTTTTTTACTAGGTTATTTTTCTTTTATTGAATTGTAAGAATTCTTTGTATATTCCAGATACTGGACGTGATCTGTAGATTTTTTTCTCCCATTCCATGGGCTGTCTTTTCATTTTCTTTTTTTAAAGATTTTATTTATTTATTTGACAGAGAGAGAGAGACAGTGAGAGAGGGAACACAGCAGTGGGAGTGGGAGAGGGAGAAGCAGGCTTCCCGCGGAGCAGGGAGCCCGATGCGGGGCTCCATCCCAGGATCCTGGGATCACGACCTGAGCCGAAGGCAGATGCTTAGCGACTGAGCCACCCAGGCTCCCCTGTCTTTTCATTTTCTTAATGATGTCCTTTGAAGTACAAATGTTTTTAATTTTGATAAAATCCAGTTTAATTTTTTTTATTGTTTTTTATTTTTTTAATCCAGTTTATTTTTTTCTGTTGCTTGTGCTTGTGGTGTCATCTGAAAAAACCATTTAGTCATGTTCTATAATCCTTCTTATATGTTGTTAGATTTAGTTTGCATCTGTATTCATAAGAGGTATTTATTGATCTATAGTTTTTTATATCTTTGTCTGATTTTGGTCTCAAGGTAATATTGGTCTCATAGAGTAAGTTGGGAAATGTTCCCTCTTCTATTTTTTGGAATTGTTTGGGAAGGATTGTTTTAATTCTTTTTTCTTATGTAGATTTCAATAGTAAAGCCATCTGGTCTGGCTTCTTCCTTGTGGGATGTTTTTTTTAATTACAAATTCAGTATCTTTACTTGTTAATAGATTTCTGTTTCTCAAGTTAGTTTTGGTAATTTGTATCTTTCTTAGAAATTGTTCATTTTAGGGGCGCCTGGGTGGCTCAGTCGTTAAGCGTCTGCCTTCAGCTCAGGTCATGATCCCAGGGTCCTGGGATCGAGCCCCGCATCAGGCTCCCTGCTCGGCGGGAAGCCTGCTTCTCCCTCTCCCACTCCCCCGCTTGTGTTCCTGCTCTCACTAACTCTCTCTCTGTGTCAAATAAATAAATAAAATCTTTAAAAAAAAAAAAAAGAAAGAAAGAAATTGTTCATTTTATCTAGGTTGTCTCATATTTGGGCATATAATTGCCAATTAAATAATAGTATTGCCTTATAATCCTTTTTGTTTCTGTAAGGTCAATAATGATGTCGTCTCTTCATTCCTGATCTTAGCTGTTTGAGTCTTCTTTTTCTATTGGTCACTCAAGCTAAAATGTTTGGCAATGTTGTTGATCTTTTCAAAGAACCAACTTTGGGTTTCATTGATTTTTCTCAGTACTTTAATGTGCTATTTATTTCTGTTCTTATCTTTATTACTCCTTCCTCCTGGGGCTTTCCACTGATGGATGTATGTATTGGTTGCCCTTGAGGAAGCTGTCTGTGAAATCATGGCATTCTGATACGCTGGAGCTAGAAGAGTCATCTAGGTCAGTGTTTCTCAAACTTTTAGTGCACATACAGATTACCCTGGGGTCTGGTTAAGGCGTGGAACCCTAATTCAGTGGTACCATTGGAGCCTAAGTTTTCCCATTTCCAAAAGCCTCCAGGTGATGCCTGTGCTGAGGCCAGGAACACATGTTCAGTGGCAAGGATCTAGTTCATTTGGTATCAGAGTCATTTGTGGGGTTTTCTAAACCATGTTGTCTCTCTATTCCAGGGATAATAATATGCACGCCCCCACCCCTTGAGAATTGGTGCTGCAGTGAGTCATTGTGATTGATATGGGTGTGTGTTGTTTCCGTCAGCTAAAAGAATTACTGAACAGGCTTAACCTTCTCATTTGACAGATGAGGAAATTGAGGCCCCAGAGAAATAAGACTCCTTGCCTAGTGTCATATAAGTTAATTGGTGCAGATAGGTGACTAATATCAAAAAGATTAAGATTAGTGGGTGGATATAATCTTTCTGATGATAAAGCTTGATTTTAGCAAAGTACATCTTTGATTATGCTATCACCGAGGAAAGGTAGTAATGAGGATAAATGAATTTGTTGTTAAATTTTTGTGACTTCATTAAGATTTCAACCCAGAGAAAATGTTACTTAAGTGAATTTCCTCTTTGGTACTCTTGAGTAGACATTTATATGATATTTGGAATGGCATTAAGGAGAATAGATAGATATGGACATGGATATATAGATAATCTAAGGGTCCTAAGACTCTGTTGATTATTTTTATTTTTATTTTTGTAAAGATTTCATTTTTAAGTAATCTCTACATCCAGCATGGGGCTCGAGCTTACAACCCTGAGATCAAGTAGTCACATGTTCTACTGACTGAGGCAGGCTCCCCATCTATTGATTATTTTCAAATGAGAATTGAGTAAAAAGTCCATGATTCTCTTGCACAAATAAGTGTCATTAGTCTAGTTAAATGTTGTTTTATTACAAGATCTTTTTAGTGCTATCAGTAATTTCTTCCACTATCAAGGACAACTCATTTTACACCCAGTTTTATACTCTAAGAAATATTACAGAAAAAATTCAAAATAGATTTATTTAGGAATTATTGGTCTTCAGACATTCTTTCTGTTAATTTGTCATTTTTAATCTCATATTAATGTTCTTAGGTATCTTTAGAAGAACTCTATATGACAACTTTTGTTTCTCATATAGGATAAATTTTTCATGTGTCAGATAACCAGGAAGTTCTAAAGAGTAACTGCTTGTGCATACGAATTACTCCCACCTTAAGAAAAATTGGGCACAGTATAGCAATATTAACATATGTTAAGTATAACTTAACTTTTCTTCAATTATTCATAAAACATTTCAAGATTTCTCTGTATGAATTTTAGTCATTGCGCTAGAGAGATAAAATGGGGTCTTGGTCAGATGATGGGTTTGCAGAATGGTTTGACTCAGTGTCATTCTTAGCTATATGACTTTGGGTTCACTTTTGTCATCACGGTTAACTAAATGAGCCTCATTACTCTGTAAAGTTCATTAAGATTTCCTTATATGGAAATTAGCAGTCTTGAAGAGCTCTAATGAAGATCTACGTGTTCTTGAAAGCACTCTGGTTTGAAAATCAGTTCATACAGTTATTATTGTAACTGGAGTCATTTTCGTACAGTTTCTTCAGTCCACTGCTCCTGCTGCCTTCCCCACCAAGGTGCTTTGTGTCACCACCTGTCTGTTCACCAAAACTAGAAACATAGAAGTTACTCTCCCTCACCTCGAAGTGGGCATCAGGTCCTTAAATCCGGGCACTCTGCCCCTAGCACGTCCCCCAAAGCTAATCCCCGCCTCTCCACACAGCACTGACCGCTCTAGTTCCACCCCTTTCTGTTTCTCCCCCCAGCTCTTGCATTAGACCCTTCCTTGCTCCGCAGCTTCGAGTGCATGCACCCTTCCAATCCGCCTTCCACACGGCTGTGGGAACGGCTTCTCTAAAATTCAAATCTGTGACCTACGCGTCTCATTAAAATCTTTCCTGACTTTAAGGTAAAATCCATACTCCTTAACCAAGATCCTTAGCAGTCTCTCCTTGACCTGTTTCCCTCATCTCTTCTCACAGCATTTACTCATATGCACCATAAGCTTCTGACATGTTTTCCATTTTATTTTTCTTAGTGGGCCAAGTTCTTTCATACTTAGGTGCCTTTGCCCGAGCTATTCCTTTCATCCTGCTCCCTTCCCAGCTCTACGCCTGCCCCTCCTTGTCTGATGTCTTTTTGTCCTTGGAGACCGAACTCAAAAGTCTCATCCTGTGTTACTGAAATATATGGCACCTAATGATTTCTTTTTTTTTTTTAAGATTTATTTTATTTATTTTAGAAAGCGTGCGAGCGGGAGATGGGGCAGAGGGAGTAGGGAGAATCCCCGCTTAGTGCAGTGCCCCTCTCGGGGCTCAATGCCAGCACCCTGAGATCATGACCTGAGTCAAAATCGAGAGTCGGCCACTTAACCGACTGAGCTTCCCAGGTGCCCCCCTAATGATATCTGTTATTAATTTTGTACTCTGCTACCTCTATGAATTACTGTATTTTTGTACAAATTTTGTTCGTTTGATTTTCTGGGTATAAAATCAGATCGTGTGAGAGCAGTAATATTTGATCCACGCTTTCACAGGTTATATGCTTCTAATTTCTTTATCTTCTTTATTTGCATTCCTCCACAACCCTCAGTACAATGTTAAGTAATAGTCATGTTAATGGATATTTCTTAATTGCCTTAAAATGCTGCAGAGTGAATAAACATACTTTATAAGCTAAAAAAAAAAAAAAAGCCTTATCCTCTGAGAAGTTATATCCACATACCTGCCCTTTAAATATGAAGGGAAAGGGGGTGGGTCAGATAGCTTTCTTCTGTACATGTTCCTGTAATGTCCTGTGTATACTTTTGTTAGTGTTCTTATTGCAGTACATTTGCACTACTTCTCAAACTTTTCCACATCCAGTGGCAGAGGAGATTGTATCAGACTTACATATAGCCTGCCTGAAATTTTACATTAATATCACATCTAGTATCTTAGCCTTAAAAAATATATAAAATTTACATCTGATTCCATAGAAAAGGTATAGTTAACCTAATATAAAAACATTTTATTTGTCCTGGAATAAAATTGATCTTTGTCAAAGATGATAATGTTTATTGTGAAATTTCAAGTTTTCTCTGTAAGCTGTCCTGTTTTGTTCTTCAGACATCTGTGTAACCCAAGTTTGATAAATAGTAAGCACTTTGATGTCAGGAACTAGGTCTTTTATCTCTGGAGTCCCAGCATTAAACATAGTATCTAATACCTAGTAGATGTTCACTATTTATTTAAAAAAAAAAAATGAATGAATGAACAAAAGTTCAGTTTGGGAATAATAGTGTTAAATGTTAGCATTGTTAAACATTTTAGATATTTTTCTCATAGAAAAAATATGACTAATGACACTGTGAAAGTCATGCATTTTTAAAAATCATTTTCTGGCCTATACAATGTAACAAAACTTTAAAAAGAAACCGTCTATAGGGGTGCCTGGGTGGCTCAGTCGGTTAAGCGTCTACCTTTGGCTCAGGTCATGATCCCAGGGTCCTGGAATCAAGCCCCACATCGGGCTCCCTGCTCAGTGGGGAGTCTGCTTCTTCCTCCCCACTTGCCCTGCTTGTGCTCTCTCTCTCTATCAAATAAATAAACAGAATCTTAAAAACAAGTTTTTATAGTTAAAAGTATAAAATATACAGGAAAGATCACATTGTAAGTGTTCAGTGCAATGAATTTTCACACACTCAACAGTTTCACATAACTAACACCCATATAAAAAAAACAGAACTTCACCTGCCCCTCAGAACTCCTTCCATGCTCTCATTGTGTCACTGAAACCCTTTTTATCAGCATATATTTGTTCTGCAAAATCATTTTATACTTGAGTGTGATTTAAGACAAGTAACAAACCGATTGAATAGAGTATTTGTTATTCCTATGACAAGTTAGTGATTTAGTGATCATTACTACTAGCCAACATTACAAAATGTAAAAAGTAATTAATTTTAAGTACTATTTTCAGTAGTTTGCTTTAGTGCTAACTAGAAAAAATTAAAATTATTCGTAATGCCCATACACTTGTATACTATTCAACACAAAAATTTTGATAATAAGCATTAAGTAATAATCATTTTAGCTTTTGCATTAAATAATTAATGAGCAGTAAATTCTTTTGAGGTTTTATGCCTAATTGTCAAATTACCCTGATTTTTGTTTGACCTTCTTTTATTTGTTTAGAGTAGTAATTCTCAATGGGGAGGGAGCCCGATTTTGTCTCCCAGGGGACAGGCATTTGGCAGTATCTGGAGACATTTTTGGTTGTCATAACTGGAGAGTGCTACTGACACCTAGTGGGTAAAGGTCTGGTTGCTGCTAAACTTAATTCACAGAACCGCCCCCCACAAAAAAGAATTATCTGGCCCAAAATGTCAATAGTACTGAAGTTGAGAGCAATATTTTCTAAAGAATGAGTGGGTTGTGTTTGATTTAGATCAAGTGGTCAACTTGTCAAGACCAGAACAAGCTCGCAAGATGACACTGAAATACACAAAAATCTACCTCCTAAGAAACAGCCACGAAAAACAACTTTATTAGATATTAATTTCCAACTTTGTTACTGGCATTTATGTTCACTCCAGTGTTTCTAAGACTTATTTATTTTAGAGAGAGAGAGAAAGTGCAAGTGAGCAGGGGGAGGGGCAGAGGGAGAGAGAGAATCTTAAGCAGACTCTGCGCTGAGCGTAGAGCTTGAGGCAGGGCTCAATCTCACGACCCTGAGATCATGGTCTGAACAGAAATCAAGAGTTGGACACTTAACCGATTATGCCACTTGGGCACCCTGCACTCCAGTGTTTCTAACCTTCCATAATCACTGGAAGAAACGAATGGCACAGAGGTGTGTGAGTACGCATGAATGTTTGTGGAGAGCAACTAGATTCTCTATTTAACGCCTCCCAACAGATGGCAAGAAGATGTTATTAGAGAGCTGGATTTGAGACTTTTGCCAGAAGTGGTGATAGATTTATACTTCTACATTGTCTCATCTCATTCTTCTTATAATCATTAGCAAATTGTTCATGACATCTGTTTGGGGTCTGGTGAATAAACTACACAGAAAGATGAACTAATGCCTAGGGAAATTAAAGTCCTAATACCTTGTACATTATTAGTATGGTGCTATAACCTGTTTGAACTAATCTAAAAATATAAAATATTGCTCTAAAAGTATTAGAGAACACAACAAACCAAGATTTATATAGTTGGAATTATAAATCTACAAGTCTGTAAACTTAATGAAAATTAGCTTAGAATTTGGCATTTGATTCTACTTATTTAACTGTGAAAGCAGATACAAATGAAAACATTACATGAAGAAAATTAAGGCCAATTTGAATAAAATAATCTCTGTTTTATGTTGTAGCTTTTTTATATTATGGGAGTATGGATTTTATTAGTATTTTTTTGTTATCCTAAGAAGAAGTAAAATAGTTCATAGATGTCTAGGCCTTTTCCAGTCTTTTTTTTTTTTTAAGATTTATTTGTCAGAGAGAGAGAGAGAGCACAAGCAGGGGGAGGGGCAGGCAGAGGGAGAAGCAGGCTCCCCACTGAGCAAGGAGCCTGATGCGGGACTCAATCCCAGGGTCCTGGGATCATGACCTGAGCTGAAGGCAGCCATTTAACCGATTGAGCCACCCAGGCGTCCCGCCTTTTCCAGTTTTTAAAGAATATGATATATTTGATGTTTGAGAGGATGCATTAGCTTTCATGTCAGATCTAGGTCCAAATTCTGCCATTTATGAACTCTTCGGCCTTGGATCTGAAAACTCTACTGGCCTGCTTTACCGCTGTAAAAGAAGGGACAATACTTAATGATAGAGTCACAAGAATTAAATAAGATAGTAAAAGATTGGCCAACAGGAGGGAAGGATAAATATTATTTGGAGTCATTGGTTCATTTGTGAGTGGATTATAGTGGTCAAGAGCATAGGTTTTGGAGTCAGTGAACCAGGGTTTAGACTCTGCCTTTGTTGTCTCTTCCTGCCGATAAGGAGGGATTGAAATCGTAACTGCCAGAAGCAGCCCACACAGTCCCTGGCACAGGGTAGGCACCAGCAAGTGGAAGTCGTGAGTGCCTGGAATGTTCTGAGTTCTGTCAGATAAAATGTGGTACTTAGTCCCTTAAGAAGTTTATCACACTGCATGCTGAGTCTTAAAAATTGGGGAGCTAATACTGTTAATTATTTTTAGTTTACTTAATAATGCTTAGTTTAAATAATGGTAATTAGCATAAGTAGTAATACTAATAATGTGAATAGTATATTTGGAACAAGGTTTAAGTACTTTTGTTTTCCTACCTTGGCTGTAATTTTCAGAGCGCTTCACAAAGTGTGGAGAATGAGGGGGCAGGGCCAGAGAGGAATCACGGAGACCAGTGTGAATGCTGTGCAGTAGTGGGCTATGATGAGCCCCAAGTTAGGGTGGTGGCAGGGGTGGTGGCGAGAACATTAAGACTGTACTCAAGGCTTGAAATTTGATAAAATAAGCAGCTTCACTGTTGCACCAAGAATATTCCTAAGGGAAATTGGCATCTTTTTTTTTTTTTTTTTTTTAACAGCGAGTACTTGGCAGAGAATATAAAACCTAACAATATAGTTTGGTGCCACTGTCTTCATTCTTAGCAAGATACCAACAGCCCTACCAAGCATTGCTTTTGCACCTTCGATGCTAATGTCAACACAGTGATATGCTGAATTTGTAAATGTGCTGTTTCTGGTAACCATGGTCCGTCCTCTCCCTCTTTGACTGTAGATCCTAATTATCTCATGGCTAACGAACGCATGAACCTGATGAACATGGCCAAGCTGAGTATCAAGGGCTTGATTGAATCTGCTCTGAACCTGGGGAGAACTCTGGACTCAGACTACGCACCCCTCCAGCAGTTCTTCGTGGTGATGGAGCACTGCCTGAAACATGGCTTGAAGGGTAGGCCATGGCCCCAGGATGCAGATGTGCACGCAGCTGTATTCTGGCAATACATGCTCAAGAGGAAAAGCGGTCTTTATGGAGCCAAAGAATAAGAGGCTTGAATTAGTAATACTAACCTATTGGAATGCCCCCTATATGGACACAGGGATGTGGTTGAATTAAAGGGCATACAGGGCTTACAAAACACTGGTTACTAAATGCTAGAGCTGGAACAGACATTACTGTCTAATACGGCCCTTCTGTTTGACAGGTGGAAACAGGCCTAGAATGGGAGGTAGCTTGCCCAAGGTCACACAGTGGACTCTTGCTTTTGTGCTCTTCCACTTAACCATAAGCTTTTGAGGGCAGGACCTGGTCTTGTTCTCCTTGCTTCCTATCCTTCTCCCTCCCCAGTATCTAATAGCCTGTTTCTGGACTACGTATTCTTTTCCTTTGGACTATTTTCCTCACTAATGCCATGCAGCTTTAAGTACGGTATTCTTAAAATGTTTTATTATATCAAAAAGCTAGTTATAAGTTCTTCCTGAAAGAGGAAGGACTGAGTCTTGGGAGATTTTTGATTGTCACAAAATGTTACCTGTTCTGAAAGCATGAATAGTTTTAGAACTGTCTGATAATTTAGGTCTAGTTCCCTGAGAAAAAGGAATGAACAGATAAGAGAGAAGTGTGTATATGTGTTTATGTTTTGAGGGCATGTTTATGTTGTAAAGAATATTGAAATACTGTTTTGTTTTTATCACCTTAGCTAAGAAAACTTTCCTTGGACAAAACAAATCCTTCTGGGGGCCTCTAGAATTGGTAGAAAAGCTTGTTCCAGAAGCTGCAGAGATAACAGCAAGTGTTAAAGATCTTCCAGGACTTAAGTAAGTTTAAGGTTGAATTCTGTTAGGAAAACATTCTTACTAATTATCTCCTTGAAGACTAAAGATAATGATGACCATAATAATTTATTTCATAACAATCCAAAAAGAATACTCTATTTATGAATCGGCACTGTTGTGAGAGAACTGCTAATATAGAATATTAAGAGAAGCGTGCCTGTGAGGGATAATTGTTCTTAATTTTAAAGAGGTTATATTCATATTAAAAGACCAAACATTTTCTTATTTTTTAAAGCACTTGTGGGAATCAGTTCAAGTCTCAAAAAATTAGATCTAAGGAGGGACCGTGCTAGACATGACTGAGAAAAAGAATGTGTTCAATGCAGTTTGAGAGCCGAGATTAAAACAGTTGTCAAGTGAACCTCAGCAACAGACACCAGGAACCTGCCTCAGACCTGGAAAAAGCGTAGTAACCATCTTCCCAAATTAGACTCGTTTAACTTTAATCAGATAGAGGCCTAAATGGACTGTGTCCACATTATTAGTATTTGGGTGCTTACATGATCCACACTAAGTCTGAGGATTTACCAATGCTAATGTGATGGAACATTTTCAGTTGGGCCTCCCAGAGGTTTTGTCTTCAAATCGTAGTCTCATTCAGTAATTAATTCTTCACAAGAGCACTTGTTCCAAACCCACCCCTCCCAGACCCACGAGCCCCTTCATCCCACCAGCCCACACAGAATTCCTCACATAGGAATGAGGTGGAGGAGGTTGTAAGGAGCACCTCAGTGTGCATGTTATACTGGGGACTATTAGCAAGAGTAAGTGAATCTGTCCCACAGTGGCCCCCAGCTCTGCTACTTTGAGTTGTTTGGTTCCTGTGTTTCTGTAGGACACCAGTAGGCAGAGGAAGAGCCTGGCTTCGCTTGGCATTAATGCAAAAGAAACTCTCAGAATATATGAAAGCTTTGATCAATAAGAAGGAACTTCTCAGGTATGAACATCTTGTTAAACTTTGTTCTTTTCTTGCTATGTTCTACATTGTATGAGGTTGAATCAGAAATTTGCCATTTTCGCAGATGAAAAGCAGTTGATTCGTGGCAATTTCATGTAGTTCAACTTAATACCTTCTCCCACACCTCACACACACCTATTCAAGAATAGATGTTTATTTGTTACATATGTTTAGTCTGTCACTGTGGCATATACACAGGGCAGGCCAAAATGTAATACCCCCAAAAAACAGGAAAGGCTTTTGACACCTTAGCATGTATCCAGACCCAGTAAGACAGGAAGTTGACATGTAACATGAAATTTAAAAACAACATACACAAAAAACTTTCCAGGTGGATTATAGATACAAACGGGAAAGAGAAAACAGTCAAACTTTTAGAAAAAAATAAAAGGTAGACAAAAATTTCTTAAACAAGACATAAGAAGCTCTACCCCTAAAGGAAAAAATGGATACATTGGTCTACATTAAAATGAAGAACTTCATTCATCAAGAAACAAGGTTAAAAGGCAACCTGTAGAGTAAAAGGAGATATTTATAATATATATATTCAACAAATGATGCATATTCAGGGTATGTGAAGAACTCCTTCAGTCCAGTAAGAAAAAGACAAGTAAATGTAAAAATGAGTTAAGGATTTGAATAGGCATTTCACAAGAGAAAATCAAAATGGCTAGTAAACATAAAAAAGAGGGGCTCCTGGCTGGCTCAGTCAGTAGAGCATGAGACTCTTGATCTCCCAGTCCTGACTTCAGTCCCACATTGGATGTAGAGCTTACTTTATAAATATATATAGGGGTGCCTGGGTGCCTCAGTTGGTTAAGTTGTTGGTTTTGGCTCAGGTCATGATCTCAGGGTTGTGGGCTGGAGTCCCACCTCAGCTCCATGCTCAGCAGGGAGTCTGCTTGAGGATTTCCTCCCTCTGCCCCTCTCCTCACTCATAAGCATACATTTTCTCTCTCTCTCAAATAAGTAAATACATCTTTAAATTATATATATATATATACACACACATAAATATGTACGTAGATTCACTAGCTGCCATGTAAATATGAATTAGAATAACAGTGTGGTACCACTACACACCCACCTATAAATAAAGCAGATCTGAGGCAAATTTTGAAAAACAAACCAATTTTTTAAAGACGCTTTAAGATTGAAAAATTATCCCTTGCATCTCAGATACAAATATGTGGGAAAAGCATAAGTAATCACTTCAGTGAAAATACCATTCTGGTCACTTTTCTTTCAGCTGGACTATTATCTAGAGTCTATTCATGTACTTATTATCTAAAATAAACTATCCAAGCCATCCTTTTTTTTTTTAACTTTTTTGCTATTATCATAGTACCCATATTCAACTATGAGGCCAGCATTTTCTGCTTGTCTCAAGATTACATCATTGGATTCTTGAGGTTTTATTATTGGCATTCCGTGAATTTCTCTTACAGCGAATTCTATGAACCCAATGCCCTCATGATGGAAGAAGAAGGAGCCATAATCGCTGGTCTCTTGGTGGGTCTGAATGTCATTGATGCCAATTTCTGTATGAAAGGAGAAGACTTGGACTCTCAGGTATGCAAAAGATGCTCAGTTACCAAGTGGGTCACTCTGAGTTCTATTATCTCAGAATTTGGATGGATCAGATTATACCAACCAAATTAAGGGAAATTCTGTGAGTCATAAATGGGATTTTTAAATTTTTGATGTGAATATAAACAATTTCTTTGTTTTTCCTTCTAACTTGACTCATTTATGTATTATGAATGTTTTTCAAATTCTTATCTTGACTGTAATCCCTGTTTAAAATATTTCGTACAGACTGGGGCGCCTGGGTGGCTCAGTCGGTTAAGCATCTACCTTCGGCTCAGGTCATGATCCCAGGGTCCTGGTCAAGCCCCACATCGGGCTCCCTGCTCAACAGGAAGCCTGCTTCTCCCTCTCCCACTCCCCCTGCTTGTGTTCCCTCTCTCGCTGTCTCTCTCTCTGTCAAATAAATAAATAAAATCTTTAAAAAATAATAAAATAAAAATAAAATATTTTGTACAGACTAAAATAAACACACACAAGCTAAAATATATACACGGCCATGGTAGTTACAAATACAGACTGAAGCCAAACTGTTTAGGTTCAAATTCTGCTTCTTTATTTTTTAGCTGAATAAATTTTGTAGTTAGTTTCTTGATGCTTCACATTTCTTAGCTGTAATACAGGGACAAAAAAAGGATATCTCTATTTCATAGATTTATAGTGTGGAATAAAAGAGTTAGTACATGTGATGCACCTTGTGCAGAGCCTGGAACATAATTAATTGCTCAATAAATAAAGCTTTCACTTTCACACTGCTTCTTTCTCACCCGTTCTCTATGAAATTCTACAGCAAATTTCTGTTACTTTTTACTCTGAGAAAATGGGAAGGGAAGTAGGATATTTTGACCTGGATTTTAAAGAAGAAATAAGCTGAATAATAAAAGCAGTCCTGAAAAATTTAGACATAGTGCATCAATGAGAATTTGGAAGAATAAATACCAAAATGTTACAGTGGTGGTTGGGACTATAGGTATTTTGTATTACTTCCTTTTACTTATTTGTATTTTCTGAAACTTTTTAAGGAAATGTGCGTTCTTTTTGTAATTAGAATTTTTAAAACATTATTCCTAAAAGTGAATAGGGTTCAGTAGCAGAATACTTGAGAGAAACAAAAGAGAAAGAAACTTTAAGCCTTAAATTTATAGTAAGCGTTCTATTGACTTTCTTAGAGTCTTGTGTTGACTTGCATGACCTGGTCTTCTGGTCCTGTTGCCTTAATCTCGATTCTTTACTTACTTTCAACCCCTTTTCAAGTTCTTGATTACATTACGTTTTCATCAAAATTTCAAATAATGGCTATGACTTTGTCATTTATTTGTTATTTAGAATGTTTAGAATGCCCAGAAAGAGACATAATATTATGCCTTGGAAAAAGTATCTAATTTTATATTAAATTCTGAAAATTCTCTCTGTAGGTTGGAGTAATAGATTTTTCAATGTATCTCAAGGATGGGAACAGCAGTAAAGGTAGTGAAGGGTATGTACAGAGAAAATCAAGTTTCTTTTTTCTTTAATGTTCTTTGATAGCATTTAAAGTTTACAACAGTAGTGCTTTAACAGACTTGCTGAAAGAATTTCTGATGATAATAGTTTCAATAGAGTCTTGTCAAAAAGAGCTGACTCTTGTGCCTCCTAAACCCTAAAAGAGGTTGTAGTTAAGTGATTTTCCTACTGTGTGGTTCAGTGGCTAACAAAGTAAAGGGGCTTATAAAGGAATTCAGTGCTCCATCTCTTGAAGTAGTGTTTGAAAACATGGTCTTCTTGATCAGGAGGATTGCCCTCTCGGTTTTGTTAGAATGTGAAATATGAAACATGCATTATGGACTTATGTGAAATGTTGACATTAGGAGTAACAGAGTGAGGAGTATATGGGAACTCTGCATTACTGTTTTAAGTCTTGTAAATCTAAAATCATTTCGAAAAAGTTTTTAAAATATCCATATGGTCCTTAGAAATTAAATACCAGAAGAGTACTACCTAATACCCTTTATAAATTTAGCAGTTGAAAGCACAATTAATCTGAAGTTCTTAACTTTGGACATTGAGCCAAGACTATATCGTTTTTTCTTTAAGTGTAGTGCTAGAGGTATGTGGCCTTGATTTGACTTTAATTGAAAAGTCTGGCTTTTTAACTTGCCTGTTACAAATTAGCTGGTTCCAGAAGTGAACCTCCTGTTTCCCCTCTTTATTTTCTCACATAACAATAAACACTTGATCTTTATGAAAGCTTTTTATACCAATCACTTTGAAATAAAATTAACATTGAAAGGCAAAATTATAGCCTTTGGGAAGAACTATTATTATACCAAAATCAGTTTAATTCAATTCCTATGACAAATGGAAAATTGTTGTTAGAAGTAGTACCGGCAAAGCTAAAAAGGCTATCAATTGTGAGAAGAAAATTTTTATTTTTTTAAATGCCTCTGATAGAATGTAATGTTATACCTATAACCTAAGTTATTAAGGTATGTAAGCTATAATAAAGGCTTTTTAATGTGGGAATTTTTTGTTTTATTTTTAAGTATCTGAGTCTTTCTTCTTGGAGGCATTATACATCAGGTCTATCTTTTGATTCAGTGTATCTGTGCTACGGTTTTTCTTTCTATGTTATATGAAAAGATTGGGGAAGGGAGGATCTTGGTACTTCTAATGTTACTTATTTTATTTCTATTCCCCCCCCGCCACCCCACCCCAGAGATGGCCAGATTACTGCAATTCTGGATCAGAAGAACTATGTAGAAGAACTCAACAGACATCTAAAGTAAAGAATGAATAAATACTTTTACTTTCCTGGGGATTTTGTTGTGAAGGAAAGGAAGAGTAAATTGATGAGCCATGAGGATAAATTCAGGCGATACTCAACAAAAATACATAGAATTCCTGCTTGCCAAGCACTGAGCTAGGCACTAAATTAAATGTCATTTAACTATTTAGGTGACCTTTAGTGAAAGGCAGTATAAGATTAGTAAGTAATTACAACTCTAGTGATTAAGTATATAAGAATTCTTAAACATGTGACATACGCAGTTGAAAGTGGCAGCCCTCTTGGTTCAGTAGATCCAACCACATATTTCAAGACCAGTTGTGGGCAAACCACTCATTGCCTTAGTACCTTTAGATTAGTTGTATCATGTTGGTCCGTTGCATTTTTCATTTATACATTGAATTGATAGTATTAACTTACCCTCTCTTCACCGTCACTATCATTAATTTACCAAATACTCACTATTTTTCAGAACTGTCCAGAACATGAAACAGTCTATTGGTATTCTCAAGTACATTGATGTTCTTGTTATGCTAAAGACTGTCAAATAATTCTGAAAAATTAATACATCGATTATTATTTTTTTATAATTCTCTTATAAAGATAATTTAAGTAAGACCTATAATATGATTATACCAGTATCAGTATAAATTTTGAATAGTCTTGGGGCGCCTGGGTGGCTTAGTTGTTAAGCATCTGCCTTCAGCTCAGGTCATGATCCCAGGGTCCTGGGATCGAGCCCCATATCAGGCTCCTGCTCAGCGGGAAGCCTGCTTCTCCCTCTCCCACTCCCTCTACTCGTGTTCCCTGTCTCACTGTGTCTCTCTCTATCAAATAAATAAATAAAATCTTTAAATAAATAAATAAATAAATAAATACATTTTGAATAGCCTTGGTTTCAGCTAGAAAATTCAAGAACAATTGAAGTATATTTTCTCTGGGGACCAAGAACTAACAATGACTACAATGAATTATGGAGATGTTAGTCAAGCACATTTGATAGTGAAATAGAAACATGACAGTTACTGACTCTTTTCATGCCTCAGTTTCTTTATCTATATTTAGGGATACCTACTGCATAGGGTTGTTGAAAGGAGTAAATGAAATAATGCAAATAAAATAATTTAGAAAAGTGCTTGGTGTGTGGCAAGCACTTAATTCGGGTAGCTGATTATTACATATAAGTAAACTTTAAAGTTGACAGTGCAGTGGATCAGCTCTTTTATTTCATCCAACAAGTGCTTATTAAGTACAGAGTTCAGTGCCAAGGGTACAACAGGTAAGATCCACAGCCACTTGTGAACTGTCTTAGAGCCTGCAAGTCCACCATGAATTGTGGACATTAGACGATGGATGATACCTGTGATGGATGTTTACATGGGTAGTACAGGATGTTGTTCTGTTTTTCAAGAGAAACCATTATCTTTTTTCTTCTCGTTTTAGTGCTACAGTAAACAATCTTCAGGCAAAAGTGGATGCATTAGAAAAATCCAACACTAAACTGACAGAGGAGGTATGTGTTTTGGATATTCTTTGATTGACATACAGTTTAGTGTGCACTAGTGGAAGCAAATAGCTTGGTACTCACCACTTGTTCGTTCAACAGACATTTATTTCGGTACTGCTTATGTGCTAGAGCTGGACAAAGATTTCTGTGTGCAGTGGCTTATGTGTGCCAGACTGGCAAGCTCCCACCCTCACGGGCCTCATTTTCTCCTTGGGGAGGTAGGGTAGATGATTTAAAGAGCATTGTCGGGAGGCCAGCAATCCCTGACTGCATGTCATGCTGCTTACAAGTCATGTGCTTCTGAGTAAGTCACTTGACCACCAAGAGGCCCGGTGCCCTGCCTGGCAGTTGAGGGTGTTTATACTTCTCCTTTCAGCCTTATAGTTACTCTGAAGATCACAGAATATATATGTGAAAACCCTTAGGAAAGTCCCCAAAATAAGAATAAAAATTAACCTCGTGTTTTGCTTCTGTTTAGTAAAGAAATTTTTTAATTTGTCAGTGGCTAAGCCACATATTTTTTTTTTCAATAGCATTAGATGTTTCTATGAAAAATCTTAAGTAAAATTTTCCAGGTGGCAAAGACTTTGTTTATCTTATCTATATATATATTTTTTTTTCTAAGATTTTATTTATTTGACAGAGAGAGACACAGCGAGAGAGGGAACACAAGCAGGGGGAGTGGGAGAGGGAGAAGCAGGCTCCCCGCCAAGCAGAGAGCCCGATGCGGGGCTCGATCCCAGGACCCTGAGATCATGACCTGAGCCGAAGGCAGACGCTTAACGACTGAGCCACCCAGGCACCCCTATCTTATCTATATCTTAATCTATTTCTTATTATAACTATCCTCTTCTATACCATGGCATACATTTGGTTTAAATAAAACCAAGTTCAAGCACTAGTCAGGAAGATGCCTTTAAACAGTTTTCTTCAGAACATTTTCATTGCTATAACTTTAAAACACCTTCCTTACTACTAGCTCTGTGGGCTTCACTTTTGGATGTAGATTCTTAAATTATATTAAAACTTAATGGAAGGGCGCCTGGGTGGCTCAGTTGGTGAAGCGTCTGCCTTCGGCTCAGGTCATGATCCCGGGGTCCTGGGATCGAGCCCCGCATCGGGCTCCCTGCTTGGCGGGGAGCCTGCTTCTCCCTCTCCCACTCCCCCTGCTTGTGCTCTCTCGCTCTCTTCTCTCTGTCAAATAAATAAATAAAATCTTTAAATTAAAAAAAAAAGCTTAATGGAAATGATCCTTAGAATTTTACCCTACAAAGCTTTTGAAATACGCTGATTAGAAGTGTCGTAGTGTGAGTCGGCTGCTACTCTGTTGAGGCAACATGGCACCGCAGTGAAGCATGGGCTCTAGAGCTCGGCTACCTGCCTTCATGTCCCAGCTCCGGCACTTGCTAACTTTCTCATCCTGGCCGATAACTTAAGCCTCTATTTGTTGGTTGTCTTCTCTGTAAACTGGGAATGATAATAGTAACGTTTCTGCGGGAACTGAATGATAGTACGTAAGGACCTAGGCCCGTGCCTGACACACCGTAAGCAGCCGGTAGATATGGTCATTAGTTTTATTCCCTCCGTCACAGGACTTGTCCTCCTGATCTAGATTTATTTTATTACCAATATTAATTTATTCATTCATGTACTTATTTTGCCAGTAACATTTATTTTCTTGAAACTTTGAATTTTTAGAGACAGGTAAGCCCTGTGTGTAGGCTTTATAAAGAACAGATAAGACAAATCAGATCTGTCTTTTCCCATTTCCATATATTTTGGATTTAAGAGGGCCAATAAAAAACAAAAATCAAGGCCCCTCTTTTCCTCTGCTGAATTCTGAACCAGTATGATAAAATGAGAAGAATTAAACAGATGAAGGTACATAAATGTCCACTTTATTACTGTAAAGCTGAATTAGAAGGCCCACTGGGATGGACAGCCATAGTTTCCTGATACTTTCTCTGATGTTAAGGTCTTGGGAGAACCTGTTTGAGGATGTCTCTGGATCTAGAGGCCCACTTGTCCAAAGTTAACTTTTTTCTGCACTGTTAGGCCCGTGGAGCAGAGAGGGACATATGGACTCCAGACTTGCCTCTAGAAAGCATGCCTGAGCCCCGGCTCCTCTGTACTTAGGCACGAGAACAGGGACCAAGCAGAACCTGTGCCCAGTGCTCGTGAGGAGATCGTGTAAAGGGAGACTAGCCTGGCCGAGAGGAGCCTGCTGAGGGCCTTTCCTACGCTTACTCAGGCTCTTCCATGTTCTCTGTGGGAAATCAAGGTTAGCAGGTGCGGAAGAGGAAAAAGTGTTTCCACTTTACTTTTCCCTCCTGTGGAATGCAGATATAAACATCGCCCCTGAGCAATATACTGCTAATAACATTACCTTACCTTTTCAGGCACTGAAATGACAAATCTCTTCAATACTTAATGGCATCTTTTAGAGTGAGAACTTTGAAGTTTCATTTCTTTACTCTTAAAAATCATCTATCAAAGGTCTTATGTAGGGTTTATGAGACCCAAGGCATGACATGACCTCTTCATTAAACATTTTAGAAATAGGTATTATAACTAAATATAAGTTACCCATGAGAACACCCTTGAGGTAAACAATCTTAAGTTAACATTTTGATACTGAAAAAGAGTTTACACAAAAAGCAACAGTAGGAGATATTTTTTATTTTTATCCAATCTAGTTTAAAAATACTTTTCCTAATTTCTCATACAATAAGAACATTTTTATGTGGTTATAGATAACCTTCTTTCCTTCTAAGAATATTCAAGCCTGAAAATTATATCCTAGCAGATCATGAATTATCCTGCGCTAAAAAAAAGATTAAAAAATTTTTTAAATTTTTTTCAACAGCTTGCAGTTGCAAACAATAGGATTATTACCCTACAAGAAGAAATGGAACGAGTTAAAGAGGAAAGCTCCTACATATTGGAATCCAATCGGAAGGTTAACCTTACTGGATTTATAAAATATTCCTAGAGAGTGTGTTAACACATGAGCGGTGGGAGGGGGACCTCTACTCTAGAGGACTCTTTGGAAGCAGCAAACACTTGCACATATCAAGGACACTCCTTTTACTGAGACTCCATGCAGAATCGGGCAATGATGGAGGTTCTGTGGGTGTGAGGTTCCTCCCACAGATGCTCCTTGGCTTCACCGCCACCTCTATCTGTTGAGAAACTTCAAGAACCAGTCTAATTTAATGTCTTGTTATGTACTCATGATTTGTACAATATTTAAGTGTTATATTTATTATATTAAATATACCATCGTTTTGAGATCATGTTACTGCTTTGTAAGGAGTGTTTATTTGGTACCACTGGGAGTTACCACATAAATGAGTTTTCTAAATAACTTAATCCCTTAAGTATCAAACTTCTGATATATGTCTACACGGATTTTTTGCAAACTTCTTATGTACTGCACAATCCTAAGCAGTCTTAAGTAAAGGACATAATTTAACACATTTAGCCGTTTATGATGACTAAAGATCCTAATTATTAGCATCGGCAATTCCATGCTAACTTAAAATGACGCTACTTAGGGGGCCTGTTGGAATTGATAGAGCTTCTAGCACCTATACTTAAATGTTTCCAGATTGCTCTGGGTGCTTTTTCTCTGCTTTTTTGATCTCACTGGCATCTCTTGCTTCTCACTGCTGTTGGTATTAGTGTCTCCCCACTCCCTTTTATCTGCATGCTTCTCTTCTTCTGTGACCTCGGAATCCAAATATCCATGGTTATTAAAATTGTTCTGAAAGAGTAAGCAGCTAGGCTCTGAGTGGGGACTAGAGTAGTTCTCTCTGAGTAATGGGTTTGACTTTAACATGTGGACGTTGTGAAAACAACTGTGACTGCTCAGAAGAATTTTCTGATGACCTACTTATTTTGAGCTATGATCTCTCTGGATGGTTGGAGACTCCAAATGTGAGATCTCTGGAGAAGGAATATATTACCATTTGAACCTTTGGCCCAATTCACATTTTACAGTAAATGTCACTTTGTTTTTAGAGGCTTTTAAGACTTCTTGCACTTGATTTGGTAACCTATCTTAGGACTTTAAACTAAATGGCAAGAAAACCCAGTTCTGCTGAGAATTTTTTATTTTCTAAGCTGCTTCCATTTCTTTGTTGTCTTTATTCATTGTTATACCTGTTTAATTAAATATAAAATATAATCATTTTCCCTAGTGTCAGCTAACTCTATGTAGATTTTTCTAAATCCTTATATATATATATATATATATATACTATTTTATTTATCTTTTCAAGGGTCCTAAGCAGGACAGAACTGCAGAAGGGCAAGCACTGAGTGAAGCCAGAAAGCATTTAAAGGAGGAGACACAATTGCGACTGGTAAACTTCACTTATGTTCTGGTAGTTCAGGAACCCATTAAACATAAAAGCCCACTTAGACGTTTGATCTTACAGACCAGGCTCAGGAACATTAGTACTGGGCCAAAAAATTTTTGTAGATCCTAAAAAACTGTTTCTCACTCTTTTTTTTTTTTTTTAATTTTGAGTACATTATGAATATAATTAGACATAAAGGCAAATTTTCATATGGTTGATTTTTACCTTCACTGGACATTACTTACATAAAACACTCTCTTTTTTTTCTTTTTTTTTCTTTTAATTCAATTAGCCAACATAGAGTACGTCATTAGTTTCGGATGTAGTGCTCAACACTCTTTATCAAGGATATTACCTTCTTCCGTAGGAAAGGCTAGTTGCTTATTGATGAATACAGTGGATTTTGCATATTGGAAAACTGTAGAAAATTTTTAATTATCGGATTCAACTGAAATGACATTGAGGAAGCCCTCTTAGCTAAGTCTTAGGGTGGATTTTTCCATATCACACTATTTGCTGAAGAGAATGTTGTTCGTACAGAGGTCTTTTGTAACTCTTGCAATACTTCAGTTGCTTCTGTGACTTGTTTTTTAATTAATTTTTTTTTTGGTGTAGTTCACACAGTGTTACATTAGTTTCAGGTGTATGTTTCTCACTCTTTTTAACCCATATTCCCTATAATGCTTTCCCAGTCCATTTTCTGAGTATTCTCAACAGCCAACAGGATTTTTGCCAATCTTTTTTTTTTTTTTTTTGCTTTTATAGTTTGTGTTATAAGAGCATTAGGTATATGGGGAACCTACTCTTCTAAACTTTGTGATTCCCCACGCCTACTTCAGTCCTCACTCCTGTAAAGATTCTGATAGGTCTCCTTGGAGGATGTATGTGTGTGTGTATAAATGTATAATAATGAATAATACTCCTGTAATAGATTTAGTGTTAGTATATTGATACATCCCTGGTATTGGTAAATTAACTCCTCCTGCAATTTTGATGATATGACAAACAAAAGGATCTCCCCTCACCAATAGTGTCTCTGAAAACAGGAAGGAGCCTGAAAATAAAGGTGATCTGGTTTGTACTAAAATTATCACCACCTAACAGTGTATAGAATTTCAGATGTTCTGAGAAGATAGCAATATAATTTTAACATCCTTGAAATAATTATCATTTTCCTTCTACGTGTTTATGGATTAGATCTCAAAATACTTTCTATATGGAAGATCCTAAAATAATATATGTCAGCATTTTCAGAAGCAATCTGATTTAATCAAGCTAACCGCGCACAGAGGAGCACCTCAATTAAGTGGCACATGTGACTTTAAAATCTGACACAAAATTTTCCACATCCTTTTGTCACGAAAAGATACATGTTTGTTCAAAAAGGAAAGAAACCAAGCAAGTAGGTCCTAGAATGCCCCAGGGAACAGCATGGATGCAGAAGAACCTCAGGTCGTTGTATCTTTGATCCTCCAAGTCATGTTGCAGTAATAATGATTGAACCAAAAAAGGGGTTTCATGTTAAGTGAATATAAAAATTCAGTTAGTCATATCGATCATTCCCACTTATTGAGACGTTTACCCTGGGGACCCAAAATATCTTTTGGGTTCCCTGGGCTCTTGACTATGACGTCAACATTCAAAATGAAGAGAATTGCAAGTGCTTCATTTTATGCTGGCTACGGTAGCACTTTATATACATTTCTGTAATAGGACATGACACCAGTTGTCTCACTGTAATGAAGGGCCGCAAGTATGTGTCTATTTTAGACATATTAAATAGCATTATCTCCGGCCCACCAAGTTTTTTGGATTTATAAATTATTGAGTAAATGTTTTTATAATTATCCTAGTTTTTATTTTAGTTGTTAATATCTCGGCATTGAATGATAGCTTGTAGCTATTTTGCCCAAATATTCAGACCTGAGAGTGTTGGAATTTACACCTTTTCCTGTGGAATTTCATAGTTTGTACTTCGTTGAGGAAAGAGAGAGTAAGCAATTTATTTACCTTTGGGGGCAGGATGTTGAAAAAGAACTGGAGATCCAGATCAGCATGAGACAGGAGATGGAATTAGCTATGAAGATGCTGGAGAAGGATGTCTGCGAGAAGCAGGACGCCCTGGTGTCGCTACGACAGCAGCTGGATGACCTCAGGGCTCTCAAGCATGAACTTGCCTTTAAGCTGCAGGTAGGGCGAATAAGAGGGATATGCTCACTGGCTCTCTCAACTCCCAGGGTTCCCCCTGCCCCTCTTGTTCTCTAGAATCACACTTGACATACAGGAGGGAAGAGTCACATCTCATTTTGAGGCTGGCTGCCAATAAACCACTTTAGGAATCAGCCCGTCGTAGGATCCTGTGTTGCTGTTCTGGAAAGCCATGGCTACTTTTCAAATTGTAGTGGGGCAACAGGTCTTTTTTATCCTATAAGATAATTTCTACACTCCAGCCTAACCTGTCAACTGACTTATATATTCCATTAGCTCTTTTTTTTTTTGTCATTCTTTATTTAAATTCAATTTTTAACATGTGGTGTATTATTAGTTTCAGGGGTAGACTTTAGTGATTCTTCAGTTGCATAGAACACGCAGTGCTCATTCCATCATGTGCCCTCCTTAATGCCCATCACCCAATTACCCCCCTCTCCCCCCGCCCCCAGCAACCCTCAGTTTGTTTCCTGGAGTTAAGAGTCTCTTACGGTTTGTCTCCCTTTCTGATTTCGTCTTGTTTTATTTTTCCTTCCCTTCCCCTATGTTCATCTGTTTTGTTTCTTAAATTGCACATGAGTGAAATCATGTGGTATTTGTCGTTCTCTGACTGACTGATTTTGCTGAGCAATATGTCATTAGTTCTTATACTGAAATATGATTATTGATGAACCTTCTGATGTTCATTTCTGTGACAAAACTGCATATAGCAGTACTAATTTTAAACGTTGCTTTTTGTTTTTCTCCATTTGGGAATTAACTGATATACAAATATATGAGCATTTCTGTTTCTCTGTTTCACACTTACCATTAGGTTCAAAAGGCATGTGTGATTTATTTCAGGATTTTATATTCTATGTCCGTCACTCATACTTCTTTTCCATAACAGAGTTCAGACTTAGGAGTAAAACAGAAAAGTGAACTAAACAGTCGTTTGGAAGAGAAGACTAATCAGATGGCTGCTACTATCAAACAACTCGAACAAAGGTAAAAGTGCTATTTCTTGAGTGAAACATCTTGGGCTTTCAGTGCTGGAAGGGAAGAGAATGTGCTATGCATTTGGCAAGCAGAGTGTATGAAATTCTCCCAACTTAACACCAGACATGCTGGTAGAAAGCCAGTTAAATTTTGTGTTTCTCTAAGATGTCACTGAAAACATTTTTAAGAAACCTCAGCCTCTCCTGACTGTTTTGAACAGCAGAATGGTAACCCTCTTATATAATCCCATTTCAATGTCATGTTGGAGGAGGGAGACCTACAAGGATGAAAGCACTTTTTTTTTGATTTTTAAAGATTTTATTTATTTATTTATGTATTTATTTATTTATTTATTTATTTTGGCTTTAAAGATTTTATTTATTTATTTTTGCAAGAGAGTTCGAGCATGCATGCACAAGGGGGGAGGGGAGAGCCACGTGGGACTTGATCCCAGGGTCCTGGGATCATGACCTGAGCCAAAGGCAGACGCATGCTTAACGACTGAGCCACCCAGGCGCCCTGAAAGCACTTTTACATATGTTTGCAGTTGTTGTTTTCCTCTGCATTACCAAATTCTTGAAATGCACTGGTGCTAGTGACGCCAGGATACTGAAGGCCCTTCCAACACTTGAACTCCTTTCTCTCCTCCCTCCTATCTCCCTTTTCTCTCTTCTTTCTCTGTAGTGTCCACTGTCACCCCTGCCCACAATCTTAGGTCTGTCTCCAGCTCTGTCCCCCTCTAAAACCCAGTCTTGGGTTTTCATCCTCTGACCAGCTGTTTCCGTCTGGTACCTACATTTCAGTCGGCCCGAAACACATCCTCTCCCTGTGCTACTTTTGTTTCTGTTTGGCTGAAACCGCCATTTTCTTTGTGGTGACTTAGCTGCCAAGAGAAATGGCCGAGATTTCAAGATTGAAGGAACATTCTGCGTGGCCAGTCATTCTGTGTTGCCACCTTGAACACCCACTGATCACCCTTCTTTCACTTGAGCCAGACTGCACGACTGCAGGCCCCTGCGCACGCTTGCACTTTTTCCGTCCGTCCCTTGCCTAATAGCTCCACCAGCTAGGAAGGCCATTCCTCATCCGCTGCCTTGTTCTTCAGATCCGTTTTTTACATTCAGGCTCAAATGCCACCACCTCTCCTAAAGCTTCCGCTGATGCTGCTTCTCAGATAAAAATAATCTACCCATTGTCCTTCTTGGAATTCCCATAGCCTTACATCCATACTTGTCCATGCTGCTTACTTGTCACCTTCTGCCCCACGTTATAACCCTTTATATATGTATCTTCTGATGAGAGTGTGAGTTCCTCCAGGTTACTTAATGAATTTTTTAAGTTCCCTCATTGGATCTGTCTTAGTGCCATGAACATACAAGGCACATTCACTTAGCAGATGCATGAATGAACAAATGAATGGATGACTGGTTTTATTCAGATAATTCTTGACCGGGAGCATCCTGAATGGCACTGCATATTAATGGTAACTCACAAGTTATTGCAAATTAGTAAATACGTTTGAAACTTCTGATTTGGCTGATTTTAAATAAAAAGGTATCGGTCCATCTGGAAAGTTCCCTAAGTGCTTGCTCATAAGCAGTTATATGTTTATGATTTAACAAATTAATTTTGGTATTCATAAATTGGGTTTTTGAAATGTTGCATAGAATTATTTTTCAATAGTTTTTTGACTTGGCATTTGAAGTAGACAGAACTAAAATAATGACTTCTTCAAGTATTAAGCTGACTTATTCTCTTGCTATTTTTGTCTTTCCCATTTATTCATTTTCTCATTCGCCTTTCACTCCATTTTTATTTTTATTTTACTAATTTAGTGAAAAGGATTTGGTGAAACAGGCAAAGACCTTAAATAGTGCAGCAAATAAACTGATCCCAAAACATCATTAGGCATTTGCATTTGGTCACCTCGCAAGTCTGATGTACAACTTAATTGTAAAGAAAGAAATCTGAAAGTTATTACATTTAAGCTCTGATTCTACATAAAATGTCACCAAAAATTGACTCTGAATTTGTTGGACTTTAAAAAAAAAAAACAATTTGATATCTAGGCCGTGGGTTTTTTCTTCTTTACTTTCTCCCCAGAGTTAGAACATTTAGTATAAGTTCTTAATTAATTGCCAAGTAAACTTTGAGAAATTACTTTGTTGACCAATAAGTAAACACACCATTTAAATGTTGACCAATAAATAAACACACCATTTAAAAAAAAAAAAAACAGCCTAGGGAATGGACGCTCTGTGCATATATTATAGATGCCTTTACAGCCCAGGCCCAGACAATATCAGATTCTAGGTGCGCTGTCCATGCCAGCGAGCCTGCTCTGCCTTGCAGTGTAATGAACCACAGGTGACAGCCGTATGGACTTGGACTCTTCTACAGTCGCTCTGTCTCCTAGGCCATGGTCCCTTTCCACTTTCCTTGTGTAGGTTTACTCCCCAAGCCACGGATAAGTACTTAGTATTTCACTACAGTTCTGTTCTCAGTAACCAAGATTGCTTGCAACTTTTTTGCCTTAGTGACTTTGGGGGGGGGGGGACCCACATCCTTACATTTCTTTAAAGTACATAGAGATAAAGTTAGTGATTAGGTAACTTATGATAACATAATGTGGAAGCTTGGAAAACCCTCCTAATATTTGTCATCTTCTACCTCTGCCATTTTCCTGCAATTCCACTTCCTATTTAGGTAGCTCAGAGAGAATAATTTTAATGAAAAAACTCGTCTCCCATAAAAACAAAAACAAAAAACACGACATTACACAATTTTCAGATCTATTCTGCTTTTCCTTTTGGAGTAAAGACAACAAGGTATAGACATGAGTGATGGTTTCCCACCTGTCATTTCTTGCTAGAGACATTTACTTAAGAGTTTCTGTTACTTTCTGTTCAGATGGGGATTTGCTAATGTCTCTGGGAAACTAACAATCTAATTATTAGAAAACCATTTCAGCGTAGGAAACAGATACATGATAAACTCTATTATTTAGTCTAAAAATAAAAATTCCCAGTAGGTATCCATACATAGTAATTAGCAGGGCTTCTTTTTCTAAGTGACCACAGTTCTACTCCCCTTTCTAGGCTTTACATTGTAAATAATCCTATAAATACTTGGATTTTTTTTTTTTTAATGACTTTTGATTTGGGGGAACAGGCTTTACATAAGCCTTCATTCCTTCAAAAAGTCTTGGCAAAAAAAAATATTTTTCCTCATTTTGTTATGATTTGCAGCATTTCAGCTGCTTAGGTGGGAACAAAGATAACCCCCCTTTGCTTCCAGCTTTTGAAACTCTTTACCTTCTTCTTGGAAAAACCAGAATTAAGAGAGTAAAAGATTTCACGCGTGCTTCTATAGGTCCTTACAGACTTGAACCAAAGTCAAGTCAAAGAGCATATGACCAACCTCATGGAATAACCTGTGCTCTTGAACTTATTTTAGTTCTTATAATTTTGCACCTATTCTTATCTTCATCAACCTTTTGTGGTGATGAGTTGCCTTTTCTATGAGCATTTGGAGAGAGTGCTCAACCACTAAAATAAAACGTTTTAAAGACTACAGGTAGCATGCTTTCCAATTCTATTCTATAGAGCCCCAGATGTTTCACCCCTTAGAACATGGTTCTTTATAGGTGCAAAGTTATGGGATATATAGAAGAAAACATTCATTAGAATTTTTTAGAGCATATGATCAGGAATCTTACATAGGCCCAGTGCTGAATTGTTTGTCCACTTGGTCACACACCACCTGGTAGGAATGGAAAAGGAAAGAGATGGCCAAACTCTGACAAGGCTTTTCCTTAGAGAAGAACTCAAAGCCTAGGTAAGGGTTAATGTACAATGTCAGTGATTTAACATAAGTTGTGGTGTAGGGAAAGGACCAGGAAAATGTTCTAATTTCACATATAAGAAAGTAGTTGCCCATTTGCAAGTTCCAGTTATGTGTGTAAAGCAGAAATATAAGGTACCAGACCTATTAGGAAATAAACACAAAAAAGTGGGTTTAACTTTAATGGACTGTGTTGGCTTTGGATATGGATTTTCTAAAAAGTGATGTTTTATTGTTTATCATCTAATGGCTGTAAACTGTAGTACTAGAATAAAAAAAAAAATGGAAAATCAACTTTTCCTCTGCCTGGTTCACCTTCATCTTGCTTTTCTTTAGAGTTTGTTTCTTCTCCATCTCCCCCCCCCCATATAATTTCTTCCCCTGTGTCCTGCAAAGCTTTTTTTTTTTTTTTTCCCCTCTCCTCTGTCTCTCCACGCCTTCTTCGTTGGGTTGCTTTATTTTGTGTTGTAAGCTTGGTCTTCCTCCCCACCATGGCTTTTGTTTTTTATCACAAGTTCATATGGCTCACATCCAGATTGCGCCAGGCTGAGCGAGGCCGCCAGTCTGCCGAGTTGGACAACCGTCTCTTCAAGCAGGACTTCGGAGACAAGATCAACAGTCTGCAGCTGGAAGTAGAGGAGCTCACCAGGCAGCGGTGAAGAAAGGGTGCCAGGAGCTGCCCCGGGGGGAGGGGGGTGCTGGGGGGGTAGTTCTAAGGCTAGCAGCAAGAGAAGGAGGAACCCTGAGCCAGCCCTCCGTTCTGTCCTTGCAACATCCTTTCTCTGGAATTAGCATTCAGGAAGCTTTGCATATATCAGCATTTCCAAAGTTTGTCAACATGCTTTGCCATCAAAGGAGAAGATTAGAACGCAAGGTCCCAGATAAATAGAAAGGAATGAGAGTTAATAGCCAACATAACACTGATAATAATAGTATTCCCTAAATTTTTACTGTGTGCTGCAAACTTTACAAAGTACTACACAGGCATTTGGTCCTAACATCTTCCCATCAACCCTGTTAGTAGGTAATTGTCTTACCCCCATTGTCAGATGAAATTAATTAAAGCTTAGATGGGTTCAGTTTGTCCAGATTGACACAGTTCAGCTAGTAAGTGGCAGCACTCTAAAAGTCTGTCTCTCTCTGACTCCGAGTCCTTAACCACTCTTCCATATTGTCTGTCAAATGAGACTCAATTCTTTGCTGAAGCCGCTGACTTCAAACAAAGAGAACTTTGTTGTTGGATATAAAAGCACATGGCTACTAAGGACACTAGTGGCTGGCAGTGGAACTGGGCATTGAACATTAAAGAGAGACCAGCTAATTAAGATGAAATGGGACAACAGTGTTGGTGATTTCTTACTGTTTCTTGCTGAAATTTTGTAAATACTGTCTTTTAATTATAGTAAATCCTACTAAATGTCATTCAGTTGACTACAACTCTTTATTAAGAGTTAATATTAAATACTGATATTCAGAGTGGTGACCCTTAGGCACTGGGAGATCTTAAAGCACATCCTTTTTTTTTAAGATTTTATTTATTTATTAGAGAGAGAGCATGAGCAGGGGGAGAGGCAGAGGGAGAAGCAGACTCCCTGCTGAGCTGGGAGCCCCATGTGGGGCTGGATCCCAGGACCCTGAGATCATGACCTGAGCCTAAGGCAGACACTTAAAACCGACTGAGCCACCCTTAAAGTACATTCTTAATTATCCAAGAAAGATTAAACATTATCTGTATTTTAGTGTTACTGGTTTTACTGTATTGTGTTTTAACACCTTAAAACCTGATTGTCCATATATATCTGGTAACTTTTTATTAATCAAGTATTAAAATTTAATTGCTGAGCTTTAAGAAAAGGGTTTGGCATTCTTTAGAGAATATGAGTGCAGAAATCCAAATTTTGATCCTTTTCCTCTCCCGCCCATCCCAGGCACCAGCTTGAGTTAGAACTAAAACTGGAAAGAGAAAGAAGGTTACAGAACAACAGGAGCATCCCAGGAAAGGTTTCTCAGAAGCCAGAACCCAAAACGGTAATATTGGATTATTCCCTTGGTCATTTACTTAATTTTTAGAGGCTACCTTGATGGGCCGGACAATTTTCTCTCTGGGAACACAAGCTTAATGCTGTGGCCTCGAGTATGTAGATTGCAGACAGGACCCAGAGTGAACACAAGGCCTTGATTCTCAGTCTACCTCTAGATACTCTCTCTAACTTGATTTCACATGGAAAAGAGGCCTCATAACCATGATTTCCAGTGACCCTCTTATCTCTTTCACTTTAAGTAAAATTATTTGGGTGTCTTAACAAACACTTGTGTTCCTTGGACTTCTGCTGGCTAGTATCTTTAATAATATGTTATAGTAATCCTTCCCAACTCTGAATTTCCCTTTAACAGAATTGTCTTAAATGTGGATTTGCTTCTGTGTGCCTTTTTCAGAATCATGAGGATTTTAGTTTTAGTATACTCAAGGTACTTTTCTCTTGGGAAAATTAGAACAAGAGGGAACTAGAGTTGCTTGGGGAAAAGAAAGTAATACAGAATGTTTAAAGAACAGCAGTAGAAGTTTCTACACAACAGTCTTAGGAGAGAGACTCCCAGCTCCTATAATGGTGAGGAAGCTAAAGTTGAATAAGACCACCTCTGGGACCCAGGAAACAGGAGCCAACCTCTTCAAACAGTAAAATCAGAAAAGTATGGAATACTTACTCAAAGACAAACACAGGAAAAAAAATAGCTTCTTTGTTTATATTATATATAACAAAGCAGGACAAATGTATAAGCTTCTTATTTAACATTTCTAGAGAGATGCCAATTTGCTGGAGAATAGCAAATAATGGTAAATAGAAATGTATTATATAGTACTCATTACTACTCATTTAAAGTGTGCAAAATACCACTGTTTTTGTAGCATGCCATCTTTATTAGTTTAGTTTAGCAACCGTGAAATCTACTTAGCAGGGCTTACAGAGATTTACTTACATTCTTGTCCGATCTTATCCTGCTTTTCCAGTGAGGCCCTACGTTCCTCAGTCTTGAACTGCCCTGCAGTAGAGGCTCCAGGAGTGTAAATACTGCGTTAACCTCCTTTCCCTGACACGAGGGGTCTAAGAACGTGCATTCTATTTTTGGAGGCTGACGGACAGCAGCTCAGGACAGACAGCAGTGTGTGTGTGCCACAGAAAGAATTTGTCACTAAAAACTGCCCAGGCCGGGCTTACAAGCTTCGGTAGAAATGCAGTTTGGAACTTGACATCGGTCCTTCAGAGTAGAAAACTCCTCAGGTTGTATAGGCTGCGTAAGTTGTCGTGACATCGTGGCAGCTACTTGACTGAGTGCCAGAGGATTACAATCTGCTCAATACGGTGGTGCTTGGTTTCCCCAGTTTTCCAGAGCTCAGCTGGGAGTGGGGGGTGGAGACAGATGTAGATACACGGAAGTAACTAAGATACCCTAAGACGTAACTGATACTTTGAGCTCACTCTGTAAATAAATAGGATATATTCTGAATTTTATTTGAATTGCAAGAGTTAAGAAGGAAAATATCTACTCTGAAAATCATTTGTTGCAAACTCTATCAGAACAATTTGTTAAGAAACTACTTAGAGCAAAGAATGAGGGAAAATATCTTGAAAGTTAAATTCCTTCCCTAACAAAAAAGCTGCTTAGTTTTCTACCTAAGCTAAGACAGTACAGAAGAAAATGTCTGCAACATCATCACTGTTGAGCCTTCTGAATAACTAATAAATTGGGCTGTTTTCTCTTGGCAGGATGGGAAGCACAAAATTCAAGAGGAAAATGTTAAACCAAAAAAGCCCCTGGACGAAAGCCACAGGTGTTTGTTAATAAAGTACTAAGGAAGACATAGCGCTGTTGGGGGTGGTGGGGAAGAGGGCGCTTTCGGTATAACCGGCAGTGGCACAGAGCAGACCCTGCCGTGTAATGTTAGGACTCCGGAACGACATTTTGAAGGGGGAGTGACTAAATCAACCAGAGAACACATATTAAACCAAACCCACTCAGTCCATTTCAGAAGAAAGAAGGGTGATCAAGCTGCCCTCTGACTCTTCCCTGGTTAATCCCCAAACTCAAATTATCACTTCAAAGATTATTTCTCATCTTTACTGGATTGGTATCACAGAGGAACGGAGTACAAATCATAGCAATTCTTAGGTTCTTAAATGTACTCGAGTATGACTTGTTTCCACCTACATGCTACGTGAAAGACAGCTATGTTTCACATAAATCCTCTTATTTTCTTTGTGTCCTTTCTCTTAAGGGTCTCAAACAGCTTAACTTGGTGCCTTTTTCTTAACTCTTCATCTGATCTGCTCACTATGAAAACCATAGGATTGTTTCAAGGAAATTGACTTTTAACAATTATTTTAGCAGGTAGAAATATAACAAAATATTACATGGTGCCACGGCATTAAAAAGCGAAGGAGGTCCAACTGTATAACATTCTGGAAGAGCCAAAACCATGGAAACAGTGCTTGCCAGGGGTTCGGGGGTATTCATGGGTGAGCACAGAGCATTTTTTAGGACGGTGAAAATACTTACATGGTACTGTAATGATAGATACACGTCCTCCATTTGTCCAAACCCCTAGAATGTACAACACCAAGAGTGAACCCTAATGCAAACTGCAGACTTTGAGTAGTTATGATGTGTAATGCAGGTTCATCGATTGTCACATCGTTTGCGCCCCCCCCACCACCACCACCGCCGGTTGTGAAATGTTGATACTGGGGGAAGGGGGGAGGGCAGGCAAAGTGTATGGGAAACGTCAGTACTTTCTGTTCCGTTTTGCTATGAACCTAAAACTGCTCCCAGAATCAGTCTGTTACAACAGCAGCAGCAAAGGTTAGTAACAAGAAAGATAGCATAGAGGGGCTTGGAGAGCACTATACAGCATACATTTTTGGCAACTGTCCCTGTCCAGGCTTTGATGCCTCAAGAATGAGGTAGAGTGTTACCTGAGCAAAGTCGCTGCTGGAGAAGAAAAATCACACAGTCCCAACAAAAAACTCGTTATGCAGGTACTTGACCTCCAAGGCCAGAATGATTCCAAAGCCTTTAAGTTTACTCCCTAAGAGAGCACGGCCTGATGCAGGACTAACCTTAAACTACCCTACAGATCAGCATGGGCCACAGAAAGGAACTAGAAAGGCTGTAAAATTAACGAGGGCATAAAAGAGCCTTTCAGAATCAGCCCCATTCCAGACTAAAACCAAGCCATTTACAGACAATCAGGAGTACCTTACATGCCAGCCTCTGATTTCGGCCATGGGAATATAAGACAACACTACCTTCTATCTATATTGTGCTCTGCAGCTTAAATAGTGTGTTTCACATTCATTATCTCCTTAAAAATGTAATTCTCCAGATGAGAAAACTGAGGAGCACAGAGAGGCGAGGTGTCTCACCTATAAGTGGCCTCTGCTTACATTGTTTTCTTTGTTGATTCCTTTGCTCGCCGTAATAGCTGCTTCCAAAGCCTGTCCTGGCCGGAACAACAATCCTAAAACATAGCCGGTTTCTTGGGATTATGGTCCAAGGAACAGCTTGGAAACCTGGTCACACTGGTGGTCACACTGCCACTCCGTGGAGACTCAGAGCTACTGTGGGTCTGTGGTGTATTATCCCCAGAACTGCTTCTCTTAAATTCTGTTCCAAATTGGGAAAATCAGGGTGAGCTCAGCTAGGTCTCGGGAAGAAATAGTTCAGCCTGAATGGGTACTCCCGTGACAGTCTCATTCATTCCCCTTACCCTGATTAATTTGCTGAAGAAGTTCACATTTTAAGGACATTTGGAAGAGGGGACGAATACATGACATATAATGGGTAGACTAATATAATAAAAGATATGAAAATGGATAGCACTGGCCACTGGAGTTCTACAGGCTGGGATACAAATGCTAAACTATTTTCTTGGTAGTAAAAACAAAGCATACAATATAACTCCAAATCTGTTTTTAAACAGGAACCATAATGTAGGTCAAGGATCAGATTCTGCTAATAGATTTAACAACCAAAATTTCCTCTCCTTGGAGGTCAAGATTGACAACTTGTGCCAACAACATAAAAGAACCATGTTGTTGCTTTTTCTGTGCTTTTGAAATGATTCACATAGAAATATAATAAGTTGCTGTTTGTTCCTGTTTTTAATTTTCCATTGTAGGCTGCAGTCTCACCCTGTGGATGAGCAGGTAATGGATTCTCCCGTTCTCAGACATCTTGTATGAATTACGTGGTTGGCTGTACTATCCCTAGCTGTACACAGGCAGCCTGGAAAGTCAGTGAATGCACACAGGCCCCTGGGGCCTATCCTTCTAACAGCATCCTTAACAAACTTGCATTTGCCTGAGACTGTCACCGGAAGTAGCGGAGCTCTGAGCAATTTACTAAGTAAACAGCAGGTCTCACTTCTTACTTGAAATTCTCTTTGCCATACTGTGGGACCTAAGAGAACTCACTGTACCTCTTTTTCCCTTAGTTTTCCCTTCCATAAAACAGAAAAAATGCATCTTGATCACTTGGAAATAGACAAATATAAATGGTTGCAAGATACTTTGCAAGTATAATAGGATATGACAACTGCACGAGAAAGATGATAAATGTGTCTGTGACTGAGCCACCCTGTCATTTATCCAGTGAGATATAAAAAAAAGCCTACTGCTTTCCATCCTTGATGATATAGTAGGACAAGAGGGACGGGACTTTTTTTAACTTTCTACTTCACACTCGTATCCTAGACTTTTCTTTTTATAAATAAAGTCACGTTACTTTTTTATAAAAATAAAAAGAGCTCCAAGGATATTGATGGGATTACCAGAGCTGTATTAAGGTGTTAGAACCATATGTCATTTGTTTCTTTGGTTTCCAGATAGTCTGTAGTGCGGTTCTGTTAATTTTGTAACTAAGAAAATGAATATTCTGAAAGTATTAATATTTCTGGGGCTAAGAGAAACTAACTGGCTTAATATGTGGTTTAGGATCAGCCGCTGCTCTCTGAAAAGCCACAGACGTGTCAGCTGTGCCAGGAAGATGGCAGCCGAACCAAGATAACAGTGGTGAGACCCAAACAGATTCTTCATAGGGATGTCCCTTTCAATAATAGGGACTTTGCTGTGTAGAGTACAGAGTGGGGAGAAGAGCAAAAAGAAACAAGCATTTATAAAATACCTGTTTAAAAAATAGGTATTTTTTTTTCAGTCATAGTAAGTCATGTCAGTAAATCCCCATTAAAATAAATACAACTTTTAAAGATTAAATTTATAACTAAATGTTTATTGAGTGCCTATTGTGTGGAATGGGCTGGAGAAAGAGAAGTGAACAAGCATAGACCAAGTCCCTGTTGTAAAGCTTATCTCCTTTGTGCCATCATTTTATAGATGAAGAACCTTGAGCTCAGAGATTTTAAGTACACTTCTCAAAGTTGACTCAAGTCATAAGTGGCAAAGCCCACAGGCTGCAACCTGACTTTGGCCCCAAAATCTATACTCTTCTAATACTTCATCCTGCTTAGAACAAATCAAATAGTGGGGGGGGGGGGAGGATTCTTTGAATTATTTGGAGAATCAGCCTCTGTGAGGGAAATGAGCCCTCTCCACCAAAACCACTTGTTTTCCCCTCGGATCATCAGGGGTCTCTGGCAGAGCACTTCCCCAGTTTGTTAGAGTAGGCAGAGTGAAGGAAGTGTTCAGATACAGTGAGTGTTCTGATAGCCAGGTCTTTGACCCATTCACAGTAGTATCCCCCAGAATGTAATATGGTGCCCATTTCATTGTAGATGCTCAAGAAATGGACAAATGACTGTAAGAAACAGGTGCTTGGAAGAGATAAGGAAATGTGCCCAAATTCTGGATTGCAACCTGCATGCCGCCATTTGTGATCTTGCTGAATTTTAACAAGCAAAATTATAATGTGATCTAGTCTTAAATTAGCAGAATCTGAGAAAGATGAACTGCCTTTATAGAATTAGAATTGGAATTCTAGAAATAGGTCCCCAAATAAAGAAACTGCTAATCTAATTCTGGCTTTTCTAAGCCATGCAGAGTAACTGCAGTATGTCAGAGGAAAATTCCTCTCAGGCTTTCAAATAAAAGTGACCCCCTACCTCTACTGCACCGTCAGGAAGGTGAATTGTTTGGGAGGAAGTGGCATTATTAACGGGGGAAGTGACTCTTCACAGCCTTTGTATAGGGACCCTTGGAGCTATGTGTGCACCACCCTATCACAGCCTTACCAGTGACACTGCATAATAACCCACGTGCCGCCCCATTGCATGACCGCTAAAGACTCAGAATGCTTCATAAAGAGACTAATTTCCCTATAAAGAGGATGCAGGGAGCTGTGCTCCTGCTGCACCGATATCCCAAAGGATGTGCTTGTGGAGCGTTCTAGGAGAGCGGTACGTACATCAGTGTATTGGGAATTATCCTTCCGGTTCATGCTCAGCAAAATTTGTAATCCTAGGCTGGCTACCCAGTCCATTGCTAGGTCACTCACTGCCTGCCTTATTTGGACTATTCTTAGGTACTTACAAACTGATTTTAGAATTAGCCCACCTAAAAGTGAATGTAATGAATGGAAGTACTCTAAAGATAAATTATTTGTATATTATCTGTTCTTTGGAATTCTGTGGCACTGCTTCTCTTCATTTAGACCTAAGAATTAGACGGTAAGCTTCTTTGTAGACAGAGATGGTGTTTGGTCAGATTCTGGCGCCTAGCAAACATTCAGTCAATACCTGATGAGGCATTGAGCATTTACCGTATTTGGCCTTTTATATCCCATGCATCCGTATGCTCTGCCCTTCTATTCCCTGCCTAACCTCCCTCTTTTCCTTGTAGAATGTGTGTAAGAACTGCAGAGGAACTTTCTGTAATGCCTGCTCGACAAACGAACTGCCTCTTCCTTCAAGTATCAAGCCTGAGCGAGTTTGCAATCCCTGCCACGAGCGTCTGATGAAACAGTATTCCACCAGCCCATCGTAAGACTGGAAGCCAAGACCTGGACCAGTGTCTCCACCCGTGTTAGATGTCAGGATCTCCTAGAGCCCAGAACTTAGAATCAACTCCCTTGTTGATAGGACTGATTTAAATAAGCCAGGTCCAGGGAGAAAAGGCAGTGGCTGGGGGCGTTGGAAGGTTTGCTCACTTTCCCTAATGACTGTATGAATAAAAGTTACTCACTTGAGCCTCTCTCTTCTAAATCTAAACAACCCCACCTTGAAGGCTTTATTTTATAACATGTCTTTGGAGGGGCTATTCATTTTTATGAATAGTGATAATACTGGCGTGGATATAATAGGAGAGAGGGTCCATACAGATAAGAAAAAAAAAAGGAAAATGATCATCTCCCTCTGTTACGTTTGCAGATTCAAAGGGGAAAGATAAATGTTAACTGAGATCAAAATGATGTTTTATATTATCCCCAGGTGCTGCTAGACATAAACCGTTTCCTCTTCACCCCCACTAACTACCTCTTTAAAGTATCTCTACCAAACTGTGAACCCAAACTCAGGGAAAAGAAATTAAAGAGTAATATAAATTTTGAATGTACTTAAAACAATGTAATTTATTATAGTTTCAGGACCAGAAAGGTCCTGGCCTTACAAGTTTTCAGTATCAGAATAAGAGGAACATTTGCCATTTCTCCACTTAATGACTTCAAAAGTAAATATCTGCCCTTTTCATAATGTCCTCCTGCAAAATAAAAGCCAACTCCCTTCCTAGGCCTTCCCTGCTCTCCCAAGTCATAATGAAAATTGTTTTAAAGATAGGGTTTGACTTTGCAGATAGGTATTGAAAGCAAAGCTTAGTCAGGTGTAAAGTAAAACAATTTTAATTTGTCCAAGGCGGAGATCAATTAGCTCAGAATATTTATTAAATTTTTTTGAATAAGGGCTACCTTCTTCTGAGCCAAGGATTAGAACTGGTAGGTTTGTCGGAAAGTATGATAATTAAACATCTCTTCATAACAAACCCTTTGGGGAAAAGAGGGGGAAGTGCATTCCACAAGGGAAGAAAAACAGTGGTATGTGCTATTTTGATTATGTTAAATGTGTCTAGATTGTTGATTCCAATTAAGACCTAAGAAGATATGATTCTGTAACTGGTTTAGAATTCTGGGGTGGAAACATCCTGGAACCATGATACTTGATAAATTCTCCTCAAAAGGGTTATAGCCTGGGAAAGAGTTGTTATTCCGGAAGTCTGGCCTGTTACATGGTGAAGCTGAGCTTTAAGAGTACTAGGGAAAAATAAAATCTAATAATTCTAGCCTAGGTTTTTGAGTGTTTTTTTCCCTTTAAGTAATATTGTGTGTGTGTGTGATTCTTCATCTTATTTTTGGCCACCTACAGGTTTTCAGCACTGTTCTAGGTGCTACAGGTAATGTGGAGAATTACCCTAAATTAGCAAAAGCTGTTTTATAATTAGTTTTGAATCAAATTGAAAAGAGGCAGCTCTACCTGGAATGTGAGGAAGAATATGTAATTAGCCACTTGAGATTTTATTGTGACTTACACATAAAGCTACTTAGCCTTTTTTTTTTCCCCAACAAAACTCCAAAGATCTCTATTAGTGAAGCTGTCCACAAAAGCAAGGGAACCAAGTCATGAATGCCTTGACTTCATGTTAGGTCTGTCTTCCTTAAAAATTGTGCTTTTCCACTATTCACAGGGTAGCATCAACAAGAATACCATTCTTAGGAATAAACAACCAAAGAGGCAGAAGATTTGTACACTAAAGACTACAGAACATTGCCTAAAGAAATTAAAGATCACAACAAATGGGAGGACACCCCATGTTTATGAATTGGAAGACTTAATATTGTTAAGATGCCAGTATTACCCAAAATCATCTACAGATTCCATGTAATCCTATCAAAAATCCCAGTATTTTTTGCAGAAATAGAACCATCCATCCTAAATTTATATGGAATCTCAGGGGACACCCAAATAGCCAAAACAATCTTGAAAAAGAACAAAGTTGGAGGTCTCACTTCTGACGTCAAAACTTAGTACAAAGCTACAGTGATCAAAACAGTATGGTAAAAAAAGAAATAGTACGGTACTGGCATAAAAACATAGACCAATGGAATAGGAGAGCTTAGAAATAAACCTTCACATATATGGTCTAATGATGTTTAGAAGGCTGCCAAGACCAGAAGGGGCTTGATGGACAGTCTTTTCAACAAATCCGTTGAGAAAATTGGATGCCCACGTGCTAGGGAAAAGAAGTGGGACCTCTACTACAACATATACAGAGATTAACTCAAAATTGTTCAAAGACCTAAACAAATGAGCTAGAACTAGAACTCGGGGAAAAAAAAAAAAAAACAGGAAAAGGGTGTAACATTCGATTTGGCACTAGTTTATTGGATAAGACACCAAAAGCGCAGGCAACAACAACAAAAATAGCATGGGTCGGACTTTCATCCAAACCGTGGAGAAACTGGAACTCCTGTGTGTGGGTGGTGGTAGTGCAGCCGCTGCAGAACAGTAGGACGGGTCCTGAAGAAACCGCAATCCCCGGGTAGTAACAGCAATTCCCCTTCCGGGTATACTACACTCAAAAGTGAAAGCAGGGACTCAAACATATTTATACACCTATGTTCATGGCAGCATCTACAATCGCCAAAAGGGGAAGCAACCCAAGCGTCCACCAGTGAAAGAAGAAATAATGTGGTAGATACACACAATGGAATATTATTCCGCCTTAGAAAGGAAATTCTGACACATACTACTAGGCGGATGAACCTTGAGGACATTAGAAGTGAAACAAGCCAGTCATAGAAGGACAGATAGGACTCCACTTGTGTGAGGTCCCTAGAGCAGTCGAGTTCAGACACGGTAGAATGGCCGCTGCCAGGGCTTGAGGGAAGGGGGACGATCCATATGGGTTCGTACACAGCTCTGCTGAGAGGATCTAGAAGCCAAAACTCGGTAGCAGTGGGCACAACCCAGTATCGAATCTCTCATTAGAAACTAAAGCTTGGGTTTGTTTTTGTTTTTTAAGATTTTATTTATTTGACAGCACAGCAGGGAGAGTGGCAGGCAGATGGAGAGGGAGAAGCAGGCTCCCCACTGAGCAGGGAGCCCCATGCGGGGCTCAATCCCAGGACCCTGGGATCATGACCTGAGCCGAAGGCGGACGCTTAATGACTGAGCCAACCAGGCACTCGTAAAGCTTGGTTTCTAACACCATTATCCACTAAAAGGGACCAGGGCTCTTTGAAGAAATGGCTGATGCTAGGTCTGGGACATCTTGTAATGCCAGAAAGTAAGGTGGTAGCATAAAAACCAAGGGATGGGAGACATTGAAGGGATACAGAAGCCAATAAAAAGCTCCCAGTGGCCAAAGCTGGAACAGTGTGAGCAATAAAATAATGTAGCATAGGATTATAAGCCAAAGTACAAAATATCTGAGCCCATATTGATATAAAAGATTATAAATGAGGGAGAAGTGGCACATCTACACAGAAAAATTCCAAATGATTTTGTAGCTACTATTTAACTTCCCACCTCTTGAACGTGGGCTGTGCTTAGTAACTTGCACAACATAGAAAGTACAATTTAAAAAAAAAAGTACAATACAGAAAAAGAAAAAAAGAAAATTTATATATAGTCACCTAGCAAACACCATCTTGGCCAGGTGATCAAAATTGATGTCAGTGATAGTCATGCTGATATCATGAATCTTTCATAAGATGTAGTGAAAATGACACCCTTGTGTTCTTCCTCCCCAAATCCTATAACCCCACTGTAACCATGAGAAAAACCTCAGAAAACTCCAATTGAGGGACATTCTACAAAATACCTGACCAGTCAGTACTCCTTAAAATTGTCAAGGTCGTCAGAAACAAAAAAGTTGGAGATTAAGAGACATGATGACTAAATGTAATGTAGGCCCTTTTTAAAGAATTGTATTTCAGAAGTGTCCATGTTTTGATTTATAGCAAAACACCTTTCAAATAACTTGGCCTAATATATCCCCTTAAAGGTCCCTCAAGTCAAATCTTAAGGTTTCTTAGACATTTGTTGGCTTGGGGATTTGTCAATTATCAAGATCTTTTATTCCCCACATCCCTGAGGACAATTAATTTTGTTAACACATTACTTTTGTATAAGAGAATTTTGTAAGTATGTCTACCAAATCAGAAATCAAATATCTGACGTACAATTTCTACACCTAGAATAAAAGGCAAATTTTATTCAAAGACAGCATACTGAAATGTAAAATTAGTTAAAAAATAGAGCCAGTGACCAGTTGTAAGCATTGCTGAGGATGTCAGAGTCCTCTAAGAGTTAATAATCAAGCTTGGTAAAGAGAGAGCACTCCGGCCTCCAATAGGCAGATAGGACAGAAAAGCCAAAAAAGTCCCCAGGCAGCAACACTGCCTTACCATTTGGGGGTGCTGCTTTCTGACACAATAACATCATTCATATTCAATTATAAGGTCTATCAAAAATAATTTATTCTTGTAAGTTAAAGCAGGTTAAAAATTAGCCCAATATTAAAACTTGTATTCCCCCATTTGCTTTCTTGAAGAGACCAAGAAATGGATGATATTGCCAAGTGACAGAATGAAAGGTTGAGAGCCTCTTTAGTTCAGTTAGAACCAGGTTATGTTTTGGGATCACAGGTCTTTGAATATACTTGTGAAATTTCACCTGTGGACTTCAAATTCAGTCAGGATCATTTTAAAGACTTTTTCTTAAATATACCATGGTGATCCTTGTTTCGCTGAGTCCATTCATATTCTCGTCTACCTTGGTTTCCATATCTTTTCACCAGGTACTTTCAAAATCATTTCACTATAATGACCTAATTCTGACACAAAGCCTAGCAGCCATAAAAGGGGAGATTTAAGAGTTGCACCACACAGGGGTACGTAGATGGCTCAGCTGTTTGAGCATTCGCCTCTTGATTTTGGCTCAGGTCATGATCTCAGAGTCATGAGATCAAGACCCATGTCGCGCTCCATGCTCAGCATGGAGTCGGCTTGGGATTCTCTCTCCCTCTCCTGCTGCCCCTCCCCCCACTCACATGCTCTCCAAAATAATAAGAATTACACCAGATAAAAATAATTTCTGCCATAATAAGCAAACAAAATGACAAAGCACTGAGGGGAAAGGTATTTAGTTAGCTCACTGCAAGAATAAAGGGTTCTTATTAAGAAAAAAAACCAAACACAATAGAAAAGTGGTCAATAAATATCACAGAAAGGCAATTGGCAAAATTCAGTTTGTGGAAACCTCTATAGGTTAATCTTATTTCTTCAAATAAGGGCAAAAGAAATGGAAGGGGAAACACACAGATTAAAAGAAATAAGAGGCACTTCATCTTCACTAAAGAAGATATTTGTATGGCCAATAAGCTTATGAAAAAATGTTCATTATCATCAATTGTCATGAACAGCAAATTAAAACCACAATGAGATACCACTACACACAGAATGGCTAAAATTACAAGCTGGAACCAAACGGTGAGGATGTGGACCTACTGGAACTCTCATATTGTTGGTTTTACAAAACAGGATGACTTTAGAAAAAAGTATGTCAATTTCTAGTAAAATTAAAAATATATCAATCTTACAACTCAGGATATTCAACTAAGTACTACCCAAAAGAAATTAAAACGTAGATCCACAAAAAGGCTTGCACAAGAATGTTCATAGCAACTTTATTGGTAAGAGCCAAAAACTAGAAACAGCCCATTGTCCATCAGTTGTTCATCTAAGTGAAAGGTTAAACTGTGGTATTTTCCTACAATGGAATACTACTCGGCAATGAAAAAGGAACAAAGAGCTGAAACATATAGATGAATCTCAAAACATGCTGAGTGAAAATTTACACAAGAATACATTTATATGAAGTTCTAGAATAGGTCAACCAATCTATGGTAAAAACAAAATCCTAACAGGGAAAAGGGACGGGAGAGGTGCAGGACTTGACTGGGTAAAGAAATTTTCTGATGTGATGGAAATGTTCCATAGCTGGCTAGAGGTTTGTGTTACACAGTTGTACATTAAAACTCATCACGTGGTAGGTACACTTAACATTTGTTCACTGTAAATTTTACCTCAAGAAAAAAACTCTTAACAGTATGTATTTCAAAAAGCTCAAGAGTCAAGTATGTCTACAACTTTGATATCTATAAAGAAAAAAAGACAGATTGATGGAAGGACAGATATAACACAATGCAGAAAATATGACAAAATATTACTTGTAGAATCTAGGTGTAGGTATACACGTTTATAATTTAACTATTCTGTATACTTGAAATTTTTAATTGAAAAATGTTGCAGGGGAGTCATAATAACCAAATGCAATGTGTGGATTGTTGTTTAGATCCTGATTCAAATAAACTTTTTAAAAAATTACTTTTCAGATATTTGTGATAAGAAATTAGTATTTTTAGCAATGGTGGGTTTTTTTTAAGTCCTTTTTAAAGAAGAGACGTATACTGAAATATATTCAGATAAAGTGATGCTATGCCTTGGATTTGCTTTAAGATTAATATGAGAAGAATAAGTAGAGGGGGATAATGGGGGGGGAATGGGGACAGGATATGAAGACAATTCACAGAAAGTCTTAAATATGAAATGCTACCTCAAAAGAGAACACCACCGCAGGTTTTTTTAAACCAGTCAGATTGGCAAATAGATTGCTAATATGCTGTGTTAGTGAGGCTATGGGAAAATGGGCACTTGCGTTGCTGGTATAAACTAAGAAAAAACAAATTATTGATATAAGTTTAATTTTAGATATAAATTACAAGTGCACAAACTCTGACCATTTATCCTAGAGAAATTTATGTATGTACAAAATGACATAAATTTATACAAGATAATTCATTTCAGCATACAATAGCAAAAGATTGGAAACAATTCACCTGTTCACTAGTAAGGGACAGGTTAAATTACGTACATCCATACTGTACACTTTAAAAAATGAGAGGATTTTATATATGGATATAAAATGATCTTTGGGATGTATTAAATGGGAAAAAAATGGCACAGAACAGCATGTATAGTATGCTATAATTTATATTTTAAAAAAATGAAAATGTCTATTAAATATTTTTTTATCTATACAGTAAATATCACTGCAAGTTTACACTGGAAACTAATGACAGGGTTGCCTAAGTAGGGGAACTAAGTGGCTAAAGTATAGGATGGGAGGGAGACTTCACTGTATATCCTTTCATATCTCTCGAATTTTATTTCGTTCAAAAAATAAAATATAAACAATTTACAAATTACCCCACCATTTATTTTCATATCATCAAGGTTTAAGAACCAAACTAAACCTTCCTATATCCCTGTCCTAAAATTTAATAAGAAAACCACCTAACTAAAAAGCTGGGCAAAAGATCTAAACACACATCTCACCAGAGACAATATGCAGATGCAAATAAATATATAAAAAAGATGCTCACCCTCTTAGGTCATTATGGAATTGCAAAATAAAACAAGATAACGAGTAAACACCTATTACAATAGCTCAAATTCAAAACACTGGCAACACTCAATGCTGACAAGAATGAACTGCTGCAGGAACTCTCATTCATTGCTAGTGGGAATGCAAAATGACACAGTTACCTTGGAAGTTTGGCAGTTTCTTACAAAACTAAACATAGTCTTACCATATGATCCAGCAATCTTACTCCTTGGTATTTACCCCAATGAGTTGAAATCTTATGTACACACAAAAACCTACACATGAATGTTTATAGCAGCTTTATTCCCTTCCTACAAACCTCAGAGATTCTTTTCTAATCTGAATTGAGGGAAAATGTATTCCTACTACATGACAGCACTTTTTTTCAAAGCCTCTGGCACTTAAGCCTGCTTCTACTTTACTGCTGAGATACACCATTCTACTCCGTAACACAGGTCCTGCCAGGTGAATGTGAACGCTTTCACATAATTTAGGGGAAACTCTTAAAACAATGGAATGTTTAAAATTATAAAATGAATAGGATATAACCCAGAGAAAAAACTCCAAACGAGAATCTGTTGAAGGACTGTTCGTGGCAGAGGATGCCGACAGGGAATGCTAATAATAAGCAGGGCCTTTGCCTCAAAATGGCACGTGGCTCTCAGTGGGCTTCTCCTGCTTCCTCCTCCCCACACCACAGCAGCAGTGAGGATTTAGAGCCTTCCATGCCACAGTGGACTCGGTCTCCCTTCCCACCTGGCAGAAGCCGCATTCACCCACTCTGGTTCTGCTTCGTTCTCGATGTGAGTTTATCAATCAGATCACAGTCTCCTCCTTGGTATCTATAAGCTACTTATCGGAGTTGCCCCCGCAATTCAAGTGGCTAGCCACAGCAAGATGGGTAACCTGTCTGTATCTAAACCTGCTTTTTTATAGCTTTATCACCAAAGAGATTATAAAGACACAAAGGACCCAAACACAAGAGCAAAACTCACCATCATAACTTCTTTCAATAGCTAATGATAGTACACAACCCAGTTTTGTCAAATTTTGGGAGACAGAAGTATGTCTTTTGACTGGATGGAAAGAAAAGATTACTTTTAATCTATTATGTGCTTTTCTTCTCCTTCCAGTAGCTACATTTGCCTTCTCAGCAATCATTCACTTACTAGCCTAAATCACGAGCTATCACCTACTAAAGGAGTAAAATACACGAAGTCCTAAGATGACTTCCCAAGAACGGCCAGCTCTGGTACTGAGCACTGAGCCGCTAGAGTAGCAAGACGCCCCTTGCCGCCTTCACGCTTACCCACCACATAACCTCTTAATGCTTTTGCTCTCATTCTCTTCCTAGAGATGTATAAATGAAATCCATTAGCTTTAAAATAAAGTAATTGCAAATGAATTAATTTCTCACCAACCCCAATCCCAACAGTCCCTATAGATTTTTTCCACAACAAATTAAATACCTACTGCTGAACAGAAAAAAGACCATATTCTAATAGATCACACAGCTACAGACGCCACTTCTGAGAGCCTGGTACACTCAGCCATCCGTGAAAACACATTTCTACTTAAGTACTAATACTGAATAGGTTAAGATGGTTAATAAAGTCATGTTTATATGGGATGATGAAAATACAAACGAAAATTGCCATTTCTTCTTATACTATACCAGGATTTGACATAACAAAAATATATTTGGTTGATACACACACTCCAAAATAAATACTCTTAGGTAATCTGCAGCCTGAAACAAGTCTTCATTTATTGACTACTTACAGTACAGTGATCTCGTATCTTAGCTGGTAATCAAAGATGGTTATGTATTAAGTGAGAGAAGACGTCATCTCTCTTCCAGATATCACCTCTCAGAAATCTGGGCTAATTCAATTTTAAGAACTAGAATTTTATCTCCTGGTAACTATGTGGCAGTCGTCACCCTGAGAACAGGAACAAGGCAAAGAAAGTATACAGGACTTTGATTCTCCTACACAGGTGCACATAAAGTTAGTTTATTAAGGACTACATTTTGAAGCCAGCCATTTTGATCCAATATTTAAATAACAAGCTGTTTAATATTAAAGCAGAAAGTACTGTCACAATGTGACAGAAGTACAGCTTTATCCATAAACCCTTCACACAGTTATACATTAAATGCTATTTTTATTTAAGCAAGGCACCCCTACTTGTTCTAAAATATGGGATGTGCTATCCCACTGAAAAAAGCAAATGAGGAGACAGTTTTTTTTTCCTCTCAGGAGCTGGTTTAAATTCAAGTGAAGCCATTAATGTCTTTACCAGTCAGGACTGTTCTGACATGTCACTTCACAGTTTTGAGACTAACAAACACCCTCAAGATTTACCCACAGTCAAAAAAAGTTGGGGGGGTGAGTGTTCAGAGAACTTTTGAGACAAGAATTCTCTCCTTAAGGATACAGGCACCAAAGTCAAATGCCTTTAGCACAAGGCTTAGAAAGGCAAAACATTTCCAAAGACGTAAAACTGCCAAATTGTTGTCACTTACACTCACTAACCTGTGGTACTTATTTTTTTTTTAAATTTCTACTCCTACCTAAGTAATCTAATACACCTAAAATTATAACTACTCTGCCAAACCTTAATAATTCAAAGGTCTGAAGCCTTTCCTTGCTTTGGTGAGTATTTGGTTAAAATAAATCAGTATTTCATTCCAGAGAAGTTTTACATCAGAGCCTTAATTCACAGGCAAAAGGACAAAACCTCCAACAGACCATTTGTAAAATGGGAGAAAAGATTTTCAAGGACAGTGCTAAATAAAAAGATGTAGTCTTTTCATTGGGTAACACATCTCCTATGAAAACAAACTGTTTAATCATATGTAATAAAAACCAGATTTTTAAATCAGATCTTGAACAGATTAAACGAAAATTTAAATTTGTGGTTTATTTCCTAATTCCAAACTGAATCTTTCCTTTTCCTTTGTAAACAGTCCACTACGTAATTTGTCTTATAAGCAATTAACCCAAAACCCCCAAATCCTTTCTCTAGCAGTTGCTGCTACAAAACTGGAACTTTATATTCCACGTCCAAGAAAGATGTGCAAATGAAATGCTTCTTGCTTCATCCTGAAAATAAAACGAAAAATGTTGCACATTTACTCAAAATGAAAAAGTAGTGCAAAATAAATAAATAAAAGAGAAAGTGTTACCATACCATACCCTTTCCCAGACCATTTAAAATTACAAATTTAATTTTTTTTTTTTAAGTAGGCTTCACGCCCAGCGTGGAGCCCAACAAGGGGCTTGAACTCACAACTGTGAGATTGAGATCAAGAGTCAGACACTTACCCGAATGAGCCACCCAAGTGCCCCAATACTTTTTCTTCTGATTTAGTGTAAATCCATTTAGTGACAAATCCATTAAGTTACAGTAAAGAAAATTAGTTAGGCATTAGTGTTTACAGCCTGCTATAAAGACAGATTTTCAGAGTTAAGCACAGAATATATTTTACACAGATTTTAGCTAATATTTAACATCACAAGATTGTGGGACTTTATATCCAAAAATAGCCTGTGACAACTACAGTAAAGAAATGCCTCCTGTATTTCCAAGAAATCATTACAGTTAACTATCTCAAATGTACCACTACAAACAGAAAAATGATTATAATACATTAAAAGATTTTATGGGGAAATAAAAGATACCACATAACATTTAGTCAAAGGAGGGGCACCAACACATTTAGTAGATTTGTCACACATTAAGTTAACTCTATGAAATCGTGTACTTCCTAGGACAGACAACTATTTTCATAACACTTTTTTAGGGAAGAGACAGTGGTACATTAAGTGTAGATAATAATGATACACCCTAATTTCAAATATATCATTTTAAACATTTTAATATCTTAGAACTGAGGAAATGTGTTTAAATTTTATAGGAAGAAAAGCTACTATAAGCACATTTTCAGTATATTATAATTTATAGCTATTAAAGGTAAAAAATTATTTTTAGGCACACAGCAGGATGAATATTGGGAATGATGCCAATAGATTCTATATGGGAAAAATACCCAAAACCACTATACAATCATAATGAATCCTACTTCCCAGGAAATTTTCATTCCTTATTTTGATGTTTCAGTTATCATGATTAAGTCTGATCATTATTAAGGGGCGCCTGGGTGGCTCAGTTGGCTGAGCGTCCAACTCTTGATGTGGGCTCAAGTCATGATCTCAGGGTCCTGGGATCGAGCTTTGCACCAGGCCCTGTGCTCAGCATAGAGTCTGCTTCTCCCTCTCCTTCTGCTCCTTGCCCTGCGCACACATACACACCTCCTCTCTCTAAAAAGTAAATAAAATCGTAAAAAAAAAAAAAGAAAAGAATGGTCTCCACCATATTACAAATTAGTGAGTTAATGCTTAATTTATCAATTGAAAATAATTCTCACAATTGTACCTCTTAAATTTACCTTATTATCTGGAGTCCCTGGAAGTCTTATTTTCCCTTTGGACATGAATTCAGGAACAATTCAATATATCTATGGTCTGAGAATGACAAAAAAAGATTCATTTTAAGAAGCTGAAAAGGGAGAAATAATACTATAGTCATTTTCTCATAGTTCAGACAGCAACTCAAACCCTTTGTCCATTACATTTCCTAATTAAAAACGAAAACAAAATTAAAAACAAGCAAAAAAATCCTACCTCTGCATAGAAATATGCAAGACAATTAGCAAACAAATGTTTTTCATTACAATATAGCATTTTGTCCTTTTTATATTTAATTTAGTAGTATTGACACCGCAGAGTTTTCCCAAGGAAAAGGTCTAGGCAAACTCCAAAACAGAGAAAAGCAAAGACAGATGTCAAAACTGACAATGAAAACCATGGGCAGCACTTACGAACATGGGACCGATCCTTGAGCATAGCTGCAACAGCATCCTCATGGGTATCGAAGTGCACGTCAGCTTCTCCAGTGGCCTTCCCATTAGAACTGTATTCCATGGTGATTCTAACAGGCTTCAGGGGAGCAAAGAACTAAACAACAAACAAAAGAAGCTAAAAGGAATATAATGGTAGTAGGCCCAATTTCTAGAAGTCTAAGGTTCTGCATTTTTCTTTCAGACTCTGATTCATACACCCAAGAAATTTGTTTTTAGAGAATCTCTTTAAGCAACAAAGTAGTTACACATCTACCACGTCGTCTGGCTTTTCTGATCCTGTTAGAACTCAGGGTTACATTTCAACTATCTAATCACAGAAAAAAAACTGTACAATACACAATACAGCAAGAGTGCTCAAACTTTCTTATGCCAGAAAGGACCGCTTCTATTACTCCTCCCACACACATCCTTCCCTGTTTCTAAAGAGTGTCCATCCTTCATTTCTTAATAAGTCATTTTTACATCAGCTATGTGCCTGCTCATCAGTTTTTACCAGCACTACATGAACAGAGCTACCACACTGAGTGGTTATCATTTCAAACCAAAGCAAAAGAATATAATGCTCCAATGAGACTGTGTGAACTTTGTCTGGTTAAAGATAGGATTCTTATCAGGCTTTTTGAAATAATGAAGACAACTCTGAGGACCCACTACTAACTGAAGATTCTAGGTTTGGATCTACCTTAAGTATATGTCCTCAAATTCATGAAGTCAGTATGGCTATTGTTGTTTCCCTTTCTTTTCATACATTGTTATAAAATAAAAATATTTTTAAAATTCCTTTCTCAAAAATTAGGGAATCCCGATGAAGGCTATAAGCTTCTAAGCATTTAGGAGCACTGGGATTCTTGTTCAGTATATAACCACCCTGTGACAAATTCCCTGAGTCTCAGCTTCCTAAACTCAAAAATGAGTAGGTTGAACCAATTTAGAGAAAAACCAAACTTTCTTACTTTGAATACTAACGCTACATCATTATTATTTTGTATCTATAAAATCCTCTTATCATAATACATTTGACCTTAAAATATAATAAAGCCCACACTTCTCAGCTGAAGAAAACAAGCTTCCACAACCAAGGAGATGCCACCTTACTGTCCAAAAATAGTTCAGAAATAGGATATTTTCTTCTCTATCTTTCCCAAGTTAATGTAAGTTCAGTTTTAGAATTTTTGTTCAAACCTATTGAGATTGGATATCTTACTGCCACACACGTTTATAATGTCTTGGGCATTAGCTTGGAAAGGCAATCCTCTCATGTGGACAAAATGTAGTGAAGATGTAGTTCCAAAATCAACAGCCTCTGGAAGCTTTTCTGACATCTCCTTAGGCAGTTCTGAGAAGTGGGACAGAAAGCACTGTCAGAAACATAAGAGCTTCAAGAGTTATTAACAGATTATAATTAGGTATGACCTTTCTGTCAAAACCCTCAATTCTTCCTGAACCAGTAAGGAAGAAGGGCTTTAATTTTTTTTTTTATTATGTTATGTTAATCACCATACTTTATTACATCATTAGTTTTTGATGTAGTGTTCCATGATTCATTATTTGCGTATAACATCCAGTGCTCCATGCAGAACGTGTCCCCTTTAATACCCATCACCAGGCTAACCCATCCTCCCACCCCCTTCCCCTCTAGAACCCTCAGTTTGTTTCTCAGAGTCCATAGTCTGTCATGGTTCGTCTCCCTCTCCGATTTCCCCCCCTTTCTTTTACCCCTCCTACTATCTTCTTCTTTTTTTTAACATATAATGTATTACTTGTTTCAGAGGTACAGGTCTGTGATTCAACAGTCTTAAACAATACACAACGCTCACCATAGCACATACCCTCCCCAATGTCTATCACCCAGTCACCCCATCCCTCCCACCCTCCACCACTCCAGCAACCCTCAGTTTGTTTCCTGAGATTAAGAATTCCTCATATCAGTGAGGTCATATGATACATGTCTTTCTCTGATTGACTTATTTCGCTCAGCATAACACTCTCCAGTTCCATCCACGTCATTACAAATGGCAAGATTTCATTCCTTTTGATGGCTGCATAATATTCCACTGCGTATATATATACCACATCTTCTTTATCCATTCATCTGTCGATGGACATCTTGGCTCTATCCACAGTTTGGCTATTGTGGACACTGCTGCTATAAACATCGGGGTGCATGTACCCAAGAAGGGCTTTAATTTTAAAAGCAAAAATGTTCTGACATTTCTGCCACCTAACAAATATCACCTGAACACCCATGAGGATTTAGCGTAAAGATTTCGTGCCTCAAACCGCTACCAGATTACAAAAAAAAAAAAAACAGGTATTTATATAAGAATAGAGAGAAGGATGGGGCGCCTGGGTGGCTCAGTCAGTTGAGAGTCTGCCTTCGGCTCAGGTCATGATCCCGGGGTCCTGGGATCGAGCCCCGCATCGGGCTCCGTGCTTGGTGGGAAGCCTGCTTCTCTCTCTCCCACTCGCCCTGCTTGTGTTCCCTCTCTTGCTATGTCTCTCTCTGTCAAATAAATAAATAAAATCTTTTAAAAAAATTAAAAAGAATAGTGAGAAGGAAAAATGATTATGAGTGGAAATAAAAGGCAACAGAAACTCTCTGGGTTACAGGCACTGAAAAAAAAAAAGAAGAAATATGGTAATGGGATAATCCCATGGCGTGAGTTTAAAGATTTATTTATTCGAGAGAGTGAGAGAGTGGTGGGGAGGGGCAGAGGGAGAGAATCCTGAAGGAGACTCCCTGCTGAGCTCAGAGCCCAACCCAGGGTTCAATCCCAGGACCCCCAGGTCACGACCTGAGCAGAAATCAAGAGTCTGCCGCTCAACCAACTGAGCCACCCAGGCACCCCACCATGGCATGAGTTTAAAAGGAATTATCACACTTCAAAGATTCCCTTTACTTTGGGTTAGGAATCAGAGGAATAATTAAATACAGAGGCAAACAAAACTTCTTCAGTCAACATTCCAGGCCTCTACATCTTTTCTCACCTTAGTTTAAATGATGACATTTTATGTTCTTTTATTATATTTGTGCCACCCAGCTTTTTATATAAAATCCACAAGAATGATTATATAAAAACTTAACAAAATAATTAAGCCCTTCTGCACATATTCAAAGTACATACTACACTCAAAGACAGATAAATCTTCCAACTCAATTCCCTGGTCCTATAATCTAATAATCCCATACAACATGGTCATAAAAAATATTTTAAATATCAAAACATACAAAATAGATCCAGTAAGTCTCAATAAGATGCAGGTCCTTACCTATTTCCTTCTCACTTTCAAAAGCTGTCATGGGTCGAATATCCTCATTTACTTCGTGTTCTTCAAAGACCATTTCTGGCTCAGTTATATACTTAGCAGTAGGAGAAGATGCCATTTTCTTTCCCTTATGAGAACCAACATGTGTTCGGACTTCATTCCTTCTGCTTGGAAATATCTCTATATACCTATATCAAAACAATGCAAAGTCACTTTACACTGAAGTCATTTAAAATAAAACATGCATATATATTTCCAACGCTTATGAAACACAAGTGTCCAAAGATAACAGATGAGGGACAAGGTAAGACGAGATACAGATATTAGTCCATGAAAAGTATTCTCAACAGTACATGTCACTGATTTTATCTCCCCCACACCCCTGCCCAAGATAACAGCTTTCTTCATATACATTTTAACAGTATTTACTTACTTCGTGAGAACAACTATGCCAAGATTAATTGTGTGTATGAAAATATCTGGTAAGAAGGGTTTTTTTTTTTTTTTTACGGTTGGTTAACAGTCTCTTAAAGCCTTACAAGTCAATTCTGTGAAAATTAATGATATCTGTGTAAGATATTAAAAGTCAGAGTATATGAGGAGCTAAAAACCCCCAGAACTTCAGTAAGACGCCAATGAGAATTCATGAACTAAATGTCAATTCTGATTTGCTACCTGCTTGGCAGTGGGATTATCTATTAAATCCAAGCTTCTGAAACCAGTCTTTTTTTCTCAATACTGCTTTTCCAATTAGGTTATTAAGCTTGAATTGCAAAAATCATTTGTATTTATAAATCTATAAAGATAGGCACCACTTCTTAATTTACTGAAGAGATTTATAGACTGCCATAATGTTCCCACATAAAAACATAGCACTGAGGGGCGCCTGGGTGGCTCAGTCGTAAAGCGTCTGCCTTCGGCTCAGGTCATGATCCCAGGGTCCTGGGACTGAGCCCCGCATCGGGCTCCCTGCTCCGCGGGAAGCCTGCTTCTCCCTCTCCCACTCCCCCTGCTTGTGTTCCCTCTCTCGCTGTGTCTCTGTCAAATAAATAAATAAAATCTTTAAAAAAAAAAAATAGCACTGGTTTGTTCTAAGACGTATTATAAGAAAATGTGAAGAGTACTAAAAAAAAAAGGGAGAAGAGGGTGCTTTGCAAAACCATTTTTATTTTTAAAAAATTTAACAAAGACCTCTAAATCAATTCTATGCATAGATCCTAAAATACATAGCTTTAAAATAGCTTTTCATTTTTTTAAAACTTCAAAGGAGCCAAGTAAAACAGCCAGAAAGTAGCAAAACAGCAATCTAAAGTCAGACACTTTTGAGTACTCCTCCAAATTTGACACAAATGAACCCATCCAACACTACATGCATCCAATGTGATGTGATATGCAGTATAAAACAATACCTATAGTGTATCTGTATCAAAATGTTAACCTGATTCAATTCAAGACTTTAGCTTGAACTTCCAGTTTTCAGGAAATAATAGATACAAAGGAACAAAGTGACACCATGAAGAAGCAATAAGATCAACATAAAACATGAGACATTGTACAGGGTGATTGACTCAACTTCCTCAAAACTTAATTGCATTTAAAAAGGGGAAGGGAATAAAAACATAAAGGAGAAGGAGACTTGCTCTAGTTTAAGAGAACTGTAGATATTAACTATCAAATGCCATGTGTGGACCATTATCTAGATTCTGGTACCAAAAGAAAAAAAAAAAATAACAACTCTGAGTGGTGCCTGGGTGGCTCAGTGAGTTGAGCATCTGCCTTCGGCCCAGGTCACGGTCCCAGGATCCTGGGATGGAGCCCCTCATTGGGCGCCTTGCTTGCAGGGAACCTACTTCTCCTTCTCCTCCCAGCTCAGTGCTCTCTCTTGCTATCTCTCAAAAAAAAACAAAACAAAAAAAACTCTGAAAAGACAATTTTGGTATAATTGGGAAAGTGTGACTATGGACTGGCATTAGACAATAAATTACTGCCAATTTTGTTAGACGTGATGATATTAGGACCACATGAGAAAATGTTTTTTAGGGGCGCCTGGGTGGCTCAGTCATTAAGCGGCTGCCTTCAGCTCAGGTCATGATCCCACGGTCCTGGGATCGAGCCCCGAGTCGGGCTCCCTGCTCGGCAGAGAGCCTTCTTCTCCCTCTCCCTGCCGCTCTGCCTACTTGTGCTCTCTATCTCTGTCAAATAAATAAAAACCTTAAAAAACATTTTTTTTTAATTAAAAAAAATGTTTTTTAAAGATGCATACTGAAAAAACAGATGAAGCAAATATAACAAATGTTAATAATTTGTTAATTCTAAGTGATGGGCATTTGACAAGTCATCATATTATTCTACTTTTCTGTAGATAATTTTTACAGTTCTACTACAGTGCATTCATCAAAATGACCCAACATATAATACTTGAGCATTATTAGAATCTGCTTCACTCACCGGTTACCAATTTCTTCCCTATGTTTCAATAGAGCTTGGTTGGCCATTTCTGGTTCTTCAAACTGCACATAGGCTTCTCCTGTTTTTCTTCTCCCTCTGTAGTCCATGACAAAAGTGATGTCTACTATATTCAGTCCTAGGACACAAAATTATTACAAATTAGTGCTGCTAACAGGAGCCTTTTTTATCCTTAGGATTAATACATTTGTTCACATACTAGTAACTTTTTTTATTTTATTAGTAAAATGTTAGGCCTGTTTTGCTAGTCTCTAAGCTGGATACATGCCTAAAGGGGAGGAAAATCATTATGCAGCAAAGCTAGTAACACCTACACATCTGTATTTCCAGAATACTTAGGATTCATGCAGTCCATCTAAAACACACAATCTTTTTTTTTTTGTGCCATTAATTATGTTAATAGGGGAAACAGGAATTTAGACTAACATCACTCTAATGTTAAATTTTTTACAGCTAAGAATTAGACAATAATGCTTTTAAATGATATAAATTGTTACTGTCTTAAACAAATATGGCCACTCTTGCAAAAGGTTATCTTCCTCAATAGTAAAATAAACCTGCATGAAATAATTCTGAAATGTGACATCCTCCAAAGGTTAGCATAATAGGTCAAAACACTTACATAATCTATAAACATTCGTAACACAAGTGAAGATTCTCCCCTAAAGAACCTAATACAACTGCATGCAGTTACCTAGGAAAAGGTTCATTTAAGATATAAAAGGAAACAATAAGGAAAAAAAATGAGGCCCCAAACATGATATAACTGAAAAGCACCTGCAAAGAAGTCTACGATGTCTTTCTCATTGCAACTATAAGGAAGTCCTCTCAAACGAACCACGCCATCATTTACCACGGGTGAAGATTTGACCTGCAGGCTCTTCATTAAGGCATCCACATCTTCATTGTTTATCTCATATACTGCAAAGAAAGAGCACAGAAAGCATGCAAATTTACATAGCAAAGGAAGAAGACATTAAAAAAAAAATAGTGGGTTATCCAAGACGGTAAAAATCAGTATTTTTAATCTTTATGTGCTTCTCTGGAGAAAATAACAAATGACATTGACTGAATATTTACTGTGTGCCATCTGTGACTTATTTAAACAACTTGTGAGGTAAACCTGGTCAACATCCTCATTTTATAGATAAGAAACTGAGATTATCTCTTTGTTTCATTTTCATACCCGATAAGAGGGTGTATTCATAATATCTATCTCCTTCACTATTGCTAAGGCCCAAATGAAACTGCCTCAGAAAGTACAGGCTGGGGCGCCTGGGTGGCTCAGTCGTTAAGTGTCTGCCTTCAGCTCAGGTCATGATCCCAGGGTCCTGGGATCGAGCCCCGCATCGGGCTCCCTGCTCTGCGGGAAGCCTGCTTCTCCCTCTCCCACTCCCCCGGCTTGTGTTCTCTCTCTCACTGTCTCTCTCTCTCTGTCAGATAAATAAATAAAATCTTTAAAAAAAAAATAAATAAATAAATAAAAGTTATTTAAAAAAAAAAAAAAAAGAAAGTACAGGCTAAGGTACTGATCACAAAAGCCAGGACATGACTTCACGTACCTTCCACATATCGTTGTCCCATGTACATGCGATGCTTTTCTAAGGCTTTTTGCACATCCTGCTCTGACTCCATTTCAATTAAGGCATCACCCCTTCGTTTCCCATCTCTGTTTAAGAGGAAGTGTATTCCATTCTCACCATTGCGGATTCTGCAGTCTGAAAGTATGGGAGTAAAATCAAAACCAGAAATCAAACTTTTAGCTCAATTATACAAGTCGCTAGAATGCAATCTTCCAATTCCAACAACAAAACAAAGCATGAACTAAAATGTCTATCATATTCTTTATAGAAACCCCCATCACTGAAGGCATCCAAATGCTAATGAGATGGTAGTCTATAAAATGTTCCACTTTCTTGAAAAAGAGAGCAAACCTTAGTACATAAGCTTATGATCTCCTGATCATTAAAAGAGCAAACAAGGGGCACCTGGGTGGCTCAGTTGATTAAGCGACTGCCTTCGGCTCAGGTCATGATCCTGGAGTCCCTGGATCGAGTCCCGCATCGGGCTCCCTGCTCGGCAGGGAGTCTGCTTCTCCCTCTGACCCTCCCCCCTCGCATGTGCTCTCTCTCATTCTCTCTCTCTCAAATAAATAAATAAAATCTTTAAAAAAAAAAGAGCAAACAAGCTCAACATAAAATATATCATGTCCTTCCCAATGCTTCTACAATCAGTTTCAAATCCAAAGTTTAAAATATGCTTAAGTTTATACGTGTCTTATTTTGTCATAATCATAACTATAGGAACTTTAAAATAAATCCTGTAAGAATAATTTTGTTACCATAACTGAACTTTGCCCCCTCTTCGTTACCAAGATCCCCATACTGCATACGTATAATGGCAGCAGAGTTGAAGAGGTAAGTGGCTTCATAAAATACTTGACACACATAATGCTATGCACATCAAGGTACTCAATATATTATTACACCATTTTACAACATTTAAGATGGCATCCTCTAAAAAGCCTTTTTTGGGGGGGCACCTCGGTGGCTCAGTTGGTTAAGTGTCTGACTTCAGCTCAGGTCTTGATCTCGGGGTCCTGGGATTGAGCCCAGGGGCAGAGCTCTGTGCTCAGCAGGGAGTCTGCTTGTCCCTCTGCCCCTCCCCTGGCTACTGCTGGCTCACTCTGCTCTCTCTCAAATAAATGAATAAAATCTTTTTAAAAAATAAATAGGGCGCCTGGGTGGCTCAGTTGGCCTTCAGCTCAGGTCATGATACCAGGGTCCTAGAAGTGAGCCCCATATCGGGCTCCCTGCTCAGCAGGAAGCCTGCTTCTCCCTCTCCCATTGCCCCTGCTTGTGTTCCTGCTCTCGCTGTGTCTCTGTCAAATAAATAAATAAAAATCTTTTAAAAAATTTTTTTAATAAATAAATAAAGCCTTTTTTTTTTAAGATTTTATTTATTTATTTGAGAGAATGCGCAAGCTGGAGAAAGCAGAGGGAGAGATCCTCAGGCAGACTCCCCACTGAGCACGGAGTCAGACTCGGGGCTCAATCCCAGGATTGAGATCATGAGCTGAAATCATGTCCTGAGCTGAAATCAAGTCGAACGCTTAACCGACTGAGTTACGCAGGCGTCCCCTTTCTAAAAGCTTTTTAAGAGGAAAATTAAAAATCACAGTCAGATACAGAACTTAAAAACTACTCACAGATATGTAAACATTCCAAAAATGTCATTAAGGAAATTATATCACTTGACACTTAGCAATCTTGCATTCTAAATGTATGTATTACATAAAGAGCTATGCTTAACTGGTTTTGTTTTTTGGTAAGTACATACCAAAACTTCAGAGAAAACTGGTTTTTACCATGTTGTGAGACTACCTTGTACTCAAACAAAATTACATATTTCAAACATACATAAAATATACCTGAGAAAAAGTTAACCACATCTTCTATAGTGCATGACCACGGCAATCCTTGAGCTCGAATGAGATAAACATCATCCACTTCTTCTCCTAGCTTGGATGAAGCCAATTCATACTCAGGGAGAGGTGGAAGGTCTTCCAGGTAGGTAGTTTTGGACTCCTTCCAAGAGAAATGAAGAAATGTAAAAATACTTCTTTGACAACCTTACTTAGAAAATGTTTATTTCTGCAAACCAATGATCTGGATATTATTCTTAGGAGACAGTTACTATTTCAGAGGCAAGAAATAAACTTCACAAATCTAACTCATCCTTTTTGGCTTAAATTGTACATTCGAAAGCAACAAGCAGGCGTATCCCAATGATTAGGCAGGACATAAATTTTATTCAGGGCTTGTTTTTAAATTCATCGGTCCCAAATTACACCTAATAATAATGTTTTAGTTAAGGCAAGACAAGAGGGTCCCTTCAATTGGACAAATATGAGCGCCTCCTACTCATCGTGCGCCTTATTAGGCTCTCATCTCAAAGAGCTTACCATCTTAGACTAAGACAAGCACTACAAGACAGGATGCTTTATGTGCTACAATTAAGACACAAGGTTATTATAGAAATTCAAAACAGAACACTAACAGAAGAATCAAGACATAATATAAGAGGGGCCTCAAAGGAAGCATAGAATTTTGACAGCAATACACAAAAGATTGGGCATTCCAGTTTGAGAGGTGAGGGGAAGAAGCAGTATGAATAAAAGCCCATTTGCAAAACAGCAATAATCCCATTTGGCTAAACTGCAGGGTACAATTAGGAGCCAAAGAAGATGAGCTGGCAAAAGGAACTTGGTACCATAGAACAGAGGGACTTGAGTGTCAAGCTCAATGTGTCCTCTTCACCCAGCAGGCAAAAGAGAGTTAATAAAAGACACTTCGGAGTGGGTAAAATAACAAGAGAGCAGGGTGCTTGGAAAGAGTAACCTGTCAACTGTAAGTCAGACCAACTGAGTAAGGTAAAGATTGTAAAAGGTGACAGAGCCTGAGACATACCTAAAGAACTCTATTTTACAAGACTAAGCAAAAACTGGAATTTAACAAGATTCCATTAAGCACTACAACCATAACCAGAAATGACAACTGAAGTTTTAAGACTTGCACTCTACTTGGCTAAAGAAAAAGATTCTTTTGTACCATGCCACCGTTTACGTTAAGACTTAAGTCTACCTAAAAGGAGTCAATGATAAACGTAAACCTCTAGCAGATGTCTTTTACATACCTCATAAAAATGCAACAAGCACTACAATTACCAATGTGGAAAGACAACTCAGGCTTTAAGTCAAGTGACTTGCAATCTATCGTGCTAAGGAGATACTTCACTCCTTTGTACGTTCCCATCATTTTCATGAAGACGTACATAAAATTTTAAGAAGTCAATGATAAATGTAAGTACAGTGTGTAACACTAGTAGAGGCTCAACAGATATCATTACAGTCAATTTCACAGAAAAAAAAATCAAGAGAGTAGCTAGCTCGCAAAGGCTTACTACAGATAGTTTGTGTTTTTTAAATAAAGGTAACATTCCCCATTTTCCCAGAATTCCACACGCACCACAAGCTTTTACCGAAAAGGGCAGCACAAAGTATTGGGCCAGGATTCAAATCAATTAGCTCAGCCACTGGCAGACAGAAGCCATGCTGATTAGCCTCCCAGTTTCCCTAAGTTCAAGGAGAAGCACAAATTGAATTAAGATAAATATGATCCAAGATATCAGGAGCTGGGTAGTCAAAACGTGAGCTGATATTTCCCAGATACCACGGAACAAGCAGAAAAGAAAGCTTCCTACAAGGCACAAAATATTTGCAATCTGAGTTCTTAAAGGACACAATGACTTTAAAAAGGAAAACACTGTAGATTCACTCCTGGGTCCCCAAGTCGTGGCCTTACCTCTAGGCGTCCCCTCTTCTAGCCACCCCCCCACCCCGATATCAGTCTCCACGCTGTCCTCCCCGTCGGCGGCGACCCATGGTCCTAAAGGTCCTTCTGCTAAAGGAGGTGGCAGTGCAGAGGTGACCTTCAGTAAATGGGGCAGCCCGCCTTTCCCCAGGGGCACGGGAGAGTGGGGAGCGCTGGCGACGAGCTTCCTTCCCCACCGACCCTGCCCACGTAACTCTGTGCGTGAACCTTCCCATCAGCAGGCTGCGAGGCGCGCCAGGGCCGCCTAGGCCTAGAGCTCTGGCTGCACGGAAACTCCCAACCCTCCGCGGGTCTGGCCTCCCAACTTCACAACCAGCGGGCGGAGAGCGACAGGGATGCGGGGTTGGGGCGTCAACAGCCTCACAAAACCTACCATGGGCCGGCGGGGAACAAGGCCTCAACATTCACCCCTAGCCACACTTACACTGCCCAACCGACCAGAGACTCGAGAGAACAAAACAAGGAGAAAACCCGAGGCCTGGGAAAGCGTCCCTTGTTCTGGGGCCCAATAGGAGGACTGGGAGGGCGGGGGGTGGGGGGGAGGGTGCGGCGCGTGCCGCGGATCCCCGGGCGTGCACGCGAGGCGCACGCGGAGGGGCGCGGGCGCGCGCCCGCGCGCGCGACCGGGGAAGGGTCCTGAGCGCGGCCCCTCGCGGCGCCCACGTACCTGGCTGTAGCTCCGCGCCGGGCCCGCGGCCGCCGCCAGCGACTGCGGTAGCAGAGGGGCACGCAAGGCCGGGTAAGAAGCCGCGGCCGCGGCGGCGGCGGAGGCGGCCGCGGGGGGAGGCCCCGCCAGCCTCCCGGCGGACGCAGGCCCGGACTGGAGGCCCCGCGTGTTGGAGGCGGCGGCCGCAGCGGCCCCGAGCAGCAGCAGCAGGCGGCGACGGCCTGAGACGCCCGAGGGGAAGGAGCCGGCGGCCGAGTAGAAAGGCAGGCAGGCGGCGCCGGTGCGCCGGCAGCTGCTGCAGTTGCAGCCGCAGCCCCGGAGCAGCGCCCCGAGCACCCAGCGCGTCCCGGCCATGGACTCCGGAGGCGGCGCGGGGCCTGGAGGCGGCTGCGGCTGCAGCGCGAGCGGAGGGGGAGTGGAATCCAGGGCCGGGGAGGGGGCGCCAGGCACATGCGCCGCCAGCACCCGGGGCAGCAGCGAGTCGGGAGGAGGCGGAGGAGAGCGCGCTGCTCCGCCCGGTCTCCGCCCTCGGGGCGGGGCTGCTGGCAGGCCGGGAGGGGCCGCGGGGGCCCGGGTACTACCACCCCGCCGTTCTTTCCCGGGTTGGAAACTGAGGCCCGAGGAGGGCGAAGCGAAGCCTGTTGCTCTGGGGAGGGCCGAGACAAGGAATGCCGGTTTAGCGACGCCCCGCACTGTCACCGCGAAACGCGTGACGTGAGGGGCGAAAGGGCCGTTTCTGGAAAGAATTGTACTCTGGTTATAAAGAGATTGGGATAATATCGGAGGAGGTTTAGTACCCCCGAAACTTGAGATCTGTGTGGCAGGCCAACTTCCTTTGTTTTAAAATGAAATATAGAGCTACTTACATGCTGATAATGTATATAGCAAAAATAAAATCTCCTCTAATAAGTTAGTGTATTCACAAGTGGACAGGCAGAGGTTTGCAAAAGGACTGGTTGGTTGTACGGTTTTCCTCTTCCTGAGACCAGGACGCGTCTCAGATTAATAGGCAAAAGGAAGTACTGAGAGTTACAAAATAGAAAAATCTGAAAAATTTAAAACTTTTTATTCAGGAGAATCTCAAAGTACAATGAACTTCCAGAATTTCAGAAATTATTTTTTCTTTTTTCAATCTTGTTGTATCTGTCACCACCACCACCCTGTAAACATTTTTTCCTTTGCTGGAATATTTTAAAGCAGTCCCCAAAGATCATGTCAGACACCCTTTCAGTATCATCTTAAAGTGATCAGGACTTAAAAAAAAGAAGAAGAAACACGATGACTCTTGGATTAGCTGTTTTGAAGTATTCAAGAAAATTGTGTTTAAAATTTGAGTTGTTTACTCTGGCCTACTTTTAGGAAAAGGAAAGCTCATATTTCCCAGAAAACTCTTTCCCCACCAAAACAAAGAACAGGAAAAAATCTGATTGGCTTGGCTCTATGGATTTGGAGTATCAAAGACGGGGCTTCCTCATCTGCAAGATTTAGGAATCCTAGAGATTTTTTTTTTCTTACATCTCCCTTTCAAGCAGGAAAATGGGTTAGCCTGTCATAACAGATTATCACTATAAATCATATCCGTGAACATGTTAGGGATTCTGCCTGTATTTACTCTTGCCTTCATTTTCTTAATAGCTGAAGCCATCATCCATAATATGCAAATCTGAATGGATTAGCAACCTAAATACATAGAATGAAATCTTTCAGATTATAATCAGGAGTAACACCAAAGTATTAAAATAGAAAGTCTCAATTTTTACTTAGAGGAAGTTGGGAGAATATAAGGGAGAAAAGAAACTAATTTTGAACAATTACTCAATTATCTAACAAACATTTAGTAAGTGCTTTTTGTGTTCCAGGCATGATGCTATGCCCTGTGCAGTCAGGGGTATGATAATAGGCTTACAGACCAAAAATCAAAGTGATATTTAGATTTATATATGTCTAGATTACAGAAAGAGAATAACAAGCTTTTTAAATTGAAACTAATGACTTACAGAACACCAGTTTTAAAAGTTGTATTAATTATTATTTTAACCCAAATAAATATAGCCCTCTTTAGTGCTAGTTAAACTTTTATTATGGAAATGAAAAGACTCTTGGACAAAAAATTTACATTAAGAGACTGTTGAGGGTGGGGACAATGGAGGTGAAGAGGGAAGATTGAGATTTTCGGAAGTAAAATCAACAGGATTTGATGCTAGATTAGAGAGGGGGATAGTGTTTTCTGTAATTGTGTTATTATTTGGAGTTGGGAGAGGTGGGTGGGGACAACTTTTCATCCCTGGGCAAGTTTAGAAATCAATGTGGAAGATATTGGAAGCAAATCAACCCCATTTCTGTTAAGCCAGAGAACACTGTCCTAGAAATACTCGTTTGAGAATTGTCAGTATAAATGAAGCTTCTGGTTTGGATGAGATTGCTAGGACCAAGTTAGAGTGTGAAGGCCTAGAAACAAGTGAGGTACTACCACAGTGAATGCCCTGTAGAGGAAAATGAACTTGCAAGAAGAGAGAGAAGGAGCAGCAAGAGAGTTAAGAGCAAATTAAGGAAAGCCAGCGGAGTGTTTCTCTGGAAGTAAGTAGGGAGCATCTAATAGTGTCAAGTCCTTACTAAAATCATTACTTACTTGTCAAGTGAGATGAGAACAAGAAAAAGTGTCTTGGATTTAGTGATATGGGAAGCCTGCAGTCATCTTGTCTACAGTTGTTTGGGGGCAGTGATAGCAGAGGCCAGAATAAAGCAGGGGTGAGGAAATGGAGATTGAAGTGCAAAATAAGTTTGATTTTGTAGGTGAGAAAGGGATAAGGCAGTAAAGGAAGTATAGGTCAAAAGTGGGTTTTGTTTTTCTTGTTTGAATTAAATTGGGTTAGATTAGAGCATGTTGAAATGATGTTGGGAAAGAATTCAATTGCTAAGGATTTAATTGAGTAATCAGGAGAAAATAGGCATAGTTGATATGTGGGTTCCTAGAAGGGTGGAAGAGGTTAGGCATCAAAGCTCAGGTGCAGAGATTACCTTTATATGGGAGAGAGCGCTGCAGTTTCTCTAATTAATCATAAAGCATATTGTTCTTCCGGTACGGTCATTAGCACTTACTACAGTACGATATACAGAGTAGCACTAACAAAAGTGTTAACCTACTTCTCTGACGACAATTTATGAGGTAGAGCTAGTCTAAATTGGTGGAAAGAAACACTCCAGATTTGGGAGAGTAAGGAGAAGGACTGAGAAAAACAATCACCTCCCATTGCTAGGAAAGAATTTTCAAAAAGAAGTCCTCTTAGCTCTAAAGAGCACATTATTGTTAGCTGGGAAAAGACCTGGAAGGGAATGATTGTTCTTACTAAGAAATAAATGAAGGAACACATTTTATTGTCAGTGCCCCTCAATTCTTGGAGGTGAACATACTTTTCTTCTGATATGCAATGAAGTTGAGTTAATCTTAAAGGTCCCACCCCACAGCCTTCTTTGCATTTGAAAGGAACAAAAAAATCATGAACCATGGATGTCAATAAACCTAGGGTGGCAAAAGGAAAAGGAATGGAAGTGAAGTACCATAAAGAAATGGTGCCCATTTGTGTAACCTGTGTTTAAGGTGCTATTCATCATCCAAGATTAAAGGAAGAAATTTATTACATTGAGTAGATGCAAGAGAACTTCAAGAAAGTTACCTCCAAGGAAAGACAAAGAGGTGCATTTTATCACCACTACGACTGCTTTATTCTTTTATCTGACAAGGAAAATTAATCCACGGGAGCCACAAACTCAAAGATTTGTTTTTTGCTGCAGTGATGTGTTTCTTAGGTTAGCTTTGTCAATTGACCTATATTTACTAGTAACAAGTCCATGCTAACCAATTTTTATGTCTCTCCCATAGATTGCATTTGGAAAATCATTCTGTGAAGGAATATAATGTACCTATTTATGATTGACACATGACAGGCCAATAAACTTCTAAATACTGCAGCTTCTTCACTTGTTAAAATTAGTTTTTTGAAGTTAAAATAGGTCTCTAGGAAAGAGAGTAGCTGATTAGTTATTTAAATGAAATGTACTGTCAAGAAAAAGTAATATAAATATAAATAAAAATATTATATTAATAATGGCCCATTTTTCCCATGGCAAATATGAACAAGACTGGAAATAGGAACTCTGTTCCCAAGGGAATTCTCAGAACACATTATCAAATACAGTTATTACAAGGAACTAATTTATCCAGATAGGGGAGGTGGGCACAAAACTGAATTCTCTGTGAATGCTGAGATGGTACTACTGTGTAAAGCTCATACTGAGGATATTTAGAAAGCGTAATGATGGGCTAGAGCATCCTCTGGCCATATTTACAAAAATAAGGTGGTTTTTACTAGTCAGCTAATAAAAAGTAATCACATCAACTCGCTTTTCATAGGAGGGCAGAAGCCAGGGTGCAACCAGAGCCCGAGTCTGTGGACATCAATTGACACACAAGATGCAAAATAACCAAGAAGCCTTTTTTAATAGGCATCAGTCTAAATAATCATCTCCTTAAAATAGCTAATACATGGGGGCGCCTGAGTGGCTCAGTTAAGTGTCCCCCCTCTTGATTTCGGCTCAGGTCATGATCCTGTGGTCGTGAGATTGAGCCCCACTCAGGCTCCCCAGTCAGTGTGGAGTCCGCTTCAGATGCTTTCTCCCTCTCCCTGCCCCTCTACTCCTCCCCACTGGCGCTCTCGCTTTCTCAAAAAAATAAATAAATAAAATCTGTAAAAACAAAATAAAATAGGTAATACATGAACATAGTGTTAAAAAAAAAGTCAAGCCATGCAAGATTATACATACACACATGCACACACGCACACACAGAGTAAGGTTTGCCTTTACCCACTGTCCTCTAGTCATCCAGTTCTCCTCAAAGGTACTGTTCTTGTGTATCCTTTCAGAGATGGTCGGTGCAGTTTCCTCACTTCTAAATTTGGTAATTCTGCTGTACTTGGGATTTTGACAAGTTTTCGACCTGCTAAGAAAGGGTGTTCTGAAGCCAGTGTATTCCTAAATTGAGAGCTAAAGGACAAGGAAATGCAAGAGACAAATGAGATCCTGTCACAAGAAACAAAGGACACTGGGGAAAAAGGCATGAAAGGAAAAGATAAATCAGCTACGATATTTGGAAGAATAATGTTTCCCTCTTTAACAACACAGCTTAATTAGGAAAAACAAAACTTTAGAGTCACATTCTTAAAAAAATTCAGGCTAGGTCATTGTCAAGCTGTGTAAGTGGTCATTACTCAATCTTCGAGCTTTCCTCTCCTAAATTATAAAGATAATACTAACTACCACAGAGAGCTGTGAGGTATCGAGCACTTAGGAAGAGCCTGATAAGTGGTATGTTTTCATTTTCTTAGGTACTGTCTTTTGTTGTTGTTGTTACTTTTTAAAGACTTTATTTATTTGACAGAGAGAGCACAAGCAGGAGGAACAGCAGAGGGAGAGAGAAGCAGGCTCCCCGCTGAGTAGAGAACCGATGCTGGGCTCCATCCCAGGACCCCTGGATCATGACCTGAACCTAAGGCAGATGCTTAACAGACTGAGCTACCCAGGAGCCCCTTAGGTACTGTTTAAAGGAAATGGTTATTGTATTTTAATTGTTTCTTCCCTCTGATTCTACCCCAGTATTTATTTGTTTTTAATTGAAATGTAATTGACATAAACCACTTTAATATTTATGTTAATAATGTATCTAAGGATTTAAAATTTATTTATTTTTTAATTCCAGTATAATTAACATACATTGTTAGTTTGTTCATTTGTTTTGTTTCTTAAATTCCACATATGAGTGAAAGCATACGGTATTTGTTTTTCTCTAACTTATTTCACTTAACATTATACCCTCTACATCCAGCCACGTTGTTACAGATGGCAAGATTTCATTCTTTTTATGGCTGAGTAATATTCCATTGTATATATTCACCACATCTATCTATTCATCTATCGATGGTCACTTGGGCTATTTCCATATCTCAGCTATTGTATATAATGCTGCAATAAACATAGGGTGCTTGGTGCATATATCTTTTCAAATTAGTGTATTCATTTTCTTTGGGTAAATACCTAGTAGTGGAATTACTGGATCATATGGTATTCTATTTTTAATTTTTTGAGGAACCTCCATACTGTTTGCACAGTGGCTGCACAACTTGTATCTAAGGGTTTAAGTCAGCTTCCTCCCTGGGAAAATAAATTTCCCTTGGAACAAACTGTATGGAATTAGAAAACACAAAGCCAAAGGTTAAACTCTAAGAGGGCTGTTCAAGTACATCTTAGGGTCTAGGGAAAATGTATATACCCTACTGGTCTGAAGGACATCATGGGAATGAGAATCATCACTGTAAAAAGATCTTGGAAGTATATACCATATTTAGTCTGTTTTCCCCACTACATTTACAACAAGGCTTTGTATCATAATAAAATCTTTATATCTACCTATCTATCTATATGTATATATATGTGTGTGTACAAAACACATATAGGTGAATAACTTACCTACACAGTTTTTTGCTCATAATCAGTATTCAGTAAATGTTTATCAAATTAAAATCAGTAGACTATTTTTATTTATATCCACATACATATGTATACACATATGTGTATGGATTAAGGGATATAGTGCTGGTTTTATAAATAAGACTTCTGTTTGGCCAAAAAGTAACAAAAATGAAAGAAAAGCCAATGGTAAATTGGACATCAGATAGGACATTTTTCCAGTAAATAAAGGAGACTATTTTTTTTTCTTTTTAAAGATTTTATTTATTTATTTGACAGAGAGAGAGAGAGACAGCGAGAGAGGGAACACAAGCAGGGAGAGTGGGAGAGGGAGAAGCAGGCCTCCCGCCGAGCAGGGAGCCCGATGCGGGGCTCGATCCCAGGACCCTGGGATCACGACCTGAGCCGAAGGCAGACGCTTAACGACTGAGCCACCTAGGCACCCTGAGCCTATATTTTCTTTTTCTTTTTTTTTTTTTAAGATTTTATTTATTTATTTGACAGAGAGAGATACAGTGAGAGAGGAAACACAAGCAGGGGGAGTGGGAGAGGGAGAAGCAGGCCTCCCGCGGAGCAGGGAGCAGGGAGCCCGATGCGGGGCTCGATCCCAGGACCCCGGGATCATGACCTGAGCCGAAGGCAGACGCCCAACGACTGAGCCACCCAGGCGCCCCGCCTATATTTTCTAATGGTCTTTATATGTATTTTTAATTTGACTGTTTGTAGACTCCATTTACTACAAGCATTTACCGGAGGCTACCAGAAGTATACATATGGTGCCGTGTTGAAGTCACTTAAGTAAATATAATACCATTATCATTTGTAGGGTGGCATGGGAAATATATATCGTATATAATTCCATTATGATTACTTGTTATACTTCATTTATACAAAATTAATTATTCCACCTACTACTGTAATCACAAATTATCCCTCAAGATTTCAAGAGAAAAAAGGTTAACTGCAATCTGTGAGGCCTGCTTTCTAGGTTTTTTCCTTCAGATAAGAACATGGCATAGTAGGGAGTGTAAGCTATCACAAGAATTATCCCTAGAAAAACACAAAGTTGCATTTCCACATCCCCCCAACTCCACTCCCATTCTGTGCTCCTTCTTGCAACTTCATGGACATCTCTGTGAGCTCCTAGGTTTCTTCTCCATTCAGAATTTGTATGATGGACTGTGTTTCAATAGTGTCCCCTCCCCCAATGTGGTCTGGCCCTTTGAGATATTACCCTACAGTTTTGGGTTTTTTTTTTTTTTTTCCCCCACTCATAACAATTTCTGTTGGTAACAGTTATCTTGAATGTTGACCACGAATCTGACCTTATGCTTTGATAAGATCATGGAATTTGGAGTCTTCTATTCTGAGAGTCATTATTTTTGGAAATATTTACTAATGCATTCTTTGTACTAGACACTGAGAAATATATAATGAAAATAATCCCTACTTTTAAGGCTCTTACATTTTAGTAAGGAAAATGGATAAGAAAATTAATAACAACATATTGCAATTACTACTATAATGAGGTATATCTGGATACCATTGGTCTTCAAAAGAGGGACTTCTCTCACTCTTTTTGAATCAAAGACTATTTCAAGAGAGTTGACACCAAAGTTGGATCTTGAAGGAATAATAAAGATTAGCAAATGAAGAAGGGAATGCTGTCCTAGGCAGAGGGAACAGTTTTTACATAACCCCAGAGGTATAAGAGGACTTAGAGAATTCAAGGAATTGCAAATGGTTTGTGGTAGCAATATTAACATAATGGGAATTTTGGAAAGACTAATAGAAATCAGGTCATTGAAAAGCCTTATACATACATCGTAAGGAACTTGAACTTTATATGGAAGATAATGGGGTGCCCATTGAAGTAGGAAAGTGATATAAGCACATTTACATTTAGAAATTGGACTCTGACCATAGTTTGGAGGAGAACAAGAGGTAGTTATGGAGCTAATGCAATAATTCACAGGATTAAAAAGGAGTGTCTAGACCATAAGAACAATTTCAAGAGCTATTTGGACTAATGATAGAAATCCTACTTTCCTGAAAGTGTCTTCTATCAGCCTCATGGGAGCCCTGGACACGGGCTGCCAGGTAAAGGTCAAACTAAAGGAGCTAACAGACATGTATCAAAATGTTACAAACTGGGGAAATATCAAACCAATAAAATAATTTTTGCTATATCAGAGAGCATGAAGTCTTTAGGAGAGGAAAAAATGTTAAGGTTATTGAGAGATTCTCATCCAATGTTTGAATCCCCTTTATAGCATCTCTGTCAAGTGGGGATCCATCCCATGTTAAATAATTCCAGTGAGAACAATCCACCATTCCCTAAGAAAGGTCACAAACATTTGCTCTAATTTTAAAAAAGGAAAAGAGAAGAAAAGAAAAGAATAACAGAAAACAGCAAGCTTTGTAGGGACTTGCAGGTCAAAATTCTAGGTGCTATTCAGATTTTCTATTGACTTCATCTTCACTCTCTTCCTAAAATTTCAGATTTTCTATTGACTTCATCTTCACTCTCTTCCTAAAATTCATCCCTGTATAGTGATTTATATGTAGGACTGACTTTATGGGAAGGCTGCCTTTTTTTTTTTTTTAAGTTTTTATTTATGGGAAGGTTGACTTTAAAGGAAGCTATTCCCTAAGTAATGTCATTTTGGGGGCCAGGAAGCAAAGCTTCTCCACCCTTAACCACCCCCGCCCCAAACTATCATAGAGTCTCAAATCACACCATTAGCATTTCTAAAGAAATGGCACATTAAACTAAGTCGCACTAGGGTGTTAATGACATATCAGATGGATTTTATCCTGACATTGGGGACCCTGAAAGTAAAGAACCACTGGCAAAGGAAAGAGCACTAAAAGTGAAGAAAAAAGCAACACCAAGGCAAGATAAGCCAGTTTGCCAGTGGTCCACATACAGAGATGTTTAGTTGATTGCATACGAAGGACTGGGAATTTGTTCAAAATATTGTTTCTAGGGCTCCTCCTTGTATTATTTTGTCTCAACAGAACTGGGATGAATTCTTGAGCAATTCTGATATGCAGCTAAATTTAGGAACTGCTAGCTGTGAAGCCACATAAAAAAAAAAACAAAAACACACAAAACAACATAACCCCCCCCCCCACGTAAACACATAAAAGCAATGTCCCTATTCTGCCTAGGGCCATCTTGGTTTGTTTATACAAAGCTCTTGTTCTAAAGTCTCTAAGGTGAAGGTTATGGGGAGAATCAATGGCACATTAGGTACCTCATGAAATGTGCTATTGACTTTTTTAAAGTTTCTAAGTTTACTCAAACAACAGTAGGTTTTCAACAAGCAGAATATGTTGATGAGTACAAAATGATACATAGCACTTTGCCTTTAAAATTTCTTTTGGCATGGGGCGCCTGGGTGGCTCAGTCGTTAAGCGTCTGCCTTCGGCTCAGGTCATGATCCCGGGGTCCTGGGATCGAGCCCCGCATCGGACTCCCTGCTCAGCGGGAAGCCTGCTCCTCCCTCTCCCACTCGCCCTGCTTGTGTTCCCTCTCTCGCTGTGTCTCTCTCTGTCAAATAAATAAAATCTTAAAAAAAAAAAAAAAAAAATTTCTTTTGGCAGTTGCAGCATATGTCTCTAAGGATCAGAGTTTTATGAATTTGTAACAAACACTAGGTCATTGGGCCTCATGATATCTTTGTGAATCCAGTGGCAAGTTTCAGCTCTGATTTTTCTTTAGGAAATGGACAAGGAGATAAAAATGCATTGTTATAGTAGTGCAATGACAGAAAAGTGTTCTCACAATTATGGTTGAAGGACTCAGGTCAAAGATATAAAAACAGTAATTAGCATTTGTTTAACACTTTATAGTTTATAAAGCTCATTTGCATATTTGATTCTTCTAATAATTCTGTAATATTGGTAGGTGTTGAGATAGATGAAAATTTCTCAAAACCCCAAGTGTGAGGGAATTTCCCAAGGTTTATAAGAGTATTCTAAGTTTTTAAAACAATTCCAGCTATGAGACAGAATGTCATACACTGTTTTTTGTTTTCTAAATAATTCTAGTAAATTCAAAATACGAATTCAGAAATGTTAATAATGTATACAAAGAGTTGTTTTATTACTCCTGGACACATGTAGTAAATAATTACAGAATTATCTTTGGGGCGCCTGGATGGCTCCGTTGGTTAAGCATCTGCCTTAGGCTCAGGTCATGATCCCAGGGTCCTGGGATCAAGCAGGGATTCTCCTTCTCCCTCTACCCCTCCCCCTGCTCACACTTGTGTGCATGCACTCTCTCTCTCTCTCTCTGAAATTAAATAGATAAATAAATTTTAAATAAATAATAAATAAATAAATAGAACTATCTTTTATTGAGCACCTAGTCTGAGCTCAGCACTGTGTCAGGTGCATAAATTATCTCCAGTCTTCATAACAATGCTGTACTTATTTTGCGAAAGAGGAAATTGAGACTCAGAGAGACTAAGTGAGGTGCCCAGTAATTAATAATAATTAACAAATTGCAAAGACAGCATTCAAACTCCCATCTTTCTGATTCCAAAATTATATTCATTACCCCTTTCTTCAATGATTACAAGGATGTTTCCCTTTAGTCATCAATTATGAGTCACTTTAGACTTACTCATTTATATACATATAATATCAGTTCATTTATATGACCACGCATACTGAAAACATTTTTCTCCCAGACAGATTATTTCTAGGGCCTGAACATTAGCTGTGTACTGAATATAAAATGGAGAAAAAAATATCCCTGTTATGGAGTTTGTAGTCTAGCCTGGGAACTCTATCAGTGAACAAATAACTAGAATATAAAGTGATGACTACTGCCTGGGAACATCTGCCTGTAGCAACTAACAGGAAGTCGTCACTGCCTCAGCTGTGCTTTGGGGTACTGATTTCGAATATGTAAAATACTAAAACCTTTAGTGAACAGCACTTAATTGATTTATTTAATATTATGTAATGTGCTTATAGGTAATGAAAAAAAGTAGATTTTTTTTTTAATTTTATTTATTTATTTGAGAGAGAGAATGAGAGATAGCACGAGAGGGAAGAGGGTCAGAGGGAAGAGGGTCAGAGGGAGAAGCAGACCCCCCGCTGAGCAGGGAGCCCGATGCGGGACTCGATCCCGGGACTCCAGGATCATGACCTGAGCTGAAGGCAGTCGCTTAACCAACTGAGCCACTCAGGCGCCCCAAAAAAGAGTAGATTTTTAAGAAATTCTTTTCCAGGGGGCCACCTGGCTGACTCAGTTGGAAGAGCATGGGACCATCGATCTCAGGGTTGTGAGTTCGAGCCCCACATTGGGTGTAGAGATTATGTAAAAAAAAAAAAAAACCCAACCTTTAAAGAAATTCTTTTCCTTTTAGAAATGGAAATTTCACAATAAACTCAAATAGTAGGTAAATGCCTTAAGGCATTCAGAAGTTTATGTAATCACTGATGTGGCTAGGATAATTTTTTCAGTTTAATAGTTATGACTATTACAGTCCTCATTTTTACTCCTGGTCACATGGTTGTAGCTGGTATTTATAACAACTGTCAATTCCATAGTTCCTTTGCCCTCAGCAAACTCCTTATCTGGTTCCTTGCCTGGTAGGGTGACCTCACCTTCATCTCTGAAGGGTGTGGGCCATTAGTCCTGCCTGAACTGGGTTGCTGTAGTTTCTCTCTTGGCTTAAATCTAGGATGTGGGAGTGGTAAGAGCGCTTTGAGAGATCTTCCACAATCCAAACATGCTCTTCCTTATCCCCACTGTGCCATAGTAACCCAATTTCCCCTTGGTAGTCAGGATCAATCACCACACCAAGAACAGTAACCACCTGCTTTGCCTGTTGATTCGTCAGCATGAGGAGCCCAAAGTTCACCAGGGAGCAGTCTCAACTTCCAGCTTAATGGAACCATTATTGTGTCCTCTGGTGGAAGCACTCCTCCCTTTGGAACTGAGACCTGTATACTAACAGAACCAAAGTCACAAGGATAAGAAGCAAAAAGTTTGCTAGTGGATCACTAGGGATAATAATGAAAGGAGTCACTCCCTTTCCACCCCCTGTAATTCTCAGACCCATGAATTCTGTCTATAGGAGAAAGAGCACCACCTGTATTATTACCTGATTTAGAGCAAATACTGCCTCTTGGAGGATGTTGCCTCAGCTGCACAAGGTATGCCATAGGTCATTTAGGTGGTGCATAAATGAGTCTTCAAAAAGCCACTCCACCATTCTATCAAGTCAGTGGCTTTAGGATGAGGGGGGACAAGGTAAGATTTACAGAGTTGATGCTATAAGAAATACCATGACAGTGGATAAGCCATTCCATAAATCTGTGGAGGGTGGTTTGGGCATAAACTTTACGCCAGAACGGAGAAGGAATCTCTATATATAGAGTAAATGTCTATTCCAGTGAGAACAAAGTTCTGGTCTTCCCATAATGGAAGTAGTCCAACATAATAAACCTGCTCCCAGCTAGGTGACAGGTCCCTTTCTGGGAATGGTTCTGTATAAGGGGCTCAGTTTTGATTTGCTCTAAACAAAACCACATCTGGAATAGCAGCCATGATTGGAATTGCTATCTAATTGAATTTACAATAATCCACTGTCATTCTCCAAGATCCATCTGTCTTCTACAGGCTCTCCCTAACCCTTATTTTACTGGCCAATAGGTAATACATTACAGATGGAATTTTTTTCTTCTTAATGTTCATATAGGCATCTTTTTCAATGTGGACACTTAAAGAATTCTATCAAAACTAGAAGGAAAATTAGAGAGTATTTTTCTTTATTTTTATAAAAGATTTATTTATTTATTTGAGACAGAGAAAGATAATACATGTGTGTTGTGGGGGGAGGGGCAGAGGGAGGCAATCTTCAAGCAGACTCTCCACTGAGCAAGGAGCCCAACTCAGGGCTCATCTCACAATCCTGAGATCATGACCTGAGCGGAAACCAAGAGTCAGATGCCTAACCGACTGAGCCACCCTGGCACCCCAAGAGAGTATTTTTTTTTAAAGCACTACTTTGGCAACCTCAGCCATAAAGGAAAAAATAAGCACTTCTATCTCTTTATTTATAATAATAGCTACATTTATTGTGAATTTATCCTCATAACAACCTACAAATTAAATATTAACCCCATTAGTTAAATTGGAAAACTGAGATGCAGTGAAATTAAGTGAAATGGTCCAAGTTCCAAGCAGAGTAGAACAAGGTCTTAGCCAGATTTCTCACTCCAAAGCTCTTTCTCTTTATACTCCACAACATTCTAACACAAGAGATTATGTTATTCTCTTTCTAGCACATGTTCTCGTATTGCATGATACAATTTTATTCTTTTAAAAGGGATATAAGTAGGGCACCTGGGTGGCTCAGATGGTTAAGCGTCTGCCTTCAGCTCAGGTCATGATCTCAGGATCCTGGGATCGAGTCCCACATCGGGCTCCTTGCTTAGCCAGGAGCCTGCTTCTCCCTCTGCCTGCCACTCCCCCTGCTTGTACTCTCCCTCTCTCTCTCTCTGGCAAATAAATAAATAAAATCTTAAAAAAAAAAAGATATAAGTAGGAGGGTAATGAAAATAAAGTTATATGTTGTCAGGCACTTTTAAACTTTTTGTTTTAACATGCATTTTGAATTTCATAAATACTTCTGTAGCATTTACCTCTTCCGTGTTTTCTGTTCTTCAAAGTAAATAGAGGAGGGGCAGCTGGGTGGCTCAGTCGTTAAGTGTCTGCCTTCAGCTCGGGTCATGGTCCCGGGGTCCTGGGATGGAGCCCTGCATCAGGTTCCCTGCTCGGCGGGAGGCCTGCTTCTCCCTCTCACACTCCCCCTGCTTGTGTTCCCTCTCTTGCTGTGTCTCTCCCTGTCAAATAAATAAATGGAGTCTTAAAAAACAAAAACAAAAACAAAGTAAATAGAGGAAAATAATGCTAACAATTTTTATGGAACTTAATCAGTTCTTACAAAAATAATACCTATGAAACAGGTTTGAAAATCTGCAGTTCCCTATACGGATGCTAGCAATTATTATTTATTGACTCTTCAAACTTTGTAATATAGAAAAGTTAAATCATATGCAAAAGGTTCAACAATTAATAACTCATGATCAATCTTGCTTCATTTTTTTACATACGCTTATTTCTTCCTTCACCCACCCATTCCCAGATCATCTTAAAGCAAATTCCTAGATAATTTCATTAGTTGTAAGAGTGTGTATCTTCCCCAAATTAAAGAATCAGCAAGAATGTCCTGATGGATATCATTGATCATCAAATAACACATTGTATGAGGTGGGGTCACCCAAGGTTTCATCTTCAAGATGTTTATAATCCTTTCCTGAAGTGTATTTTCTCAAAGTCTGGAGGCGTAGCTCCTGAGGAATGTCTTTCTTTGAGCTACTAAAACAAGATAACTCTGACTTTTCTGACCATACCTACATAGAGCAGAGACTGATGATGGTCCTTTCATAACAACACTGAAGTTTTTGCCAGGCCATCAAGCTAGACTATTACAGCTAATTGCAATCATTTTTCTAAATCTGATCAATGGAATATGAGAAGTGATTTCTGCCACTACCAGGTCTTTTCCTCAAAGAAATTGGCATGCTTTCAACTTGTTTTTTCCTCTAACCTTCTGGTCTGGATGCAAAAGTGATGGTGGAGGCAAGAACAGCCAGAGACAAAAGCCACATGTTGAGAATGGCAGAGCTTCTTTACCAGCCCAGAACCACCTATTTCTTAGGTAAAGGAGATAAAATGACACCTTTCTTTAGGCTACTGTATTTTTAGATCTTTTTGTTTCAAAAAGCTTAGACTATACCGTAATTAATGTATCTATAAAATGCTGAAACTGAAACCAAATGATTAGATTTTTTGTTTGCTTTTTTTTTTATAAGCACCTTTTGTTTATATAAGACCCATGGGGTGCCTGGCTGGCTCAGTCAATAGAGCCTGTGACTCTTGATCTCAGGGTTGTGAGTTCAAGCCCCAAGTTGGGCCTGGAGACTACTTAAAAAAAAAAAATATGAAGAAGACCCATATTTCTAAGATCTTCCAAGGACAGAGATTATGCTTATCATTTTTGTATCACCAGGACACTATCATTTTTGTATCCCTAGAGATATATAGAAATAGTTTAATAAATATATCCCAGGATTTATTTATAGATATTTATATAATATATTTGTATATATTACATAGTATTATATATTATTTATGTTATATATTTATGTTTATATATAATAAATATATCCTTGGATATATATATCCAGGGAGCTTTGGGCCTTCCTCAAATTTCTCTACCAACATCTTAAGTATTATAACGTGGATTAATCCTATGCTTATATCATTTCTTTCAAAAGAGAAACTATAGAAGCCACAGATGGCAGCACTGACTTGCCTAAAATCATGTGGCAAAAGGACAAGCCTGCTGTTACTCCTTTACTACTGTTCTATAAGAAATCTTTGGAAATAAAAACAAAAATCACTATCATCTGACAAAGAAATAGAAAAGATACATCTCTACTCAATTTCAATGCCTGACTTTGTTGCCTGGTCCTTTTTTGTCATCTGACTGCTATGAATTGATGTTTTTAGAAATGTGAAATTTCCTATTTGAAATTTGGTTCCATTCACCTAGATGTGAATAAAAGGTAGAGTTTGAGTTGTAGTGATGTTGATGTAATCCATTGATACAATATGTTATTTTGTGAAAGCAGTCTTTTTTTTTTTTAAGATATTATTTATTTATTTATTTATTTGACAGAGAGATAGAGAGCACAAGTAGGCAGAGTGGCAGGCAGAGGGAAAGGGAGAAGCAGGCTCTCTGCTGAGCAGGGAGCCCGATGCGGGCCTCGATCCCAGGACCCTGGGATCATGACCTGAGCCAAAGGCAGCTGCTTAACCAACTGAGCCACCCAGGCGCCCCAAAAGCAGTCTTTTTTTTAAGATTTATTTATTTATATGAGAGAGAGAGAGCATGCACACATGCATGCAAGCGAGTAAGGGGAGGGGCAGAGGGAAAGGAAGAAGGAGAGAAGCAGACTCCTCACTGAGGCAGGGCCTGATGTGGGGTTCCATCCCACAACCCTGAGATCATGACCTGAGCCAAAATCGAGAGTCGACCGCTTAACCAACTGAGCCACCAGGTGCCCCTTGTGAAAGCAATCTTGATATTAACTAATAATAATGCCATTTCATTAAAAAAAAATTAAAGTGGTGTTTCTTTCATGCAGCTAAACAGGAACTTAAAGATAGTTTCATATTTAACACTAGCTGTGGGCCTGATTTTCATTGACTGACTAGGCTATTTTAGGAAAGTAAAATTGAGTCCAATTATTAGGAGGGTTAATCCTAAGTAGAACTCAGTTAATTATTACTTGACAGTCACTGGTCAGTTTTTTAAAAAGTAAAACATACTGAGTAGGTTTTATTACAAGATACACTCTTCAGCAAGATAATAGAATTTTATTAATATATTGAAAAGTAATTAAGCTGCTTTTCTCCTTTCAGTATACCATTTGATAAGAAGAGGACTACTTTTGTCAGAAAAGAGAAATAAGTCCAGTTTTTTTTATTTTAATTTTTTTTTTTTTATTCATGAGAGTCAGAGAGAGAGAGAGGCAGAGGCAGAGGGAGAAGCAGGCTCCCCGCCCATCAGGGAGCCCGATACAGGACTCGATTCCAGGACCCCGGGATCATGACCTGAGCCAAAGGCAGATGCCCAACCATCTGACCCACCCAGGCGCCCCAGTCCAGTTTTTGTTTTGCTTGTACTTGGCTACTGACATTCAAGAAAGTATATTGGGTAATTTTAAAGCTAGCAATTATAAACCATATAGTTTGTTCAAAGCAACTGTAATAATTCATGTTTGCTGGCCCAGGTCATGAGAGCAAACTGCTTTCAGTAGAAGTAAGTCAATTATATGAAACAGTATTTTTCTAGATAATTAGGGTAATAATTACAAAGGTATCTAATATTTAGTCACTGATTTCCCTTAGTGACTAAATATTTGAAATAGCTGCCGTGCCCTTGGAATGAACTTTAAATTCTTATCCTCCTACCAAGCTGGACGCATTATGAGACAAAGAGGATGGTATGTATGTAGAGGTCTGAGGAAGGTGTAAAACCATAGCTAGAGGGCACCTGGGTGTCTCAGTCATTAAGCGTCTGCCTTCGACTCTGGTCAGGGGATCAAGCCCCGCATCAGGCTCCCTGCTATGCAGGAAGCTTGCTTCTCCCTCTCCCACTCCCCCTGCTTGTGTTCCCTCTTTCGCTCTGTCTCTCTCTGTCAAATAAATAAAATAAAAAATCTTAAAAAAAAAAAAAAAAGAAACAGAGCTAGAGAAGCATTTTACCCATTATTTCAAAATAAGCTGAGAACCCATAGCTTCTAATGTCACCCTTCAAAATGGGCTAGTATAGCATTTTCCAAGATTTTCAAACCTAAGTTTTTTCTTTCAAATTATTCTCACACAAAACCTAATACATACTATAGAATAGATACGTAAGGAGTTTCCCTTTGTGGTCCATATGTCTAGGGATAGGGAGGGAAGCAGAGATCCCACACAATGAGTTCCTGCCCCAACAGCTTCTGCTGATCCCTACAGTGTTTCTGAAAATCTGCTCCCCAGATCCTATTGATCAGAATCAAACCTACTGAATCAGCACTACTATTTTCCCTCTGGCCAAAGGTCAAGAAGATACTGTATCATATGATGGAATATTGGGGCTAATGAATAATAAAAGTTTGCTGACTGATAAAAGTTTGTCTATTGAGAAAATTTGGTTCACTTGAAATAGTCATGTTTGAATACCAATCAGATGCCCTTTGTCATTTGTGTTTTGTTTTTCCATAAGTGTACAAAGTAAATACTTCATCTTCATAGCATAGAAAAGTGAATTAAAAATGGAATGATTATCTGCAAAGCTGTAGTAATCAAAACTGTGTGATAGTGGGACCAAAACAGATACATCGATCAATGGAACAGAACAGAGCCCAGAAATAAACCCATGCTTATATGGTCAATTAATCTATGACAAAGGAGGCAAGAAGATACAATGAGGAAAGGACAGCCTCTTCAATAAATGGTGGTGGGTAAACTGTTGAGCTACATGCAAAAGAATGAAGCTGGACCACTTTCTTACACCAAACACAAAAAGAAACTCAAAATGAATTAAAGACCTAAATATGAGACCTGAAACCATAAAACTCCTAGAAGAAAACATAGGCAGTAATTTCTTTGACATTGGTCATAGAAACATTTTTCTAGATATATCTTCTAAAGCAGGGGAAACAAAAGCAAAAATACACTATTGGGACTATACCACATAAAAAGCTTTTGCACAGTGAAGGAAACCATCAACAAAACTAAAAGGCAACCTACTGAATGGGAGAAGATATTTGCAAATGAGTTATCCAATAAAGGGTTAGTATCCAAAATATATAAAGAACTTATACAGGGGCGCCTGGGTGGCTCAGTCATTAAGTGTCTGCCTTCGGCTCAGGTCATGATCGCAGGGTCCTGGGATTGAGCCCCACATCGGGCTCCCTGCTCAGCGGGAAGCCTGATTCTCCCTCTCCCACTCCCCCTGCTTGTGTTCCTGCTCTCACTATCTCTCTCTCTGTCAAATAAATAAATAAAATCTTAAAAAAAAAAAAACAAACTGCTTTCATTAAAAAAAAAAAAAGAACTTATACAAGTCAACACCCCAAAACAAATAATCTAATTAAAATGGGTAGAGGACCTGAATAGACATTTTTCCAAAGAAGACATACAAATGGCAAACATACACATGAAAAGATGCTCAACATCATTCATCATCAGGGAAATGCAAATCAAAACCACAGTGAGATATCACTTTATACTTTTCACAATGGCTAGAATAAAAAAAGACGACTGTTGGCAAGGATGTGGAGAAAAAGGAACCCTTGTGCAACTGGTGGTGGGAATGTAAATTGCTGCAGCAACTATGGAAAACAGTATGAAGATTCCTCAAAAAATTAAAAATAGAACTACCACATGATCCAGTAATTCCACTAATGGATATTTACCCAGAGAAAACAGAAACATTAATTTGAAAACATATATGCACCTCTATGTTTGTTGCAGCATTATATCTAATAGCCAAGATATGGAAACAACCCAAGTATCCATCAATATATGGATGCATAAAGTAAATGTGGTATGTGTGTGTGTATATGTATATATATACATATATATATGATGGAATATTACTTAGCAATAAAAAAGAAGGAGATTTTTGCCATTTGTGACAAATGGATGGACCTGGAGGGTGTTATGCTGAGTGAAATAAGTCAGACAGAGATAGGCAAATACTATATGATTTCACTTATATGTGAAATCTAAAAAACAAAAACAAATAAATAACTGATGGTTGCTGAAGGGTACAGGGGTGGGAGGATGGGCAAAATGGGTCAAGGGGAGTGGGAGATACGGGCTTCCATTATGGAATGAATAAGTCATGGGAATAAAAAGTACAGCATAGGGAATATAGTCAATGGTGTTGTGATAGTGTTGCATGATGACAGATGGTAGATGCACTTGTGGTGAGCTTGTCAAATCACAAGGTGTACACCTGAAACTAATGGAACATTGTGTGTCAACTGTACTTCAATTGAAAAGTTTTAAATTATTTGCCCTGATGGTATGAAGAAACAGGCTAAGTCAGCAATAGAGACAACTAAATTATGCTTTGTGAATTTAAATGGGGGAATTACAAAATAGTAGTAAAGTTTATCTTATTTTAATAAAATCTATCATTACAGCTTCTTTTTACTTTTTTAAAGATTTTATTTATTTATTTGAGAGGGTGAGTGCGAGAGAGCACGAGCTGGGGAGAGGGTCAGAGGGAGAGGGAGAAGCAGACTCCCCACTGAGCAGGGAACCCGATGCGGGTCTCGATCTTGGGATTCTGGGATCATGACCCGATGCTTAACTGACTGAGCCACCCAGGCACCCCATTACAGCTTCTTCTTAAATTACAAATCTGATTGGCAATTGTCTGCTTAAAAATCCCCCATGGTTCCCCACTGCTCATTAGATCAAGCTCAGATCATTACCCAGGCCACAAAATTGGACTTGGTCTGGTTCCAACCAGATGTCGGAATCCCCCCAATTTCTACCTGATCTGTTTGTTCCCTGCACTTATGCTCCAGCCACACAGAACCTTAAACTGTTTTCCGAACAGACCCTGTTATGAATTTTCTTTTTTTTGTATTATAAAAGGAAAACATGATCCATCAGAAAATGCTGAAAAGAAAAAAACCTGAAGTCATTTCCATAATCTCAGCACAGTTTACAAAGTGGTGTTGTACTCTGAAAATGAAGAAATGGATGGGGCACCTGGGTGGCTCAGTCATTAAGCGTCTGCCTTTGGCTGAGGTCGTGGTCCCAGGGTCCTGGGATTGAGCCCCGCATAGGGCTCCCTGCTCGGCAGGAGGCCTGCTTCTCCCTCCCTACTCCCCCCTGCTTGTGTTCCCTCTCTCGCTGTGTCTCTCTCTGTCAAATAAATAAAATCTTAAAAAAAAAAGAAAATGCAGAAATGGAGACACAAGCCAAGGAATGTAGGCAGCTTCCAGACTCTCTGCAGGGGCTCCAGAAGGAACAGTCCTGCTGATACCTCGATTATAGCCCTAGTGAAACCCATTCTGACCTCTAGACTGTCATACAATAAAGCTGTGTTTTCTTAAGTCGTGAAGTTCGTTACAGCAGCAACAGGAAACTAATATCATACCTTATAAAATTTAAGACAGTAGAAGAGCATAGTATATGCCTATTTTAAAATGTATTTTGGCACTAAAGTCCAATGGTTTTATTCGGCCCCATAGTTTTTGAGAAAGTGTATTTGGGAAGTTTCCCAATGCTATAGAAATTTTACAGGTAGTATTTTATGATAACCTTGGGTTATAAGTTAAAAATAAAAGTTGATTATATAATGAAGCTGCACAATAAGAGCTGTGCTATCAATGAGGGTAGGAACCATATTGATTTTGTTCACTACTGATATTTAATATTTATAGAGTGCTGGGCATATGGCAAGTACTCAGTAAATGTGCATGGAATGAACTGAATGAGTGAAATCAGATTCTTAAACATTCTTCTGAGAGAAGCTACATGAATACTCATGCATAGGTAATTATCACGCTATTTTGATTAGTACGTGTACTAAAAGCGGGCTTTTCTCTATTGCCAATAATGTAGGCAAATTCAAGCTCTGGACTTTTTTTTGTGATACATGCATATGAAAGAATACATAATGAAAAGAAGTGGTAGTAAAGAAATATTCATTGGTGAAAGAATAAACCCTTCAAAAGGGCATTTACTAACAAGAGTTCTAGAGCTCAGCAGTTTTTCTGAAGCTGTGAGCTCTGCTTCTTTGGCAAGGTATATCCATTTATCATTTCAGCCATTTACCACCGTTGAAGCAGTTTACAGCAGAAACATTCTGTGGTAGGTTCACTGAGTGGGCCAGTGTCTCTTCTTTTCAGGTGGATGAGCTCAAGAGCTAAAAAAAAGATTATGTCTTCCAGATAATTGCCACTCCAACACCCCATTGACTACTTACAGAACCTTGTTTTCAGGTCAATAGCATGAGTGAACTCAAATAAAGCTGTTTGAGAAGGGGCACTTTTCTGAGACTTTTATTAAATAGAATATAATGGAGAATCAATAAGTAAACAAACAAACAAAAAGAGGTTTACCCATAAAAGATGTTACAAAATCCACAGATAGTCATCCATTTCCTCCTAATTTTAGACCTAACACTGAATTTACTTACCTGGTTTCCAGCACAGATAAGAAGTAGTGAATCAGCAGCAGCAAAACGGCACTGCATGGGCTAACAAGAAAATAGCACAAAAAGAAGTTGTATGAAGCCGTAAAGTATCACCATCAGGAGCCCCCAGGAGATTATAGTAAAATTACCGGTGTAGAGGCCTCTGGGAGGCGCAGCCCGTTAAGCGTCGGACTCTTGGTTTCAGCTCAGATGGTGGTCTTGGGGTCTTGGGGTCGTGGAATCGAGTCCCATGTTAGCTGTGAGCTCAGTGAGGAGCCCGCTTGTCCCTCCCCCTCCCCCTCTAGTCCCCCCCCTTATTTATCTCAAATAAATAAATAAATAAATCTTAAAAAAAATTACCAGTGTAGCATAATGATTTGGGAAACTGATTCCATTTCAGCAGATTTGGTTCAAATATCAGCTTTACTACTTACTAACTGGTGACCTCAGTTTCCCCATCCATACAACAGAGACTGTAATAGTAGTTACCACATAGTGAAAAGGATCAAACTACACACAACAAGTAAAAAAAAATGTGTTTGGATATGGTAAGTGTTAAGTAAATTTTATGTTTTTCTTTTATTAATTTTATTATCATTATTGCCACTTATAAATCATGTAATCTTAGGGAAGTTACTCAGTCTCCCTGGAACTTAGTACCCTGCCTTACCGCACATGGTTGTAACAAAAATCTATGTATAGGGGCGCCTGGCTGGCTCAGTCAGTAGAGCCTGTGAACCTCCATCTTGGGGTCATAAATTCAAGTTCCACACTGGGCATAGAGATTACTAAAAAAAAAAAAATTAAAATTAAAAAATTTTTTAAAAAGGAAATGTACATGGAAGCCATTTTTAAGCTGTCAAATAATAAATATGTGTATTTTAAGATTTTATTTACTTATTTATTTATTTGAGAGAAAGGGAGACAGAGAGCACATGTGTGCTGGGGGTGGTGGTGGGGAGGAACAGAGTGGGAGGGAGAGGGACAAGCAGACTCGGATCCTGACAGGGGGCGAGATCCCAGGACCCAGAGACCACAACCCTGAGACCACCACCACCACCACCACTGGAGCCGAAATCAAGAATTGGCCCGTTCAACCGACTGAGCCACCTAGGCGCCCCAAATATTAAATATATTCTTAAAGGAACAAATCATCCTATAACCTTTCGTGGTGTAACCAAAGAGCTACAGTGAAATAGACCAGAAAAGGGTGGTTGTGGTCATAATGATCTTGAATCATCAAAAATGCATTTAACTAATTTCATTCATTTAGCCAACTAATATTTATTTGATTTTTTTAAAAAAATTTTCATTGTTATTATTTTTTTAATTTAAATTCAATTAGCCAACATATAGTACATCGTTAGTTTCTGATGTAGTGCTCAATGATTCATCAGTTGCGTATAACACCCAGTGCTCATCACATCACTTGACCTCCTTAATGCCCATCACCCAGTTACCCCATCCTCCCACCCAGCTAACGAATATTTATTAAGGAACCCCAGAATGCTATGTGCTGTACCAGGCCCTATCGGGTGGATCCTCCCTAGGACTTCCTAGCCTGATACAAAGTTCGAATACTTCAAATGTGATATGATACATATTGTAATAGATCATAGAAGTAGGAGAAAAAGTACCTTGAAGGGATACTTAAGAGAAATTATAGTTGAATTAAGTGGGTATTAAAAGCTCAGAAAGAGGGGCGCCTGGGTGGCTCAGTCGTTAAGTGTCTGCCTTCGGCCCAGGTCATGGTCCCAGGGTCCTGGGATCGAGCCCCGCATCAAGCCCCGCATCGGGCTCCTGGCTCTGCGGGAAGCCTGCTTCTCCCTCTCCCAGTCCCCCAGCTTGTGTTCCCTCTCTCGCTGTCTCTCTCTCTGTCAAATAAATAATTAAAATCTTAAAAAATAAATAAAAAAAAAAATAAAAGCTCAGAAAGTACTTGCCTCTCTGGGGAAGAAAGCATTCTTAGTAGTTATGGAGGGGTAAAAAGGCATAGCATGTTTGGGAAATTATGGAAAATCCAAGTATGTCCTGGGGATGAGGTGGATGAGAGAGAAGCCTACCAAAAAAAAAAAAAAAGTGGGGCCTTGTAGGATTTGCTAAGAGATGTGTGTTTGTTGAGGTTTTACTGTTATCTGGAGTTGGAATTTTTGTTACAAGAAATTGGAAAAAAGAACATTATTACACAAGCTGAGGGACTCACAAAATCAGCAGGAGGCCGAAGATAAGATTTGGAAAACAGAAGAAAACTAAGGAGCTCCCACAGGTCAAAAACCAGTACAATAGCTGTTTTTTAGTTAGCCTGGCAGGAGCCCACCTCCACCAGTACAGGCAGGGTGGTTCTGCAGGTTCCCTGAATAGATCTGAGTGTCCCAGGGTTTCAGTGTAACCACCTCCAGAGTCAATGCCCTGGTTAGGAGGATGCAATCTCTTTCCCCTTCAGTTTCCATAGTAAAAGAGGGGGCACTGAGTCCTATCAAAACTACACACAATAGCAGATTCTCCCAAAATAGGAAAAGGAAGCTTGATAATTGACAACAAAAACAAAAAGCAACCCACAAAAACAATTCCAATAGTCAGCAATACCACCAATAACAAAAAAACTAATACAAGATTTTAAATAGGCAGTGACAAGATCAGACTCATTTGTTCAGCAGCAGATGACTATAAAATGACTTAAATGATGTAAAAGCGGACACATTGAAAAATAATTCTCTTTCCTTCTTCTGATGCCCAGGTTGATATTTGCTCTCCCTAATGACATTTTACCATTTTCTTGCATAATCAAGAACATATGCATATACTTCTATGTTTTTTATCATTTTGGTTGCTAGGTGGATGGGATATTGCTTTTTATATATTAATTTTATAGTCAGCTACTCTAATGAATTGTTTTATTGCTTATAATAGTTTCTCAGTTGATTCTCTTTGGCTGATCAATTTTCCTGGTGTGGCAGGCAAAATAATGACCTGCCCAAAAGGTGTTCATATCCTAATCCCTGGAACCTAAGACTCTTTTTTTTAATTTATTTTTTTATTTAAAGTCAATTAATTAACATATCATGTATTATTAGTTTCAGAGGTAGAGTTCAGTGATTCATCAGTCTTCTACAACACCCAGTCCTCATTACATCATCTACCCTCCTTAATGTCCATCACCAGTTACCCTATCCCTCCACTCCCCTCCCCTCCAGCAACCCTCAGTTTGTTTCCTATGATTAAGAGTCTCTTATGGTTTGTCTCCTAAGACTTTTTTTTTTTTTTAGTAAAGTGATAGAAGTTTATTACGCAAGGATACAGAAGAAGCTCTTCAGAGTGAGAGGGGTCCCAACAGGACTGCCACTGAGGGCTTTTAGGGTTGGTCTTTTATAGAAAGCTAACCAGGGAACTTAAGTCCTTTTAACATCTCTTGATATCACCATTGAGCAAGGACTAGTGATAACACCTTCAATGGCTTACTTCCTTTTTAGGGTCTGGTTATTTTTTGGTCACAGGTGATTATCATAAAAAGACACCCACCCCACACGCCTAGGGCTGGGTGGTCCAGTTTGTTTCCTTATCTCTGGTTTCCCCACACTTCCACATTTTGGGATTTCTATGAGCCTGATCACATAGCCCCCTCCCTATCTGTCTCTCCCTACCAGTCCCTTACTCATCCTCCCCCCACCCCCCATATAACCCTAACTGCCATTAGGGAATAGGATGATGACCACTCTGGCTGCTTCAGGCTGAGAAGGGACGGCGTGAGGGTATGGCAGTCAGAGTACACTCAGGGGTTGGTCAAGAGGTCCATGGTGTGGCTCCAGAGAGATGTTGGAAGGCATGAGGCGACACAGGCATCGGGCAAAGACAGAGAGAAAACAAAGACCAACGATTATTCCCACCAGCAAAATGGCATCTCTGAAATATTAACCCCAGTCTCCGAGCCAATCGAACAATCCAGGAGAGACCCTGATTTTGTCCACTTGGGCTCAAATGTCATTTATTAATTGTGAAACCTTATAAGAATTGTCAGTTATATTGAAACAGCACCTGTGTGGGGGCGCCTGAGTGGCTCAGTCGTTAAGCGTCTGCCTTTGGCTCAGGTCATGATCCCAGGGTCCTGGGATCGAGCCCCACATCAGGCTCCAAGCTCTGCGGGAAGCCTGCTTCTCCCTCTCCCTCTTCCCCTGCTTGTGTTCCCTCTCTCGCTGTGTCTCTCTCTCTCTGTCAAATAAATAAATAAAATCTTAAAAAAATAAAATAAAATAAAAGCATTTAAAAAAACAATACAGCACCTGTGTGGAAACTCTTTACAACCTAAGTGATGCTCTGAAGTAGTAGTCAATGGTTGCCCGATTTTCTAGAAATCCTGCCCTAACTTCGCTTAGTTCTTGATTTAGAGCATCTAATGCTTGGGACGTGTCATTTAAGGTTCTGCTGAGCAGGCAGACAGTTTGTTTTATCTCATGATGTAAGATTTTTCCAAGTGCTGGGAGTCAATTTTTAGACTATACCCTTTACCCAGGCCACATCAGAGGCCACTGGCTACCTTGTGGGAAGAATGCTCTTGGTTTCCATGATTAATAATGTCTTTCAAAGCCTAAATGAATGTCATTTCACACTACACAATGTTACTCACACAAATCAATTTAAATCAATTTAAAATTTGGTTTAAATAAATGAAAAGATAGCACTATTATATGAAGACATCAATGCTCTAATTAAACTATAAATTTAACCCAACAAATATACCATTAGGATGGAGATTTCAAAAAAGATAAGATTTTCCAGAAAACCTGAAATGTGCAAGGTTAGCCAGGGGAATTCTAAAAAATAAGGATAGTGGGGTGGGGGAGCAGTTTGTCTGATGTTAAAACATTATAAAGATACAATGTTTTAAAGCTTGAAAAGTAAGCTAGATCAATAGAAGAGGATAGAAAGAAAAGATACAGATAAAAAATATATAAAGTCAATGCAAGAAAAATAGATTATTCAGTAAATGATAATGGGACAACTGGATAGCCATCAGAAAAATCTTCGATCTCTACCTTAATTTTTTATACCACATTAAATTTCAAGTGGCTCAAACATTTAAACATAAAATTGAATCCATAAAAATGCTAGAAAAGACATTAAAGATTTTTTTAAGATTTTATTCATTCATTTACTCATTCATTTCATTCATTCATTCATTCATTTCATTCATTATTCAAAAATCTTACATTGTGAGATAAATTGCCTGCTCAGCAGAACCTTAAATGACACGTCCCAAGCATTAGTTCTAAATCAAGAACTAAGCGAAGTCAGGGCAGGATTTCTAGAAAATCGGGCAACCATTGACTACTACTTCAGCATCACTTAGGTTGTAAAGAGTTTCCACACAGATGCTGTTTTAATATAACTGACAATTCTTATAAGGTTTCACAATTAATAAATGACATTTGAGCCCAAGTGGACAAAACCAGGGTCTCTCCTGGATTGTTCGAGAGAGGCAGAGAGAGCACACAAGCAGGGGGAGAGGCAGAGGGAGAAGCAGGCTCCCAGCTGAGCAGGGAGCCCAATGTGGGGCTCGATCCCAGGACCTGGAGATCATGACCTGAGCCGAAGGCAGATGCCCAACCATATGAGCCACCCAGGCGCCCCTAAATATTTTTTTTAAATACTCTCATCAGGGAGAAAGCCTTTCTTCCAAGCTTGACATAACTCCAGAATCCAAAGCCACAGATATTCACAGCAGATACTGATAAATTTGATACATGAAAAAAATTTCCAATAATGAAAAATGTTGATAACAAAATGTTTAAATTGACAAATCAGAGTGAATATTTACAACATATTTCAGATGTAGTGCTTGTTTCTTTGCTTTATAAACAGTTCTTGTAATTCAGTAAGAAAAAGATCATAACACAATTTTTTTAAAAAATAGGGGAAAATAAACAGAGAATACTTGCCAACTGCTGGATAAATGTGGCAGATCTATCTGAACTGATTTTAAATGATCTTTCAGGGTTTCAGGGGCACCTGCCTGGCTCAGTCAGTAGAGCATGGGACCCTTGATCTCAGGGTCATGAGTTCATGCCCTATGTTGGGCATAGAGATTACTTTAAAGAAAAAAAAAGTTTAAAAAAAAAAGTAATACATAAGTGATCTTCCAGATATATTACTAAGGGGGAAAAAAAGCAAAGGTACAGAAAAAAAATGTCGTAGTTTATCATTTGTTTTTAAAAAAAAGAGGAGGGGAGGTATTTAAAAGACCACGTTATCAATTTTATTGTTGCTAAAACAAATTACCACAAATTTAGTGGATTAAAACAACACAGATTTATTATTTTACATTTCTGGAGGTCAGAAGTCCAAAAGGGGTTTCCCTGGGCTAAAACCAAGGTATCACCAGGGCTACATTCCTTTTGGAGGATCTAGGTGAGAATCCATTTCCTGGCCTTTTCCAGCTTCTAGAGTGTGCTCACAGTCCTTGACTCATGGCCTTTTATCATTCTAGTAGTTGTTTCTTCATCACCTCTCATTCTCTGACTCTTCTGTCTTTCTCTTCCATCTTTTAAGGATTCTTGTGATTATATTGGACCCACCCAGATAATCCAGGATGATCTCCCCATCTCAGGACTCCTAATTTACTATGATCTGAATATCCTTTTTGCCATATAAGGTAACAACATAGTGTCAAAGAAACACCAGAACCATGTTAAAGTGGTAAAATCAGATTTTATTCAGGACTATTGCAATAGAGGAAAATAATAGGGTATAGAAGTGAATACTACACGGACAAGTGGGGATTTACAGCCAGGGAGGAGGGTGGGGGGATAGAAAATTACTAAGAGGAAACATCAAGGGTAAAAGGGGATTTCTGGCTAAACCGACTTGACAGGATTATTACTCAAGGCAGGCCAGGGCGATTAGGTATCGCCTGGGGAATGGTGGAGGATGAGGAATTTACTCAGGTATCTAGAATGATTAGATATCAAGAGTGGGTTCCTAGCTAAATTGACCTAACAGGGTACTTGCTAAAACTGGGCAATGCAAAGACAAACACGGAAGCCCAAAGGTCAAGACCTGGTTGAGAAGATGGCTCAGGGGAGCCTTTTATTAAAGTTCGATCAAGGAGAAAATCTTCATCAGGAGTCTTAGGAGGTCTCCAGCTCTCAGGCTGGTTACAGACTGATCTAGGACAACTACTATTACCTGGCTCACAAAGTTGGAAGGACATTAAATCACTACATCAGGCTTTTCATCTGGGTAGAGATAAATCTTATCAATTGGTCAAAAATATTTACTGGAAAAATTTGTCAAAAATAGTTCAGCAAATAACTTCTGCCTGTGAGGTTTTTCTCAGAAACAATCCTCTTGGCAGAAGACTTGCACCTCCGGGCAGTCAAAGGACTGGAGGCTATCCTGGAGAACACTGGCAATTAGACTTTACCCATATGCCAAAATCAAGGTTTCCAGTATCTGCTAGTATGGGTTGATACCTTTACCAACTGGGTAGAGGCCTTTCCATGCAGGACTGAAAAAGCACAGGAAGTAATAAGGGTTTTGTTTCATGAAATAATACCTAGCTTTGGCTTGCCTAAGAGTTTGCAAAGTAATAATGGTCCCTCCTTCAAGGCTACTATCATCCAGGGGATATGGAAGGCCCTGGGAATAGACTATCACATACATTGTGCTTAGAGACCTCAACCCTCAGGAAAGGTAGAAAAAAATAAATGATATCCTAAAGAGACACCTATGGAAGTTATCTCAGGAGACCCAGCTGTCTTGGACTTCAACCCTCCCTATAGCATTAATCAGAATAAGAAATACTCCAAAAATTCAAGGAGTTAGTCCATATGAATTGGTATATGGACATGTCTTCCTAACCAATGATTTTCTGTCTGACCCAGGGACAGATGCCCAAATTAAACATATAATATCTTTAGCTCAGTTGCAGCAACAACTATAACAACTATCCAATAAACAGCCATGGGAAAAAGGAACTCCTATATATCAGCTGGGGGATCTAGTGTGGGTTAAAACATTACCCACTAATTCCCCTTTGATGGAAGAAATATGGGAAGGACTATATCCTGTCATTCTCTCTACTCCCACTGCTGTTAAAGTTTCAGGTCTCAAGTCCTGGATTCATCATTCCTGTATTAAGAAGTGGACATCAGACCTCGACAATCCTGCAAGTGATCCTCCCACCTATTCCTGTGAGCCTATAGAAGACCTTCATTTACTATTCAAAAAACAAGGCAAGTGACCCTAAGAACCATGATTTTGGGGTTACTTTTACTATGGAAGGTTTTTTTTTTTTTTTTTTTACTATGGGAGGTTAGTTTTACTATTTGAGGTTTCTTTGACATTCATTCTCCATTGCTGTTCTATGAGATTGTATAATAAATTCTACTATAAATGATCTAGTTGAGTAGATTTATTATTCTTTAAAAAAAAAAAGATCCAAGAGGAGATACCTTATAATTACATACCAGTTTACAAAGTGCTTTCACTTATATTATCTCATTTACTCTATCAAAAATCCAGTAAACTAATGAACTTTGGAGGTAGAGAATTTTTCAGCCATTTAATCCTTAAAAGCAAATAACTTCCAAGGCTGAAAAATCTGAGGTTGACTTTCAATAATCTGAGGCTGTCTCTGGATAATTTCCAGAGACACATTTTTTTCCAATGTCTTCTAAACATGGCTAGGTGTGAATGTGAGGTCCCAAAATGCAGTAGTCAATTTACCACCATGTTGAGGATGAAGCTGGCACACAGAGAAAGGCAGACTACTCAAGTGAACCATAGAAAAATGGAGCTGGATCCATAGAATTAAGGCCACCCTGAAACCTTCCCAATTTCGGAACTTTATTACTTTTTTTTTAAAGATTTTTATTTATTTATTTGAGAGAGACATAGAGAGGGAGAGCCATAGAGAGAGTGGGAGAGAGAGAAGCAGACTCCCCACCGAGCGGGAAGCCTGATGCAGGGCTCGATCCCAGGACCCTGGGATCATGACCTGAGCCGAAGGCAGAGGCTTAACCGACTGAGCCACCCAGGAGCCCCCGAAACTTCATTTCTGTGAACCAATAAATTTCCTCATTGTTTCAACCAGAAATAGTTTGTATTCTGCCGTGTGTAACTGAAAGCATACTGTCTGATATGGCATCAATTACACTTTTACATGTATTCAAAAAGCTGAGAATAGGGCCTTGGAGGAGGAGAAGAGTGCCTTGGAGGAAGAGAAGAGCACCCTTGATTGGGGAGGGAGGGGTCTAAGAAGTCTGGACAGTCTGTGTCAGTTCATGGGTATGTGTGTAGAAGGGGGTGAGGGCAGCAGACTGATTGGAAGAGGAGGCAAGAGAAGAGGAAGGAGGTCAATGAAAAATAAAGATAAATTTCATACACTTATTAGCCCAGCTCCTTCTAAGTTGTTTGGACACTTTTAACTTTGAAAGGAAACTCAGAGCATAGTCATTAACCTGTAAATAAAAATAGTAATTGCTGCTTTTTATAATTAAATTTCAGATAGCACTGTAGTAGAGCAGTGTTTCTCAAACTCCAGGTTTTCTCATAACATGTTTAGGTATTTGTCATGTCCAAGTCATGTCATGTCTAAGTCCTATTTTTACCTGGTATTTTCTTTTAAATCAGTAATAACCGAGGGTTATTTTGCCCCTGTGAGGGCATTTGGCAATGTCTGAAGTTATTTTGTTTGTCATAACTAGGTGCTACTGGCATCTAGTAGATAGAGGGCAGGGATGCTACTAAAAGTCCTATAATCCACAGCGTGGCCTCCCACAACAAAGAATGGTCTGGTCCACAATGTCAGCAGTGCGAAAGATGAGAAATCCTGATTTAAATCAGCTCATTTTCGGGGCACCTAGGTGGCTCAGTCAGTTACGTGTCTGCCTGTGGCTCAGGTTGTGATCCCAAGGTTCTGGGATCAACCAGGATCCCTGTGTCTGTTGGGCCTCCCTGCTCAGTGGGGAGTCTGTGTCTCCTTCTCCCTCTGCCCCTCCCCCTGCTCATGCTCTGTCTCTCTCTCTCAAATAAATAAAATCTTTAAAAAAAAATCAGCTCATTTTCTCCTAAACTTCATAATAACTAACATTTATTGAGCAACAGTGTGTTTTGAATATTGTTCTAAGTGCTTAATATGCAATATCTCATTGAATCCACACATTAACCTATGTAAATATTACCATTAAACCTATTTTACAAGTGAGAAAACTGAGGGTTACTTAATGCCCAAGGTCTAATAGCTAGTAAGTACATGAACCTGAATAGTATGATGCTAGAGATCCTGAGCTTAACCAATGAGATCTAATTTCTATCACTACTATAAATGAAAACCAGTATCACATGCTTCAAACAGTAGAAGCAAATATAAATAAATTCAATAGGAGCACAGTGTTATTAAGCTCTAGCTGAATATTGTCGCCTGGTGGAGTCTCTGTATCTACAGCCTGTGGCTCTCTCTTAAAACCAGAGACTTAAGTGTTAAAGAGGTGTTAAAGACATGCTAGTTACTAGTATCCAACCAAAACTTCCTCCTCCATATAATCAAAAGAAATGAAGACAAATTTAAAGGGGAATAACTTTCCTAATATGTGACTCAATATTATATAATACTGTGTGTTTGTGTGTTTGTGTACCACTTAAAATCCCAACTCTTCAATAATATAAAGCCCTGGGATGTTCTGATTCCCCGTGAATTCGATAGTACCTGGGTTCAAATTCTGAATCTGCTACTTACTACTGGTGTTATATTAGGTGTGATTTAATACCCTCATTCATAGAACTAGGACAGTAGCCTCTGCCTCAGAGGGGTGTGGTGAGAATTAAATGAGATACAGACTCTTGCAAGATTCCTGGCAGAAAATGACACAGCATAAAATAAATATTCGTTCCCCTCATTTCCTGAGGATTCTGTGGTCTCTTTCCAGTACTGGCTTAGATTTTCATATGCTCGCACGATTATACAAGCTCTCTAAGAGCCATGGCAGGACAGGCAGCCACAGTTGGCTCCAGACTATTACAGCAAACAAAGAGCTGCTTTCAGTCCTATCCCGAGGAGCTATTAAGGCCTCTTGGGAGGCACTGGCCTTTTGAGCTGTGCTGTGTGGCCACCAACCATCCCTTCCCACCCCCCAGCCTCCTGTGAGAGTTGCTGATGATCCAGGGAAGATTTATGGAAATTGTAAGCATGTAGACCCCGTGACAGTAATTCTAATAGATGGCGCAAGTCCCTGGAGATTGCTGGAGGGAGGAAAGAGGCCACGGAGAAGGAGGAGCCTTTGTCCCTCGGAACAGAGTTGTGGCTCCATCTTAATTTCTTTACACACACACACACACACACACACACACACACACACACACACACACACCTGCTCCAATTTTAGACCTGCCATTTGACCATGCAGTCATTGAGTTATGGCTAAAGGCTATACTTTAAATATTCCCAGCACTTCCTATAGATTTAATTTGCAATTCTGTGATATCAAGTAAAGCAGAGTTCAACAGAACATTGGTATTATTTTCTGCTTGGTGGTCAGAAGACCCTTTTTGTCTTTATGCTGTGACTCTAGAATTTCTTCACTACTTGATTCCTGATAACTTTACTCTTCTAAAATATTGCTTTAATAAGGCTTGAGATTTCATGCCATAATTAGGGATGATGAAAATGCAGATACAACTAGAGTTAATGCACTGCCAAATTCAAAGTATCTCCTCCCCACTAGAATATAAACTTCTTGGGGTCAGGGAATTTGTTTTGTACCCTATTATATCCCCCTAAGTGCTAACATAAGTAACTAGCATATGGTTAGTACTAATAAATACTGTTGAATGAATAAATGAGAGTTCATACTACGGTAGTTGGTTGTAGCAGTCAACATTTCCTTTGTTTACATATGTATTTTTTTTCATGCTTCTGGGCTTTCCACATGTGGCATCATCTTTCTGTAATGCCTTCTCTCTTCCTTTTACTCCTCTATCACCCCTTCCTGATTTGGAGAAAGTCCATTAACTCTTTAAGCCTTGTTTCTTTGGTAAAAGTCTCTGTGACCCTTATCTTCCTTCTCAAATTAACTCTTTCCCCAGCTGAACTCCTGTAGCCCTTTGCACATAATCCTGTTAGATTTTGTGCTGTAATTATTTGTTTATAGGTCAGTCTCTGGCACTAGAAATGAACTCCTTGAGGGTTGTAATGTATTTCTTTTGTATCCTCATCCTTGGCATGGTGACTAGTTTATGGTCGATCTTTAATAAACGTTACTGACTGAATGAATGAATCTTGCAAGGGGTCCTCTATCCTGCAGGGCTCCAGAAAGGTCTCAGATCCCTTATAAGGAGTGCATTACAAGATCACTTCCTTTAAATGCTTTATTTTGGATAGGAAATCTTCTTGCTCACCATGGTTTCATTCTATAAAGCCCTTCCCCTGTACTCAAATGGAATGAATGGTGTGGAAACACAGAGTAAAGCCTATAAATAAGGGATTTGGAAATGGTCAAATTTCAAGGTGGGACTGATTATCCTGGGCTGCTTCTCTGTAGATGTGTCCTGATTACCCTGATGCCATACAAACCTTAAAGGTAGTGATATTTTGGGAGGGTTGAAATATTTCTCCCAAGGAAAAACAAATGGTTGGACTATCTGGGACCAGATTCCTGTTGGTGTAGTACAGGGGAATTATATTGTGTAAAGCAGTATCTCACGTCTCCAGCTATAAGAGGATTGTGGCCTGTTCAGGTTGCTATGGTTGTGACCATGACAACTGCGAAAAACATGACAGAATGCCAAGAAGAGGGTGTGGTAATGACCATAAGCAAGAGAGAACAAATGGCCAGGACTAGGGACTGCCTAGGGTCCCCAGAGTCCAGCGGTTGTAATAGGCAAGGATTCAAGACTATATTGGAAGATCTGACTTCCACGTTTCATTATTTACATTGATGCAAACCCTGAACAGCTCGTAACTAATCTCTATTATTCATCCATTCTGCTTTAAGTAACTCTGAGGAGGGGAATGGAGATGGGGGAAGCAGCCTAAGAACATAGGGCACAATTCAAAGGCCTTCAGCTCTTGAGAATAGGCACTATTTAATTAAACCAACTGTGAATTTGTGTGGGTGAAAGTAACAGCTGCTGATTCTTAGGGTATTTTTAAGTTGCAGCCAGTTGGGATACTCTCCATGCCTATATATGGTCCTTCATGCTAAAGGACCTCATGGAGATGGGTGGGCTGAAAACACAGACTCCTTGAAACTGTATCATCATCTCTTGGTCTCTGACAGCACATAAGCAGCTTGCCCTCAGGGAAACTTCAGCAAGGTTAAAAGTTAAGCTGCACATCTGACATACTCAGTAGTGACTCTTCCATCCCCCAGCCCCCACATTGTTGCTAGGCCTCTTTGAGATTAAAAGAGACTTATTTGTTTAGTCCCTATACACTTTCAAGCTGCTTAGCTACCACATCTTATCCACAACATGCACTCCAGGCAAACGAATTTTCAGGGCACAGCAGACTGATGCGGCAAGCAAGCCTACCAGATTGAACCCCCTGAGCCCATATGCTATATGAAGCAAACCAAAACACAGCTGGTAGAGTTAATTTTAGGCTTTCTGACCTTGGCAATGTCCTATCAATTTGGGAAAAGCAGCTTTGATAGGTTCAAAAAGGACCCTTCCTCCTCCTTCTCCCAACACAGCTGCCTGGGAAAGTGGCTACATGGTTTAAGTTTAGTGGGAAAAACAATTAATTATGGCCAATAATAAACTTGACAGATCGAGAAATTCAGTATTTATTGAGCAAGTGCAGAGTCCATGCAAGAAATCTTTTATGATTTTTGTCTTATGAACTAAGATTCTAACAATTGTACTGAAAGTAACACCTTCTAAAAAGTTCTAAGACTGGCTTCTCGAAAACAAAAATCAATTTCGAAGTCATGGTGCTTCAAAACAGCAAAACTGGGCTGACAATGATAAGAGGGTTAGTAGTTTTATTAAACTATGCTGTTTATAAATATAACAGGAATTTAAATATAAGGAGTAAATATGTACTATTCATTTCTGAATGCACAGGATCCAATTTTCTGAGAACCAAAAATAGGTAAGGTCCCTGTAATATACGCTCACATATAACATGGACTTTTCCTTCCTGAAACTTATACAATTTTTAATTTTGTTTTTATTTATTTTATTGCCTGTATTTCCCAATGACCTACAGGATTCATAATTTTTTTGCTCCCAGAGGCCATAGTAGACGATAAATACTTGTTCAGTGGATAAATGATTTGCATCCCATCATTGTCTTAAATTTAATATTCTGCTGCACAAACCTCACCTTCAAAAGAATGAACAGTTTGGGAGGGTATTGGGAAGATTTCTTCTTCAGCTATAACACATTAAATAAGCTTTGTGTTTTGATACTTTATGGCTTTTAGTGATAAATGAATGCACTGAGACACACCAAGTTTCATGAACCAATCTTTTATACTTCCATTCTTTTCTATTATATCAGAATAATATGTCCTTGAGAAGCATTTGTAACCATACACTGGTTTGTGAATAAGCATACATGGTTGTTTTTAATGAAGCAAGGTACAGAATTAAAATCTGAAGAGCATTAATAAGGGTTAGGTTGAATTGCTAGGTATGTTAAGTGGGATTTTGTAGCATGCCAAAATTCATTTAGGATATATCCATTCTAATTTAGGTCATCCTGGGAATGGGGAGAGGGAAATGGGCTTTACTGAATTCAAACTGTACTTATTAGCTATGTGATTTTGAGCAAGTTAAATACATAACCTCTTAGCATTAGTTTCCTTACCTATAAATGGGGGAAGTAATACCTAACACCAACTGTATGAGGCAGTGTAAGGAATAAATTACATAAGGATAAAATATATGAAAAGCTTAGCAGAGTGACTAGACCATCAGAAATATTCAATATATGGGGGCGCCTGGGTGGCTCAGTTGTTAAGTGTCTGCCTTCCGCTCAGGTCATGATCTCAGGGTCCTGGGATCAAGCCCCACATCGGGCTCCCTGATCGGCAGGAGGCCTGCTTCTCCCTCTCCCACTCTTCCTGCTTGTGTTCCCTCTCTCGCTGTGTCTCTCTCTGTCAAATAAATAAATAAAATCTCTAAAAAAAAAAAAAAAAGAAATTCAATATATGGTGGCTATAAAAACAATCTTATGAAATAAACTAATTAGACGGAATAATTACCACATCAGTCTAGATGTTATGTAACCAAAATACTGCTGCACAACAGAGTGCATTTTATCAGGTTACTAAAGATTTGTTGCCCAGGTATACCTTTTCTAGTATTTGCTGTTCAGGTATCTATTCTTTCACAGTTAGATCACATTTCTGAATCAGAAGGGATCAGCTACTTAAGAAATATGGAGGCCCAGATTTAGCCACAGGGTTTGAATTTAGTGTTTCTTCTCTCTGGCATTAACAGCATTTGCTTTTACTTTTATATGTAAAAGAATATCTTAATATATAGGCAGAAAAACCTGGCTAATATGAGGGCAAGGAAAGAATGCTCTAGTCCAAAGAATTATTGTCTATAACAGCAAATTTTAAGTTCCCATCATTAATAATACCTTTCTAGTCCTCTTCAAAAGGAGACCTGCTATTTATTTTTCTTTTTTGTTATGGAAAATTTCAAAACAAAACAGACAGGAGAGTGTAAGGATCCTCGCGTACTTGTCTACCTGGCTTTGACAACTATCAGCTCATGGCCAATCTCATTTCATCTACACTCCTACTTCCCTCTCCTACATTATTCTGAAGCAAATCCCAGGCATAGTATTTCACCCGTGAATATTTCAGCATATATTTATAAAACATACGGGCTCTTTAAAAAAACGTAACTACAACATCATCATCACAACTGGGTAAATGGTGATCAGAAACCAGAGCTATCTGGGAAGAGAAGTAAAGAAAGAACAAACTCAGATGCTTACAGGTAATACTTTGCTATGTCTATCCTTATTGGGCATGTAAATTCCTTTTTGGAAGCCCATCTTATGGATTCAAATACTTTTTTTTTTTTTTTAACTTGTAGCAAGAATTACTACTAAACTCCACTCATTGGGCCAGAGACACTTGTGGTATTAGCCAAAGATTTGCCCCTCATGTAGCACACTACCTACACTTGTGAGTTCATTGGCCAACCAGCCTCAACTCCAAGCTCTAACAATGTGCAGGGCTTCAAATACTATTTACTTACTGAGGTCTGCATTCATGCCTCTAGTTCAGATCTCCCTACTCCCCCTTTGCACAGTAGTCAAAACTCTACCTGACATCACTACTTTGATGTCTAATAGACATCTCAAAGCTAACATATCTAAAATGGAATTTTTAGTTTTACCCCCAAATTGTGACTCATATCTTCCCTATTTCAATAAATGGCTATTTCCATTAGTTGCTAAAGCCAAAAATAATTGGAGTAATCTTTGACTCCTTCCTTTGCCCAACCTCCACAATTAATCAATCACCAAGTGCTGTTGGTTTTACCTTGAGATTATTAATTTCTCCTATTATTAATGACACTACCCTAAGCCAAATCACAACTGAGAAATAATTGGACTATTAGAATAGTCTTCTGGTTTTCCTTATAACATGTTGGCCCCTCTGGTCCATTCTCCACAAGAAGGGAGACTGATCTTTCCAAAATGTTAATCATGGATCATGAGCTGGTAATTGCTGAAGCTGTGTGATGGATTCATTATACTAATTTCTTCTCCTTTGTATACGTTTGAAATTTTCCAAATTCAAAAAAATGAAATGTTACTCAGATTATCTTATTTTACTTCTCTGCTGACTTCGCAATGTTCTTACAATAAAATCCAAATGTCTTGCCTAGGCCTGTGAACCCCAGCCTGCCCTCTGTCGACATGTCCAGCTTTATCTGATGCCATTTTTCTTGCTCACTCTGCCCAGGCCATAACCTTTCAGCTCTAAGAACTCTTTAAGCTCTTTCTTATCTTAGAGCATTTGTGCTTGTTATTTCCTCTACTAGAAAATGGTCATTCCCTCGCTCTTTGCGAGGCTGGCTCCTTCTCTTGTTTCAGGTCTTAGCAAAAATGTCACCTCCTTAGAGAGGCCTTTCTTAACCACTCCATCTAAATTAGATCCTCTCCCTTCACCATTACTATCATATTATTCTGTCTACTTCCTATCTTACCACAATTTATAACTATCTTGTTTGTTTATATATATATATATACTCATAAATTTGAATGAATCTTTTTAAAACATATTTGAAGGCATACCCACACATGTTCTATTCCATTCGTTATAGTGTCAATTCTTTGAAAAATTGGTAAATACGAATTTTAATCATCTTCCTTCATAAACAAAGATTTATAAACGAATTAAGATTTTGATCAGGGGAGTAACTTCTTGAAATTTTAAGAGGAGAGTGATATGAAATATGAATTGGTGAAGGTGAAATTGGAATTAGAAACGTCTATTTCAATATACCCCCTATTTGATTCTAAATTTCCCAATGCTTTTGAATCCAAATAATTTTAAGGACAGCCATGGTTTGATTTAAATGTTTAACCTCTGGAATTATATTCTGTATTATTAACATGACACCTCTATCATTTCTAAGACCAATATATTTAAGTTTTATCAGCTGTTTATTTCAGGCAACTCTCCTTGAGATATGAAAAGAAGAACTCAGCAGGTAGTTTAGCAGAGTCTCTCCTCTGCCCATCATTATCCTGATTCAGTGTCATAGAATTCATCTAAATTGTGTTAGAACATCTAATTCTAATAGAATTCATCTAAATTGTGTTTAGATGAGATTTTATTTATTTGACAGAGAGACACAGCGAGAGAGGGAACACAAGCTGGGGGACTGGGAGAGGGAGAAGCAGGCTTTCCCTGCTCTCTTTTTTTTAAAAGATTTTATTTATTTATTTGACAGAGAGAGACACAGAGAGAGAGGGAACACAAGCAGGGGGAATGGGAGAGGGAGAAGCAGGCTTCCCACTGAGCAGGAGCCCTGATGGGGGGGGGGCTCAATCCCAAGACCCTGGGATCATGACCTGAGCCGAAGGCAGACACGCTCAACTGACTGAGCCCCCAGGCACCCCAAATAGCTGTACATTATTTAAGTTTTGTTCAGATACTTTGAAAACTTACCTGTGGATTTGATGCATGTTGTGAATAAAGAAGATGGACATCTCTTGTGTGAAATAAATGGGTACTCGAATTGATAATGTTGTGGTAGGCTGCTCATCAGTGGCAATGCTGATTAAGCATTTATGGGGCCCAAGACCATTATAACCATTGGACCTTCTGCTGCACAAAACATTCTAGAGGCTGATTCAGTATCCGTTATACAGAGTCCTGCATTTCGGAGTTAAGGGGTTCAGGGCCAGGCTTTATAATCTATTAAAGAATGCTCCACATACCTTGAATATGTCACTACAGCAGTTTTCCCAGCTACTGATGACAGCCTAACTTGCCTGTCAAAACACTGATGGACCCTGACCTGTCCTAGTTCAGGGTTTTAAGATACAACCATAAAACGACAGGGAGCTTGATTTAGACTTTCTCTCTTCTGGCCGAACCACACCCAAACCATTCCAAACACGTTAAACTTCCTTCTGTTTTTATTTACTAGCAAAGAGACTCCATAACCTTTCATCATCCTTTGCTGAACACTTGCAGCGGGCAGAACTCTGGTGGCAATTCCATCCCTCACTGCAGAACCCTGACATCCCAGAGTTGAAGCCCACTTCCTTCCTAACTGCTGAAATCCAGCTAAGCAGTTCGGAGGGCTCTGCCACGACCCCCAACTGGGTGGACTGGCCTTCACTGGCCTGATGGCTCCAGTGCACTCGCTGGGCGTGGTCCGGGGCTGCAAAGATGTCCAGAACTTGGCTGACCCACGGCCACAGCGGGAGGAGGAGGGTGGGCGTGCGCCGCTCTCGCGAGAGCTCGCGGCGTGAGGGCCGCGGGGGGCTAGGGGTTAGGAGGGGGAAGAGGAGGAGGAAGAGGAGGAGGAGGGAGAAGAGGAGGAGTACGGGCAGGTGCGGCGAGCAGCTCAGCAGCCGCGGCGGCTGTTCTCCGGGGAGCAGGCGTGTGGCCCTTTCCCCGCCTTCTTTTCCTTCCCCTCCCAGTGAGTGATTCGGGCGTGCGCTTCCCACTTCCGCCCCCTCAGCCTGCCATCGGAACTAGGAAAGCCGAACAAGTTGTGGCCGTCGAGCAGCCGGCGCTCCCCTTCCTCCTCCTCTCCTCCTCCTCTTTTCTCCTTCCCTCTTCTTCCCTGGCCGCCGCCGGAACCGCCGCCGCCGCCGCCGCCCCGAGGCCTAGAGACCGCCGAGCCCCCCAGCCCACGCCGCGGCCGACATGAGCTTCTTGTTGTGAGTAGCCAGGCCCCGCGCGCGCCGGCTTTGTTCGGGAGACCAGGGCCGGGGGCCCCAGCTCGCCTTGCCCCTTGCTGCCCGAGCCGGGCATTCCCATGGAGAAGGTCTCTGGGAACATGCCCGGTGCGCTGGCGCTGCCTCACGGCTGTCGCCTCCACAACCCGCTTCGAGCTCGCCTGGAGCCCTCCAGCCCCCAAGGAGGCTCATTCTCCCCGGACCCCAAGTCCTGACACACCCCGGTGCCTGGATCTGCATTTCTCCATCACCCCGATTGTTCTCTTCTCTCTTCTCTTGGGTTTGTGGGTTTGGACGCCCAGCACAGATACCACCCACTCCCCCTTATGCCCCCTTCGCGTCGCGTGCCCGGTGGCCCCGTCTCCGTTTCACTTGCCAGTTGCATTTTTCTGGGTCCCAAGCATAGAAAATCGGGGGTTATACTTTTCCCTGTCACCCCAGCACCCCTTTAACTTCCCTCTTAGGTTTTAGGAGTGGAAAGTTGGGGTGACAAGTCCTGTGGATATAACACCCTTAATGAGGCTGCTTTCGGGTCGGGATCCCATGGGTCTTGGGGTCTGGAGCAGCTCCTTACTTCCCCGAGGCGCCCTTCTTCCCAGTGTGCTCCCCTGAAAAATACGGGCTTTATCTTTTTAGACAACCACCAAGTAGTCTGAGTATTGTGCCCCGGGGTTGATTAGGTCCGCTGGGGAGTTGTTTTGCAAATCATTTGTAAATGCCGACTTAACGTCACATTTAGGGCTGGTCATTATTTCATTTACTTAACCTTTATTGTAGATGAGTTTGGGGGGATGGGCAGAAAGATGGGATGGCCAAATGGGGGTATGGTGGCAGCAGCCAGCCTCAGGTCGTCAGTAAACAGGACATTACACCCTTGGAATTCCTCTTTTGAAAGCTTCGTTGTGATTCACCTATGTTTAAATCGGTGGTTAGAAAGCTCATAAAAACTCAGAGATTGAAACTCGCACCATATACTCCTTTACTGTTGTGGATAGAATAGCATTTTTCTTCACAACAATAACAATAGCAGTTCTGTTCCGATTCTCCCACCTGTAATTTTTAGTCATCACATTGGCACTTGGATCCTGAGAATTTAATTAACTCTTAATTTCACGTGCTCAGATGTAGAATATTAATCGTTTTTCAAGCATTCAAGCAATACTGAGTGATCACAGAAGGCTAACTGGCAGGCCGAATTGCTGTTTCTCATATGCACAGGAGGCCTGGCTTGTGTCACCCTGCCTAACGTATGTGAGTTTGTGAAATCTCTTTCTTAGGCTCATCCTAGAAGTTGATTCTGAGTTTGTCATGTAGGTAGTGCTAGATGAGAGGGCTGGGTGACTTCGTGAAAGACTTTGTTTCCTATTTTAGATTGACTCAAGATACCCAGGTATCTCAGCTTGAAGCTTCTCATGTTGACTATATTTTACATTGCTGGTGTTTGATTTCTTCAAGAATTTAAAAGCTGTCTTCAGAATAGCAATGTAGGTGATGTCCGTGACTGCTGCTGATGGGCTTATGTCTCTTGGAACTCATAGCTAAATTGGTTGGAGCAGGGAAGAACCATATTTGGCTGAAACTAGGCGATGGAGAAGGTTTTGGTGGTATTTTCTGAATACAAATAGAATAGTATCCTATTTTTACATGGCTCAGTATTTAATAGTTACAGAAATGCAGTGGACAAGTTCATTTCTCCTGAAGCATACTAGTTACATAAGAAAAATCTTGCCATAACGAATATATATATATAGCACCTTAGAGGGTTTGTACTATTTGGAGCACAATTTTGCAGTCGGGTCTCATGTAGCAGTTAATGTATTACCAACATATTTAGCCATTGTGCTTGACAATACAGAAAAGTAAATCCAACCTTCCTGGTTTGGGGTTTTGTACACCAGTAGTTTAAAATCTAAAGTGGAGATCTCATAGATAGAAATAATTATTATCAGACGTGAAAGAACAAAGTTTTGGTTATTTCATATATATGTTATTTGGTATAGCTTTCTGAATATTATTTCTCTATCAGTAGGTAAGCAGAGAAATTAAGAGTTGCAGGTTAGGAAATAAATATAAATATTTTCCTCTAGTTCTTGGAAGCCTACTTGTTTTTTTTTTTTTTTTCTTTTCAAATTATCATTTTCATCTTCTTTTTTTTTTTTAATTTTTTTTATTGTTATGTTAATCCCCATACATTACATCATTAGTTTTAGATATAGTGTTCCATGATTCATTGTTTGTGCATAACACCCAGTGCTCCATGCAGAACGTGCCCTCCTCAATACCCATCACCAGGCTAACCCATCCTCCCAACCCCCTCCCCTCTAGAACCCTCAGTTTGTTTTTCAGAGTCCATTGTCTCTCATGGTTCTTCTCCCCCTCTGATTTCCCCCCCCTTCATTCTTCCCCTCCTGCTACATTCTTCTTCTTTTTTTCTTTCTTAACATATATTGCATTATTTGTTTCAGAGGTACAGATCTGAGATTCAACAGTCTTGCACAATTCACAGCGCTTACCAGAACACATACCCTCCCCAGTGTCCATCACCCAGTCACCCCATCCCTCCCACCCCACCCCCCACTCCAGCAACCCTCAGTTTGTTTCCTGAGATTAAGAATTCCTCATATCAGTGAGGTCATATGATACATGTCTTTCTCTGTTTGACTTATTTCGCTCAGCATAATACCCTCCAGTTCCATCCACGTCGTTGCAAATGGCAAGATCTTATTCCTTTTGATGGCTGCATAATATTCCATTGTATATATATACCATATCTTCTTTATCCATTCATCTGTTGATGGACATCTTGGCTCTTTCCACAGTTTGGCTATTGTGGACATTGCTGCTATAAACATCGGGGTGCACGTAGCCTTTCGGGTCCCTACTTTTGTATCTTTGGGGTAAATACCCAGTAGTGCAATTGCTGGATCATATGGTAGCTCTATTTTCAACTTTTTGAGGAACCTCCATACTGTTTTCCAGAGTGGCTGCACCAGCTTGCATTCCCACCAACAGTGTAGGAGGGTTCCCCTTTCTCCGCATCCCCGCCAACATCTGTCATTTCCTGACTTGTTAATTTTAGCCATTCTGACTGGTGTGAGGTGGTATCTCATTGAGGTTTTGATTTGGATTTCCCTGATGCCGAGCGATATTGAACACTTTTTCATGTGTCTGTTGGCCGTTTGGATGTCTTCTTTGGAAAAGTGTCTGTTCATGTCTTCTGCCCATTTCTTGATTGGATTCTTTGTTCCTTGGGTGTTGAGTTTGATGAGTTCTTTATAGATTTTGGATACTAGCCCTTTATCTGATATGTCATTTGCAAATATCTTCTCCCATTCTGTCAGTTGTCTTTTGGTTTTGTTGACTGTTTCCTTTGCTTTGCAAAAGCTTTTTATCTTGATGAAGTCCCAATAGTTCATTTTTGCCCTTGCTTCCCTTGCCTTTGGCGATGTTTCTAGGAAGAAGTTGCTGCGGCTGAGGTCGAAGAGGTTGCTGCCTGTGTTCTCCTTTAGGATTTTGATGGACTCCTGTCTCACATTGAGGTCTTTCAACCATTTGGAGTCTATTTTTGTGTGTGGTGTAAGGAAATGGTCCAGTTTCATTCTTCTGCATGTGGCTGTCCAATTTTCCCAACACCATTTGTTGAAGAGACTGTCTTTTTTCCATTGGACATTCTTTCCTGCTTTGTCAAAGATTAGTTGACCATAGAGTTGAGGGTCCATTTCTGGGCTCTCTATTCTGTTCCATTGATCTATGTGTCTGTTTTTGTGCCAGTACCATACTGTCTTGATGATGACAGCTTTGTAGTAGAGCTGGAAGTCCGGAATTGTGATGCCGCCAGCTTTGCTTTTCTTTTTCAACATTCCTCTGGCTATGCGGGGTCTTTTCTGGTTCCATACAAATTTTAGATTATTTGTTCCATTTCTTTGAAGAAAGTGGATGGTATTTTGATGGGGATTGCATTGAATGTGTAGATTGCTCTAGGTAGGATTGACATCTTCACAATATTTGTTCTTCCAATCCATGAGCATGGAACGTTTTTCCATTTCTTTGTGTCTTCCTCAATTTCTTTCATGAGTGTTTTATAGTTTTCTGAGTACAGATCCTTTGCCTCTTTGGTTAGATTTATTCCTAGGTATCTTATGGTTTTGGGTGCAATTGTAAATGGGATCGACTCCTTAATTTCTCTTTCTTCTGACTTGTTGTTGGTGTATAGGAATGCCACTGACTTCTGTGCATTGATTTTATATCCTGCCACTTTACTGAATTCCTGTATGAGTTCTAGCAGTTTTGGGGTGGAGTCTTTGGGATTTTCCACATAAAGTATCATATCATCTGCAAAGAGTGAGAGTTTGACTTCTTCCTTGCCAATTTGGATGCCTTTTATTTCTTTTTGTTGTCTGATTGCTGTGGCTAGGACTTCCAATACTATGTTGAATAGCAGTGGTGATAGTGGACATCCCTGCCGCGTTCCTGACCTTAGGGGGAAAGCTCTCAGTTTTTCCCCATTGAGAATGATATTCGCTGTAGGTTTTTCATAGATGGCTTTTATGATATTGAGGTATGTACCCTCTATCCCTATACTCTGAAGAGTTTTGATCAAGAAAGGATGCTGTACTTTGTCACATGCTTTTTCTGCATCTATTGAGAGGATCATATGATTCTTGTTCTTTCTTTTGTTAATGTATTGTATCACGTTGATTGATTTGCGGATGTTGAACCAACCTTGCAGCCCAGGGATAAATCTGACTTGGTCGTGGTGAATAATCCTTTTAATGTACTGTTGGATCCTATTGGCTAGTATTTTGGTGAGAATTTTTGCATCCATGTTCATCAGGGATATTGGTCTGTAATTCTCCTTTTTGATGGGGTCTTTGTCTGGTTTTGGGATCAAGGTAATGCTGGCCTCATAAAATGAGTTTGGAAGTTTTCCTTCCATTTCTATTTTTTGGAACAGTTTCAGAAGGATAGGTATTAATTCTTCTTGAAATGTTTGGTAGAATTCCCCTGGGAAGCCATCTGGCCCTGGGCTTTTGTGTTTTGGGAGATTTTTGATGACTGCTTCTATTTCCTTAGTGGTTATAGGTCTGTTCAGGTGTTCTATTTCTTCCTGGTTCAGTTTTGGTAGTTGATACATCTCTAGGAATGCGTTGGAAGCCTACTTGTAAGGCTACTGTGAGTGGATGGAGCTGAGGAATGTTTATGAAGGTGCTGACTCATAACTCCTTAGGGCTTTAAGACAGAAGGAAAGAATTATTGATTAAAAAAATCATTTAATGTGCCAGGCACTGATGTTGGCACTGGATATCATTTATGAACAAAACCAACAAAAATTCCTGTATTAGTTCAGCTTATGTTTTGGTAAGTGACCATAAACACTGAATGTCAGTAAATTATATTACATGGTAGAGGATGTAGGTGCCATGGAACAAAGTAGAGCAGGGTAAAGAGGTTTTTTTGGATAGGGAGATGAGGTAGATTAGGTAATCTCCAGAGGATGCCCAGATAATCAGCAGCAGTGATCCCTTTTGTAGCTTTTGTACAAATGCTGAGAATAAACTTGTATGGCATATGTAGATATGACTGGGACAAAGCTTTGGTTGTGCTGCAAATTGGCCTTTGTGTATCTTCAGATTAATAAGCTAAACTCCCAAATGTACATAGGGAACCTAATTTAACTTTGTAGACTCAAATCTTTAAACATCCTCAGCACCTGCTGTGTGCTAAGCATTGTGCAAGATGTGGGACTCCAGAGTGGTAGACAGTTTATAAATAGTCATCTGTAATAGATGCAGTACAATCATGGGGGGTCTAAGAATACGGAGCAGTTTGTTTTATTTGGGCTGGAGGAAGGCTTCGTGAAAGAAGTGATGGATAGTTAATGGGATGTATAACAAGGGTTCTCTAAAAGGGTATGGGGAACTGGAAGATTTCAGTCAGAGGAGACATCATAGAGATATGAACTTGCTTGTGAATTGTCCATTTTCAGGTTTGTCCAAGAGGCTGTGGAATTGTGGAGCTAGATGTGATCCATCCATAACATAGCTTGCTCAACCTCTTAGTAAAATGGCAAAATCATCGACATCAGGTTACCGGTCTAATTGTGGGGTTGGGTTGAATCGGAACACAGGTCTCTTAGGGTTTTTCCTCTTATGGCATTTTATGCATATAACATTCAGGGAAATTTAGGATCAGAGTGAGTTCTCAACATTCACTCAAAGTATATTGAGTGTTCTCTATGTTTCTAGCATTTTGAAATTGCTAGTCTCTTCTGACCAGTAGAATTTCACAGAAATATTTGACTTGGAGAAGACCAAGGTATTATTTCCTAATGTAGGGCTACTTGGTTGGAACAGAATTAAAACAAATACTTGTAGTTAACTTTAAAATGGAAGTTGGAGGGAAAGGTGGTTTAGGGATGTGAATGAATATAAACCAGGTCTGTTTCTGTATAGGAAGAATCAAAGAGATAGGTTGGGAAAAGAAGGAAATATTTATTGAGCATTATGCTGGGTAACTTCAATTTATCTTTTCTAAAAAATAGCAATTTAGGGACGCCTGGGTGGCTCAGTTGGTTAAGCGGCTGCCTTCGGCTCAGGTCATGATCCCAGGGTCCTGGGATTGAGCCCCGCATTGGGCTCCCTGCTCAGTGGGGAGCCTGCTTCTCCCTCTCCCTCTGCTGTGCTCTCTCTGTCAAATAAATAAAATCTTTAAAAAAATAAAAATTAAAAATAGCAATTTAGGAAAGGAGATGTAGCTGTGTTTATATGTCTGTCTCTGTCACCCTCTCCTATCTTCCCCCCCACCCCCAGTAATCCCAGCATCTTTGTTTTAAGGCAAATGAGTTGACTGACGTGAGTGCTTCAGCATCTTCACCTATGAAAGGAAGTTAATAATAATGTTATCATTGGGGCGCCTGGGTGGCTCAGATGGTTAAGCGGCTGCCTTTGGCTCAGGTCATGATCCCAGGGTGCTGGGATCGAGCTCCACATCAGGCTCCCTTCTTGGCAGAGAGTCTGCTTCTTCCTCTCCCTCTGTCTGCCGCTCTGCCTACTTGTGTTCTCTATCTCTCTGTCAAATAAATCAATAAAATCTTTAAAAAAAATAATAATAATGTTATCATTAATAATAAATCTTGCTAAGTACTTGCCATGTGCCAGGCACTAAATGTTTTAAATGATTAACTCAGTTCAGTAACTAGCAGGAACCCTAGTAATTTGTTCAGAATTATGTAGCCAGTGATACAGCTGGGGTCTGAATCCTAGCAGTCTAGATCCAGGGATCCTGCCTCATACTATTGTATCTGTAATTGATAAAATTATATAAAAAGATAGTATTCAAATAGGCGTTCATTTTAAGAGAAGTCTCTGTTCCCAGGTATTAATATTTCATAATCCTGGGACTGTTTGTTAAGGGTCACCAAGAATATAATGGTAGAAGAAAAAAATATATAAACTTTTAAATTTAATACTTTAAAATTATTTTTGACCTCCATTTTTAATGTAAAAATAATACACATGTTGGAGAAATCACAATATAGTGCTAAGAAAAAGAAGAAAATAAAAGTCACTCATAATGATTACACCTTCCAAAATAACTGTTATTTGTATTGTGTGATACAGTTTCCTAATCTTTTCTGCCATGTTTCTACCATATATAGATTAGGTTTTTCATTTGGGAATTTTTTATATCAGTAAACATCATTCAGCAACAATTTTGAATGGCTTTTGACCAAGTGTTAACAGTTTTGTTGCCTGACAACCTGATTTAATATGTTATGTTTTTTTGAGGGGGAGAGGGCATAGAGTAAGTGTGGTCATCTTTTTAGAACTACAGTTTGGGAATTGTAGATACTTGGCTGGCTTTAGTTTATTTTTCCTCTCTAATATAGGATTGCTTTTGCTTTACATTACTGAATGCAAAATAATTACTATGTGATTACTTTTACCATTACTGACTTTTTTCCCCTCTGTATAGTTGCGGAGTTTTTGTACCCTGGATTTTCTAATATACAAAAGCACATGTAGTACATCTTTTCAGCTGTATATTCGATTAGGAGGTATTGAGGCAGAATAGCTTTGGGTTACTTGAAAAATATGAAAAAAAATGGTAGCTGTTAGAAATGTTGAATTAAGTCCTACAGAGAATTCTTTTTTTTTTTAACTCTCCTTTTCTTTCCACGTTTCCATTTTTTAAAATTGAGATATAATTGATGTATAGCATTGTATTAGTTTTCCTTTGTGTCAGTTATCTAACTTAAGGCCATCTTTTATAGGGCATTTAGTTAAAAGTGTAGCTGTGAGACCTGTTCTTTTGCAGAAAGTAGTTTTTAAATTTTATTTTGAAAGATTTTTGAATTTTTAGAAAAGTTACGGGGCGCCTGGGTGGCTCAGCCGTTAAGCTTCTGCCTTCGGCTCAGGTCATGATCCCGGGGTCCTGGGATGGAAACCCCGCATCGGGCTCCCCGCTCTGCGGGAAGCCTGCTTCTCCCTCTCCCACTCCCCCTGCTTGTGTTCCCTCTCTCGCTGTCTCTCTCTCTCTCTGTCAAATAAATAAAATCTTTAAAAAAAAAAAAAAAAAGAAAAGTTACAAAGAATGGCACAAAGAATTCCTACATAGTTTTTATCCAGAGACCCTATTTAGTGTCATCTATTGCTCCCATAATGTTATCCTCAGCGGAAGGATCCAGTCATGAATCACACCCAATTTTGTTCTGCAGCCTTCTTCAAACTGAAATGTTTTCTTAGTTTTTCCTTGCCTTTCAGGACCTTGATGTTTTTGAGGATTATAGTGCAGTCATTTTGTGGAATATTCCTCAGTTTGAGTTTGTCATGTTTTCTGGTGGTTAGACCTGGTTCTGCATTTGGGGCAAAAATATCACAGAAGTGTTCCATGTTTATCTTACAGCTTCTTACCAGGTGCATATAATGTATGTTTGTCCATTATTGGAATTGATCCTTTGATTAAAGTGTCTACAAAGATTCTCCAGTGTGAAGTTATTATATCTTTTTTTTCTTCTTAGTAATTAATATTTTGTGGGGAGGTGTTTTGAGACTGTGTGACTGTCTCATACCTCATTTTGTTTTCATCCAGTAGTTTTAGTGTTCACTGATGTTTCTTGTCTAAATTATTATTATGATGGTTGTCTGTGTTCTAATTCTGTCATTGCTTTTACATTTATTATTTGACATTTCTACTGAGAACTTACTCTTCCTATTTATTTATTGATCTATCAGTGTGGGCACTTAGATTCCTATTTTATTTAATGAGTTATAATCTATAACTATACTTAATTTTGGTGCTTATAATATCTGTTTTGGCTAGTGGGAGTCTTATTCAAGCTGGCTTCTATGTCTCTTTGCTTCTCTCTGTCTTTCCTAGCTTTCTGGCACAACCAGATATTCCAGGTTTATCCTATACTTTCTCTGCCCTATTCCTGCAAATGGTCATTTCTCTAAAGGTGTTGGTTCTGTTCATTGAAAAATACTATTGAGAAAACAGAATGTAGATAATTGGTATGCTCATTACTGCAGATATGTTTCTGCTCCCAGACTCTCTCAGTGGACAGTGCTAGAAAACAACATTTCCACACACATTTACATACATAGATTTTTTTTCAACATTTCCACACACATTTACATACATAGATATTTTTTTGTATCTGTATATATTGAATGAGTTCACACTAATACCTGCAGTTCTGAGCCAAGTAGCACAGGGTTCATCCTAGCCTTCTCCCATTACATATTTTTTATTTTGTTAGTGAAAAACCAGGCTCCCATAATCCTCAACATAACGTATTTGCTCAAACCACTGTATATAGCCATTCTCCTAACCCTTCCTGGCCACCCTTCTTGTGGCATGGGCCTCCACATGTCATCCACGTCTCCTGAACATGTGCGGGCCCCTGCTTCAGCCATATTACTGTTGAAAGCAGTCTGAGACTCCACTGTGTATGGTATGAGTGTGACAGTAATCTAATCTTTTCTCTATGAATCCTGTGTTTAGGATACCTCAGATGGTGGGAGGGTTAGAGATACAGATATGTGAAAGGCCTAGCTCAATAAATTCTAGTTAAGTACAGCAGTGATACCTAGTTCATTATTGATAACTCAGCAGTGTCATGATTGCTAGTAGCTGTTACTATTTTTTATTGACATAGTCATCATTTCTGATTACTTAAATCATAGCCAATTTCTGTAGGTTTATAATCATATGTATCAGTGCTGCTTTGATTTTCTGCAGTTAGAACTTAAAAGCAGGAGTTTGAAGATAAGCAAATATTTGGGTAATAGTTTATGTCATAGCCAAGTAGCCTTATTATTTATAAAGAAAAGTTTGAATTTTCTTTTATTGCTACTATTGTTTTATCTTTCAGCCTAAATCCTTTTGTTCTCAAATTGAAATTTGATGGAAATAGTTCAGTAGTTGTGGTTTTGGGTAGTAGAGAAATATTTTTTGTGTGTTTCTTTGTAGAAGTAGGTAATGGTATAACAAACACTTTCTTGGGACACCTGGGTGGCTCAGTCAGTTAAGCGTCTGCCTTCGGCTCAGGTCATGATCCCAGGGTCCTGGGATCGAGTCCCGCATGGGGCTCCCTGCTCAGTGGGGAGCCTGCTTCTCCCTCTCTGCCTGCCACTCCCCCCCTCTGCTTGTGTGCTCTCTCTCTCTCAAATAAATAAATAAAATCTTAAAAACAAAAAAACAAAACCCAAGTGCTTTCTTAATATTCAGTGTAAATATAGAATAATTAAGTAGAAGCAGTAGGGGTGAAAACCTTTTATGGCAACTTTTCTGGTTATCTTGGTGCCTAGATCATGTTCCAGACAGAGCAGCAGCATGGCCTCTTTGCTCTGTAGAGAATCTGTTTGCTTGTTAGTGCCCTATAGCATTAGATTTAACTGCTGAAATAACTTTGTTTAAAAATTCCCCATGGTTATAGTTTTTTACTCACATATGCCTGGTTCCATTCTCCCTAACTCTTCCCCACATCCTGCCAAATGTTCAGCTGGCCATCTTATTTTCAACTCTTAAAAATTTCACTTTTGAATCCGTGAACAACAAACCGATTTGACAAAGCCAAATTCTCTCAATTGGAGCACAGCTTTGTTTTGAGGACTGATGCTTGCTTGTGTCTCTAGTCTATTGTTAGGGACTCCCAAGGGGGTCTTAACAGTCAGCCTGTTTACCTTTTAATCAGTCCTTTGTCAACCTTGTCAATTTTTTTTTTTTTTTTTTTTTTTAAAGTAAATTCTACCTCCAACATGCAGCTCCAACTCTACCGACTGAGCCAGCCAGGTACCCCAACCTTGCAGTTTTTAATTTGGGAAATGACAAGTTATCAAGAACAAAAATAAAAGTTTTTTTTTTTCTTCCAAACTACAGGTACAGCCAAACTGTTCAAAAAAGTACAAAGTACAATTAGAAGTTGCTAGACATTTGGGAACCAAAATGTGCCTCAATTAAGATATATTGATTTTAGCTTTTGCTTAAGTGGGAACATAATTTGGGTGTTGGGACTGTATTCTCTCGTGATAACTCTAGGTTCTAGAGATAACTTTTTTTTTTATTTGACAGAGAGACAGTGAGAGAGGGAACACAAGCAGGGGGAGTGGGAGAGGGAGAAGCAGACTTCCCACAGAGCAGGGAGCCCGACGGGGGCTCGATCCCAGGACCCCAGGATCATGACCTAAGCCGAAGGCAGACGCTTAATGACTGAGCCACCCAGGCGGCCTAGAGATAACTTTATTATTATTTTTTAATGCCATTCAACATTTAGAAAAAAGTACCACTGTCATTTTCTAGCAGCATTCGGAAGGAAGGTTGCTGTTGGCTCTCTGGGGACAGAAGGCTACCTACCCCCAGGACTAAGGAGATCAATATCTCTACATAATTATAGCTCTTGATAAATCTACTTTAGATCCTTAAAGTGTGAAGCTTTGGTATCACCTAGGAGCATGTTAGAAATGCAAGATTTCAGGCCTGAAACCTTGAATTAGAATGAATTTTAAGATTCCTAGGCACGTTCAAGTTCGAGAAGCTTTAGATAATAGCAAGTGGACGATGCCTGTGTATTGAGTTAACTGATTCAAAATAAGGTAAAGAAGAAAAATCCTTGAGATTCAATATAGCACTACCTCGGGGCGCCTGGATGGCTCAGTCGTTGAGCGTCTGCCTTCGGCTCAGGTCATGATCCCAGGGTCCTGGGATTAAGCCCTGTGTCGGGTTCCCTGCTCTGTGGGAGGCCTGCTTCTCTCTCTCCCACTCCCCCTGCTTGTGTTCCGTCTCTCGCTGTCTTTCTCTCTGTCAAAAAATAAATAAAATCTTAAAAAAAAATACATATATATATATATATATATATATATATATATATAGCACTACCTCTGTTCTTGGATACATTCTGTGAGTCCCTGACAGATTCAGTGCTTGACCAAACTTTAGTCAGGCTCTTGAACCTTCTTCTAGGCTCATCTGTGCACTTATAAAGTTTACTTTCAGTAGGAACCCTGCTTGTTCAGTTTAACCAGAAGCCCCTCCCCCAATTTCAAAATCTGATTTAGCTTCGTCATCCTCCACTGTCCCTCAGGTGATGTTTGATCACCTGGCCTGTCTTCAGCAAGAATCCCATTAGGAACCCTCCTAACCCTGATGTTTTCTCCTAGTAATTTTCTGTCCACTCATCACCATACCCTGCTCCTACTTGCTGTAATTCCTTGCACATGCTGTATTTAGATTTGAACCCAATCTCTACCTGTGCTCCGCCCCCCAGTGTAAAATCCCATTGCACTGGTTCCTATATCTATCTCATCATTCCTGAATAAAGTCTGCCTTACTGTCTTTGACAATTGTCACTATTTTTTTTCTTTAACCACTGTCAAGGAGGTTAAGTCCCTTGGTTGTCTTTGCCCATCTGTGATTATTTAAATTATTAATTAAGGTTTTTCTTCCCTTCTGGACTGTAAGTTTCATAGGGTTTGTTCACTGTTTTATTTCCCAGGATGTTTGGACCACTTTCTTCCTGCAGTTCACTTGGGTTTTTCAGGTAGAGACTGGAGTATGCTGGCAGTGGTTGGCAAAATCCCAAGGCATAGAGAGCCTCTGTGATACGGTGTTTGCTTATCACACCAGCGTCATTTGTGCCTTCTTCCATGTCCTCCCCCACAGAGCCCAGTCATTTTATTTGCATTTCTTTTTTTATTTTATTTTTTATTTTTTGGAGGGGGACGGGCAGAGGGAGAGGGAGAGAGAGGGAATCTTAAGCAGGCTTCACGCCCAGCACAGAGCCCTGGCACGGGGCTTCACAACCCTGAGATCGTGATCTGAGCTGAAATCAAGAGTCGCATGCTGAATCGACTGAGCCACCCAGGTGGCCTGATTTGCATTTCTTTCAACATGTAGTTCTCCCGAGTCAGCCTGCCTTTGTAAATGCTGTTCCTGTTCTTCTGGCTGGACTGCCCTTTTCCTTCCCACCCTCATTTCTTTAGCTCAAGAGCCAAGTCTTTTTCCCTACCCTGTGCCCCCTTTTCAATTTGTTGGATACCATTTCAGATTCCTTCATATTCCTTATTATAGCCCTTATCAAAAGGATACTGTACTTGTCAGTTTTCAGGCCTTTCTTCTTCATCAGAATGTGTGACCTTGCAATTTCAATTTCAAAAGCCATTTTTAAATCTCTTCCACCTAGCACAGTGCCTAGTATATATTACATACTCAGTAACAAAATTTTTTTTTATTTTTATTTTTTATTTTTTTTAAAGATTTTATTTATTTATTTGACAGAGACATAGAGAGCGCAGATAGACATTGAGAGCGCAGATAGGCAGAGCGACAGGCAGAGAGAGAGGGAGAAGCAGGCTCCCCACTGAGCGGGGAGCCCTGTGTGGGGCTCGATCCCAGGACCCTGAGGTCATGACCTGAGCCAAAGGCAGCCACTTAACCGACTGAGCCACCCAGGGGCCCCCCAAAATTTTGTTAAATCAGTGACATTTTCAAGTATTTTCATGGTCGTAGGTGGCGGTGTGAGTATTCCTTTTATTCTGCTCTAATTTTGACCTTCAAGAGATTTCTTGGGAAATATAAATAGGTGGCTACTGTGCACAGAAAGGTTTGGAACACCTATTTATTGGATTTTTATCTCACAATTTTTTTATATATTTTAAAGATAATAAACTTTATTGCCCAGCAATTACAAGTTTTCAAACATGTATTTTTTTTTTTTTAAGATTTTATTTATTTGACAGCGCACAAGCGGGGGGAACAGAAGGCAGAGGGAGAGGGAGAAGCAGGCTCCCCACTGAGCAGGCAGCCAGATGCGGGGCTCGATCCCAGGACCCCGAGATCATGACTCGAGCCGAAGGCAGAGGCTTAACCGACGGAGCCACCCAGGTGCCCCCAAACGTGTATTTTTCTACATAACTTACTGTGATGTGATCAGTGTTAAAGAAAATATTAATTTTCATCATTTGTCTCAAGTCATGTCTTCTTGACCAATTCTTCATTTTTCCTTCCAATTGCATGCCTTTGAGGCAACGAAGAATTTTAACCACGGTAGTTATGGACTTGATATTCATCTGCAGCTATCTATATGCTCATTACATGCAGTTGTGCTCTTAGTGGTTTATTACAGCTGTCCTTTGGGGGTTTCTGGAAAACATCAGGACGACCTTCAGTCATCTTCATCTCATAGACTTTGTTGCACCTGCTGGAGTGCTTGGCCGATGGTGCTTCAGGCACCCTCCTCCTTTGGTGTCTGCTCAGAAAAGAAAACCATCTCACAATTTTGTAGAGACCTTCTGGTCTTACCCTTTTTTCAGGATTGATATATGCCAGCCACGTTTCCTACCTGCCATTGTAAATTGTGTTCCAATAGCAGTGAGTTTGAGTACCCATTTCCTTGCATCCCTACCACCATTGCACTACTAAGAATAATAATCAAGAAAACTTCTTGGCTTCTTGGGGTTTTCATATTAATACCAAGTAAACAAGTGGTTTTTATTTATTTATTTACGCCCAGCGTGGAGCCCAGTACAGGGCTTGAACTCACAACCCTGAGATCAAGACTTGGGCTGAGATCAAGAGTCGGATGCTTAACCGACTGAGCCACCCAGGCACCCCTGAAGTAAACAACTTAATGGTAAAGATTCTTCCAAAGAATTTCTGTCCCCTTTATTTCTTTTTTCTTTCTTTCTTTTTTTTTTTAAGTTTTTTTATTTATTTGACAGAGACACAGCAAGAGAGGGAACACAAGCATGGGGAGTGGGAGAGGGGGAAGCAGGCTTCCCGCTGAGCAGGGAGCCCGATGCAGGGCTTGATCCCAGGACCCTGGGATCATGACCTGATCTGAAGGCAGGCACCTAGCGGCTGAGCCACCCAGGCACCCCTGTCCCCTTTATTTCTAACAAAATAGTTAGGGTACTTGCTTCCATTACCATCAGTCTTTTTCCTCTTTTATTTTGAAAGGGTAAAATAATATATTTTATGTTATAATTTAGAATGGAGCTCTTTGTTAATAATTAAAATTTAAAAATTAACTTGTCATATAAAAATGATAGAATATAATTAAAAATTTTTTGTTGATAAATGTGTTTAATGGTCACAAAATTAAGTTTTAAAATACTAATAACTTATTAGGAAAATACTAATTTTCTCCAAGATCTGCACAGATAATAGTCTGTAAAGGGGGATTTTACAAAATGAAATATTTATTTATTTATTTATTTATTTATTTATTTTTAAAGATTTTATTTATTTATTTGACACAGAGAGAGAGACAGCGAGAGAGGGAACACACAAGCAGGGGGAGTGGGAGAAGGAGAAGCAGGCTTCCAGCGGAGCAGGGAGCCCGACGCGGGGCTCGATCCCAGAACCCCGGGATCAGGACCTGAGCTGAAGGCAGACGCTTAATGACTGAGCCACCCAGGCACCCCCAAAATGAAATATTTAACTTGAATTTCTTGTTATATTTCTGATATTTTAATGCAGATAATAAACCAATAATTTAATGCAAATAATGAACATGTTTGGGAGGCAGATGGCATACTTGGAGCTGTAAAAACGACTTATAGATTCTGAAGACAGATTTAAAGCTGCTTTTCACTTATTTTAACATACTGCTTTTCTCATGGAGTCTGATAGGGAGCTCTGCCTCTCTGTATTATTTTTCTCTCTGTATTACTTCGAGGTAGAAAGTTTTTTTTCCCCAAAATATGAGTAAATAGTAGTATCTAATTGCTGTTGAATCTGAAACATATGCTTTTATGAAGTGCTTATAGTTTTGGGCATTTATAGGCTGACTATTTTAAGCCTGAGTAAGTTAATTGGTATCACAACTCAGAACACTTTATCATTTTATCAGTAAGTACTTTGCATATTTGTATATATGAGAAGCCCTGCTAACTTTAATGAATTTGTTCCTTTTTCTGATACTTACATTTCACTTAGTTCAGAAAAGAAACTGGAGATGATGAGAGATTTTTGCAATTAGTTTTATGCATTTTTTTTCTTTTTCTCCTCTTTGGTGGTTTTCACTGATTTGTGTTATCCTTTCATAGTTTTAAATGGCTGCGGTTGAAGCCCATTGCAGCATTGCTGAATCCCAGATAATGCAAAAATGTTATTTTTACAGTATTAGGATTAAAGGGGATTTTTTTTTTTTAATTGTACTGTTCCTGTACAATTCCAGGAGTTGTTTTTTTTTTGTTGTTTGTTTGTTTTTTAAAGATTTTATTTATTTATTTGAGAGAGAATGAGAGAGAGAGAGCACATGAAAGGGGGGAAGGTCAGAGGGCGAAGCAGACTCCCTGCCGAGCCCGGAGCCCGATGCGGGACTCGATCCAGGGACTCCAGGATCATGACCTGAGCCGAAGGCAGTCGCTTAACCAACTGAGCCACCCAGGCGCCCTTCCGGGAGTTTTATATAGCCCTTTCCCTGCCTTGTGTTCCCAAGTTTGACTGCATCTGATTATTTTCATAGGGGCTTTCCTGACATCACACTGGTAACTACAAGCCACAGGTCTTTGCTATAAAAGATAAAAAGATGGTATGAATATATTTAACTGATACCAGTTATTGAGTGCTGACTATGCACAGGGTGGTTTTTTACATTTCTGTACATATCATTTAGTTTTCAGAACTATCCTACATGGTAGGTGATGTGATTTCTTTTTTTTGTAATCAGAATGATTAAGTAGCTTACCTAAAGCCATATAACTAGTACAAGCCAAATAAGGGATTTCAGGATACCCAACTGCAAAATTCAAGGTTTCTGCTATTCCACATGAAATAGATAATGGCCTGAGTTAAATGTTATTATAATGTATAATGTTATTCCAGGGACATAGGATTCCAATTAACAGTCACTGTTCTCCCACTACTCTGTGCTACATGCTGCTTTTACAAATCTCAGCTTGATATGTATTTAATTGATGGCTTTTGGTTTTTTCAGAAACCATTGGTTTATCAAATTGATTGAATCTGGCAGTTTCTAAGGTGAATGAATCTTTTTGAAACAATTGGGTAATAGAGCTAAGTAGTAGCAGCCACCAGCTAATAAACCATTAGGATGAGAAGTCTCCGTATATATAGGTGATTTTGACTTACTGATCTATGGTGAACTGTAAGTATGATGAGTCATAATTATATTGCATAGTATGCTTTTATTTTAAAGATAGAGCAGTTTATTAACATTTCTGTAAATAATCCATGTTTTCAATTATTGCCATGTTTTCATAAGCATTCACACTGGTTTTTAAATTAAACTTACATAGTTTTAAAAATTTATTTATATTATACATGTACATGATTTAATTTAGAGTTAAATAGTTCTGTAAGGCTTGTCATAAAAACAATCCCTTTATTCCTGCTTCAAGATACAGCCATTTGAACTCCTTTATCTGATTGTTGTAATTTCTTTTTTTTTTTTTTTTTAAGATTTTATTTATTTATTTGAGAGAGAGAGAGAGAGCACATGAGAGGGGGGAGTGGGAGAGGAGAAGCAGGCTCCCTGCTGAGGAGGGAGCCCGATGCGGGACTCGATCCTGGGACTCCAGGATCATGACCTGAGCCGAAGGCAGTCGCTTAACCAACTGAGCCACCCAGGCGCCCTGATTGTTGTAATTTCTTATCTCTAATTTATGTTGTTACTTACTTTTTTTCATTTCTAGGCATTTAAATAATAGATTCTTTTTCTTTTTTTAATTGAAATATAATTGACATATACAGTTAGTTTCAGGTGTACAACAGACTGATTCATTTGTATACATTGTGAAATGATCACCACTATAAGTCTAGTTAACATGTGTCATCAAAGTGTGATGCAGTATTATTGGCTATATTTCTTATGCTGTATATTATATCCCTGTGACTTACTTTTTTTATGACTGGAACTTTGTATGCACCCTTACTGCATTTCTTAAATATCCATTTCTTAAAATATCCAAGGTATGGAAACAGCATAAGCATCCATCAGTAGATGAATGGATAAAGAATATGTCTCTCTCTCTCTCTCACACACACACACACACACAAATACTACTCAGCCATAAAAAAGAATGAAATCTTACCATTTGCCACAACATGGATGGGCCTACAGAGTATTATGCTAAGTGAAATAAGTCAGACAAAGACAAATACCACATGATTTCACTTAAGTATGGAATCTAAAAAACAAAACAAAACCCAGACACATAGATACATAGAAGAAACTGCAGTAAACATAAGGGTGCATATATCTTGTTCATTTAGTAGTGCTTTTTTCCCCCCTTGGATAGATAGTAAGTAGTGGAATTGCTGGCTCATATGATAGTTCTTTTTCTAATTTTTTGAGGAACCTCCATACTTTTCAGTAGTGGCTGTAGCAGTTTACGTTCCCACCAACAGTGCACGAGGGTTCCATTTTTTCCACATCCTCAACAATACTTGTGATTTAATCCATGTTGAGTTAATTTTTGTGTATGATGTAAGACAGTGGTCAGTTTCATTTTTTTGCATGTAGCTGTCCGGTTTTCCAACGCCATTTATTAGATTGTCCTTGGGGCGCCTGGGTGGCTCAGTCAGTTAAGCATCTGACTTTTGGTTTCGGCTCAGGTCATGATTTCAGGGTTGTGGAATTGAGCCCCGTATGGGCTCTGAACTCGGTGTCGAGTCTGATATTGGTATTCTCTCTCTCCCTCTCCCTTCCCCTGTGTCCTTTCCCTGCCTCTATGTGTGTGTGTGCACACTCTCTCTCTCAAATAAATATTTTTTCTATGCTTTTTTTATTTTTTATTTTAATTCAATTAATTGACATATAATGTATTATTGGTTTCAGAAGTATAGGTCTGTGATTCATCAGTCTTATATAATACCCAGTGCTCATTACATCACATGCCCTCCTTGGTGTCCATCACCCAGTTACCCCAACCCTCCATTCCCCTCCCCTCCAGCAGCCCTCAGTTTGTTTCCTATGATTAAGAGTCTCTTATGGTTTGTCTCCCTCTCTGGTTTCATCTTGTCTTATTTTTTCCTCTCTTTCCCTATGATCCTCTGTTTTGTTTCTTAAATACCACATATCAGTGAGATCATGGATAATTGTCTTTCTCTGATTGACTTATTTCGCTTAGCATAATACCCTCTAGTTACATCCATGTCGTTGCAAATGGCATGATTTCATTTTTTTGATGGCTGCATAATATTCCATTGTATATATATACCACATCTTCTTTATCCATTCATCTGTTGTTGGACATCTGGGCTCTTTCCATAGTTTGGCTATTGTGGACATTGCTGCTATAAACACTGGGGTGCATGTGCCTCTTCAGATCACTACATTTGTATCTTTGGGGTAAATACCCAATAGTGCAATTGCTGGGTCATAGGGTAGCTCTATTTTCAACTTTGTGAGGAACCTCCATGCTGTTTTCCAGAGTGGCTGCACCAGCTTGCATTCCCACCAACAGTGTAAGAGGGTTCTCCTTTTTCCACATCCTCACCAACATCTGTCGTTTCCTGACTTAATTTTAGCCATTCTGACTGATGTGAGGTGGTGTCTCATTGTAGTTTTGCTTTGTATTTCCCTGATGCCGAGTGATGTTGAGCACTTTTTCATATATCTGTTGGGCATTTGGATGTCATCTTTGGAGAAGTGTCTGTTCATGTCTTCTGCCTATTTCTTGATTGGATTCTTTGTTCTTTGGGTGTTGAGTTTGATAAGTTCTTTATAGATTTTGGATACTAGCCCTTTATCTGATATGTCATTTGCAAATATCTCTCCCATTCTGTCAGTTGTCTTTTGGTTTTGTTGATTGTTTCCTTTGCTGTGCAAAAGCTTTTTATCTTGATGAAGTCCCAGTCGTTCATTTTTGCCTTTGTTTTCCTTGCCTTTGGAGACATGTCTAGCAAGAAGTTGCTGCAGCCCAGGTCGAAGAGGTTGCTGCCTGTGTTCTCTACGATTTTGATGGATTCCTGTCTCACATTTAGGTCTTTCATCCATTTTGATTCTATTTTTGTGTATGGTATAAGGAAATGGTCCAGTTTCATTCTCCTGCCTGTGGCTGTCCAATTTTCCCAGCACCATTTGTTGAAGAGACTGTCTTTTTTCTGTTGGATATTCTTTCCTGCTTTGTTGAAGATTAGTTGACCTAATTAGTTCAGGGTCCATTTCTGGGCTCTCTGTTCTGTTCCATTGATCTGTGTGTCTGTTTTTGTGCCAGTACCATACTGTCTTGATGATTACAGCTTTGTAATAGAAGTCCGGAATTGTGGGCGCCTGGGTGGCTCAGTTGGTTAAGCAACTGCCTTCGGCTCAGGTCATGATCCTGGAGTCCCTGGATCGAGTCCCGCATCGGGCTCCCTGCTCGGCAGGGAGTCTGCTTCTCCCTCTGACCCTCCCCCCTCTCATGTGCTTGCTCTCTCTCATTCTCTCTCTCTCAAATAAATAAATAAAAAATCTTTAAAAAAAAAAAAAAAAGAAGTCCGGAATTGTGATGCCACCAGTTTTGGTTTTCTTTTTCAACATTTCTTTGGCTATTTGGGGTCTTTTCCAGTTCCATACAAATTTTAGGATTATTTGTTCCAGTTCTGTGAAAAAAGTTGATGGTATTTTTTTTTTTTTTTTAATATTTTATTTATTTATTTGAGAGAGAGAGAATGAGAGAGAGCGAGTACATGAGGGGGGGAGGTTTTTTAAATATTTTATTTATTTATTTGAGAGAGAGAGAATGAGAGAAGTTGATGGTATTTTGATAGGGATTGCATTGAGTGTGTAGATTGCTGTAGGTAGCATAGACATTTTAACTATATCTGTTTTTCCATTTCTTCGTGTCTTCCTCAATTTCTTTCATGAGCGTTCTATAGTATTCTGACTATAGATCCTTTGCCTCTTTGGTTAGGTTTATTCCTAGGTATCTTACGGTTTTTGGTGCAATTGTAAATGGGATCGACTCCTTAATTTCCCTTTCTTCTGTCTCATTATTTGTGTATAGAAATGCAACTGATTTCTGTGCACTGATTTTATATCCTATCACTTTGCTGAATTCCTGTATGAGTTCTGGCCTCTTAGAAAGAGTTTGGAAGTTTTTCTTCCATTTCTGTTTTTTTGAAACCGCTTCAGAAGAATAGGTATTAATTTTTCTTTAAATGTTTGGTAGAAGCCATCGGCCCTGGGCTCTTGTTTGTTGGGAGGTTTTTGATTACTCCTTCAGTTTCCTTGCAGGTTATGGGTCTGTTCTGGTTTTCCATTTCTTCATGTTTCAGGTAGTTTATGTGTCTCTAGGAATGCATCTGTTTCTTCCAGATTGCCTAATTTGTTGGCATATAGTTACTCATAATATGTTCTTATAATTGTTTGTATTTCTTTGGTGTTGGTTGTGATCTCTCCTCTTTCATTCATGATTTTATTTATTTGGGTCCTTTCTCTTTTCTTTTTGATAAGCCTGGCTAGGGGTTTATTGATCCTATTAATTCTTCCAAAGAACCAGCTCCTATTTTCATTGATCTGTTCTACCGTTCTTTTGGTTTCTATTTCGTTGATTTCTGCTCTAATCTTTATTATTTCTCTTCTCCTGCTGGTTTTAGGCATTATTTGCTGTTCTTTCTCCAGCTTCTTTAGGAGTAAGGTTAGGTTGTGTAGTTGAGACCTTTCTTGTTTCTTGAGAAAGGCTGGTATCGCTATCTACTTCCCTCTTAGGACTGCCTTTGCTGCATCCCAAAGATTTTGAACAGTTGTGTTTTCATTTTCATTTGTTTCCATGAATTTTTTAAATTCTTCTTTAATTTCCTGGTTAACCCATTCATTCTTTAGTAGGATGCTCTTTAGCCTCCATGTATTTGAGTTCTTTCCAACTTTCTTCTTGTGATTGAGTTCTAGTTTCAAAGTGTTGTGGTCCAAAAATATGCAGGGAATGATTGCAGTATTTTGGTACCAGTTGAGACCTGATTTGTGACCCAGTATGTGATCTGTTCTGGAGAATGTTCCATGTGCACTCGAGAAGAATGTGTATTCTGTTGTTTTAGGATGGGATGTTCTGAATATATCTGTGAAGTCCATCTGCTCCATTGTGTCATTCACAGCCCTTGTTTCCTTGTTGATCTTCTGCTTAGATGATCTGTCTATTGCAATGGGGGGGGGTGTTGAAGTCCTCTACTACTATTGTATTATTATCAATGTGTTTCTTTAATTTTGTTATTAATTGGTTTATATAATTGGCTGCTCCCATGTTCGGGGCATAAATATTTACAATTTTTGGATCTTCTTGTTGGATAGGCCCTTTAAGTATTATATAGTGCCCTTCCTTATCTCTTATTACAGTCTTTGGTTTAAAATCTAATTTGTCTGATATAAAGACTGACACTCCAGCTTTCTTTTGATGTCCGTTAGGAGGATAAGTGGTTTTCCACCCCCTCACTTTCAATCTGGAGGTGTCTTTGGGTCTAAAATGAGTCTCTTGCAGACAGCATATTGATGGGTCTTGCTTTTTTATCCAATCTGATACCCTGTCTTTTGATTGGGGCATTTAGCCCATTTACATTAAGAGTAACTATTGAAAGTTAGGAATTTAGTACCATTGTATTACCTGTAAAGTGACTATTACTGTATATTGTCTCTGTTCCTTTCTGTTTTATGTTCCTTTTGGGCTCTCTCTTTGCTTAGACGTTCCCTTTTAATATTTCTTATAGGGCTGGTTTGGTGATCACAAATTCTTTTAGTTTCTGTTTGTCCTAGAAGGTTTTTATCACTCCTATTTTGAATGACATTCTAGCTGGATAACGTATTCTTGGTTGCATATTTTTCTCATTTAGCACTGTGAATATATCATGCCATCCCTTTCTGGCCTACCAGGTCTCTGTGGGTAGGTCTGCTGCAAGTCTAATGTTTTTTCCCTTGTAAGTTACAGACCTCTTGTCCTGAGCTGCTTTCAGGTTTTTGTCTTTGTCTCAGATTTGTAAGTTTCAGTATTATATGTTGGGGTGTTCACCAATTTTTTTATTGATTTTTGAGGGGGGTTCTCTCTGCCTCCCAGATTTTGATGACTCTTTTCCTTCCCTAGATGAGGGAAGTTCTCCGCTATAATTTGCTCCAATATTACCTCCTGCTTCTCTCTCTCTTTCTTCTTCTTTGGGGATCCCAGTTATTCTAATATTGTTCATCTTATGGTATCATTTATCTCTCGAATTCTCCCCTCATCATCCAGTAGTTGTTTATCTCTCTTTTTCTCAGCTTTTTATTCTCCATCATTTGGTCTTCTATATCACTAATTCTTTCTTCTGCTTCATTTATCCTGGCAGTTAGAGGCTCTATTTTTTTTTTTTTTTAAGATTTTATTTTTTATTTATTTGACAGAGACACAGTGAGAGAGGGAACACAAGCAGGGGGAGTGGGAGAGGGAGAAGCAGGCTTCCTGCAGAGCAGGGAGCCTGATGCGGACTCGATCCCAGGACTCTGGGATCATGACTTGAGCCAAAGGCAGATGCTTAACAACTGAGCCACCCAGGCGCCCCTAGAGCCTCTATTTTTGATTGCATCTCATTACTAGCCTTTTTGAGTTCAACTTGGTTAGATTTTAGTTCTTTTATTTCTCCAGAAAGGGATTCTCTAGTGTCCTCTATGCTTTTTTCAAGCCCAGCTAGTATCTTTATAATTGTTATTCTGAACACTAGTTCCGACATCTTACTTAGGTACATACTAATTAGGTCCCTGACAGTACTGCCTCTTGTTCTCTTTTTTGAGGTGATTTTTTTCCCTCTTGTCATTCTGTCCAGAGAAGAACAGATGAACGAGAGAACAAAATACTAAAATGGCAACAACAACCCCAGGGAAATACACACTAATCAAATCAGAAGAGACTCAAAACCGGGAGGAAAAAAAAGAATATAATCAGACAGGTGAGGAGAATAGAGCAATACACTGGATTCTGTGTGTATTTTGGTCTGTTTTTTAGAAAACTAGTTCCCAAAATTGTAAAGAAAGAAAAACTTATATATGTACAAAAATAAAATTAAATACAGTGAAAGGATAGAATGTAACTGAAAAATGGAAATTAAAAGACAAGAAAAAAACAATAAAAAAACCCAACAACAACAACAAAAGGGATATAAACAGACAGGTGAACAGAACAGAGCAATATACTATCTCCTGAGTATATTTTGGTCAGTTTGTTCAAGGAAACTACATCTCAGAATTGTAAAGAAAGGAAAACTTATATATATAGAAATAAAATTAAATACATTGAAAGGATTGAATTTTACTGTAATATGAAAATTTAAAAAGACTAACAAAAAAAAAAAATATGATCAGACAGGTGAATGGAATAGAGCCATGCACTAGATTTTGGGTGTATTTTGGTGGTTAGAAGAAACTGCATTTCCAAAATTGTAAGGAAAGAAACATATATACACAAAAATAAGATTAAATACAATGAAGGGATAGGATGTAACTATAAAAATGAAAATTAAAAGACTTAAAAAAGGAGTTGATAAAAAAATTGGTTCAAAAAGGAAAGAAGAAAAATTTTAAAAAAAAGTAAAAAGAAAAAATTAAAAAAAATTAAAGTTGAAAGACTAAAGAATCGTGGGAAAAAAGCCATATGAATTCTCTGTGCTGTATTCCCCTAGCTCTGGAGTTTTGCCATTCTCATTGATCAGTAAACTTGGTCTTGGCTGGATGTTCTTGCTGATCTTCTGGGGGAGGGGCCTGTTGCAGTGATTATCAATTGTTTTTGCCCCAGCTGGAATTGCACCACCCCTGCCAGGGCACCAAGCTAAGTAAGTGGCTCTGGATTGCTCTATGTGGCTTTTGTTCCCTGAAAGCTTTTGGTACAGCTTTAGAGGATGAGAATGAGAATGGTCGCCTCCCAGTTTCCTGCCCCAGGGCGAGAGCTCGGGGCCCCACTCTTTGGTGCGCTCTCATAGAAAAGCAGTCAATCACTCCTATCTCCCTGGTCTCCGGCCACACTCCGTGCTCACCTGGCCTGTGACCGAGTGTTTCTGTCTCAGGCACGCAATCCCGTTTGGAGTCTCCAAACCCTGCAGATTTCTGTAGTGCGCTCCCGCGCCGCTTCTCCCAGAGGAGAAAAGGGGGTCTCACAGGTTCTGCTGCTTGTTGGGCTTCTGCTCAGAGAGCACGCCTGACTGTGCCCCGATTCACAGCTTATGGCAACCCTGAGCTGAGAGCCCACTCCTGGGCTCACCGTTTGCACCAGGCTTCCCTGCTCTGATGCCTGGGAACTCTGCCGCACTCAGGCACCCCCAGTCTTCCCTGACCCCAAGGATTCTGAGAGCACATTGTCCCAGGTAGAGTTCTGTCCCAGGTAGAGTTCCATCCCAGCTTAGCCACCTGAGCGATGTCCCTCAGCAGAGAATCTAAAAATTCCGATTTTGTACTCCGCTGCTCTATCACTTGCTGGTAGCTGGCTTATGGAGGTTCCCTCCCCCTGTGGTCTGTCTTCCCATATATCTCCTAGGAGATACTTCTCCACACATCCTCTTACTGAAAGTGGTTGCTTTTCTATTTGTAGAGTTATAGCTATTCTTTTCTTAGATCTCCAGTTGAGTTCAAAGGTGTCTAGCTGAATTCCTGGGACCGGACGAAACTAAGGTCTCCTACTCTTTCGCCATCTTGGACTCCTCTCTCAATAAATAAATCTTTAAAAAAAAAAAGAGGAAAGAAGAAAAATTTAAAAAAAAGAAAATTAAAAAAAAAAATTGTATATTTTGTATACAATAATTGTATATTTTTGCCTCCTTTGTTGTAAATTTACTATATATGCATGAGTTTATTTCTAAGTTCTCTATTCTGTTGCATTGATCTGTGTGTCTGTTTTTATGCCAATACCATACTATTTTGATTACTGTAGCTTTGTAGTATAGTTTGAAATTAGGGAGCATGATACATCTGACTTTGTTCTTTTTTAAGATTGTTTTGGCTGTTCATGGTTGAATTCTTATAATGGAAGAAGAAAATATCACACCCCTCTCCTATACCACATATATACATACTTCCCATTCTGCCAGTTTTCCATATAGTTAGGACTATGTAAACACTGTTGACAATTGAGCCAAGTATGGACTGTAATTTTTTAAAAATATTTTATTTATTTATTTGACAGAGAGAGAGAGAGCATAAGCAGGGGGAGCAGCAGAGGGAGAGGGAGAAGCAGGCTCCCCACTGAGCAAGGAGCCCGATGTGGGGCTTGATCCTGGGACCCTGGGATCATGACCTGAGCCGAAGGCAGCTGCTTAACCGACTGAGCCACCCAGGCGCCCCATACTATAATTTTATTTTTCATTTCCTAAACAACTTACAGTGTCTCTGGAAATGTTTTATTTTCTATGTACTCATTGTTCTTTTAATACCCCAGTTCTCCCCCAGTTAACCTTTAAAAACATTCATATTCTTTCACTCTATTTTCTTGAATAAGTGCCTGTTGGACTTTTCTGACCTGCTCTGGTCTGTCTGTATTGGTTGATGTTATCTAGTCTTGCTGCATAGCTGTTACTTTTGGAATCTCCTTTCACCTTCATTCTGCGGATTCCCCCTTGCATGGCTTTTGGGTTGGATTTCTTGTTTCTTGGATCTCATGTCCTTTTTCTTAGTTTCCTCCCTTATTTTGGTGGGGCAGATCTGTAAAAACTCCGTAGAAACAGTAAGCAGAATGTAAATATTTTGAGATCTTATGTATATAGAAATATATTCTACCTTCCTACTTGATATTATTTTTATTATGTCAGAATATAGAGTTCTAGGCTGTAAATAATTTTTCCACAGAATTTCAATTTCAACTTATATAGGGTTTAAGCTCCAGTTCTTGAAAAGTCCAGATACCTTTCTGATTCCTAACTCTTTGTATGAAACTTAGTTTGTTTTTTTTTTTGTCCCCTGGACCATTGTAGGGTCTTTTCTTTGTACGTACAGTTCTGGAGTTTCATAATGGCATCTTTTGATGTGGGTCTATTTTCATCCAGTGAATTGGTGGTCTCTCAGTCTAAAAAGGCATTTTCAATTCTGGGAAATTTTCTGATTTACCTTGATAAAATATTTTTATGATAAAATATTTCCTTATTTTTCTATCTTTTTGGAATTTCTTTTTCTTGGATATTGGGCATCTTAGACTGGTTCTTGATTTTCTCCTTTCCATCTCTTTATTTTGTATGCTTTGTGTCCCAAGAGATTGCTTCAAGTTTATTTTCTATTCTTTCTATTATGTTTTTGATTTCTGCTACCATTTTTTAAAAGTTTCAAGTGTCCCACTTAGTTTCTCTTTTTTTTATAGTGTCCTATTCTTATTTCACAAAGCAATGTTTGTTTGTTTGTTTTTCGCCTGTAAGTATTAGTCGTTATTTTGGAATGGGGTCATTTTTATTCTTCTGCATTGTTTATTCTTCAAGTTGCTTTTTTCTATATTAGTGTCTTCTTTCACGTTAGAGGCTTCCTGCAAGTGCCTGGTAACCCTTTTGCTTTCTGCTTTTATTTACAAGTAGGATAACTGAAAAGCTAATTGGAAACTGTGTGCAGGTGTGTGAAGGGCATGTCAACTGTGGTCTTTGTTGAAGGGTGATATGCCTAGGCTGTTTCCCTGAAGAACTCCCTAGTATGAATCTTTTTAGGTCTTTGTACATGGGTGGTCAGATTTGTCAGGAAGAGCTCTTCTGGTGTTGGCTTGGAGATTATTATCCTGGCTGCAAGGTTTTTGGGATCCTGTAGGGGGGCAGGTGCAGGGGAGGCTAGGTAGAGGTCTTGACTTTGATTTTTAACACTCATCCAATCTCCCAGTGTTAGTCATGGTACATTTGCCTGCAAGTGTGCCTGATTTCCCAAGCCAGACACCATCTCTGTTTTGCCCTTTTCATAGCATAACTTTACTTCCTAGTCTTTTCTTAGGATGGGGATAGTATTGAAGCCCACTGTGCAGATTGCAGAGGGAATTTGGGTGTGTAATTTCTTAGACTGTGAAAGTCTTGTTTCATCTTCACTCCCACTTCCAGAGTATTTTACTTTATTTCTGAACCTTTTGTGGGATCTATGGTGTAAATTGGGTTGCTTCTAAGTTTAGGATTAGGTTTCCTTAGGTATGTTAATTCAGTTATTTATTCATCTACTTTCTAATTTTCAAAATTTTGTTGTTGTCTTCCTTTCATTCTCTTTGTCCTTCTGGGATTATGATTTTTAAAAAATTCACTTTAGGAGCGCCTGGGTGGCTCATTCGGTTAAGTGTCTTGCGTTCAGGTCATGATCCCCGTCTTGGGATCAAGCCCATGTCGGGCTTCCTGCTCAGCAGGGAGTCTGCTTCTCTCTCTTTCTCCTTCTGCCCCTCCCTGCTGCTCGTTCTCTCTTTCTCAAATAAATAAAATCTTGAAAAAAATTTTAAAAATCACTTTATTATCATTTTGAGCAGGGAGTGGAAACTAGTAGCCCACCATCTTCAACTATCACTCTTCAAAATAGTCTTATGAATTCTAATTCATTTTATTGCCACATTCGGTTAAGTATCAAGTTGTATGATGTCTCTAAGTAAAAGGAAATTATGTCTCTGTTAAACTACTCCATTTCTTTTTTTTTTTTTTTTTTTTTAAAGATTTTATTTATTTATTTGAGAGAGAGAGAATGAGAGAGAGCACATGAGAGGGGGGAGGGTCAGAGGGAGAAGCAGACTCCCTGCCGAGCAGGGAGCCCGATGCGGGACTCGATCCAGGGACTCCAGGATCATGACCCGAGCCGAAGGCAGTCGCTTAACCAACTGAGCCACCCAGGCGCCCCGAAACTACTCCATTTCTTGAGTTGTTTTTGTTTCAGTGATGTATTAATAGGTAGTGAGTCTAAAGGTCCTTTTTCCAACTAACAGGGTTTAATAACTTATTTTTACAAGGAAACAGATTAATCCAAATTTGAGCTGTAAGGAACTATCTATTTTTATATTTATTATTAGTCTCCACTGATTTTCCACATTATTCAGGTTATGCTTCTGAAGTATGTTTTAGCAAATCTCATTTAAATCTTTAATGTCTTTGACTTTAATTATTAATTGGTTAAAATTTATCTCTAAATCAGGAATGATCTGTTTTATTTAAAAACTAATAAAAACCAGTCAACTGCATTGGAAATTATATATATATGTTTCTAAGGATTTATTTTATTTGAGAGAGAGAGAGAGAGCAGGGGGAGGGGTAGAGGGAGAGGGAGAGAACCTCAAGCAGACTTCGAGCTGAGCACAGAACCTGGTATGGGGTTTGATCCCACGACCCTGAGATCATGACCTGAGTAGAAACCAAGAGTCGGACGCTTGGTCCGCTCAGTTGGAGTGACTGAGCCACCCACGTGCCCCTGAAATTATGTTTATAGGAGAAAATGATTTATAACTTTTGTATTCATATCTCCGATATCTTTCTCCAGCTCCAGTAAATAAAAGAAATAAAGTCTTTTCCCATTTTCCTGGACACTTGATCATTTTTCGTAGGCAATCATGAGCTTCCTTATTTTTCTTAAGACTATTTAATGTGTTGGGACACCTGGGTGGCTCAGTCAGTCAGGCGTCTGCCTTCAGCTCAGGTCATGATCCCAGAGTCCTGGGATTGAGTCCCGAATCAGGCTCCTTGCTAAGCAGGGAGCCTGCTTCTCCCTCTCCCTCTGCTGCTCCCCCTGCTTGTGCTCTCTCTCTTGTTGACAAATAAAATCTTTAAAAAAAAAAAAAAAAGACTAATGGGTTGAATTTCTTAAAAATGCTATGGTTTTGAACTTTAAAGTATTCTACAAATATGATCAAAGCTTTCTGTTAGAATCACTGTTTATTAAAGAATAAACCATAGAGTATAAACTATATATTTTTTTCATTGAATAAAAGGCCTGTATTTATTCATCGTGAATGTCTATGTGGTTTTATCCAAAAGAATACATTTATAGGATTAGCAAATAAATGTGGAGCTTATAGAAGATTTCATGAAAATGAATGTTCTTGTAATAGCCTGAGAGAAAGGAGACAGATTAGGGCCGGAGTTCTGTATCTGGGTTTATGAACAGGTTCTAGTGCCTCCCTGAATTCCTGTATGTAAAATATTTTGTCTCTTATGTCTCTAGAGAAAGTTCATAAATGTCTTTCAGATTATCAGAGGCACAAAAAGATTAAGAACTAGAGGCAAAAAAGTCAGTAATGAAAAAAATGTTAAGTGTTTAAGAACATTGTGGGAGGTGTATTTCTATATTATGTAGCTCAGAGATACGTCTTAGGCTCACATTCACTGCTTTAGGTTTATTTTTGTTTTTGTTTATTGAAGTACAATTTATAAACAGTGAAATCCTCAGATCTGAGGTATATAGTTTGATTAATTTAGACAAATGTATACTCTTGTGTAACCCATACGCTTTTTAAGACCCAGAACATTTTCATGACCCCAGAAGGTACCCTAACTTTTTAAAGTAAAACCAAAGGCCATTCTTTGTAGCCCTTTGGTATAAGGACACATTCTTTGTGTAGCCCTTTTACATACGTTCCCCTTCACTTCATGCAGTTCTGGAGAATCTGTTAACTAAATGAGTTGCTCAGCATTTTTTTTTTTTTTTCCGATTAAGCTCAATGTCCAGTGAGGGGCTTAAACTCACAACTCCAAGATCCAGTCTTACACTCTGCTGACTGAGCCAGATAGGCAGCCCATAAATTTCATTTTATTTTATTATTTTTATTTCTTTTTAAGTAGGCTCGATGCCCAACAGGTCTCAAACTCACGACCCTGAGATCAAGAGTCACACCCTCTACCAACTGAGCCAGGCTGGGATCCCTTGAATTGCTCAGCTTTTAGACTAATTCTCCCCATTGGACAACACAGCCTTTTTTTTTTTTTAAGGTTATTTACTTATTTTAGAGAGGGAGAGGGAGCAAGTGCGAGTGAGGGGAAGGGCAGAGGGACTGAACCTCAAGCAGACTCACTGCTGAACTGGGGGGCCTGATGTGGGGCTTAATCCCAGACCCTGAGACCATGACCCCAGTCCAAATCAAGAGTCAGATGCCCAACTGACTAAGCCATCAGGCGCCCCTGGACAACACAGCCTTTTAAACTGATGATCTTTTAGGTGAGCAAAGCACTGAGATGACACTTAAGTACTTCACCTCCTAGGTTCTTAAAGAAATTAGCTCATGTGAATTGTTATAGTTAATCCTGTTACTCACTTAACCCACAGTGGTTAATCAACATCCGATATAACATAATGAGTGAAAGAACTTTAATAAACTTTCCTAAAGATAGTAGTTCAAGGAGTAGCAACTTCTAGAAAGATTAACAATTATTGATAATTTATTGCATTAAAAGTAGCTTCCGAAAAAATACCCACATGAATAAGAGGTGTAGGACCAGCTCTTAAGCACATGGTAATAAGGGAGACAGACTGTAGCATATAATTTTTCAGTTTGGTAAATACAGAAATAGAAGACTGCACAGAGTACAGTATCACTAGGAGGAAGGCATGGTTAATTCTTTAGGGGATGGTCAAGGGCAGTTTCTCTGAGAAGGTACCTAAGTAGGTTTATGTGTGGATAATTGAGAGAATCAGTTATATCAGCCAGCTTCTAATTTTCCATCTGTCAGTACCTTTAGTGATCCTTAAAATGGATAGAGACTAGAGATTTGGGGGCCCTTCTTGAGAAAATGAATAAAATATTATGAATACAAAATTCGGTAGCAAAGTAAATATTTTGAGTAAAAATACCACAATAAATTATATACTTAATAAAGCAAAGTCGATGAATATCACAAAATATAGAAAAATAACATTTTTAAAAATTAACTGCCTGATATACCTTAATATATTTTTACTTAACATTTTTTGGCTGCATACTTTTCAGACCTCTTGTCAACACTTTGTAAAATAGGGTTACTGTTTTCTCTTGAGAGAATGGAAGGATTATTTCCTCTTTCTTCTAGCATGACTGATCAAAATGTGTTTATTATTATTATTGATAACTTTCAAGAATTTCAGAGTTATAACTCATTTTATTGGGAATATCATGTACTATTTTAAGATTGTTGTCAAATTTGAGTATATCTCTACTAAGTTTCTCCCATAGGTGATACATATTACAGTGTTCTTATGTCTCTGCCAGTATCCTGTGGAGCTCATATCTAGATGATTCTGATCCTGTGCACTAGTGTAAATGACACCAGATAAGGCAGTGCTTGGGTGATAGGAATATTCCTGGAAGTCATTCCTATACCTAGACTGGTGGTAATTTAATCATACATGGAAGTGATTGAGAACTACACATATCCTGTGAAACCTAAATATATCTCCCACCTCAACCTCCTTTTAGTGAAATACCCAGAATACCACATTAACCAAGGATGGAGCAGGAGTTAGAGAAAGCAGTCTTACCACTTGCAATTAGCTTACTTTTGCAACTTTTGTGAAAACATATGACCATGGGAACACATTGTTAGGACTCTTTCTCGCACTGGAAGGGACCCTGCCATTGAGGATCCCTGAAGTTTAAACTGTTATGTCAGGGTAAATCCAATCCTACAGTCTCAAGCTGTAATTTTGTGCTTAGACCATTCCATTTGTTAATTGACTATCAAAATGTTAGTTTAAAGCAAAATATGTATACCACTATACATATGTAGTAATGTAGTATGTGCTATGCTATTTATATCTGTTAAGACTGAACCTAATTTTATAAGCCCAGAATATGAATTTAGCAAACATTGCCAAAATAATTGCTCTACCTTACCATTTTTGGCCTGGAGGCCTTTATTGGTTTGGTTCAACAGACATTTATCGAAGATCTAACCTATGCCTTCTGCTAGGTTCTGGAGATGCAGTGTTGACTTAGAAGTAGTTCTTGCTTTGAGAAACTCATAGTACATTGTAAAATAGAGACGCATGATAGTGACCTATGTGAACACAGAGGAGGCTTCCTTAATCCAGTTTAGGCTATCAGGGAAGCCTCCTGAGGAAAATGATACCTGAATTAATTCTCTGGGGATGACTAGACATCCAGTGAAAAAAGAAAGTTCAGTTAAAAGTATATGAGATAGGGGGCGCCTGGGTGGCTCAGATGGTTAAGCGTCTGCCTTCGGCTCAGGTCATGATCCCAGGGTCCTGGGATTGAGCCCCTCATCAGGCTCCTGGCTCAGCATGGAGCCCGTTTCTCCCTCTCCCTCTGCCTCTCCCCCTGCTCATGCTCTCTCTCTCTTGTGTATCTCTGTGTCTGAAATGAATAAATAAAATCTTAAAAAAAAAAAAAGTATATGAGATAAGGAGAGTAGGCTCTGATTTTAACTTCGTATTTTTTTCCTAGTTAGGCTGGTTTTATTATAAGAATTTAATTTCCTAGCATTTAGACCACAACACTGCTATATTTTGCATTGTATACCTATTGCTTTACTACTTTGTATTTGTAGGCAAATGATAGACTACAGGAATTGTAGGTGAACCTTTGCTCTTAGTGTTAACTAGAGATCTATATCTGATACAAAAATTGTTCTAGGGGACACATGGTGGCTCAGTTGGCAGAGCATATGACTCTTGATCTTGGGGTCGTGAGTTTCAGCCCCATGTTGGGCATGGAGCCTACCAAAAAAAAACAAAAAAAGATTGTTCCATTACTGCCAAGGCTGCAGACTTGGTCCTTTGTTGCATCCTTTAAAATGGGTCATAGTATTGGATTAAATATCAGGGTAATTCTGCTGTTTTGCTTTGGAAAAAAAGAAAAAAAGAATCCTATTATTACAAGGGAAGTGCTTATTAGCTTTTAAAGTATGATTAAATTACTTTAAACTATGGGAGGATATGGCAACCTATTCAGTTATTAAAAAAAGATATATATATATATATACATATATATGAATACATCACAGAGATGAAAAGTATGGTGTAGGGGCTCCTGGGTGGCTCAGTCATTGGGCGTCTGCCTTCAGCTCAGGTCATGATCCCAGGGTCCTGGGGTCGAGCCCCACATCGGGCTCCCTGCTCGGCAGGGGGCCTGCTTTTCCCTCTCCCGCTGCCCCCTGCTTGTGTTCCCTCTCTCCCTGTCAAATAAAGTCTTAAAAAAAAAAAAAAAAGTACAGTGTAGAGAATATAGTCAATAATTTTGTAATAACATATGGTGAAAGATGGTGACTACACTTACTGTGAGCATTGAGTAACATATAGAATTGTTGAATCCATATGTTGTACACCTGAAACTAATATAACAATGTATGTCAATTATATTTCAATAATAAAAAAAAGTATAAAAACTAATTCTTCCCTTCCCTCCCCCTCAGTGGGAGGAGTAAGCTTGTTTAAAATTGCTGAGATGTCTTGCTTTGATTGACCAGTTTTTAAACCAAGGTTTAAGTAGGGCAGGACTACAAAGGGCCCAAGATTGAAAATGAAATTTTGGTATCAGGATTAGGAACTAACCCCGATCCATCTGCTACTTCTTTTGTTGCAGTTAAAATCTTTTAGATTTGTTGTGCCAAATAAAGACAGTGGATCAGTTTTTTTTCCTTAAATATTGGGACCAACTGCTCCTTGCAATAAGAACAGTTTTTTCTCCCCTTTCAACATCATTATTTAAAGTTAAATAAACATTTATTAGGTATCTGTTACATCCCAGGTTCTGTGTTAGGTACTAGGGATTCAAGGGTGACTAAGACATGATCTATATTCTTGACTAATTCACATTATAGTGTGAAATGCAAACAAATAAGCAAGAGAGGGAATGATTTAACCCTTTATGGATTAGTGTAAGTGTGGCAGTAGAATTGCTATGGTCTGAATGTATATCCCCAAATTTATATGTTGAACTCCTAATGCCCAATGTGATGGTATTAGGAGGTGAGGCCTCATGACTGGGGTTAGTGCCCTTATTAAAACAAACAAACAAAAAACCACAAAAAACAAAACAACCCACAGAGATCCCTGGCCCCTTCCACCATATGAAGATGCAGAGAGAAGTGGGCAGGCAGCAACCCCGGAAGAGGGCCTTCTCCAGTACCTGACAATGTTGGCTCCCTGTTCTTGAACTTTCAGCCCCTAGAACTGTGAGAACTAAACTTGTATTGTTTATTAGCCACTCAGTCTGTGATATTTTGGTACAGCAGCCTGAACAGACTAAGACAGGGATAAAATGAGGATTGGTCTTTTATTTATACATACTCATATACATATGTGTATACATGCATGTAAATGTGCATATACATATAGTCATTCATTCCCTGAACATTTTAAAGCTGTCAGTTCCTATACCGCGCATATGCTGTGTGACAGCTACTTAAAACTAAGTTGCTTTAAATATATTGTCATAATAGTCCTACATAATTGGTGATACTAATCTCCAGTGTACTATCTAAAAAAGAACAAACACAAAAATGCACACATAAGGTATTACAGGTACTTTAAGCTACAGTGAAACACGAGAGAGAATAGACAGTTTTTCCTGGGGGGTTAGGAAAAAATTTTATAAAAGAAGTGATGTTTAAGCTCCCTAGATGTGTCTTGGTTGAAATACCAGTATATTTGGAATTATTGCCAACTCAGTTGCTAGATTGATGTTCATTCTGAGCTCTGCACAAGCAAATTTCAGTTTCTTCCTTTTAATAGTGCAGCAAATTGTATAGGATTCTGAAAATGGAGTCACTGCTGTTGCATGGAAATCACCCAGATATTTGACTCTGGGCACTTCCTAAAATCTCTTACGGTTTCAGTACCCATTTACTGACTGGAATAATGAACTTAGTGCTGGCAAAGGAAACTGCAGCCTATATACGACTCAAAAGCTCAGAGGGTGTTTGGAGATGAGTGATTAAACTTTACTGTCTTCGCCTGTAGTTGAGATAATGCCTCAGATGACTTCACAGGTGTAGAAACTAATTGGCCTTTGTGTGTGAAGTGCTTTATTATTTTCTAAGGATTAGATTGTAAAATGTTGTGGGGCATTAAATAGTGAATTGACCAGCCCTCTACCTGTTCTTATATGAAGTCACTGAGTTATACTTTATAAAGTTGTAAATGTTGTGAACCTGCTTTACACTGAGGGGCAACCCAGTTATCAGTTTAATATACTGGTGAAATAGTCCCTAATAATGTGTTAAAGACTTTAGCAAGATGTTAAAATACAGAAGAAAAGTTTCCATGACTAAAGATGTTTGGGAAGCCCTGGACTAAATCATAAACAATTTTCTTTACTACTATAGGACTTCTCATAGCTTATAAAATACTCATTTAATAATACACTAGGGCATCTTTTGGCACTGTGCTAACCAGTGAAATTAGCAAAATTATCTGTTACCTTTAGTCTGATCTTTCCTCTGAGCCTGAGTTTTGTAAATACAGTTGCCTACCTAACATATCCATATGAATGTCTGATAGATATCTCAAATTAATATGTCCAAAACCCATCTCCTCAAACCTATCTCAGTAAATGGCCCATCTTCTACCTACTTGAGACTAAAAACCTAGGTATCCTTGATTCTTTACCACTTTCCACAAATCTTGAAATCCGATAGTGAGTCTTGTTGGTTCTACCTACAAATATTGGAATCTTTCTTCTTTCCATCCCCACCATGAGAGTAGGGATCTTGTCTTGTTCAGTGCCGTGTCTCAGCGCTTAGAAGAGTGCTACTTAGAACATAGGTGGTGGTCAGAGTATGTTATTTGGAAGACAGAATGCAAGGTGGATAAGTGGATGAAAGAAACTGACTTATTGAGGTGGTGAGAAGCATTTTTAATAATAAAGATTATTCTTTGAAAAATGTAAAAAATGGAACTGTAATTCACACACCATAAAACTCATCCTTTAAAGTGTACAATTTAGTGGATTTTAGTGTATTAACAAAGTTGTGCAATCATCCTGGCTATCTAATTCCAGAACATTTTCATCACACCCCAGAAGAAACCTTGTATCATTAGTAGTCACTCTTCATTTCTTCCTCTCCAGTCCCTATTTTCTGTCTCTATGGATTTACCTATTCTGGACATTTCAATATAAATGGAGTCATACAGTATGTGATACTACATATTTTGTGTCTGGGTACTTTTCACCAGCATAGTATTATCAAGATTCACTCATGTTATAGCATGTATCAGTGGGCATGCCCTAGGCCAGGTTTTTTAGATTTTCTTTTTTAAGATTTTATTTATTTATTTGCCAGAGAGAGCGCGAGTGTGAGAGTACAAGCAGGGGGGAATCACAGGCAGGGAGAAGCAGGCTCCCTGCGGAGCAAGGAGCCTGATGCAGACTCGATCCTAAGACTCTGGGGATCATGACCTGAGCTGAAGGCAAAAGCTTAACGGATTGAGCCACCCAGGCATCCTTTTTTTTTTCTTTTTTTAAAGATAGACTTTCTCTGTCACTGTATCTCATCAACGTTTTTTTAAATCTGTTTTTTTATTGAACTATAATTGACATACAATATCCTCCTAATTTCAGATGTATTCTCATCAGCTTTTTAATCTTACCAGAATTCCTCAATTTCTGGTCTACTGATAGCCTTCTTTCTTGCTTTCTAGCAATGTTAAAGACTTTTTACTTTCCTAACATTAATGATAGCAGCAGTAGTACCACTAATAACAGTGACTTAAAAAGAATGTTAGACATGGGGTGCCTGGGTGGCTCAGTCGGTTGAGAGTCCCACTCTTGGTTTTGGCTCAGGTCATGATCTTGGGGGTTCTGGGATGGAGCCCAACACAGGGCTCGGCGGGGAGTCTGCTTGAGATTCTCTCTCTCCCTCTGTCCCTTTCTCTCCCTTTCCCTGCTTGTGTGTGTGCTCTCTCTCTCTCTAAAATAAATAAATCTTTTTTAAAAAGAAAAGAATGTTAGGGTTAGGCAGAAATGTAAGTAGGTATATTTGTTCAGATTGCTAACTTTCTTGGATGAAGATGGTCTTTTTTTTTTTTTTTTAAAGATTTTATTTATTTATTTGAGACAGAATGAGAGAGAGAGAGAGAGCACATGAGAGGGGGGAGGGTCAGAGGGAGAAGCAGGCTCCCTGCCGAGCAGGGAGCCCGATGCGGGACTCGATCCAGGGACTCCAGGATCATGACCTGAGCCGAAGGCAGTCGCTTAACCAACTGAGCCACCCAGGCGCCCCGAAGATGGTCTTTTTGATACTCATAGCTTTTAGCCTATAGCCTTTAGCTTTATTATTTTTAGAGCATGTTCTACTTGATTTTGGTAATTTCTAACTTTTTTTGCTGGCACATATCTGCCTTTCTGAAAGCATTAGTATGTTTGGCAACTTTGTGAGAGAAATTGCTCTCTGGCGGGATTTTATTTTTCCTTAATGGTAGTACTAAATATTCATATAAATTAGAAGAGATATGAGGAGAAGAAATGGAATTAAGTAATTTGAAGATTGTTTTAAAAATGTGCCTGATAACTCTCTCAGTTTGAATTAGTCTTGTGCTTTTTCATAAGTGGTTTGATTAAACTATGGTGATTTAGGAAGAAAATTGTTAGAAATAATTGGATAGAAAATAAAGGTAAGCATCATGTAGACTTTGGTAGTGGGTAAAAGAATGGGCTTTAAAGATTTAAATCCTAGATTTAAATTCTGGCTCCTTTATCTACCACTCTTATAATCTTGAGCAAATTATGTAAGTTCTTTAAGCCTCAGTTTTGTTATCCATAAAATAAAATAACAGCCTGTACATCATAGAGTTAAAAGGATTAAATGAGATGTTAACATGTAAAATACTTCTGAGCACAAAGCCTGTAGTAAATGTTAGTTAATATATCATATATATATAATATATATATGAAATAGTTTCATATATACTATGAAACTAATATGTTATATAATACATTCATCATTACTATTCTGATGTAGGAGTTCTTAACCTGAAGTTCATTGAAACTATCAATTAACAACTGTTTATCAAGTACCTGGTCTTTAGTATTGGACTTAGACCTATGGAAAGAGCTACTGATGTGAATAACAGGTTGGTACCTAGAGGTGGTGCAAAGAGAACAAATATTAGTGGAGTTCTTACCACAGGGTTCAGTAGTAAGGTAGATACTATTATTCCCATTTTATAGATGAGGAAGCTGAGGCTTGGTAATGTTAAGAACTTGTTCAAGATAACTGTCATGTTCTTCAGTGTCAATAAAACATACAGATACCTTCTAACCCTTGCTGGTGGCCCTATTTTGAGTTCTCTATGTATCTCCCCCCTGCCTCATTTTCTTTAGCCTTAAGATTCTCCTGTCCAAATTTGAAAATATCAACTTCATTGATAGTTGGATTGGACAATAAAGGATTAAAATTAAGGGTAATAATGGATGTGACAGTGTTGAGATGGTAGGAAATGGTTTATGGGAATTAACCTAGGTGTCGCTGTGGGAGCTAATCTATTCTTTAGGTTCTCAAAGAGGAAATAAATAATGCTGTTGAAACTTAGAAAAGGTAGATCAAATTGGATGACTAATTAAGTATAAGGGAGGTGGGTTTAGGGTTTTCCCTTAGGAAAACCAACCTGTCTTGCTTTAGAAATTGATTGGCCTGACTTGTGTCAGGCCAACCCCGATGTTTATAGCAGCACTGTCCACAATAGCCAAACTATGGAAAGAGCCAAGATGTCCATTGACAGATGAATGGATAAAGAAGATGTGGCATATATATACAGTGGAATATTATGCAGCCATCAAAAGGAATGAAATCTTGCCATTTGCAACGACGTGGATGGAACTGGAGGGTATTATGCTGAGTGAAATAGTCAATCAGAGAAAGACATGTATCATATGACCTCACTGATATGAGGAATTCTTAATCTCAGGAAACAAACTGAGGGTTGCTGGAGTGGTGGGGGTGGGAGGGATGGGGTGGCTGGGTGATATACATTGGGGAGGGTACGTGCTATGGTGAGCACTGTGAAATGTGTAAGACTGTTAAATCACAGACTTGTACCTCTGAAACAAATAATACATTGTATGTTAAAAAAAAGATAGCAGGAAGGGAAAAATGAAGGGGGGCGGAATTGGAGGGGGAGACGAACCATGAGAGACTCTGAGAAACAAACTGAGGGTTCTAGAGGGGAGGGGGGTGGGAGGATGGGTTAGCCTGGTGATGGGTATTAAAGAGGGCATGTACTGAATGGAGCACTGGGTGTTATATGCAAACAATGAATCATGGAACACTACATCAAAAACTAATGATGTAAAATGTATGGTAATTAACATAACATAATAAAAAATTTGAATATGAAAAAAAAAGAAAAGAAATTGATTGGCCTTCTGATGTGAATAAGAGGACTGACCAGGACAAACAATCCTGAATCCTGGTTGTTTATTTGGAAAGAAAAGACCTCAGGGTAATGCCATGAATTATCAATTCAACTCCCTTATATGGAATGTATCATTCACATTTTAATCAGAAAGCTCCAAATTCTCAGAAAGTTATGATACTGTGTTAGGAGCTGTACAAGAATAATTAGCAGTTAGAATCGTTGTCTAAGACTGAAAATGTGCATAGCTATTTTCATACATTGTTAATGGGATTGTAAAAGGGTACAGCTTATTTGGGGAAAAAATAGGCTTATATAAAATTTAAAAATGTGAATGTCCTTTAGCACAGCAGTTTTATTTTTAGTGATTTATCCTTCATATATGCATGTGCAGGAGGATACTTACTTCAGTGTTTGTAATAACAAATGACTGGAAACAACCTAAATGTTTATCATTAAGTGACTAAGACATATTATACATTTATATAAGGAAGTACTATTCAATCTTAAAAAGAATAAGTTAGATCTACTTCTATCTTAAAATACAACCATCTCCTGGATATATTTACTGAAAAACATTATTTAGTATAGCATGCAACAATTGTGTAAAAACAAAAACAGGCCCAGGTGTTCTTGGCCTTGTTTAGACATAGACTCTTTGGAAGGATATACAAGATATTTCTTCTGAGATTCTTTTGATACACAGATTTCTTCTGAGGAGGGTGGGGTGGAAGGGCAGCATACTTTGTGTTATTGAAAATGTTTTTGAATATTTGCATCAAATGTCTTAAAATGCCATATGAGATATATGCATTTGGCCATACATTGTTATTATGAGAGCTTGTACTCAACGATGAGGACTTTTGCATATATGCTTTCACATTTGTGCTTTTGAACTTGAGGACTCTGTCAGTTGGTCTTTTGACTTAGAATGGGGAGCAGTACTGACCACCCATTCCAGGGTAGGGTGGATACTGGTAGAAGTTTCAGGTTGAAAAAGCTGAATGTGGTTTTTAAAAAGAATATTTAGAAAATATAGAGGGTTGAAATGGTTAGGTTATTCTGCCTGAATAAAGCAGAAAGGTTAGAGAGAAAGAAAATTAAAGGACTTGAGAACATTTTGGAAGTTTGAAAGTACTTGGAAAAGAGGAATGGAGAAAGGAGTCAACAGTTTCCAAGGAACTAAAATCATTTTATAAACATTATATCATCTCTTAAATTACAACCTTTTATAAAAAGTTATTTTCCAGACTTTCAAAAAACAAAATAAAGAAATTGAAGCCCAGATGATAATTTGTGGTTTCCTAAGTAACATAAGAAGAAAATAGCAAAATGAGGAATAGAACCTTGTTTCTTGATTTCGTCTAGCCCCACAATTAGCATCAGATCACCTGAACCTTGTTAATGGGAATAGCATGAAAAAACAGAACAAAATTTTTAAAACTTCTTTTGTAAACTTGATGTGTAAAAGCATTTGTTTCCAAAGTAAGGTTATATTTTCCTGCCATCCAGTCTTAGGAGAAGAGGGTGGGAATAGTGGTTGAATCCAGCTTTGGATATTGCTCTACCATTTCCTTTGTTACTCTGTCATTCTGGTTCAGAAACAGGAAGGACAATGAAAAAAACTAGCATTTTATGTGCACAGCATTTTACGGTTTTAAAAACGTTTTCACATATATTTTCTCATTTTGCAGCAGATCTATCATATAGGTAGTGGTGATGTTTTGTTATTTTTATTAGGCTTTTACTGTTTAAGAAAGAATAGACTCAAGAAAGTTGGGGTATTTGCCTGAGAAAACATAGCTGGCCCTCACAAAATCAAACTCAGATTTTTTTTTTTTCTTTTACTCAAGAATAAAGTCTTATGAGATAAATTTACTTAGCTTTGTGGAAGACCAATTCTGGATGGAGCATCAATCAAAAAACATTTGGAAGCCTAAAATTTTGTGGCACAGTGATTCAATAAATAGGGGGAGACGAACCAATAAATAGGAGGCAGGTGAGGCTCTGACCTTCCTCTGAGTGCAGGCACAACTGATGTCTTTGTAGCTCTCATGTACTTTGTCAGCCCTTTTCAGAACAGCATTTCCCATCCTCAGTTGCTGTATTAATCTGAAGAGTGGCTAATTAAAGGGAGTGTACTTAACTTACACCCTGCCTGAAGACATGCACCAGATTAGTCACAGGAGAGTTATTTTTGTAATTAATCACACATAAATTAGTGAAATGTCTTTGTTGTTTCTCACACTAAATTTTGATAAACAAAGGGTGAGAAGAGCAGGAAAATGAAGTAAGTCTCAAGCTTAGTGTAGCCATAATGATCTTTTCTGTGTTTTTGTATTTTAGAGATGCTGGGAGAGAATTTGGTGTTTAATGCATTATCTGATTAAACTGAAGAAGAGTTTCTGTACTCTACTGTTGGTCCAGGGCCTGCCTGTGTCTAATGTTTGACATTTGGATTTACTTTGAGAGCATTGGAAAACCACTGAGTGGTTTTAAGCAGAGGAGTAATGTCTGATCAGGGCTTTTAGAGATACCTTGACTGTTAAGTAGAGATACCTGGCAGGGAGAGGGGGCAGTGTTAGAGTTGAAGAACCTCAATTTAGTCCAGTTGAACACCTGAGAAGAGACCGGTTTAAAGGAGAATGCCATTGCCTTAGAAATGAAAAATACTTGTCATTTGATTGGGTATTTGGGTTGATTGGTAGATTCTTAGTTTATCTCAGGATCCTCAGTACTTTTTGGAAAGCACATCAAGTGACTATAATATGTAAGCAACAAAGAGAACTACCCTTTACCTTGGGGAAGACAGGAGAGATCATGGGGTTAAGCTTGGGAGAAGGGGTAGTGAGTGAAAAGCTATGGAAAGCTTGGAAAGTATAACTATTGTTCATCTATTCTTTTTGGAATTCCTCTTTCATATTTATAAGCTCACATGTCTGAATGTTTTGGTGGTATGGATTTAGTAACATTAAACTTTACAGAGTTGCCACTTACCCAGCCTCCTCTAATTCATTCTTAACTGTTCCTTTTTTATATGAAGAGAAGAAAAGGGAAGTATTGAGAAGGGGTGACTGGGATATAATACAGTTTGATAAGAATTTGATAGCATTAACAGAAAAATCCATCTCTTAAAAACTCAACCATTTCTAAGACTAGTTTCATTTGACCCATTTAAAAAATGCATGTGTGTATCCACACGAATTCAGAAATTTGAGCAAGTCAACCATATTAATGTCTAGCTACTTATCTGCATATGTGAAATTCTGGATTAAGATTGCTGATGATTCCTATAATTGGGCAGAACATGTAGCTTCTCTTTCTCACTCTAGGATTTTTGTGTTTTATTGACATAAAACTGTATCTTTAATGAAGGAAATAAATTATTTGTATTAGAACGAGAGACTTAATAGGGGTGAAAAGGAATAAAATGACTGGAAACAAGTACTTTGTTTTTGTAGACTACAACCTATAATCCTGAATCATTAATTTATTGTGAAAAGCTGGATTAATTATAGCTAAAAATTATCTTTCTCCTAGGGAGTTGCAGTAGGGAATGTAGAGGTTTGTAGGAGTTTTGGGTATCAAATATAGTAGCTACAACAATTATTTTGCTGGGATTTAATGTAGCCAATACAATTTAGGGCTATTTGTGGACTTTAGGATCACCTCAATGTTATTTTATTCAGTAGTACAATGTAGAATATTCTGTTGAAAGTCATGCCTTAAATATTGAGGTTCTTTTTTTCTTTTCTATTCATAGTGGTAGCCGCTCCTCTAAAACGTTTAAACCAAAGAAGAACATCCCAGAGGGTTCTCACCAGTATGAACTCCTAAAGCATGCAGAAGCCACACTTGGTAGTGGCAATCTCCGGATGGCTGTCATGCTTCCTGAGGGGGAAGATCTAAATGAATGGGTTGCAGTGAACAGTAAGTAGCCTATCTGTTTCTAGGTAGAGTCTAAATTAGGTTAGTAGCCTCATTGTAGGTGAGTGTTTGGATGTTGTTTGTTCAAGGATCTAGATATCAACCTAATGCCACAGTTATAGTGATACCTCAATCCACTTTAGCCTTTATGTTATTTTATTTGTGAGTATGGAGTTTTATGAAATTTTTATCTCCTGTATAATGTAATACAAAGCATAGATTTACCATCTTCAGTAGAAAAAATGGTAATAATAATTAATATTTATGGAACATTAATTCTATGTCTGGCCCTCAGTTACCCTTTCTACATGGATTCTTTTTATTTCATCTTTATAGCCTGATGATGTAGGTTCTATTGTTATTTCAGTTTAATATAGATAAGGAAGGTGAGACAGAAAGATTAGTAATTTGCCTAGGTCATACAGCTATCAAATGATAGAAACTGGGCTCAGATTCTATGCTTTAGAATTTTAGAAACTACACTTTTTTTTTTTAAAGATATTATTTATTTGACAGAGACACAGTGAAGAGAGGGAACACAAGCAGGGGGAGTGGGAGAGGGAGAAGCAGTGCTCATCATGACAAGTAGAGACTACACTTTAGCCACTATGCTAAATTGCCTCTTTCAGTAGCATACTCAGTTATTTGTTTACATTATGCTTTTTTAAAAGGCAATTCAATAATGATCTTATGAAGTTAGTAAAATATGTTTGAGATACTCTTTTTATTTTTGGGTAGACTTTTTAAAAAATTTTAAATCCAGCGTAGTTAATATACTGTGTTATATTAGTTTCAGATGTATGATAGTGTTTCACCAATTCTATACATTACTCGGTGCTCATCAAGATAAGTGTACTCTTAATGCCCTTCACCTGTTTCACCCATTTCCCCCCTAGCCCCCACCGCCTCCCCTCTGTCTACCACTAGTTCTCTATAGGTAAGACTCTGATTTTTGGTTTGTCTCTTTTCTTTGTTTGTTTCATTTCTTAAATTCCATATAGGAGTGAAACCATATGGTATTTGTCGTTTTTGACTGGCTTATTTCACTTAGCATTATACTCTGTAGATCCATCCATGTTGTTGCAGGTAGCAAGATTTCATTCCTTTTTGTGGCTGAGTAATATTCCTGTGTGTGTGTGTGTGTGTGTGTGTGTGTGTGTGTGTGTGTGTGAGAGAGAGAGAGAGAGAGATATCTTTATCCATTCATCTGTTAATGGACACTTGGCTTGCTTCCATATTTTGGCTGTTATAAATAATGCTGCAGTAAACATAGGGGTGTATATATCTTTTCGAATTTAGTGTTTCTGTTTTATTTGGGTAAATAACCAGTAGTGGAATTACTGGATCATATGGTAATTCTATTTTTAGTTTTTTGAGGACCTTCTATACTGTCTTCCAGTGGCTACATCAGTTTGCATTCCCACCAGCACTGCCTGAGGGTTCCTTTTCTTCACATCCTCTCCAACACCTGTTTCTTGTGTTGTTGATTTTTGCCATTCTGACAGGTGTGAGGTGATGTCTTATTGTAGTTTTGATTTGCATTTCCCTGATGGTAAGTGATGATGAACATCTTTTCATACGTCTGTTGGCCATCTGTATGTCTTTTTTGGAGAAATGTCTGTTCATGTCTCCTGCCGAATTTTTAATTGGATTATTTGTTTTTTGGGTGTTGAGATTTTTAGTTCTTTATATATTTTGGATATTAACCCTTTATCAGATAGGCCATTTGCAAATACGTTCTCCCATTCAATAGGTTGCCTGTTAGTTTTGTTGGTTGTTTTCTTTGCTATGTAGAAGCTGTTTATTTTGGTGTAGTTCCAATAGTTTATTTTTTCTTTTATTTCCCTTGCCTCAGGAGACATATTTAGAAAAATGTGGCTCTCTTCTGTGTCAGAGACATTACTGCCTGTGCTCTCTTCTAGAGTTTTTATGGTTTCATGTCTCACATTTAGGTCTTTAATCCATTTTGAGTTTCTTTAGTGTTTGGTGTAAGAAAGTGGTACAGTTTCATTCTTTTACATGTAGCTGAACAGTTTTCCCATTGCATTACTCTTTTCCTGCTTTGTCAAAGATTAATTGACCGTATAATTCTGGGTTTATGTCTGGGTTTTCTGTTCTGTTCCATTGATCTATGTGTCTATTTTGGTGCCAGTACCATACTGTTTTGATTACTACAGCTTTGTAATACACCTTAAAATCTGGAATTGTGATACCTCCAGCTTTGCTTTCCTTTTTCAAGATTGCTTTGGCTAGTCAGGATCTTTTGTGGTTCCATACAAATTTTAGGATTGTTTGTTCTAGTTCTGTGGAAAATGCTCTTGGTATTTTGATAGAGATTACATTAAATCTGTAAATTGATTTGGGTAGTATAGACATTTTAACATTTGCTCTTCCAATCCATGTCCTTCCAAGACATTCCTATTTCTTTGTGTCATCTTTAATTTCTTTCATCAGTGTTTTATAGTTTTCAGAGTATAGGTCTTTCACCTCTTTGGTTAGATTTACTAGGTATCTTACTATTATGGGTGCATTTATACATGGGATTGTTTTCTTTTTTCTTTTTTTTTTTTAAGAGAGGTCGTGTGAGGGGGGCGAGGCAGAGGGAGAAGATGAGAGAGAATCTTTTTTTTTTTTAAGGTTTTATTTATTTATTTGAGAGAGAGAGTGTGTGTGAGAGAGACAGAGAGCATGAGTGGTAGGGAGGGGCAGTGGGAAAGGGAGAAGCAGGCTCCACACTGAGTAGGGAGCCCAACATGGGGCTTGATTCGACCCCGAGATCATGACTTGAGCCGAAGGCGGACGCTTAACCGACTGAGCCACCCAGGCATTGCAAGGACGAGAGAGAATCTTAAGTAGGCTCCACACCCAGGTCGGAGCCCAACGTGGGGCTTGATCTCACAACCCTGAGATCATGACCTGAGCTGAGGTCAGATGCTTAACTGACTGAGCCACCCAGGCACCCCAGTGGGATTGTTTTCTTAATTTCTCTTGGAAGAAAGCATATTCATTCGTAGTCAATATGAATGAATGTTGAAAAACCAGAATATTAGGATTGTTACTACTACACCAAGATTATTATTACCAATAGATAAATTTAATAAGATTATTACTGGAGTCAATATAAAAATTAGAAATAGCATCAAAAATATAAAAAACCTAGGAATAAATCCAGTGAAACATAGAAAACTATATTATTAGTCCTTTTTGTGCTCTTCTTAAGAAATTTATTTGTGGAGATAGGTTGGGGAATGGGTGAAAAAATGAAGAGGATTAAGAGTACACTTAACGTGATGAGCACTGAATAATGTATAGAATTGTTGAATCACTATATTTTACACCTGAAACTAATATGCTTCTGTGCTTGCTGTTTCTTCTGTACTTACCTGTGTCTGGTCTCCATTCTGTTCCATTGGTCCATTGGTTTTATTCATTGTGCTTCATAAATTTTGATGTTCATCTTGTTCAAGAATATGTTGGATATTCTTAGTTCTTTGCATTTTCAGATACATTGTAGCTTTTTTGATAGCTATGGAATGGCATCCCACTATCATTTAAATTTGCAGTTCCATGATTGCCAATTTCTTGCGCTTTTCGACCATTTGGAAACTTCCTTTTGTTAAGTGCTGGTTCAAAACTGTCTCACATTTTTCTACTATGTTGTCTTTTTCTTTTTAATCCATAGGAGTTCTTTATATATTCTGAATACAGTATGTTTTTCTTCTTTAAGAGAGTGCAAGTGGGTGTGGGGAGGTGGTGGAAGTGGTGGGAGAGGCTGAGGGAGAGGGAAAGAGAGAATCTTAAGCTGGAGCCAGATGAGCCTGACATGGGGCTGGATCCCAGGACCCTGAGATCATGACCTGGGCTAAAATCGGGAGTTGGATGCACCCCCAAATTTTTGTTGGCTCTGTGTGTTGCAAAGAATTTCTCCCACTCTGTGGTTGTTTTTTTTCACCCACCTAAGGGTGAACTTACTTAATAAACAGAAGCCCCTAATTTCAGAGTAGCCATGTGTTGTGATTTCTGTGTATGCTTTTTGCCTCTTCTTTGTAGAGGAAAGAACACTGATAAATCTAGGATTCTCTTTGAGTAAAATTAAAATTTAATTTTTTACTTATAACTGATACTTGCTTTGCAGCTGTGGATTTCTTCAATCAGATTAATATGCTTTATGGAACAATCACAGATTTCTGTACAGAGGAAAGTTGTCCAGTGATGTCAGCTGGCCCAAAGTAAGACATGGTTTATGATCAATTCTCATTTTTACTTAAAAGTTCTTAGATAAGAAGAAAGTTTCTGACCATATAGTTTCTCTACTTAGCATCTCCTTCAGTGGTTCACTAATGATATATTAAGTCCACATTTTTTAGCCTGAGCTTTATGGCTCTCCCTATATAATCCTCCTTCCTCCTTTCCTCTCTTTGCTTATGAATCTCCTCTGGTCTATCCAAACTAGATTACTGGAAACACCTTACTATTCCCTCCATTACTTATACTGTGAAAACTTGCTCATTCCATTATTCTTTTTTTTTTAAGACTTTATTTATTTATTTGATAGAGACACAGCAAGAGAGGGAACACAAGCGGGGGGGAGTGGGAGAGGGAGAAACAAGCTTCCCACTAAGCAGGGAGCCCGATGCAGGGGGCTCTATCCCAGGATCCTGGGATCACGACCTGAGCCAAAGGCAGACGCTTAACAGCTGAGCCACCCAGGCGCCCCTCATTCCATTATTCTTTTGGATATTTTTCTTTTCTTCCCATCTCCCTCCAATCATTACCTGGTAATAGTTCAAAAAATCTTACCCATCTGCAAGGTCCACATCAAATGCTTCTTTCTTTATGAAACCTTTTGATTTTTTCAGACTAGATCTGATCTATTTAACTTTTTTGTCTTTGTGATTACATTTCTTTGTTATATCATACTGACACTCTTTATACATGTCTTATTTAACCTATTAGATTCCTTCTTCGTTTAAATCCCTTTTGGTGCAAGAACAGTGCCTGCCACCTAGTTAGCACTTGGTAAATGTTTGCTTAGATCAATAAATTTTTGAAATTATTTTATTATTACTGTGGCTGATAATGACTGCTACCATTTATTTAGTGCTACCTAAAATGTTAGGCCTTTCATACATTTCATCTTTTACTTCAAACAGCAACCCTATGAGGTAAGAAAAGAAATTGAGTTTGAGAAAGGTTAAGTAACATGTCCATGGTCCTATTATCTAGAAGCGGGCCGAACCAGAATTGAAATCTAAGTCTCTTCGATTCTAGTGCCTCTACTCTTACTTTCTACATTGTATTATTATTTTATTATTATAAGAAATATTAATTGATACTTACAAGACATAAAGAGAGAGGTTTTATTTTTTAGTGCTGACTTTTTATAAAGTGTATCCTATACTCCCATCTTATATAAGGTGTAAATATCAAAACAAAACAACACTGCCCAAACTTACGAGTGTTTAGGAGTATTATCGTTATAAGTTGTGACCTTAGATTGCTAATCACTTATTGTAGACTATTTTTGGTGACTTTTAAAGAGTCAGATTACTAACTACCCAAGAGATGCAGTGTTATTAGTTCATAGTCATACTTTATTTTTTGACCAAATTCACATATTGAGCAAAGTATTACCTAGTTGGAGTTGTCTACCTTATTCTTCAAATTAATTCCAAGTGAGTTTAGATGTTTCTCGGAATCCAGTCCTTTTAAAGAGGACTGACAGTTTGTCATCAGAAAAGATGTTCAAAAGAATATGATTTAAATATTTCTTAAGGTAATTTTTTTGAAAAGAACTTCTTTTCAGACTATTTCAAACTTTGAAGCTTCCAGTAATTTTAAGTTGCCAGAAGAGCATAAGGAATTCCCATATTTCTTTCACAACAGATTCCCCAGTTATTAACATTTCATTGCATTTGCTTCATCACTACTCTGTGTATATACTCCTTAACATTAATTTTTTCTGAACCTTTTGAGCAAGTTGTAGACATTAATGCCTCTTTTCCTCCTCATATTCAGCTGTGTATTTTCCAAAAACAAGGGCACTCTTCTACATCTCTTCTACGTAGCATACAGACCCTCCAGATCACTTCTTCCAGTCCATGGACACCATTCAAATTTCATGACTGCTTCAACAATATCTCAGTTTTCCCTTTCTGGTCCAGGATCCAGGATCCTATCTAGGAATATGTATTGCATTTATTTGACTTATCTCTTCAGGTACCTACAATTTAGAATAATTTCTCAGTCTTTTTCTGGTATTGCCCTTTATATGGAAAAGAGTTAACATAGCAGGCCTGACTTATCTCTTGAAAGGCCTATTTACAAGGTTGATCTGTGGATAGCAACTGGGAAGTTGGATTTCTTTTTCTTTTCTTTTTAAGTTTTCTTTCTTTATTTGACAGTGAGCAAGAGAGAGAGCATAAGCAGGAGGAGCGGGAGAGGGAGAAGCAGGCTCCCCTGTGAGCAGGGAGCCCATGCGGGGCTCTATCCCAGGACCCTGGGATCATGACCCTAGCCAAAGGCAGACGCTTAACAACTGAGCCACCCAGGTGCCTTGGGAACTTGGATTTCAAAAGGGTTTCCACCTCCCTAACTTAAGATAAGACTGGCTCACTGTGCCTAAACTCTTTGTACAAACAGTATGGCTAATGCTTTCCTTTTGGGAATCTAGAATTTTAATATATTTTTTCTTTTTTGCTGATTTTGGTTTGTGTTCTTTCACTGTAATAAATAATGGCTGTGAGTACAACCATGTGCTGAGTTCTGTAAGTCCTCTTAGCAAATCATCAAACCTGGGGGTAGTCTTGGGGACGCCTGACACAGGCTGTCTGACATTTCCTTATGACCACATTCAGGCTATGTATTGTTGGCTGGACACCATAGAAATGATCATTTTTTTTCTCAGTGGATCATATCGGGGGCACACAATGTCAACCATCCCATCACTGGTGATGTTAACCCTGATTACTTTATCATCTTAGTGTCTGCAAGGTTTCTTTACCTCAAATTTGTCATTTCTCCCCTTGAAATTGACTAGTATTTTACTGTGAGGTTTTCTGATATTATACCAATATCCTGTGAACTAGGGAGAATTACTGCCACTTAGAATACTGCTGTGATCACTTTCTCCACAGAAACCTCTAAAAAGCTGGTTAGAAAGAATGTATTTCTTTGAAAGTAACAGGCACAGGATCTCTATAAAGATACTATAAAAACAAAAATGATCTTCCTTTTCTTTTTCCTTCCTTCTCCTTCCTTCCCTTCTTCCCTCCCCTCCTTCTGCCTTTCCTTCCATTTACTTCCCTCCCTTCCTTTTTATTTTGAGAGTCTTAAGTTTTGTCCGTTGTTAGTGCTGAGGAGATGCAGTTGTTCTCATGCTTTGCCATCTTTAGCAGAAGATGCTTGGGATTGTACCAAGGAGAGGCATTTATTAGTAGCTTAGTACTGGCCCCTTGCAAAGTGTTATCGAGTGATACCTCAGAGGATTTTTTCAGTTATTATTTATTATTATTATTAACCAAGAAATGATGAATATTCTACAGTTTGCAGTTGATAAGTTCATACCATGATGACAAATAAATTTCAAAGAGAATGGTCTGCCAAAAGTGGAATAAAAAATCAATGTGGGCAAAATAGAGTTACAGGATGAAGTCATCTTAGGTATAAACATGGCAAAAGAAGAAGATCAGAAAATCATAGTTATAAACTGTAGAAGTATAAGCAGTATATCAAAAAGCTTTGGGATATTGAAAGTTAGTATGCTTAAAAAAAGCTTCAGAATATTGAAAATGATTTTTAGGTCAACTGTGTCTGCTTTTGATTTTTGCATTTAAGAATACACCTGATCACTAACAAAATGAAAAATATGATTGGGAGGAAAGGCAAAAATGTTAAGGTTTCTTAACATGTGGAAGAAAACATGGATGAGTCCTTGTCTTTAAGTGAAGAGTAATGATGCTAAAAGTTCTACCATTCGTGGTCTCTGTCTCCTAAGAGGATCAAATAAGAACAGGCTTGAGTCCCCCTCAGAACTTTAGTTTCAGATTAGAAAGAATCTCGTGACTGTGAAAGTGATTAAGCAGTGGAAGAGAATACCAAATGTTGGGGAATCTCTTCTTGAAAACCTTCAAAGTAGACTTGCAGTCATCCCTGTTGCCCAGGGTTGGCAGTAAGGTATGCTGTTAGAATGTTTCTTCATGTGTATCGTGTTGAGGTTTATTTTTCAGGTGTAAGTAGTTATGATTAAATGGAAAGCTTCCTTATTTAACCTATTTCAAGATCATTTTCATCATTTGAAATACTCTAGTATTTTTCCCTTGTATTTTCTTTCACCTTCTTTGGTAGACTCACTGACCTATCATTTTGTCAGTTCAAACTGGAACAAGGTTAGAATAACAAAATTGATTCAAAGAGAGAAGCTAAGGGGTAGAAGTAATCTTGTTTCTTGGAAGCTAAAATACAAAATGATAATTCAGTTTAGAGATTTTATGCTTTGAAGTTTCAGCTGTGTGCATATTCCTTATCTTAAAAATCAGGTTGTGGTTGTGTGTGGGTGGGTGTGTGTGTAACTCTATTATCATTCTTACCAAACTGTTTTTACCTACTCATTTACAAGCCTATCTCTTCTACTAGTCTGTTTTCCTTTACAGTATGGAAAGTTAGTGTCCCTTGGTCAAGAACAGTATTTCTCACGTGGTAGGTGCACATTAAATGTTGATTATACCAAAGGATAGTGTTCTGTTAATACCCAGGTCCTATAGGCATCTTTATTTGGGTTGCCGTTTTTCTTTAAAGGCATATTTAGCTCCTCAACCAAATGTACTCAGATATTGACTCATTTTCTTTGTGCATGTTACTTTGGAGCTTCCATGTCATTCTCTATCCTTAACCCAAAATTTAAAGCCCCAAGTTAAAAGAATTGTATAAGGAGAATTGCGTAAGGAGAAGTGTTTTTCAAAGAAGAAAAACAACCATAAAGATTAAAGGTCGTTATCAGAGAAGTGGAGAAGTGGAAAGCTAGCTAGGTTTTCTACTATGGCAATGTATGATTCTAAAATATAAATGCTGTATATAAAGAAAAGCTTACAAAAAATGAGTTTGATGGGACCTGCTTAGTTTGGATCATGATAAATGCAAAATAGTCTAGTAACACTTTAAAGGCTCTAAATTTAAATGCTAAATGCAAAATATCTTTATTTAGAGGAGCAGATTGTTTAAAACATGTCCTGTGTACATTCATAATATGCACGCATATATAATATAAAAATATACACATTTTGTATAGGTATATACTGATATTCTATGTGTCTATTATCTTTCCAATACAGATATGAGTATCATTGGGCAGATGGAACAAACATAAAGAAGCCTATTAAGTGCTCTGCGCCAAAGTATATTGATTACCTGATGACTTGGGTTCAGGACCAGTTGGATGATGAGACATTATTTCCATCAAAAATTGGTATAATTGTTTTGTATAATCGGAATCCGTTATTTATCTAATTTTTTTTTTTTAAAGATTTTATTTATTTGTTTGACAGAGAGAGACACAGCGAGAGAGAGAGCACAAGCAGGGGCAGAGAGAGGGGAGAAACAGGCTTCTCGCTGAGCAGGGAGCCCGATGCGGCACTTGATCCCAGGACCCTGGGATCATGACCTGAGCCGAAGGCAGACGATTAACAACTGAGCCACCCAGGCGCCCCTATGATTTATCTAATTTTATGTGTTTCTAGAGCTTATTGGCTCTCTATTCCAGGAACCATACTAAACTACCATACCTATCAAAATATTTCTAATTTTATACATTTAAAAGTGTTTTATCTTTTTCACACTGAGTTTATCATGAACATTAAGTGAAAGCTCCCTGTAATTTTAAACAACGAGAAGATTAGTGTATCTTGGATAGTAACAAAATTTAGCCTGTGTTATGGAAAAAAGAGACTGAATACTGGGTATGCAGGGAGTATCATCTGCCACAGTCATATCCATTTCTTGTTTAGGGAAGGAGTTTATATGCCTTATTTCCAGTTTTACAGTGTATTTGTGGCAGAGAGGGAGTTTGAATTTATGACTACAGTGTGAATCTTACAGACTGTGAAATCAAGCTAGGTGAGAAGAAAACAAGATTTGCGGGGTTAGCCTGTTATCTACTGAGTGACTTTTGCTTTTTTTATATTTGCTTTTAAGGAAATTATATTTTCTTTCAAGTGGAAATTGTTCACATCAAGATAATTCGTATGATTTTACCCTCTCAAACTTCTTACAACTTGTGTTTTCTGAAAAATATAAGAATTTGTTCTTCTATCAACAGACAACTTTTTGACTATATTGTATGTTTTTAGAGTTTGGAAGAACAGTGTGGTGGAGGAGACCGCAATGTAAATAGTTGCTGTTATTATGGATTGTTTTAAACACATTTATTGAATGTTTTAACTGCTTTGGAGCCTTTGTAATAAAAGATCTGTTTTTCAGGACTGCATTACTTATATCCATCATAATCATTTTGGTTAAGTGCTATCACCTTAGCTTTTATCTCCTGTAATATATTTTATATATATATTTTATATATATATTTTATATAACCTTTTATTATGACTGAATTTCACATATATTTTATATTTTATAACCTTTTATTTTGACTGAATTTCAGGCTTTTAGAAAATTTGCAAGAATTATGCAAAGAATCCCTATATACCCTTCTTCCAGATTTTTTTCCTTCTTCCAGATTTTTTAGTGGCTAACGTTTTACCACGTTTGTCTTCTCTCTCCTCCCCCCAACTTCATGTTTTCTTTTTCCTGAACTGCTTGAGAGTAAGTTTTATGTATGATGCCCCTTTATCCAAATCTGCTTCAATGTGCATTTTCTTAGAAAATCACAGTATAATTATCAAAATCAGGAATTTAACAATGATACAATACTATTTAATTTACAGATTCTTCAGATTTTTCAAATGTTCCCAATAATATCCTTTATAGTAAAAGAAAATCTTTGACTTCTGTTTTCATTCACTTGTCATGTTTCTGTAGCTTTCTTTAGTATGGAATATGTATACTTCATTCTTTTTTGGTCCTTCATGACATTGATCTTTTTGAAGAGTATAAGCATACTAATTTATATAGTGTCCCTTCATTTTGGTTTGTCTTATGTTTCTTTGTGATCTATTTATGTATAAATAGATCACTGTATATATATATACAATATACTATATACATAAATGTATAATATTTAAATATATATATACACATGTGTATATGTGTGTGTGTGTGTGTGTGTGTGTATATATATATATATATTTAAGACTTTTTTTTTTTAAAGTAATCTCTGCACCCAGCATGGGGCTTGAACTTAAAACCCCAACCCTCTACTGACTGAGCCAGCCAGGTGCCCCGTGACCTATAATATTTTAAAATGAGCAGAAGGCAATGTGATAAGGCAATGTGATAACACTGAATCCAGTCTGGGTCATTTAGCCAGTTTGACAAAGGACATGGAATTTTGTATTTTTTCTAGTCTTGTATTTGTTTAATTCTGTAAAAGTGCTCTTACTCATAAAACAGTGAGCCTCATTGAGGGGGACTGCAGCTAATTTCAGAATAAATGTAGACCTGGAAGTGTTAGGAAATAATTTCCATAGAGAAAACATAAAAATGTATTGCAGGCATTGTAAGCAACACTGAGCATGGTTAATACTGTTTGTGTTCAGCAGATATTTATACTGAGACTTGATGTTAAGAAATCTGAGGATATGAGTGTGAGTTTTAGCTTCATTACCATCTTAGGCATAATTTATTTCATTTTAGTAAAGTGGTAGGTAAAAAGGCTTAAGGGGCTTGCTAACGTCTGGTTCTAATTCCATGGAAGTTTTAAAGTTTATTTTCATTCATGATATGTTGAGAACTTCCAGAAAGTAGAGTGGGTATTATTAGTAATTCACAAATACTTCCTTTTAGCTTTGTCTTGTTAATTTATGTTGCCGTTTGTTGACAAACTCCTGCTGCCTTGTTCTTGTCTCTTGTTAATAGAGGGCGTTGTTTATCTATTTATTAGGTGTCCCATTCCCGAAGAATTTCATGTCTGTGGCAAAAACTATACTCAAACGCCTCTTTAGGGTTTATGCTCACATTTATCACCAGCATTTCGACCCTGTGATCCAACTTCAGGAGGAAGCGCATCTCAATACATCTTTCAAGCACTTTATTTTTCTTGTCCAGGTAAGTTGAATTATGAGGCCTTTTTTGCTCAGTAAAACCAGTTATCTGCAGAGTTCCAAGGTGAATCCTGCATCCATACTTTTAGGATAAAATTTGCCTTCTCTGTCTAGTCTTTATCCTCTTTTATACTTACCATGATGATAAGGCCTTTTGTTTCTGAATTCCATTCATCTCCAAATTGGTGGCATGTAAGTCTAAAATGGATCTTTGAGGTCTTGCTTTGAATTTGCTTCATTTAGCAGGCCATATGGAGGGACTGAGTTAGGAACCTGGCTAGTTTGGCAGGCCTGTAGATGAACTTGGTACCTTTAGCACATTCGCATTCCTCCTAATCGTCTTAACCCTTAATTCCTGTCTACCCTAGATTTTTTTTTTTAAAGCATATTCTGGCCTGGAAATGGACTTTGTATATAATACCTTTTTTTCTTCCTTTTTAAAACCATGTTCTGAATAATTTTTAAGTTAGGTACTACTCATTATATCCAAAGAAGAAAAAAAAGGTCCCAAGGAGTGTTGCTATTCCAGAGGTCCATTAGTCTTTTTTCTGACTCTGGTTGACCTCCTCTTCCTTCTCCCTTTAGTTCTCAGAGGTGTAGACTGAGAGAAGTTGGATATTTTCATCCTGCTATAATATGTAGACCACTAATAGGCAGGAGTGAAAAAGAGGTGGAAATGGTTAAGCTGACCAGCTTTTTTGTTGTTGTCGGAGGTTGAGAGGGTAGATGATAGGCAGAAGTCTAAATCTTGAATCTGTGTAATTTTTTTTATATCTGTGGGCATATACTTATAAATGCCCTCCCCTTACCCCATCTCCACTAAAGAAAAATGTGTCTATTTTCCCTCTATACCTACCTCTCATATTGAACACACACATTTTGTGTCTTAATTTCACCTATATAAACACATTTTAGGAGATCTTAACTTGCCAAAACTGTTGCTCCAAGCAGTTACTTCACCATGGTATCCCACCTACAGACACCCATAGAAACAAAGAAAATGTTATTTCAAAGTTTGCTTCTGTGCTTTGGTTTAGGCAGAACGTGATTGCCAATGTTCAGGTTTTAGTGATTTAGGATTGGGTTAGTTTTATCTTACTGTATGATTTTACCTTTTTTTTTTTTTAAGATTTTATTTATTTATTTGAGAAAGAGAGAAAGAGCATGAGCAGGGGGAGAGGCAGAGGGAGAGGGGAGGCAGACTCCCTACTGAGTGCGGATCCTGTCTCATCTTGGGGCTTGATCCCAGGACCCCGAGATCATGACCTGAGCCGAAGTCAGACTCCCAACCAGCTGAGCCACCCATGCATCCCTGTATGATCTTCTCATAAAGTACAATGTTATCTCTCAACTCCTAGCAAATAGTAGGGGATTGATAAATACAGCATTACCACATCTGAGCCTTTTTATATCTTAAGACACTGTGACCTTCTTAAAGGTAGGTCCATTAATTATACAGTCACCCCTTGACTGAGCAAGAGGGGCCTCTGCCCTGGCCTCACTACTTAGAGAACCCTATTCTGGCACTTCTCTAGCTGTACTCCCTACAGTGTAAGGGACCCACAGGACAAAGAACATACCTCCCAGATTCCACTGGTTTGTGCTTAGGTACCTCACACTTCAGCATTTCCTTTCCACATCGTCCCAGTTGTATTTCCAGTGTCTGCATGGGTCTTATCCTTGGGTCCATTCTTTCAAGGGAAAGTCATATCTCTGATATATGTACCTCTAGATCTAGGCTAGGGGGTAGTCAGATGGCAGCAGTTTGTGAAGGTGTCTAACCATGGCCTATATAAATCAGCCAGGTGTCACACTCCTACAAGTGAGGCCCCTTGAAGTGCAGGGTGGAGCTGGGGGTTGGAAGATCAGGGAGATTTGCTGAGGGTCAGGGACAGGCTCTCCTCATGTTACTACTTTCCAGTGTAGAATCCTGAGGAATTTTGAGAATTCTAAATTTGATTCTGTTTTCTTGCTCACTATGAAGGCACATTTGTCAAGGCGGGAAAATAGAACACGTTTTATTTAACAATGTATTAGCTTAATGTAAAATTTAATAGTCATATGATATATATCCATTTGTGTTCTTAGTCCAGATCCCACAAATCTTAGGGGTAGGCTTGCTCTTAATGCCCCTAATGCTTCTCCCCAGTATTTACTATAGTGGTTGGCATATGATCATGTTAATAAATGAACAAAAATGGGAACTCAGAATGCCCCACTATGGCAGAAGATGAGAAGTATAGACAGTCGATATTTATTAGCCTTACAATTTTATAGTTTGGGGGAAATCTGTTGAGAACTGAACTTCAGAATGACAGGGGTGGAATTTTAAAGAAGCAAAAATTAAATCCAGGCTTCCTAATTTGTTTCTTATAGGACTTTACACATTACTCATCTTATTCTCATACCCCATTTCATGATAGTTTGCAGGTGTTAACTCTTTCACTCTTCTTATAATGCTGAAATTTGCCTAAGATGCTAGATTTTTTGGTCCCCATTTGGCTGACTATATCTAAATGATACTCAGGTTATTCCCTTTTAACAAGAAGCAGCACTCCCACTTACTGTTATGCCAGGGATTACATGAAGTGGTTAACACACAGTATCACATTTAGTCCCCACAGTAATTTTATGAGGTAGGGGGATTTACTCTAATAATATTATAGACATGTACAACATAATATCCAAAGTGCTTAAGTGATTTGTCTAAGGAAGACACAGCTAGGGAAGAGAAAAACATTTTATTGAAAAAAAGATTAGACTTTTATTTACTTTGAAAGCTAATTTCCAGCAAGTGTTAATAGAAATCTGCTTTGGAATGAGACGTAAATAATACATCTTTACTATTTTTTCCTGTCTTTATCATGCATAGGAATTCAACCTTATTGATAGAAGAGAACTTGCACCACTCCAAGAACTGATTGAAAAACTCACCTCAAAGGACAGATAAAAGGATGAAGAGCTGTGCAAGTTGTTCCTCAAATGAAGTGTGTGGAGTGTATATGGATTTTGTTGTGTTTTATTTTTATTTCGGTCGTTTTTGTCCTAGGTTTCGGGGGCTTGTTTGGGTTAGTTTTTCTTTATTCTGAATAAATGAAACTATATTCTATTGCTAGAGGAAGCCAAGAACCATTCTCTATATATTTGATAGGGGTAAATTTTGTCTTAGTGGCATACAGATTTTTTGTTTTTTTTTTTTACTTGGTTTGATTACTTGCAAAATTTTTGATAATACTCTGTGTTGAAAGAAAATGCTTACTTGATTGGACTGCTGATGGATGGGGGTTCTGTGTTATGTAAATTGTGGCCAATTTTTAAAGTCCCCAAAAGACTTACGTTTTTAAGTGCCTTGGCAGGCTTACTTCTGAGGTGCAAAGCACAGACATAGAACTGAACAGGGCTTGAAATATTAGGAATACTACCCAGGGCGCTTACTGATGCATGTTTTAAAATATCTGTGATAAAAGCCATAGTTTACCTAAATTGGTGATCTCCAGCTTTTACTACATTGAAGAAATACAATTTGTAAAGGTGTGCATGTAGAACATAAAAAATTATTATTTTTGATATTGGTGGTAATTCTGTTCAAGAAATGCTTAAAGTTCTACAAGCAGGTCTTTTTCCATCTATTGATATCTGTGATACTGAAACTTGAGGATGTTGATGTGTAATACCTATTGCATTTTAGCTTCTTTCTACATGTTAACTGCACTGTGGGTGTGAAAATTCAGGTTATATATAGGTTTGCCATCTTCAGAGGTGATGCTGAACTGTGAGGTTTCTTAGCAATTGCCAAATGAGCCATAAGTCTACAGAATTCCCTTCTACTTTGAAGAGGAGGGGATGGATAGGAGTGTGTGTTTGGTTGGGAGGGTTAATTTGTATGGGGAGCTATAGATGGGATTAAGTATGGTGAGTCAAGTTCAAAAAGTCTTGTCTTAAAATCCTTGAATAGAGTGGCATGAAGATTTTAATCAATTTCTTGTAAACAAAGTCTTAGAGACTTCCTTTTAGGAATCAACTTCCATGAGAAGTTAAAAATAAAATATTAATTTTAGGTGTAGACGTTAAACATGGAATTTAAGGACTATTTGGGGAAATTGATCATGCTCCAGCATTTCCATTCAGTGAATGGAGCTGGTGTTTGCCTGTCATTTTAAAATGATACAGTACCTTCTTTGCTTATGATAGGCCCAATTTGAAGCATTCTGACTTCTAATTTTTCCACTGTGAAAGGAAATCTTTTTCTTTGCAGTGATACCAGACAATGAAAGTGCTAATTCAGTAGTATTAACTTCTGCATTTTATTTGTCATGACTCTCTAGTGAATTATTCCCATGAGTAAAAAGTTCAGAAACTTAGTTTTTAAAATAATGTTAACATTTTTTACTTCAGTTTTATTCTCAAGAAATATCTTTTTCAGACTTCCAGTTTTAATTTTGTCATTTCTAGTAAATCTCTTTCTCCTTCAGTTACCTATATATATTCTTCCTTCAGTTTGAAATACACATCTTTTTCCTTGTAGAGTAGAAATCTTGTTCTGAAATTATATAGACTAAAAATGGTCACTAGGAAAGAATCTTGTGAAATCAGTTTGTTTTGCCATAACGAGAGCAGTGATACAATTTAATGCCATTGCAATTATGATCACTAGGAACTGCCTTTTTCTCCATTTCATTTCTAACAATCATTCTCCAAGTACCAATAGTAGAAGTAACAGGAGAGCCTGGCAGAGGCAAATATATTGGACACTTATTGGTATTGTGTATGAGAACAAGCTGATTTCCTTAAAACGAACCTTTTATTATCCAAATAGGTAATATCAGCCACTATGGTTGATTCAAAAATAAAATTTGGTGTCAGATAATTTTGAGTCCTATTTATTTATGAAAATGAAGCACGTGGTTTTTCAAGTAGTCTTCCATACTGCATTTGACTTTATATAAACCCAGTAACAAAGGGGTTGCAATAGCCAAATGTAGAGAATAGTGAAAAATTGTTCTTGCGCTTTTTAAGCCTTACACAGTAGTACACTGTAAAAATGGGAAAAATGTTTCTATAAATTAATGTTCAGTAGTAGGCCCTACTTTCCTACTGTATGTAGATAGGAGTTTGTTGTCACTGTGTCAGAATCTCAGGTGCCTGCTTCTTTCTGAGTATTCCTTTCAACAGAGGTATTATTAGGAAGTAAGGAGATGTGTAAGTGTATATATGGTAACAAAGTAGAGAAGTTCTCCCAGGGAGAGGCCTGGAACTGTACATGGTGTTACATGGCTATAGGTAAGGAAACACTCACCAGAGCATGTGAGAAATAACTGATTTATCAAAACGTTGCTTTGATTAGTTCCCATGAGCATTAGTAAGATGCCCTTTATAGAATAAGGATCAAATCTGGTTTTACAGCAGAGTTTGATATAATTGTGTATTAGATTCTTTCCAGATCTCTTAATTTATAAATAAGCAAGATAATGATTTTCCCCCTTGCTCTTTATACAGAGATACAAAGCAAAAGTTGGTTTTCTCATCCACTAATAAAAGCATAAAATATAAAATAGTAAGTTAACATAGTATTATTGTCACAATGCTTTGGTTAAATTTGAAATGAAGCAAGTTTTAGGAATGATTTTAAATGATGGAGAGAGATTTTAAATGGTGGTGGAGAGAAATTAATAACAGTGAAAATCTGTTACTAAGCAGTAGATGGTGCTACTGGATTTCATTTGCTGACTTGATTATTTTGTTTCCCATAAAAACCATGGCATTAGATTGCATTAAAACAGTAGCACGTGTTAGTTTAGCTGGAAGAGGCTTTGGTGGTCAGTTTACTTTGAATTGAAAGATTTTAGATTGCTCTTTCTCCGTTTGTCATTTGTAAATTCTAAAGGGTCAGCATAAAATGTATTAGGTGGGAGAAGACAGGTTTAGTGTATAATATATCTCAGACTGAGTTACTGCCTGGCTTATCAGGAAAGATAAAACACTACAATCTCTTATCTTCAGGAAATACAGATGGTGTGGATATTTATATTTTACATGTAATCACCAAACTCCATTTTATGTATTAGCATTTTCCTTGCTTATGGGAAAATAGCAAAATGACATTTCTTTTATACCTTTATGTACACCCTCTCTGAGAGAGGTTTTGATAACCACTGAAATGGTAAAATATGTGAGATACAATTATTAAGTTGTAGGGCTTTCTTTTAAAATAAGTATGTCATACCTTAAACATCCAAATGAGAGTTGATCTTCAGAGTGGTTCCTGGGGGAGCACTACTCTTACCAGCTGTGTTTTGAATGTGTAACGTTTTTGGAACATTTTTAGAGATGCCTTGAGAATTGGTTTATGACTATGCAAGAAAATCTATTCCATCATTTTAGTTGCACTGAAAACTTTTGGCAGCTTAATATGACCTGTCTATCTCAGCCACCAAACCAACTCTACTTCGCTGGTTTCTTAGAACTAAACCATTAGGGAAGTTCAAAAGACTGCCATAGGTTCTAAATTTGCAAGAGAGAACGTTTTGAGCATTGGTAGCATCATTTAATAAAGGGATAGTTTCTTGATGTCACTACTTTGAAGTAGTATCATTTGGATGTATAGGTTTTATTTAATTTTTAAAAATTTAGTTTAATTACCTTACAGCTAAATATAATAATTAAAAAAATCAAAGTCTATCTCTTGTTTTCTACTTTTGTTTCTTTCCCTGATAACTTTTGAATTTTATCTCAACTACTGTAGGATAGTTTTGATTGAAGGGATAGTAAGAAAAAATGGATCCAATATTTAAGATAGAAGTAGCTTAAGGTAACAACAGCCTTTACTTTTTAAACATATTTTCACTCAGATAAACAAATGAATTTAAAGACTGCAGATCATTGTACAAAGAAATTGGAATAAATTTTATGTAATAATTATGCTGAATTTTAAGCCTGCGTATCACAGATAAAATATTTAAAATTGTATAATCATTTCATACATTGTTTATAACTTTAAAATTTTGAATGTGTTTTTAAAAGATGTGGGACCAGAAGTATATTTGTAATTTGAAAATGTGAGTGCATACCAAGGGGAAAACTGATTTTGAAACTTAATCTGAAATTCTAAAGAACAGACCTAATTTTTAGAAGCGCTATTCTGGATCTGTACTTTAAGAACCACTCCTAAAATAACTTAAATATTAGAGTTTTGTCATAATGTTAAGATTCACCCATAGGAATTACTGTTTTTCAGTATCAGTGTAATGGTGTATGAGATTAATATTTAGAGGTAAAGATATGTCAAGATTTAATGGAAAAGTTTAATTTTAAGATACAGCAATTCTGACTGTAAACAATTTGAATTTTTAAGATGTTTCTAATGAGTTAATCATAGAGAATAATTTATTTTAAAGGTATAATACTGTGTTCCACGTCTTCCATTTATAGCTGAACTGGTACTTAAATGTTGACAAAAGAGAAAAAATACAGGTTAAAATATTGAATAATCTCAGTTTTGCAAGGATGATGCAAGTTCTTTTTCTGCATGTAATGCTGTGCAATAGAAAATTTTAGATTACAATTCTCAAAGATACTGAAATCACTGGCCTTTTTTCATTCTATGTTTGTCATCTCCTTTTCCTTAAGTTACTTCTTACGCTATTGACTTACCACCTCCCAACCCCCCATCGCACTAAGAAAACAAAGTAGGTTGATTGTGCGGGTCCTCCTTGTTAGTGATTCTGAAGTACTTTCTATCAATACATTGACAGAAGTGTTGGAAGGTGCAACGTATATAAGCATTTTTGGTTTGTTTTGGTTGACAGCTTCATTTAAATTGTGTCACTAAACCTGAGATTATTAGTGATTTAAAATTTTTGTTAATATTTAATTTTTCTTCTGTGTATTACATTCTTATGTTAGTGTTTTACACATGTTTTCATTTTAATTTTGCTCTGAAATACTTGTGCAGGTTGTAAAATAGATTAGTGCATTTTCATGTTAAGAACATGTTTCTCCTTAAATTGTTCTGCAGAGATAACTATTTTTAGGGGAAAATAGTTTTTTACAGCCACTAGATTGTATTTGTTATTTTTGTACATGCATAACAAAGATGGTAAGGGCCCTAATCCTGTGGGGAACACTTAACTTTTGTTCTATTTGAAATTTTCCTATACATTATTACTTAAAATTATCAAAGAACTGTCATGAAATCTAGTTGAGAGATAATACGATAAACATGACAAGACTTAAAAGTTGGATAGAGATCATTTCTGAGGACAAAAGCTGAATACTGCCAGTGCCATATAATGGAAGCATAGTGGCAGCATTCACACAGTGTAAATATATGCAGAGAATGCGAAAGACAGGAATCCTGCTCTCATGAAGATACACAATTTTTCTCTATTTTAAGTAGCTGGATGGGGAAAAATGGTCTAAAATAGGAAATGCAACATGAACACTATATTGAAAACTGTGCCAAGATTACTCAAATTCTAGTTATTACTGATCAAAGTTTAACTGCTTCATCATTTTATTTTAAAAGGGGATACTGAATGTCAGAAAATCTGTCATACGTTTAATTGAGAGATGTAAATAATGTATACAGACTTGTATGTGATGGGATGGGAAATATTTAAATTCTAGGTTTTTTTTTTTAAAGGAAGAAACTGAATGTTTATTTAAAAAATTAATAAATAGTTATGTTTGGCCATGAATCCTGACTTTGCATTACTGATTATTTTTGCTATAGATGTTCTCACATTAAACACATTCCTAGGGAAATACTGAAAGTATGGAATATGTTGGACATTTAAAATTTGTTAGGCATTATTTTAAAGATTTATTTATTTTAGAGAAAGCGCACATGCATGCGTACATGTGAGTTGGAGGATGGGCAGAGAGAGAGAATCTTGAAGCAGACTCCCCACTGAACGTGGAGCCCGACGTGGGGCTCCATCCCACAACCCATGAGATTATGACCTGAGCCAAAACCAAGAGCCGGATACTTAACCGACTGAGCCACCCAGGTGTCCCTGTTAGGCATTATTTTTAATAAGGTTCACAACCACCCCAGAGGTTAGTATCTCATTGTCTTACATACTAGAAAACTGAAGCTCAGGAATTGTGTAAGTCACTGATTAGGACTAGGATTTAAAAACCCAAATACGCTTGACCTTGAAGCCAATGCTTTTGTTTGTTTTCTTTAAATATTCTACTGCCAGGAGAACAGTTAGCAAAATAATTATTTGTTGGCCTTTCTATCAAGCTTTTATCTAATATTTTGTTTTCATTATAGGCCATTAAAGAATATTAATAAGCAGTATTGGAGGATCTTCATTTTGCCCTGATACCTAAATTCCAAAAGGAATTGTGTATTTTAGAGTATTCTCAGAGTGTTTAATTATTTACAGATATTTATGTTTAGAGGCATTTGTGTTTGGACAATCAGGTCCACAGTCGCCCAATGTCACCAATTGGTATTGTAGAAAAGATTAGGAGTAGAAATACTAGTCCATGCTCATATGATTTGTGCCTGCATACTTTAAATAAAAACACCTTGTTATTTTGCACATACAGTATCTACAAAGCATCCACTGTGTATAAAGAAATACATACCCATGTAAAAATTAACTATATTTTGGTAATTAGGTTCATTTGCCTCTATTGTACTAAATTTAAATAGTTAATTCTTCATTATATAATATTACTTGGATTGATGAATTTTGGTATCAAGTTCTAAATATTCCTTTAAGCAACCACGTTTAATAAATGTTATACTCCTGTTTTAAACAGCTTAATGAGTACAATGTCACATTTTCTTGATGACCTAAGTTTACCTTTACAAGCATGCAGTGTAATATAGCTTCCTTTGATAAGGAGCTATATAGGATTGATGGCTCCCTGCTATGCCCTTCTAGCTTGTTATTTTGCTATTGCACTTCAGATTTGCTGGAAGCACCCTGACTCCCCACTCTTGCTTTTATGATGCCTTCTGCATTCATGTGTTTCTAGGCAATAATGAAGGTTACAAGGAGTATATTATAACCAAGCTTATTAAGTCAATCAATATCATTTTACAGAAGTTGTTGGGTTGGTGTGTACAAACGCATGGGCTGTAACCACTACTTATCAATGTTTAGGGACTTTTTTTTTTTTTCCCTTTGTTCTCATTTTCTGAGTCGGTTTAGAGTTTTCTTAATAAACCTCTATGTCAAGATCGTGTCCTTAGTTATACCAGCATTCCCACAGAAGAAAAGGAATTCCCAGATTGAAGGAGTTGTAAAATTTCTGGCAAGAAAGGGTGAAGATGGTAGCATGCTCATGACTGGCTGGGTGTTCCCTGTCTTTTATCTGCAATTCCAAAATCTGAAAAGCCTGGAAAACAAAGTATTTTCTTGAATTTAGTGCAAACTTAACCTGTTCTGAAGTTAATAGTTTTTATCCCACCTAATGTGGAATCTGTGTTTCACTGCAAATTATCTGTGTATTTAACACCTCTGCAGGAGGGTAAGGGATGGTTATATATATATGTACTACACGATTGTAAATTTCTTTTCTAAAATCCAAAAATTTTTGCATTCTGAAACATCTGGCTGCAAGGGTTTCAGATAAGGGGTTGTGGATAAAATCAAGGAATTTTTTTTTTTTTCAAGATTTTATTTATTTTAGAGAGTGCAAGCAGAAGGAGGAACAGAGAAGGAAAGAATCTTAAGCGGACTCTGGGCCAAGCCCGGAGCCCAACGCAGGGCTCGATCTCATGACCCTGAGATCAGGGCCCTGAGATCACGACCTGAGCTGAAACCAAGAGTTGACTGAGCCACTGAGGTGCCCCAAAAATCAAGGAGATTTTAAAAGTGCTTTTCTCTTATCTCTTCCTTGCATTATCCAAAGGTTATTTAGGAAAATGGTAAATTATGCTGAACCTGATGCCAGGAAAGCCGGGTTTCCTCTCTCCCCCATCGACTTCGTGTTTTTAAGGAACACTTTCAAACTTGAGGAACTCAAGTTCTCACAGCCAGAATCTGGCAGAGCTGGAATTTGAAACCAGTTTTTAATTTTCCACTGCTTAAACCCCTCAATCTCTGCATTATACTACTTTTCTTTTGTGGAAACCACACGGGTATTCCTATTTCTCAAACCTACACATCTTTATCAGTTCCATATGGAATTTCTTTTCTTCTACTTTCCTCCTGTTTGAAGGTCTCATTCACCCTGCCTTACTCCTCTCTCTGTACTGCCAATATCTTTACCATTTCATGGGTTTTCTAAGCTTGGGTGTGGAATATAACACCCTGTGGCTTCCCTGGCTTCCTTGCCATCCCTGATGACAAGCGTTCAGGCTTTTTCATTTCAAGGATCCTGCTGCTAATCCCTAGGGGGATAAACAAAAGTAATAAACATAATAAAATAATTACAGGGATGTTAACAAAATGATTTTTGCTGTTTTTATTCTAGAATTCCCCATGAATTCACATTTTGATTTCTGCCTTCTGTTTCTCAGAATGGATTCACCGTTTACACCCCTTCTGACTCTACCATTGAGATGCATTTCAGGTCTGATGGTAATTGCAAGGTAAAAAAAGAGTAGCACGGCCTTTGGTTTCTGTAGACCATTTGAACTCAGGAACTTCTAGACCGGGTAGTGTGTTTACTAGATCTTTGCCAAGATTAAAAATGAATTCTGGGTGTTTTTTTTTTTCTAAGATTTTATTTATTTATTTGACAGAGACACAGCGAGAGAGGGAACACAAGCAGGAGGAGTGGGAGAGGGAGAAGCAGGCCCCCGGTGGAGCTTGATCCCAGGACCCTGGGACAATGACCCGAGCCGAAGGCAGACGCCCAACGACTGAGCCACCCAGGCGCCCCAAATTCTGGGTGTTTCTACACTGTATCTATCCCCAGCTAGATAAGTCTTCTAGCAAAGTTCATGGCACAGAGGTGTGCATTCAAAAATTCAGCATTTAACTATGTGCCAGGTGTAGGGCATGCAAAATTAAGCTATCTATATTCATGCTGAACAGAAACCCACCCAGTGTGGTAACTTCTGCATAGCATTGTAGGAGCAGAAAATTTTTCCCTTCTTCCCTTCTAAGTTCTTTGCCTGATCTAATAGTTGCATTGACACAAGACAGATCAACAGGAGGAAACCAAATTTAATTGTATATATATATATATATATATGTATATATATATATATATATATAGAAGCTCCATAAACCTAGGAAATTCAAAGGAATGACCAAAGTAGGTCATTGTATCTTTTAGACAAACAATAAATTAGTGAGAATTGACAAGACAAAGGGGTTTGGGTTTGGGGTAATAAAATGGTTAAGTAGCAAGGTTTGTTAATAGGCCTTCTCGGCCCTAAATTCCTTATTTGGCCATAAGGAGGCCTTCTACCCTTCTGGTACAGGGAGGATACCTTTCACATAGATTCATCTCCTTTTAGTGGGGACAAAGGAGGGGCAGAGTGTCCTTGCACTATTTCTAAAGTACCTTTACTTCGAAATAATCTGTATGCCGTAGTGGCATATTCTCTTTCAACATAAATGGGACTCAAATGGAGACGGGTTTGAGATCAGGAAAAGCTTGCTGTGGAGTGGCGTCTGACTGCGTAAATTCCTATCAGATCCACTCACTGCCTTTGAGACTTTGAACAAGTGGCCTCTCAGTGCCTGTTTCCTCACTGATAAATCGGGCTAATGGTGGGACTTCCCGCACTGGACTGCGAGTTAATTCAAGAACAGCTCTCAAAACAGTGCCTGGCACGCAGCAAGAGTGCCATACATTTTCTGAGGGCTGGGGTGCCCAGCGGCACTTTAGCCTGATGGTTGTCCTCCAGGCTGACTACACAGGGTAACCCGTTTGATTTTTCCACCTCACACAGCTTCCCAGCCAGTTCTGTTCCAGACGCTCTGTTTATCTCCACAGGCCGCACTGGAAAGGCCAGTTCTCCAAAGTCGGGGCCGGCCCACACCTGGTGACGAAGGCAGGTGGCACCCCCTGCCCTCGCTCGCCCTCCAGCTTCGGCGGTCACCCTTGGTTCCACAGCTCTCCGGAACGCCCGCCCCGAGTCCCGGGAAGAGGCGCTCCATTGCGCGGGCGGTCCCACCCTGTGCTCCCGCGTGACCCGACGTGCCGGGCGCGCACGCAGAGGCCCCGCCCGCGGCGTCGAAGGCCGAGGGGCTTCGCCAGCTCGGGGAGAGGGAAGGGGCGTGGCTTCCCGGCTGGGCGGGCGGCCGCGCCGCAGTCCCGCCCCCATCGGCAGCTGCCTCCGCGCGCCAAAATCAAACCCCAGGACCCGCCGGCTGGAGAACCTGCTGCAGGCGGGAGCTCAGCTTGCGTGTCAGGTCACGTTCGGCAGTGGCGTGAGCATCAGCGCGCGCACCTGTGGCCACTTCCCAGCCCTCCCTGCTGGATGCGCCCGGGGCCGCCACAAGACCAGAATGGCCACCCCACCGAAGAGGAGCTGCCCATCTCCCGCGACCGGCTCTGAGGGGACCCGCATCAAGAAAATTGCCATCGAAGGGAACATCGGTAAGGAGCCTCGGGAAATGTTCCCAAAGCAGGGGGAGCCGCGGCGGCGGCAGCAGCGCTCCTTCGCTGCATCTCTGCTGCTCCTCAGTGAGGGCTTTCTTCCAGCCTGGCTATGTGGATGCGGACACGGCCTCGAATTCCCTTCGCTCCGAAATCATTTTGCCCTGTCCTGCCCAGCTTCTGTCCCGTTCCCCGAGGGTGGCGGTGGCCCCAGGGCGTCAGGTCGTGCACGCCCGGGCCTTCAGGCCTCGTTAAGGTGCACTTTGGGCCAGTTTCCTCCCCTTGTTGGGATTGCGCAAAGGGAAGGGTTGTTTTTGGTTTTTTGTATTGACGGTGTGTGTGTGTGTGTGTGTGTTCTTGAGGTGTAATTTACATACATTAAATTATCCTTTTTTAGGTGTCCTCTTCAATGAGGTATGACAAACATATAATGCTCTTTTACTACCATCATGATCAAGATTCAGTACATTTTTATCACCTCAAAAAGTTCCCTGGTGCTCTTTTGTAGTCAGCTCCCTCTGCATTCCTACCCCTTGGCAACCACTGATCTGGTTTCTGTTTCTGTAAGTTTTGCCTTTTTCCAGAATGTCATATAAATGGAACGACAGAGTATGTAGCCTTTTGTGTCTCGCTTCTTTTATTTAGCATAACGCTTCTTTTATTTTAGCATATTGCTTGTATCTGTAGTTCTCTTTTTTTGCTGAGTAGTATTCCATTGCATGGATATACCACAGTTTATCTCTTCCCAATTGTGAACATTTGGATGATTTCCAGTTTTAACGATTATGGATAAAATGGCTCTAAACATTGAAGTACAAGGCAAGAGGTTTTTTTTGTTGTTGTTGTTTTTTGTTTTAAAGATTCTATTTATTTGACAGAGAGAGACACAGTGAGAGAGGGAACACAAGCAGGGGGAGTGGGAGAGGGAGAAGCAGGCTTCCCGCTGAGCAGGGAGCCCGATGCGGGGCTCGATCCCAGGATGCCGGGATGAGGACCTGAGCTGAAGGCAGATGCTTAACGACTGAGCCACCCAGGGGCCCCAAGGGAAGAGTTTTTTTTAATGATCTTAATATCATGGCGTTCCTCACCCCTGCTCCCACATCCAAGTAAACACTGGCTTTTTATTCAAAGACCAGTACTGTTTCTGTTCCTAACCCAGATGAGGGCAGACTATACCATGCATGTCATTTTGCAAGGTACATCTGAACTTAAATTCTTCTGTATTTCCTACCACAGGAAACCTATGCCTGACGCTTCCTGTTCTGATAGAATTTTTTTGGCTCCAAGTTGGGTACTGGCCATTCATGCATACAGCAAATGTTTTTTAATTCTTCCCACATTCAAAGCTCTTGTACTTCTTTAAAAAGATGGGGCAAAGCAGATGCTATAGCAGCATTCCAAGGAGTAGAAAATTGCTGAACACGCTCTTAAAGAGGAGATCTTGTTGCCTTGCTCCAGTATTCAGGCACCAGTGTAAAGGTCCCTATAATAGACTCTCATTTCCTCTTTTGATAAGTTCTTTGAAGTTGAATTCAGTTTACTAGTAGGGTTCCTCATAGCTACATATTGGATAAAGAAGAACATACGTAAAGGAGGAAGTAGTTGAGCAGCCATTTCAAAAGTAAATTTAAATGAACAACCCTTCAGATCAATACCACAATGAATTAATCCCCTTCCCTTTCTTAAATCCAATTAAGCAACATATCATATCTAGAAAGTTACTACTCCCCAAGCATCTTTAATCTTCCCAGCACCTGAAATAATTTCCTAATATGTCACCCCATCTCCAGTTTCTCTTAACTAGCTCCAGAGCAGACTTCCTATATACAAATCTAATTGTGTTATCCCCTACTTAAAATTCTCTGATTTCTCCATTACCTACACTGGAAGGAGTTGCAAACTGGTGGCTTGCATTTGCACAATAGTGGCCTGCATAGATTTGAAAAAAAAATTTTAATGAATTGCTAGCATTTAAAAATTTTGAGATTTCACGGGCATCTGGGTCGCTCAGTTGGTTAAGCAACTGCCTTCGGCTCAGGGAATGAGCCTGGAGTCCTAGGATCGAGTCCCGCGTCCGGCTCCCTGCTCAGCAGGGAGTCTGCTTCTCCCTCTGACCCTTCCCCCTCTCATGCTCTCTCTATCTCATTCTCTCTCTCAAATAAATAAATAAAATCTTTAAAAAAAAAAAAAAAAAATTTTGAGATTTCTTGTGAACATCTAGATTCTTGGCATTTCTTAAAATATCTGAAGATCTGGTAACACTGGATGTTTGTTTCTGTAAGATAACAATTTGCTATTTAGATGGGTTGTGTTCCTTACCACTTACTTTTTTTTTTTTTTTTTAAGATTTTATTTATTTATTTGAGAGAGAGAGAATGAGAGAGAGAGCACATGAGAGGGGGGAGGGTCAGAGGGCGAAGCAGACTCCCCACCAAGCAGGGAGCCCGGTATGGGACTCGATCCAGGGACTCCAGGATCATGACCTGAGCCGAAGGCAGTCGCTTAACCTACTGAGCCACCCAGGCACCCTTACCACTTACTGTCTTCCTGACGCTGAGGCTTTGTCAGTTGCTGTTAATGTGCTAGCACTGTTGTTCCTGTCCCTTCCACCTTATTTGCCAGACCCAAATAAGTATAAATGTACAAATTGCTAATATGTGTGTAGAAGACTATTTAGTGATTCCTAGAATTTAAACTTTAACTGGTCATTTTAGTTTTATACTCAGTAACTTATCTTCTCATGTTCTCTGTTGCTAAAATACTCCCTTGTGTTAGATTTATGGAAGCCCTCCCTGCTTCTTTTCATCTTAATAATTTGTATAGATGATTTTTGGCATCATAATACCTGGTTGGCATTAGTAATTCTGTTAGGTCCCATGACTTTTAAAGTATTAACATCAGTGTCTTTGGTCCTTGTTCTCCTTTGCTTTCATAGAATATTAATTTATTAATTGGCTTATTTTCTAGCTCCCCACTTTCCCCCAAAAAAGTTAAGGAACTAGATATTAATCTGATTGGGAACTACAGGTAACTGTTGTTACTCTGCTTGAACTGAAGAGTAATTTTAAAGAATAGCTGTTTTTGCTCTTAAAATTTTGGAGTATGATCACATGAAATTTTTCTGTTTGTAGGCATGTCAGAAGACAGCTGAATGTTCTAGCTTTAAATGCTTTCAGACTGGCTGATGCCTGATTTTTTCATGTGTTCCTTGGATCATCTTTCTTTTTTTTTTTTTTTTTAAGATTTTACTTATTTGTCAGAGAGAGAGAGAGCACAAGCAGGGGGAGCAGCAGGCAGAGGGAGAGGCAGGCTCCCCACTGAGCAGGGAGCCTGATGTGGGATTCTATCCCAGGACGCTGGGATCATGACCTGAGCCAAAGGCAGACACTTAACCAACTGAGCCACCCAGGTGTCCAGATTGGATCCTCTTTCTGAACATCATGTTTTCCTTTCCTTCTTCCGTCTACCTCAGTGAATGTCCAGTGATCATTTTATATGCTTCTGCTTACCATTCTAAATGCTCCATACGAAATCTGCGGTCACCAGTCTTTTTCCCATGATTAAATCTAATGGTCATCTAGTTTATCCTTAATACCTTTTCTCCTATCCTGTGGGGATAATATGACTTTGTTTTGCTTCTCAGCAGTTCTCTGTTCTATGTTACCTTCTTATTGACCCCCTTCCTCACCATCCCTGTTTTTGCTCTATGTGTGATCTTTTTAAAAAAAAAAAAAATTATTTACTTGAGAGAGAGAGTGGGGGAGAGGGGCAGAGGGAGAGAATCTTCAAGCAGACTCCCCACTGAGCTTGATTCCTGACATGGGGCTTGATCCCATGACCCATGAGATCATGACCTGAGCCAAAACCAAGAGTCAGACACTCAACCGACTGAGCTACCCAGGCGTCCCTCTATGTGTGATCTGTTAAAGTTCTGGTTTTTTTCTTCTTTTCTATTGCCCATGTAATGTCCTAGGTTTGAATATAGTTATTCAAGTCAAAAGTAAGTTCTTTTTGCCCTCTTTGGATCCCATTTTATAAGGATGAGGAAGCTTTCCTTGTAAGCTTACAGAAGATGCTTTTTTATATTTTAATCTATGTGTGTGTATTTTTATATACATATGGAGAGACATAGAGAGTGAGAAAGAGAGAATACATTATGTTGACCAGAGATGTCTAATATAACCACTTTTGGTGACTTCAGATAAGATGGGTGTGGTGGTCACTGGGATTGTTGCTATACCCTGTAAAATTCTAGGTTAAGACTTTCCCTACTGTTAAATGGAATGTATTCCCAAGTAATATTAAAATAGTGAATATAATATGTCCTGATTATACCTGAACTATTTCCGTTATTTTCCCTATAGGTGTCTCAGAAACTAGTGAATGATCAGGGAGGAGCAATGTACATACAACTTTTTTTTAAAGGGTTGGATAAGTGCACAGAACCATGAAAGTGAAGCAGAGAAAACATGGCTATTCCTTATAAGGGTCTTTGCAAAAATGTTTTTATAATTTCTGTTAGGTACTATGGCTTAATGTTGTATAGTTATACAATTAGTGTCATATAATCATACTAATTCTCATTGTAAAACTCTAGGTATTGGATACATCTTTATATTGATTTTATAGTTCATTTGGCTGTTTCTAAGTTGGTTTTAGATAGGAAAGACTTAAGTTTGTAAACAGAGAATAGAGCCAGTAGACAGAAAAATTTTGAAAATGCAAGAGCCTATAATGATTGTCACTGTAGTCATAGCTTGTTTATCACAACAGTTTCCATAAAGAGGGTATTATTATTTCCATTGTATTATGAAGAAACAGGCTCAGAGAGATTCAGTGACTTGCCCAAAATCACATATCTAATTAAGTGGAAGAATAGCCTTAACCATTTCCCACAGTTATCTCTAATTACTTGGTTAAGGAAAGTGAGGCTAGGACTAGGATTTTTTTTTTTCTGCCGCAACACGTTGCCTACAGTTACACCAGATTTTAAATTCTTCTATTCGTGGCTTTGATAAACTAAAAACCATAACAAATGTGCTTAATACAAGTGGGTAGGGACCCTTTTAGTTTTCACTGAAACAAATCTAAAGAGAAAGTTTGGGAAATTGAATATTTTTGTTTTTTGTATTGTTTGCTAGTATATATTTTGAAAAAGCTGATGTCTATTTTGACTTTTTTTTTTTTTCTAAGTCTCCTTCTTCAATTTTCCTTTCCCTCTCACAACAGCTTCAGGGAAGACAACATTTGTGAATATCCTAAAACAGGTCTGCGAGGATTGGGAAGTGGTTCCTGAACCTGTTGCCAGGTGGTGCAATGTTCAAAGTGCTCAAGGTGCCTGTGAGGTATGAAAAAAAAATTAACTAAGTAAAATAAATATCTATTGCTTTAGAGGACCAGTGGTATTTAACCTTTTGGGTTTTTGGTTTTTTTTCCTAATAAAATTTTCACATCTAGCTTTAAGTCTGTATCTTCATCTTCATACATGAATGTGTATGTATAAACATTCATTGAGCTGTGCACTTAAGATTTATGTACTCATTGCATCTAAGTAGAATTTTAAGAGTTTTTAAAAATTAATTAAAAAGTTAAAAAAATCTAATGGCAAATTAAATTCCTTGAGTAGCTTTTTACATTTTGTTTAAAAACAAGTGAACAAGGAAAACAAAGACCAAAAAAACTACCCAGTAACTGAATTTTATTAGTTTACCTTTTTTTTTAAATAAAGATTTCATTTATTTATTTGAAAGAGGGAGAGAGACTGAGAGAGCAGGAACAGGGAGGAGAGGGAGAAGCAGGCTCCCCACTGAGCAGGTACCCCCGATATGGCGCTCGATCCCAGGATCCTGAAATCATGACCTGAGCCGAAGGTAGCCGCTTAAACAACTGAGCCAGCCAGGTGCCCCTGTCAGTTTACCTTTTGAGCCTTTTGTATTAGAGAGAAGCATTTATCTTCTTATTTCTTTGTACTTTTCATTCTTGCCAGACTTTCACCCTGGACACAACTGTCAATTTCCCAGGACTTTCCATTCTACATTGCAAATAAGAAAGAAGGAATAACAGTTAAATTTTGTTTTTTATAGCAAAATTTTTTATTGTATGTGTATGAAGGAAAGAGATCTGATTGCTAAGATTTCATTTCTGGAGAAATGAGACTTGAAATTGAAAGCAGCATAGCAGAAATCTTCAAAATGGAAATGTGTCCTAGAAACTTACTTTGTTAGAATTGAGGAAGATGGAGGATTGAACAAAAATGTCTATTTTTTCAAATTTAGCTCTTGGTATAAGGGAATCTGGGAATAATAATTGAGTATTTAAAATGTAAATCATTAGCGAGATATTCTGTAGACTTTGAGGATATATGGTTTTGAATAACCAAAAATATTTTCTCACACACCGATTTGTCAAGCATAGTTAACTTTAGGGGTGCAGCTTAGTACACTCTGATCCTTAGAATAATTCAGGATTAAATCTTGAAGGGACTTCCTTTCCATATGGACTCCACTTTTTTAAGAAATAGAATTTCAGTCTGGTCTGTGGGGAAAGGCAAGATTAGCCTTAAGTAGAATTTTAAAGTGGGCAAATTTATTTGCTTCTTTCTTTCAACATTTTTTATTGACACATGATATAACTATAGACAAGTACAGGAAACTTATGTATAGTTTGAAGAACAATTGGAAAGCTAATCATTAGCCAGGTCAAGAGATAGAATATTACTGATATTCTAGAAGTCCCTGTTTGTCCTTAGGTCACAGTATCTCCTTTCCTAGGGTAACAACTGCTAGGGGTAATCAATCACATGAAATAACTCCTGCAATAATACTTCCTCTGCTTTCTAAAAATAATTTGACTGTATGTGAACATATCTCTAAGAAATATAATTTAGTTTTGTCTGTTTTTGAATGTTATATAAATGAAATCACCTGTTTGCAATCTTTTTCTTCTTTCTTTTTTTGATTATTAAGTCTATGAAATTTGTCTATATTTTTGCATATGGTTGCAGTTTGTGCATTTTCATTCCCATATAGTATTCAGTTGTATTCACACATGGCTATTTGTCTATTCTATACTTTTGACCAATTTTTGAGTGATTTCTAATTTAGTTTCTGTAAAAACAGCCCTATTACGAACATGAATCCTGGTGCACGCATGCAAGAGTTTCTCTAGGAATAAGAAGTAAAATCCCTGGTTGGTGGGCTATTTGTATGATGCCTGTTTTCCAAAGTGGTTATTATCCAGTTTCCTAATTTTTGTCATTCTGTTGGGTGTTTAATATCTTTTATGTTTTTAATTTGTATTTCTTTGATTGCTTATGAGATTGTGCTCCTTTATTTAATTAATTTATTTGCCATTTGGATTTCTTTTGTGAAGTCCCTGTTCAGGTCATTTTGTCATTTTCTTTTGGGTCTTCTGTCTTTCCTCCACTCTGCATTTTTATCTTCCAAAGTATGTCTTGTGGCCTCTTTCACTGAAGTGCCCTGCTCAGGTTTGCTTACCTTTAGAAATGAGATATATATATATATATATATATATATATATATATATATATATATGGGGTGCCTGGATGGCTCAGTTGTTAAGCGTCTGCCTTCGGCTCCGGTCATGATCCCGGGGTCCTGGGATCGAGCCCCTGGGCTCCCTGCTCAGCGGGAAACCTGCTTCTCCCTCTCCCACTCCTCCTGCTTGTGTTCCCTCTCCCTGCTTCTCCCTCTCCCACTCCCCCTGCTTATGTTCCTTCTCCCTGCTTCTCCCTCTCCCACTCCCCCTGCTTGTGTTCCCTCTCTTGCTGTGTCTCTGTCAAATAAATAAAATCTTAAAAAAAAAAAAAAGAAATGAGATATATATGTTCTAAAAACACCTCTTTCCCCCTCATTTTTGGGGTAAACTATCAGTGTAGTTATTTCTCAGGTGTTAGGTAGGAAGTAGACAAAGTAAACCAATGTCAGAAATACAGAAGGGATTCTTTCACTGAGAGAATGTTAGACTAGATTGGATTGGTTGACCTCCATTTAAGGCCCATTCTGGTTTCAGTGTCATAAGCTTCTAACTTATATTCAATATGTGTAACTGATTCTTTGGCACATCAAAGAGACATCTCTGCCTTTCAGTATACCTATAATTAATCTGGGGTGCAGAAACTGATATATAAAAACCAAAATGCCAAAAATTTTAATTTGTAGAGAGAAATGTAATTATCAGATTCACCAAATTAGGTCAATGTATTCTCTGTGGAGGTCCATAATTCTCAACCAGTGGAAGGAACTCATAAGTATCTCACAGTTTTAGGGTGTTTTATAAAATGATAAACAATCCCTTGGGAATTTTAATATGTGGAATGCCTCCTGGTTAAAAATGACTGCCCTAGTGGATCACTGTTAGTGTTGGGATTATATTGACCCCTTTAGTTATGTTGGAGAGGAGAGGTAGAAAACATTGCATTAATATATATGGGAAGACAAATTTATAATAAGCAGGTTGTCTATTAAGCGTAGAATCAGAGCCCAGGGGAATTAGTTATATTATCTTAATGACTGATGTCATCAGACTGTGACACATTGATGCATCTGTCTGTGTTTTAAGACTCTTGGTTTCACGGATCTGATACTCATGTTTATGGGTGGGGCATTTTCTTCCCATGTACTGGAGTCAAAATTCCAAATTGACCTTTATAACTACCATGTGGATGAACCCATATGTTCATCATACAGTTTACTGTAATCTAGTCATGTCTCCATGATATTAAAATTTGATAACCTTAATTGGTGCATATTCTTGGAGAATAGTTTTATTTTTGTGTATATATTGGGGTCTGTTTATGTTGTTAGTGTTCTGTACTTCTAGGTGGCATTTCAGACAGTGTGGATAGTATTTTGGAGATAAGGTTGTGGAGTGTGAGGATGGTGGTGGGTGGGTTCTCTCTTTGGATATTTTCTTCTTTTATTCCACACCTCCACTAAACTCAAGAAATGGGATTTTCTTCCTTCATATTCGAGCCCTTCTTCCCCAGACTCATTTCTGATTGATTCCTTGGCCTTATAGTGTGAATCACTCACGGTCCAAATCTCAATTTTCTTAGAAGACGGTCTTCAGACCCAACCTTGGCAAGGCCAGTCCTACTTTGGATGTTCTTCATTTAATCACACTTCTTGGCAGTTGCTGTAGAATTGGAAGAGTTGGGTTGTTGGTACCTTTGATCTCTTACCCTAGTCAGTAACTTAATTTGCACCTGCATGCTTTGCTTGCATTTTGTTTTTTAGCTGTTTCATTTTTTTTACCTGCCACCTAGTGGCTGAAATGTTGCTACAGTATTGATAAGCTGCACCAATTTTAGCAAAATAATGAGGCAGAGTACCTAAAAAGATTATGTAGCCTTCCCTCCTTTCCCCTCCCATGGTAAGATTATCTTTAAAGGTGCCACCCAGATGATCATCAATCTTTGAATTAAAGGTTTATTTCAAATAGTTGCTTATTTGGTGGTTTATATTATTATTTAGGCCTAAAGCTTTGATTTAATTACTTTTAGCTTATTTTTGAGATGGACAAATTCTTAGGAACATATCTCTGCTCTGTCCTGTTTTTCTTATTGAGCTGAAGTCTTAGGGGATCTTTGTTCTTAATTGTGAAGCATTATTTTACTTTTATCCAACACTTTTTTACCACTAAGGAGCTACTGGAAATTAGAACTATAATAAAGAAGGGATAAAATATACTTGTTTTTCAAATAACAGCATTTTTTGATGTCATTCTTGAAAATTAGGAATACTTGATAAAGTACTTCTCATACCTTCTGAAATTACCTGATAACTTTTGTTGGCTATTTTATGATTATCTTGTTTGGTAGATTCTAATCTTTTTTGATTGAACTTAATTCAGCTTTTTTGCATTGTTTACAGAGGTTAGATTAGAATTAAAAGATAAATGATTTTGTATCTTTACTCGATATTACTGGTTTTCACTTATCTTGACAATAATTTGTGCTTTCTGCAAAATAATGAAGTATTCTATCATGAAGTGAGTTACAGAATTACAGATATGAATGACAGAAATAGAGTAAAACTTATTTGTTATCCCACCACCCTATACGTATCTTATGATAGTAATTTACTATATCTAATATTGGCAGTGGGGGGGGGACATAATTTTTAAAAATATTATACAGTAATACATGAATACATGTTCATTGTTTGAAGTTAAGAAAATATCATAGACTACCAAAGGAAGGAAATAAAACTTGCCTGCAATCTTATTACCCAGAGAAGACTATAGATGTTACTTGGCACAACCGTAAACAATTTTGTGCTTTGTTTTTTTCCTCCCCATAATGCTTATATCAAAGGTAATTAAAAATGACATTCTGTAAATGATTTCTAAAGGCAGCCTAACTTATTGTGTGCATGTACCAGTATTTATATAATATAAATGCCTAATAATAGTGGAACGATACCCTATTTGCTTAGTAATGTGATAAAATCTTTGTGGTTAAATCTGTATTCTGGGTTATTTAAGACAAATTTCCAAAAGTGAAGTTAGGTAGGCCCAAGAATATAGATTTTTTTTTAAAGATTTTATTTATTTATTTGAAGAGAGAGACACAGCGAGAGAGGGAACACAAGCAGGGGGAGAGGCAGAGGGAGAAGCAGGCTTCCCGCCGAGCAGGGAGCCCGATGCGGGGCTCGATCCCAGGACCCTGGGATCACGACCTGAGCCGAAGGCAGACGCTTAACGACTGAGCCACCCAGGCGCCCCAAGAATATAGATTTTTAAAAATAAATATAGCTAAGCTGCTTTCTAGAGATAGTCTATCAACTTTTACATAATATAATTTTTTATTTTTTAATTCACATTTTTTATCTGGATGCTTTTCAGAGGGGAAAAAACTGATAAAATTACACTCAGGTTGGTAAAGATGATACACAGTGTTTTCTTGGATAAATTTTTAATATGTATTTTATTCTTAACATTCATAGTTGCATACAAAAACCCCAGCAATTTGTAGTCTCCAAAACTTCATGCATAGAATCAAAAGAAAACATTTTGTATGGGCTTTCAGATTACCCTGAAAAACTAGAAAATGATATCCTGGCTTACGGTTAATTTTCTAATTTGGTGTAGTTAAACTCAGACAACAACTAACATGTTGAGAGCTGTAAAATTGTACTGCAGATTTTTTATTTAGTTTTAATTTAAGCATTTATATTTTTAGAGCAACTACCTATTATTTTTATAATTGGGTGATGAGTCAATATTGGTTCTCTAAATTATTTTCATGTAGTAGACTTTGGAATTACTTTGGGCAAGAGTAAAAGTATTGGAAAGGCCAATAAAAGGAGATATGTGGTCTTTTTTTGATTAATATTTTCATTGTGGTAAAAACACATATCATAAATTTTACCATCTTAACCATTTTTAAATATACGGTTCAGTAGTGTTAAGTGTATTTACAATGTTGTAAAACAGATCTTTAGACTCTTTTCATCTCATAGAACTAAAACTATATTCATTAAACAATTCTCCTTTGCCCCTTTCCCTTAACCCTTGGGAACTGCCGTTCTTCTCTCTTATATCTATGAATTTGACTACTTTAATTAATTAATTAATTTTTAAGATTTTATTTTTTAAATTTTAAAGATTTTATTTTTAAGTAATCTCTATATCCACTCTGGGACTTGAACCCACAACCTCGAGATCAAGAGTTGCATGCTCCACTGACTGAGCCAGCCGGGTGCCCCTGAATTTGACTACTGTAGATACCCTCATATAATTGAAATCACACAGTATTTGTCCTTTTGTGACTGGCTTATTTCACCTAGCATATTGTCCTCCAAGTTCTTCAAAAAAAAGTTTCAAACTTCTTACTATATAACAAGCCCATTTTATATATGTAACTTACTTTGTTATCTCTGTGCATTGCAAATTTATCCTAAGTGTTTTTCAGATGAACCAAGTTCACTTCTAATAGATATTATTAAATGTATGTATCAGGTAGATTTAAGGTAATACTTGCTGCTATAATGAGCTCTAAAATCTCTGTAGTTCAAAATAATAAAATTTTATTTCTCAGAGAACAGTACAGTACGGTGTTTGGTGGATAGCCTACATGCTGTGACTCAGGGATCCATACCCTTTCTAAATTGTGGCTCATTGAACCTCTAGAACAGTGCTTCAAACATTAATGTTTATTAGAATGACCTGGAAGACTTGTTAAATCACATATTTGGGCCCTACCCCCAGTTTTTGATTTAATAGGTCTGGTGTGGGTGGGTGCTAAAAATGTGCATTTCTCACAAGTTCCCAAGTGCTATTGATGTGGCTGTTATGGGGACCATACTTTGTTACCCCTGCCCTGGAGCTGAAGTTGAGAGCCTCTGCTCTAGGATCTTGGTGTCCTTTACTTCTAGCTGATGGAGAAAGAGGGAAACATCACATTTGAGAGGTTTTTAGAGTGAAGCCTAGAAATGGTATTGTTTCTGTCCTGCTTCCATTGACTAGAAACTGAGTCACATGGCCACACTCAACTACAAGGGAGGCTGGGAAGTAAAACTTAGTTTGTGTCCAGGACGAAAAACAACGTGGCTTTAGGGAACACATAACAGTGTCTGCCACACACACATTTCTAAATAGGAGTACCTTAAGTTTATTTTTTAATGTAACTAAAACTCAAAAGTACCAAGTTTAATTAATTCATGTGGAAGAGATCTTCAACAAATATTCTCTATTTTCCACTTCTAAGAGATAAAAAAAATAAACTATTAGAAAAACTTAAATAGGGCGCCTGGGTGGCTCAGTTGGTTAAGCAACTGCCTTCGGCTCAGGTCATGATCCTGGAGTCCCGGGATCGAGTCCCGCATCGGGCTCCCTGCTCGGCAGGGAGTCTGCTTCTCCCTCTGACCCTCCCCCCTCTCATGCTCTCTCTATCTCATTCTCTCTCAAATGAATAAATAAAATCTAAAAAAAAAAAAAAAAAAAAAAGAAAAACTTAAATATGACCTTTGGCTCACAGTCCTAAGCACATTCATTTTATAAAAGTATGCCAGGGATAATGTAACCAGGCCTAGAGCAAACTAATCCAAGACTTAAATTTTTGTGTTTGGAATTAACATTTTTACTGCAGAGAATTCCGTATATACATGGATACCACTACCACCCTGCCCTCTACTTTAGCATCAAAGATAGGTAATTCCTTTAGTGAAGTGAAAAAACTTCTTTAAATGATGTTAGGATTAAGCTTGGAGTCTACTTTGCTATCAGATAAATGCTAGCACCTATCGTGAAATCAACTGTAACTCATGAAATCAACTGTAGCTCATTAATATTCTGGTTAATTTAATGTACAAAGGGAGAAAGCATAAAGGCTCTATTTTACTTTGTTATTTTTCATTTTTTTCATTACTTTATATCACTTTTTTGCCCCTGAAGCTATTTTTGAATTTGATTTACTTTAAAATAACCACAATCATCTACCACCTTTCTGAAGAACTGGGCAAGTGTCTAAAAGCTGGTGTCAATACTGAAAGAAATTTAATATGACCTGGTATTTCTGTTTTATTGAGTTTTTTTGGTTTTTGTTTTGTTTTTTTCACATTGTACATTTATGTTTATGTTTTTTGGTCTACTCATAGACCCTCTTTGAGCGGGAGGAGCTGACATCCAAGAAAGGAAGAAGTTTTGTTAAGAGAAAATGTTTTTTGATTGGTAAAAAGTTTACCAAATTATTTTATGTCTGCCGAACTCTGAATGACAATACATGATGGAAGTGTGCTTTAAAAACACATATTTAATTACCTTTTCTTTTAAGAGGGAATGTTTGTAATAGTTGAAAGTACTAGATAAGGTGTGTACAAATAAGCTGAGAAAAAGGAAGGAAACAAATCATTTGAGCGGCCCCAATGGAGTTCACAAAATTATGCATTAAAATTAATGTGGTTTCTTCATAGATATCTACTTAATGCTTTTGACACAATCTAATAAACTTATTTTCTGATTAGAAGGGGCTATCAAGGGAGGGACTGTAAAGACATGGCTATGTCGATGACCTGACACCTAAGGAAGAAATAGAAAAATTGAAAAATAGACAAGAACTAAAAACTAATACCAATTTGGGCTCATTTAGTATAAGATTGAATAGCAATTTGAACAGTTTGTGCCTGATATTTTATGTGTACATGGGAGGCACAATTACACATAAGCTTCTTTTATAAATCCAGCAGTCGGTATTTATAAAGTTGTCTAAGAGTAAGTGTCTATTACTGAGTAATTTTCAAAATGCTATCCTTACAAGAGTAGGAAAATAAAATACATACTAGTGTCTTCTCCCTGTAAAAATAACTACATAAAAAAAGTGGTTAAGTTGATAAACTTCATTTAGCTGAAAAGATTCACTTGTATGAAACATTTTTCCCCTGGAGGATGCTGAATAAGTGGAAAGTCAGTTTATAATTAAATTAACAAAGCCTTTTTAATGAAACTTAATAAATTTATTCTTTAAGCAGTTTGGGAAGGCAACTAACTACACCCTTATTTCAGTTCATCATCTGCTGAGTTTTTTCTAAACAGACCTATTGTTGACAGTTAGCTTCTTGCTATTTTATGCTTTTTTTTTTTTTCAGTTTTGGGAAGAAGATTCAGTTAATTATGTGGTTTGTGGTATGTAATTTAAATTCTGCCTCAGTGCCATGTGTTTGTGCGGTTTTTAGTTCTTAACTGAAACTTTGAGGTCAATATTTACACTTCTGGATTTTTTTCCCCCAGAGGAAAACCACCTATTTTGAGCGTGAACTTCTAGGAAGCGTTCAGGGGTGTTTATTTGGACTAAGATTAAGAAAAGGAATTAAGCCATCATATTTTATTCCTTGAAAGTTACTATCCAAGATTAAAGACTTTATATGACTTTTTGGGGGAACCTTTATATAGCTTGATGTTATAGGCTGAGGAAGCATCCTTTGCCCACCATAGGGATCTATGAAGACAGCTCCTTATTTCTTCCTTTTGTCTGGGACTATGGATAAATATTTGACCCTACAGTGCACGTGGTGGATAAACTGTCTTTCTTTTAAAAACAGTAGTATTCCAGATAATCAGCTGTTAGGGCAGAGCTCATTCTTGGTTTTCTGACAGGCAGGGAAATGATCATTCCTAGTTCACAAAGGGAGGACTTCTCTCCTAGGATGTTTTCCCTTCTGGTTGTCTGGACTCTGAATAAAAGCTCTTCTTTGCTAAAGCGATTGCAGTTGAACTAATAATAGTGGGATGTGGTTCCTGTAAATGGAAGCATTAGGTTTATATGTTTGATTTGGCATGTGTTGATCCTTTTAGGGATTACTGTTGGGTCACTGGAATTTAGAGAGAAGGAATATTAGGAAGTGAGAATGACTGACATATCCCAAGGTATGTGAGATTGTCCTTTTCCTTATAGATAAAATTGGAATTGGTTTTATTTTCCTTAATAAAATGGGTTTTTAAAGTTTAAAAAGGGGGGGGCGCCTGGGTGGCTCAGTCGTTAAACGTCTGTCTTCCGCTCAGGTCATGATCCCAGGGTTCTGGGATGGAGCCCCACATCGGGGTTCCCTGCTCTCCGGGAAGCCTGCTTCTCCCTCTCCCACTCCCCTTGCTTGTGTTCCTGCTCTCCCTATCTCTCTTTCTGTCAAATAAATAAATAAAATCTTAAAAAAAATGAAAGTTTAAAAAGAGAAGCATATGCTTAATGATAAGATTGTAGGTGAAATTCAGTTACATTTTATGCTGTTGCAATAAAATTTTACAGATAATCTAAATATTTATAAGCTCTAATTCAGCTATTATTTAGCCATGTAATCTTAGAAAGCACTTTAGTTTTTCTAAACTTTTCTTTATCATTAAAATGGGAATGATAATGGGAAAAATGAAGCTTGTGTAAGAATTAAATAAGAAAACAAAAATGAAAGTCCACTGGGTAGGGAAGATAAGGTGTTGTATATTAAAGTACATGTGGTATTTGGGAGATTCTTATACTAAAAAGTTATTTGTTATTTATCTGAAATTCAGATTTAACTGGAGGTCCTGGGTTTTGTTTTTTCTTTCTTAATCTGACAACTCTAATATTAAAGTATTCTAATATATTCTATTACTGTGAAAGAAAGAAAGAATATTGCCACAAAAAGGAAGAAATATCAGTGGCTTCTTTCTGTTCATCCTCTTATTTTGATTTGGAAAGTGTAGAATGGTAGGATTTATTGACTTTGACCCATAGTAGTGAAGTAGCAATGGAAGTCCTCAAATGCTCAAAATTATTTCCTATATATTTTACAAATTAGAGATTCATTTAGAATACCAGGTCTCTTTAAAAAAAATCCACATATTAAATTAGATATCCCCTAATGTAAACTACTTTAATCAGACTATATAAAAATCTAATAACAAAAATTTGTGGGTAGAGGGTATTGTTATGTGAAATAAGTCAGAGAAAGGCAAAAATGTGATTTCATGCATATGTGGAATCTGAAAAAAACAAATGAATAAAAAATAAACAAAAAGCAGAATCAAATCTATAAATACAGAGAACAAACTGATGGCTGCCAGAGGGGAGGAGGATGGGGGATGGGCAAAATGGGTGTAGGGGAGTGAGAGATACAAGCTTCTGGTTCTGGAATGAATAAGCCACGGGAATAAAGGGCACAGCATAGAGAATATAGTCAATTATATTGTAATAGCATTGTATGGTGCCAGATGGTAGATATACTTGTGGTGAGCACAGTATAAGATACAGATTTGTTGAATCAGTACGCTATACAACTGAAATTAATGTAACATTGTGTGTCAACTATACTCAAATGAAAAAAAAAATTTTTTTTAATGTGAAAACCAAGCAATACTGTGCCTATAGTTCCTCTCAGTAAAAATTACCTAGAACGAAGTCACCCATGTTTCCATTAGGTGGGACATATGCTCTCCAGTTTTATATATATATATAATATATATATATAATATATATAATATATATATATATATTTATAGTCTATGGTTATTGAGGAACCAAAGACTTTTAAGTAGGTCTATCAGTATTTAATATATTTGAAATTTAACTTGAAACACTTAAAAAATTTATCAGCTAATTCATTTAAAAATCATAGTAGTAAGCCCATTACATGTTAACATAAATATTTTCCAAAAAAAAAAATTTAGTGAGAAAAGTGACATTGTTTTACATGTTGCACATCACTTAATATCTGACTTATTCCTGAGTTCTCATATCTGCTTCTACATTCAAACTGTTGCAATATCATGTATTACATAGCTTCTAGAAAATGATACATTCAGGGCGCCTGGATGGCCCAGTTGGTTAAGTGTCTGCCTCCTGCTCAGGTCATGATCCCAGGGTCCTGGGATAGAGCCCCTCATCAGGCTCTCTGCTCAGTGGGAAGCCTGCTTCTCCCTCAACCACTCCCCCTGCTTCTGTTCTGTCTCTCTCTACCAAATAGATAAATAAAATCTTAAAAAAAAGAAAAAAAATATATACATTCATGAGAGAATGAGAATGGAAAAAGGTACATTTATTATTAAAATCATTTTTTTTTCTTGTAGACCCCTGCAAGGATCTCAGGGACTCCTCAGTCATTCCCCTGCCACACTTTGACGACCTCTGTTCTAGATAATATTTTTATCTGTAGAAATTAAAGACTCAATAGAAACTCTAGAAAAAAGGATTCTTTAAAAAAAAACCCTGCATCTAAAAGATTAGTAATTCCACTGTGTCATCACATCTAGTTTGTGTTCATATTTCTCTATTGTCTTATAATTTTCTTATAGTTTGTTATCAAGAGTCAAATAAGGTTCACATGTTATATTTAGTTGATAAGACTTTCAATTTTAATCTATTGGTTCCTCTTCCTCTTTTTTCTTTGCAGTTTATTAGTTGAAGAAACTGAGTCATTTGTTCTTGTACAGTTTCCATCATTCTGGTCTTGGCTGAGTGCATCTCTGTGGTATAGTTTAACATGTTTCTCAATCTCTGTATTTCCTGTAAATTTGTAGTTAGATCTCTAGAGCTTTGATTAGATTTGGTGTTCTTTTTTGGCTGGACTTCTTAGGTGATGATGTGTATTTTCTTTCACATTCCACCAGGAGGATGTCTTTTGTGATGTTAAAATCAATCAGTCTGTTCTGATTTGCATTTCCCGGGTCTGTTCAGGTTTTATCAGCCTAATTCATACATTATAAAATTCCCTATTAGCTTTTCTGTAATGATTTTTAGGATGTATTGCTAATTGTTGCCCTAATCTAATATATCAGTTGGTGTTGGAAAAGGTGATATTCTAATAATCAAGCCTGTTAGCTGAGATTTCTTCGGTCAGAGAAGACCTTTTCCTCATCTACTCTTCCATTAACTTGAAATAACATTTGTATAGAAAGGGCCAGAATAAAATTTTGGATAATTTTTTCTCTCTATCTAGAGATTTCCATAGTAATTAATTGGTGACCTAGCAATCTCCAAAGATGACTGGAGAGTTTTTTTTTTTTTTCTGGTTTTCTTTAGTATTCTGAATTTATCAATTTTTGCCTTCCATTCACCATTCCTTTCAGATGTTCAAAGGGTTCTATCTTTTTGACAAGTGGAAGCCCTTTCATGTTGGCTCCCTTTCCCTTGGTACAACCTCAGTTGATTTTGATAGTTTACTTGTTTCCTGGAACAAGAGGTATTAAACTCATCTTGTACATTTCTTTCTTCAGATGTGGAATCAGGTATGTGACCCTAATTCCTTTCAGTGGGAAATGGTATTTAGAGATCATAATCTGGGTGACATTTATGTTTGTTCCTAAAAGGTTGTCATTGTTTATAGGCCTTTTGGTGGACAGAGCTAGGAAAACTGTATTTTATAGAAAGGAAAATAATTCATGAGTTCTAGATGCTATTTCAGATTCATTTATAAGATTACCGAGTTTGGGGCACCTGGGTGGCACAGTTTGGTTGGGTGTTCTACTCTTGGTGTTGGCTCAGGTCATGATCTCAGGGTCATGAGATTGGGCCCCATGTCAGACTCCACGCTCAGCATGGAGTCTACTTGAGGATTCTTTCTCTCCCCCTCTGCCCCTCCTGCTCATGCTCTCCATCTCTCTCTCTCTCAAAAAAAAAAAAACAGAGATTTTGCTTTATTTTTTATTCTACATTTTTTTTTCTTAAACTGAAAATATTGGTTCTAAAAATATGATTATGAAATCACAAAATTTTAGGGAGGCCTTGTTCTGTTTTATTAGAAGATTGGGGCCTAAAATGCCTAGAGGGGCCAGGTAGCTAACAAATAAATCAGGCCTGTTGAGAGAATCAATAGGGAATGACAGGGGCTGATAAACTGGAGAGCATATGTCCCACCTAATGGAAGCATGGGTGACTTGGCTCTAGGTAATTTTTATTGAGAGGAACTACAGGCACAGTATTGCTTGGTTTTCACATTAAAAAAAATTTTTTTTTTCATTTGAGTATAGTTGACACACGATATTACATTAATTTCAGTTGTATAGCAACTGAATACACAAGTGTATCTACCATCTGGCACCATACAATGCTATTACAATATAATTGACTGTATTCCCTATGCTATGCCCTTTATTCCTGTGACTTATTCATTCCAGAACCAGAAGCTTGTATCTCCCACTCCCCTACACCCATTTTGCCCATCCCCCATCCTCCTCCCTTCTGGCAACCATCAGTTTGTTCTCTGTATTTATAGATTTGATTCTGCTTTTTGTTTATTTTTTTATTCATTTGTTTTTTTTCAGATTCCACATATGCATGAAATCATATATTTGCCTTTCTCTGAGTTATTTCATTTAACAATACCCTCTAGGTCCATCCATGTTGTCACAAACAGCATAACCTCATCTTTTTTTTGGCTGTGTATATTCCACTATATGTATTTATATATATATATATTTTTATGTTTTATATTTCTATATTTCATATATATTTTATATATATGATATATATATATATACACATATATATATATATAACATTTTCCTTATCCATTCATCTGTCAGTGGACACTTAAGTGGTTTCCATGTCTTGGCTATTGTAAATAATGCTGCAATAAAGAGGGGTACATATACTTTTTTGAATTAGTGTTTTTGTTTTCTTTGGGTAAATACCCAGTAGTGGAATTACTGAATCATATGGTCATTCTATTTTTAATTTTTGAAGAACCTCCCAACTGTTTTCACAGTGGCTGCACCAATTTACATTCCCACCAATAATCTATGAGGATTCCTTTTGCTCTATATCCTTGCCAACAACACTTATTATCTTTTTGGATTTTAGCTGTTCTGAAAGGTATAAAGTAATATCTCATGGTCTTGATTTGCATTTCCCTGATGATGAGTGTTGTTGAGGATCTTCTCATGTGTCTTTTGGCCATCGGTATGTCTTCTTTGGAAAAATGTCCATTTAGGTCCTCTGTCCATTTTTTAATCAGATTGGGTTTTTTGGTGTTTAGTTGTGTGAGTTTTTTTTAGTATATTTTGGGTATTAACCCCTTATCAGATAGATATATCAATTGCCAATATCTTCTTCCATTCAATAGATTGCCTTTTTGTTTTGTTGATGGTTTCCCTTGCTTTGCAAAAGCTTTTTATTTTGGTGTAGTCGCAATAGTTTATTTTTGCTTTTGTTCCCTTGCCTTAGGAGATGTATCTAGAAAAATGTTGCTATGGCTGATGTCAGAGAAATTACTGCCTGTGTTCTCTTTTAAGTAGTTTTATGGTTTCAGGTCTCACATTTAGGTCTTTAATCCATTTTGAGTTTATTTTTGTGTATGGTGTTAGAAAGTGGTCCAGTTTCATTCATTTACATATAGCTGTCCGGTTTTCCCAACACCATTTATTGAAGAGATGGTCTTTTCCCCATTGTATATTCTCACCTCCTTTATCATAGATTAGTTAACCATATAAACATGGGTTTATTTCTGGGCTCTCTATTCTGTTCCTTTGATCTATGTGTCTGTTTTTGTGCCAGTACCATACTGTTTTGATTACTACAGCTTTGTAGTTTATATTAAAGTCTAGGATTGTGATACTGTTACTGAAAGACCCAAGTTTGACTGCTCATCACCTGAAAAGCCAATACTCAAGAGATGAATTCTGATTGGAAAGGCATATGAGCTTTATTCAGGAGATCCACCACCTGGGGAGAAGGTGGACTCTTGTCCAGAAACCAACTCCAGGGTTTCTGCCTGGCCCAAAGATTTTTAAAGGAACTTTAGGGCAGTTATTCAGTAAAAAGGAGCATAGTGGTCTTTAACACTTCTTGATTGTGTGCAGACTCAGTGGTGCCAGCTACAGACCTTATCATGGTGCTCAGAGGTTGTGTATTGGTGCCCCGGGGTGGGGGAGGGAGGTTGTTCAAAAGGATTTGGTTCTGGGTTTTTCTAGGAAACAATACAGAATCTATAGATACACCAAGAAAGGTTTAGTTAATCCATCAGTCAGGGCTAAAGGTGCTTGCTAAAACTTATAGACTACTAAGTTGGCTGGAGGGGCAGAGGCCGCGGATTCAATACGATTTTCTTTGTTTTTCTTCAGGGTCTTTTTGTGGTTCCATACAAATTTTAGGGTTGTTTGTTCTAGTTCCGTGGAAAATGCTGTTGGTGGTTTTTGCGTTTTTAAAAAGAAGATATAATCTAGGTGTATTATGTGAAATTATTTAGCTATTAAATATTGACAACTGGGGCGCCTGGGTGGCTCCGTTGGTTAAGCGTCTGGTCATGACCTTCAGCTCAGGTCATGATCCCAGGGTCCTGGGAACGAGCCCACTCAGCGGGAAGCCTGCTTCTCCCTTTCTCTCTCCCTCTGCCTGCCACTCTCCCTGCTGTGCTCTCTCTCTGTCAGTAAATAAAATCTTTAAAAAAAAAAGAGTTAAATAACTATTGACAACTAATTCAAATGTTTAAAGGGGCTAAACAAGTATTTTCTGCCATAGGCTTTTAGTTTGTGACTTCTTGTGGACAAGCTCTAAGGAACCGATGGTTAAACTAGCCTTTCAGGTTCTTGTAGACCTCAGGCAACCTGAAAACTGCAGTGGGAAAGAGCAGGAGGAAGAGGACTTAATCATCTTGGTTTTGCTAATTGTGATGCATTTATTTATCTAACTTCTCTTTTTGAGCTTTTTAAAAAATTTAAATAGCTCTATTGATCATTAATTTTGCTTTTTGTTTCTTTTTTCACATTCAAAATAGGAACTGACAACATCTCAGGAAAGTGGTGGAAATGTTCTTCAGATGATGTACGAGAAACCTGAACGGTGGTCTTTTACCTTCCAGTCATATGCCTGCCTCAGTCGAATACGAGCCCAGCTTGCCTGTCTTGATGGCAAGCTCAAAGATGCAGAGAAACCTGTATTATTTTTTGAACGATCTATATATAGTGACAGGTATATATAAATGACTTGCCTTTGTCATTCTGGAATCGTGGCTTGGAACTGGGATTTTTATTTCTGTTTCTGATAATTAAAGGAATAAGAGAGGCTGTGTTGAGGATTTGAGATGCAACATTACCTTTAGCAGTTTGGTAGCAACGGCATTCTCTAGTTTTAGCATTAATAATTGCTAGCTTCCATGGAAACTTTAGGGAATATTATAGCCATCTCATTCAGTTTTGCAGAGAAGTTTTTTTTCTTCCAACCCTCTTAAAGTTTTCATCTACTCTGGTTAAGTCTGGATCTATATTCAAGACTTGCATCTTGAGCAAGATCAAGAATCTCTAAGGGGGCCTTAGAGTTACCCTGCTTATGCAAGGATTCTTTTAAGCTAGAGAGTTGGCTCAGAACAAATGTTCTCAAACTTTGGTCTCAGCATCCCTTTTCATTCTTAATATAATTATTGAAGAGCCCAAAGAGCTTTGTGTCTTACTGATATTTATGTTATTAAAAATTAAGATTGAAAAATATAAAGAACATTTACTAATTTATTTAAAATTAGTAATAATAAACCCATTACATATTAGCATAAATAACATACTTGTAAAAATTATATTTTTCAAAACAAAAAAATTAGAAGAGGATTGTTTTATATTTTTGCAAATCTCTTTAATGTCTAAATGGGAGATAACTGGATTCTCATTTATGCTTCTATATTCAATCTGTGTACCATGTGGTTGAAGTATTGTATATACAGTAATCTGGCCTCTCATGGAACCCTTGGAAAGATCTTGGGGACTAGCAGGGGTCCTTACACTACATTTTTGAGAACTGCTGGCCAAGAACATATTTCTTGTAGTTGGAGATATTCTATTGATTTTTTCTGCTGTCTAAGGCATTATCTGCCATGCATTTTAGGAGAATGTTCCATGTCCATTTAGTAGATTTATTTTCTCTTTTCTATTTCTTTGTGTTTTTTGGAAAGGAATTATGTTTTGATGTAGACTCTCTTTCAGGTATGTCTTTGCATCTAACTTGTATGAATCTGACTGCATGAATGAAACAGAGTGGACAATTTATCAAGACTGGCATGACTGGATGAATCAACAGTTTGGCCAAAGCCTTGAACTGGATGGAATCATTTATCTTCGAGCCACTCCAGAGGTGAGACTCAATAAAAATTTGCTTGCTAGGGCGCCTGGGTAGCTCAATCAGTTAAATGTCTATCTTTGGCTCAGGTCATGATTCCAGAATCCCAGGATCGAGCCCCGAGTCAGGCTCCCTACTCAGTCGGGCTCCCTGCTCAGTGGGGAGTCTGTTTCTCCCTCTCCTTTTGCCCCTCCCCCGTGCATGCTCTCTGCCTTCTCACTCTCTAAAATAAATAAAATCTTCAAAAAAAAAGTGTTTTAAAAAAATTTGCTTGCTCCATTGACAATTTAAAGTAATATTTAGAAGTCCTTTTAGTGGTATGCAGTGAAGGCAATTTAGTTTAACTCCACTCCCTACTCTCTACTCCCCACATCCAAATTAGAAACTCAAACTGTATAGATAGAAGTATTCTCTTTTCCCAGCAAAGAAGAAACCCAGATTTGGCAAGTTGCTCTGTTAGGCCCTTCTCTGTGCTTCCTCAGTTTTGTTCTTCATTATTTCTTCCCAACTTCTGCAAGGTCTCTTATCTATCACAACTAGATTAAAAAATTTGCTCAAGCAGCTCCTAGAATATAGGCTTCTTGGTCTGAGACCGGGTATTTTAATTACTGTTGAATTTCCATTGCCTAGAACAGGGCCTACATACATAGTAGGAACTCAGCAAATATTTGTGAATGAATCACAAAGTTGATGAAAGTCCATTTCAAGAAATCTTTTATGTTTGTTCATGGGTCGGACTGGATAGCAGCTTCAGTTGAGACTTAGAGGACCCTTACCATTTTCAGTTAAGGGAGCTTACTTGAAAATGTGCCTTTCGTGATAGGTTATAACATAGCCATTCTTTTTTTTTTTTTTTTTTTTTTTTCAAGATTTTATTTATTTATTTCAGAGAGAGAGACAGAGATAGCAAGAGAGAGCAGGAGTAGGGAAGAGAGGGAGAGGCAGTTGCCCTGCTGAGCAGGGAGCCTGATGCGGGGCTCCATCCTAGGACCCTGGGATCATGACCTGAGCTAAAGGCAGATGCTTAATGAGCTGAGCCACCCAGGCGCCCCCATTCTTGTTTATATATGAAATTATGTAATGAATCCAGGAAGTGGATTCCTTTCATAAAGCTAACCTAAATAAGAGCTTACTTTATTAACAAATTTCTGGTTTTCGTGCTTACATTCCAGTTTTTCTATGTTTTTTATTCCTGTGTCTTCCCTAAGCCACAAAGTAGGCTCTGATGAATATAAATGTCATGACTTCTAGCCTGAAAGAATACTGTGTTGTTATTGAAGCTGAATTTTCAAAGAAACTAGGTTTCGGATTCCAAGTGATGATTTTGTTCTTTTTAATATCAAGGAAGCCAGAATTTAACAATAATTTTGAAATTCACTTTTTTATTTTTTGAAAAGAATTTTTTGTTTTTAATTAAGAAAATAGTAAATGCAAATGTAGAACATAAAGAATACTAATAATTTCATTTTGCTAGAAAATATAGCCAATATCTTAAAGTCTATAAACACAAAACTTTGATTTCATCAATATTATTTATAATATCTTTTGATTGCAGGATCATTTAAGTATTTGAAAAGAAGATTTATAATAAATTTTGCAGCACAGTTTGTATATTGAACTTTTTACTGAACTTATTTTATACAGTATTTTTCAAGTATGGATCCCATAAGTTTATAGACTGAAAGTACTAATTGGTTTAGAGACACCAAATGGTTGAAAAGCAAAAGGAGGGAAAAATGAACTATTTCAAATTTCTAGAAGGAATAAATGGAGATTTTGGCTAGCATAACTAAAGAGATACTAGAGAAGAAAAATTTAATGGCCGCAGACAAGAATAATTGTTCCTTGCCCCCAACCTCTTTCTTATTGTTTGCTTTTAGAAATGCTTGAATAGAATATATTTACGAGGAAGAAATGAAGAACAAGGCATTCCTCTTGAATATTTAGAGAAGCTTCACTATAAGCATGAGAGCTGGCTACTGCATAGAACACTGAAGTAAGACTTCCTTAAAGACCTTTATCAAATTTTAATCTAAACATGTACAGATTTTCATTTTCAGCCATTTTTATTTTGAACTAGTATTATAGGATCTCCCAGAATTAGGTGTGAATTTTGCTTCTTTTTATTGTAATGAGATCCTATTTTCTTAAAATTTTTATAGCTGATCTCCTCCAGTGGTATTGACAGCATGATATATGGAATTTAAGTGATGAAGTAGGAAATATATCTGTGTGCAGATATATTAGGTACTCACTTTCAGAGAGGATTTAAGATAAGATACTTCAGATTTATCTTTTAGATCAAGGCTTGGGAGGTACTATAGCACAGTTATTAAGAGCATGGACTTTGCTGTCATTAGTCAGATCTTGGATCCAATCCAGGTTTGTTAGTGTGTAACCTTAGGCATGCATCCCCTGAGCCTCAGAGTGACCTTCCTGAGCTTTAGTTTTCTCATCTTCAAAATGCAAACATTCCTTACTTTAGGGGAAGTTTTTGGTTTTTGAGAAGAATTACATGTCATAATGCCTAACTTTATATATTTTATACTTGAGATTTTTAGATATTAGTATTATTATATAGTAGTAAGTCTAGGGGAGAAAGAAGGGGCTTCCAGATAAAGTACTTGCTGGATAAATTTAATGTAAAATGATTGACAACATTTTGATTTTCCAGAGATAGTATAAGAGTGAGTTTTTAGTGTTTGTCTTTTATTTATTGCTTTTTCTAATTTTTTTTTTCCATCTCTCTCTTTTTTTAAAATAGAACCAACTTTGATTTTCTACAAGAAATCCCTATTTTAACACTGGATATTAATGAAGACTTTAAAGACAAACACGACGGTCTCATTGAAAAGGTAGATTTATACAAAGACTGTACACTAATATTTGTTTTGTCTTATCTAGAAAAGTGTTGTAACTTGTGAGAAAACAATTTTCTAACAGAAAAGAATACATAAAATTACAGTAAGAAATAGTTAAGAGCTTTAGAGGGGTTTAGACCTCAGATAATAATCCTCTTTAAATTCTAGTTTTGTGGCCTTACCTAGAATGAGGAGGTTCTTTTATCCTTTAGTCCCTTTATCTGTAATATAGGGATAATCACATTAACAAAAGTTCTTAGTCACCCCCTTCTCTGCTTTGTTCCCTATTCTTCCCCTCTTCCCTCTATCACCAATCTTTAGGTATTTGAATAATAAACTACTTGTGAAATTAAATTCATCTTTTTCAACTAAATTCAGTATGGAAGATATTTGAAGTTGTAGGATAAAGATTTCATCCATTTTTATATTAGCTAAAGTCTTGAGATTAGAGGATTTTTAGTTTTGAGTTTTATGTGGGACCTTGTCAATGAAGAATTGGCATTGCCTGATCATTGAGTCATTGTCCTAATCAGAGTTAATCTATCATCTATGTATTTGGGAGCTGATTACATTCTATTAGTGAATGGTGCCTGTACTGATAAAGGGACTGGGAGAAAACCTATTGATGTACACTTGAGAGAGAATAGTAATGAGAACTGTATAATAAATATCCCGTTATCCATGTTAATTAACTTAGTGGTGATCCAAGATCTAAAAACGAAGCCGCATTTTTTTGGTTTGTTTAGTTTTAAGAGAAATTTGATGTTTTTTTTCTCCTTCATAAAATGCCTGCTATTTACTGTAACAGAAACCTGATATTCATAACGGATATATCTCAAGAATTTTGAAAATCTCAACATTTATTATTAAACACTCTGTAGCATATAGTTGTTTTTCTCAGGATAGAAATAAAGTATAAAGCGTATCTGGAAAATTCAGATGACGTCTTCATACCATAATGATGTTAAAAATATAGGATATAGGGGCGCCTGGGTGGCACAGTCAGTTAAGCGTCTGCCTTCGGCTCAGGTCATGATCCCAGGGTCCTGGGATGGAGCCCCGCATCGGGCTCCCTGCTTGACAGGGAGCCTGCTTCTTCCTCTTTCCCTGCTCATGCTCTCTCTCTCTCTCTCTCTCGCTCTCTCTCTCAAATAAATAAAACTTTAAAAAAAAATTTTTAAAAATAGGATATAATTCATTTGTAATACTATGAACATAAATGAAATAAAATTAAATCAGCCATTGTAATACTAACAGCCAACCAACATTTTTAACTGAGTTGAATCTATAAAACCACCTTTTAATTTTATCTAACACTTCTGTTTTGACTAAGAATCGTCTTTAAATGTTATTGTTTACTTTTACTTTCATTAATAATGCTAGTAGTTGGCTTTCTTTTTCTTACTGAAATCCATAACTGACATACAATGTTATATATAGTTTCAGGTGTACAACATATTGATTCCACAATTCTATATGTTACGCAATGCTTACCACCATAAGCGTAGTCACCATCTGTCACCATATAACGTTATTACAATAGTTATTTTTTAGGTATTTCTTTTTTAGGTATTTCTTTAGGTATTTTTACAAGGCAATAATCTTCGTTTCTTCAGAAGAAGTACTGTGTCATCTAGAATTTATGGAGAACAGAATCTTTTTGCATTGTGATGTTGGTCAGTTGGTTAGGTTCATTCACAACTTATATGACGTTTCCTTGCATATTAACATCACAGATTTGTATACATGATTCAAATTTGTGCTTCAGAAAAATTACAAAGTTTACATGTCTGGACCTTCAGAGTTGTTTAAATCATCACAATTACTTATGTTTTTGGTGCTAAAGCTGTACGTCAGTGGTCTATGTTATTATAAAGAGATAATGAAATTGTGTTAAGGCTGTTATAGAACTGTATCAGTCTTAGATGTAAACTTAATAACTCCTGTAATGACATTTTGGGTCATTTATCTTTTTTTTTTTTTAAGATTTTATTTATTTATTTGACAGAGAGAGACACAGCGAGAGAGGGAACACAAGCAGGGGGAGTGGGAGAGGGAGAATCAGGCTTCCCGCAGAGCGGGGAGCCCGATGCGGGGCTTGATCCCAGGACCCTGGGATCATGACCTGAGCGGAAGGCAGACGCTTAATGACTGAGCCACCCAGGCGCCTCAGGTGCCCCTAGGTCATTTCTCTTTTACTACCGAAGTACTAATATATCTTTTGAAAATAAATGCTGTGGCTTTGTGACGGAGTTACTTATACAGTTTGGGTCTTCAGCTGTTCTATACTATTAAATAGAGATGAAAATTAGACATTTCCAATTAGTCAAGGAATTACATTAATATTTGTTTCCTCCCCTCAGGTCAAAGAATTTTTGAGCACTTTGTGATTTTGCTGAAGACTACAGGCAACCAGATGATTCCAGCTTTGTGTATCTTCGTAGCTCAATATTGATACAAGTCTCTAGAAAACACAGGTTTTTTACCATTTTTGTTCCAAGAAAAAAATTGTTTTGATGAATTCTATATAAAAGTTTATGAGCAGTTTCTTTCTGGCTTTAAAAAAATAAGACATCTAATTATCTCTCACAACAAAAAGTCTAGAGGTAGATGGTTCCAGAGTAAGTACTGGCTAAATTACATCATAAAGGACCCAGCCTCCTTCTGTTTTCCCCTCTATTATTCTCCTCAGCAGGTTGTCTGCCCATCCCCCCTTGCTTCTTATTTCACTGGTGACCAGTTTCTTCACTGGGAACTTTAATATTACATGTAAATGGTAATGTGACCTGTGTAAATTAGTGTACCTATTACAAGCTGAAAAGTGGAATTTAAGGAATCCCTAAAAAAGGATTATGAAGTTTTATTTTAAATACTTTTGATCAAGTGTCTCCCCTTCCATCTTAATTTATGTGGAAGATAAGACCAGTTTAGCATTTAATCACTTCATTGATATTTATGAATGTGTCTATACCTCATTAATAAAGGAGCAGGTCAGACTTTGTTTAACAGCATAACTTATCAGTATTTAATCTTTTTTTCCTGCTTTTGTTTCCACATTTGTGGTATGGGTGAGACTGCATCTTTTTGCATGGGATTTTAGAGGATTAAAGAGGAAATGATAACTTAAAATGTTTCTGTATTTAAAAGATAAATGAGTTTAAAGATTCAATTTATATGGAGCTTAAAATAGCTACCTACTTTCTCTCAGACCATTCTTTTAGAATGGAATATTACTCTTATAGGTAAAAGATGGTTTAAATTATTATTGTCTTTAACTCATTTGAAGTGAAATTATAGTTTTCCCTAAATTTCTTCCTATTTTTATCGGTAAAAATTTATTGGAACATAACAAGGGATAAATAAGGTTTTCTATTTTATTTTTTGTTGACCCTGTTCTGGGAATGAGTAGTTTTTCTTTACCTTTATACTTGGTGAGAAGTCAAAACAGAAGCTGAAGACAAGATTATCTTCTTAGCAGTGCAGTCTCTTTTATCCCAGCTCTTACTTCCTGCCCTTACTTTCTTGCTCTGTGGATTAATTAGGCAGCCTGCTATTTTCTTCTTCTTTTTTTAAGTTTTTATTTATTTATTTTTTTAGTAATCTCTATACCCAACATGGGTCTCCAACTCACAACACCAAGATCAAGAGTGCATGCTCTTCTGACTGAGCCAGCCAGGCACCCTGGCAGCCTGCTATTTTAAAGTTTAAATGAAAGTCACACATTTCTGCTTTGAGAACATCATGATCACTCATCACTTCACAGTTTGCTTTGCTTCTCTGTAGGGTTTATACCTTAGGGTTTTTTCCTCCTCCTCTAAATTACTGATAAAAATCATCTTGTTTTATATGTTCTGTATCTTGAAAGCATTATCATTTTTGTTAAGTATATATAAGGAAATATAATAGTAAAGAAGACAAGGAGGTAGAATAGTTGTAATTTTTAAAAATCTGCATGGATTCATTTTAGGTCTGTAGATAAAGTTTGTTTAGTTAAGGTGTGTAGTGTTTTTTCTATGTATTTAACCTTTCTACTTGACATTTTGGAAAAATTCTGTTTTTGAAATGAGGGGAAGAGTCACTTTGACTTTGAAACTCGTTTTCCTTTTTAAAATGTCATTTTTTGTTTTGGTTTTTTGATAATCAAGGATGATAATTTTGTAGGTTAAACGTTCCAGATGCACTGATCTTTTGAAAGGGAGACTTTGTCTCAAGTTCTACACTCACCATGACTATTGAAACTATCTCATGATATTGTATGGGGTTTTTTTGTTTGTGTTTGATACAAATAAATTTGCTTACTAAATATTGGCTTAATAAATAAGTATAAATCTCATGAACTGTGATAGAGCTATACCATTGAAATGATTATCTTTTTAAAATTAAAATTTATTCTACTTTTGAAGAAAAAATTATGAATATAAAAAAGTGACAGTGGTTTAAATAACATTGATTCTGTTTTAAGTGAAGACATAATTTAGAGATTTTTAGTAACCTCTAGAAATGTTTAACTTAATGCCTTTTTAAAATCTGTAGAATTGAATAAAAGCTTAAAAAATGTGTTTGTTATGACTCAAAAGCTGTACCATTGGGTGGGTACAAGAGTATTGAGCCTAGAAGTCTGAATTATCTCTTTGGATCCTATTTCCCATACTAGATCATCTTACATCAGACTATATGTACTAATTTTTATAGTTGACTCTTTTAAGAAGGTAATTTTAATTGTGCATTCCCTCATCAGAATATTTTCATCTTCTATGTCTGAAACTTTGAGCACGGTATACTGAACCCCCTAGAAATTAGGTCTGTCATATTTTAAAGGACATAGAGTCCCAAAGTATTTTTTATAGAGAGATGTAAATTTTATTACCTCCAGAAATGCTAAACCAGATTACAGACCTTATTTGGATTTTATCAGTCTCTCTCTCTCTCTTTTTTAACTTTTTAAAATAGACTATTTTTTAGAGCAGTTTAAGGTTCACAGCAAAATTAAGTAGGAAGTACAGTTCCCATATACTCTTTTCTCCCATATTTGTACAGCCTTTTCCACTATAAACATCCCCCACCAGAGTGGTACACTTGTTTTATTTATTTATTTTTTATTTTTTTTATTTTTTTAAAGATTTTATTTATTTGACAGAGACAGAGATAGCGAGAGCAGGAACACAAGCAGCAGGAGTGGGAGAGGGAGAAGAAGGCTTCCCGCCGAGCAGGGAGCCCGATGTGGGACTCGATCCCAGGACACTGGGATCGTGACCTGAGCCGAAGGCAGGTACACTTGTTTTAATCAATGAACCGACATCGACACATTATCACTCAAAGTCCATAGTTTACATTAGGTTTATTCAGTGTTGTGCATTTGTGGGTTTTGACAAATGAATAATCACATATATCCACCACTGTAGTATCATACAAAATAGTTTTATGGCCCCCAAAATCCTCTGTGCTCTGTTCATCACCCCCACCCAACCTCAGGCTACCACTAATCTTTTTATTGTCTGCATAGTTTTGCCTTTTCCAGAAAGTCATTTAGTTGGAAGCATTCAGTATGTAGCCTTTTCAAATTGGCTTCCACTTAGTAATTTGCGTTTAGTTTCCTCCATGGCTTCTTTTCATGGCTTGATAGCTTGTTCTTTTTTTTTTTTTTTTTTTTAAGCACTGAATAATCCATTGTCTGCATGTACCATCGTTATCCACTCCCCTGCTGAAGGACATCTTGGTTGCTTCCAAGTTTTGGCAGTTATGAATAAAGCTGCTATCAACATCTGTGTGTAGATTTTTGTGTGGACAAAAGTTTTCAGGTCACTTGGGTGAATATCAAGGAGTGCAATTGCTGGATTGTATGGTAAGAGTGTGTTTAGGTTTTTAAGAAACTTCGTAACTGTCTCCCAGAATGGTTGTATAATTTTGCTATCTTACTAGTAATGAATGTGAGTTCCTGTTGCCTCACAACCTTGCCAGTACTTGGTGTTGTCAGTGGTTTGGATTTTGGCCATGCTAATAGGTATATGGTTGTATCTCGTTTTAATTTGCAATTTCCTAATGACATGATATTAACCATCTTTTCATATGTTTATTTGCCATCTGTATATCTTTGCTGAGGTGTCTTTTAAGATCTTTTGCCCATTTTAATTGGGTTCATTTTCTTACTGAGTTTTAAGAGTTCTTTGTATACTTTAGATAACAGTCCTTTATCAGATGTGTCATTTGCAAATACTTTCTCCCAGTCCATGGTTTATCTTACCCTCTTGACATTGTTTTTCACAGAGCAGAAATTTTTAATTTTAATGAAGTCCAGCTTATTAATTATTTCTCTTATGGATTATATCTTATGTTGTTTCTTTTTTGTTGCTGTTTTTTGTTTTTGTTTTTGTTTTTTTTTGTCCTATAACTTGTGTTGTTTCTAAAAAGTCATTGCCATACCCAAGGTCATCTAGGGTTTCTCCTGTGTTATCTTCTAGGACTTTTAGAACTATGCATTTTACATTTAGGTCTATGATCCATTTTGAGTTAATTTTTGTGAAGGGTGTAGGGTCAACGTCTGGATTCCTTTTTTTGTTTGTAGATGTCCAGTTGTTCCAGCACCGTTTGTTGAAAAGATAATCTTCACTTCACTCTACTGCCTTTGCTCCTTTATTGAAGATCACTTGACTATGTGTACATTGATCTCTTTGTCTATTCTTTTGCCATCCTGTCTTGATTAGCTTTATATTAAGTCTTGAAGATGGATAATTTTGTGTTTCCTAGAGGCCTGAGCTACTTAGGTTTAGTAATACTTTGGAGGCTTTTTGAGGCTATCCTAGTAAGGTTTTTTGTTTGTTTTTTTTTAAGTATTTATTTGTATGATGAAATTTTTTCTCATCTTCAGTTAGTTGAATTAATTTTTTTCCTTATTCTATATAGTTCCTTACAACGTTGTCATTAATTATAAAGTATATTAGTCCTGAGATTAGTAATGCCAAATCCAGTCTTCCCCTATAAGAACTGTTCAGTTACTAACTTTTTGCCATAATATGTCTTGGAAAGTTCTATTACTTTACAGACAATCACCATTTTTGCTCTTTGGGTACAAAGACTTTCTCTACACCAAAATACACTAAACAAGTATGCAATAAAAATCAATATTTAAGCCATTACCATCTCAGACAAAAAGATAATAATTTACTTAACATTTTCTATACAGAGGTTATTTTGAAAACGTGAATTATGCATCAGGTTATTTTGCTTTGCATAAGTATGTCAAATGAGAGGAATGAAGAGGTTGCATCTTCTAGGACTCTAGTCTGTTATGTGCAGATGGCATTTCCATGTGTTTTGAAGTTCCCTAAAGGGTTGTTGTTGTTGTTGTTGTGTTATAAGTTAATTTTAAGTGCCGTTTGAATCATTAGTCCCCAAAAGGGTGGAAAATTAGTGGGAAGACATGGTACAGAAAGCAGAATTTATCTTCCAAAGAATGATTTCTTTATTCCTCTCCTCCACTAACCACCATCCACTATCAAGTTTTCCATCTGGGCAAGTATAATAAACCTTTTTTACAATATATTTTACATAAATCCATATTGTTTATTGCTTGTAAATTTGTTCTTATTATTCAGTTGATGCTTTTTTGGTATCTTGGTATTTAATATCATGTAATCTTGGTGTATAATATCATGTATTCTTGGTATATGATATAATGTGTCCTATTAAAATTAGAAAAGTTTTCATTTAAAAACTTTTTACTTAGTGACGGTGCTTTTAGGAATAAAGACAGTAAGTGAGGGATAGGTGTGGAATTTGAATAAGTTTTACCTACTCCCTTGCCTGGTATTTTAAGTATTGAATAAGTTTTACCCCCACCATTTTTTAGATTATTGTGGCTACGGCTCTATAATTGTATGTTTATTGACTTAAGTGGGCTCCACACCCAGTGTTGGAGCCCACTGCGGGGCTTGAAATTCATAACCCTGAGATCAAGACCTGAGCTGAGATCAAGAGTTGGACACTTAACCAACTGAGCCACTCCGATGCCATGAGTTATAAATTCTTAATACGATATTGATGTTCTCAGAATATATCAATGAAGAAGTGGTTCAGGGATTTCACAAAAAATTAACACCCAAGTTCTGCTTTGGCAGATTTTAAATTGATAAATATTGAAGTTTTTTTTTTTTTTTTTTAAAGAATCAAGACCATCCTCAAGGAATTTTAATAGCAATATGGCTATCCTTTGAATTTATTTAGTTTTAGTTCTATGCCTAGTATATGAAAAGTACCATACTAATCAGTGTCCACTGCACCAGAATAAAAGGTGACAATTAGAAGTCAAACTAGGTAACAGTACTTTGGATTTTGGTTTGGTTTTTATGATGAGCTCAAAAATGTTTTATATGTAGACTAGTAAGTACCATAAGTAGGATAAAAGTACCATATAATATTATTATAAAATCCTTTCATATAACCATCTTCTAGCCTCACAAGTCTGTAGGAGACAGAATTTATCCCATTTCATGGATGTGAGAGCCTAAGGGATTTCTCAAGATCCCACAAAAATTAACAAATCTGAAACAAGAACCCGAATATTTGACTCTAGCATGTAGGTTCATTTTATTTAGTCAATAGTGACTCTATTTTTACCTCTGCTTTTTTTTTTTTTAACCTCTGCTCTTTGTATCTAAGGTCATTTTTATTTTCTTCCTTAATTCTGGGTAGTATTTAATGCCTATTTCTAATAGCAATTTAAAAATAAAAATTTGATTTCAAAAGTAGTTAATAAAGCCCATGATTATTTTATAGTTAAACCCGTAGTTATAGTCATTTGCCACATGAGGTCATTATATACTTGATTCTTTCCTCTCTCTGGCTATAATCCAAGCAAACTTATTTTGATGGTGAGTCCTTGGAAAAAGATAGGAGTTGATGAGAGGTCTTTTTTATTGCCAGAGCAAAAGCATTAATTGATTAATAAATACTTAATTGAGTGATATTTTATGTGTTCAAATGTTGGGCGGAAGAAATGTGCTTCTGGATTAAATATAGGCAATCAAAAAGCCTTATAGAATTATTTTACTATAAGGAAGTCCGCCACACAACTACCTGCTGCTTCTCTAAGTAGTCGATTGAGGAATACCAATTTTTTTTTTTAATGGGATAGTACTTGGTTAGATAATTATTCTTAACAGGTTGACAGGGAATTTAATTTTCTAATGTTTACTCATTAGACTTTATATTAAGGGCTGTCTTATCAAACTGTTTACCATTTATTTAGCAATTATGTATACGAAGAAACTTACATTTATTTTTACTATCCTATGGAACTACATGGAGCTCAGACAGATGATTATTTTAACAGGGAGAAAGATTTACTTAACAAAACTAAAGCCAAGAAAGTGATTGGGTAACAGAGGTAGTCAAAACCTGATCTTTGATTGACCCTGCTTCTGAGATGTATTACCTTTTTTTTTAAAAAATATTTTTTATTTATTTGAGAGAGAGAGCACATTGTACGATGCAGCGGAGGAAGGGCAGAGAGAGAGAGAATCTCCGTCAGACTCCACATTGAGTACAGAGCCTGATGCAGGCTGGATCTCACAACCTTGGGATCATGACCTGAGCCGAAATCAGGAGTTGGTTGCTTAACCGAGCCACCCAGGTGCCCTGAGACATATCACCTCTTAATGCTTTTTTTTTTTTTTTAAGATTTTATTTATTTGAGAGAGAGAATGAGAGAGCACGAGAGGGGGGAGGGTCAGAGGGAGAAGCAGACTCCCTGCTGAGCCGGGAGCCCGACGTGGAACTCGATCCCGGGACTCCAGGATCATGACCTGAGCCGAAATGTGGGACTCGATCCTGGGACTCCAGGATCATGACCTGAGCCAAAGGCAGTCGCTTAACCAACTGAGCCACCCAGGCGCCCCTGACCTCTTAATGTTAATTGGCATCACTTCAAAATGTTGGTGGTGATGCTGGTGTTTGGGGATATTGAATATATTTATATGTGTATGTAGGCACTTTTTTACCATCATTGCGTGTTTAAAACTAATAGGTTCATTCAAAGGTAAAGCATCTCTTAAAACTGCCATTTTGTCCTTGCTGTTACGGTCAGCTAGAGTGGAATCACTTTATGTTAAAAGAGTAAATTAGGAAATTGGCTAATGTTATAAAACAATGTATGCTCCACTTGGGACAGAAATGCTATTTTGTTATGTTATACAATGCTTAGAATACTAGCTATCAAATCTGTCTTGGGAACAGAATAGCCAGTATGGGCATAAGTTATTATTTTGCTGATGGTTGACATGAACTTGTTGCTGGGTTAATTAATGAAATAAATCTGTTAAGTATGGTAACTAACTTAACAGACTGACTGACCTTAAACAGACAATTGAATATTGTCCTCTTCAGAATAGTTACCTTCAGAGACTATATGTTTATTTCAAAGCTTCTGTCGTTATTCAAAACACTCTTAGATCTGAGTTTAGAATCTGAGTCAGATATTTCAAAAATATGATTCAGGTTCTTTTTTTGTGACTGGATATAATGTGTTTGTTTGATGACCATAAATCATTTAGTTACCGTTCAGTGAATAAAATGGGTAGTAAAACTGGAAAAAAGCTGCTTTGGGCCATAAAATAAGGTAATAATAAGACACTTAGATCTCTTGTTAAGCTTATGAAATATATGTGAACGAAATTCATACGTTTTTTGCTAATTCAAATGTTTTGAATAATGGCAGGCTCTAAACTGAATATATAACCTCTTGGTATGGTTACTTCGAAGGCACTACTAAGTATGGAAGGTTCTGGTATAATTTTTAAAAAATACACCAAAACATTGTGTTCTGTTATGTTTACTTCTGGTACATACCAACAGTCATTATTAAGTAAGAATTTATTTATAATATTTTTAACATCACAGAGTCAGTATTGGTTAACAATACAGGCTCCAGGGGTGCGTGGGCGGCTCAGTCGGTTAAGCGTCTGCCTTCAGCTTAGGTCATGATCCCAGGGTCCTGGGATCAAGCCCCACATCCGGCTCCTTGCTGAGCGGGGAGCCTGCTTCTCCCCCTGCCTCGACTGCTCCCCCTGCTTGTGCTCTCTCATTCTCTCTGTCAAATAAATAAATAAAATCTTAAAAAAAAAAAAAAAAAGAATACAGCCTCCAAAGACAGAGTGCTGGCTCCAAATCCTGACCCTGCCACTTACTGTCTAGTTTTGGGCAAGCCATTATAACCTTAGGCAAGTAATGTATTTTAATTTCCTTATCTGTAAGAGGGACACAAGTAATAGTATACACCTATAAAGTTGTATAATTTTAATGTGTAGTATATATAACGCGTTTAGAACAATTCTCTTTATAAAAGTACAATATGCTTGGGGCGCCTGGGTGGCTTGGATGGTTAAGCGTCTGCCTTCGGCTCGGGTCATGATCCCAGGGTCCCGGGATCAAGCCCCACATCAGGCTCCCTGCTTGGCGGGGAGCCTGCTTCTCCCTCTCCCTGTGCTGCTCCCTACTTGTGCTCTCTTACCCTCTCTGTCAAATAAATAAATAAATCTTTAAAAAAAAATACAGTATGCTCATTGAAATAATTTGCAGATTGCACAGTTTCAAGTAAGAAGATAACTCTTGGATCCCATCATTCAGAGGTAACACTGTCGTATCAAACTGTTACCTTCCAGCTTTATTTTTTTTAAAGATTTATTTATTTGACAGACAGAGAGCCTACAAGCAGGGGAAGCAGCAGAGGGAGAGGGAGAAGCTTGATCCTAGGACCCTGGGATGTTAAAAATATTATAAATAAATTCTTACTTAATAATGCCAAGCAGGGAGCCCAATGTGGGGCTTGATCCTAGGACCCTGGGATCATGACCTGAGCCGAAGGCAGATGCCTAACCGCCTGAGCCACTCAGGCATCCCTACCTTCCAGCTTTAGATACTTGCATCTACAAAGAAACATTTTTCTTTTTTACCAAATTGAGATGGCACTATTGATTCAATTTTGTGTCCCTTAAAGGATGTTGTAAAAAATTTTTTATGTCTAAGTTATTTTTGAAAATGCAATTAAGCCTATAATTTCTTGCTTATATGAGATTTGAAATGTACAGAAAATATGAGAAGAAAAAAAAATATCTGTAATCCTACCATTGAGAGGTAGATAACCAATTTGCACCTGAGTATTTCCTTCTGAGCTGTTTGCTTCCACCTTCAAACAAACAAAACTTAAATACCCATGATAGCTCCTTATTTAATTTCTTTTGTAAGTGATGATAATTTTGTATATGTGCTGCTGAAGTGAGCACAAGTGATCATAATTTTGAAAAATTAAATAAGGAGCTGTAAGGCTCAGTTTTCTCATTTGTCAAATCGTAATGCTAGAACCTTTCCAAGTCACAAGCTTGTAAGGAGCCAATGACAAAATCAGTGAAAAGACTTCTTAAATTACAAAACATACAAATGTTAATAGTTGTTATTCAAGATGCTCCAAGAAAGAAGAAAGGCAAAGGCAATGCTTGATTCCAGAAGTTACGGTGAGATTTCCTTTCAGAACAAATGGAAATTCGATATGCAAACCTTCCTGTAAGAAATACAGAATATAGCTTTGCCCTGACTTTCACATCTTTCTTCGCAAAATGTAAAAACTTTCCTAACTGACCACATGTTTAGATCTTAGGACAAGAGAGAATATGATATTTTTTGTACTGTTTTATTATTGAATAAGCCATGTTTATGGTACCTAGCTCTTAGGGAAAAAAAGAAAAAGAGCAAGAGAGAAATGGTGTATCTACCCACCACCACCTGCTATTTTTAGATTGGCTAGGAAGCCCTATTTGGCTGCCTTTGCCCATCTCATTTGGCAACTCTTGAGCCTGCATCATTCAGAGATATAAGAAGCCTAGAAGGTGGAAAACTGAATTTCTTTGATTTTCCAGGCGTCATTGCTGAAAAAACATATCACCACAAGCAATTTGAAGGACATTGGCTGTAAGTAAAATACTAAGTGCTTTCATTTAGTGAGATGGGCTTATGCAGTACAAAAGACATGATGTATTTCCACCTTTTTGCCTTAATGGGGGGTGAGGAAGGGATGAACCTTCTGTCCTGATTTGATTTATATTCATTATCAAAAGAAATATTAATTTAGAAAAAGATGCAAATACTGTGCATGCATGCACACACACAAATACATATTTGCCCACACATTTTTATGGCTTTTTAGAATAAAATCATTGGAAAAGAAAGGGAAACAATATGAATGCCAAGGAAAGAAGCACAGAAACAATCCTGGAAATGACAGACTTTAAGATTAATGTACTAAAATGAATTCAAAAGCTAAATAAACAGAAGATAGAGAGAATTGATTTTCCATTTACATGGATAAAGGGACGTAATATTATACCCATGGATCAGTTTTAAATGAGCATACATGTCGGCATTTTATAGATAACAAAATTTAACCTATTTTATCTATAGTTTCTATGAAGTGTTTTGAAACGTTCCTGTCGGTTTAGTAATTTACCAAAAAGCTCTATTAAAAGTCAGGTTACATACGCTATGTAGTTTTTCTTTTGCCTATATTATTTTATAGCTTTGACACTAACTTTCCTTTAACTGTTAAACTTTTCTTTAATTGTTAAATTATCATTTTCCTGTAGCTGAATAATTTTATTAAATGGTTAAGTAAGTGCTTAGTAAGTATTTTCTACTATAGTTATATTGGCATTTTTAATATATGCACAACTTTTAATAAAACTTATAAGAAAATTGATTTAAAGCTAGTCCTATTGCAAGCTATTTTAATTATTTTACATAACTGCACATTTAAGATGAAATTCACTTCTCATAGCTGTTTCAAAGTTGATTATTTTCCTCAATTTCCAAAAGAGTTTGAGGAATGCTTGTATTGCAAGCTTAGTCTTAGTGGTAAAGTAAAATAATTGTGCCTGGTAGGAAAAGCTGTGGATATATTGCTCTATTTAAATCTGTCATTATGAAATCAGTGACATATAAAGGAGAAGCAATTTACAATGACTTAAATTCAAAGATAAAATTTTTCTACAGGTTTAACTTACTTGTAAAGGAAGTTCAGGGAGCATTTGTAAATCGCTTTATTGTTTGCCAAGGGCCTTTACATACTTTGTCATTAAATCCTCACAATAACTGTGAGGTAAATGGTAGTATTCGCTTTTATAGATGAGGTAGATGAGCGTTTCTGAGGCTCACAGAGGTCCCAATTTGCATGTGACAAAGCCAGGATTTCAGGAGACTAGATGACTAGAAAGTGTTCTGTAGAAAGGATGCCTACATGATGTCTGCACCAGAAGGGATCTTATAAAAGATATTAGGGCGTCCTTTCAAATGCACATTTCTGTGACTTCTGTAGTTTTAAGTGGAACACAGCATGGTATAGAGGAACCATATAGGAAGACCTGAATTTACTATACCCTGGCCTTGAGCAAGTAACTAGCCTCTCTGAACCTCAATTCCTCATCTATAAAACAGCAACAATTTTGAATAACTTATAGTGTTACTGAAAAGATGAAATGTGGGATGCCTGGGTGGCTCAGTCAGTTAAATGTCTGCCTTCAGCTCAGGTCATGATCCCGGGGTCCTGGGATCGAGTCCCGCATCAAGCTCCCTGCTCAGTGGGGAGCCTGCTTCTCCCTCTGCCTGTTCTGCCTGCCACTCTCCCCCTGCTTGTGCTCTCTCTCTGACCAAAAAAAGAAAAAAGAAAAGATGAAATGAGATAATGTAGAAAAGGGCCAGGCACTTAACTGCATCATGGTAGAGCTATTGTTAATATGTATAAATCCAAATACAATAGTCCTTCCAACATAATCACAGTTGCCACATTGCTTTAGTGCCATTCCTTTGAAGGGGAGTAGAGTGCTACTTAGCAGCTATTTTGGGTGAATGAGGAAAATGAATGGAGAATTTGTTGAAGATGTTAAGAGCAGAGAAGAGAATTGCATAGAATGGAACCCATGGATATATTTTGAAGTGGAAACCAAAATCACAATTAAAAGCAATGCAGATAGGAGGAAGAACACTGCAGGAGTAAGAAATAGCTCACAACCTAGTTTGGTGGGAAGAAAGAGTATGAGAATCATTTGGCTAAAACCTGGGGACACCATTTCAGGACCCGACCATGTGCCAGAGAAGCCGCCAGCAGCCTCTGTGGTTCAGGGAAATGGAAAGTTTCCGCAGTGGAGTGGGATGGCTCACATTGGACATGGGCTTTAGAGTCTGTTAGACATAGGTTAAAATTTCGGCTGTGCTACTTGCTGACTGACCTTGGACAAATTATTTGACATCCCATGTCTCTTTTGTAAAAGGAGGATGATAAATCCTCTTTCATGGAGTTGTTTCAAAGATTAGATATATATGTAAAGTGTTCGCTTTATTTTTTGTTTTGTTTATTGCCTCCTCTGCCAACAATAATTTATAATCTGTATGGGTAGGGCCTTCATTTTGCCTTTGTATCTGTTGTATGCATATAATAGTAGACCCTCAGATATTTGCTGAAAGACTAAACAGATGAACTCATCAGTATCTGTATGTAATAAGCCCATGGCACTCATTGAATGATGTGAAGAAAATATTCCCAAACTGCAGTTGGCATTTATAAGATTTTTATCATGATCTATCCTTGTTTAATTTTTATTACATTTATTGCCCAACCAAAATCTATTACATTCATGGTCCAATTGTGGTTAGTATTTAATCACATACTATTTTATTGCATAACCTACTGTATGTTTTATTTTTCTAATTGGACTGTTAAACTTGTGGAGAGTGGTATGTATTTATCATCATCCAGTCTGATGCTATGTTTATAGTATCAGTAGATTGGAATAAGGATATAAGTTGTAAATTATTGAGCCACATAACCAGGAATTTATGCTTGATAATGGTGATCGGTTATGGTAGGATTTTGGCTGAAGATGAAAATAAGTTTTCTTCGGTGGTCTGCAGTGGATGTTTATCAAATGAAAGGCTGAAAGACACTATGTCAGTGGACAAGGAAAGGACAGAAAAATTTATATGAAAGTATTTATGTTCTAATTCAAGAACAGAGAATACATGTTGGTAGATATTTTGAGGTATTTTTTGACAAACGTGGTATTTCTTGCTTCTGGGTCTTTGCATGTGTCTTTGCCTAGAAAATTTCCCGTACTCCCTCTTCTCCATTTGCTAATTCCTATTCCTAAGTTTTTAGCTCAATGTCACTTTCTCCAAGAAGCCTCTGTAGTACCAACCCGAGTCTGGATTAAGTGTCTCTCCTCTGGGTCCTTTTAGGACTCTATACTTTCCCTATTAACAATACATATACAATTATGTTGTAATTTTCAGTTTGTGCCCACTACTAGATGACAATTCCATGAAGACAGGAGTTATATAGGTCTTATTCATGATGATACCCTCACATAGTGCCTATTAATAAATATTTTGTTGAATAAATGAATGAAAATGACTAAAGGAAAGGGAGAAAACCTAAAAATAATAGCTATCATTTATTGGATGTCTGTTAAGTGATTGGGCTTTTCTATAAGTTAATATTTAATCCTTGCAACAATCCAGGTGGGGCATTTGAGTTCAGAGAACTTAACATGGTCAAAGTGATACTGCTGAGATTTGAACGAGGATCTCTTTAGATCTGAGCCTCTGTTCTTTCCACTTGGTAATGCTGCCTCTCTCATACCTTACATTTGTATAAGTTGTTCCAGGCTACAAAACTTTTTTACTCCTTATGACTGCCTTGTGAAGCTAGGTATTCTCTCCCATTTTATATCTACTAAGTGGCAAAGCCATAATTTTCAAGTTAGGTATTCTAGAGCCACGTTCAGTTCCCTTTCCATAATAGCACACCTGTCTTATTCTGGAGAATTCAAAGGTGTAAAGTCTTTACAAAAATGATTAGATGAGGAAAATATAAAAACTGATCGGGAGTTTTTGATTCATAAATAATAGAAACAATTTCAGGTAGATGTATTTTAGCAGGCTACAATAAATTCTGTATTTTCCTTGTCATCTTTTTTTCCAAAAAGAGAAAAATAAAGTTGGGAATAATTGCTATTGATATTATCAAGTTGGGGCTCCTGGGTGGCTCAGTCGTTAAGCGTCTGCCTTCGGCTCAGGTCAGGATCCCAGGGTCCTGGGATCGAGCCCCGCGTCGGGCTCCCTGCTCCATGGGAAGCCTGCTTCTCCCTCTCCCACTCCCCCGCTTGTGTTCCCTCTCTCGCTGTGTCTCTCTCTATCAAATAAATAAATAAAATCTTTTAAAAAAATATTAATCAAGTTTTTTTTTCTCTTTGATATCTGGTTATTTCCTGGCCTTCTATTGCTATGAGCTCAGAATTCATAGGATTCTTATAAAAGATACTATTGCTGATGGGACAATATGATGCTGTTGGGTGAATCTGATGCAGCTCCTTCCGACAGCAGTCCTCCATCTTATAGCAGTTTGTTTTGCAGTGACTTTGCTTATCCCACACCCCTCAGATTGTGGCTTCTGGTAGGAGGGAGTTTAGTGGGTTTGCCCTGGAGGTTATTGACTTTGGCCACCCTTGGCCTATGACTTTACTTTGCTCTTTACCCTTCCACCAAAATTTACTTCTGTTGAGAAGTAAGGGGAATGAGAATAGGGTAGTGGGGAGTATTGTATTTTTGATTGAAACAAGCAGAGACCCAGAACTAAAGCAAATCACAACACCTTCCGAAATGGAGAAGTATTTTATACATGCAGAGAAGAAAATTCAGTGTGAAAAAGAATTAAACTTTAGAGTGTTTGTCCTGGGCAGTAGGGCAATGCAAATGCAAACTCTCAGAAAGGAAAGTATTTTTTAAAAATTTCAAACAGCATTTTTTAAAATAGTTAAAAAGATTATAGTTTTCTAAACCCACAATTAACCAAAATTTTATCATAATCTCTTAACAAAATGTTAGATTTAAATGAAAACTTTAAAACCAATTACAAATTTGAAAATAAATTGCCCTAAAGCAACTATAATCCTAACATATATCTTGATTATCAGCTACTTTGTTCTGCCCTGTACTGTTCTGTAAATGTTTGATGAAGCCACAGTTCACTATTTACTTTTTTTTTATCTCTCCGTCAGCTAAATATATTTGTGTTTCTGTTTTCCTTGTGACTTTGCATTTGTACTACCTGGCATTGGAATTTTGCCGAATAGATGAGTTTTATTCTTTATGGGAGAAAAAGAGGAATGTGGATAACCCATGTCCAAGTAGGTTATGGTTTAATAAAAGGAGATCTCAGCCTAGTTTTTAAAAATTGGGGTACAGTTTATATATAGTAAGCCTATAAGTTTTAAACAAACATTTTAAAGTACGCATATATGCAACTAACCCCACCAATCATCAAAATAGAGAATATTTTCAGTACTACGGAAGGCTCTCAGATGGGCCCTCCCTGACATTACCTACCCCTAAAGATAACACTATTCTGACTTCCATCACCATAAATGAGTTTTGTCAGGACAGCTCTTTTTAACAGTGCTTTGCATAGAAGACATCATGACTGGGAATGATTGATACAAAGTTCGGGAATTGGAGTACATTCAAATTCCTTGGGATGACATATATAATAGCCGTGGGGTATCAATTTCTTCTTAAAAACAGAAATTTCCAACTTGTTCCCCTCAGTTCTACATTGGTCAGGGGACAGAATTTTCCCTTAGGTATCCATCTCTAGGATGTCTAACGTCACCACATTAAGTCCCACTTTCTCTTCAAGGGACATTTTAAGACTCTTCAGGCTGGTAAGATGGTTACTGTCCTCAGGCAAAGGACCAGTGTGGGGTCCACACTAAGAATAACTTATCTCTGAGTCCTTTTCTTTGTGTTCCTGGACCTAAAAAGTTCCCACTCATACTTTGAAAGGGCCCCCAGTCCTGGACCTCATCCACGTCGGTTCTCCATCTCTACATGCCCTCTCATATTTATAACTCTTCAGGAACAAAAAAGCTGGAAGCATACATCTATACCTTTTCGTCTCACACTTAATCCATTGGGTTTTTGGTCTCTGCTTCTGCAGAGAATGGAGATCCTTCCATATCAGTCATATAGATTTGCCTTACTCTTCAAAGTTTTCATATAATTGCATTATATGGATATATCCCAGTTGTTCCAATATTTTGATATTTTAAGTAATGCTGCATAAATATCTTTGGGGTTGTCTTTTCTCATATGTATCAAATATATGGGATAAAATCCTAGAAGGACTTCTGAGTCCTTCTAGGTGCCCTCCCTGACAGATGAGCCCTCCCTGACATATCCCTGACATACCAGCTCTATTGAGAGCAATTTGGTGCTATTAAATTTTATGTCAGGGAGGGCTCATCTGTCAGGGAGGGCACCTAGAAGGACTTACTATATATATATATAATTTAATAGTACCAAATTGCTCTCAATAGAGCTGGTATCATTTTATACTTCCACCAGCAATGTTTGTTACTTTTTATCCATGTTGAAAATCTGTTGTGTGTGCTTTTTAATTTTGCTTGTAGTGTTTTTGTCTTGCAGAAATTAAAATTTTTATGTATTTGAATTTATCATTTTTTAATGATTTCCAGGTTTTGTGTTATACCTAGTAGGACTCTACCTACTCTATTAAAAAATTCTTTCTTGTTTCTAGAGCTTTTTTTTAAAGTTTTGAACTTTTATGTACCAAACTTATTTTGATATAAAGGATATGACATACATTTTTTTTAAATAGATGACTATAACCTAGTTGTTCCTGAACCTAGGAACCTAATTGTTCCTAAACTTTTTACTTAATAATCCATCTTTTCTCCCAGTGATGCGCAATGCCACCTTTATCCTAAATTCCCTATTATATTTATATCTATTTCTAGATCTTCTATTCTTTTTAATTCATGGGTCACTCATTCAGTGGCACCACACTATTTGAATTGGTGAAGTTTCAAAATAAAAATAAATATAGTAGACTTGTTCCTCTTTTATTATTAATTTTATATTTTTAGATATAAATGTATATCTAAAGGCTTGTGGCTTTTTCCTTTTTCCATGTGCACTTTAAATGCACTTAGCTATTTTTCCAACAAAAATTCTGATGGTATTTTCATTGGGATTCTATTGAATCTGTATATTTAAGTTTGTGAGACTTGCTATCTTGAACTTGATATTCATTTTCATGTGTTCAAGGTGGTGGTTTGTACTCCTTAGTGGTGTTTCAAAATTTCCTTCATAGTTCTTGAACACTTTTTGTCAAATTTATTCCTAAGTATTTTGCCATCTTTTGTTGTTATTGTAAACGGGGTTTTATCTTCCTTTATATTTTTAAACTGGTTGTTGTTTGTATGAATAGATATGAAGGCAATTCATGTCTGCATATTTTGTAACTGTTCACATTGCTGAATTCTCTTTTAGTTGTAATTGGTTCCCCACCACCGTGCCTTTATGTTAAAGCAATTGTTAAAGATAATCTACAAATTGTGATGTTTACCTCCTCATTTGCTATTTTTATACCTGATTTCTATTGACCGATTTCATTGGCTACTGGCTCCTCCAGAACAATGTTAGGTAATAATGGTGAGAGTGGTCATCTTTGAGCTAACATTTGAATTTGTGCAAAGTGATCCACAAGGCTATGAAATATGTATGAAATATGTTTCCTTAAAACCACCACAGAGGGGCGCCTGGGTGGCTCAGATGGTTAAGCGTCTGCCTTCGGCTCAGGTCATGATCCCTGGGTCCTGGGATCGAGTCCCGCATCGGGCTCCCTGCTCCTTGGGAGCCTGCTTCTCCCTCTGCCTCTCTCTCTCTCTATGTCTCTCATGAATAAATACATAAAATCTTAAAAAAAAAAAAAAAAAACACCACAGAGAATATGTCTTTAGAGAAGAAATGACATGAAGTCTAAATGCTTCCTAAAAGGGTATTTTATAGGTTTGGATCTCTCCAGTTTGTTCAAGTGAATCTTTTCAGTGAAACCTTCCCTGACCACCTATTTAAAATCGTGCCTTCCCTACCCACAGTCCTTCTTATTCTCCTTTCCTGGCTTATTTTTCTCCATAGCATTTATCACAAATAAGCATTTCACTTATTTAATTTTATAATGTATGTTTCCCTCCACTGGAAACAATAGCAGGGATTTTTAACTTTTTTTGTTTACTGCTGTATCTCCAGCACCTAGAACAGTACCTGGCACATAATAATGCTCAACAAATCCTTCGTAGATGAAGCTTCCTAAAAAAATCCAGGAAAGGGGCGCCTGGGTGGCTCAGTCGTTAAGCGTCTGCCTTCGGCTCAGGTCATGATCCCAGGGTCCTGGGATCGAGCCCCATATCGGGCTCCCTGCTCCGCGGGAAGCCTGCTTCTCCCTCTCCCACTCCCCCTGCTTGTGTTCCCTCTCTCGCTGTGTCTCTCTCTGTCAAATAAATAAAATCTTTAAAAAAAAAAAAAAAAAAAATCCAGGAAAGGTACTATAAGAGAGATTTGCTTGCCTCTAATTAGATGGCAGTATAGAATAGAAATTAATTACCTGAAGAACTAGGTGGAATTTAAAAGTGTTTTGTGACATCATCACATTTTAAATTTCTGTTACATTGTCTTTTTCTCCATAGTGATTAACAGTAAATGAGAGTCTTCATATCCCAGTGAGTCTGGCAATGCAAGGACCAGGTGTGGTAGGCTGTGACTTGAAGCAGCAGGAATTCCCATGTAGCTCCTTGACTGGCATCCATTTTGAAGGACAAAATATTCATCTGTTTTGTAGCAATGACCACAAAAGTATTTCACTAGAACGAGAATTCACCAGGAGGACTTGATCTGCAATACAATCTTAATATTGCTCAAAACAGATGTTCCTTTGTACCTAATTTACCATTAAAATTAAACACAGTACAAAGTCTTTCTTTCACTAAAGCAGTGAGAGACTTCATATCTAAAGGAGACCATTTAGGCCCAGGATATAACTATGATTATTAAGGGAAATGAAGGGAGAGAGGGAGGGAGGGGGGAGGGGAAAGAAGAGAGGGAGGGAGAGAGGAAGGAAAGAAGGAAGGAAGGGTCTATGAGATTTAAACAAATTAGCTGGTGAAATTTTGTGCAAGTTCTGTTGGAAAATTGTTCTAATAGCTTCAATGTGGGATAATGAGTTTCTCAGAAGTGACTACTAAAAATACAGCAACTAGAAAGATGAGGTTACTGCATGTGGCACATTTGCCTGGCCAGTGCTTGGTAGTTGTTTGTTCTAAGTTCCAGTTCTGGTATGGTGACCGTGCCTTTCCTTAAAGTTTGCTCACCACAGGATGAGGATTAACCTGAACCTGGAGGACATATAACAAAGCTCAATTCAGAAGCAGAAATTGGGGATCTCTAGCTCAGAGATGCTCTTCACATTTGTGCTATTATTAGCACCATGATTAGGCTGAATTTAGACTAGCATTTCTATTTCACCTGATGGGAAAATAGAAGGTTACTGCATTTAGACTGAAGGATATCATGAATGTCACCCTGCTATTAACAATGTTTTCAGATAAAAAATTGCAAGAGCCACATGTTATGATCTTGAAGTAGACTTCAAAGCAGTCTGTTGTTCATCAGGACTAGTGTGTTCCTCCTTGGCATTGTGATTCCTATAATGAATGTATTCCTTTCCTTCCTTCCTCTCAATCCCAGATAGAAATAAAGGACTGACTTCTTTAGTGGGGTAAAGGAAGGGTAATCCCATCTTTTGTCTCTCATTTCAATCAGAGGCAAGAACAAAGACCTTACCACTTCATGATCTCCACCTTCACTTCTTACTACTTTCCTCCTTGCTCATTCACAGCAGACTAACCTCAGTTATTCCTTGAATATGTCAAGCACATTCTTAACCTAGACACTTTGCCCTTGCTAGTCACCTTTGCTTGGGATGCTTTCCCTTTAGATCTGTTCATGGCTCTCTCCAGCACATCCTCAGGTCTCTGCTCGAATATCATCTTATTAAACAGGAGTTATCTGACTAACCTATCTAGTAACATCCCCTTCTTCCTGTTTTTTTCTCACTGTTCCCTTTGACTGCTTTATGTTTGCTTATTCTTTCTATCCCACCTGTCAAATTATATATTTGTTTATAGTCTGTCTCCTTCCACTAGAATGTAAGCTCCACAAGGGCAGGGATTTGTTTTGTTTGCCCCCATGTTCTCAGTGCTTAGAATGGTATCTGGAAAATGATGCAGATGCTTGATAAATATTGGTTGAATGAATAAAAGAATCTGCTTTAATCCTTGGCCCTTCAATGTATAGGTTTTCCCCCTGTAATATACTTAATTCTTCTGTGGCACATGGGAATATATTTGTCATTCAGCCTTAGTAGTTATTTATTTTTATAGAATATTTTATAAAAGTGAACTTAAACAAATTAAATATAATTTAGGGTATATATGAAGGTTTTGTAGGAAGTTGGTTAATGAAATTTGGTCCTGGACTTTTCAGAGTATATACTTTTAATTTTGGTTTCTGTGTTTTTCTACTCATCATACTCTGTTAGGTAGACAAAGATAAGGACCAAAATAAGATATACATTCAACTCTTAATTATCCATCCTAATGAACAAGCTACTTGCTCGAACTATTTTGCTCATGTTTGTTTTTATACTTTCCCTGAGTTAAAGAGGATAAATGTTTTGGTTGAGAAAGTTTGGTTATAGGCAATATAGGGGAAAAATGTAAATAAGAAAAAAAAGCAAGATTTGCTATGGATCATGCTCGTCTTATTTTTTTCTCCTATTGCACTTCCTTGGTTTCTTCCAACAAAAATAGATAATTAAGAGTTTTCTATACAATAACAGACAAAAGAATTACTATCCTACAAATATATCTAATGACTAAATATGCATTATTTAGAAAAATCAGTACAAATGTATTTATGTTAACTAAGTATGTGTCCCAGGAAAATGCATGTTCAGATAGAATAGGTCTTTTTCATCCCATTATTTGGAAAATCTTGATAAGAAAAAATAAGATTCTATAAGAAACTAGAGGAACTATAAGGAAAAAAGGATGTATTCTATGTAGAAAAGAGCATGAGAAAAGATTTGGATATAGGAGAACCGTGGTCCTATAAAGGGGTTCTGAAAGCTAACCAACACATTGTGGGCCCTCAAAATGCATCAGACCATCTTTGTGCAGTTAGCATGCATTTATTCACTTATTTTTCATTTTGTTATCAGACATTACTGAATGCCCACAATGTGCCAGTTTTGTTTGTTCATTGTTTGTTTTTGTATTTAAGAATACAAAGTTGAATGAACAATAGGGTCCTACCCTCAAGTTGCTTACAGCCTACTTCAGAAGAGAACTATATCAATCAGTAAGTATAATGAGTTGCTTAGAAATCTATACAAGATTATGGGGAAGTGGTAGAGTTCACCCCAGAAGAGAATTATCAATCAAGCTAGGATGAGTTTGTTTGACGGGAGCATCATGTAGTAGAATCTAGGAAAGACTCAAGGAAAATATCTTGCATGTCAAGTAAGAGTTGGAATGATGTTTAAAAAATTAATCAGTGCAAGAAAAAAATAGATACTTTGGACATCATCAAAATTAAAAATGGAATGGGAGAAGATATTTGCAAATGACATCTGATAAAGGGTTAGTATTTAAAATATATAAAGAATTTATAAAACTCAACACCCAAAAAACAAATAATCCAAATTAAAAATGGGCAGAAGACATGAATAGACATTTTTCCAAAGAAGACATCCAGATGGCCAGCAGACATATAAAAAGATGCTCAACATCACTCATCATCAGGGAAATACAGATCAAAACTACAATGAGATATCACCTCACATCTGTCAGAATGGCTAAAATTAACAATACAGGAAACCAGGCATTGGCAAGGATGTGGAGAAAGGGGAACCCTCCTACACTGTTGGTGGGAATGCAAGCTGGTGCAGCCACTCTGGAAAACAGCATGGAGGTTCCTCAAAAAGTTAAAAATAGAACTACCCTACAATCCAGCAATTACACTACTAGGTATTTACCCAAAGAATACAAAAATAGTAATTCAAAGACATACATGTACCCTGATGTTTATAGCAGCATTATCTACAATAGCCAAATTATGGAAAGAGCCCAAATGTCCTTGACTGATGAATGGATAGGAAGAAGTAGGATATATATATGATGAAATATTACTCAGCAATAAAAAGAATGAGATCTTGCTGTTTACAGTGATGTGGATGGAGCTAGAAGCGAAATAAGTCAATCAGAGGGGCGCTTGTGTGGTTCAGTCCATTAAAATGGCTGCCTTTGGCTCAGGTCATGATCCCAGGGTCCTGGGTTTGAGCCCCATGTTGGACTCCCTGCTCAGTGGGGAGTCTGCTGCTCCCTCTCCCTCTGCCGCTCCCCCAGCTTGTGCTCACTCTCTCTCAAATAAATAAACAAATAAAATTAAAAAAAAAAAAAGAAATGTCAGAGAAAGATGAATACCATATGATTTCACTATATGTGGAATTTAAGAAACAAAACAAATGATCATAGGAGGAAAAAAAAAGAGAGACAAACCAAGAAACAGACTCTTAACTATAGGGAACAAACTGATGGTTACCAGAGGGGTGGTGGGTGGGGGATGGGTTAAATAAGTGATAGGGATTAAGGAGTGTACTTGTGATGATCACTGGGTATTGTGTGTATGTGTTGAATCACTATATTGTACACCTGAAACTAATATAACACTGTAAACTAACTGGAATTTAAATAAAAACTTACAAAGACTGCTTCAAAGGATGCCATTAAGAAAGTGAAAGATAACCCAAAGAATTGGAGGAAATTTGTGCAAATCATTTCTCTGATAAGGGATTTGTATTTAGAATACATAAAGAACTTAAAGAATTTAAAAAATGGACAAAGCATCTGAATATACATCTCTGCAAAGAAACATACAAATGGCTAATAAGCACATAAAAAGATGCATAATATCATTAGCTATCAGGGAAATGCAAATCAAAACCCCACTGAAGTAATACTTTTTACCTATTAAGATACCTATAATCAAAAAGACAGATAACAAGTGTTGGCAAGAAGTAGGGAAATTGGCATTATATTCACAAGTTCTACTCACCCAAGGGGAGGGGATTATACAGGGCCCGTCTACGAGGCAGTGGGAATCTTGGGGATCATCTTAGAATTTACCTACCACACTTACTTTCACTCTGTCTAAATGTTTCTTTATCCTTTTGTTCTACTTACTGGGAGATTTTGTTCAACTTCATCTTCTAAAACTTCGGTTGAGGGTTTTCAAAATTTTAGCAATTTAACTTCTCAGGGTACTTTCATGTTTTGTGAGTGTTTACGATATTTTTTCTCAATATCTATATTTATTTTAGAGAAAGGGTGAGAGGAGGGGCAGAGGGAGAAAATCTTCAAGCAGACTCCATGCTGAGTACAGGGCCTGATGTGGGGCTCAATCTCAGGACCCCAAGATCATGACCTGAGCCAAAATCAAGAGTCAGATGCTTAATCAACTGAGCCAGCCAGGCGCCCTTAAGATAATTTTTAAATCTAAGATAACTTGTATGTAATAACCTGTCTTTATCTCTCTGAGGTTAATTATAGTTAAAAGTTTTTTTTATTCTGTACTTTGCATCAACTATTTCCACATTATTTGTTTTGTCTTGTTTTTTTAACCCGTTTGTATTTTTTTTAAAGATTTATTTATTTATTTATTTTAGAGGGAGAGAAAGAGCGCGGGGCGGGCAGGGAGCGGCAAAGGGAGAGAGAGTCTTAAGCAGACTCTGCACGACCCTGAGATCATGACCTGAGCCGAAACCAAGAGTTGGCCCCTCAGCCAACTGTACCATCCAGGCACCCCCCTCGCCCCCGCCCTTTTGTATGTTTTAGCCTGTCTTTCATGTTGGAGATGGTCCTTAAATGTTTGGTGATTCTTGACTGTTGACTCATATTTAGAAGAGAATTACAGAGAACATGATGAGAGTCTCTGCAGGATTATTTTCTGGTTGGTTTTACTATACAGTAGTTGTACAGGGACCCAGCTGTTCTGTTAGGGAACTCAGAAATGCAAACTGCTGTAGTTTCTTCAGAGAAGAATCCTCCAACCTCCCGCAGAGACAACTTACTGTCAGCATTCTGGAAGCTGAATTGAGGGAGGGGTCCTGGGTTCCACAGTTCAGCATGTAGATTTTCATTTAATCCCTCATCACTGGGCATAGCTGAGACGCAGCTGTTTTAATATCTCAAGTTAGTAAATCTGTCTTCAGCCGAGGAGGCCCCTGATGACATGGGTTGAGGACGGTCATCTTGGGCTCTAACTTTCTAATAAAGACTCAATCTTTCTGTTTCAGCCACACTACAGGAAGATTAGTGGGGCATAAATTTGTACCATTTAGGGGCTCTCTTTTAAGAAAAAGAATGCAAAATTAATTCCTAGGCTTTGGTAGAGTCTGTGTGAGACAATAAAACTTCATTGACTTCACTTTTCAGGTTTCCTTTCACAGGTTGCAGAGTCTTCAATTTTGCAATGTTCTGGGTGGTGAGCTGAATGAGTTCTGGGCGGCTACTTAAATCTCTGCTCAGCCAAATCAGTTTCACTTGTCCAGGAGCCTTCTACCTCCAGTTATTTTGTTACCATCTCTTCTTCTCCTGTTATTTTTCTGTTGTTGTCTTTTTTCTTGTGAGTTTTTAGGAGGGAGTAAAGAAAAACAAGAGTGTTTAATTTGTCAAGTTTAACCAGAGCTTCTGTGAACTCACTGTGGAGTTGGAAGAAATCTGAGAAACCATCTAGCTCAGGGGTGCCTAACCTGGATTTTAAGGAGGTTTGTGAACCTTCTCCATTCCAAATTGCATGCAAAATTTTGTTGGAACTGTTTGTGTTTATTTTTCTGGGGGCCGGCGGGGGGAAGATCTGTAGCATTCACCAGATTCTCCAAAGTTAACATTCCTTGATATTCACAGTTGGGGAAACAGCTTAAGAGTGATGAATGTCAGACAACTCGTTGATTCTGTGTCTGACAATAAAAAAACCTTGATTTTTAGTAGAGAGGTCACTGAAGGGAAGAATGTTTCAAGTGATGAGCTTTCTGACTCTGGTTTTTCCTCAGTACACTCTAGTCCTCTCTCTCTGGTGTATAAATATGGACACATGTAAGATCTTTGCTCTTGCCTAATGGGAGTGCCTTCTCCCTCATTTAATAATGACAGTTTTGTCCTCCCTTGTGAGGAAGAGTCATTTTCCTTGATGCAATGATGTCCATGGTTGTAAATAAATTAGGGAGATTTCAACTTGCACCTTAACTGTGTTTTTCTTAGGTTTAGCCATTCTGGGAGGTCTTTGTCTTGGGATCCCCTGAATTCACAAGGCCTCTAGGAGTCCACCTGCATAGCAACCTGAGCAGCCTGCTTAGCAGTGACTCATCAGAAAGGAATAAGAGCTACAGGCAGCCTAGAGTTGGTGGGAAGGGGTAATTTTGGGGCACCACATCGAGGCAGTCTTCATTCAGCTCATGCTCTGTCCAGTTTCCATGGATCCTTGTCTGAGTGCTAGGGAGAGCCTGTAGGTAAAATCTCAAAGGAATATTTTCATGAAAACCTCTGGAACATTGGAAGAACAAAAGCCTTGCTGCTTTGGGATTGTATAACACTTTAAAACTGAGATTATGAAAAGTTATTCCCTACTTTGGCGGAGCTGTGACACAATGTGTATTTTTCAACAGCTTCAACCTTTCTATGGCAAGGGTGAGAGTCTCAGAGGGCTTGGCAGTCATCATAGGCAAGCAGGAAAGCAGCAAAACAGTGTTTGTTGTTTGGTAGCTGAGAGAATTGTGACTGTCATTGCTTATGAGATAGCTCCTGGGGAGGAGAGGGGGCATTTGGGGTGTTAAAATGTTTAGGCATTCCTATTGCAAGCCTCTTACTTGGTTGAGGCAGGGGAAACATGAGACACCTGCCATGTGTTAGGATACCTATAATGAAGGGAAGGGATATGTCTTTTTGTGTTTTGAATTTCAGGTATGCTATTTCATTAAAAAATCTGTAGTCAGAATGATCTCCAACTATCATTGAACCTTCAAGTCCTAAGATGATAGGATTAAAATTTCACCAAAAAGATTATGTGATTTGCATGTGGATCATATTCCACAGAGGTAAGGCTGCCAAGAAGTCATCATATGGCATTATCTGGAGATAGACTCTCTAAGTCTTCATGGGAATCAGTAAGGAGGTGTGAAGTGTGAGGACTGTGGGGCTGTGTCCCCCACAACATATAAATGCTGATGATCAGCGCTCCTTCCTATGTGATGCCAACGCTGGCCCTCTCTGGGGGGATTAGCATATTGATTGGCCCTCTGGATGGCAGTGACCTTCCCAGTGGGAGAAGTCTGGCTAATCCCTTAGTTTCTCTGACAGCAGGTCCGGAAGGATCCTGTTGCCAGGAATCGAAGGTACTTGTTACCTTGACAGCAGGACTGCAGCATGCTTGCGTCTCTCCTGGTCCCCGTGTGATCCTTTGCTGTGACGCTTGTGTGTTTATACCTGTGCAAGACTCAGGAAGGTGGGGACAGCCCACGTGTGTCCCATATGCCCTTTTCGGGAAGCTGGGCCCGCTGGGGTCAGGGTGTGCTCTGTCTTTGCTGCTCTCTCAGTCATCAACAGATGGGACCGCTTAGCCAGAGGGGGACCTCTCAGAGAAGACAGCATGATTCCTGATATGGGCAAAGGGCTGGGTAAGTAAGCGTATTTACACTTTCAACAAACCACCCGGCTAACATGCTTTGCAACACGGGGCACATGGAAGACGATGACCGTCTTCCCTTTCTGAGTGGCCATCAGCATCGTCTCCCGTGTTTCCACCACCCCTGTCTTTCTCACTGGATTATTTCCTTCCTTTATGTATTCAAATGCTTTATACATTGCGTCGTGGCTTTTAAGTGTTTGGAGGTGAATTGGGGGACGTTTTTAGATGGGAGGCTGTCTCTGTGGTCACTGTTACTGCTCCGCTTCTCGTCATCTCACCTGGATTTAATATAGTTAGTTGGCCCTGCTGCAAGGATGCTCATCGCTCATCTTTTAGCTCAGGCTTCAGACCACATTCCAGCTTTTACACAAAGTTCCATTTAAAACAGGCTCCAGTATTACCTGTTTCTCACTGTGTATAATTAAGAGATTGTCACCATGACAAATTCTTAAGTGGATATATTTGATCCTTTGCAGTTTCTCCCTCGCTCCCCTCCCCCTTCCCATCCCTTGCCTAACCAAAAATCCTCTTAGAAGATTCCATATCTTAGAGGGATGCAAAAACATTGGGCAGAATACTCTAATTCAAACTTGTGTTTTATTTTATTACGTTTTTTTCCCCCCCTCTGAAGCACAAAGCCTTTCACAGACATGCTGTCTTTTGCAGCAGCTGGTTACAGTGACTTGAGCATCTCAGCACTTCCCGCCCTGGGAGCACAAAGCATTCACATCTCGATTGCACTGCCCCCCAACCAACCCATTAGGGTTCCTGTGGAATTCTCCTCCTCCATATACTTGTGGAAATTCCCCCACAAGATGCTTTTCATCTGTTCACGCGGAGCCCGGGCTAGAGCTCGCGACGGGGCTTCCCAAGCTGGGTTGCCAAAGCCGCCCCAACTAGAACTCTGCTGTTGCTACTGCAGTCTGGCTGCAGATCCCGGTGGAAGGCTTGCTGCTGCCGCCTCGTTGGTGCCAGCACGCCACAACGCCGCCGTCCCCGCCTTGCTGTGGCTCTTCTCCCAGGCACCTCAGCCAATGGCGCTTCTGCAAAGTGAGGAAAAGAATACTTCCTTGCTGTACATTACAGTGAAGACAAGGGGTTCTAGAACGGGCTTGGTTAGCCTCAGAGCCCGATGAGTTAGATACACGGTGCTTTCTTCTGAGCTGAACTGCACTGCTTCTGCTACAGCCAGAACTTCCACCTGGAGCTAATCTGGTTGGAACTCTGATGTTGCAGCTCCTTTGAGCCTGGTAAGCTGGGACTTGGCTGCCACCACCGCCTTCTCATTTGGGATCCCTGCTATTATCTTGGCCAATTCTGTTCTTGAGAAGGAAAAATAAAATGTTTCTTCCATCAATTTGGGGAATGGTGGGAGTTCTTGTGCCCCAAAGTTCCTAAGTTGTGAGCCAGCTGTTAATTCATAGGTGCAGGGCTCTAACATGCTGCTGGAATGCCTGGGTCCCTCTGGGTTTTGTTCTCAACTGTTAAATCCACTGCCCTCCAACCCTTAGGTCCTTTTGCTGAATTTACTGCAGCAGGCACCTTGCTCCCTTTGGTACATTTTCTGTTGTCTCTCATTATGTCGTACTTTATTTGAGGTTCCCCCAGTTAGTCTGACGTAATTGTATACGTGTAAAACCTAATTGCGGATTTGATTTAGTTATTTTCCCAAGAGCATCCCAAGTCTCAGGTAATCCAGTTTATGCCAATAGATTGTGTCTGTAAGAAGGATGAAGGGTGGTGGGTATCCTCTTATTCTCCCTCACTTGGATGTATCTGAGTCTCATCTCCAGCCCAGCCAAGGCTCTGCCTTTGCAACTAGCTATAGTTCAAGTTTCACATATTTTATTTACATATAGCGCCCCCACCACCAAGACACTATATCCTCTCATCTTTCCTTTAAAAAAAATGATAAACTATTTCAAACATTCAGAAAATTGTGCTGAAATAACAAACTATTTCAAACATTCAGGAATCTATAGATTCCTATAGATTGTTAACGACTGAGCCACCCAGGTGTTAGGATATTGAACAACAAATACCATGTAGCCACCTCCTACATTTAACGAATGTGAACATTTTGCCATCTTTGTTTCAGATATTTTAAAACAAATACAATGTTACAGAAATGGTCAAGGTCCTGTACTTACTTCTCCATAGCCCCTGACTCCCTAAATCCCCCAGAAATAAGCATTCCTGAAGTAGATTTTTTCCTTCCCATCTGTGTTCTAAGCATTTTGTTTATATGTGGTGTATCCATATCAATACATAATATAATTTAATGGGTTTAAAAATTAAATGTATGATATTATTCAGTAAATAACATAATCCAACTTGATTTCAGTCAAACTAGATTTTTCAGATTTTTTTCCATGTTGATACATTAGATGTAATTCATTTATTTTAACTATTATAGTGATTATCTTTGAGAATATATCACAACTGGATATATACATCTCTCAGTTGATAGGCCATATGGCTACTTTGAAGAAGAAGCTCCCTTCTTTCCCATTCTTCCAACTTTTGCCTTATTACCTCTAAAATATTTCATTATTACTTCTGATTCTGATTATTGGCTTAGTTCTAGAAGTCTTCTTATTTGGCTCCAGTGTTGGAGGTAAATTGATACCTGAATTGAAAGACATGTCATTTTATGGACAAGAAAGGAGTACAAAGTTATAAGCTCTGAAATGATGATTTAAAGATGCTCCCAGGGGAATGCCTAGCTGGCTTAGTCAGTAAAGCATGCGACTCTTGATTCTTGGGGTTGTGAGTTTGAGCCCCACATTGGGTATAGAGATTACTTAAAAAAAATATTGGGCGCCTGGTGGCTCAGTCAGTTGTTAAGCATCTGCCTTTGGCTCAGGTCATGATCTTAGCGTCCTGGGATCCAGCCCTACATCAGGGTCCTTGCTCAGCGGGGAGCCTGCTTCTCCCTCTCCCTCTACCCCTCCCCCAGTTTGTGCTCTCTCTCACTCTCTCTCAAATAAATAAATAAAATCTTTTGCAAAAAATAAAAATAAAAAAATTAAGTTGCTCTAAGGGTTTATATGAAATTGGTATAGATGCTGTAACTGGGATAGTGGAGCATGTGTGATTTTAGCAATTCTTTCTAACCTCTAAAAACTCTCTAAACCTCAAATCATGAATAGCTTATAGAGTTGTTTTGGGTATTAAATGAAATAATTCATATAAGGCTTGTAGTGAGTGGTTAGGGTAAGTATTCTGTTCATCTTCAATATGAGTAATGGTTATTAGATTACTTGAATGCAGATAACCTTTATTTTGTTAATGGGGTCTATAGATATTTACTCTGTCTCTTGGCTAGAGCTGTCTATGTGTGTGTTCAGGGAGGGATGCGGAGGGAGTAACTGAAAAGCTCTTATAATCTTAAGCCTAGGGGCGCCTGGGTGGCTCAGTCGTTACGCATCTGCCTTTGGCTCACATCATGATCCCAGGATCCTGGGATCGAGTCCCGCATCGGGCTCCCTGCTTGGCAGGAAGCCTGCTTCTCCCTCTCCTACTCCCCCTGCTTGTGATCCTGCTCTTCGCTATCTCTCTGTCTGTCAAAAAAATAAATAAAATAAAAAAATCTTTAATCTTAAGCTTATATGGAAGAACCCCCAACTTATGCTTCAAAAGGAAGATAGACTTTTGGATGTGTTGAGAATTCTGTATTAATTCAAGGGAGTTGTTCAATATCCTAACATCTTTTTTTTTTTTTTTTTGAGAGAGAGGATGCACGTGTAGTGTTGGGGGGAGGGGCAGAGGGAGAGGGAAAGAGAGAATCTTGAGCAGGCTCCATCTCCATGCCCAGCTTGGAGACTGATACGGCCACTATCTCAGAACCCTGGAGATTACGACCTGAGCCGAAATCAAGAGTCAGGTGCTTAACTGACTGAGTGACCCAAGTGCCCCTGTCCTAACATCTTCTAAGAGCATTATCAATAAAGGGATGTAGATACTGTGTTGAAATATATTCTATAAAGTAACTTCAATAATTCCATGACACTAAATATGATCTAAAATGGTCTTTTCATATGTATGCTTTAAATGCTTTAACTTATTGGAGGCCTCCGTGCACCAACTCAACTCTTATGTAAACCCACCTCTAAATGAAAATGTTTATTAGAAAACAAACGTGCATATATGCAAATAAAAGTAGGGATGGGCCATCAGATTTAGAGGGAAACTTTGTCTTTGAGGGATTTCAGTTACTCCATCTTCATTCTCATACAGCCTGTGTTATGTTACTCCTCCTTGAAGACATTATTCATCCAAACACACACAAATACTGTTGAAAGAGGTAAGGTTTGTTTTTTGCTGGGAAAAATGCTAAGGCTAAAGATAGGATGGGAAACTCTTCAGAGTGGTTTTATCTTCCCAAGTCTCAAATAAGTAGTAGGGGTTATGCAGAGTTTGGTTATTTCAAATGGCTCTACTAAGACAAGTGACTGTAACAATTGTACCCAGAGACACAGAAACAAATGGTGCCAAATAGGGGTGTTGAACACAAGGAGAATTCACACAGAAGGCTCTTCATGTGAAAATATTTTAAAGAGTAATACAGGAATCCTGGGGATAAAGTGGGCTGTTGGTTTTGTCCCAAACTTCCAAGCAGCCAGCAATGGGTCATGGCATTCTCATAGTCTGAATTCCTATTCTCTTTATTCGGTGGGCATTCTAAAAATTTCAGTTCTTTCACAGGGACAGAAAATACAGAGAGGTGTGGGCTTTAGGAAATATGGCATGTCTGTGTCAGGATCTGACTCCTAATACTTGCTTTGTACCCATTTTCGAAAACTGCATGCATTATGCTAAGACTTTCCTCTCTCGAATATAATAATGTCTGTAATAACAATTAAGATAACATGACGTTTTTTTTTACTTCATTTGTACAATAACTGGTAAATCTTTGGGGACTATGTATGGACTATATGTAGAACTACTTGGTAAGGCAATATAGAGATGATTTTCATTAAGGGATACAAGATAATGTAAACATATAAACAGGATTGGGCAGTCTGTTAAATAAGGATAATCTGGCCACAGTTTCTTTCTTTCTTTCTTTTTTTTTTTTTGAGAGAGGGAAAGAAAGAGATCAGGGGGAGGGGCAGAGGAGGAGGGAAAGAATCCTTAAGTAGACTCCCTGCTGAGCATGGAGTCCAACGTGGGGCTCTATCTCAGGACCCTGAGATCATGACCTGAGCAGAAACCAAGAGCCAAATGCCCAACTGACTGAGCCACCCAGGCCCCCCTGGCCACAGTTTCTATGCTTCAATTCATTTTAAGTATGAATTTTTCTTAGAGAATTCATATTCTTATGATTGATGAAATTCAATACATTTTTATTTCTATATATTTCAATAGCATTCCATTTTTCCTACATTTTTCTTAGAGGGACTTTTTCATTTTGATTAACATCCTAAAATGAATATTTGTATTTATATATTTCAAATCTCAGTAAGAGATTAGGAGTAGATAGAGGTTCCTGCAGAGTTTTACTTAGACATATTTCCTATATATTTTCAAGAAAGAAATAATTGATTTTCAGTATTTTGTCAATTAATGGAAATTTGCACATCATATTACCTCAGCAATAAGAGTGCAGAAATCTAAAAATAGAATGCCAAGAACAGACCCTGAAAGAGGGTCAAGAAGAGAAGGAATGAAGAGATTCTTAGATTGACTTAGGTATCATGAGTTACTATACTCTCAATGAAAAATTTTATATTATTTGAGATTCATCAAATAATTGTTATTTTTCTTCTTACAGATACCCATACCTGCTTCATAACCGCCTCCGGCTATAAACCTCAACACCGATGCTTGACCTGTTGTAAGTCAGAAAGTCATACATATATGGAAAAAAACAGCTTTGCATTTTAACCTTTGTCCTATCTTTACTTAAAAAAATTGGGGTGCCTGGGTGGCTCAGTCAGTTAAGCATCCTTCTCTTGATCTCAGCTCAGGTCTTAATCTCAGGGTCGTGGTTAGGGACAGAAAAGCCTTTTCTGTGTGTGTAAGCAAATGTCTGACCTTGTTCTGAATTGATAAACTGCATAGGTCTAGCTTTACTAATTTAAACTCCCAGAGCTCCTCTTGTGGTACTGGTGGATGGTCAATAAATCACTGTTATTCTTGTGAGATGAGAATATAGGAGGTGATGAATATAGGTGAGAATATGAGGATGCATTTTTTCCTTCTGTGGCTTGATATAAAAAATGTCCTTTTCATACCATTATAGGGAGATATCTATTATTTGTAGGTCTTACAACAGTGGGTCATTTATGCATCCTATTATAATTTGATCTTGACACAGTAGTTTTTATCTTTGCGTGGAAACAAATCGGAGAGAAGTAATAAAACAGCATTTGGAATTGTTGGCAACTTTAAGTGTTCAAAAAAATGAAGTCACAAAAGCAAGAGAACAAAAGGCCTCATCCTGGCTGATTACATGATTTAACCAGCAGTTGGTGTTGGCACCAAAACGTCAGCCAGACTGTTAAAAAAAATCTCTGGGGCTGATAACTCTGTCGTCTTGGGGAAAAGATCTAAAGTGTGTCCCTCATTATACCTTTCGGTACACAGATTTCCCTTATGAATTTCTAATTGGAAGAAAAATATGAGGATACGGCATTATAAGAAAAGCCAAGAGTGGGACACAGTAATAAAATGCAGTGGCCCTTCTGCAAGGGAGTTTTATCCTTTGCAATTTGGGAGGCAGTCAGAGACTCAAGTCTTGTATTACCTGGCTGTCCCCTTCTGTCTTCATCTAAGCATCCACGGCTTGCATATTGATGCTCAGAGGGAGAGAACCTAGGAAAAATGGATTGGAAAAGTAGTCACATTTATTGTAAAGAGACTTTGCAGCATGGAGTGGTACATGCAGGCTCTTTCTCCAAACGCTAGGCAGTGTGTGTCTATTTTTGGCACTACATTATAAATAGGGCTTGTGCTTATAGTGACACAGAAAAAAAAACACTTTTAAGAGGATTTATATTCAGCTCTACCATTTTATAATATTTAAGGCCACAGTATTTTCATGGATGATGCTAATCTGTTAGTGTGTTTTATTAGCTATGTAAGTCTCAGGCTTTAATACATGTAAGGATATGTGGTCAAGGGAAGCTCTGAGGGTGTTTTCTGACAAATCCCCCACATGTTAATAGGGAGTATTAACCACACACAGTGAGGTTAATGAAGCTCTCTATTTTCTCTTTCTAGTTTTTTTTTTTTTTTGCACTTTTTTTTTGTAATTACAAGAAACTGGATTTTTGTGCATGTGTTCAGTTCATATGACAATCTTCATTCTTTCAGGATAAGAAAGGTCTCTTTCTTCTCCTTCAGTCTTCAATGAAGTCACCAGGGCCAAGTCCTACATTTCCTAGCTTGAAATTGTTGATTTTTATTCTACATATACTCCCATCAGTTTTCAATGGACAGGCTAAAATTTAGGCAATTGAGGGCTTTTTTTGCTTTTCTTTGTTTGTTTTTGTAACCTATAGAATTGGACTTATTTTAAATTGTTGACCAGTAAGACCATATGTGTTAGTTTCACACATTGTATAATATTGCTTTCTGTTGGATCAGCATAATCTTTTCAGAAGAGCCTTATGAATCTAACTATGTTAAGAAAGGGTTTCAAACTTCACAGTGAGCTTTCGGGATCTAGAAAACTTGAATTTCTTTCCTACTGCTGTGTGAAGCTATTCTGTACGACTCTTGGTGAGATGTAATCGCCAGCAACCAGCAAGTAAAACCCCTATATCCTGGGAAAGATCAATGGGCAGCAGAGCATTTGATCACAGAAGAGCAGAAATGAGTTTCAGGAGGGATGCTAAAGGCCAGATGGCCCTGCAGAGGTCTGCCAAGATTTCAGAGGCCACAGGACAATCAAGCCAACGAATGCACTGTGCTCTGCCTATTATACAGACAGCGTTAGAGCAAGGAGTCCTGGTTATTTAGCAAAAATATGTGTCCAAGATTAGGAAAAAAAGTGGGACTTTATTTAGCTGCTTCCTAATAGTGGCTGGACTTTGTGATCTTTGCAATGGCTGCCTTTTGCTCTTGGCTCACTTGCTTATTGATTGCACAGGTTCTGTTTGGATGGTGTTTTATTCTCACTGACTGCCCTCCTTCCCTTACATAATTACTTATTAAGTAACTGAGAAATCCTGGGCACTGTGTTAGAGCTGGATATATATAATGAATAAGATGGGTATGGCTTCTGCCCTCATGGACCTTGTGGTCTAGTGGAGAAGATAGAAAATGAAACTAGGTTCAATAATGCATAATGAGGGGTATGAAAGAGAAGGGACAGAGTCCTATAGGTACACAGAGAAGGAGAACCTAATATAATCTAGAGGTCAGAGAAAGTCTCCCTGGAAAGGATATGTAGGCTGAAACTTGATGGATAAGTAGGAATTTGCTAGCAAAATAAAGAAATATGCCAGATGAAGAGGACAGTGTGTATGAAGTTGTGAAATTGAGAAATATTTTGGCATAGTTGAGCAACTGGCGGATAAAGTGGTGGGAAGGATAAAATGGAGGACCTGGAGGGTATCTGGTTCTTTCTCTCCCTTCCTGTACCCTAGGGTAGGAGGCAGGCATGATGGAGGTGGGGAGAAGGTTTTGGTGGGCACAGAGATTCAAATTTTGGCAGGAGGAAGTACTTCATTGGAAGTGGGAAGTATGTCTCCAGAAATGCATCATGGGAACAGGAATTGACCACAAAGGCAGAGACCTGGGAGTTAGATTAGGGTTAAATTATCTATCTACTGTGGCTGGAAGCAGTTTGAGAATCAATAGAATATGGAAGTAGCTGAGATAACCCAGGTGGTATGTGTAGAAAAAGGAGAGAAGACTTAAAAAGAGCCCTAACGAACATTGACATTTAGTTGACAGACAGAGGAAGAGCTACAAAGAAGATTGAGGAGAGGCCAGAAGGAGAGGAGAAAAATTAGCAAACTGTGATACCACAGGGGTTAACACCAAGAGAGTCCTTTCAGGGCTGGAACTTGCCTCAGGTCACAAAATTTAAGGGAGTGCCAAAAAACCCCATAATTAAGATAAATAACATTTTAACACAGTATTTTATTTTATTTTATTTATTTTATTTTATTTTATTTTATTTATTTGACAGAGAGAGAGAGAGCACGCACACACAAGCAGGGGAAGCTACAGAGGCAGAGGGAGAAGCAGGCTCCCCACTGAGCAGGGAGCCCGATGCAGGACTCCATCCCAGGACCCTGGGATCACGACCCGAGCCGAAGACAGTCGCTCAACCGACTGAGCCACCCAGGCACCCAACACAGTATTTTTAAAAAAAACCTAAGTTAAAGCAAAAATTCGTGATGAGCAAAACATCAAACTTCTAAATAAAGACAAGATCAGAATTGGGGTGCCTGGGTGGCTCAGTTGGTTAAGCATCTGCCTTCGGCTCAGGTCACCATCTCGGAGTCCTGGGATGGAGCTCCACGTTGGGCTCCCTGCTCAGCGGGGAGTCTGCTTCTCCCTCTCCCTCGCCCCTCCGCCGACCCAGCACCCCACCCCACCATGCTCTCTCTCTCTCTTTCTCACTCTCTCTTGAATAAATAAATAAAATCTTTAAAAAAAAAAACAACAAAAAACTGTTAAGAAAAAAAAAAGACAAGATCAGGATTACTGAATTTCCTTTTGTCTCAGGCTTTAGTAAGCCTCAGGACACTATTACAATATTAGATTTAAAAATCTTTTATATTTAGAAGTTCGATATTTTATTCATATAAAAAGAGGGAGTGATAAATTGTGTTAAATGTGGCTGAGAAGTCAGTCAAGAAATGGGTTGAAATGAATCCATTTGGATTTAGGGGCCAGCTATTGTATCTTTTCTCTACCTTGCTTTAATAATTCATAATAGAGGTTATCTTATTGTCTCTGCAAGCATAATCACCGTCTCATAAAAAGCTAAGTCTTTTCCTGAATCAGGAGATTGTATAAAACATAAACATATGTTTTTTTCTTTAAAAAATGTTTTTTTATTATTGAAAAATACATGTAGCATAAAATTTACCAACCTATTTTAAGTGTACAGTTCAGTAATATTAAGTACCTTCATAGTGTTGTGTAAACATTGCCACCATCTATCTGCAGAATTCTTTTCATCTTGCAAAACTAAAGCTATATACGTATTAAAAACCTTTTCTGACTTAAAGTTTATTTGTCTGATTTAGTATAGTCACTCTTGCTCTTTTGGTTACTGTCTGCATCAGATGTCTTTTTCCATCCTTTCACTTTCAACCCGTTAGTGTCTTTGGATCTAAAGTAAGTTTCTTGTAGACAACATATAGTTGAATTGTGTGTGTGTGTATGTGTGTATGTGTGTGTTTTCCATTTTGCCAATCTCTGTCTTTTGATTGGAGAGTTTAGTCTATTTACATTTAAAGTAATTACTGATAAGGAGGGACTTCTGTCATTTTGCTATTTGTTTTCTATATGCCTTATAGTTTTTTTTTGTCTCTCATTTCCTGTGCTAACAGATGAAATTGACTGATAGTAAACACAACTTTATAGTCCAAGGCTTCCCCTGGAAGTTGCAAGCCTTTAATAGTCTCCAGAGTTCCCAAATAGTTATATCAGACAGATTCTGCCAGTGTAATTGTTGTCTGGGTGGGGAGACAGATTCCTGGTACTTTCTACAATAGCATCTTCCCAGGATCCTCTTTCCTCAACTATACATTTTTAATCTCAAGGTATCTTTCACGTTAACTTTAACGTGAAGGGAAATAATTCCTCACTTTAATGAATTCATCTTTATAAGTTCTCTGGATGGATCCTTGTTCTTACCTAAATCCATAAGCAGGCATATATGAGGGCAGAAATATAGGCTGGGGAGCCAGGTAACTAGGTACCATTGCTAAGAATGTTCATGTTTGCCCCTGAGAGAGAGAAGTCAATTTCTATTTTGTTTGTAGCTTTAAAACAAAAACTAAAACAAATGGGGAGGCACTAGACTCTTTTTTTTATTTTTATTTTTATGGCACTAGAGTAGTTTTAAATAATTTGTTTCTTGACAAGTTCTTTAGTTTGAAGTACTATGTATAAGTCAGTGCTATGGACAGTACAATCCCTAGATCCCTCCCTAATAAATATGTTTATCTACATTCCTTCTAAGTGCTCTGTTGCTTATTATTTAGATCATACCTTTTGCCTTAGGCTCCAATAAGGCTTACAAAAAATTTTTTTTTCGCTCAGATGCTATTTTTTACTTTAATCATGGCTGGGATACCTCAGAAGATCAGAAGTAACTTGTCACATCCCAGCCATGTGCCCAAAATCTGGGGAGCTCCAGCTTTACCCCTCAGTGTGTCAAAAGCTTAATTACATTTATAAGGTAAAAAATTTTCATTTAGATCTCATAAACTCCACCTCTGGCCTTACGATGACCAACTGTCAGGGTTTGGCTACAGCTGTCCAGGTTTTAACTCTGAAGTCCCGTGTCCTGGTAAACACATTTGTACTGAGCAAACCTGGGCAATTAGTCACCCTATTTGACCTACAAATATTCCTGGATTGCTTTATTAAAGTCATTTAACCCTTCCAGGTCTATGAGTAACAGATTGCTAATTTTAGATGTTCATGTTCTTGCTGAATTTCTGAGGACTCTGTTTAAGGATATCGCACAGTCATGGACTGCTGGTGATTTGGAGTGAGAGGAGAGTTAGGAGATCCTGCGCTGCAACCATCTCATTTTACAGATGAATAAAATCCCAATTGCACTGGAAAGTTTTGGCCATCTTCATTTTACTCTGGCTGCTACGGTACCAGATTTCTGCAGTGTCTTCAAACATCTCCTTTCCCACTAATTAAAAACAAATGATTATGTTGGAACATCAGCTACAGTAACAGGAAAAAGTAGCATTCAGCTAGTTTTAAATTGTCCAATAATCTTTTTCTAATGCCTCTATTTGCGTCACAGGCATTTTAACTTCCCTAGTGTCTAAAGTTCAATGTCTCTCATGGATTACTCATATTATCTGAGTGTGAAATTAAATATGGTCAAGGTTAATTATCATCAATTTTAATAAGATCCCAAAGTAATTTTACACAATGCTTCCTGGAAAGAAAGAAATTGAGCTTGATAACTGAAATGATGGGATTTAAAATAGAAGCAATGCAAGGGGCACCAAAGAAAATAAGCACAGAAAAAAGGAGGAAGATACTGTGTGTAATGTGTGTGATATATGGACAGGTTTTCTTTTCAGAATCACACAAAGAACCTTTGTTATTTTGCCTCCAAGGGAAGTCAGAGTCCAGTGGTTTTCAAATGAGCAGACTGATCTTGTGGCTTGTTGAAAATTCAAATACCTTGCTCCCATCCTTGGTCATTCTGATTCAGTAGCTCTAGAGTGGGACCTGGGGATTTCTATTTTTAATAAATTTCAAAGTGGCTCAAATGCAACTGGTCTGGGAATGACTGAGCTAGGCTATTTGAAGAGGCTTTCCTATTTTTCACTTTGGGAAAAATATTTAATGGTCATTTCTCAGACTTCACTTTTTGAAAGGGCAGGTATGATTTTGCTTCCTTTAAAGAGAGGGAAATTGAGGAAGTTAGAGTCACATTGTAGTGTAAGAATATGAAAAAATGAGAATCTTTGTACCCAAGTTTCACCTTGAAGAGTATATTAAGGTCCTGAAATAGGACCTGCTATAAAGAGCAAGGGTGAATTCCTCCAGAGGGCAAGTGGGACTATGCAAAGCAATCGGTATATTCTACATTTGACTAAAATGAAGAGGCAGAATAGGAGTGGCCCCTGGAAACTGCCCAAGAGTCCAGCATTTTTCAACCCTAGTCTGACTTGTGCTGTAGAGATTGTCTAACCCTAATTGAGTGGAGAAGAAATGGCTAAAGTCTCTCTTGTTCACTATCCATGATAGAAGTATCTCTTATTAAGTGCATGTTTACAAGGCCATGTACACATACCCACATACCCTGAAAAGTCCTCTGGGAAACTAACATGAAGCCCCAAGTTCTTAATTAGCAGAACAGATTCCCCAGACCTGTCACTTAATGGCATAGCAGAAGATGTGCTTGGCAGTTAATTGGATGAGCTGTAAAACTGGAATCTTGACCACTTGTGGTCATTAAAGATCCCAGGGTACTTTCCTTATGGCAGGTGGAGTCTTGGAATAATTCCAGCTCTGATAATTAAATTAGATTCTGCCCAGCTTCCATTTACACTTTCAGTTGGAGTCTGTTCCCTTTATATCTCTAATTGCAGTGAATTTTTACATTAATAGAGAACCACTGGATTCTACAGATGACTACAAATGGTAACAATGTCTCCTAACTTACGGAGTAAGATTTACTAGGTTAGTGGTCAGCAGGTGTACTTTGTACAAAAGTAAATTGTTGGATTGGCATCTAAAGAGACCTGGTATCACTCCTGAAAAATTAAGCCTGTTAAACATTTCAGTATATAATTAAAAGTACATGTCCTAATAACACTTATAAATCACTTTTTTGATGATAGCTTTCTATAAACAAAATAATTAATAGGCATACTTATTAGCAGACTGGATCCATGTGTTTAATAAAAAAAATCAAAAATAAAAAGGCTGATCTTAGTTACTAGGATAGAGCTAGGGATAAGAACAGTGAGACACACTGGAAACCCAATTTGATGGCTTGAAATTTGTTGATGTAGAAGTTTACTTCATGTTCTTCATTAAAAACAACTACTCTGCACCTGATCTACTACATTTTTCCAAAATGAGGAGGTTTGGATGGCAGTGGTCTTGTGTGTGGATGTATATATATATATAGTATATGTATATATACTATATATATATATTAATATATATAATAGATAGATATATTAACAGTTTTTTTTACTACCACAAATTGTTTTATTAATATAGATGTATTCTCAGGCAAATGAAAATTCAGTGAACTGTATGTTTACTGAAAATAGAGTGCTATTATATAAGGTGAGCAAACTTTTATATGTTATTTAATTAATTAATTAATTAATTTTTTAAAGATTTCATTTTATTTTATTTTGACAGAGAGAGACACAGCGAGAGAGGGAACACAAGCAGGGGGAGTGGGAGAGAGAGAAGCAGGTTCTCCGCGGAGTAGGGAGCCCGATGCGGGTTCGATCCCAGGACCCCAGGATCATGACCTGAGCCGAAGGCAGATGCTTAACGATTGAACCACCCAGGCGGCCCTATTTATTTATTTTAAATAGAAAGATGACACAGATATTTAATTTAATTCTACAAGTTATTATTTGATAGGTTGTTTCTGGGAATTAAAATTCTCTTAGAAATATTTTTAAAGATATGAATGAAATATTATTTTCTTATTGTGTAACTTTCCATTTGAAAAGTATTTAACCACACTCTGTTAATAGATCAAAAAAGGCTTTTATTTAGTATGCAGATTAACTCAGACACATTCAAGAAAGTAAAATGTAGTCCCCTATTTATATGGTTTGTCAACATGTTTGAGACTAAGTTCAGTTGAAGATTGTTTTTGTCTGCTTTTGTTATCTTGAAACTAATTTTCTGTCTCAAATAACATACCTGGCTCAAAATTTCCTACCTTTAACACAAAATGGATCAACGCACACATCCACACACTCCCCCGCCCCCACCTAGTGCTTAAAACTTGAGAATTTTATAACGATTTTCTGTGCATCTGTTCTCTAACCCACAATAAATATTGTTTCACTTGAGTTGGGTAAAGAGGGAAAAAGATAGAAATCAGAAGGTAGATACCAGCTGGTTTTCATTGTAAGAAAACTGGTTTTATTACCTGAGTTAATGTGAGGAAGAATTTTTTTGAAAGTGCATTTAAGGGTGCTTGTAAAAATATTTTAAGTATAAATAAAGTTCTGTAATGAAAAGAAGTGGAATTAGCAAAAATTCTCAGCAATACAGATGGCTTGTAAATCAATCTGTCTTATACTTGAAAAAAAAAACTAGGTAGGGATTGTTTATTTGTTTATTTAAATGGTAAAAATTTAAAAGCCTAAAGAAAGGAAAAAAGGGAGAAATGGTGCATAGGATTGTGTTATTTCGTATAGCTGTTTAAAATGACTTAATGGAATTTTGCTATAACTGGCTGATTGAAAAGTGTGTTCATCTCCTTTTCCTCTAGAGACTTCTCTAAACTGAAAGTAATAAAAACTCTTCACACTCTGCAGTGTCAAAGAGAGTGGGATAGTGGTCATTCTCTAGTGGGAGAATTCCCACATTACTAATATGGCAGAGGGATCTACCCTTCCAAGGATGAACTGTTAGCCCTTCCAAGATGGAAGGGGTCTGATGTAATAACTCTATTGTAGTTCAAAATAATTTCTCATTTCCATTATGATTTCTTCTTTGATAATGCAAAATTCAGAAGTTTATTTCTTAACTTCCAAATATATTTTCTAGTTGTCTTTTTGTTATTGATTTCTACCTTAGCTGTTTTTGGAAATCATATGCTCTATTTCTATTCCTTTAGTGGTTTCCCTAGAAGTTACAACATGAATATTTAATTAATCAAAGTCTAAAAGTAATCAATACCTGTATTCTCTTCTTAGACAATAAAGGTCCTTAGGACAACTTAACCTCATATATGTCATTCCTGTTTGGACAGGTGGTATTGTTGTCATGAGTTGATTAATTCAAGGGATATTACTATTATTATTTTATAAAGACAATTTTTTTAGATTTATCTACATACTTACCACTTTATTTTCTCTTTATTTCTTTTGTCGTCTTTAGGATTCTATCTAGAAGTATTTTCCTTGTGCCTGAAGTATACTCTTCAGAATTTCCTTTACTGAAGATTTATTGGTGGTGGTCTCTGTTTTTGCTTTTCTTAAAATATCTTTATAATGCCTTTATTCTTGAACAATTACTAGTTGTAGAATTCCAGTTGGCAAATACTCTCTTTTAGCACGTTAAAGATATAATCCCACTATCTTCTGGCTTCCATTGTTGCTGTTGAGAAGCTAACTGCCTGTTTCTTATTTTTAGTTAATTTCCTTCTTATCTCTGGATGCTTTAATGATTTTTAAAATTTACGGTTTTCTTTGCAGTGCTGCTCTTTCCACTTGAATTTCTTTTTATTTATCCTGTTTGCCATCTCCAGTGAAGTTTTGCATCGCTTCTGTCAGGCAGCAGTAAAAACCAGCCTGGAATCACCTTAACTGTGTTCATGGCTCCAGGTTCCTTGATCCACCCAGATGATAATGCTTCCCTGTTTTGTGAATTGTAGTCCTTTGGAACCTTAACTTACTGAAGAGAGCTTCTCTTATTGGAATCTAAACAGTGAGTGTGCCCCAGGTCTTTTTTTTAATTCCCTTGGGTTGTTAAATGCCATTAGGGCAATACTGCTTCTGTGCTGGCTTATCTCTCTTTAGTCTCTGCTTTCCTTTCAGTTTTGGCCTGGTAATTGCTTAATATCTTGTGATCTCTTTGATGCTTTAAAGAAGATGGAACAAATATTTGATCTGGCAATTTTAGTCATTTTCACTTGGAGGGTGGTCTAAATAAACTTTTCTGCCATTGTTGGAAACCAGAAAGATTTCAACAGAATTCTGGAATCAGTAAGTAGATGGACTAGAGATCATTGCTATAGCTAAGTGGTATAATGGTAAATTTACCATTGCGTGTTTTCAGAAGAAGACATAGAATTATAGAAATTTGATTTGTGCCCACAGAACTTTGTAAAGGCTTCAGGTTCAGAGACGCTAGACAAAGAGGAAAGTGGAAGATGTAAGGCCTTAAAAAGACTGATTGCATAACAATAGCTGCAAATTACTCCTCATACTCCCCCATTAGTACTTTCTTCCCTGAAGAAATTGAACTTTCCAGGGTGCCTGGGTGGCTCAGTCAGTTAAGCATCTGCCTTCCGCTCAGGTCACGATCTCAGGGTCCTGGGATGAATCCCTGCATCAGGCTCAGTGGGAGTCTGCTTCTCCCTCTCCCTCTGCTCTCTCTCTCTCTCTCAGATAAGGAAATAAATAATCTTAAAAATGAAAAAAAAATTGAACTTTCCTGGATTTCCACATGCTGGCCTTAGAGTTTCCCCCAGATGATTCCCATGGACATGTCCTTGCCTACCCACCATAAAGAGGAATCCATTGGTTAAAACACTTACTCTAAGGATGCCTGGGTGGCTCAGTCGGTTAAGCATCTGCCTTCAGCTCAGGTCATGATCCCAGGGTCCTGGGATTGAGTCCCACATCGGGCTCCTTGCTTAGCAGGGAGCCTGCTTCTACCTCTGCCTGCCACTCACCCTGCTTGTGCTCTCTCTCTTTCTCTGACAAATAAATAAGATCTTAAACAAACAACCACTTACTCTATACAGAACTTCCAACCATTTTTTTCATGTGTATGTGCCTCTTGTTAATATGAACAGCAATCAAGGAACAGCAAAAAATTGTAGAAAATTTGCTTTGTAAAAGAAGAGACAGAAATAAACAAGTAGACAACGTAAATACAGAGAAAGAGTGATACTGCAGAGAACTTCAAAAGACAAACCAAAACTAATGTTCTTATAGTGATAAGAAAGATACTACATCCATAAAACTAGAGCAGGATAAAATGAAAAGATTAAAGAGAACAAGAAAGATCTCCTGAAAAGTAAAATGTAATGGCTGAAAAAAATCAATGGAAGAAAATCTCTCAGATAGTATAACAAAAAGTAAAAGATATGAAAATGGGAGAGAAGAGACTTAAAGGAGGAGTCAACTAATTGGCATTCTAGGAAGAAATAACAGAGTAAACAGAAAGAAGAAATATAACAAATATGTAATATAAAAGCTGAAGTATAGCAGGTTTCTAGATCAAAAGGGCACTTTGAACGCTTTTGAAATGAATGCAAAAGACTCATATCAAGGCACATAAGTATTACACTGCAATATGCTAGGGAAAAAGAGAAAAATTTTTTAAATTTCCAAAGAGAAAATTTAGATTACTTTCAAAGAGGAGATACCCAGAGTGTCACTGAATTTCTCAAGGCAACCTGATTGCTTGAAGGCAATAGAGGAAAACTAAAATTTGAGAGAAAATTATTTCAAAGCTAGAATTCTCTACCTAATCCAACTATCAATAAAACTGTCACAGAATAAAGACTTTTTAAGATGTGCAAGGGCTCGAGAAATTTATCTCTCACATACTGTTTCTTAAGAAATTTATTGAGGAAGTTTTCTAGTAAAACAAAAGAAGAAACTTAAGAAAGAAGAAGATTTAAGATATAAAAATTAAAAAAGAGTCATTAAAGTCCCAGGGTAACTCTTCTGCCAGAGGCCTAGAATGCATTTAAATTGCAGTAAAATGCCAGAGGGCTCAGAAGGTTATTTCTCCCCATACTGTAAAAGATAGCATAGTATCATGGATCAATGGAGCTTTTAGAAATAAAAATGGAGAATAATTATAATAAAGATTCTACAAGAAGGAAGAAAAGGCAATTAGAAACTTCAGGAAAAACATTTATCTAAGAGAGAAAACATCTGTTTCTTCAGTGAACGATATTTATATGATCACATATGCAAATATTATTTATGAACTTCTTAAAAATAATTATATAACCAGTAGTATGCTGGTAAACTAAAAAATGCTCTAAAAATGCACATATCTACATACATACATTTATGATAAATTTTACTTGTATAAAGGATATATAACCCACAATTTATAAATAAAGAAATATACAAGACTATAGTAAATTCTATAAAGTCATTGATTCTCACATTGTGCTTTTGTTGAGTTTTGCTGAATTCTCAGAACCATAGCTAACCTATGGTTGTGACTGACAAGATGAACATACTTCTGATGTGAATGTTAGTTGAATTTTCTTTTACCTTAACAAGTAAGATAAATGTGGGGCACCTGGGTGGTCCAGTTGGTTAAGTATCCAACTCTTGGTTCTGGCTCAGATCATGATCTCAGGGTCGTGAGATCAAGCCCTGCATGGGACTGCACTGAGCGCAGAGTCTGCTTGAGATTCCCTCTCCCTCTGCCCCTCCCACTCATGCTTTCTATCTCTCAAAGAAATAAAATACATCTTTAAGAAAAATGAAACAATGAAGACATATGTTAGAACTGCACTCATTTGCTAATGACATGAACAACTTCTTTGCTGAAATGAATAATGGAAAAGTATTCCTTCATTTTTCGTTCTATTCACAATGTAATGGGTACAGACATAACACACTTTTAAGTTATATCTAAATTATTAAACTTTTCTCCATTATTTTCCTGAGTCTAAAGTCTAGACAATTAACCAATCAATCAAAGCCCAGATTTGTGACATCTGCTGATTGCAGTGGTGACATGCTCCCACCACGGTCAATATCAAGTTATCAATGTGCCACTGGACACAGAGTTGGGAAGGTATAAGTAGTAGTATAGCATTGTATATAGTATTTGTACCACACAGATACAATAAATGTAAGTAACTTCAATAGCATAGATAATAGTAAAATGTAGTGACATAATTAGGAAGTGTAAATGTTTATGTTCATTACCTTTACTTTTTAAAAAATATTTATTTATTTATTTGAAAGAGAGACAGAGGGCGCCTGGGTGGCTCAGTTGGTTAAGCGACTGCCTTCGGCTCAGGTCATGATCCTGGAGTCCCCGGATCAAGTCCCGCATTGGGCTCCCTGCTCGGCAGGGAGCCTGCTTCTCTCTCTGACCCTCCCCCCTCTCATGTGCTCTCTCTCTCTCATTCTCTCTGTCTCAAATAAATAAATAAAATCTTAAAAAAAAAAAAAAGAAAGAGAGAGAGCTGGGGAAGGGGCAGAGGGAGAGGATATCCAAAGCAGATTCCTCCTGAGATGGAGCCTGACTCAGGGCTCCATCTCATGACCCATGAGATCAGGACCCGAGCCAAAACTGAGTCGAACGCTTAACCAACTGAGCCACCCAGGCACCCCTTGTTACATTTACTTTTAATATAACTTGTTTAATTATAAGCTTGTGTAATTTAATTTTTAATAATGGCTATATTTAACATTTAATTGGCTTGAAAAATTCCTAAAACAATTAGCTTTTGCAATTTGGTGCTAGTAGGTTCCAACATACCAGTGGATATAGTGCTTTTATGTAGTCTGGGGGAAAACTAGGTTGGAAGTGGTATAAAATAGATGAATCTTCATTTCTCATAGCATAAAGCAAAAATATAATAACTAAACATGTTAAAGGAAAAATACATTTTTAAAAGATTTTTATATAATCATTAAATTATTTAAATATGATTAGAGAGAGAAGGATTGAGAGACTGAGTAGTTGTAGGGCAAGAGAAGGCTTTTATTAGGGGCCTTTCATTTAATATTTAACCCTGAGTATGTACTAAATTAAATTTATTAAATTAAATTAAATTAACCTCTGGGTATATACTTTAAAATATTAACAAGAATAAAATAAATGTAAAAAAATGTGTTTTAATAACATAGACATTTTGGAATAGTGTGAGATGGTATTCTTCCTCATTCTGTCCTATATTATTCACTGCTCTGCTCTATCAACAAAGTAAATGGTCTCATTTACTGTTCCAGATGTTTTGTGTCAAATCATTTATGGATCTAAAATTTGATATAACATTTGGATATTTCTGACTGAGCTGATCTGAAGTGGTATTTAAAATTTTGCCAATTTTTGGTTGAGAGTGTCAATTCGGACAAATTTGAGATGTTTCCACTCTGAGTATGTAATTTGCTGCTTTCTTTTGGCAGTCACTGAACTCTTATGGTTTTAGGCCATTGTTGGCTCACTAGGATTTTAATTAGGCAGCTGAGTCCCATATGTTTGTGTGCACTGCTTTAATTTCACTAGTACGTTTATTTGTGTGGTTGTGGCATTTTGACACCCTGCTTTCCCAGAGGACATACAGACAGTCTGGTAATTTGATATAGGATCTAACCACAGGACACACACCAGTTTATCAAATGTCCTAAACCCACCCACAACTTCAAAACCTGTCTGAAAAGTGAGTACATTGTAAATTCTGTTCATTCTTCTTTTATCGGGTCAATTGCTTTTGTTTCTTCTTTCTCATTCTCATTTCCACACTACTCATTTTCATTATATCCCTTCAGTTTTGGATTATTGCACTGGCCCCCTAACTCATCTTTCTACCTTCAAACTCCACTGTTAAATCCATCTGGGTGAACATCACTAAACTTAATTTTCCAAAAGTATCACTTTAATGTCTCTCCCCTGCTCAACTATCTTCAGTGTTTTTGTTTTTGTTTTCTGAGATAAATTCTCACCTACTAACTCAGCCAGTAATCTCCAAAGTGAGGTGGGTACAGCCAGGTGATGTGAAAGACAATCAGAATAATGTAGCAGAACCTTTTATTCCTATCCCTATACTATATAAACAATTATATATAGCTTTAGGTAAAAAAGAAAATAAATTAACCTTTTCTAACGTCTCATACACAGAGTGATGCAGGAACTGCCTTTCAGCCTGTATGTCACATGATCATACCACTCATGACACCTGAGATATCTTGAAGTAATTAAATTTCAAAGTACTTAGAGTATAGCAGTGGTTCCCTCATTTTTGGGGTTAACTTCCAGCATATTGTGATGTTCTTCTATTTAGATGCATCTAGTAATGATTTATTGATTGTATGGTTTCAAGAATGGGCAAAGGACTTAAAAAGATTGCAGGAAAGAAATCAGATTGAAGAGAATAGTAACTGCACGCATAAGAGAACGACAAAAAAGGTCAAGCTGTTACTTCTGTTCTTAGTGTAAATGCTTTGTAAGCCATATTATATGGTAAAAATAGTGCAACTAATCAGGTCTGACAAGGATTTGATCAAAAAGATTCAAAATTACCGAAGTAACAATTTGAGATAAGAATTCATGTCCTTATATTTAACAATACATTTCATCACTTTAAGTGTTTATTGTATTTGAGATTTTAGTTAGTGATAGTACGGAGCCATTAAATTAGCAAGATATTTTTAAACTGCGCACCTAGAGAGGACAATATTCTGGTTTTGCTGAGCTTGAACCTCAGTTAGTTTTGGAGGATTCTTTAAGGAAAAAAACACAAAATGGCAAATGCAAAGGCAAGTGTGAAAGTGAGCATTTATTTAGAATGAGAAGAAATCACAACAAATTATTCATTTTAAAAAGCAGGAAATACCACAAACAACACAAGATCCAGAAAAATAACATAATGTTTTTATAAATAAACTGCCGACATGCCTCTATAATACCTTCTTCCTATATCTATCATCTATCTATTTATTTTTTTTAAAGATTTTATTTATTTATTTGACAGAGAGAGAGAGAGCACAAGCAGGGGGAGCTGCAGTCAGAGGCAGAGGGAGAAGCAGGCTTCCTGCTGAGCAGGGAGCCTGATGCAGGGCTTGATCCCAGGACCCTGGCATAATGACCTGAGCTGAAGGCAGATGCTTAACCGACTGAGCCACCCAGGCGCCCCTTTTTCCTATATTTTTTTTAGCTACATCTTCTTTGAACACCCTTTTATATGACAATTACCTTGTAGTATTTTCTAAAGACATAACAGAAGGATACTCATACTTTTCTTTAGCATAACTGATCAAACTTTTTATTATTAATAATTTGTTACTAATAATGTTATACAGGTTTTTAGGGTTATAGTCAAATTTGGGGAAACTTTTGGGGCACCTGGGTGGCTCAGTCGTTAAGCGTCTGCCTTCAGCTCAGGTCATGATCTCAGGGTCCTGGGACCGAGCCCCACATCGGGCTCCCTGCTCCGCGGGAAGCCTGCTTCTCCCTCTCCCACTCCCCCTGCTTGTGTTCCTGCTCTCACTATCTATCTCTCTCTCTGTCAAATAAATAAATAAAATCTTTAAAAAAAAAAAAAAAAAAAAAAAAAAAAAAATTTGGGGAAACTTTTATCCTGTTAATACTTGAGCTGTAAGATTTGGGGGAGGTTAATATTTTATCATGCAAGACTAACTTTAAATGCTCTTTGAACTAATAATACCAATTGATCAGAGGAAATTCAACTGCATTTAAAAAATGCCCTCATGTTGCAGTGAGCTACATAACTGTATAGTCAAATTATTCTTATGCTATGTATTTTGGCTTATTGATAAATAAACATGTAGGAGTTCTGTTGTAGGAACATCTATTCTTTATTCGTTTTGCTATGTTGGTGGCAATTTTGTATGCCACTTTATCTGGTCCTGCCAGATTTCATCAGGACAAGATACATGAGACAGACTCGGATGTGCTCTGATAGATGGCGTACATAAACCATGTGACTTCACACATACACTTACTCAGTGATCGTAGTACTGCTGTAGGTCTGTGCCTCACAAACACAAGAATTATAATAAATTCTGTTTCATGTGAATACAATAAAAATAAAACTAAAAAAATACATGATTTATTTAAAAATGAATATGGCGACAGGAGAATATCCAATGAGAACCAAATGGTTTGTTTATAATGTTACCTATCTGATGACTGGAAGAATTTTCCACAGATTGGCTTCTGGTTCCATAATTTCAGACGTTGTTTCTCTCTGCTTCCATGTATTTTCGATACTGCATGCTATAGAACACATTCATGTTGTGGTATGCCCTCTGGTTGTGTGCCTTTGCATTACACGAGTCAGTGTAGTGGGCAGGAGCATTCCTGGAAGGCATCTTCTACTGGGCTGGCTAGTGATAACCTAACTACACGTGGAAGAGCTTACGACCCACAGAAAGGGATCTCACTAAACTCGAGCTAAATGTACTCCCAACTCTACTTCCCTTTATTCAGATCCCCAAAATGGTTGTATCTACTTATGTTCCCTCTAACACAAAAGAGGTGTAACAGAATACTCAGAGTGGAAAAGAACACTGCCTTAATTATGGTTAAAATATCTTACCTTTATCTCACCTCTGCAACCTTTACAGAAATATACATTGTGGGGGAGATGCATGACATGCAGGTGAACAGTCTTGCACTTAACCTTCATGAGCATCATGGTCTCTATCTTCAAAAAATCAAGTCAAATAGCTATAAATATTTTAATCGTGTTTAAAGGCATTTGACACTTAATAAAATGTAGAATGTTGCTGGACTTAATGATAAATTCTTTTGAGATTCCTTTCTTATTTAAAAAGTGTATATCTTTTGCCACCTATGTCAGCCACTAACTACCCCCTTTAGTGGGTTTGCTCAAAAATCTTTACTAATAAGATGTACAATCCCAAATATCTGGGTATCATTGAATTAGGCATTAATGACCCTCAAAATTTGGCCCCAAAGGACCCCATCTCTTTAGCTAGCCTGAATTATTCCTAGTCACTAAGACAAATCTTTATATTCCTACCCCACTGTCATTATCCAAGTACATCCTATCCCAGCTTCCAACTTGGAATATCCCCTTTTCTTCTGGCTAACTCAAATCTTACTTATCTTCAAGGACCTGTTTTTTAAAGCTTCCCTTGACTTTTTCAGTTTCCAGAGTTCTCTAATTTTGTTAAATGAATAATACTTACTATTTTTTAAAGATTTATTTATTTATTTATTTATTTATTTATTTGAGAGAGACAGAAAGAGAAAGAGAGAGAAACCATGTGGTGGAGGAGCAGAAGGAGAGAGAGAGCAAGAATCCCAAGCAGACTCTGAACTGAGCTCAGAGCCTGACACAGGGTCGATCTCACAACCCTGAGATCATGATCTGAGCCTAAATCAAGAGTCTGATGCTTAACCGACTGAGCTACCCAGGCAACCCTAGTATTTACTGTTTTTAATATGCTGTTAGCACTAAGTGATAGCACACTGTAAAGCTTCTCTTTTATTGTATTACTTGTTTCAATGCAATGTAAATCATACTTTGCAGCTTCTCAGAGGCAAAACCTCTCTCTTATACTTTTGTATCCCCACAGCACCTAACACAAGTTTATGCAAATAATAGTTCCTCTGTGAAGATTTGTACAATCAGTACCTTTTTTGGAAAAAATCAAGTTAAGAGGAGATATCTTTGGAGTTCACAAAACCTTGTGTGGGGGGAGGGTGTGTGTGAAGGCAGTCATAATGACAGCCTTTTTCTTCCCAGTGACACACTGGGAGAAAGTTCTTCCCTTTATACATCTATCCTGTGCTGAGAATGTCGTCCTCATGATGAATATCAAGTAAGAGTTAAACACTAGAATCTCAAACTATGACACTAAAGGGAAAGAATGGCTTCATTTAGAGTCCCAGTATGATTAGCATATTCTCTTTCCAAATGAGATAATTTTATCTTCTCAACAGCTTACTTTTCTTATTCATCCATAAGATCATATTCACTAGCAATGGCAGATGGGAGGGTGGGGGTGTGTCTGTCCATCTCTCGCTAGTTTGGCATCTCTGTGGAAGGAAAGCAAATTGATAAAAAAAAAAAATTCCTGTGTTCTCTGTGAATGTCCTGGTGGAAGCGCCTTTGTGTTTTCCTTTTCAGAAGTGCACTTTCCCTGTCCCTCTATAGATGTTGGTTCCTTTTTAACAGCAGAGGTCCTCCTTGCTCAGTAGTCTTCCAGGATCAAGCAGCTACTCATCCTAAAAGCGTGAGATAGTTGGGAACTGCATGACTTAGACGAATTATTAAAAAGCCATTGTCTATGCTGTAACTGGGTTTATGATGTCTTTTCATCTCGACACCTGCCGACATCTCAAGGTTCTAATTAACTGTCAATCAGGGCAGAAAGCTCAGAATAAGCAGCATTGTGCCTGGAATTACTAGGTGGAAGTATATGCAAATTACTTAGGTTAAAGCTAAGAAAGAATCTGTACTTTAGAGAATGAAAAGCTATATTAATCCAGGATTATCAAACACTGGTAAATGTATTATTGACCTTGTCATGATGCCAGACAGAATAATACTGTGATCTAGAGCCCAGATTTCCTGGACACTGGTAAAACACGCTGGCTCTGGCCTGGGTAGTTCCATTAGAATCACAAGGAGTAGAGAAAACCAAGCCTTTTGCTAATCTGAGTATGTCTGGGGTCTCATGCCCATGAGATTAGGACAAGCTCTACCCTGTGCCACCCACTTTTCCCATCTGTATCCATCTCCTACTGTGTTATCAGATGCTCCAGATGGAGCTTCCTGTGCCATTGTTAATTATTATTATTATTTTTATCTCTTCACCCATAATGTCTCTAAATCTCCTGGCACTGCAACTGTTGTCTTTGTTGGAAAGAGATGATAGCCTTCTGAGATGGTGATGGTGGCATTTCTTTGTGAGCTCTCAGGAGCAATGTGGATACTATTCAAGTTTTAAAAAATAATAATTATGTCCTGACACTTAAAAAAGTGAATTTCTTTGTAATTAGTTCTAGTATTTGGGATTGCTTTGAAATTCACTAGGGTTTTTCCTTTAAACAAGAAGAAAAGGTTCAGCTTATTTCTCTTGTTTGGGATCCTTTGGGATGAAAAGCACTAAAGAAATGTAAGCTATTATTAATCCGCCCCTTCTCCAGACACATGTCAACGGGGCTCTAAAATGTATATCAGCTAACGATATATCTTGGTTCAAAGGAAGCTGCAAAATTATTTTTAAGCATGTACTTTGAATTTGCCCAAAGCCTGTCTATTTCCATGGCAATGGAAGTGGCATCCTGTGGCTGAGGCTCCTGTTGGTTTTAGCAGTTATAGCAGGTGCAGCTGGATGGATGCTACCTCCTGGATAAAGCCCAGTGCTCTTCTCTAAGTGGTTTGTATAGCAAGGGTGGGGAGTGGGGTTGGTTCTGCCTTGATGCAGGGGGATGGACAGATCTTGCATCTTCCTCCAAAACCTTGCATCCTATGATATGAACTGTTGATGACTGTTCTGTCCTTTGCAGTTGTTCACCGATATTGCATAGTGAGAAGAAGAAGTCATCATGTCTTGTCCCACATAGCTTTACCAGTTGTTTGCCTAGTTGGAATTTTTGAGTAGTACTTCCTTTACCATTGTTGCTTCATAGCGGGTGTTGACTGAGCCCAAACAATCCAGAAATCATGGTCACTGCTACCGTTGTCCTCCATGGGATATTAAGTACCTGCATGTGTGTATTTCTGTGTTGGGCACTGCATAGGCAAGACAGAGACAGCTCAAGACCACTCCGATGCAGGCGGACATGTGGAGAATGTGGTAGAACTAGCAAGCTCTGAACATCATAGCAATAGATAAGGCTATAGATTTGCATTGCTTATCAGTTAAAGTAAGTGTGTTTGTTGAATTTCCATGTTTACCAGAATGGTATTTGTGGAAATTTGGGATGTTTTCATTACAATTTGGAAATGAGTGAAAGCACTAGAACCCTTTCTAGTTCCCCGTCCCTGAACTCCTCAGGGAGAACTTTTGGAGCCATAGGGTAGTAGCATGGGAAGCATCAAGACATCCTCTCTCCCACTTGGACCCTATTTTCCAGATAGCTCTATGAGGCTGAATCTTTACAGTGTGGTTCAGTTATCTATTCTCCCTGAAACTCAGTGGTTTAAACAATGATCATTTATTTGCTTATGATTCTTCAGTCTTTGTTCTCTTTGCTTTTTTTATTTTATTTTAATGTATCCTCAAGCTCAGAGATTCTTTCCTCAGTTGTGTCCAGACTACGAATAAACCCATCAAAAGTTTTCTGGGGGCTGCCTACCAGCTTGCCTGGGCCTTCACTATATTTCTGACTCTCAAATAGAGGCCTGAATACACCTACATATATGGAACAGTGTGCCAAGGAGTGTGGGGGAATTGCAAGAGAAAAACGTGAATCATCTTCCCTGAAAGTTGATTTTATTCCAAAATACAGATTTAAAAAATTCTCATTTCATTATTATTTTTAATACAAAAGATACTCTATGAAAGCGCACATATATGAGCATATTCTATTGACAACTTAAGATAGAACACAAGGCTTTAAAGCTTAGTGTGGCTGCTCCAACCTGTAGCCCCAGACTCCCATGTCCCTGCAGGTCTGTTCAGTTTTTGCTACTAGAGACTGTCCTTTTCGTCTTGCTTATCCTGCCATCCATCCAGCTCCAGATTAGACTACATAATGGCCTGGGTCCTGACTATGGTACTTATGATGCTTGTCTACAGTAGCTTCCCTGTAAAGGGAGAAAGCTGTTCTGTGAAGGAGGAGGAAAAATACATTGTCTCTGTGTCCTCTTTCTGGTCCCAAATCCTGTTCTAAACTTTGCTCCATTATAACGAGACCCTGCCTTCTGCTATGTGTACCTCCCACGTACTTGCTTTCTCAGCCTCTCAATACCACTGATTGAGAATACTCAATTAATATAATACTGGATTGTATTACTCTGAATAGAAGCCCCAGGGACCAGGGATTTTCTCCCTCTGTTGCTAAGTATGGCTGAGAGGCTTCAGTAGTGCTGTTGAGAACTTCAGCAATTCCTCATTTCTGATTCCCCAGTATTCTGTGAAGACTCTGAAGGCTGTGCTGCCCCATTGTCTTGAGTCCGTTGCTGTGGACCACAGTCCTATTTCCCCAGTGGGGAAAGGTTGGTGCTTAGGGAGCTTCGTGGTGAATTTTAGACAGGCCCCGGGGATGCTAGCAAGTATAGTCTCCTCTGTGTATGGCAGAGGCTGGGGCTTCCCGCTCTAAAAAAGCCAAGGTGGTGGAGCCTCTAGGGAAGGGGTGACATGAAGCAGTGGACCACGGTCAGTGCTTGCTGGGGATGATGGTTGTTGGGACTCTCATGCTGAGCTCCAATAAGCCTTTAATAAACTACAGAGGAATAAAGTTGCTCTTTAGCATGGCTCAAATATCTTCACTAGATTCTAGAGGTGAATACTTGTCTTCCTTGAGTTGTGGAAGCCCAGCCTAGCCAGTTCCTGAAAGAACTTAGTATTTTAGATTTAACTGAGACCCTCAACACTTCTGATGTTCTTCTGACTAAGTTTCCAAACCCTCACAATCCTAAAGGTTCATGGTGCTGCAGAGACAGGAATTTGGGGCATCACAAGATCTTGAATCTCCTATTTTTTTTTTTTTTTTTTAATCTATAGTCCTGTGCCCTCCTGTAGCTTCAGAGCCTAGTGCAACCATGCTGTCTGTGAGCACAGGCCCAGTGTTCACCTCAAACCCTGTTTTAATGTTTCTGAACCCAGTGTTAGTCTCATCCTAGGGTCTTTAGTTGGGTGCTCTGGGCCTAGGGAACACAGTATCATGCATGTCCTTGGTGACCTAGAGACCAGCAGAACTGGTTTCAAGCCCGATGCAGTTAAAGAAGAATCCTCATGCACAGCTGAATGCTTTTCTCACTAATCTTACATGGGAATATATGTTTTGAGTTCTCTTGAGAGACAGCCAGATGTTCACATGCCACTTGGAACAGATTAGAGTAGAGCTAATTTAGAAAGACCTTTAGTAACTGCAGAAGAGTCAGTGTTCGGGTGGGGTTATCTATAAACCGCATATGTGATGTACACCATCCTAGAGGAATCATCTGGGAGGGGCCATCTGAAATTCCAAAATAGACTCAAGACTCAGTTATGGTTTCATACTTTCAAGGATCAGTATATTATAAGAGCAAAGGTTCTAGTGTCAGACAAACTGGTTTGAAATACCAGTTCCTCCTGTACGAATTGTGTAACCTTGGTCAAGTTACATAATCTCTTGGGGTCTCCCTTTTCTCATTTATAAGTGTGTGGTAACAATAGTACCTACCTCAAGGGATGTTGGGTGGGCCAAATGAGATGATGTGTCTGGCATGTGGTAAGCCTTCTATAATTCTTGAAATAAAACAGCAACAACAACAGCAACAATAACTACAATTTTGTGTGTGTGTACAACTTAGAGGAAGTCTGGCACAGTATTAAGCACATTGCATGTTTTACATACAAAGGGGCTATGTTACTATCACCAGGCTATTGTTAGCTAACAGATGGAGAAGCTGAAACTTTTTCCTGAATCCAAAGCCTATGCTTTTATCCTTGGCCAAAGAAGAGATATCTCTACGTCCTGGTAGCTCCTTCCCATGAAACTAGCTATAGGAACCCTTGAAGAGGAAGATGGTGTAATGACTGGTCTGGCACCCTTACCAGTTCATCTACCAATTCCCTAAGTTGGATTATATCTCCAATTTAAGCTTATATCTGGTTCAGACTCTGACCCAGGCTCTCCTCTAATCAAGGAGAATATAAGCTCAAGGCCAAGAGGCATTTTATTGCCAACTCTGCTCTGACTCTGTACAGTTTTCATAGAAGCCACCATCTTGGACCCAAGGTCCACACCTTATAATCCATGCAGGACCTTAGTTCTTCAGGAGTCATCCTCTACTGATTGCCAGTCCATGAAACTTCTTGATCCTGATCCCTTATCTATCTAGACATCAGTCTGTTCTTTGGCCAGGATACCTGAACATTTTGCTCAGCATTCCTCCTATGGTATAAAAAGTGATGCCTCCTGAAGTAGCTTCTTAACCTGAATGGACATTTTAATTCATTCATTCATCCAATAATATTTAGTGAACATGACCATAAGCTTCCTGGTCTCAAGATCTTTTAACCACCTTCTCTTTTAGTGCCTTCTCATAGCTTGAACAAGCCCTTATTTATCCTGACAAATAGCTCCTGGTTCTGCCACAACTTCATTCTTACCTGCTTTCTGCATATTTCCTGGACATTCAACATTCATAGGTTTGAAAATTTTCAAGTGGTTGCTACCTGTCCCCCTTATAAACTTGAGCTCTGAGGGCAATTCTAACCACTGGTACCATCTGAAAAAAGAAGTGGAGATGAATAAAAGTGCTGAGATATGTTTTGTTAACACAGAGACACTTCTGTGTCTGGTTTGTTCTACTCACAAGCTTAAAGGCAAAGGAGCACTTTAACAGGAAGTTTCATCAAAAAAGCAATTTCATGAAATAGGCCCCAATACTTTGGTTAACAAGGGTGGCTCTTAGCACACAGAGAAAATGCCCTAGGGATTTGCTCTTTTGCTGATATAGTGTTCTAATAAAATGATCTTGTTAGTTTTTTTAATATGAGAATGCTCCATGGATATATTTGCCAAATTCCTTTCTATATTTAACAGTGTCATAGCAGGGCTCCAAAAGACAGACTTCATTCATTATGTCAGCGTGGCCTTGGAATGACAGACCAACTAGTTAAGTTGATTAATGAAGGGTATATTTTGCCACCACATCAAATAAAAAGCAGCCAGAGGGTTCAATAAGTGAACTCTTTCTGGAGGCCAGTGTTATCACCCCTATTAAAATATTAACACTATCCATTTCCTGGCTGCCTCACTAATCAATTTGTTTTTTTTATATTAATTTAGTTTGAGGCCAGCCTCTTTCCCAAAGCTTGCCCAGGCAAAGAAGATAAATCACAGGCGGCAATCATATCAAACGATGGTCATGGTTAGTGTCAACTCTCTTGCAAAACTCTAAGTAGGGTCTATGGGAGGGAACTGTCACTGTCTTTAGTAGGAAAAGAAAGATGCAACCAAGAGCACACCAAGACCTTCCATCTTTCCAGTTTGAGGAGTTGCTGTGTTATTAAATCTCACTCAGTTCGTATTATCTCCAAAGGTCTATACAGTCAGTGAACAAAGTTCTTTTGAACAAGCATTATCTTAAGGTTCACAGATTATCCAAACACTATTTCTTCTCTGCACTGATTGTAGCCATCCACCTTTGTCACAGTGATTCACACTTCTCTGCCAGGGAAACTGTTTTGTTCTTTTGCAGGGAGGGAAGGAGGCTTATGGGGTATGCTGGGAGCCAGAGGAAAGGTATAGGTAAAAAAAAGAGAAAAATCAATGAGTCAATGATTGATCCATCTTTCTGTATTTAACCAGAAGAGATCATCTAGTTGGAAAGGAAGTGATTATTAATCTAATTCATCAAGCTAAACTGCTTCTTTTGGGATAGTTGTGATCCTTGATATTTTTTTGTTTCCCCCTTTTTTTTTTTCAGTAAAACTTTTAAAATGGGTTGTTTTTGAACAGATCATAACATCTAATGGTAATAAATAAAATCTGTTAACAACTTCCAAATTTAGATCTCGAAGTTTCACTTCTCTTTGATCTTCAGATGTCTGTATTTAATTGCTTTGGATTTTCATTTGGATTTGTAATGGACATCACAAACACATTGTTTTGGTTTTTTCCTCCAAAGCTGCTTCTCCTTGGCCTTAACTGCCCCATCTCATTAAATGGCATTATTTACATTTCACTATTGCTCAGGCCCTAAACCTAGGACTCATTCTTGATTTCTTTCTTCCACACTTCCCCACACCAGGACAATCCACTGATGGTTTTCTTTCAAAATATGTATCAGATATGACCACTTCTCATCACCTCCAGTACAAGAACAGTGGTTCCAGACACCATCAATCATCTCTCACCTGGATAATTGCAGACTCTGAGGCTTCTACTCCTGCTCTCCTTCAGTATAATCCTATAGCCAAAGTGATCATGCAACTTCTTTGCTCAAAACTCTTGAGTGACTTCCTGTTACATTTAAAATAAAATCTAAATCTCTTACCATGTCTGCAAGGCCCTTATGATCTCTTTGTGCTCGTTTTCTGCTTTTCTTTCTTGCCTTCATGCACTCCAGCCACACGGCCTCAAACATTTCAAGATTTTCCCCTCTCAGAGCTTGTGCTCTTGCTCTTTTCTTCTCTTTAACTGTTCTTCCCTCATACCTTCACCTGGCTTGCTCTTGGGTCTCAGTGAAATATCTTCAGAAATGTCTTCTTGATCATCTTGCCATAAATACATTTTAAAACTTTGTTTATATTTTGTTTTTTTCCACTGGAAGTTAATTCCAAGAGGTCAGGGACCTTGTCTGCTTTCCTCATTAGTATCCCCAGTATCTAGAACAGCACCTGGAACATATTAGTGTTTAACAAATATTTTCTTTAAGAGATTTTATTTATTTGAGAGAGAGAGAGAGAGTGAGAGAGCACAAGCAGGGGGAGCGGCAGAGAGAGAGGGAGAAGCAGGTTCCCTCTGAGCAGGGAAGCTGATGGGGGCTCGATCCCAGGACCCTGAGATCATGACCTGAGCCAAAGGCAGATGCCCCGAGTGTTTAACAAATATTGAATGAGTGGATGAATCCGTTTGTATATATATACTGTACTGGGAATTCAACTGGAGAGAATTAAACATATCAAAGATCAGCAAAGCTCTCAGGTCAGGGTTCAGCGTTGGGGGAATAGTAGGAGAGTGAATAAGGAAGAAAAGAATACTGGTTACGTAGGTAGCACTATCTAACCTTTCCCATCTTTATTTTTTTAAAAGATTTTATTTATTTATTTTACAGAGAGATAGAACACAAGTAAGCAGAGCGGCAGGCAGAGAGAGAGGGAGAAGCAGGCCCCCCGCTGAGCTGGTTGCGGGGCTCGATCCGAGGACCCTGGGATCATGACCTGAGCTGAAGGCAGCCGCTTAACCAACTGAGCCACCCAGGCACCCCCATCTTTTAATCAAAAGGCTTAAACTAAACTAAAATAACATTTATTGATAATTTATTATGTCCAAAGCATGGGAGCAGGATATGCAAAGTTGCATAACACATAGCTCCAAATACTTGTGTGTATGTGTGTGTGTGTGTAAGAGGGACAGGTCTTATTCTGAAAAGGAGTAAGGAAACTTCTTCCACAAACTGCAGGTAGTAAATGCTTTACAGTCAGACCTAATGCATAGAAATGCTATAAGATACTCTGCAGTTAGAGTATAGCTCTAGGACAGAGCTTTCCAGTGAATTTGCCAGTTACAAGTGTGCCTCATAAGCAGCCTCCTCCTTTTTCTAAAACCAAAATAAACATATTAAGTGTAAAACTAAACACAATGCATAAAAAAGAGTGGGAAGCATTTAAGCATAAAACGGAGGAGGGAGGTGTTTTCGAATCCACTGAAATAACCGCTCTGGAATCTTGTGGGGCCATTTCAGAGTATCTATGGCATTTGCACTCAACCATGGTTCTTGCAGTCCCTCTGTTTTCGGAGAAAAGATTGCCTTGGTGACCATCCACCCATGATATGGAGAGCAGAGGCTGCATCCTATTATGGGGGTCTTTTTGCAGCACCTCCCGTGCTCTCCTTGGAGGTGATACCCAGGAGTTGTTAATACAGTAGAGTGAACTCAACTCTTTGCAGTCATGCCAAAGGAGTAACCTTTTTTTTTCTTTTGAGAGAATCACATGGGGGTATTGGGAATTGTATATGGTTTTATTGTTTGTTCTTTCTCTCCTCCTTCTGCTCTTCCTGTCCTCTTTTCATCCTCCTCACCTCTGTTTGCTGTCTCCCCAGCGCTCCCTGGGGTTGGCGGTTGATGACAATCAGTGAGTAATAAGCAGTCAGAGAGATAAATTCCAAAGCCAACTGTGGGAAACGAAACCACACACTACAGTGATGCTTTTCCTTCCTTTCCCCTTGCACTTCTCCCCTGCATGAACCAAGGACTTGGGTTGTTTTTTTTTTTTTTTTTTTTGCCAATGTCCTATGATGGAGTGGAGCAGGAGAAAGAGGAAATAGGAAACAAATGGGGCTTGACTTAATCACACCAGTTGATTTGTCAGAATACCAAGTTAATTTATAGCGTCACGACGCAGAACATCCTATTTCAGGACATGGAGTTAAATCAAGTAGGATCTGATGGTTTTTAAGATAAGGTCTTTCTGAGGTGGGGACCTGAGGAATCACTGAAGCCATCTGCATGGTAGCCAGAAAAATAGCTGTTTTCCACATTTCTAAGGCTGGGTTTGTTTTGGCTGGATTCCGTGTGCCTGGTAAAGTACTGGTCTGGCCTGGTTGTCCTGAGGGAAGACAGAGCCCTTCCAATAAGCAGTGACTCTGGAGGGAACAAGGCTGGTTTCAAGAAAACAATGGGCCTGACCAATTAGAGATTCAGTTCCTTCTTGCCTTTGTTAGCTCAGGTAAGCAACTAGATTCAGAAGCTTATTTCAGAATGCCAGGAGGAGACTCCTGGACCCACAGAAACTGGAAAGGACTTTAAAGGCCATAGACCTCCCCACTGACTGATGCTCCTTCCTTCCTCTCTACTTCTGTCCTCTATCTGAACAGTGACAAGGAATTTCCCAGGTCATGACATGGCATATCCGATACTTCTAATTTCACAGACAGCTCTGATGATTGAAAAGCTCTTCTTCCTATTGAGCTAACATCTCTTCTCTGCCTAAAGTTTTCCCACTGGCCCTACTCAGTGCTCTTCGGGGACCCTGTGAAACAAGTCTTGGATCAGTCTAGAAGGAAGATGGGTTTTCAGAGCCTCTAAAGGCATGAATCTTTAAGGTTCTTAGTAGAAACAGCCTCAATCCTTGAAGCTGGGATTTAAGGAAGTGGTTTAAGCAAGATGTGCCATGACCTCAGTAAGCTTAATCAGAATGGCATAATTCTCTTTCTTGAATTTCCTCACTATTAGTTCTTCGGAAGATGTCATGGAAATCCTTTTTACTACTACTATTATTATTAGTTTAAAACTAAAGGCCTAGGGGCACCTGGGTGGCTCAGTCGGTTAAGTGCCTACCTTTGGCTCAGGTTATGATCCCAGGGTCCTGGGATTGAGCCCCACATCAGGCTCCTTGCTCAACAGGGAGCCTGCTTCTCTCTCTCCCTCTGCCTGCCGCTCCCCCCTACTTGTGCTCTCTCTCTGTGTCAAATAAATAAATAAAACCTTAAAAAAAAAATAAACTAAAGGCCTAAAAATAGATTCAACACTAAGAAAAAAATCATAGGCAAATTCTCCCCCTGCCCCCAAATAATAAAGTCTTTTTCTGGGATCTCTTCAGATATGATTCAGGGCCATTGGTTCAAAAATGACATAGAAATCAGACACAGCTTTTCTTTGGCAGGGAACAGGAAGTCCTAAATTTTGTGTGCTAAAAGCAGGGAGTGTGACAGCATTGAAGTCCTATAGCTGAATCAAACTAGACAGGAGACCTTTAAACTTTCAGGTGTGAGTCTGAAACTCTATCCATAGGTCTATAGAGTTATTTTTTTTTTTTTTTTACTCTGTTTCTCATTATTTATTTGTTCAACAAATGTTTAAGTACCAATCACATGTCAGGCACTGTACTCCAAATGGATAGAGGTGGGAGAGAGGCAATGTTCTCTTTTACCTTCCAAGGCTTGGAACTAGTTTTGTCAATTCTGCTGATAGGTTTGGATGAGATTTTCTGTTTGCTAATGGGTTTTCTGTTTCTATCACTATGAAAATGCAGTGGGGCCAGAGTTTTACTGGCCTACTTTCAAAGATGGCATTATTTTTTGATTCATCAAATGGAGCCCCTAAATCCAATTAGCCATCTGGCTTAACTGTTTATAAATTTAAGTGTGAATTCTATTATATATTAATATTATCTGCTTATAAATACTTATCTATAGTGTATATGTTCATAAAACCATTTTTATGCTTGACTTCCCTTAAATTTCATGGCTGAAAAAGAAAATACATTATTAATCTTGAGTATTGTTGCAAAAATAAATGTTGAGCCCTGAAAATCCTTGGAGTGTCCAAGCAGTAAGTTTCTGTACACAGTGATGTTGCCTAGGGAAACAGAGAGTATCTGGGAACAGAGAAACCAAACTCGGGTTTGGCTGAGGGGGGAGGGGGGAGGTAGCCAGTAGGTTCTGGGGTGAACCAAGAGCCATATGGTGAGATGTGGCTGGGAAAACAGATGCCCTTCTCATAAATGGAGATGGTCTGCAAGTTGCCTTCCTCTGGGAACCAAGGTTTAGGTTCAGCCAGAAATAGTGGTATGTAAACACCCCGATTCCCTCATGTGCAGGCAGAGAACTGAGCCAGTAAATACACAGAACCTTTTTTTAGTCCACAGAAGGCAAATGGAAGCTCAGTTAAGTGTGTTGCCTAAATGAAGAGGTAAATTCAATTTGCAAAATGCTATAAAGGCCCTGCCATTTAGCAAGAAGAGCAGAAAAGATGATTTAAAAAATGAAATCCTTTGCCTATCCCATCAACTGCTTGCAACTAGCAACTCTTCAAATAAGTGCACAGGGGTGGGAAAAGGAGAAGCAAAGGTGGGGATGCAATGGGGCTTGCAACCTGGATTCTGTTGGAGACAGCTTGCTTTGCCCCTTAGGTTGGTAAGTGCTCTGGGCTACCTGCCCCCACCCCACCCCCAACCCTGGCATAGTTGAGCATGCCTTTTCCATCAGCTGTACTCATTTTTCTTCTTGTGTGTTTTGTTTTTTTTTTTTTTCCAATCTTCTCATAAGTCTAAAGGAATATGGGGGTCATGGTAGAAGAAGAGTTATGGTGGGATCAGGTGTGTTGGAGGGGAAATATTTTACTGCTTGAAAGTCCATGCCTCAGATTGTTTCCATATGATTTCCTTTTCATTCCTAATTGTGGGGAGATGAGGATATCCTGCACTGTCCAAGACAGTAGCCACTAGCCACATGTAGCCAACCATGTGGTTAGTGTGGCTGAAATCTTCATTTAATGATACATTTGAGAGGACTGAGGAGAGAAGATATTTGTACAAGAGAAGGTGCCGTAAAGAAGTATCACAGGAGCACCTGGCCCTCCAGGTACAATCGACAGAGAATCTGTACAGGTAGTTAATAATTGGGGTTAATAGAATTAGAAAGTCATTGTTAAAATGTACATTGGACTTGGTTAATGGGAAAATAGAAAGAGAATAATAAATATTATAAGTACTAATACCCTGAGGCAAAGTAGAGATGCTAAAATACAATAGTGACAAAGTCAGGGGGACAAAGGTCATAATAGTACATAGTATACATTAAGAAGAAACTGGGGGGGCAGCTGAGAGGCTCAGTCGGTTAAGCGTCTGCCTTTGGCTCAGGTCATGATCCCAGGGTCCTGGGATCGAGCCCCACGTTGGGCTCCCTGCTCGGCGGGGAGTCTGCTTCTCCCTCTCCCACTCCCCCTGCTTGTGCTCTCTCTCTCTCTCAAATACATAAATAACCTTTAAAAAATTTAAAAAAAGAAGAAACTGGAAAAAAAAAAGCAGATCTGTGCCAAGTAAAAGAAGGATAGTTATAAATAATCAATCACTTTTATTTTTTATATTTGTGAAGGAAAATTTGATAATCCATGCTATGGAAAAGATTAGTATATAGTTTGTTTTTGTATCATCTTTAAAATGAGAAAATTGGATTTCATTTATAATTCATTTCATTCTTTTTTTTTTAAAGATTTTATTTATTTGTTTGACAGAGAGAGAGAGGGAAAACAAGCGGGGGTGGGGGCGGCAGGCAGAGGGAGAAGCAGGCTCCCCACTGAGCAGGGAGCCCGATGCAGGGCTCGATCCCAGGATCCTGGGACCATGACCTGAGCCAAAGGCAGCCACCCAGGCGTCCCTAATTCATTTCACTCTTATATATTGCCAAGGGCTTGGGTATTGCCTAAGTTTTTGAATTGTAAGTTGCAACCCACTGGTAGGTCACAAAATCAATTTAGTGGGTCACAATGAGCATTTGAAAATGGAATTATAGATACTATCAGAGTAATGCATTTCATAAGGTAAGGGAAATTACTGTCTCATGCCATTTATTTTTATTATTTTGTGTGTGTGCATGTGTGTTTATGTATGATATGTCTGTGGTTGAAAAAGTTTGAAAGCCACCAACCTAGATAAGTTCTCATGAACCCTTCCAATTCTAGTGTATAATGATTCTGTGTGTTAATCAAGTTGAGTTTCAAGATGAAAATTATTTTGTAGGATTTCAGGTAGCTTTTCCATCTGGGAATAGCACTAGGTTCTGTTAAATGGAATTTGACTTAGGGTATCTCCACATGGGACATAAAAAAAGAGAGCATTTAATTATTAAAGAACAAAATAAAGAATAGACACCATTGGTTTCAACTTTAAGGCAGTCCAGATATGTGGAGCTGGGAGCCATAATGAAGGGCAAACTCCATTATATGAAAATATTTCTTCTATATTTCTGCTGTATTTCTCTGTATGAGTTTATTAGACTTATCCAATTGGCATTTTAAGCACATGAATTAGCATAAATGTATGATTTTTTTTAAAAACCTGTTTGGTATTACAGGTATTGGAAACATTTCCTTGCATTTTTTGGTAATTATAAGTATGCATAAACTTTGCACATCACTATTCTTTATAAAGCAGTCTGTGCAGAATTTACAAGAATACGCATAATCTTGGCTGGCTTTTCATGCACTAATTTAATAATAAAGGACCTTAGTCCATCTTTCTTTATTATGTTTCTTTGCCATTATTCATATAAGTCCAGTTTTGGACATGTGGGAATAATGACGCACTGTCTAAACAGGCAATTCTATGGCATATAATTCCACAGAGTGCTGCCAAAGAAGCTGCCGGGGGAGTGTGTGGGGGGAGGGTTAGGCTTCCTCACAGCCTGCACGGCTCATGCACTGGTTGGAGGTTTTGGTGAACCTGATGAAGGATTCTTGACACTTTACCATAGTTGGATGAGGTGAATATTTTTGATGTGTAGCCATACAGATTTCATTATTACGATGTATTTTCACTCTGTGCACAGCTATGTACACACCTCATGTGACATGTTTTTGGTACATCCTCATGGTCTTTGACTCCTCTATGCTCACGAGTTTCTTGCTTCGGCAGCACAGATACTATGCTCACGAATTTTACAAGTAAAAATTATAGGGCTTTCCTCACAACTGAATCTGATAGGATTAAACATATTGGTATAAAGACAGTAAAATTATACCTTGAGAAATGTTGGCTTATGTCCAAAGAAGCACCCACCTCGTGATTCTGCAGGCAGCTGATATAAAAATACCATATCAAGAGAGAAATAATAGCCCTTGAAACACTGTGAGGCTTATGTGATAGTGAAGCCATCTTGTAACCACTAGGACTCTCCCATGGATTTCTTGCATTTCCTCAGTGGTGGTTTTTGGCTTCGTTTTAGCAATGCTGAAGTGACGTTTCCTTTTTGCTCTGAACCCTTAAGAGCTTTAATTAATAGTACTTATTCAGCTCATGCTTAGCAGTTTTATTTTTGCAAAGTGATTTATAATCATTTTTATTAGTTATTCTAAATTGAGATTTAGAATGGCATGTCATAAAGAAAATGCTTCATGTTTGAGAAAGGAGACTATTCCTACCCAGCATTTGTCTAAATAGCGTAATTATGGCTGCATTACTCATGGATTGTTAATTACTTATTCCTTAATCTGTAGATGTAAATACACCACTCCAACCTGCAATTATGGAAGGTCTATAAACCTGATGTGTGAAGCTCAACTGATACCTGTAAGAATTCTTAAAGCAAAGTTGAGTATGTGTCTATGGCTAAAACACTACTGAAGATAAATGAAGTTGGAGCAATGATATAAATTATTAGACACTAATGACAATCTTGAGTTTAGTAGTGTGTATAATGACGCCATGCCGTTAGAAATCAGGAATATCAGAATAATATCACTTTTATTTATTTAAAAGTGACACACATTAATATAACACATTTTAATAGAATATGTATTAATGTGTTTGTAACAAGACCAAAACTGGTAATTGGAAAATACCTTTCACATGATATGAATCAAGGTTGTCATTAGAATGCTTATTTTTGAGTTGGATTTTCTGGATTTTCATATACCAGAAGGACAAAAAATTAGCATAAGCAATATTTTAATGACTTTGCATTTGTTACTTTAGCATACATTATAGAATGTAATGCACAAATTCAAAGCTCTGAAATTAGGAAATTTGAAATGCAATGTAATGTTCTAATTACATTAACTCAGTATATAACTTTCAACTGATCATTCAAATACCTTCTAATCTTCGGATTATATGTACTTCGGTTTGCCTTCTGTGCCTGACTTCTGGATATTACACTACACATCTGAGCATCTTTATAAGTGGAGGCCTCCAGAAGGGACAAGTAGGGAATCAGTGATCACCTTGCTTGCTTGCTGGTATCTCTGACAATGAAGGAAATGGTGGCAAGAGGAAAATAAGACCCTGAGGAACCCTATATACCAGGGAAATGCACCCACTTGATTTAAAACCCTATTTTCAGAATTTAAATCCAATTTTCAGACCATCAAATGATGAGAAATGGATTTCATGAAAAGTTTTCTTTCCCTGGTTACCATGGTGTTCATAAGAGAAAGAAACTGTGAACAACAACCTAAGTTTATGGGGAAAAAACCAATTAAAAACTCAGAATGCCAGGCAAACACATCCTTGACTCAGTGTGTCTCTTTTTTAGGAACGAGTAATATAAACATGTAGCCACACAGCATCTGCAGAGATATTAAATATGATAAAAAGATTTATGAATGTACAACTGTGACCTGAATGAAAGGGCATGTCTAAACACAATGAATCCAATTTTCTGCTTACACTGGCAAAGAAACCAACCACTGTGCCTAAAAAAACAGTTTAGTTTTATTAGCTAAATAAACAGACTAATCAACACTACTGGTTCCCTGCTCCCACTTACCCAAAGCTTTTTGAAAAGCTAAGATGTTTCTCAAAGGCAAGCTACAGATTTTAAATGCTGAATTGAGGTTTTAAATACACCAAAATCCAAGTGATGGTTTCCATGGTGACCTTCCGCAGCCACTTACTTGGAATGGCAAAGTAACCCCCCTTCACACATCAAATTCCTAAGTCCCTTTAGCCTTGTAGTAATGTGCTGAAAGAGAAATGGCTGGCTTTGAGAAGGGTGTTTGGGATTGGCAGTCAATTCTTATTTCAGTATAGATTCTGATTCCTCATCTGACCTGATTCTGGGCATTCTGCTACAACTCCATCCTTTTTTGCCACCCATGGTGTTCTGGGTCAGGGCAGAGGGAGAGTATGGGTAAAGTGTGGGTGGGCCAGTAATAGATGAGTTAGCTTGTGTGCACTTTTCAGATTGCAAGTACCTAAACGGAATCTGATGTGTGCTGGAGAGTAGAGTCCTGAAGTAACATGTCCCATTCTTTTCACTTGGGAGATCTTAAAAGTCCAGTATTTTTACCCAGGAAACATCTGGATGGATCTCATAGTACCTCATATGTAGTTTATTTGAAAAATATATGTCTAGGGGCGCCTGGGTGGCTCAGTCATTAAGCGGCTGTCTTTGGCTCAGATCATGATCCCAGGGTCCTGGGATCGAGCCCCACATTGGGCTCCCTGCTCAGCGGGAAGCCTGCTTCTCCCTCTCCCACTGCCTCTGCTTGTGTTCCCTCTCTCGCTGTCTCTCTCTCTCTTCATCAAATAAATAAATAAATAAATAAATAAATAATCTTAAAAAAAATAAAAATAAAAAATACATGTCTAATATAATAACAAAATAAACATCAAGAGATATAACTTTAATTATAAAAGAAAAATATAGATACAAAATTATATGTGTATATTTATGTGTGTGTGTGCATAGCTACACATCTATGTCTATATAATGAGAATACGTACGGGACTCTCCTGTATTGCCAAATGATGATCAACAAGCCTATGTGACAATCTGGGTAGTTTTCCAATGCATTTGGTTTGAATTTTCTGTAGTATTAGGGTTCAAAAAAGAAAGACCTAGATCTTTGCAATTTGGAATCTATCTTAATAATGGCTAACGTTTATTGAATGTTTCCTATGTATCAGACCTTCTAAGCACTTTACATCTATTTAATTCATGTACTTTTCACAACAAATTGATGAAGTGGATACTTTTTACTAGTGTGGACACTGAGCCTCAGAGAAGTTAGGTAATTGACGAGAGTCACAGGGTAGCAATGAAAAAGCCAGATTTAAACCCATGTAATTTCAATCTAGTAGACAGTTTGTTTTTTTTTTTTAAGATTTTATTTATTTATTTGAGAGAGAGAGAATGTGTGGGGTGGGGAGGAGCAGAGGGAGAGGGAGAAGCAGATTCCCTACTGAGCAGGGGACCCGATGCCGGGATGCTGGGCTCAACGCAAGGCTCAACGCAGGGCTCAATGCTAGGACCCTGGGATCATGACCTGAGCTGAAGGCAGACGCTTAACCCACTGAGCCACCCAGGCGCCCCTAGAGTAGACAATCTTAATTGCACCTAGTAGTACTCCTTCTTCCTTGATGGTTTCTGTTTGGAAGGAAATAAACACCTCCCCTATTGTTTTATCTTATATACATGTCCAGGTAAGTGTTAACTCTGGGACCTCCCCTGCCACACACACACACCTGCAAACACACGGATAGCCATTATAAATGTCAAATTTTGCTCAATGGCATTTTTTGGATGCTTGATAAAATTGTAATTCTTCTATGTATTGAGCTTTTCTTATGTGGAGCTCCATTTTACTTCTATAGCAATTTAATAGGAGCAAAGGAACATTCACCTTATAGATTCAGAAACCAGCTTAAAACAAGGAGGAGAGGAAACCAGAAGTAAAGGGAGAGATGTGAGCAGAGAGGAGGGGAGCATAATATCATGGAGTTGAAGGGAGTATCATGAGATGGATGACAGTATAGATGAAGGATAAGAAAAAGGTAGGAGCTTAGAAAAAAGGACAGGGCTTTGATAAAAAACAAACAAACAACAAACTTGGTCTAAAGAAAGTAACAAAATGAAGGGGATTTGGCAAAAATATCCACAGACTAGCAACATAATATTTGTGGCTAGGAATGGATCTTTTTACCCCATTTGAAGAGTCAAAAAAACAACCTTAATAATTTTTTTAAAAAATGAGCCTTGCACTAACTTCTCGTTACTGGCAATACTCCTTTCATATACTGGCTAGATGTTAAAAATGAGGCTTTGATGAACTCTGAAGGAAGATCTATGTTTTGGAGATTACTTTCAATAATATTCACCTTCCAGATAAATATAAAGATCTTAGAATGAATTAAATTGCAAAGAAACTGTATTTCCACAGTATCCATTGGGCTTCTATGCCTGAGTGGGGATGTTTGTATCAAGGGACAGAAAGAGGAGAGAATTCAGTTTTTCCAACTTGACTTTCTTTCCCTTACAAAGATGGGAACATGCGTGAGCCATAGGGTTCTGATAGACACATCACCCTGAGCTCTTCTTCACAAAGCAAATAAGCCTCTCAGTGTGCTTTAAATAAACAATTTGTGTGATTTCCCTAAAGGCAAGTACAATGTTATAGAGTGAGAAAAGATATCATGTGGCAATATGATTATTCATTAACTTACTCTACGAGAACATTTATTGCCCCACCCAAGCATCATCATCCATATCCCATTGTTTGATTTTACTGAGGGAATGATGTCAGTGGCAGGGAATGTAAAGATAGGAAAGTCATCTCCACTTGGCATCCCATTAGGTGTAGAAGGGATAGCTCACCAGAGTTTGGTAGGGCAGATCTCCATCTATGATCTTTCAAAGATAACTATTGTCTAACCCTATTTGTAATTAATAAATTGCCTACTTGTATATTTATTTAATATTTATCTTTCATAGGAACTCTACAGTAAGCTCCACGAGGACAAGACTGTATCATGTCTTGTTAACTGTTTATTCCCATTACTAAGCATAGTGTTTGACACATAAATGCTGTAAGTTGTTTAATGAATGAAAAGCAAAGTTCAGACAAAAAAGCAAAACAGAATAGGAAAATGGCAGGCAGTAAGAGACAATGATAGACTCTAGGTCCAACATTGTGTGTTAGGATAATTTTATTAAGACATTTTAAAAGTTGAAAGAAAAACATGATATGATGGGAGAGAATAAGGTCTACCCTCATGGATTATTCAGTTCTGTCCTTAGAATTTAAGAAAGGAATAAAAAAGTATAGAAATGGGTATGTTCCTCTCTTCTCTAGTTCTGACCATACTTCCACCCCAATCTATTAATTGGATGTAGGATTCCAGTGAGGTTTGCATTTCCATAGGAAATTGGGAATGGATTAAATGATGAATACTATCCCAGTGTTTCTTTCCATGCCAAGTGCTGGCTTTAATTCAATCAACATCACTTAGAAGAGAGAAATTCTTGCTCACCCAATTGAAGATAGAATATAGATTGAGGCATTCAATATGTTTGATGGACTGAGAAGGTTATTTGAAATTACTTTGGCACTAAAATTGTGTCTTTTTCTCTCATGGTTACTGAAATACCAGCGATACCCACATCTCTACCACCAGCACTGAGAGCCTACCGCCACCGTAATAATAGAGATTACTCAGAGAATAAATAGTAGAAATAAGTTTCAAACCCATGAGTCTCCAAAACTCATGCTCTTCTCTGTTTCACTCTTGTTACAAAGTGTAATTTTCATCCTGTAAGGAATAGGACACTTATATTCCATTTGAGATCACTATTAGGTAACTGCATGATCATTAATCAGATAATTCCAACGTTTTAGTGGTTTTAGTTCAAGGCTAAGCAGCAGAACACCTGAGTTCAGTCCCTGCTGACCTTGCCCTGATCCCTTGTTGGTATCTTTTAAATGGAATTGTAGTTCATGAGAGTGAGTATGAATCGCTAATGAATGTAGATCATAAGGGAAAGTGGATTAGTGGATTAGCTCAGGAAAGAACTAAAGATTACTACCGTGAGAGAATATTTTACCATTATGCTTGATTTTGGATCAAGGTGTCTTAAAACTTGGAAAGACAGTGGAAAATAAAAATAATTTTTTAAGGCTACCATATATGGTCAAAATTTCTTTATGTAAGATAAGGAAGACAATACACTCAAGGATTCATTACATTTATTTGGTATTTCGATCCATTTTTTCCACCTATTCTATTGCTCCGGATTTTGTTGTATATACTACCTTTGGTAATATTCTTTTTCACTAAAACAATGTTCCTAAAATTGTTCTATAGTTCTTTATCAGTAATGATTCAATCTTTGGCAGAGACTATGGGGTCAGGGAACTAGAAATCCAAATCATATAGGCAGAAGATAGATGATTTTTTAGCAGGTGATCTGTAACACAAACAGGGTAAGTAAATAAAAATTTCAAACCAGGTTGACCATATCAGATTTATTATTTGGCCATAGAAGTAGACAGGCCATTAAATACTTTATAAAGTTAATCTTTTAATCTACTGTTTTCCTTCACTTTTACTTAATAATAAGAATGGGTAGGGTGTGGGCTTTATTTTTGTCATTCTAATTTTATTAGGTTGTTTAATTTTAGTGAACTGGGAGTGTCCACTTCATTGTGTGTGATATTAGAGCCTCTGAGGGGTATACCCCCTATTAGCCACGTCAGCTGTCAGTTTTAATTTAGGTGTAGCTATGCAAGGTCATAGGGTGCTTTGCTAAGTATCCTGAACTAGTGTTTTCACACCTCCCTCCAACTCTAAAATACTAGACCTAGGCTTTTAGTCTGTTATTTTCTGCAGTGGTGTCCCAGAGTAGTTTTGTAGCATTCCAGTCATTGATGTAATACGATAATTGACTTATCTCAGTCTGCTGGAACACAGGAGGTGGGCTGAGTGAGGGAGCGTGATATAGTCTGCAATAAAACAAAACGAGAGTATAAAGAAAGACGTACTAAGAAGATTTGAAAGGTAGATCTTTTCATAAATAAACATGATTACAGTCCAATATGTTTTATTAATGTAGTCTGCCTTTAGTCTCAGCCAGGGGTTGGCAGAGTGCGGCCCTCTGTGGCCAAATCTGGCCACACCCGTCATTTGCATATTGCCTACAGCTGCTTTCTCACAACAATGGCAGAGTTGAGAGTAGTTGAGACAGAATATACGGCTGGCAAAGTCAAAAACATTTGCTATCTGATGCTACAGAAAAAGTTTGGTGAGCCCTGGTTTAAACTAATTTCTTATCCTATTTCTTATTGGGTATACATTCATGAAATATAACAAGCCCCTAAATTGAAACTCTTCAGCAAACAAAAAATACATATATTTTTAAAGATTTTATTTATTTATTTGAGAGAGAGAGAATGAGAGAGAGAACATGAGAAGGGGGAGGGTCAGAGGGAGAAGCAGACTCCCCACTGGGCAGGGAGCCCAATGTGGGACTCGATCCCGGGACTCCAGGATCACGATCTGAGCCGAAGGCAGTCGCCCAACCAACTGAGCCACCCAGGCACCCCTATTAGTTTTGGAAGTTGTTATAGTACCTCATTTAAAAAATGACATGACCCTATAAGTCCCCAAATAAAAATTTCCATATGGCAGCTGAAAGATTCTAAGGCTGTAAATGCTGATTATGTTAGTTTATTTCTTTGGAAAGAAACGAGAAAAGAGTGTAAGCAGGTGTAATTACCATTTTCTAGGGGCTTGCAGAATCTTAGCACTCTATTTTAAATAGAGCACCAATATTGGTATTATCCATATGGCATAATAGTGAAGTTCGATGTAAAGTTAATAGCCTTGAGTTCCGTTTATTTTGCCCATACCAGACTAAAAGTTTCATATTGATTATGGATCTGCAAGGGTAATCAAAATGTATTGGATCACTGAGGAGTAAAACATGATCAAAGACCAGCGCTGTCAGAGCCAGGAAGCAGTGGCCGAAATAACAGCTACCCCGGAGAATGTAATTCATTGCTAGTGCTTGCTAAAGTTGTTCACATAATTTTATTAAATATTTCTGATTGTTGTAGAGGCAAAACAAATTGACTTTACTCACAGGTACTAATTCTTAGGAAAATAATTTACTTTAAATTATTTTTATATATTATAACAGGTACTAATTCTTAGGAAAATAATTTACTTTAAAAAATTTAGTATGTGGTGTTAAAGTAGTTTTCAAATCAAAGTATTATTTCGAAAGAAATATCCTAATATCCAAGGCCAAATTCCCCTATTTCATACTTTTTTTTTAAAGATTTTATTTATTTATTTGTCAGAGAGAGAGATAAAGAGAGAGGGAGCAGAAGCAGGGGAACAGCGGGCAGAGGGAGAGGGAGAAGCAGACTCTCCACTGAGCAGGGAGCCTGATGCAGAACTCGATCCCAGGACCCTGGGATCATGACCTGAGCCGAAGGCAGACGCTTAACCCACTGAGCCACCCAGGCGTCCCTCATCCTTTTTTGAAAGAAAAGTAAAGAGAAAATATTGACTGTTAAAAAAAGAAAAAATGGAGATTGTTTCTGAAAACAAAACAACTTTGTTGTTTCAAATTTTTGTTGTTGTTGTTCAAATTCCCTGTCACACCTAGGAATTTTATCCTTAAGCCGTCTATTCTATTTGTAGCTTCACTCCCATAACTTAGAGATAACTGCAGGAGAACATCTTATGGAATGTAAAGGAAATCATAAAATTTGAAATGCGCATATGTACGTCAGGGCTTTAAAACTGGCTTCATTTTACTCTAGCTCTTATCAAACTTGAAATATGTGCTTTACTATCAAACATAATTTTACTTAGAAGAATTAGGTGCCAAATCTATGCCTGAACTTCAGAATCCTTATCTGTCCCAACCACTAATACGGTTACTCAACCTTCATTTGAGTAAGTAAAATGACATTTAGTTTAAGAATCTTGTTTGGGGATTGCATACTCCTCTTGGAATTTGGTGTTGGACTGTATAAGCGGCATATTGGTAGGATTATAGCTTAAATGTATGTATTCCCCTAATGTTTATTTAACTGGCTAATCTGGTAACTATTGCTGCTTCACGAACTACCCCAACATTTCGTTGCTTACAATAATCATTTCATTATGTTCATGGATCCTGTGGGTCAGGACAGGGCACTGCAAGATGGCTTGTCTCTGCTCCTCCGAGTCTAGGATCTCCACTGGGAAGATGCGAGGGTTGGGGTGATTTGATGGCCAGGGGCTGGAATCATCTGGAAGCCCCTTTCCTCACATGGCTGGTGCCTGTGTTGGGAAGACCTGGAAACTAGAACTGGCAACTGGACTGCCTATAGGTGGCTTCTCCATGTGGCTATTCCAAGTGGCTTGGCTTGGAGCCAAACATGGCAGCTTGAGGACAGTTGGATTTCTTAACATGGCAGCTCAAGGCTCCAAGCATGACTGCTCCAGCAGACAAAGCGATAGTTATACCATCTTTTATGACGAAGCCTTGGAAGCCATACAGCCTCACTTCTACTATGTTCTATTGGTCAGGTAGTCCCAAACCCACCCAGATTCAAGGAGAGGAGAACTAGACTCTACTCTCTATAGGGGAGCGGTAAGGTCACACTGAAGAAGAGGATGTGGGAATGGGAGATGTTGCTAAGACCCTCTTTTGGAAATACAATCTGCTCCATGGCCAAAGAAAAAGTGAGTACACAATTAGAAAATGTGAGTGTTCAGGGAAATGTTAACATTTTTGTGATGTTGGTTGTTTATTAAATTAGATGTCTAAAAGTCATCTCAAACCTGCTATTTCAATACAGTGTTCTATGTCTTCCCTTCCAACTGAAACAGTGATTTTTGTCTTCTCTAAACTTGGTCCTCATTAAATGTCTCCCTCATGGAAAACTTGGGAGTCATCCTTGATTTTTCTTGTTCTTTCAACTTTTACATCTAATTTGTCAACTCTACTCAGTTCTATCTCCAAAATACCTTTCAAATTCATCCACTTCTCTCCATCTTTAGTGCTCTTCCCCTAGTACAAGCGATCAGTTCCTCTCCAATTCATTCTCCAGTTAGTACTAAGAACGAACTTCCCAAATCCTAAATGTGGTTATGTGATACCCTTGTTTAGAACTCTTCAGTAGCTTCTGATTGTTCTTAGAATATGATGTTAATTTGTTCCTGGGACCTACAAAACCCTGCAAGATCTGGGTCCCCACCTTTCTCTCTCTCTCTCTCTCTTTTTTTTTTAAAGATTTTATTTATTTATTTGAGAGAGAGAGCATGAGAGAGAGAGAGCACATGAGATGGGGGAGGGTCAGAGGGAGAAGCAGACTCCCTGCTGAGCAGGGAACCCCATGCAGAACTCAATCCCAGGACCCCAGGATCATGAGCCGAGCCGAAGGCAGTCGCTTAACCAACTGAGCCACCCACCTTTTTCTCTAAACCTCCTCTCGTACCACTGGCTCCTTGTCTTGTTGCCTTCTACTCTTACCAACTTTTGTTCAACCCCCAAGAGTCTTTGAACCTGCTGTATCCTCGGCCTGGATGCTTTCCCCACAGCTTTCTGCAAGACGGGCTCATTTAAAGTCAGCTGTTACCTCCTCAAGTCTTCACTGACTGTCCAATCTAAAGTATTCTGTCTTATTACTCTCTCCATTATCATGTTAATTTCTATAATAGAACTTACTGTTCTGTATATTTGTTTACTTGTTTATTGCCTCTCTTTCTAACTAAAATTTAAGCTCGCTGAAGGCCTTTTCTGTTTTGCACCCTTGTTTCTTCAGGACTTTGTTGGGTCTTGTGTGTCATAGGCATTTCATTTTTTTTAACGAATAAATGAAAGATTGTTTAAAACAAGGAGAAATTATATGTTTATGTTTAATTTCTTGTGAAAATGTACCCATAGCTAAAGCCCATGACTGAACATAAAAGATGATTTTTACATTAATAACCACAGAAAAGTAAAAACTTTTAAGTGTTTTTTGGTTCAATTTGACCGTTCCAGGTAGATCTTTCTATATTTGAGGTTGTAATTATCATTAACTAAACCTAAGCCTCATTTATTCATTCAGTTTTTAGTGAGAACCTCCTATATGTATGGGACTGCACTAGAGGAGGTGAAAAATAGAAAAATGCATGATACATTTCCTACTTCCATAGAGCCAATAATTTTGTGGGGGAAATGAGGAAAATATACTAAAAACCTCATTACATTGAGATGGTTCAAGTGACAGGTAAGTGGCATTATCTAAATGCTATCAGTATGGAGGAGAAAGAGGTCTTCTGTGCTAAATGAATCAGAGAAGATAATATTGATTAGGTAGCATTGTAATTGGATGTTTAAAATAAATAGCATTTTAATTGGATGTTTAAAAATAAATAGGTTTGGGGCGCCTGGTTGACTCAGTCGGTTAAGTGTCTACCTTCAGCTCAGGTCATGATCCCAGAGTCCCAGGATTGAGCCCCGCATCGAGCCCCAGCATTGAGCCCCGCATTGGGCTCCCTGCTCCGCGGGAGGCCTGCTTCTCCCTCTCCCACTCCCCCTGCTTGTGTTCCCTCTCTCGCTGTGTCTCTCTCTGTCAAATAAATAAAATCTTTAAAAAAAAAGAAAATGAGATTTTCAGTGGTGTGGGGCTCCCTGCTCAGCAAGGAATCTCCTTTCCCTCTGCCCCTCACCCCGCTCCTGCTCTCTCTCAAATAAATAAATAAAATCTTTAAAAAAATAAAATAAAAATAAATAGGCTTTCCATAGATGGAGAAGGAGGTGGAAGAAAGAAAGGCATTCCTGGTAAAATAAATTGGCGTGAGCTAGTAACCAGGACCAAGAAAACAAAATGCATATTTAGGAAATGGTGAGAAGTCTAGGCTGTGTGGAGCATCAAGCTGTGTATGGGATCAGTAGCAAATACAGCTGGTTGAAACCAGGTCGTGAAAGGCCACTAACTCCAAGCTAAATAACTTGGACTTTATTCAGCAGCTGATGAACAACATTGAAAGTGATTTTTTTTTTTTTCTGGTTAGGGGAAGGCAGGAACTTAATCAAAATAGTCCTGCTTCATGTGCAGTTTAGATTGAAAATAGGGAGTGTGGGGAGGAAGGAGTGTGGAGGTAAAAAGCCCAAACTTTTTCCCTCAAGGACCAGGGACCTTGTAATTTCAACTTTTCCGTGTATCCCCCTAGGGATAGATTGAGGAAGCTTGGTATAGTGGAAAGAGCAGGGGCTTACGCTTAGTTTCAGAACTCTGGCTCCATAACTTTGGTATTTGTATGATCTGAGGTCAATGGCTTGACATTTCTGACCTCTGTTTCCTTAATCGTGAAGGAGGGATAATTTGTATCTTATCATACAGGGTTTCCATGAGGATTAGGAAGTTCTTGACAAATGGTAGCTATTATTAATTATTGAACGTGGCATTGAATTTGTTTGCTTACAATCTTTTAGCATTACACTGGACTACCCCCATTTGCCTTGATGGGTGGTCTATGCTAAAGCAAGATTGTGAAAGCAATTTGTTAGGACAGCACCACTATGCCTAGTATGTAATATTTTCTTCAGTATTCTCTGAAAAATCACCTCCATCTACTTGATTACTCTGCTCTTTGTTCCAAATAGTAACTGCAGCATCAGCAGAAACTTTTGAATAGTTGTTTCTCTAAATGGAATGTCTTTTACTCTTGCCAGGATAGACAAAGTGTTAAATAAGTGCTCAATACTTATTATATTTTAATTTAATCAAAGAAGCAGTAATAGCATTTGAGGGCCACTGGCTGGAGCAGAGAGAGCTGTCTAGCACTCTTGCTTCTGATTTGTTCCATTTGCCTCTTATTCTTTCTTCCTCTTTAGGTTTTATTGTAATACCTTCCTTGGACTAAGATGCCAGGCTATTGGTTCCAAGGCATTACTAAACCTATGAAGAAACATGAGTACCAAGAAATGTTTGGAGTTAGCTTCCCTGGATCAAAGTTGCCAAAGTACTCACGTGGCAAATTGAGAGGAAAGGAATGTAGCTTTCAGTAATATGAAAATCACCTCTCTCTTCCAGTTTCTGATTTACCATTACATATGCTAACACATGTTTTCTGACAAATTTTTGCTACATACTAATTTTTGAATTTAAGCAAGTAAGAATTGCTGAGAGAAACTTGTTACCCATTTCCATGTAATCCTGGATTAAATGCTCGTTTTTGGTAAAGAGAGATAAAATTTTTTAAGATTTAACTTAAGGATGAAAATTGCTAGTACCAGGCCCAGGCCCTAAATACCAAAACAACGATAACACTATCAGAACACCAAGGAAAATATTTTCTTCCCCCACATATTTTAATATGCAAAATCAAAAGGTCAAGGGGGAAGAGTATAAGCAAATACCATGGTTTGCTGGTTCCTGGGAAGTGATTAATTGCCTTCAAACATATATGTTGCATATCTATTGTGTGCCTTATAGGGATGATTGGAAATAGCACATAATGTGACTAAAGCTAAAAGAAAACACCGCTGAAAATCTCATTTTCTTTTTTTTTAAAGATTTTATTTATTTGACAGAGAGAGACACAGCGAGAGAGGGAACACAAGCAGGGGGAGTGGGAGAGGGAGAAGCAGGCTTCCCGTGGAGCGGGGAGCCCGATGCAGGGCTCGATGCCGAGGCTCGATGCGGGGCTCGATCCCAGGACTCTGGGATCATGACCTGAGCCGAAGGCAGATGCTTAATTACTGAGCCACCTAGGCGCCCCGAAAATCTCATCTTCAATAGCTGTGATGAAAAAGTAGCCAGGTTAAAAAAAGAAAATAGTACCAAAATATAGTGTCTTCAGCTTCCAAAAATTCCAAAAATTCTGGTTTTGAATAACTGAGTTCTCAGAAGTATATTCAGGTGTTGGTATTAGTATATATGTGCTCTGTTAGATTTGGTTGGAATTGGAGCAGTAAATGCAATTCAGGTGTCACTTTGTGTGCATTTGCCCAACAGTTAGCTAATTCTTCCAGATCAGATGTTTAAGTTCACAGAGAAAGGCAAACCCTCAATTCCAAACTTCTTCAAATTTTGAGGAAATCTGAAACAGTTGACATGTATGAAAAGTATGGGTTCTGGTATTCATATTGCTTTCTTTTTGATGTTGAGAGTGATGTCACTAACGGGGTGATTATAAAGATTGAGTGAGTTCATTTATGTTAAGTAATTAGAATGGTCCCTGGAACATAGTAATGACTATGTAGGTATTGGCTATTTTTTTTAATATAATACTTTATTTTTAAACAATCTCTACACCCCACATGGGACTTGAACTTACAACCTGGAGATCAAGAGTCGCATGCTCTACCGACTGAGCCAGCCAGGGGGCCCAACATTGGTTATTCTGAATATAAGTATTAGGACTATTAGTGGGGCAATCAATATTTTCATTGCCAGATAGCAGAAACTGTCAATAGAGACCCTATTCCATATGAATTTTCACAAACAGAAGGGCAATTCTAGAATTGTGCTGACTTAAGAGCCCAGCAACTATCAACTGCGTTTAGAAAGATGGCACTGAATCCAGATCCTACCACACCCCCTTTTTTTTTTCTGGCTAGAAACTTGTATTGAAAATATGCCAGGATATTAGCAGTCTTCTCTGAAAGAGGATATTTCTCACTGCTGTTCCATCTATTTTTCTCTATTTTACAAGTTTTAAATAATGAAACTATATTATTTATAATGGAAAAAAGCAACAGATTTTCAGTTTTGAAAACCAGACAGCCATAATCAAAGGTGCAGCAAGATCCCCAATAAAATGTTATTTTAAGATTTTTGTACTGATTTTATTTGCCCAAGTGCCAGAAAAGCAGCAATATCTTTTTGAAGATCTTTTTGTCCCATGACACTGATTTGAACAGAGCCCAGGTGGGCAGTGAGCAAACACTGTTAGCCCTGAACAGTATCCAATAGCTATGAAGGGACTCAGACATTCCAGCTTTGTCATTGGTTTGTAAGAATATTAGAATATTAATCTCATTGTTTATCAGAACAGTTTCTGTTTAATTACATACTTATTTGTATGGAGAAATAGCTCCAAGGTGTAAAGGGAATTATTTATGTATTTTCTTTTTTTTTTTTTTATTAAAGATTTTATTTATTTGACAGAGAGAAACACAGCGAAAGAGGGAACACAAGCAGGGGGAGTGGGAGAGGGAGAAGCAGGCTTCCCGCCGAGCAGGGAGCCCAATGTGGGGCTCGATCCCAGGACCCTGGGATCATGACCTGAGCCGAAGGCAGACGCCCAACGACTGAGCCACCCAGGCGCCCCATTATTTATGTATTTTCAATTCAAATTTAAGTTAAAAAATAAACAATTTATTCACATGGCTCAAAATTCAAAAAAGAATAAAGGATACAGTGAAAAGTCTTCCCATAATCACTTAATTTCCCTTCCTGGAGGCAAATAGTGTTTTTAGTTGCTTATGTATCCTTTGGAGATATTTTATGCACATGCCGATAAATACATAGATGTACTCTAAAAGTTCTTGTTTAAGAAGAATCCTGTCTTAAGGAATATGTGGAATCTGAATTTATCTTAATAGAAGTATATTCTGGTTGACGAAGTCTCTCTAGTTTTCATGTTCCAAAACAAGAGGATGCAATCAATCATCCTATAAGTCATTACCAAGTTCCTACTATGTGTAAGGCCGCCTGCCAGGTGTTGTTTGTTATGTCAAGTTGCCTTTAAAATTTTTCATATTTATGCATCTCATCATTCCAATCTGTGTGCTCAGACATCACCGGGTCAGAGAGGCTTTCCCTAACATCCACTTGAAAGTAGCTCTCCCCGTCCTCTCATTGTGTTTTATTTCTTCTAGAGCTAGGGTGATTCTAAATTTCTAATCAATTTCTCTTTTGAGAGAGAGGAGGGTTGCTGTTATTAAGACACAGGGATAAGAAGGGTAAACTGGAACTGTGAACTGGGATGCTTGCCCCCCCCCATGCATGGCATCTGCTACTTCATAACATTCTGTATTCCAAGGAAATGGAAATTATTTTGTTATTTATCTGTTTATTGGTAAGCTCCATGAAGGAATTCTGTCTGCTTGTTCTAGGAATCCATCACCTGGAAGAGTCCTTGACACATAGTGAGTAAGTAGATTCTTGAGTGTGGACTGAATGGATGATCTGGTTATGCTCTGTGTTCTCTGTAGAACTGAGCATCTTCTGGTTGGCGGTGAGAAACTGAAAAGCCGTAAAGGGCAAATTTGCTCAGAATATTTCCTCCCTTAGGATAGGGGAAAAAGGAGCCAACTTTTAAAATTTTGCAGCATTTCCTGAAAAGAAATCAGTCTGGCAGATGTGCACTAGAAGTGTCCACTCTTCTGTTCCTTGCAGGGAGACTGAGGGGCTATGGTCTCCAGGATAGGCCTGGCCTGGGGAGCAGACCAGTGGGACGAGAATGGTCATGGTCCAGGTTGATGCGCTGGTGGGCTAATCTGTGGAAAACAGGTCCCCACATAATGGAACGGCTGTGTCCACGTGACTCAGCGAGAGCAACTTCAGAGCAGTCTGCCGTCTGTGCTCATTCATCCCCCGAGGAGGCGGGGAGGCCAGAGGGATACAAGGAAACAAGCACCTTTCTATGTCTGGGAGATGGCTGATGCGGACACACACACACACACACACACACACACACTGATTAGCAGAGTCCTTGGGCCCCAAGGGTCAGTTCTGGCAGAGATGTTTGACTTTATTCTCTACTGTCTTACCTAAAACCAGACCAATCTTTTAAATCAGGGGGCATAGGTGTAGTAGCTCAGTTCAAGTTTTCCTTTCCAAACAGAGAGGGCTGTGTCCTATGTGATGCTGCTCATGGAAGAATTTCTGTAGGAGGAAGAGGCTGGATCTCTGGCCTAGGGTTATTAAGCAGAGCATTCATAATAAATGTGTCAATACCATTCCTGAAAGATTTGCATGTTTCTCTGTCACAAACATATTCTTCAGATTTTATTAGAGAAAAATATTCTGGTATCCTATTAGAATTATTATTATTATTATTTAAGAAAAAATCTCAAGCCCCTTGATTTTACTGCTGAGGGAACTTAGGCCCCGAAAGATTGACTAACTTGCCCTCCTTGACATTAACAGAGATAGGCTCCTGTTTTTAGAGGTTAGAACCTCTCCTAATATTTGACTTCAGGTTTGTATTTTGAAAATGACTGTTGGATAAGTTGAGAGCTTAGTAGTTTTAAGTTATGAAGCAACTTATGACACATGTTTAACCAAATAAAATTATTTTCTCTCGCTCATGCCATGCAGACAGCTTGCAAAAACTGTGTTCACTTTTCCTCTTTCCTCTTAGGAAGGGGTTGGTTATTTTTCACCCTCAGATTTGAAGGAGGGAATATAGATTATAAATCTCGGCTGAATTTATTCAGGAATTTGTCAGACTGAATATGAACTTTCTGGAGTGTAAATGAAACAAAAATGAGGTCTTTAAGTGATCTCTCTCTCTGTCTTTATCTATATCTGTCTTCAGTTTCATCCCAGACTGGCTCCAGGGTGAGAAGAAAAAGTGATTTTTCTCTTTCCTTAGACTCACATCATGAAGTGGTTGACTAAATTGGTGATGGAGTGGCAACTTTAGTGATCATTCCATTGCAATATTGTTTAATAACAAAACAAATGCAACTCAAAACAAACATCAGCACAAAGAAAACTATTGTGTATGGCAAAATGTTTGTCAAACTTCTACCAATAAGCCTTCTATTTAAAAGGAACCTGATATTGAGAAATAATTCTGATTATTCTTTGAAGTTTGTAGTAACAGGATGTAGTTTGTAGTAACAGTAACATATCTGCTACCACCTTTTTGTTTAGGCCCCCAAATGAAATATGTATGATTGTTATAATTTTGAATAACTCCAGGATAAACATTCAGTGATATCTTCCACCTTCTTTTTCTTTTCTAATAAAATAGAATAATGGAAGAGACCTCCAAATATAATAGCTACATTTTTGGGTTTTGCTAAAATTGAACAAAGTGCTTTATAGATAATATTTGGTGATAAGCCATCACTTTCCTTATTTTATATGAGGAAACTTAAACACAAGTTGTTTTTTTTTTTTTTTAAAGATTTTATTTATTTATTTGACAGAGAGAGAGAGACGGCGAGAGAGGGAACACAAACAGGAGGAGTGGGAGAGGGAGAAGCAGGCTTCCTGCGGAGCAGGGAGCCTGATGTGGGGCTCGATCCCAGAACCCTGGGATCATGACCTGAGCTGAAGGCAGACACTAAATGACTGAGCCACCCAGGTGCCCCAAACACAGAAGTTTCTAAGTACAAAAATACAGAGGTGTGACTTCAAAAAATGCTTTACGGCAATAATCCTATCTGCACATCACATCTACACCCTACTTACTTTGAATAATTAACAAAGGGCCTATTGGTTCTATTATTTCCCTACAGACAACTTTCTTGTTTTAGAATTGAAGAGTGCCATGCTTATACATGACCAGGAATGCCTGGACTGCCTATTTACAAACTTCATCTTCATTCTTGTTGGACCTTACTGGTCCGGAGGTTTCATCACCTGCTGCCACTAGATGGTGCTTGTCATTGAAACAGGTTCCTCCTCCCATCTTTCTGTTTTCTCTAGGTGCCTATTAGGACCTTGGCTGATATGAAAAAACTTGATTGATAAGCTAAGTAGTGCATGGGTATTCTAGAAGGTCATTTAGTACAAAGAGTTATTGATTAAAAAAGCAAATCATTATCAGTAAAGATTACTTATGCTGTTTTTTAAATTCCATTAATTTTTCTGTTCCTTTTCTTTGTCATCAAGCTGTGCGAACCCCAAGACAAAAAGAACAAATGAATCTTTCTCTGGGCTCATGGGAATCGAGGGACGTAACTCAAGTTTTAGGATAGGTGAAAAAAAAGATCTCAGGATTCATTGTCCTCACTCAGAATAGCAATAGCAAAGGTGACCACATGCAGAGTTGACAAGAAAAGTTAATCAATGACCTTTTAAAGGAAAAACACATATATCTCAATTACTGGACAATAATCAATAGGAAAGGAAATGGAACATGCTCTTTTAATTGTGGGATAGCAAACATCAAGTAATGAGAATGATAACAGAGGTTGTTGGCTCTTTGCCAAAGACAACTCTTTTTCTCATTAAGGCACACACAAAACATCACCTCATAGTGCTCTAATTCCCTCCCTGCCTCCCACCCCACACACCAATTTTATACCCCTTTCAGGGTGAAGTTGTGCCAATCTCAATAGTGAAAGGCTTCCAGGGGTTACCTATTTGGTTTGTGTGAAGGACAGTTTGATATATTTTGCACCAGAATATTAGAAAACATAAGTTCCTTGCACTATTCCTTTCCCAAACATTCACCGACGCTGACCATTCATGGCTGGTTCACGATTATAATGAGAAATTGCCAGCTATGTTGAAATACATAATCCACAGTGTGAAAAACTGCTGAACAGCAGTGTCAAATTCTTAATACAAAAGTGGCTTCCCTTTGCCTGTGAGCTTACTTTGGGGTTGCTGATTCTTGCTAACTGTGTGCTCAGGCACTGAAAGTTAATTTTAACATTAGTCTAACAACAAAATATAACTATGTAGGCACAAGTTTTAAAGCTAATTTTTTTTTTTCCAATCTTCTGTTTCTAATTCCCCATGTCACTGCAGTGGGGTATGTAGAATGCGTGAACATATATGTGAGCCAGATGTAACAACAACTGGACACACGACATTAGTACATTTTAATTTCAGACAGTAGACAGCGTTAGGTGGTTCCTAGTGCCTTCTGAGCATTAACTGAGGATTTTAAATATACTCCCCCTTTTTTTTCTTCTTTAAATGCCTGCATCCTAAGCACTGGTGAGGTACAATGGATCTCTTCCAGTTTTAAATACTAGAAAGAGAAGCTTCTGTCCCTAAGTTATTTTCCTTCAGAATGTCCCACCCTCCCTCCACCCCCCAGAGGTCTTATTACTTATTGCTTAGTATTGAGGAAGGATTTGGAAGCAGGAGCAGGTAGTCTGTATGTGCAATTATTTTTCTTGAGTTTTATGTGTTTTGGTGGTTACTGTTGAAAATGCAGTTTGGTCAGTGACTTCCACACATATGTTATATATATATGATATGTATTAATAGGAAACTCATATATGCTTGCATCATACACCGCGTGGCTCACATACATTAACTGGCTGCTCTCTAGCAGTACCCAGAACCTTAGACGGTGTCCGTGCTGACAGTCTGTTGATATCTTAATAGTTTACTTCACTGATCATAATGGGGCTCGGTCACTGATATATTATTAGTATTATTTGCTTAGCAAAGGGTACTTAAACCTCAATAATTAGCCTTAGGAACAACGTAAATACAAATAATAACTTTGTACGCTCAAGAAGACTCCCTTGGAGGGCTAAAGATGTTTCTCAAACTGCCTGAGGAAGACAGAAACCACTCGTGACATAAGGACAAGGCTGAGAACCGTACTCTCCCCGGACATCCTCTGCTAAAGGTGAACGATGACTGTGTGCTGGTAGCACTCTCTCTACCTAGACGCCTCAAGTTTTATAAAGTAGTCTCAAGAGTGATCTGGGGCTAGGAAACGCAAGCAACTTCGGTTCTGCCCGAGAGAATAGGCTGTCCCCAGCGGGGAACTGCTGTGACTAGGACAAAAAGCTGGACCTAGCAGCTAGCTCAGGGCGTGAGAGAGAAGGAACCCAGGAAGGCGAAGGCAGCCGGTCGGGAGCCGGGTCGTTGGCCAGTTCCAGGCGGGCGCGGCGCGCAGAGCCCGAGCCCCCGGCGGAGGCGGTGCGGCCCCAGGCCCCTCCCCGCCGCCGCGGATGCCCGGGCGGCTGACGCCGAGCCGCGGCCCGGAGCGGTGGGGGCCGGGCGGCGCGAGCGAGGGCAGGGCAGGGGGCCGGCCGAGGCCACTCGCGGCTTTAAATATGGATCGCGGGCTCGCGCTCGTGGCACAGCCTCCGCCACGGCCGCCTTTCCCGATTCCCCGTCCCCCAGCTCGCTCCCGAGGGGTGCCCGGGCCGGGCACCACTGCTGCAGTGTTAGTTACTGGCAAAAACATCGGAGATCCCCATAAATATGCAGAAGCTGCAGAAGGCAAAGTAGAGTAGACGCCCGCGCTCTCACACACTCGCTCGCCCCGCACCACGCGGGCCGTGTAGACATCTTCCCCCCCCCCCCCACCCCGCGCCACCTTCTCCCCCTTCCTCGTGGGCCGTTCGGGTTCCAGTCCAGCTTGCTCCGAAGACCCTCCCGCCCCAGCGCCCTCACCCCGTCCTCGCCTCCCTCCGCTCCGGAGGGTGCACCCACCCAGGCGGCAAAGTTGTGACTACTTGGGCGCGGGTGGCTTGCGCCCCGCTCGATCCGCGCCTCGCGCCGACAACTTCCCGCGGCTCGGCCCCGCCGCGCCCCGGGCCCGCGCCTGCAGGGATCCCGCGGGCCCCCAGCCTCCAGCCCCGGCGGCGCGCCGGGCAGCGCTTCTGTGGCCGCGGCGGCTGTGGTGGCAGCGAAGGCGGCGGCGGCGGCAGCGGCCGCTGCAGCCCCACACTCCGCCACCAAACTGGAGGAGCGACGGAAGGCAGACCCCAGGAGGTGAGCGCCCGGCCCGGGCAGCGGCGGGGAGGGTCGGCCGAGGCCCCCGGGTCGCGGCGGCAGCGGCAGCGGGCGCAGGAGCGGGGGGCCCAGGGGCCGGTCCCAGAGGGCACGCGGGCGGCCTCGGCGCACTCGGGGGAGGGAGAAAGGTCAGTTGCGGGCCGGGCATCCCCCGGGCTGGGCGCCGGCGAAGTGTGAAGGCTGCTTCCGCGGAAAAGTACTTTTTTTTCTTTCTTAGCGTTTAGAGGAGCAGTTTGAGCAGTTCTATTTCTCCCCCACTGTAGAGCCCCCTGCGCGGAACCAGGCGTTGTTGCCCGGACTGTGGGGCCAGTGTACGCGGCGGGCTGGGCTCCGGCGCAGTGACACGTGTGTTCCTGTGAGCCTGGGTGGTCCCAGTGTGGCCGGACACCTGCCACACAAACATCCCCAAACCCACCGATGGTGGAGGCTTGGGGGACTCTCGGTACCACCGAGACCGCGGCCCCCACTTCACTGCCCGCTCCGGGACGGAGCATTCACATCTCTCCCTGGCACACCAAAAGCGGGGGGTGAGTCAGGCAGATTCTCTGCAAGTGGCACACAAACACACAATTATTTGCAATGGATTTGGAAGAGGGAGGCCGAGGTTAAACTGGGATTTCTCTTGGCCAGCGACAGTGGAGCTCTTCCTCAGGTACTGGGCAGCATGTGCGTCTTGGCAAGGAGAGGTGATTTCCTTTTTCTTAAGTGCATTTTACCCAGCCCTTGCCAGTCCGTTAATAACAGTCACCAAAGAAAGGTTAGGAGTTAGGAACCACATCAGCAAACTGCAGCAAGCACCGCAAGGAAAAAAGTTCTTTAAGAACAAAAGAACAACGACGACAACAACAAAAAACAAACAAAAAACCACAGCAAACCCTGAACTTGACTCGAAAGATGGAGAAGGAAGCCATTCTACCTCTGTTCTACCAACGTAAAGCATTTTTTTTTCTTTTTCCAGTTCCTTGTGAAACTTTTGTTTTTCCATCCCTCATTCCTTCTCAGGGCCTTACCTTCTCAGCCTAATTCTCCGAAGCAAGCTCTTTTCAGTCTTGACAATGGAAGAGCAGTTAACCACTTTGGTTTGCCCTCTTCACTTCCTTTCCCATTTCACTTCAGTGTTGGAGAAAGTTGCTCCTAATGGGAACTCATGAACACTGAGCTGTACTAAACTCACATTGTCTTAAATCCTGGAACAGTTCCTTTCCTGAGAGACACTGCATTGTACAGTATTTCCCTTTTTTTCTTGTATCTGGGACTTGGACTTAGACTATTACCTGAATTAAAGTGTACATTGCCCATTAGGATTTATTTTATTATTATTTTTTTAAATTTTGATTTGAATAGCTTTTTCAGTGCAGTTAAAACAGTATTCAGTAGCGTCTTATAACCAATGTAATGTCTTTGGAAAAGGTTTCTAAGAACTCTCCTTGTATCTATCACATTGGCATTTAAATAATTTTCATGATCATTATAGCAATTAGATTGAGGTTATTAGCATAACTTCATTCAAAGGAAGCATGTCTGCTTATTTTTCTATAGTTTTAATAACAGAAAAAAACTTTTACTTTCATTTTAAAGTTAAATATAGTGATAGACTTCTGTTCTCTATGAAATCTGGAAATTGAATTGCTTTAACTATCTCAGAGTCTCTGGTAAGGTGACACAAAAACTCCCACATATGTGGACAGAAAAGAAAGTGGTACTCTTCGGAACTGTTGAGACATAGGACATTTATAAGAATGGGAATGGGAGGGATAAGTTTGGATATCTGGATAGTTCCAGGCATGTCTACCTTTGAGAAAAAAGAAAACTAAGAAAAACCTCCCCCAACATTGTGTATGAGTGTTTTCAAAATGAGGTTTTTAGTATCATTTAATGTGTTGAGGTCATTCTGGAGACTTACTAATTAACACACAGAAGGCGCCTTAGCCAATGAAATTGACAGGATGTTCTCTGAGTGTATAATGGTGTATCTCTTTTAGTTTATTTTCTCAACAGAAAAGAACTTTAAATGTTTGTTAGTGTTACTATTTTAGTCTTTTAAATGATTAGCATAACTTTGGAGTTTGCAATAATGTGTGAAAAGAATACAGGGAATCATTTAGAGAAAAAAAAAATGTGATAGAAATCGGGTAAACTTCGGGACAACTTCCATCATGGTCTGGTGGTAATTTGATTTTTCACTGAGCTCTGGCAAGTACAATTTTGAGGTTCTGATCCTTTGTTCTGAAAGCAAGAAAGATATCCTGGCCATAGCTTGCATTGTAAAGAAAAACACAACACTTAAGGAAAGGAAATACACATTAGCTGGTGAATCATGTAGATAATCAGGTTTCTTTGCTTGCCTCTGAGGGCGCTGCAGTCCACAGGACTGCTATTGTTAGGGGGAGCGTCCTGAGGGGATTCACTGCTCCTCAAGTAAGTGCGGCAATAGACTGCATCTGCTCCTCTCTTGGAGGTTCTTTGTATTCACTTTTAATAACATGCATAAAGTTTAAGACCGGGGTTGATAACAAGTTTGGAAGTGGAAAGAAAGAACGGAGAGAGAAGAATCTAATGACGGTGAAAGTTTCTAAGTACTTGTTCCTTGATTGCTAAGTGGAGAGAATCAGGGTACATGATTTATTGGGACAAAGGAAGCTCTAAGCAGAACATATAGCTCAGTTTTCACTATCGATGCACTTCCTGAGGCTAACCTATGATTTGACATTTATGTCTTTTGGGGGAGTCATTTAGCAAAATGGATAGTGTAGGAACATCCGGGAAGTTAGTTAGACTTTACAAAATGAGGTCTTGCTACTTTCAGGACTTTTTTTTTTTTTTTTTTCCACTATGCAGGAATTTTAAGGGAAGGGAAAAATGTTTCTTTCATATAAGGTCAGGGGTAAGTTGTATTCCAAATATATTTTGCCTTTCTCCCAATAGCTCCACATTTGATGTATTTGAGTCACAGAATAGAAAATATGCTACTGTCCTTCTAACATAAAGATGATATTTTATATCCCTGTGGTGCATGCCTTAGTTATTTTTCCAGTAGTGGAGATGGATTTTCCTAACTTACCCTTTTACTCATTTCCTTTGTATGATGTACATTTACACACACACACACACACACACACACACACACACACACTACTTGTTTGGAGGGATGACTGATTTTATTTTACCTAAAGCCATATTTATGACTGTCATAATGATTTCGTGGCAATGACTTTGTTACATTTCTCTAGTCTCAGCAGTACAATGACATTTCAAACAAGACATCAAAAGGACAGGCAGCTATGAATGGTGATGGATTTATTTACCTGCTGTGGCACAGAAGAGAGAGAACTTTGTTTTTCCAGTCTTTTCATGATGTTCCTAATCCTCTTCCTTATTGATCTCACTTGCCTTTGAATTAAGTTATACATCCAAGAGAGATGGTGGTAGAAGTGGGCTTGGTGAAACCATGCATATCTGCAGTTGTTTTCATAAGCCAAGACATCGTCTTGTTCTCCCCTGCAAATTAAGTAGACGTAAGGGATTATTATGCTCGTTGAAAAAAATGAGGAAACTAGGCATAGAGAACTTTGTATGCTTTTCTTTTCTTCCTTTTTCTTTTTTCTTTTTTTAGTATGTTTTCTTAAACTAAAGGGAAAATTATTGGTGGAGGTGGGGATGGACCTTTTCTCTTTGAACTAGTGCTACCTATGTATTGAATGACTGTCATCAAACGAATGAATGTTGTTTTAGTCACCGCTGAAGATACTAAGGCAGATAAGTGTTTATCCTGGTTTGAAGGGACGGCTCTGGCCCTGTTAGTGATTCTGCTCAGCAGCAGTGCCCATTGGCCTCGACTTTATTTCCTGTCCATTGGTGCCAGGGGCATTTCACTAGTGAAGACTATTCAATTTGTGTGGAGCAATTTTAGCTCCAGTTTTTAAGAGTTAACTTTTGTTTTTCACAGAGAGTGGATACAGAAGGAAGTTACATGAAACTAGGATGTTAAAGGAAATAAAAAACCACCAAAGATAGTTTGGGATTATTGTGTAGAAAAAGGCTATCCTCAGTTTAACTTGAATTTTTGACTTAGAATCCTTAAAAAGGTTTTAAATAAAACCTGTAGTAGTATACTTTTGGGGGAGTTTAAAAATAAAAATACAAAATGAGAAAGGAATATATTGTCTTTAAAACTGGTGTAATGTTCTATGAGTGATACAACTAGAAAAATTCTTCATAATGTCTTTATAAGAAGTCATTAGTTTCTTTTCTTTTTTTGGAAGTATATTTATTGATTGATAATGTCCTTTATACTATTTGCAAATAAGTAAACTTGTGGGATCTGGATTTCTGTGTTAGTTAGTTCTAGGTTTGGCCTGGAGACTAGTATTCACGGATAGGGTCCAGTAACAACTTCATCTATTTGGAACTCCTATATTTGGCATATTCTTCAGCAAAAAAAGCCTCTGAGCAGGCAAAATAAAGGGTTACAAAAAGACATACATTAAAGAGGATTCACCTTACTCATAGGAGATCCCTCAGAATCTGTTTACTCTTAATTCACATACAGTTCTAACATGACTGATTATAGCATTTCTAACCCCATAGCAAACACTGAATTACAAATTATAAGACAGGAATGGCCTGATATTGGCAGCTACATTGATAACATTGAAAAGTGCCGGGGGACAGGTTGGTAGTAAAGGAAGAGATAGACCAGGTACTAAAAGCAGTTGTAGGAATTACAGCAAACACAGTGGTAAGGACTATTTAGGTGTACCCTGATAGGATCACTTTATTATACTCCCTTCTTCCTCTTTCCCTGTCTTTCTTCCTTTCTTTTTTGCTCTCCTATCCCCATTCCTATCTTATCTTTATCTATCTATCTATCTATCCATCCAAAATTTTTATTGAAATATAAAATGTATAGAGAAAAGTATGCAGGTTGTTGAGATATAAGTAAACAGCTTGGTGATTTACCTAAGTGAATACACCAAGACCAAGATATAGACCATTGTCAGCAGCCAGAGTCCCCCATCTCTCCCTCTTCTCTCACCCAGGGCATTATTTCCCAGAAAAGATAACTTCTCTCCTGGCTTCTGAGACTATAGGCTATTTTTATCTATTATTGAACTTTCTACAGAATATATGTTGTGTATCCTTGTATCTGACTACTTTTGCTCAGCATTATGTTTGAGAGATTCATTTATGTTTGTGTGTAGCAACAGCTTATAGTCATTGTTCTGCAGTCTTCTGCTTTATGAGAATGCCACAGTTTAGTTATCATTTTGCTTTTGATGGGCATTTGGATCATTTCTCCTTTTTGGCAATAATCCATAGTGCTGCTATGAACATTCTTACATACGTCTTTTGGTAAACATGTGGGAATAATAGATAGTGCCTTCCTTCAAAAGTGGTACCAATCCACAGTCCTACTAGCATCTTATAAGTGTTTTGGCTTTCATCCTTACAAACTGCCGGTATTATCTTTTTTATTTTAATCGTTAAAGTGGATGTATAGTTGTATCACATTGTGGTTTTAATGTGCATTTCCCCAAGTATTTTTTGTTCCTTTTCATATGTTTATTGGCGATAGCCTTTTGTGAAGTACATGTTCAGGTTTTTTGCTCATGAAGTTTTTGTCCAGTATGTTATACCAAGCAAGAAAGGTTTTAATATCTGGGAAGTAAACTTCTTTTATTTGTTTAGAAAACTCAGATAACCATCCACACTCACTCACCAGTGTTTCCATATAATAAGTAAAATAAATGGGTGAAGATATTAAAAGCACTTTGAACTTGTAAACGTTACAGCCTGGATCTGTGAAACCCTGTCCTTAAACACACACACACACACACACACACATCAGCTTTAACACAATACTCACAAACCTGCAGAACTTGTTGTCTTCAGTGCTTAACATAAAAGCAAAAGCATTTTGTAACTTAGTGTTGCCCAGTGACCAACAGAGATATGCATTTGGAAGATATGGGTTAAAGACCCAGCTCTCTTATTTGCTAGTTATTTGATTTTGGGAATTTAAAAAATCATCTTTCTTTCTTTTTTCACTATTAAAATGATTGTAAAACCTAGCTCGCAGGGGTGTTATGAAGGACAAAAGTGATCGTTATGAAACCTTGTTCAGAACTGTAAATGACTTTACATATGTTAGTTATTATTGTTGTTGTTGTGTTCTACAACATTCCTTATTCTTGAGTTGAATTGTGCCAGCACTGAGAACAGTTCCTGACGTATTAATAAATGTTTGTTGGCTGAATGAATGAACAACACTTTTAAGTGTCTTTCTTGAGCTGTTCCTCTGAGTAATCCAAACTCAGAAAACATTTTTTCTCTAGGACTTTTACTTTTTATTGCTAAAGTTGAGTTGGGAACAGGGTTTATTAAACATCGGCTTGAAAAATTGAGTCTAATAGCCAGCAGTTTGAGATCACCCGTTTCACTGTATCACTCATATCAACTTTATGCCCCAAGTAACACACATAGGACCTGGAGGACCCTTGAAAATGATTACAGTGCTCTTCACCCCATGGGTGATCCCCGAAAGCTTACACACTGAATATTTTTAGCTTCTATAATTAGAATGCTGGCCAACAAATTTCTAGATTTAAAATATAGTCGTGGCGTCTCTAGTGCTGATACCTTGGAAACCATATTTCATGAAAAATTGAATGTTTAAGGATGAATAATAGCTGAAAACGAGCTTGTAGGGAGCCTTTTCAGCTTAATATGGATGAGGCATTTCCCACATATGTTGATTATAATGTCAAAAGCAAACTTGCAGCATAAACCTTATAAACGTTTGTGTAAAGCAACAATTGAAAGGTCTGAGCCTCAAGTACTGTTTGACTTTGACCTCTATTTTCTTCATCTGAAAAGAGGTTTAGGCCAAATATTTATTTCTAAATTACATGGAGTTAAACTTCATATGATTTTTGTTTTTGAGAATTATAAGATAAATAATAGTAGGTATCCCCTTGCAAAATCAGGCCTGCAGCAGAAGGAACTTGGATTTTGATGTGGAAATCTACTTAGATTTTTTAACCCAAAGACTGATTTTCTTTTCCTTTTATTTGAGGGTGGTTGTTGTTGTTATTCTCCTTTTTCTTTTGAGAGCTGGTGGTGATCTTGATTGGTTGGCTCTTATCATTATCAGAGTACTGAATATATAACATATTGCTTCAGAATAACATAAGTCAGTCTGCATCTTTGAGGATGTTTACATTTCAGGTAGCATCCCTCATATATGCTTAACCCAGATGTGGTTGCTTTCACCTGATTTAGTGGAAAATGGAATCATCTGGTATAGTAGACAGCTTTTGTTTTCTGTTACAAACAAAATGCTATGGAAAATTGAAATAAATACAAAGGGTAATTATGGCGAGCCTTGTGAAACTACTGTTTTAAAAATAGTGAATTTCAGAAAACATCTTCTGTTCTTGGTGCTTTCATTCCTGTGAGAAATTAAACTGGGTCCTTATAAAACAAAAGCATCCAGGCCTGTCTGGTGATTGCTGTATTAAATGCTGGAAGCAAGGCTCCTCCCCTATGGTATCTACTCAGCCCAGGAGGCTTTTAAAAAAACAATGGTGCTAGGACTGGATTTAGGGAAGAGCAACTATTGAAGGAATAGGGTCATGACAATAACTTCTAAACTGATACCCCATGGGCCCCGAGGTTAGCTCTTCATCGCTCGGGCTCTTCAGCTTGGAAATCTGTTATCTAAATGGCCTGATGGGAATCTTTCTAGTGTCTTTAATTCAAACCAGGCTTTTGTACCTTCTCCCCAGAGTGATCATGAATGAAGTTCTGAAAGCATGATGGGGTGAAACGTGTTAGTTCGGAGTGCAGACTCCGTGGGCTCATGAGTCAGGGTGAAGGTTGAGCGGACCCCGAGTGCTGATGGCTGCGCTCCCGGGACCCTCGCCGCGTGTGTTACGTGCTTCCTGCAGCTGCCGCGAGCCCTCACAGCAGAACTGCTGCACAAATGCCTTCATTCCTTCGACCTCTGGACACCGTGGCCTTAGGACTGTGTGATGAGCGCTCACGATGTTAGCCGAGTAAGGGCCGCGTGGTAGGAGACTGCTGAAGCAGTGATTACAATCGCCTTCGGAAAATTGCTGAGTGCGAACACATTAAGCAGACGCACACAGCTCACACGTTTGCACTTTTTACAAGTTGAGCTCCTCTGCCAGGGAAAAGAGAGAAGGCAGATAGGAAAGGTCTTAAAAGATTTAGATAAATGAGATCAGATAATTTCCCTTGAAAAATACATTATGAAACCAAACCCTCGTCCAGAAACATCAGAAGAAAGTACGGTTCAGGCACTCACGAGTTTTTCCTGCCAAAACTTGAGGCAGTGGCCTCTACATTTGAACCAATGACTTTATGGCGAATTGCTCAGCCCCGCCCTTTGTCTCACACGTGCGCACGTGGTCCCGCACCGTAGGCTTTCTCACTGTGGCGGCCGTGTCAGGACGTCCTTTCGTGCTTCCTGCAGTGGCTAGCATATTTTGTAGTGAAAATACTTATTTAATGGAAGGCTACTCAAAAACTGGACAAGCCAATCAGAGACGCCCAGCCATTCCACCCAGCTTTAATTGAACTCTTAACTTCTTCTAGAGAGATTCCTCCAGTGGAGTAGCTCTGATCATTGCTGTCAGGTCTTTCACATATTTCTTGTGAAATTTGTGGTCATGAAGTTTGGAATCCACTAATTTTGGCGATGAAACTTTGTTTTTAGGGTTTGTGATGTGTTACATAGTTCCTTGGAAAACCTACCGCACTTTTCTATTTAGATAGATTTCATCTGTTCTCTGAATTGGACACAGTCTTATTTACCTTTTTTTTTTTTTGAGATTGAAAGTGAGTTGTTATTGGTGAGGATGCGGAGAAAGGGGAACCCTCTTGCACTGTTGGTGGGAATGCAAACTGGTGCAGCCACTCTGGAGAACAGGATGGAGGTTCCTCAAAAAGTTAAAAATAGAACTACCCTGTGATCCAGCAATCGCACTAAGAGGTATTTACCTAAAGAATACAAAAATACTAATTTAAAGGGATACATGCTCCCCCTCCAGTGTTTATAGCAGTATTATCTACAATAGCCAAATTATGGAAATAGCCCAAGTGTCCATCAACTGATGAATGGATAAAGAAGCGGTAAATATGTACAATGGAGTATTACTCAACCATCAAAAAGAATGAAATCTTGCCATTTGCAGTGATATGGATGGAGCTAGAGAGTATTGTGTTAAGTGAAATAAGTCAGAGAAAGACAAGTACCATATAATTTCACTCATATGTGGAATTTAAGAAACAAAACAAATGAGTAACGGGAAAAAAAAGAGAGAGAGAGGCAAACCAAGAAGCAGACTCTTAACTATAGAGAACAAATTGATGGTCACCAGAGGGGAGGTGGGGGGGGATGGGTGAAATAAGTGATAGGGATTAAGGAGAGCACTTGTGATGAGCACCAGGTGTTGTATGGAAGTGTTGAATCACTTTATTGCACACCTGAAACTAATATTACACTGTATGTTAACTAACAGGAATTTAAACAAAAATTAAAAAAAAATAAAAGTGAGTTGTTAGTCCTTAAAGTTTTTCTTTTTTTTGACATAATCATAGGCTCACAAAAAGCTACAAAAATATAGTACAGTTCTCACATAGCCTCCTCCCAGCTTCCCCCAATGCGCCCTGCTTTTAAGGTTTTAAAAAGGCATTTACCTAAAAAGATTTATAAGGAATTGCAATTTTTATGCCTTCTCTGAAGAATATATAGTATGAAAAAAAAGAATATATAGTAGGTATTGTAAAAAATGCAGAATTAGTGTTTTCTGGGTTTCAGTTAGAAAGGTGCTCCTGTGGTAGGCAAGGGGGAAGAGTCATTCATTCATTTATTCACATCCGTGAATTTGGTGTTTGCCTCATTCAAATAATTTTCTATATTGATCATATTTAACTAGGAAGTTTTAAATCCAGATATTCTCAGGGAATCTCTGGAAGATATAATATAAATATAAATGAGGGAAAATAGAGATCTTTTATGGTACTAGTATTAGGGCTCCATGATAATATTGGATTTTATGTAAAGGTGAGAGAATATCATTGTACTATCTATCTATATGTTAGGTGTATATTTCCCTTATATGTGCCTTACAATGTATGCAAATGCACAATATATTGAGACATTTAGAAGAGATGTTTTATTCATTATATATACATTATAATATTTCCAGTGAAATCTCAATATGTTTCACTATTCTTTATATTGATAAATATTACATTTGAATACATAAATTTAAGTTCAGTTATAACATCTTAATAGGGATCTTCTAAAGGTGTAAGTCCATGTTCATCCATGTGTCTGAACCTTACGCCGTCTTACCTGGAATGCTCCCTCGGAGGCTAGGTCTTGCACCTTGAGACAGACATAACTGGGGAAGGTCTAGAGAAATGCACTGCATATCATGAGAATAAAGGAGTGTCTTTCAGAGAACAGACAGTCTGTTTGAATGCTTATAATCTTAAGCAGTGAAGTCTGAAAGGAGACCTCCCAACCTAATGTCATGAACATTGGACTCCAAATCCAAGAACACCAGAACTAGGAGGACCACTTACAACTTCAAGAAATAGGTTCAGCATAAATCATTTAGTTTAAATTTATGTAGCGGGTATTTAATGTGAGCAGTTTTTCACTCCAAGAGGAGAAAATGGCTTTTTCAAGAGGTAGAAGGTCCAGAACAAATCTTTGGGGTAGATTAAGTATTCATACAGTTATAAAGAGAATATGGCTATTTTTGGTAAAGAGACCTTTTTGGATAGTATTCTCTCTTTTTACCCAGGCTTTCTCACATACTTTGCTTATGTCACTTATCATTTTGTAGAATAATTTCTTGTTCTTTGATGTCACTGAATGTTGGTCTATAGTATTGTGGGTTTGACCTCATGCAATGTTTCCTATAAAGTTTACTGCCTCGGCTGTCTTATCTCAGTTCTAGACCTTGACCAGAAGGCACTAGTATAAGTGAGCATTGTTACACATCAGGTTAAAAAGTGATCGGATCGTTTAGACCTCCTTGTAAAATTTCCCTAAATCAAGACTACATCTTGCTGCTGATAAAATGAAATTGGGTGTTATTTCTGAATCGAAACCAACGCCTTTGGTGCTGGGTTCATTTGGGATAATTGCACTAATCTGAAATAGTTTGCTTTCCCAATTAAATGAAGCATATTTTATTTTGTGCAGGTTTAAAAATCATTGTGTTGGGTAACTTTCTTAGGTGTAATATTATGCTCATAAATTAAATAGTTTGGAAAGTCCAATGCCATATATTTCTGTTTGACCCACAGCTTTTAGCTTCTGTTATGGAAGGACTCTAGTATTTGGGCTTGAATAACACAGTGTCTTTTATATAAAAACCAGAGTAGTAGAAAAAAAAAACAACAACAGGCTAGATAGAGCATGTGGCCCAGGCTTCAAGCAGGTTGCTGCTTGAGTCAGGAGCTGGTGGAATAACGTCTTAGTTCTGTAGAGACAGTGAGGGATTCATTTCTAAGGTAGATGTCCACATATGGGATCTATAGAATTCTGATGACTTGGGAACTGCAAAGGGATGGTGTTAATCCTTGAAGTGTGGGCAGTAGGTACCATGAGTTGCAGAGTCTGTGGAATCAAAGAAATGGAAATAATACTTAAAGGAGACTGTTTCTGGGAAATTGTGAATCTGCTTAAATTGCAGGAGTGGTCTATTTATCTACTGTCATTAGAGTATATTTACTTTAATTGAATTTTCTTGTAACTGAAGCTTACCTAATTAAATGTCCAGACTAAAATTGTCTTAAAATAGGTTTCTGAGGTACATCATTCCCCCAAAAATTGCACTTATCACCTTTCCTAATAAGACATTGAATATACTTTCCCTTTTGGCTCATCTCTCACGGCCCATCATTAGGCAATTTGGCAAAGCTCTTCGGGCTGGAGATGTGTGAAGCCATACGCCAGGTGTGCCCATATTGTTGTGCTTTATACGTTGTGTCGCCTATCTTTTATGTTGTAAAGACGATGTCTTAGCTGTGCCTAAAGAGGGCTTAAGGGTCTCCCTGTTTTCTTACATGATGGGCATGATCCCGGAGGTATCTGTTTTCATGAATTGACAGAGGCCGGCCCAGAGGTGGGAGAGAGTGAGAGGGGAGGCATCATGGGAGGCGTGATGCTGGCAGCTCCCTTGCCGTGCCCTGGGGGGAGGGGTGCTTAGCCATATTGGGAGAGAGGCTGTAAGACCTGCAAGCCGAGGTAGTGTGCGAGGTGAGCTCTGAGAGGGCTGCTTCGGGGTGCAGGGGCAGACGGTGGCTCTGGGGTGACGTGGCCTGAGGCGGTGGTTGTGTGCATCCGTGACCTGAAGGCTTGGGGCATTGGGAGACCTGGAGAGAGCGTCCTGGGCAGGGAAGTGGGGTTCTGAAGAAGTCTTTGGCCGTCAGTGAGCAGCCCGAGTGGAAGGACATGAAAGGACTGGTGATGGGCACGGCTGACAGGAGCCCAGGAGTGACTGGGGGGCTCTGAGAAGGTGCTGGGAGGCAGCAGGAGGTCATCGCTCCTGAGACCTCTGTGCCTAGCGGCCACGGAGCCTTGTGGAACCTCCCGGGGAAGCTGGTTTGTGAGTCGGCGCCGACTGTCAGGACTTCCCCTAGCTGGTTCGGAGCGTGGACTCCGGAGCCAGAGTGCCTGGGCTGGAACCCCGCGTCCACGCCGTCTTCGGTGAGGTTCTCCGGGAAGCACTTTCCGATGGTGCAGGAAGTTGACTGGTGTGGAGGGGTGGTCCCCGCCAGGGAGCGAAGGACACTGGATTGGGCAGAGGGAGGTGTGCAAGGGCGATCCCATAGCCACAGGGGCCTCCACGGATCCCACCAGGCCCTGGAGCCCAGGAGGCCCTGCGGAGCTCGCCCACCTTGAGATGAGGGAGCCCACGCGGCCCAGGCGGGAGATGTGGGCAGTCCTGCGACGGGGGCGTGACCATGGGTCAGGTGGCTCCCTTCGGCTAAGACCATTTCCGGAGCAAGACCGCGCCGAGCACGGTCTGTACGGACCCTGGCCCTGGCCGTGGCCCTGACCCTGGCCGGGGAAGCACCTGCGTTCCCAAGGGGAGATGTGAGCCGTGCACCTGGCACCCACAGACTCCGTGCCTCATGACTCGGGCGACTCCGTGCTTCCAGTTCTTCATGCGACCCTACCTCATTTTATTCCTGGGGTTTAAGTAAGTTAATATATGTGAAATGCTTAGAAAAGACCGTAGCACCTCGTGAGTATGATTCAGGTGTTAGTATTACGCTCATACCTAACTTCATCAGCTCGACCTTTCCCTTAAAATACTTTTGATTCACTGTGAGTTGGACGGCGAATGCTCTCATTATTAGTTTTTTTTTTCTTCTATTTTTCTTTGCAAGAGAAAACATCTGACAGTATCTTAGTAAGAAATAATTCGAGGTACCAGGTATTTTAGTAGTATTTGCATTTTTAGTTTTTACCAGAAGAAAGATGCAAAAGGAATAATCACTAATGTTGAAATTTGAAGGATTTGGACATGTAGTGAATGAAATTTTTAGGTAGCTATGTGTGTGAGTTCTTAGGCTCCTTCAAAGTAACTTACATAAATAATGATCTTCCATATTTACAGGGAGTGACCCCTATGCTGAGTTGACTTGGGGAATCATTCAGTAAAAGCATTTCATGACCAGGTGGTAGCGTCCATCTGAGGAGGTCCTCGGAGTCTTGGGCTGTCTTTCCTGTCACTCCGGTTCTAGATCTAAAGGTTGCAACATAGAATCAATAACTACAACCCTGCCACTTAATTAAATTGCTTCATTTCTTAAACATTTCAGAATCATTCTTTTCACTATTTCAGCATTTAAATTCTGTAAATATAGAGCAGATCACCTGGAGTGTTTTAGAAATTTGGTTTAGATTCAAAGTAATGTTCTCATGCAGGCTCAGTCCCTGCCAATTCATTTCTTACTCATTTGGGGACATGTCTAATTCCTTTGGACAGTTTTTCTCTCCTTCATATTCATATGGATGGAAAACATTTAATTTGAAATGACTTCCCACCCCCCCCCATACGGCAACTGTATCATGTTGTTTATTTTTAAGGAACTATCTGATGGTCCTGTTAACATTAAAGCAAAGGTAGTTAAGATGTATGCCCCCAAATACTTCTTTAAAACATAAAAATGTGCCTGTTTCTTCTGTTTGTACCAGCAGCCCATTACTGGCATAATAGAGCAGAGGAGGAAACACTAGGATAACTTCTTTGAAAGAATTTTTTTTAAAAGGGCCATTTCTGGATGCATTTTCCTCTTCAGTTTTAGATTCCTTGTAGATACTCTTTTCTTTTAAGGGATGAAAATAATTACCATTTTTTTAAGAATGAAAAACAATTTATCTAAATATTTATTATATAATGATCTGTAGAAGATTATATCAGATATGTAGTAAATATCAACCAGAGTCAGTGAGAGATTTTCTTAGCTGTTTTGGCATTAACCTGTTTGGAGTAGAGCAGCCTATTGTGGGTTCCTTGCAGAATTCCATAGTAACTTTTGTTACATGAGCCAGGGGCCTAATTGAGATCATCTCCCTAAAGCAACCAGCAGGGTTTTTTTTTTTTTTCCTTCCTTTATTGAGATTCAGAATGTGGAGCACGTTTAAGATTTCACTTCACATTTTTTTTGGGGGGGTGAGATGTTTGGAAGGTGAATATGCATAAAAGATTTAAGGTTGACTAATAGATATGTAAAAGGTATTAATTTAAAGTGGTAAAAACTCATCTTGTAACAGACCCTTTCTAAAAGCAATGATGACTTTTAAACTGTGCGTTTTGAGATTAAAATACATAAATCTTTTAATGAGCTCCATCTAATGGGTAACAAGTCCCATATCCAAGGAGATTATGTCAGTACAGCTTTTAATTTTCAAAAACATGAAATTATGATTTTGTATATATGATCTTTCACTGTGGGAGGGATCTGAAGTAAAAAAAAAAAATTACTTGGGACAAAATTATTTATTGTTTCCAAAATGAACAGAAGTGTGAGTGAGTTCTGCTCTTATGTATTTAATCCCAAATTGACCACGGTTATTGTGTGATGGCTTTGCAGAGCGTGGCCTGCTAGTGACTCTCCATTTAAAAACTACTTAATGCCCCCCTCTTTTTTTTTTTTTTTTGCATGGATGCAGGTGGGGGTTTTTTTTTTTTTTTTAAGATTTTATTTATTTATTTGACAAAGAGAGACAGCGAGAGCAGGAACACAAGCAAGGGGAGTGGGGGAGTGAGAAGTAGGCTTCCCGCCGAGCAGGGAGCTTGATGCGGGGCTTGATCCCAGGACCCTGGGATCATGACCTGAGCTGAAGGCAGACGCTTAAGGACTGAGCCACCCAGGTGCCCCTGCAGGTGGGTTTTTATGTGGGTTTTAGTTATACTTCAGTGAAAAAAAAATCTCAATTTTGGGTCACTGTTTTGAGTTTTAAAGTGAAAAAATATAGATAAGTATATGTTATAGATAAGGACGAAAAACTGTCTAACCAAATAATTTCTTATTTAAATAGAGTAAGTTATTATTTTCATTTAGAGCATTAATCAAGGTTAATCAGTTCTTAGATTGTTTATCTAAATTTATACAGGTAATGTAATGCAGCCGTGGACACCTAAATAAATATGCTTCCTTAGGGGTGCCTAGGTGGCTCAGTCAATTAAGTGTCTGCCTCAGGCTCAGGTCATGATACCGGGGTCCAGGGGGGTTGGTGGTGGGGCGGGGGGCCCCCCCCCCTTGCTCAGCAGGGGGTCTGCTCCCCCTGCTTGTGCTCGCGCTCCCTGTCTCTCTCTGTCAAATAAATAAATTAAAAAAAAATGCTTCCATAACGATAACTATAGTAGAAGTACGTTACACTAGATTTTAATTACTCTCATAGTTTTACAAATGAAATCTTTAGTAAATTCACTATTTATTATATTACTTAAAGGCAGAAGAGGAGTGATACCTAATATGCCTATCACTGTAAATTCTGGCAAAACCACATTATTAGAATTTATATTTCTCTGAAAATTAAGGACTAGTTTTTTACTCGGAGGACACTCAAAGGTTGAGCAAAAAGGAAGGAAAGTTCCATATGAGTGTTTGTTGTTTGGTCTGATGGTCTAAATGAAATGGAAAAAGAAAGCATAGTCTTATACTCAATTTCCAACAGTAAACCTGGTGAGTTCACTCTAAGTGTGGTTTTCTGAAAATTGATGATGATTTTCAGCACTTAGCTTCTTATCTCCAAAGCACTTTCCAAATGTTGAATAATTAATTGCCACAACCCCCATGTGGGGGTAGAATAGCAAGCATGTCTTTCTGTTTACCAGGAAACCATTAAGGCAGAGTCTGGAAATGTTGATTTTTATTTTTAGAGGTTTCTGTGTTTTCCAAGGTGACCAGCTTTTTAAGTGCTGTCCTGGTTTCCAATCACAGGCTCATGGGAAAAGTTACCAAGGATGTTGAATACTTGAAAACTTTCTCTTCTCATTGTTTCCCTACGGATTTCATTCTTCATCTCACTTCTGCCTACTCATCTTTGCAATACACTTAAAACAATGGAATATTAAGTATTAGTAAGTTTACTGTCTGCAGTTTATATGGTCTCTTCTTATCTGGTAAATCGAGAATTTGGAAAATCTGGTGGAAGTATGAGAACAACTCTAAGTGGCAAAATAGTTGCATTCTGAAAGTGGTTCTAATAAATTAAAGGAATGCCTCTTTCAAACAATAGTTTTTGTAACTTCAGTTTAATTTTGGAGTCTGAGGAATAATCAGTATAGACTATATATATGCTTGAAAGTGTGTTATAAACAGTTGAGCTATGTGACATTTATAGAGGACAAACTTACATTAAAAAATTGGGTAACAAGAAAGAATATGCGAGAGGCTTATTTAGACAAAATAAGTTTAAGGTTGAAAATTGATTAATAAATCCAAAAGGAGTTTGAGAAGAGAGAGGTCATGAGTGAAGGTGTGACAAGAGCCTTGGGAAGGTAAATGGGTTGAATTTATGAGACGTGTTCCGGTGGTGACTGGCCTACCAGATGCCTACATTAGCTAGACCAGTTCCTGGCTTGTTTCTGTTGCCAGCATCAGGCTATCTACTGATGAGCTCTCTGGAGAGATGCGGGATGAAGTCACCACGGCAGATGCAGAAGGCTGTCCATCCCTCAGGCCCTCAGTCCTTAAAATAGACAGCCAGTGCCTTTCCTGGAGAGCAGTTAATCCCTTTATGCCTTGAGAAACACCAGATAACAAAGAGAATGCTATGGTGATTATTTTTGATGAGTACTGAGTTTCTTTGCATATGATTAACACCTTTAAAGGCAGAGCAGGGTTAGATTGTTCTTGTTGTTTCAAGGAAATGAAGTCCTAGAAATCAGAAGTGTTGGTTCACACTTGTCTACTGAACATAGGGATAGGTTCTTGATCTTGAGGTCTGGAGTCCACAGGCGGCTTAGGGGGCTCATGAGCCCCCAGGTATTATATACAGAATTTGTGTGTATATATGTTTCTGGAGGAGTGCATCCAAGTATTCATGATGTTGCTAAGCTGTGATATACACAAGACATTTAATATTTAATGTGGACTAGTGTCCTTTAAGAATGTTTACTTAGACCCCTTCAGATAACAGAACAAAATACAATTTCCAGCTATCTAGTTCCCCAAAGTCTGGATGGAAAGGAAATGAGAGTCTGTCAGCTCCAGGATATCATCTCTAAAAATCTAATGTTTTTATATTATCAGAAACATCAGAAAGTGCAATGATGCAATCAAAGCCAGTGAACATAGTTATTTAACTACAGTACATTAAATTTAGAAGGGTAGTGATCAAGTCCATCTTATCTCTAATCGGTCATGGGGCTTTCTTACTATCAGATCTGAAGAAGGTGTGCCCATAAGGATAAGGCATTTATAATTTAGCTTACTTTCAGACATGAGGTGCTTTAATAGCATTTTTGTGGGAAACTGCTCATTGAATATGTGATGGACTCATATGGGAAGTAGGGGAGTTCTTTTCCTCCGTGCAATTCCTGGTATAAGCAGTGTGGCTGTTTTCCTGAATATTTGTAGATTAATTTATTTTTTGTAAATAATATCACGTTTATGTGAAATTTTTCAAATAAGACCTTGATTACAACTCATTAGGGGAAACTTGATATTTAAAGGAATACTGCAATGTCAGAGAATCAATAAATACTAGTATAAAATGAGACCAAAAAATTAGAGTTTTTTTCATGTGAGTTCATGGTTGGCTTTTGGGGGACAGCGATTCAATAACCTCATGAAGTTATAGCAGCATTTTAATTATATAATCATATATCCCTTTTCATTTGAGGTTAGAATCCACATCTTTCATCAGATTTTCAAAAGACCCATGCCCCCCCTAAAAAAGTTAAAAATCATTAGCTTGTAATGCCAGAATCCTATATATGCTTATCTAAAAAGAAGTCTTCTACAATTTTGAAGATTTTGCTTATCTTTAGAAATTTGAAGACAAGTCATTGATAAGGAATAAAATGGCACAACAAAATGGAGTTCTAAAGTATTAAGGGCTGCTATGGTCTGAATATTTGTGTCCCCCCAAAATTTGTATGTTGAAATCTTAACCCTCAAAGGTGATGATATTAGTAGGTGGAGACTTTGGGAAGTGAGTAGGTGAATGGGATTTGTGCCTCATAAGAGATCCCACAGAGCCCCCCCAGGTCTGCCATGCCCCTATACAGTGAGAAGTCTGTGACCTGGAAGAGGGCCCTCACCTGGCCCGTCTGGCACCCTGATCTAAGATTTCCACCCTTCAGAATGCTGAGCAATGCATTTCTGTTGTCTATAAGCTCTTTGCTTGTGATACTCTGTTGTAGCAGTCTGAAGGGACTAGGGCAAGGGCTAAAAGTTCTGGGGATCAATTGCACAACAATGTGAATATATTTAACACTACTGAACAGTACACTTAAAAATGGTTAAGGTGGTAAATATTATGTTACGTGTTTTCTGTCACAATTCAAAAAAAAGTGTTTAGGGCTGAGTACAGTGCTTGATAAATATGTATGAGATTTGACATCTGTAAAGCAAGAGGGCGCCTGGGTGGCTCAGTTCGTTAAGCGTCTGCCTTCGGCTCAGGTCATGATCCTGGAGTCCCGGGAATGAACCCCACATTGGGCTCCCTGCTCAGTAGGGAGTCTGCTTTTTCCTCTTCCTTTGCCTCTGCCCCCGCTTGTGCTCTCTCTGTTTCTCACTCTCTCTCTCAAATAAATAAAATCTTAAAAAAAAAAAAGAAAAAGATAAGCAAGAAAGATCAAATCAGTAACTCCGTTAACTGAGGGCCTGAGATTGAATATATGGGTTGAAATCTATGGGTAATCCATAAATCTCATTATGACCAGTAGTTGGAATCATTTTACCTATGAAATGCACCTTCATTTTGATTACTTAAAAAAAAAGGGTGGGGGGAGAAGAAGGTTTTCTTACCCTAGTGATGGGTTTGGGTTTTATTTCCTCTTACTGTGGTTATCTATGGGAGGCAAATCATGCAGTGGTTAAGTATTCAGGTCTGGCACCAGACTGGATGTCATATTGCATTGACATTTATGACTGTGGTCTTGGGAAAGTCACTTGACACCCCTGTGCCCCTCATCTATAAAATAAACAGAGCAAAATTACTGCTCTCATAGGGTAGTTGTGGAAAATCAAACGCTCTAGTGTATACTGACAACAGTGTCTGTCTCATGGTAAGGACTTAATTGTTAGTTTATTACTACTTTTAGAGTGACGCCTGTCAGTAAGTTAGATAAAGTAGTGCAGGCTGAAAGGACCCAAAGAAGAAACAAGGTGTTGGCTGTATTCCAAGCACTATAATCATCCTTTGAATAAATGAGAATTGACAGTTTATGTTACTGACACTAGTCTGAAGTCTCATGGAGATTTTTTCACTTGATTTAATATGCCTAGACACATGGGTCTTCCAAATAAAATATTTCTAAGCTTATTAATTGAGAAATGCAAAAATTAAAAAAAATCTGTAACCATGTTTGAGGATAAATTTATAGGATATGCTTCCATATCCTTAAAGGAAATTATGCCTATAGGTACAAATCACTATTGATTTTAAATATGATTTCTCATCATTAAGTGGATATTTAGCTTTTTCTTGTGTACACAGAGACACACAGACGCACACACACACACAGACGGTGAAATGCACTTTAAAACACTGAAATCAGATCTTTGAGTGAATAAACTTAATTTTCATCTTTCTGCAGTGGTAGAGGAAGCTCTGGAAGTGGGAAAGTGATACAAACTTTGCTACTTCACGTTCTCCTCCATGATTGACTTCATGGTGGTCCAAACAACTTTATATTTCTAAGAACTGCATGGAAGCTTTTTTTTTTTTTAAAGATTTTATTTATTTATTTGACAGAGAGAGACACAGCGAGAGAGGGAACACAAGCAGGGGGAGTGGGAGAGGGAGAAGCAGGCTTCCCGCTGAGTGGGGACCCCGATGCGGGGCTCGATCCCCGGACCCTGGGATCGTGACCTGAGCCGAAGGCAGACGCTTAATGACTCAGCCACCCAGGTGCCCCCCTCCCTTTTTTTAGTGTAGACAAAATTAATGCTTGAGTTCTCTTTTCTCTCTCTTCATTTACATTTGAGTTTAAGAAAATTTTGAGGGCTTTCTCCCTTTGAGAAATTAAAAATAATATGATATAACAAGGTTACTGTTATAGACATCCAGATATATTACTGGCTAATCATATCTCCAGATTAAAAGAAAAAGATTATTGGAAATAAAATCTAATATTACACAGTTTATCACATTACATCAAAAGGACTGTATTGTATGTGGAAGCTAACATGGTTCCTTTTTTTTTTTAGTACTAAAATCTCGTGATCTCATTTTATGATTTGTCAGTTATGGTTTTCTTTACTTTTATGGTCTTTGCTTTCATTATTATCATCTGGAGTCTTCTATTTTAAATCACCTTCCTGCTTATGGTGGAGTGAAAAGCAAGGTAACCTAGTTGAGTTGGGTTCTAGGATGTCTGGATCTGTCTTCCAGGTTGTTGGTATCATCTCTTGAGAATCGTGGATAGAACTTAGGTAACCCTCACTTGGGTCTAGGGTAATTGTTGAGAGGGGACCAAAAAAAAGTTTGATATAAGATTAGTATTTCTCAGTTTTTTTCCTGGAGTTTTCAGACTTGAAATTGACTAGTAATCGGTTGGAACATTTTTTATGACAAGTTAGTTTAGTAACACTGATAACCTTCTGATCTTTAGAATGGCTCTATGCTCTTTATGCAATGCTAAAACTCTTCAGAAAGTCTGTGTTGAATATTCCCTCCTTTGAGATTTAGTCTGCATGATCAATATAAGTATGGCTTAAGGGACTCTATATGCCACGAGCACATATTTATTTTTCAATGCCCAATATAACATGCAAATCAAAAGGACCTCCTACACTATTTGTGCTTTTGGACACAATATGTTATATTTTTACTTTTGAAATTAACTGTGGCATTTTTATTTAATAGGAACCTATTGTTTTGAGCATTGTATTAGGATCTTGGTAGAAAGAAGCATGGCCACGTCCCCTCTAATGTCTAACAGCCTATTGGGGGAGATAATTTAGATACATGTAGAAAGTAGAATGCTACAATGGTGCTGTAAGAACAGGTTCAAGAACATGTAGGGTAAATGAGGTTCACAGGCTCAGAGGCAATTTTTTCTTTCCTGTTCTTTTGAATACAATACTTAGATCACATAGCTTCAGATAATAAAGATGTATCATAAAATATGGGTACCAGTAAACTCTATGTAATACATTTTGGACATGTGAATTTTATTCTTGTATCTTTCTTCAGAATATTCCAAGTGTTTCAGCCTGTCAGAAAGTACTTCTCTGCCGTTACATATGATATAGAATTTAACTTGCTCAGTCTCTGGTGTTCAGATGTACTTTTTTCCCCCCAAGGTTTGTGGGAAACCTATGTTTTAAAAGTAACTGACTTTTGGGGTGCCTGGGGGTGGCTCAGTCAATTAAGCATCCAACTCTTGGTTTCGGCTCAGGTCATGATCTTGGGGTTGTAGGATGAGGTCCCAGATCGGGCTCCATGCTCAGCATGGAATCTGTTTGGGATTCTCTCTCTTCCTCTGCCCCTCCCCTCATTCTTGCTCTCTCTCTCTCTCTCAAATAAATAAAATCGTAAAAAAAAGTAAAGGTAACTGACTTTCTATTATGATTAATTATGCCAAATGGAAATTGTTTAGTAATGTCAAAAAATTATGGCTACCAGAAAATGGGAAAAATAAATTATGATTTACTCTTGGCTTGGCTCTTCACAACTTTCAGGAGATACCAGTGTTTCATTTCCTTCTTGTTGTTATCATTATTATTACTGTTACTATTTTTTTGTTGTATGTTTTTCGGAGGGGCTGTTTCAGTGCTTTCTGTGATCTAATGTCCAGTGTCCTAAGGGTGTTTGGCTATGAATGCCTCTGAAAATTGAACATTTATACATTTTTTTGGGGGGGGGAACTGTGTGACCATGATTATCCCCTTATTGCTTTTTGTTTCTTACCTTTGCTTCCTTTGGGCAAACAGATGCTGCAAACCCGGAACGCATAATTTTCTAGATAGTAAGCAAGGGCGTGGTTAGTATTCCTTTTCCTTTTGGTTGTTGACTAGCCATTATCTGAGTGAAGGAGAGAGGTCGTGACACTTAGGTAGTCACTAGAAGAGGTAGTGACTTAAACGTACTCAGAATGACAGTTGCCAGAAATGTTGAAGCCATTAAATGTTGTCTTTGAGCAGATTGAATTTGTGGTCAATGTATTATATATGTTAAACCAGCTAACCATTGGTATTTTTTCAGGAAAAATTGTCTTTTGGTTGTTTCTCACCAAAAAACATTCTATCTGTGATCTTCTCTCTTTCTGCTTCCCTCCTTCCATTCCCCACACACACCCCAAGTAGAAACCTAGGGAAATTAATCCCCAACTGAGGAGGATGCTTTCTTCTTGTGACTGAGAATTCTTTATTTGTAGACAAAAAGGACAGAAGAACTATCTCTGTTATCTTGAACAAGTATATTTCTTGGAGTTTGAAGCTATGCAAGATTATCTGTTAATGTGTCTTTCTACCTCGGTAGTCTGTAATCTCTTCGGTGAAGTGCCTATATCTTATTTTTTACATCACCGCTCTCTGGTCTGCCATAGGGTAGGGTTCTCAATAAAATGTTGCTCAAGTGGACTGACCTGGAGATGTACAACTATGGTAATAAAGATGAAAAATAATAAAAAAACAGTATTGGATAATTGAAGTTCCCAAGAATTGTATGAAAAACCTGAACAGACTTCAAACCAAATGTATGACAAAGATAACTCACATTCAGAATGTTTTTCTTTGTAATTTATCTTGGGAACATTTATTCTTTTGCAGATCTATGAGCTTTTTAGATTGCTTTCTTTTTTTTTTTTTGAAGAGTTTTTTATTTATTTATTTGAGAGAGTGAGAATGAGAGAGAGAGAGAGAGAGCACATGAGGGGGGGAGGGTCAGAGGGAGAAGCAGACTCCCTGCTGAGCAGGGAGCCCGATGTGGGACTTGATCCCAGGACTCCAGGATCATGACCTGAGCCGAAGGCAGTCGCTTAACCAACTGAGCCACCCAGGCGCCCCGAGATTGCTTTCAAATAATATCTTTATATGTCAAGGTGACTGCATCATATACTTTTCCTACAAAAAACACCTTCACAAAACAGGTTTTCATAATTACCTTCCCTCTTTTTTTACTCCTCCAGACTTTGGGCTTTGGCTGGTGATTTAAAAAGGATTTATAGTTTATTTGCTTTTAACAATAAAAAGACAGTAATTCTCCTGTGATTTTATACCATGGTAAATTTAGATCTGTCATTACCATGCTTTATTTAAAATACAGTACAGAAGTTTTTATATACCACCTCTGAAACTCCACAGACAGTTTGCAAGATGGTAACAGCAAAATGGTACATGATAGCTTATATCATTCCCGAGTTGTTTTTTTTTTTTTAAATCAGGGAGATAGACATTTTAGGTCTATAACACAAAATACATTGAGTTTTTTCCCATGGTTTTGAGAATATGCCAGCAAAAACTAGCAGTGACCTTAATGTTGCTGCATTCTGAAGTTTTAAAAACATGTGGGTATTTTTAGCAGAGCTTCCTGATAAGTGTGAGCTTGAACCTGAAGAGCTGGAACCCTGCCTTAGTCAGGTAGACAGACTTTTATAAATCTGTCGGTAAGAAGGTGGAAATTTAAAGTCATGTCCGCCATAATTGGAGAGTAAGCACACATTTGGTAATAGTATCTCTTGAATTTATCCGATGGTTGTGTGTGTGTGTGTGTGTGTGTGTGTGTGTGTGTAAAGAGCGTAGAATGCTTCCGGGATCTTATCAGAACCGCATAGTGTTCTCAGGCCTGAGGTTGTGCAAAAGTGAGCTTTGTTTCTTGTAATTGAGGAAACAGACACAAGGAAGCAGAGATGTGTTTGGAGTCCGCTAAGTCAGGGGTGGGGGATTGACGACCAGCGTCACGGCTGTGGCGACGGCAGTGCCGCGTCACCAGGGAAGTCAGCCACCTGTCAGGATGTCTCTCACATTGGCCATTTTGAGACACAACTTTGACGCCGTCTAAGAACATCTAACCTTCCAACCTTTGCTTGTACAAGTGTGTCTGCCCTCAATGAGTTTGTCTTCCATCTGAAATAATAAACTCAGGTCTCATTCCACAAGCATCTAATTCTTCCCTCAAATGTTGAGGTCCATACCTCTATTACTGTTATTCTTTAGTTTGGAATACTTTGGCTTTCTGCTTATGTCCTATGCACGGACCTTTGGTTTCTCACTTGGTTAGATTCAGGGTTAGTTTTAATACAGTCACCATTCTGTGTTTAAGCCTCAGGATTAGGAAGAGATCTAAGCAAAACTGTGCCTGGCTGGGAAAGCAGCAAGGAAGAGGCCCAGTCCTCCGGGGCTGAGCAGAAGGTGGGGGTTGCCCTGGCTTGGAGCAGAGGCTGGATACCAGTGCTGACATGCGCTGGTCAGAGGGGCTCACCAGTAGTGAGAGAAAAGCCAGGAGGTCCCAGAGACCAGAATTGGGTTCCATGGGGCAGAGCTACACTGGGGTTGGGGGATTAATGGAATGTGAAAATGGGAGGCACAAGTTGGGACTAGGTGAATGAGGCGGTGGTGGCCTGTATTTTAAAATACACAAACTGTGTGTGTGTGTGTGTGTGTGTGTGTGTGCGCACACATGCAGGCATGTATGATTAGGGTACTAGGTGCGGTTTGGGGCAGGCCAGGTCCCATGAAAGAGACGGGACTGGGATAGATATTCAGGAGCTAAGCAGAGTGGTTGCCCCGAAGCCAAAGCTCCTCCAGTGTTGGGGGAAGTTTTCCAAAAATGAGAACTAAGTGGAAGGCCCGATGACATCTCAGAACTCTCTATCATCCAAAGTGCCAACAACTTTGTTGTTGGCTTGCATGTCATTTGTACCTGCTTTTATTCTCGTTACTAGTAGCAATCCGGAATTTTGCCTCGTCAAAGATCGGCCTGTTACTGTAGCTCCTGAGGTGTTATAAGGAGCTGCTAAAGCAGAAGTCGGGGTGTCTCTGTTCCTGGGTTTGGGACTGCGGGTACAAGGGACTGTGCTGAGGCCGGTGGGTTCGAAGGCAGGAGCTTCTTTTGCCCCCACACAGCCCCATCTTACTGGGGATTACTGAGCTTTCACTGCACACCAGTTCCTCTTTCTCAACAGCCATTTCTGGGGCTGTCCTTGTGACTGTACACCTAACTGTGTATCCACAGCCACAGTGAAAACTGTAGAGGCAAGAGGGAAACTTCCTTCTTCTCTGCTCCCCACTCAGGCTGCTCCCTTGTAGTATCTTTGTGACTGTTCAGTTGGCACTCATGCCTCAGTCATTTTTTTTTTTTCGATGTGGCCCCCTGGCATCCAGATGTACCCCCATGCATTTTGTGAGTGGCCTGTGTGGAGAACTGAATTGTCTGAATTCCTTCTTTGACGTTGACCGATCCCGTACTGAGGGTGTCTGTGGCCTCCTGGCTCGGTTTATACAGCCTTGTGTACAGTACTTGAGAAAGTGTGTCGTCCTCCGCCTGGGATGACGTTGGCCAACGGCTGTTAGAGAAATAATGGCCCCCATGGGGAGGGAAGAGGATGAGGGGGAATGGTTATTCACGCCAATCCAGGTACATGGTGGATTTTCTAAGCGGTTAGCATTTCTTGATCAAGAAGTCCCTGAAATGATGGGTACATTTACTAATGCTTCTGAATCTTTTTCACGTCATAGAATGCTTAGTAAGTAATAATATTTGTACGGCAATCTGGGTAAACAATCCAGACATCTTGCGGCTGGAGGTAACTGGCCTAGGACTCCGGCTGTGCCTGGCCCTGCCTGGTAGCCCTCAGGAGTGGGGGATGGACATCTCAGTCCACCTCTGACTTATTCCCAGCACACTGGCTGGAACCATCAGGATTCACAGTTGACATCGTAGTAGCTTTATCCGGTGAACTAAATTCTATGCTAGGAGCTTGGGAAAGGAGTTTGCTTCCACTGTGATTTCTTTATGTTCTTAGAACCTCCTTTGGCCTCAATTGTCTTATCTCTAACCTAGACTCAATATGATACCTATCTTCTTACTAGCTATTAGGCATGTTGAAAAAAATAATTTGTGTGAACTCTTTGAGCACCTTGAAAGTATATCATACCCTGTATGGTACAGCGGTATTACAAAATTTTGGAAGTATTTTGTCTATCCTCCTGTCCTCTACTCAGTCTTGATGATTGTACAGAGTAGATGAAAACACCACAGATGGGATTGGTTTTTTTTGGGAATTCATTAATTTGCTTTCGACTGCTTTTTTGGTTTATTAAGAACTTTGTATTCTGGTCCTGTCCAAGGTGCAGATGGTCATGCTTTCAAAACACCGTATTGTCATAATAGCACCCATTTAAAATAATCAATACGCTGCTCTCAGTTTCACCAATTTCAGCACCATTGATTTGGTCCTTGAGGAGAAGGTGATGCTCTTCCACTGACACTCTGGGTCTGATCCTCCAAGAACCTCCATCCACCTTGTACCTTTCCTAGGTTACTAAGGAAGGGAGGACATGTCGAATGAACGAATCTGTGCTGGGTACATTCGCAGCCTGTAAGGGATGGTGTTCGAGTCAGACAGATCTGAGTGTGAATTTCCGTTCTTCCCTTTGTAGGCTCTGCACCCTCAGGCATTCTCTTTATGGCTCTCAGACTGGGTTTCCTCCTGTGTGGAATGTAGCTAGTAGTAACCTTAGGGCTTGTGTGTTGTTGTGAAGATCACAAATGAACCATCTGTAGGGACCAGCGAATAGTAGGTATACAGCAAAGTCTGTCTGTGATTATCATTATAGATAATTTTTTAGTGTCATACAGAGTCAGTAGTTTTACTATAAGCTACCAAGTTTGTTATTTCTATTTTAGGAAATCATTAATTTTGGAAAATTAGTTCTTATCAAAGATATGTTAGTAAAGACCCTGGGATACCCTTTTTATTCTTCTTTATTTTCTTGCCTTTACCTATCAGTCACTTCCATTTTAAAATTTTCTTTTATTCTCACTTAAAACATTAACATTTGGGGTCATTTTTAAGCTTTTTCTTGGTCTACAAGCAGGTCTGTGTTTCAGAGGGTGACCACCTTTCAAAAATACTCTGCTGGCTTGTTTCCAGTCCTCAGCCATGTTCCCAGTTAGCCCTCTGAGTATTATCAACAAGTTGAGAAATTTGACCTCTGGTATATCAAGAGGTACAAGCTTGATGAGTTCTTTCCTTGATGCCCCTGTACTTTTCCATAAAGTTAGAAGAGGGAAGCTTCTCTCATCCTTTGTTCTTGGCTCCTACTCCAGGCCTTGTAAGCGTAGAAAAGACTTTAGCAGAACTACCTGGTTGTTCCTTTTATTTCAGGCAGAGGAGGAGCATGGCATGAGAGTGCTGGTATCAGGCAGAGCTGGGTTTGAATTCCATCTCTGCCACTTGCTAGCAATGGACCTTCATAGACTTGTGCCTGTCTGGGAAAAGTTAAGGACCCTGATGTGTAATAATCCCAGCTCTGTGTGTTGCCTGCTGAACACACGAATACTTTCGTTCATACTACCTCATGGCTTCCCCACAATTAAACAATGAGGGGATTACTAAGCCCATTTATCAGATGAGGAAATTGAGACTTAGGGAGTTAATAACTTGAATCACATTCATTTTATACAAATTCTTTACTAATTTTTTTAAAGAGAAGTTTTATGAGTGGGACAAAGTTGGAGGATCAGAATCAGACGAGAAATTTTAGATTTGCCCAGACCCCAAAATTTAGAGTGTAAGAGACTAATCCTTACTGAGATTGAATAATAAGATGTTTCTACTAATGAATGGGTGGTCAGTACTAATGCTAGGCAGTGCCAGTCAATAGTTAATGAAGCAATGAATGATTTGGCTACTAACACAGTGGCATTTATATAGCTTCGTGAGTAGTTTTTATCTCTAGGTGCTTATTATATGCTTGCCTTTCAAAGCCCATCGTAAACAAAAATCAATCTGTGAATATAACTGAGATGGGCAACACTAAGCTGGTCATGGCTTCCATTTGGCAGAAGAGTGCCATCATTTGTACTTAGCTGGTCTTTCCTGGTGTCGACTGTTGGTTTTCCAGCACTGTAAGCACAGGCAGGAAGACTAACAAAACAGACCCGGAGGTCTCTGTCAAGGCTGGAATGTGGTGGTGACAGTCTGACTTGCACTGTTTTTGGCTCTTCCCTTTCAGCTTGGCTGCGACTAGTAAGCTGGGAGGACTATGAAAGTTAAAACAAAGGGAGATTGGAGAGAAAGTAATCTCAGCGTCTTCTAAGACTCTTCTTGGCAGGCGGGATTTTTTCCTGATATTCAAATAAAGTAATCATTCTTCCTTTTGGACTAGTGGTTTGAAAAATCAATTCAGGTTGGTAATAGTTTGCAAGCAGGTCCCAAATGTTCAGAGAGGGAATGTTATGACGCTGAGCAGATCTTCAAGAATGAATTGATGTTTTACTTTGGTCTTTTTATGTCATGTGTTTATCTAGATGATTGATTTTTGAAATGTAAAAAGTTGCCTTAGAATATATAGTGTATGTGATTTCTTCTTGGGGTAGGTTTGTCTTAACTCAGTCGACTGTAGTTAATTTTATTTGTGATTATCTATTAGAGATAACAGTGGTATTTATCCTTTAATTTCTGCTATTCGTTTGATGACCTTTCTAACCAAATACATTCTGCTTTCAATTTATTTTTGGAGTGCTATCATTATATATGGCTGTTTGGAACTCAAACTGTATTTTTCCATAGAAAACAATTTTAGAGCAATGCTTTGGGTTTCACTGGAGTCCAAGCAAGTCTCTTTCACCTGTTTTACCTAAAGCGGTCCTTTTGGCATTGTACTATTATTAGTAATTTTAATACTATTAATTGATAACATATATGGTTCTGTCACTTAGAGGCTTTTTTTTTTTTTTTTTTGGTCACCTCACATCTTTAAATCTATTTCATCAACTGTACAATATTAATAGCATTTATTTTATGGGCTGATAGTAAGGTTTATACAACTCAACAAAGCACTTATTAGCTTATGTTATTATTACTGTAACTTGGCCACATTTGCAGTTAGTTGATTTTTGTGAGTTGGCTTTGTAACTTTAACCAACACATGTAAAAATACTTCTTTGGGAAAAATCGGTGCCCTGTGTTTGGCAGGAAGGGAATGTGGTGTCACCAAGAACATCCTTCCTGTGCTTTTCCCTTGTACCCCACCGATGTCTAGCAACAGAAGGACTGTGATGGTGTTTAGGTACTTTTTGTTCTTGCAGGGTGCCAGAGAAAGCTCGTTGTCTCAGGCACAGACATCACGTGTTTGTATGTACAGGCAGCCCTGACTTTCATAGGTTCAGCTCTCATACAAACCATGCTTGGATACATACGAACCCCCATACTTCAGCTTTTACGGTCTGCTTGTGTTTTTCCCTGCGTCCGCTGAGGAGTGGCGGGGCCTGAGCAATGAGTTCTGGGTGGCGTTGCCCACAGCCCGTGGTGCACGGTCATCAGCATCACCGGGCTTCTGTGCACCTCTGTGTTCGCTGCTGCAAGGGTTTGTTCCGTTGCATTTTCCTGTGCAATTTTACACAAATGAGGGGAAAAATGAAAAATGCTAACGCTAATATTAAGAAACATAGGTCTCATAAGCTTTGCTTGTTTTGACTAAGACGGACAGGGTGAGCCATGCCAGTCAATCAAGTACTCGGGGGATTAGAGCCTGTGTATTAAGGTGTGAAGGAAAAGACAAAATATGTTGAAGTGTGTAAAATACATTTTTATTATGTCTAAAATGAAGGATATGAATGTGGGTTTTAGAGTTGTTTTATTCTTTAGATATAGAGCTATCTTTATAACATGTAAATATATTTGTTATGACTTTTGTATTCATACATGTTTTCTGGAATACGTTGGGCATAGAAGAAGGGAGGCTTATATAGGATAGTTTTAAAGTTTTTTTAAAAAAGCATTTTATTTTGGCAGACTTCAAACATGAACAAAAAAGAAGAAAATAGTACAATGAACTCCTGTGTGCCTATTAGCCAGCTCCAACAATTACCAACACATTGCCAGTCTTGTTTCACATTCCTCCCCCGACCCCTTTTCTTGCTGGAGTATTTTAAAGCAAATCCTGGATCATATCATTTTACCAATTAATACTTCAGTGTTTATTTCTATGAAATAAAGACATGAAAAAAAAAATAACCTCAGTGTTATTATCATACCTGATAAAATGAACAGTCCCTTAGTCTCATCTAACACTCAGTTAATACGCTAGTTTCCTTGATTGTCTCAGACAAGTTTTTAAAACTTGATTTGTTTGAATACACACACTGCATTTGATAATTATGCCTGTTGGTCTCTTGCTACCAGGTCGAAGAGGGTATTTTTAGGTTGGGGAGTACCATACTTCTGCAGGGTGGGCTACTCCCCGACAACAAAGGAAGCCACTAGAGCCAAAGAAACATTTACTCCATCCGTAGGCAAGAGATGGCAAGCTGAGGGCATTTCCCTCCCAAATACAATTGGCATAACTATAGCATTGGCAATCTTCCTGTGTCCTTCCCATTCTTTTTTTATTTTTTTATTTTTTAAAGATTTTATTTATTTATTTGACAGAGAGAGACCCGGCGAGAGAGGGAACACAAGCAGGGAGAGTGGGAGAGGGAGAAGCAGGCTTCCCGCCGAGCAGGGAGCCCGATGCGGGGCTGGATCCCAGGACCCTGGGATCATGACCTGAGCGGAAGGCAGATGCTTAATGACTGAGCCACCCAGGTGCCCCTCCATTCTTTAAAAAAAATTTTTTTTTAGATAGGGCGTGGAGCCCAAAATGGGGCTTGAACTCATGACCCTGAGATCAAGACCTGAGCTGAGATCAAGAGTCAGACGCTTAACCGACTGAGCCACCCAGGCACCCCATGTGTCCTTCCCTTTCTTATAAAATTAATCTGGAAAAGTTATTGTTAAAAACAACTTCAAATGTATTCCTTTACTATTTAAAGCATAGATTTGAATCATAGGTGTTAAAAAGCCATCAATAGGGCGCCTGGGTGGCTCAGTTGGTTAGGCGACTGCCTTCGGCTCAGGTCATGATCCTGGAGTCCCTGGATCGAGTCCCGCATTGGGCTCCCTGCTCGGCGGGGAGCCTGCTTCTCCCTCTGGCCCTCCCCCCTCTCATGTGCTCTCTCTCTCTCTCATTCTCTCTGTCTCAAATAAATAAATAAAATCTTTAAAAAAAAAAAAAAGCCATCAATAAATCAATTCCATGCTATTCTCCCGATATCTACATATTAATCATCGGCTTTGGCATCTTCTAACACTGTTGTTGCCATCCCTGGGATAAATTTAGGTAGGCAAGGATTCAGGCGGCATCTACTTGAATCATGAACTCTGAGGCTAGTTGGCAGAAGTTAATCAAGATTATATGAATACGGAATGCAGAGTGGCCTGAGTTCTGAGCACTGACGCCATTGCTCAGCACCTTCACAAGGCTGCAGTCCGTGTGCAGACCCTGGGCGCTGGGGTTAGTCTTCTAAGGTGTGTTGGTCCACTCTTTGATCTGCCGACACAGGCCTGGGTCAGGTTCTGGGATGGCTGCTGGAGGGCACTGACCCAGCCGACCCCGCCTGTAACTTCTATGCGACGCTATGAGTAGAACGACATTCCAGGAAGGACCTTACTGGCAATGTTTACATAATGACAAAGATTAAAAAAGTAAAGAAGATTGTAAGCTTGAGGAAATAATCACTTCTGTTCAGAACTGTTCAGTGGTTTCTAGTTGTTCAGAATAAATGTCAGGCCTTTAGATCAGCCTCCCAGGCCACGCCGCCTGCCCTTTTTCTGCCTATACATCTCCGACCTTATCTCCTATACCCCACATTCACTCTGCTTTGGCCTCTTGTCTTCTTAGCCTTCCAAGAATCTGCCAGGCTCTTTCCTGCCTCAAGGCCTCTTCATTTGCTGTTCCCTCACATACTCACTTCCTCACCTCTTTCGGGTCTTTGCTCAACTATCACTCAGTGTGGTCCTCCCTGACTACCTATTTAAAACTGCCCCCTCCACATCCCACCCCCACCCCCATCCTGGTCCCAGCAGCACTCCTGAAATCTCTTGCTTACATTTTCCCATAGGAGTGTCACCTTCTATGTTACACAGTTTACTTTTAAATTCTGTTTATCGTCTCTTTCTCACCATGGATTTATCCTTCATGCCTAGAATAATGCCTAGTCATAGTAGACACTCAAGAAATTATCTAAATGATTGAGTGAGTGAGTTAAACCCTGGAAAATTTGATCACAAGAATGCACTGAAAGATTCCTTGTGGAAAATGAAGGACACACTTTGAACAGTCTTGTGGAGAGAGACGCTTTAGTAAGGGAACAAAGAGTAGAGAAGTGTCTTCATTATTCATGTAATAGTGAGGCGTACTCCCAAAGTTTATGAGATAAAGGTTGTTTTTCTGCTTAGTAGTGAAGCCCATATGGTGAGTGATGTGCTCTTCTCATTTTTGATATGGTAGATCCTTGGCATGCGTGAACCTAACAATTGTGATTTCAGCTATTTGCTGGCAGCCCCCAATGGTTATACGGTGTAGTCATTTGTGCTTTATAGCAGGGCATGTGGTGAACTGTGCGGGTGGGGAGGCCACACCGAGCCTGGTGGTGGCCTGCTTCCTGCACTGCAGGTCATCCTGCTTGCTTGCTTTACTTGGAGAGTTCAGAAACTCAGAAAGTTGTCCTTGACCACACGGTATATCAGAAATTGTGCTGCTGGGATATTTGAATTTGAGTATTTGCAAAACAAGGTTGGGAGAGGCAGTGTTTCATGAATGTCAAGGGTCTGTATACTCTCTAGGTATCCTGGTGTGTCTGCTCTTTCACCAAAAGTCTGTTTAATATTTGTGATCCCAGGTTCCTAAAGAATTTGGAACAGATTAATCAAGACAGCCGAAGAGAGGCAGCATGATACATAGTGGTTAAGAACACAGAATTGTAGAGCTAGACTGCCTGGGGTCAAATCCTGACTTCACCTACTAACTGTGTGGCTTTGGGCAAGTTACTTACTCTCTCTGTGCTTCAGAGATAATGAAGATAAAAATGGTAGATTCATCATTGGATTGTTGTGAGGATTAAATGAGCTAATCATGTTTGTCAAGCAATTACAGCAGTGACTGACACATAGTAAGCTCAACCTAAGTGTTTGCTAAATAAGAATAAAGACATTTATTTGGGAGGCCTGTTAGAGGATGCTTTAGCCTTTGGCCGGTAGGCACACCAAGTGAGGGAAAGAGGTGAGTGATATAATTTGTAGGCATATTTCAGGTAAGCAATATGAAAAAAATTCTTGAGGGTAGTGCGTGACAGACATGGATTATTTAACTATGCAGGAATATAGTAGAGTGGTTGAAATTGCGGACTGTCTTAGATGGCCTGCTTGGTCTTCTCACATCACATTGTACTGTGTGATTTGCAGTAAATTACTTGTCGAATTACAAGTCTAAAATGGGTTTGTGAAAAGTACTTACCTCATGGAATTGTCATGAGAATTCAATCAAAAAATCATTGTAAAGTGCTTAGCCCAATACCTGGCATGTGGTAAGTGTTTAAGAATGGGACTTTTTTTTTTCTTTTAATTAATGGATGATGAGAGTCCCTAATCTCAGTTCCTACATTGTTATAGGTGTTGAAATCCTTTGGCTAGAAGTCTAAGCCCTGTCCTGTTACTGAACCAGTCAGACAAAATTTGACAGCATTAAATAAATTTGACAGAAGACAAATAAATTTGACAGAAAGAAATAATGCATGCATGCATGATGCTTAGCATCAGCTAGCAAGAACTCAGTCAAAAGCCAGGAGCCTCATCTCTACCAGTAGCTTTGGTGGTTCAGGATGGAAGATGTCAACAGTATTGCTGCCACTCTGGGTAGAGGTAGGCACCTTTCTCCAGAGTCAGCTCTGGGTGTTAGAGGTGGGTAGGTCAGTGCCATCCATCAACTCCCAGTACTGTGTCCTGGAACAAACTCCTGCTCTTGAGTCCCTATCCGCCTGCCAAACTGGATCTGACCTGAGGTCCTGGTAAAATCCACAGTAAATGTATGCAAAATCATCATCTAAAATGAAATGTACGACAGATCAAAACCACAATGAGATACCACCTCACACCTGTCAGAATCTAAATCTAATCTAAAATTAACAACTCAGGAAACAACAGTTGTTGGTGAGGATGCAGAGAAAGGGGAACCCTCTTGCACTGTTGGTGGGAATGCAGGCTGGTACAGCCACTCTGGAGAACAGTATGGAGCTTCCTCAAAATGTTAAAAATAGAGCTACCCTATGACCCAGCAAATATTATCAACAATAGCCAAATTATGGAAAGAGCCCAAATGTCCATCAACTGATGAATGGGTAAAGAAGATGTAGTATATATGCACAATGGAGTATTACTCGGCCATCAAAAAGAATGAAATCTTGTCATTTGCAACAGCGTGGGTGGAGCTAGAGTGTATTATTCTAAGCGAAATAAGTCTGTCAGAGAAAGACAAATATCATATGATTTCACTCATGTGTGCAATTTAAGAAACAAAACAGATGAACACAGGGGAAGGGAAGATAAAATAAGATAAAAAAACAGAGAGGGAGACAAACCATAAGACACTCTTACGTATAGAGAACAAACTGAGGGTTGCTGGAGGGGAGGTCGGTGTGGGATGGGTTGAATAGGTGGTGGGTATTAACTAGGGCACTTGTTGGGATGAGCACTGGGTGTTATATGTAAGTGATGAATCACTAAATTCTGTTCCTGAAACCTATACTACACTATATGTTAACTAACTTGAATTTGAATTTAAATTAAAAAATGAAATGTATGAATTAACTGTGGATATTAGTTATCTGTGCTATTCCTGTACTAATTACCATAAATAATTAACATTAACTATGTATAAATATATGGTTTGGCTAAAATTTCCAGAGCTCAAGGTTTATAGTGACATTTCAAATCCCAATTTCCTCTTCAAGTAGCTACTATGAGCTTCTTTATTGGTTTACCCAAACACATTTCAGAGTTTTATTTGTCTAGTTGCAGGTCTCAGGAACAAAATTGAACTTTCTCATAACTTCTCATGCTTCTTCTGGGGCTTTAAAGTAGTTTAAGCTGCAGTTTACTTTTAAGTTCATCCATTCATATATTCATTGAGCAAATATTTTCTTAGAATCTACTATATGGCAGGTCCAGGTACCTCTTAACTTTTTAGTTTAAATGGACGGGGAAATTCTGATTCGAATTTCATTCTGCCTTTACATATTACAGTCCAGTTACAGTCTTTGTGAAGGGTTAAGTTTTCAAATTATCCAATAAGGAGAAGAGTAGATAGTTAAAATTATTCTTTTCTTTTTTCTTTTTAAAAGATTTTATTTATTTATTTGACACAGAGAGACACAGTGAGAGAGGGAACACGAGCAGGGGGAGTGGGAGAGGGAGAAGCAGGCTTCCCACTGAGCAGGGAGCCCGATGCGGGGCTCGATCCCAGGACCCTGGGATCATGACCTGAGCCAAAGGCAGATGCTCAACGACTGAGCCACCCAGCACCCCTAGTTAAAATTATTCTTAAAAAATACCTTAATTCACCCACAGACATAACATCTTTCAGGGAACACAACATAGCCATTTTCCCCTTCTAGTTTTGGAACAAATCACTGTTTTCTTTAGTTGAATACTAGACCATGTAATTGGAAGTTTGCTTGGGTATGTTGTTTGAAAAATACATTTAGGACCTTTAAACTTAGAGCTGCATTTAGTACTAAACATGTATCTATCTTCATTGTACCCATTCCTCACTGGTTGGTTCATTCATTCCTTCATTCGATCATTCATCAACGTTTAAAGCGCACTTAGTATGTGTAGCAGCTGTGCTTTACACTGGACTTAGAAAGACCATGGAAAGATGATACCTGCTCTCAAAGAGTTCGTAATGTGGTGGGGATGACATGTCCAAGTGTAGTCGCGTGAGCTTAAGTGGTAGTGACAGTGCAGTGTCGTACGTGCTGTATGAGAAGCAGACATGTTCTGGGGGTGGGTGGAGAACAGAGGAAACAGTGTGTACACAGTGGCTTGGTAGCCTCTTCAGGGAATGGTGTGGCATGGGGGATGACAGGAGCTAAGTGTGGAAAGCTCGTGACAAGCCTTAAATTCCATGTTGAGCAGTTTGGACTTCATCCTCAATGTAATGAAGAACCATTGAATGATTTTTAAAAGGAGAATGATACCAAATGGTGCTTTATAAATGGCTGGGTTACAGGAGAGTGGGTTTAGAGCCAGGAGACGAGTTAGACCTGTGGGTGGGAGGGCAGGTCGGAAGCCAGCCATCACACACTCGCTTCTAAGCCTGAACATGCTGGAACATCCCTTAACTAACAGCTGTCTTGCAGGATGGGTTTCTAGCTATAGATATTCCTTTTCGCCGCCATTACCCTGTGGGTTCTCTTTCTTCTCTTGGCTCTGCCATCTTTATTCTGCAGCTGGTTGGGCTCTGGCTTCTGGCTGAAGACTTGGCAGTGGTGAGGAGGAAGGGAGAGAGGATAGACATGTCCACCGCTGCCCATCTGGTTTCTCACATGGAGCATCCCCAGCCTTTTCACCTTCCTGAACCTTCTCTTAGGACCTCTCTGATCTTCACAGCAGAGCACATAAAAAGGGCAGTTGACAGTGAAAAGAATTGAGAAGGGAGCCTTCTTTCCCTGCCCCCAACAGTAAAAACTGAGGAAATTTTCAAAGGGCAAGGTGCTGAATGTCTGCATTTAGAGGAAGGAGACCGCTCTGTTCTTCAAGTGGAACTCCGGTCAGAAGCAGCACATAGTGGTTGTGGAAGCATGTGGAAAGGCCCACTAAAAAAAATAAAGAGGGTGTGGCTGTGGGGTGTAAATCAGGGGTGTAAATCGGGAGTGTTTTGAGGGGGTTGTGCAAGTTGTCCCCTTTCTCGTCCTTAATGCCCTGTCCAGTTATTTCTCCTTTCATCGGCCCCTTGCCCTGAACCTCCACACCTTTCCTCACCCCATAATTCCTGTGTCCACTGTGCCACCAGCTCTCTTCTTGTCCTTTGTTGCTGGGTCTGCTGCAGCCTTTCAGAGCGATGGAGAGAGGAGTTGGGGCCTTTTGGCAATGAGCGGCAGTTTATCTCTGGCCTCCCCTGTTGACACTCCCGTGCGTTTGCTCAGAGAGACCAAATGAAGGCCTTTGGGTCTGTGGGACTGTTAATTTCTCTAATACTGTCTGGGCCCTAGGGACCTTAGGATTTAGATTCAACTAAAATTAATTGCATTTATTTACTCCAGGAACTTATTTAATACCCTAATACTTATTTAACACTTATGAAGTGTTTTTAAGTTCATTTTAAAGGACACTGAAGTGGGACGGAAACTGACTTTCCAAGGTTACACTGTTACCACAGAGCGCGTGTGGGATTTGTGCTGTTTTGCCTGCTTCTGCGTACGCGTAGGTGGGTCAGCTTTAGTGTGTGACCATCATGTAAAATAATGTTCCTAAGGGAATTTTTTTTAAAAAGCAGATGATATTGTTATTGAAATATTTTGACATTGTTATTGAAATATTTATAGATGCACATGCATATTTGAGAAATAATACAAAGAGATTGCTTGTACACTTGGCCAGTTTTTCCGGATGTTAACATTTTATGAAACTTCAGTACAATATCACCAATCAAGACATTGGCAGTGATATGATCCATTGAACTTACTCAGATTTCCTCAGTTTTACTTATCCTCATTTTTCTTTTTTTTTAGATTTATTTATTTTATCTTTTTTTTTTAAGATTTTATTTATTTATTTGACAGAGAGAGAGCACAAGTAGGCAGAGTGGCTGGCAGAGGGAGAGGGAGAAGTAGGCTCTCCGCTGAGCAGGGAGCTGGACGTGGGGCTCCATCCCAGGACCCCAGGATCGTGACCTGAGCCAAAGGCAGCCGCTTAACTGACTGAGCCACCCAGGTGCCCCTTGATTTATTTATTTATTTTAGAGGGAGTGAAAGAGAGAGAGTGAGAGTGAATGCAAGGGGAGGAGGGGCAGAAGGAGAGAGAGAATCTCAAGCAGACTGCCCCCTGAGCCGGGAGCCTGACTCGGGGCTTGATCTTAGGACACTGAGATCATGACCTGAGCCGAAATCAAGAGCTGGGCGCTCAACTGACTGAGCCATCCAGGCGCTCAACTGACTGAGCCACCCCGGCGTCCCACTTATCCTCATTTTTTTGTGTGTTTGTGTGTATTAAGTTTTGTATAATTTTATCACTGGGTAGATTCATGTATCCATTACCACAGGTAAGATAATGAAAAGAGCCAGTTCCATAGGATCCCTCATGTTGCATTTTTATAACCACAAACACCCTCCTGTACCCCCAATTTCTACCCCTGACCACCTTAATCTGTCCTTCATATCTAGAATTTTGTCATTTCAAAAAACACTACATCAAAAACTAATGATGTGTACTATATGTTGGCTAATTGAACATAAATAAAATAAAAAATGTTACATAAATGGAATCATACAATATATAACCTTTTGGGATTAGCTTTTTCCACTCAGCATGATCCCTTGGAGATTCACTTAACTTGTTTTGTGCATTGATAGTTCGTTCCTCTTATTGCTAAGCGGTACTCCATGGTATGGATGTACCATACTTTGTTTAATCATTCACCTGTTGAAAGATGCCTGGGCTCATTCTCTCATTTCAGCTTTTGGCTATGCCAAATGAAGCTGCTGTGAACCTTAGTGGACAGGTTTTTGTGTGAACATAAGTTTTCATGTCTCTGGGATAAGTGCCCAAGAGTACAAATGAACTTTGAATGCAGTTCATAAATCCACAATTATGTCTGGCGTGATCCTGCTCAGGATTACATTTTCACCTTTTATCCAGTCCGCCGTCTGATTGCGTGTGGGGCTGTCACCCATTTCGCCCTGGCCCTGGGCCTGTGTAAATTTCCAGGCTGATTAGGGCACTCCTGAGCTCCGCGGAGGGCTTTTGCTTTGCCTTGTTGCGGGCCGATCTCTGGCAGTCGCTTCTCGCCATTAGTCGTGCCTGTCAGGTATGCCACGCTGGTGTCTCTTTCCCCCAACATGCGTGTCCAGAGCTCCAGCCGTGTCCGCTGTGAAGCCAGCCACTGCGTTCTTGTCTCCTCCCCCCTGGGGAGTGAAAGGCCCTGGAGAGACCCGCTGAAGTTGGGAAAGGAACCCTACTGGCTTTTCCTCTGCCCTTGCCTTCCTCTTCCCTGTAGTGAGCACATGTTGCCAAAAGGTGGCAGTGCTCTTTGCCGCCGCCGGGATGGCTCACCCATGTCGCCTGTGCTTTGGAGACTTGATACTGTGCTTTAATTGTATGTTGAAAGGGTGGAAAGTGGATTTTCCCCAACAACAAAGGCACCAATAAAACGCTGTGCAGTTAAAAAAATTTGAAAGAAGACATCATGTTTATAAATGATTTGTAATGAAAATGCTTCCCCCCTTCTTAGAAATGACTTGCATAGGGAATAGGATTCAGAGATGTGTGTATGAGTGTATAATTTTAGATGTCAGTACTGATTGTTGCTTTCTGTGTGGCTCCTGAAAAAGACCTGTGAAAATGCTGAGTTTTGCCTTCCCTCTGTTCTAAGACCGGCAAAGTAGGAGGGACAGCCTGCTTCTGAGCTCTGAGACTTGAGATTGAGACCTCTTAGTCCTTAAGTAAAGGCCCTCATGCATGCTGCAGATACGCTTTCCATGGCAGCAATGGCTAAAAATAATAAAACTCCTTACCTCCTGGTATCTGTCTTCTCCCCTGTATGCATCACTTTGGTGTATGTGAGGGCATGTGTGTAAGGAAAGCTGCTGTAAAGTGAGAGATTATGGGGTTCATTGGATCTTGTAAACAGATCAAACTAGTGAGGATGAAGTGGGGTGGGTTAAAATAGTTTAGGTTAACTAGTGCACTTGAAGCTGCATGAGCAGAAAGAACCAGCCTTGTCACACTGGGGTATGGACATGTAAACACTGGAGCTGTTCTGCTCCCCAGGATGCCATCCCTTGGTGTCCTTTTGAAAGTAGTCAGAATGACGTACTGTATGGTGACTAACATAACATAATAAAAAATAAATAAATAAAATATTCCCAGAAAGGCCCGGTGTGGAGGGTGCGAGTGAGCTGGCTTTAGCATGGGGGCTGCGAGCCCCGCAGTGGATCCCTGACGCACGGGCCCGTGTGCGCAGGTTGGAGGATCTGTTTTCTACTCCTCCGGGTCTGAGTGCGGCTGCTGCCACACCCCAGCAGCTCACGACCTGACCAGGCGACAGACAGGTAGCTCCACGTTAAGCAGCGGCCTTCTTGCTGGTGCATCCTTGGCACAAGTCTTGGGTTAAGAGGAGAATTGCTCTGTATAAAGTTAGAGCCCTGAAAGCAGATGCTGTTACTATAGAGACAGCGAACCGCTGCGGCGGGAGGCCGAGCAGGAGGGATGGCAGCAGGGCCCTGGGAGGGCAAGTGAGGCGAATCCAGAGGCTAGCACCCCCGAGGACCTTCAGCCTTCAGCCGCACAGTGACGCTCAGGCTTGCGTTCTGAAACTTGTGTGCTGGCGGCCCGCCACGTGCTGACTGGCTGAGTGGCAGCTGCTTGCGCCCGCGGACTCGCTGGTGAGCACGTTGGCAGTTGGCGAGAGCTCCGCGGGTGGGAGCTCGGGAGGGTGGAATGTAGATGGGTGCCCAAGGCCCCATGGCTGACAGTTTCTCACAAATGTTTCTCGGGCCGGGCTTAAGTCACCCTTACAGGCCTGCTCCATGATTGGGACCGGCTGGTGAAAGCTGGTGGTTTGGCAGCAGATTTGACATGTGTTACGGTTAAATCATTTCAGTGGCCCCGGAATAACGGAGAGTGAGAGAAACCCCGCGGTGGGTGTGGACCTGGGAGGAAGGGGTCTGACTGGTACGGTCAGAGGCCCTGTTGAAGGCGGGCAGCATTGGCCCCGTGTGGATTTGTGTCCCGACTGCTATGACCCTTATCCCCGTGATACTGGTGAGAAGCTTCCAAATCTCTTCTGAACTTTGCCTCATGCTGGCCAGGGAGCTGTTTAGAAGCATGCTCCTTCCCTCCTTTGTTTTCAGCAGAGGCGGCTTGGGTGAAAGGAACACTTTACGAACGGATTTGGGGGCCTGATGAGGGATTAGATGAGTTAATTTCTTCCTACGGATAGAAGGGAAAACCGGTTGGGTCAGACGGTCATGTCAAAAGATATCTCTGTCTGACTAATAATAGCCAGCAACTGCCGAGAGGCTTTTAGGAGGGGAAGACAAACCCAAATAATCGACGTTTGTTAGTATGAAGATGGAAAAAAAAGTTGTAAAATCCCTGTTGTTGGTGCAGAAGCCCAGATGCACTTGCTCATGAGGACGAGAGGGCTGCTCTGGGGACAAAGGCCACCGTGGACACGCAGGTTTTTATATTTTCAGTTGACGGCATTCTTTCTTTTTCCGCTTCCTACAGGGAAGAGGCTGCTTGCAGATGCTCTGCATTGTCCATCAGAAAGAACTAGGTTTCTGATTACTTGCTATGTATAGTCTTGGAGGGAATGTGAAATATGTATCAAAGAGCCAAGGAATGCACCCATCATTATTCTCACTAACTCAGATGGTGCACGGGACAGTGCTTTAGTCGGCTGGATGGTTCCTCAGCCTAGGAAGAGGGCTCTAGCCATTAACATTTCTTTGGTCTCCTTTCATTGTTACCGATTTTCCTCCTTTACTTCTGCTTCAGTTGTTTGTTGCATGCAATTTTAGGAAGGGCTTAGGTGCAAAGGCTAATAAACATTTTATTTAGGAAATGTGTAAAAAAAAGTCCATAAAAGACTTTAGGATTGGCTTGATTGTGGTTGGGTGCAGAAATGATGTTCTATAGGAAATTGTGTTGGATTCTGTAGGTTGATAAGACAGGAAAGGGTTTGTGCCGAGGAGCAATGTGGGTGAACCTACTGTTTGCTTTCCAAGGGGGAGACGGTACTGTTGATGTGTGCGCAGTCGCCCAGGCCTCCAGGATTTTGTTGTGCTTCTGAGGTCTTTAAAAATAAGTTTCCCCATTAAGCTGTCATCCTTATCTGTGTCTACGAATGCTGTGTTGCTGATGACTTCTTTGCCCTCTGAACGGCCTCTGGACCGGCTCTCCCAGATGGCTAGGGGAGGTCTTCGAGAAGGCAGACGTGATTACATCAGAGCCCCTGTCTGTCCCGCTCATCACTATGTCTCCAGTGCCTAGCAGTATGCCTGGCACCTCGTGGGTACTCAGTCCATATTTACTGAGTGAACGAGGGGATGAGGGAAGGAAAGAGAAAAGGACTTGATCGAATGAATGCCCTCTGTGTGTCTAGCACCGTGTTTGATATGTTTCACGTGCCTCGGTCATTGTCACCAATGGCCTCCATATTGCCAGGCTGAATTTTTACCTGTCTCCATCCTTCTCAGCCTCTTCGTAGCCGTACTTCCTTGACATCACTTTTTTCTGGTTTTTCTTTTGCCTCTGACTTCTTTTGTTCCTCTGCTCTGCTTATAAATGTTAACATGCTCCAGGACTTGGTCTTAGGTCTACACCTCAGTTTCTGCCTTTTCTTCCTGGATGAACTCCTCTAGTAATGGCTACAGATTACCAGTTTGTATATTGATTCTCCAGCCCTAGGTTCCCAAGTTCCAGACTTGGACCTTTAGTTGTACACCTGACAGCTCTTTTTTCGTATATAATAAGAATCTCAACAACCATAAAGTGGCCAGAGAAGAATTGTTGGTTCCTTCCCCAAAACCTGTTTCTCCCACAGCCTTCCCTGGGTTCCTAAGATAGTTTCCTAGTTTCTTTGGTCTCCTGATCATCCACTTTTCACATAGCAGTCAGAGGGATTCTTTAAAAAGGTAAAACAGCTCAGGTCAGTTTCCATCTTAAAATCTTAACTGAAGTTAGTAATACTGTACTGTGTATTTCAAAGTTGCTAAGAGGGTAGATCTTAAAAGCTCTCAGCCCAAGAAAAAAATTTTCTAACTGTGTGGCGACAGATGTTAACTAAGCTTACTGTGGTGATCATTTCGCAATATACACAAAAATTGAATCATGTACATCTGAAACTAATATAATGTTGTATGTCAGTTTTACCTCAATAAAACAAGACAAAACACAAAACAAAACAAAATTCTTAAGTGGGTCCCCTAACACCTAAGATTTTGACCACTTACCATGGCCTGCCGGGGCCTGTTTCCTCCAGCATTGCCAGCTACCACTGACCTCTCTGCCCAGCCTCACTGACCTCATTTCCTTCCTGGAACATGCTCAACTTGTTCCAACCTTAGGGCCTTTGCACTTGCTGTTCCCTTTGCTTGGAACACTCTGCCCTCAGATCTTCAAATGCCTGGGTCCTCCCTATCATTTTTGTCTCTACTCTCTACTCAAGTGTCACCTCCTCTTCTGAACCATCATATGCCAAGTAACCCCTGCCTCATTTTATTTTGTGCAAAGCACTTAGTGCTATCTAAGAGTACCTTGTTCATCTATTTATTATTAGTTTCTTAAGAATTTTGTCTGTCTTCTTAATGAATGTATTCCCCCTCCCTCTGGGGATGCTTGGAACATAGAAGACACTAAATATCTGTTGAATTTGTAAATGTGTTGTATCATTCATCTTCATGGAAACCTGAGGCTCAGAGAGGCTGGTAAATGATTTGATTGCTCAAGTGTTCAAGGGATTTTCTTTTCTACTATATTCCCGATGGCTGATCTATATCCTATTTGCATTTAGTTTTGTATTTTTAGTTTGAGTATAGAGAAGGAAAAAGATATGTATCAGGATGAAATTGCATATAAGAGCCATATCCCTGAAAGAAGATATTCTGCAAGTGTCCAAAGGTAATGAGTTTCTCAATAGCATTGTCCAGCAGTAAAGGTTAGGGTAAAAAGAAAGAAGGAAAAAATAAAGGAAGGAGACTTACCTTTATTAAACATGTAGTAGGTGCAAAGCACAAAACCGGGTCTTTTCACGTATGTTACCTAATATGAATCTCAAAGCAGTCCTGCACTGTTGATACTGTTACCAAGGGGGTGGAAAAATTGAGGCTCAAAGAATTAAATACTTTGCTTCAGGTGATATATATATTCAGAGGTAGTGCTAGATTTTTTAAACCCAGGTCTACCTGATACCCAATTTCTGACTTTTTTACGCTCAGATGGTTGCTTTGCAAGATGGATATGCTCCTAAAATAGAAAAGAGGAAAATGTGAATTCAGTGCGTATCCACATAGATTATAACAGATATCTGAAGCACAAGAATAAGTTATACGGACAATATGGAACACAGACTTACAATATTCAGTGCCTGAGCATATAATTGGATGAATCGAATACAGAGTGAACATTTGGTTCTCTGGCAGAGCTTCTGTACGGTATGACATAGAGCAGCTGTCTCCAGAGAAAGTTCTTTGTTTCTAGACCGGTGTGACACAAGCCGCATTTGAGCAATTCGGGATTTTTTTCTGCCTTCTCTATAAATAGAGTTCATGGAATTCTGCATGTCAAAGTTAATGCAATGAAAAGAAGTCCCAGAATTTGGAACTAAACCTTAACTCATCCTGTAAAACTAAGAAACATGTTTGGCATCAGGAGGCCATAAAAACACTGTCATTACTCGGATGGATTCTGAGGTCTTATTTAGCATATGAAATTGCAGAGCAGATCCTATTATGTAAGGAGACAGGAGGACAGGATAATGTGGCTACAAACTGAAGAACTTTGTGCCCTTCAGGGAAGAGTTAACAGGACAGATATACATAGAGACGGGTGATAAGAATGTGGAAAATGAATGAATGGGTGGCATATAGATATGTGACTGTTGCTGAAGCCGGGTTGCTGGATAATCCTCAGATGTCAGATTTCCGTAAGGCCAACATGTGACTCAAAGCTTGCCACTCAACAGAGAGTACTGGGCTGTGCTGGTATTAAGAGGCTGGCTGGAAGCTGGGCTCCCACTGTGCACTAGCCTAACTCCCTGTCGTTTTCGTGTGTGGGTGGGTGTGCGTGTGTGTGTGTGTGTGTGTGTGTGTGTGTGAGGGTATACATTTTTATGCAGTGGGTGTTTAAAGAGCTAAGCACTGAAGCTGGATTTCCACAAACGATCATCACGAGCACTCCAGACAAACCAAACTTCCTCTCTTGGTATTTTTTTTTTTTCTTGCTTTCATCTTTTTCTTTTTTTTTTTTCCTTTTTGCGAATCCCAAAGGGAGAACCCCCAGCATCCAGCCTATAGGATTGAGATGATTTTCTCTCACCTGTCCATGTGGGTGCCCTCTCAAGGTTAGAACTGAAGCTATGTGGGACCGGCATATTCTCAAGCACCAGATGAGAGGAGCTGCGTGAAGGAGTAACAGACACCAGAGGAAGAGTGGCTCTGCCCTGTTAACATGAACACCAGCGTGCAGGTTAACCTGCCCAGAAGCTGGGCTGCTTCAAGTGGCTCGCTCCAGGAGAAGTCTGAGCATTCTTTTTTTCTTTTTTATTACTATAGGATGGAGGATGAAGCTGTCCTGGACAGAGGGGCTTCCTTCCTTAAGCATGTGTGTGATGAAGAAGAAGTAGAAGGTGAGCTTTATGGGTCTGGGGAAGTGTATATTCATATACCTATGTCTTTGTAGATACTAGCACTCATGCATTTCATATAGCTTATATTTTTGAAGTTAAAAACTGAAGCTTTTCTATGGGGTTTTATTAGTCTGCACATTTTGCTTCAACACAGAAAGTAATTTTAAGAACTTCACTGGACCATTAGAATCTGAATCAGTGTGGTCCTGCATGGTTAAAAAGGGGGGGAGGTGTCTTACCTTTGAAGCAGGTGCCTATGTTAGCCGTGCCTTTCTGTCAAAAAATAAATATTTTGCCAGTTAGTTACCACCTTGCGATGACTAATTCAAAGAAGCTGCTAGATTTATATAAATGTATTTGGCAGCATCTTCTAATATTCTTTCTTACAGCTTGCAGGGTAAAGAAACAGATGTTACAGAAGGAGAATGATATCACTGTTGCAGGAAAAATGGGTATAAACCGCGGTTATAAAGAGGGGTAATCATGGATGAGTTTCCATTAGGAAATGATGGACTTTTTTTTACTTGAAAAACCTCCAGGACCTCTTTTGTTAATGTTGCCCAGTGCCTGTTAAAAACCAAATAAGAGTTAAATTTTAGTTGGTGCTGTTATGCTTTCAGTGTGACCCTCTTCTCTTGTCTCTTGACTTATCAGTAATATGGGCATAATTCTATTTATTTGATAATGAGAAAACAGGGCTCAATTAATATTTATTATAAAGATATCACAGATATACAAGATATAATTAATACTTACAATGAGATTTAAAAAAATAATCAGAGTTGTGGACAATACTCATAAAGTTAAATGAAACTTGCAAGTGAACTGTGTCATATATTCTTCCTTTTAAAATCACCTGAGAGACAATTCACATGTGTTTTGGGAACTCTAGTCTGGTTGGTGCCATTTGGTAAACATTTAATGCTAATTCCAAAAACTTGGACCAGTGTGGGGGAGGGGTTGGAAGAAGGAAGGTGGGTATTGTGTGGTCCGGAGTGATTCTTCAACCAGACTGAACACCAGGTCCTGGGCACGTGATGCCTTCTTGTACCTCCTGGAATAGTCGGCATAGGGTGGCCATGATGATGTTTCTCATGTTTGCTTACTAAGTTTCTTCTGACCGTGTAGTCCCCTCACCCCCCACTGCCCTCCTTCCCTCATTTATGCTCTTGACTCTGACTAATAAGAATGTGATGCCTAAGTTTCTTAGGAAAAAGGAAACTACAGTATTTTCTTTCATATTGTTTTATGGGTTCCTTGCACTTTTACAACATGACTGTGGGAAAATGTCAAGTTAGTGCGAGCAAAATAGTAAAACTTGTGTCTTTAAGATTATTGTGCCCCTGGTGTTAAGTCTCCATGGTGGTGACTCTGTCACTGTCCCAGTGTCAAAGAGGAGATAAGGATCTTCAAGTCATAGCATATGAATGTAAGAAATATTGTAGGATTGAGTGAATATATACTTTTGGGACAATTAAAGTAGAAATACCAGTGAGAAAGCTTGGGAATGAGATGTACTCTTTGTGTGTGTGTGTATGTGCGTGTGTGTGTTTTCCTTGAGAATAATGTTCTAGCTAAGTTCACAGGAGATGTAAATCATTTCTTGAGTTTGTAAGGCCTGTAGGATTGACAGCACTCTACTGCGATAGGGTATTGTACATGGGGTTCTTAAGACTTTGACTAACAAGTTTATTTCCTAAAGTACTTCCCTTGATTTTCAAGCACAAAATTAAAATAACAATGTAATGAATAGCAGACAAATCTGTAGTCGAGTTTCTTTAAGAAAAAACAATAAGACAACAAAATATGGTAGAAACATCTGTAAAATTGTTTGGCTTTGTGATGATTAAACTTGCCACATGGATATTGTGTATTTTTGTATTCTGATAAGACTTCTGTTCTAAGATTATCTTTCATGTTGATTGGAAACGGAGCTGATTACACTTCTTTCGAGGCATGTTTAGCTAGTTGCCTGTTCCTGCATTTTAAGACCCTATAGGGTGGTTGCTTTGGTGTCATTATTTGGTCGAGAATGTCCAACAGTGCAGGCTCTTCTACAGTACAAGTCTTTTTTTTTTTTTTTAAGACAGAAAGCATGAGCAGGGGGAGGGGCAGAGGGAGAGCGAATCTCAAGCAGACTGCACGCTGAGCATGGAGCTGGACGTGGGGATCCATCTCAGGATCATGACCTGCACCAAAATCAAGAACCAGTCATGTAACCACCTGAGCCACTCAGGCGCCCCTACAGTACAGGTCTTGAAACTACAGTTAGGGACTATTTATTTCAAATTTAGTGCCCTCTTAGTTGACCCTCCCATTTTTCTCACCTGGCTTCATCTGGTGGAGGTGGATCACTTAGATTTTATAGTAACTCCAGGTGAAGTATAAAGAAGTTGAAATGGAAGGTTTATGGCTTAGTCGTGGTCTCAGTGGTTGAGAATGAAAACCATCAAGACCTCTAATAAGGATTCATAGTTTGAGCGGGAATGTTTTCCACAAGGACGTGCGTCCCTCTCATATTTTTAACTGCATAAAGAAGGGTGTGTTTAGAGGAAAGCAAATCATTATCTTGTTCTGAAGTAGTTGAGTTGCTGGTACATTCATGGCAGAAGTAAATGCTCCGCTTTTAAGGATCAGAATCCAAAGGGCAAGGAGCTGGAACACCTTTCATTTATATTATCAAATGTTTCCTTTTATCCAAGTAATTTCTCTTGCTTCTAGGATAAACATGGTTGAAGTATAATGCAGCACACTTGGCAAAAGAAAACTTAAAATTTTGTTTTTTGAAATAATTCGCACAAATAAGATATACTCCTGATAAGTGATTATGAGTGTGACTAAGGTCCAGTAGTAGCTGTAGTTACTTTGGAATGTTCATGCTCTTAAAATTCTTCTTAGGGTCCCTAAATTTGATAATCAGATTCAGCTCAGCCTGAAGGTGAGGAGAGCTAGATGCTCTCACACGGTTCCTTCTGCTGTAGTTCTCTGAAGGGGAGAGACTGAGACTTCCAACCACGCCCTCAATTCACCTGGTTCAACTTTACTCTCAGTGGGTGGCATGATGCTTAATCCATGGTCTAAAAACTCAATAGAAAGCCATCATCTGCAAAGCTCACTAAGAATAGAGTGAGTCAGAAGAGGAGTCATCTTCTGTTTAAATAATGAATTTATGTGGGATATATTTAAAGACCTAAACCTCATTTTCACATAATTTCCTTCATGTGCATTTGTGTTAATGATTTAAAGAGATCCTCTTTAAAAAAGGCAACCAAGTGCCAATTTTAATCTTTAAAATAAAGAGAAGCTTTTATATCTGTTCTTTCATTGGTTATATTATATCAATGTATATGTATATGTGTATAGTTTTATAAAGTTAACATTTTAGTCACAGAGGGGTTACTGTGGATAAACTCATTTAAAAATTTCAAAGTTTCAGATACTCGTACTTGTTTCTATACCAGAAGACTCCAGCTCCAGACCAGACACTTCCACAGGATTGGTCTGTAGATGAGAAATTTGACATTATGAGAATGACCCAGGGCGCCTGGGTGGCTCAGTTGGTTAAGCAACTGCCTTCGGCTCAGGTCATGATCCTGGAGTCCCTGGATCGAGTCCCGCATCGGGCTCCCTGCTCGGCAGGGAGCCTGCTTCTCCCTCTGACCCTTCCCCTCTCATGTGCTCTCTCTCTCTCTCTCATTCTCTCTGTCTCAAATAAATAAATAAAATCTTTAAAAAAAAAAAAAAAAAAAAAGAATGACCCAGAAATGCTGGCCATGAGGTGTTACACAAAATTTTCATTTCAAACGCACTTGGGGGAAATTGCCAAATTTTATTGGGTGAACCAAGGTTGAGATCGGAAGAAAGAGTCTCATGTAGCTTTTTCCAAACAGGAAATCCTATGGATGTTTTATCCTTAAAAAAGCTAGCCAAGATTTTGGATCTGTATGATATAAACAGATTACTTAATATTCTCATATTTCGCAATAGGGGAAAAGAGCAAACTCCACCTTATCCTTTGAGATAAGGCCTTGGCTCTGCAGAGCTAGGTAACTTCCCAGCAAGCCTTGGCAACTCTGACTTTGTGAGGAGGGGCCTTTTCTGAACATTAGTCTAACCAGCAACTCAGGAAGCATAAAATACAGCAAGACAATATTGGCTGAATGAAACGTATCTCCGTTTCTGAAGTGTGATCAGTGCTCTCAAAGCTATTATGATAGATTGTGGTAGTTTTCCTCTTCCATTGAAAACTGAGTCCAGAAGGAAGTGTGCTCCCATCTGTCCAAATGGAAGAATAATTTTACAAATTCCCATGTCTACTGATGGACTTTAAGAGTGAGAATTGTTAAAAATCCGTGGAATTTATGGGAGGATTATTTTTAGGGAAATAAAAGTAAAAAAGTAGAGCAGGGTCTGGAACAGAGTAGATGTTTACTAAATATTTGTTAAAAGGAAGAATGGAATACACAAATATATAACATAAACTAAGTAAAGTATATGCAGAATTACCTTATATAATCCTCTAAAGTCTTTGTTTAAAGTTTTAGTCAGAAATTTGGTTCCCGTAGTACTCTTCATCACATGAGACAACATAGCCTGTAAAAATCCTGTCCTTGCTGTTACTGCTATTTGATTTTGCAGTGATCATTGACATATTTATGTTGTTTATATATATATCTATATTGATAAATAAAAGAGCCCCCTAAAACATGTCTGCGTTATTCTCTTTCCTTCTCCTCTCTTGAAGACAGAGACTAAACTAATGGTGACGTTTGTCTTTTTGGAGGTCAGGATCTCAGCATTTTACAGACATGAAATCATAATGACTTAACCCTATTTTTCACTAGAGGATATCATGATGACGTATTTATGTGTATTGGAGGAGGTAGTATTCTAAAGAAAAAGTGGGGCCGGTGCACATTTGTTAATAATTACGATGGTAAAAAGCGTAATTGCCAAGAAGGAGTGAATGAAAACCTATCAGATGGGAAGGGAGGGGTCAAGTTGGAGCTGAGGCTATTCTGAGCGCTGGCTATAAGTGTCCGGTTGCATTTTGCTGACCTCTTCTCTGCTGTTCGCTTGGATGGCTCAGAAACTGTGTGTACAGAGGAAACACTCAGGCAAATATTGCTGAAGGAAAAACCTTCTTGAAAGAAACCCGTACCCACCCATTGGCGAGCTTTAAAGAAATGTGGTGAGGTGTGTAAGGGTTGATATTTGAACAGCAACGTGGGTTTCCCAGAGCAGGTTGTGCCCATACAGATATTTCTCAGCCCTGCTGCTTTCTCATCATGGCCTCAGCTGAAAGCCCACCAGAGTCCCTCAGGCAGGCAACACTTAGCTCAGACGCTATTTGACACCGGCTGCGTCAGTGAAGTTAAATATTTGCATATAGATTTCTTTAATTTCAAGGGACTCTGATGGTATTTCCATGGGTTTTGAAACTGGAATCAGCCATTCCTTCCCAGAGTTTTCCAGCTGTAGAGAATTCGCCAAGTAGTACAGTATGGGCTAAAGCCCTCTTGAAGACACTTTCTGTCCTAGATGTCTACATTCTTTTTCCACAGTAAACCATAAGAAATTGAACTTGGTAGTTGGGTTGTGTTTTGGAAGGATCCAGAAATTCTGAAATAATATACTTGCAGCAATTTTGTCTGTAGGTCGAGTTTCTTTTTAGAAGCTTTTTATCTGGTCATATTTTTGAAACATATTGTTTGATCCTTATTTTGGGGACATATTGTTTGATATATATTTTTTTATTATCTCATTTTTAAAGTTAAAACAGTTGTTAAAGTTGTTAAGGCTGAGTGGCTAAGCATCAGTTTGGGAATATAAGTTTTAAAACTTTTGTCTCATCGATTGTGGAATCATTGCATAAGTGAAGGGAGCAAATTGCAGTTTGGATTTTGGGTTTCTTGCTCTGGAAAATGGAACTAATAGAACGTGCCATTTCCCATAGAACTGTTTTTGATCATTACTGGTAACGATGTTGCTGCTGTACCTGGCATTGGGAATAGGGGTGCTTTACACTGCACCACTTCCTATACTTTTTCTTTCTGGTTGATACAATTTCGCCAATAATTTTCAAGGATTATCATTCCAAAAATTCTAACTGGCCTAAATGTTTTTTATTTGCTTAGTTCATTTTACCAACATCTATCCTTTGCCTTCCTAACCACACTTACCTTTTGCTTCTTGTATTGGAGAAGGCAAGCAGAATGGTCAAGTGAAGTTTCCCAAGGCCTGCTGTCTATTTCTCTTTGGACTCGTTATGGTTCCCTTTACGCTCTGGGTGTGAGATCTGATTTTCATGGTTAGACTACTCTGATACATATTGCCCCTAATTTGTAAAATTGTCTTCTTTTCCAGGAAGAGGCATATTAACTCTAATTGTATACAGGTTATAATATGAGCATGTGCCCATTGGCTAATGAAGCCTATAAAATTGCTTCTTCTGGAAAACAGATTTAAGTGCATGGTATTTTCCACCAATGAAGAGGATTCAGGGGTCATGATCGATCTATCTATCTATCTCGTGTATATAAACTATTTTCTATGAGATGTATATATTCCTCCTCCCCACCCAGCCTGAACTAGAATAATTCTCTTCTTTATTGGTTATTATATAATTTAGGTGCCAATTAAATGAGATTATGCAATAGTATAGAAATAAACCTGAGCTAAATATTTCGCCATTTCTGTCATCACAAGATTCAGAATCATTGGGGGAATTGAGAATTGGGTCTGATGAGAGAGTAAAACTAGGATAACGCTGACTAAAGCTCAGTTGAGGTGCTCTTGTTGCTGTGTGAGCTTCCTCGTGGGATTTTATTTTATTTTTTTTACATCTTATTTTACTTTCTTGGCTGATAGCATTTAGGGGGCTGAGGTGAGAACCTGCCATGACAGGAGCTTCCAGGAGGTTCCAAGCACTGTGCCCCTGAGGCTGCTGATTGCCAGGTGGGATGAGGTGAAGGTAGGGAGGGTGGTGAGTGACATGCGTTGAATCAGCAGTATAGGTGCCTTAAATAACTCCCTTCTCTGAATAGCTGCAAAAGCTTTTAAATCTCGTTAATTTTTACCTTTCCAGGGAGTTAGAATTAGAAGGCAGTGCTGTATCCAGTGTGTTCACCTTTCTTTATTCTCCGCTGACTTTGAGAGGAGAATAGACCCTACTTAAGCCTCTTGAGACATTATTTTACTGACTCTTTTCATGGTGGAATTCTCAGTAACTTTTAGCAGGCCAAAGCTTCTGGAAAAAAAGTAGGTTTTGGATTTTAGTAATATTGGCCAACATATCAGCTTTAGAGGGCCAGAACTGCACATTTGTCGTTTAGTTAAATCACCACCCCACCTCCAGCTGATTATTCAGTTTTCAACAACTAATTCTATCCCTACTGAAGAAATAGAGAAAATGTCTTGGATGTAGAATGAAAGCTTATAATTGAAGCCGATGGATACATGTACTTGGCAAATTAGATCAGTATCTGATTGTTCAGGTACTTTTATTCAGTCTGTGCTGTGGGTTAGAGAGCATAGCAGAGAACCAGGAGTCTTAGAACCTATTTCTATTTCTGGCTCTGCCCTGCCTTTGTGGGTGACATGAGGCCACTCATGCTTATGTGGTTACATTTCCTTTATGCAAAGTGCAGTTAGTAATCTATCTTATCTAGCTACCAGAGATGCTCTGAGGATTCTTGGGTGATACCTGAAAAATACTTTGATATTGGCATTAAGCCGTTGACAAATTACTTAATTTCTCAATATCACTTTGTTCTACAAAGAAATAGCATTTGTGCCTCCCTGTCTCCTAGTTTTGCTAGGAGTGTAAGTAAACTAATTTGAAATCCCCAGGATGAACCCTATAAATTTAAGGTACCATCTCCCTTGGACATGTTCCCTGCCTTTAATTTATTACCAGGGGATGCCACTCTCTTGCAGTGGTTGCTGTGATTGCAGGATGCTAATACTGATACCTGGTAATCAACAAATTAGTTGATTAGTATCTCTGTTAACTCTTCTTACTAACTAACTGACGCATGGTGCTTTTTTTTTGCTTTAAGCTTCTCAAAATGTTAAGAACAGTTGCAGATATGAACTCTAATATGTTGCTTTTCCAGGCCCTCATGTATCCTTGAACATGATAACATATTCTAATTAAGGCCACAATTAATGTTCAGTAAATAAGCCAGTCATTATCTAAGGACAAGGTTGGTTGATACGATAATTTAGAGAGTGTATCATGTACGTGGGTGAGTGTATGTGGGAAACAGAGGTATATATTTCCCATAGAGTGACATTAAGTTGAACCCTAAAGGATGAAAGGATAATGAGCGCATCACGGGCAGGCATGTGTGAAGACCCAAAGTATTTGAGAAGTGGAAATGAGAATGTTATGGCTGGACCATGTGAACAAGGCGGAAGGGGCCTGGGGTAGATAGGGCCCAGTTAATTCGTGGCCTTTTATGCTATGCTAAAGATTTAGGATTGTATTGAGTGTGCACTGGGGAGCCATTGCAGAAGGGTTTTAAGCAGGAAAGTGACCAGACAAAATTTGCATGTTATTTATTTTATTTTTTTATTTTTTAAAGATTTTATTTATTTATTTGACAGAGACACAGCGAGAGAGGGAACACAAGCAGGGGGAGCGGGAGAGGGAGAAGCAGGCTTCCCGCTGAGCGGGGAGCCCGATGCGGGGCTCGATCCCAGGACCCTGGGATCATGCCCTGAGCCGAAGGCAGACATTTAACTGACAGAGCCACCCAGGCGCCCCAAAATTTGCATTTTAAAGAAGATCCCTTTGGCTGATACATGGAGAAAGCATTTCAGGAGGACAAAGATAAAAGTGGGGAGACTGTTGCTAGGATTCGACTGAGAGACGATTTTGGGTTAGACTAGGGACAAAAGAGGTGGAGACAAATGGATTGAATTGCCAGAAACTGCTGATGGATAGAAGGAGGCATGGAAGTGATTGCTTCCGGGTTTCTGCTATGGGCAATTTAGGAAATTCCTGTGCCATTTTGTGGAGGCTTGAGGTCTGTACCCTCTGGAGCCAGAAGGGACCTTGGAAAGAGAGATGAATGAGAACTGGAAGAAGCACCTGGAAGAACAGAAAGTGGGAAGAACTAAGAGGAGGAGAATGAAAGGTGTTGGCAGAGCTTATGAAAAGGCCAGAGGAAGAAGAAAACAGCCTGGCTGGCCTCACCTATTCATAAGCTCTTCATTTTTGGGATGAGCACTGCCCTGAGAAAGTCTGGGTCCTTGTCCTTGTTATTCTAGTTCCTGTCAGTGTCGCCACAAGCAAATCACTTTAACCTCTCCAGGCTCCTCCGTTCGTCTGTAAGGGGAGAACGTTGAGCTGTATTTTCTCTAAGATCCTTTTTAGCTCTAAAAATTCTATAACCATTCTAAATATCTTAATTGGTTAAGTGTAATGGAGCACATAGAGGGAAAGACTAAAAGTTTGTTTACTGTTTCTCCAAGTGATCAGTGGTGATTAGTGGAGGACAGATGTCGTAGCCAGAACATCTTCATATTTGGGGCAGTTTATGGAACTAAGGGTTGATTGTGGATTTGAACTTGTCATTCTAGGGGTGCCTGGGTGATGCAGCCATTTGGGCGTCCGACTCTTGGTTTGGGCTCAGGTCATGATGTCAGGGTCATGAGATCAAGGCCCCCCCCCCCCCCCCCGGCCCCCCAGTCGGGCTCTGCACTCAGCAGGGAGTCTGCTAGAGATGCTTTCCCTCTGCCCTTCCCCCAACATGTGCTCGCGTGCGCTCTTTCTCTCCCTCAAATAAATAAATAAATCTTTAAACTTGTCATTCTATGATTGTAAGAGAGAAACATTTTCAGAGAATTCCTGAGGCCTTTTTTCCTTCTAGGTCATTACTAACTTGAAAGGACTAATCTTTTTTTTTTTTTTTTTTGCCGTGTTTTGCATTTTGCTGTGTTTTGCAGACAGTGAAAGATGGGCGGGATGGTGGTGGTGGGCTGGCACCATGGTAGTGGGAAAGTGGTAAAGGAAACCTTACATATCCAGGAGCACCAAGAATCCCTGTCTTTACATTATTAACTGGCTATTTGGCTTCGGTTGACTCGCTGGTAAATGAAGAGGTTGAACCATGTAATGTTGAAGGTCATTTCAGCTCTGAAAGTATGACTATGTGCTGCTGTGTCAGTGAATGTTGTCCTCTTTTCTGGGCATGTGGAAAACCATAGCCATGGAGATTCTGGGGTTGGAGTTATTTAGGCTAATGCAAGTCTCTCAGAGCACTTTCCCTAGTTCTTGGTCATTGTTTTAGTCCTGTGGCATTATCCATATGTCATTTACCCATGTGTAGGTATGTGAGAGCAAGGAATTATCTGAACGAATATTAAATATTTGATACCTGATTAGCCGTGAGTGTATTAACTATATGGTGGATTATCTGTCTATAGCAACTAAAGACTGTTCTTCCTATTGTCCAGCCAGGGCGTAGGCCAGTGCTAAAAGGGAAGCCATAATAGTTGGAGAGGGACAATGTGGGTAGGATGAGAGTGTGAATGTGTGCATTTATGTGTCTCTCTCAGCTGCCTCTCTGGCTGCAATCGCAAATCCAGTTATCAGTGACCATTGGATTAGCCATTGTTTTCTCTTTTCCAAACCTGCTTCCCATTCAGTTGTGCAAATGGTGATCACAAGAGAAATAATTGAAACTGTCAGTTCTCAGTGTTTGGATCACAGGTGGATTTTGTTTGACAGCATGTGTAGTGCACATTAAAATTCATCAGGTCTTTTTTGGGTTCTGGGGTGTCAGGATGAGTGGGGGGGTCATCTCTTCCTGTTGGGTGGTTCTTCCTCACTCTTAGCACTGCCCTGCCTGGCGCTGGCCTTCCCAGGTCCTTTGCTTGCAATCTACTTTGCTCAGTTAAGTCAAAGGACAAGAGCTCCTGGGGGTTGGCACTTACTGCGTGAAGGCTCTGGGTGAAACTCTACCCAGAGCAGGGTGGAGATTGCCAGGCATGTGTTTCTGGGCAGGGTGAGGGAAGATTGAGGTTATGGAAGGTGTTGCCTCTGTTGAACGTTTAAACCCTGTGTAATGACTAAAGCAGCCCACTGAGGGGCAAGTTAGACTTGGTCTAAAGTTGGTTCTTCTGTCCTCACGAGTGCCTTTGCTAGAGAGTGGAAGGGGTTCACAAGTTGTTATCCGGGCTCGAGGGTGGTGGGAATAAGGAGCAATCGTGCTCTGTATTTTCCCCCTGGAAAGGGAAGGGAGAAGGAGGATCAACACTTGTGTGGCACCTTTATGTACCATACATGGTGGGAGACGGTTTATTGACATGGCTTGATTTGGACTGTCCATAAATTTGATCTCTCTCTCTCTCTATGCATCTCCCTATGTATGGAGACTATGCAGATATCTCTCTATAACTGTATATACCTATATCTAGTAGATAGAAATATAGAGATATAGATATACATATAGATTATATTTTGTCTACAGATGAATAGAAAAGAGATTTTGCTAGAGCAAAGTTAAAATTACTTTGGAGAGTCAACTTTTTAGAGATTGTGAAGCACTTCAGGAACTGCACTTTATGAAAAATAAGATGACTTTTAGTCCTGTTCATTCATTAAGGTAGGTTTTAGTACTACCTTTAAATGGTTGTTTTAGCCTAGATGTTTTCAAATAATTGATGACCACTGAACATACAAAGTTATATTTCTTTACAAATATTCACTAATTCAAACTTTTTATCGTGCTGGTCAGTTTTTTGCCTCTTATTAGCTATCAGTAATGGTAACTATAATGGAATCTTAACTTCAGTGTGTGGCCTTCGAGTCCTCCTCTGTACCTAAAGACTATAATTAGAACTTTGCTAGAAATGAGTACTTAAAAGACAGGGGGGCAAGTTTACTGAGCTAAAGGACAGGAGGCTAGCTGAATAACCATAAGCTTGACTCCCTTTCAAGACGTTTTTCCTGTAGCTGTTTGTTTCTGCCTAGAGATTGTTACCATTATCATCATCATCAAATATTAAATATTAAAAGCACTGTACTTAGTAAACAACAGATAACAAACTGAGATTTCTTATCAGTCTTGCTTGGGGAACCTCAGGTTGCCTTAAGGATTTCTTTGAGGCTTTCAGTGGACAAAATTCCCATGCAGTTCAGTGGGAAGAAAAGTATTTTCCTGTTTTTCATCACTTGGACTGTTTATTTGCTTGCATGCCTAATCTTAAGCGTAATTGGTAGCATTAATATTAAAAGAGATTACTCATCAACATTCAAAATTATTTATAAATAAATTACATAAGTAATATATAACTTTCTATTAATAAGCATATGCATTATTTTCTTTTTTTTCTATGTGAAAAGTGACCCCTATCCAAAATACAAAAAGAGAAATCAGGCCTTGCTTGTGTAGTGGTATATGTTTGAAATGCGGGCCCTCCTGCAAACATTTCTTCAAGGTCTGACTTTCTCCCTGTTAACTGCAAAATTATACCATGCCCTTTGGAGGGGGTTTTCTTTTCATGAGCTGATATTTATGCCCCAGTAAATTACAGCAGTGTTACTTGGATTATATTTTATTAGAGCTGCTTATGGACACTCTTAGGTGTTGGTGAATAATAAACTAACAAATTATTTGTATTTCATTTATTAAAGTATTTCAGATTATATGTACTGATCTATTTCTTCTTTTTTTAAAGAACGTGTAACAACTTTATTCTTCCAAGATTTTATTTAAATTCAAGTTAGTTAACATACAGTGTAGTATTGGTTTTAGGAGTAGAATTTAACGATTCATCACTTACATATAACACCCAGTGCTCATCCTGACAAGTGCCTTCCTTAATGCCCAACATTTATTTAGCCCATCCCATGCCCGCCTACCTCCCCTCCAGCAAAGTGTCAAACCCATAGCCTCTGTGGCATCTGGACTTGATACTATGAGTCTGTTTAAGGTTCTTGTTTTTGTACTTCTAAAAAATCTTTGACATTTGTTTTGGTTTAAGAAGTAAAGTCTGTAGCGTCTTTTTATAATCTGTCACTCATCTAGCTGCTCTGCCTCCTCTTCTCCATTTTTTCATAATTAAAATAGAAATAATAAATACCTCTTAATTTTGCTTCCCTCCCTTACATCCCTCTTGGCAATAGATACAACATGTTTTAGGCATGTTGGCATAAAATCAGCTTACTTTAGCTAAGTCAGGGAAGGCAATATTTGACTTATATTTTGGGAATATTGCTGATTAGTTCTAGAAGGGTTATATAAAGTGTCAAGCATTGTGGAATCTTTGAACTGGAAAAATACAGAAATTCAGGTGATTATAGGAGGAGAAACCATGTGGATAAAAATCAAATTTGGAACATCCCTCAGTGTTTATTTATTTATTTATTTTTAAAGATTTTATTTATTTATTTGAGAGAGAGAATGAGATAGAGAGAGCATGAGAGGGGAGATGGTCAGAGGGAGAAGCAGATTCCCTGCTGAGCAGGGAGCCCGATGCGGGACTTGATCCCGGGACTCCAGGATCATGTCCTGAGCCGAAGGCAGTCGCTTAACCAACTGAGCCACCCAGGCGCCCCATCCCTCAGTGTTTAATTAGAGATGTGTGTAAGAGGATGGGGATGGCAAAGATTTTACCTGTCCTCTGGTGATCCTTTAGATCGATCTAAATCTATAGGTCTAAATCTTTGCTTGGAAATCTCCCCTCCCCACAGCCACACTCAGCCATCCCCAACCTCTTCCCTCAGTACTGAAATTTCAGCTTTTTAAAAATATTTATATACTGCCTTATTCCAAAAATGGCTTAGTGTGAAGGGAAAATAATAGTTGAAAAGCTGAAGAGTGAGGTTAGTGTATAAATGCATGTCACAAAACTCTGCCTACCCGCTGCTGGTTGGCCTGAGATTTGTCTCTTTATTTCTAGCAGCCAACACAAAGAAGGAAGTATAATCAGTTATAAGACTGAGAGTATCAATACCGTATACTGTACAGTATAAGTAACCACCCCCCAAACACACACACAAGAAAAAGCCGAACTAACAAACCACCGCTAAAGCAGGGATGAAGCCCTCACTGTTCTTGATACCGACACCTGAGACCTGTTTCTCCTCTGGGATTTAATGAGTTCGCTGGTGGTGGTATCCGTGAGTTCCCTGAACCTTGGTTTCTTTGCCTGTACAATTAGGATAATAGTATCTAATTTGTACAGTAGTGATGATGGCATGAGGTAATAGATATAAGAGACCTAGCCAGAACCTGGCACATTTGTAAGTATCCAACAAATTGTTGCTATCATCTGTGTGTACAGTAAGCACAGTAATATGTTTCCTAAAGGAGCTAATAGATCGATCTTGCATATAGAGGCATATGGTGTTTAACTACCCAGTCCTTTATAGAATTTTGAGTTTGGCTGGTGTAAAACCCTCTTTTGGTTTGATGGGTTTAATTCTACAAAATTCTAAATCATCCTTGGTGGTGTCTGTGAAAGCCTCTTTAACTCGAATGAATACAGAGATACTAAGTGTAAGAGTTCTCTGTTGGTCTGAAAATATGATCACAACTATCAATGACATGAATTTAGAAATATCTCAGGAATTGGAAGAATTGGACATGATAGCATCGCAGTACTTCTGCTTTCAGCTGAGGTGGAGCAGGTGAGGATGGGAAGATGTAAGCATCACCTAGTGATAATTTCTGACATTCAGAGATAACTAGGAAAGCCATGTTTTCTTCCCAGTAGTACTGGCTGTGGGATGGAATATGAGAAATTCCCAGGACATTTAGAGTTTGTTGGGAACTTACCCCATCTGTCAGAGAAAGGCATGCAGGGTATTTATTTGAGCACATGATACTGAGGCCACTGCCAAATCAAGGACTGAATGCCCTTTGACTCACACCTAAATGAACACCGTCAAATGTAGATTCCAGTAGTTTTACTTTATACAAATTTTAGTAGCAAAAATGCAAGCTTTATTTTAATAATATTTAATGCAATCACCTTAAATTTTTTTCTGCTTGAGTGTAGTTGAAACAATCACCAGAATTTTCTTATGAATTATAGCTATTTAAGAAAAATTATTGCTTCTCCTTAGGAAGTTTTTGGTGAAATTTTGGAAGCAGTTTTTGGTGACATTTCTAGCAGAGAGGTTTTATTTGATCATATATATATAAATATTATATATATATATATATCTCATATATATATTTTTTTAGTCTAAAATTCTTTTACAAGTTAAGCGGGTAACTGTCCCTGATTCTTTTAGCATCTACGGTTTTGTAGACTCTTGCTGGATTGGAAAACTTGTCTGTCAAGTTTCTCATTTTTTATTTTATATGTAAAATAATACTACACCCTCAACCTTTATAGATTACCTAAGTGCTTGCTGTCATTTTTATGAGTTGCAATTTTAAAAATAGCCATCAATCTTCATGACATATCTCTGAGACAGGTTAAGATATTTTATTGAAAATAAATACTGCAATCCACCTAGGAGAGTCTTATCAACAATAGTATATTTTCATCAGTAATTCTGCTTCCTGAAGACAGGTATTCTGTGGGAGCAGCAAGAAAGAATCTTCCATTTGAGCTCATTTTACTTTTGGTATTTTTGTTACTTGGCATGTACAGCTTATGAAATATTTGGTCATCACCTTGAGAAAGCATGCCTTCCCCTCACTCTCCAGAGTGAGGGGGTCTTGCTCTCCTCCCGTGGGCGAAGAAGCTGAAGTGGACAGTGACCGAGAGGTAATTGATGCAACACAAGCACTGTCCCTGAGTTCCTAAAGGTTTATTTAACCGCAGGACCATGCTCTTTCTCTTCTCCCTGAACCCAAGACAGAAAAGGAAAATTTAGTTACTGGAAATGTGTGAGAAGAAAAGGAGGATGCTTTTGAGTTTTGCCCAGTGTCATGATTTCCTTTGGCAGCTCTTGGAAAGCAGTATCTTCTTTACTCGGGGAATATTCTATTCTACTGTGCTGTAAGGATACCCACAAAAAAGGTCACAGCTATGTGGGTACCAGAGAATTGTAGCTTACCAGAGGCCATCACTGAGAGTATTAGGAGTGGTTGTATGGGATGGGGGTGGGGGCAGAAGGTACACTGCTGCCCATGTGCAGGAGGGATCTTCCTGGATTGGTGGAAAAATTCTAAAGTTGATTAGGGTGATGGTTGCAGAACTCTGTAAATATACTAAAAATCTTTGAATTGTACCCTTAAAATGAGTGAATTTTATGCATGTAAATTATACTTCAATAAAGCTGATAAAAAGAAGTCTGAAATTTGGGGTGTCTTGCAAGGAACCGCAGTTCTGCTTAGTATCTGGGCTCCAGAGAGCATCATCATATCTGAAAGCTTCCCCATCTGTGTGAAAGTGTGTGAAAGTCTGTGAAGGGTGTGTGCTGGGGGGAGCACCTGAGACAGGAGCTAGAGGAAATGGGGGTAAGCTGAATTTTCTTCATAAAGTGGTGGGGGAGTGGGTGGGGACTTGTGGGAAAGCATGTGATCATGGTGTGAATAAAACGGCACCATTTTTGTGGTGGTGTAACTCCAGTTAGGTCCCAGAAGGTCAGGTATGTTCCTCTCCGTGGGCTTTGAAAGCTCACTCTCTGAATCACTCTCTTTGGTTAGGTTGACAGCAACAACAGTTTATAGTCAGAAATCTTACCTTAAAATCCTATAGCCCATATGAACTATCTTTTGAGTGACTTATGAAAGACACTGTGGGTAAATACACTAAAAAAATCTTTGTGTAATATCAGTATGACTAATGTAGCTTCACTGACTTTTTTTTTTTTTTGCTTAGTTGCCATTATTTAATAAGATGTAGAAAATATTTAATGTGACAGGTTTTAAAATTTTCTAACTTCTTAATTCTTTTCATGATGTTTTCCTGATTCCTGAATGAAAGAAACCAAGCTCAGTGTTTGATTTACTCTAGAAATTGGTTGGCTTTGCTTACATATATTGTGTGACTCGAGATAAAGCTGCAGGACTCCCTCAGTAACTGGAGTACAGGAAACAATTGACACTGTTTCTTAATTCACATTGTTTCTGAGACATTTCCTACTTCCTAGGAGAATATAGCTTTCCCATGAGAACAGTTTGCTCGCAAATGGTTAGACACGATAAATTTCTCATTGGCACTCATTCTGTGAGGAGAATTTCACTGTGCTTTGTAATAGTTGAGTTGGTGTGTGTGTGTCTGTGTGTGTTGGGGGGAGTTTCATACTTTATATAGATGCCTCCAACTTCATTCCAAATACCAGATTTTTTTTTTTTTGGAATGCTAACCCATTCACTTAGGGATCTGCCTTCCTTAGTTGGAAGCTCTCTCCTAAAGGAGCATATAATTGTTTTAATCCTTCCAATTTAAGGGAACACCCCTGTGAATGAGAGTGTTTTTAGATATGCCTGATGAGTTACTGTGGAAAGTAACTCACAGCAGTTTATATTAGACATACTGCATGTATATGTATTGCATGTTAGGTGTGTGATATTATCTGTGGCATTGTAAAGTGGTCATCAAGGACTAATTCTAGAATAGGATAGGAAGTGGGAAAGATGAGATAATCTCATCTAATTTGCAGTTCAAAAAAAAAAAAGTTTTCACATTACTTCCGAGACGGTGGTTCCCACATTCTTTTTTTTTCCCCAAATAATTAATTTTTTATTTGAATATAATTGACACACAGTATTACATTAGTTTCAGGTGTACAACACAGTGATTCAGCATCTCTGTCCAATATGTGTGTTTACCACAAGTATAGCTGCCATCTGTCACCAAACCACACTATTATAATGTCTGACTGTATTCCCTATGTTATGCCTTTTATTCTCATGATTTATGTTTTTTTTTACCTTTTTAAAAAAATTTAAATTCAATTAATTAACATATAACATTATTTGTTTCAAGGGTACAGGTCTGTGACTCATCAATCTTATATAATACCATCAATGCTCATTACAACACATACCCTCCCCGGTGTCCATCACCCAGCCACCCCATCCTCCACCCTCCTCCCCTCCAGCAACCCTCAGTTTGTTTCCTATGATTAAGAGTCTCCTATAGTTTCAGAAGTTATGCTGTATATAAAGTGAAAGTAAAAGTTTCCCAATTAAAAAAAAAATGTGGAACTTTGAGTTCCTTTCTTTTTTTTTCCTGTCTTATCAGATTTTGTAAAAATAATATCACTTGTCAGTTTTGCAGCTTCTTCCATCTAGAGAACTAAAAGCATTTCACAATCTTTTTTCCTCATGCCCTTCTCTTCAAGGCAATTTTTGCTGGGCTGCGTTTATTTTTATCATTGCAACAACCAGTTTTTAGAAACTTTTGGAAACGAAAAAAGAAAAATGAGAATGGCACTGTAACTGACATTCATTTTAGCTGTTTCCTAGTGTGAACATTTGAGTATTTCTAAAATCTTCTCTCCAAGTATGTCTTATTTTTTCTCAATTTGTCCCAGTTCTAAGTCTCTATTCTGCTGATTTGGTAAAAAAAAAAAAAAAAAAAAAAAAAAAAAAGTTTTAATGCAAAAGCTTATCCCCAGCAGAATGACTTCTTGAACTTTGAGTTAGATCTTTATTTTTTGCTGCTCCCAGACCTCCTTTTTCAGCACCCTGTTCAGTTCAGTCACAGACTCGGGAAGGTTAGAACTGGAAAGGTCTCCAGGGATCACCCAATGTAAGCCTCTTGTTATACAAATGACGAGATTGAGGCCCAGAATGGTTAAGGGACCTGCTCAAGGTCAAATAGCTAATTGATGATGGAGGTAGGGCCAGAATCAAGGATTCCTGATTTCTGGCTTGGTATTTTTTGGTTTCCCTAAACTTTTAAAAGGAGTCTATCTGAATAGAACTGGAGTACAACCTCGCAGGATCCTAGCACCAGCCAACAGATTGAATTATACTCTAGCGAACTGAAGATTGGGAAGATATTTTATTTTTCCAGTTTATTTGTCAAATACAAAATGGTAGTGAATCCATAGACATTTTCTTCTGGCCTGAGGAGCTTGTGAAATTTATATGCAGCAGAGACTGTGCTTTGAAATGACTGATGATCTGTGTACCTTCTTAGGTCACCATACCATCTACATTGGGGTCCATGTGCCGAAGAGCTACAGGAGAAGGAGACGCCACAAGAGAAAGACAGGGCACAAAGAAAAGAAGGAGAAAGAAAGAATCTCTGAGAACTACTCTGATAAGTCAGATGTGGAAAATGCTGATGAATCTAGCAGCAGCATCCTGAAACCTCTCAGTGAGTACTCCCTGGGTGTTGCTGCTTTTCTCCGCCTCACTCCCACATCCTTGGGAAAGACACCTTTTAGGATCTTGTGACTAATGGGGAGGGGCACAATCATACTGGGATGGTCTCCTCTTAAAGGATAATGTCTGTGGGACTCCTTTCTTGTCCTAGCAGGTTGTTCTAGCAGGAGACCTGGTAAGATTCTGAAAAGATCTGACAAAGCTTAGGCACGCTTGTGTATTCTACGATTTGACTGGTGAAGTAGGGCAGAGTGTTATGCATGGTATTTAACTACAGTAATCAATAGTAATTGGAAGACTCAAAGAATTGCTTCGAAATAGGTTCTTTTAAGACAGTAGGTCAAGATGAGAACTATATATACGTATGACGTTGATAGGGTGATAGATGGCATTTAACCAGGTTTTAGACGAGGTTGATGATTTGAAAAGGAAGAGTGGAAAAGCATCCTGTGAGTCAGAGAAGAATGTAGAGTGATACAGTTCTTGAAATGTTGAACATATTAAATATCATACGTTGGATAGAAGTGTTATTGAGAACAGGGTAATGAGAGCTCAGGGAACAAACACCCAAGGATTCAGTTGATAGGGTGGACTGTGTATTTGGGTGTATGCATATGTTGCTTTTGCTTCTCTTGATGTGGAGAATATTTGGCTATCCGGGGAGCTTTGTGGCTGAAGTGAGAACGAATATGTGAAGAAGGGAGAAGCAAAAGAAACACATGCCAATTTTGGGAGATTCCCCAACAGGAGCTATATAGTGACGGCTTTTCATGTTGGCAGAGCTCTGTACATTCTTCATCTTTTCGCTCCAGTTGCAGAAATATGGAACCTGCGATAAAATGCACTATGGGGGGCACCGATAAAGATCCGGCTCAGTCACTGCAGGTGATGAGAGGCCGATTAGAATTAATGGCTCAGAAGTGTTGAAAAGTGAATTTAGAGTTAAATTAAAGAGGGTGTGAAGTGTAGTGATGTGAATCTGTGACTCTCGAATAGTCTCACCACTGAAACTGAGCAGGTGGCTTAGGAGCTAGGGAAGTACTATCCTCAGAGGAACAGTACAGATGGACCACCGGATTGGAGAGCAAAGGTTGGAGGAGAGCTTGGAGATAGACCACAAAATTAAAACTTAAAGATATTAGAATAAATGTAAGACAGGAAGGACCAAAGGGCAGGAGGAAAGAATTCTGTACTTTTCATTAGAATGTTGGGGAAAAGCCTTTCTGAAAGGAATCCTTCATATACTGACTAAAATAATGGGGTCTGTTTCAAGCAAAGTCCTTGAAATGCAGATAAAAAAGGTAACAGTTAATAGTCTGCAGGAAGAAAAGATTACACCCTTTTCCAAATAAATTACTACTGTTTATCTCTATTTGCTGTCTGTTTTGGCGAAGCCTGTGCCAGAACCAGAGGTCTCTCCCTGGGTGTGTGTGTGTGTGTGTGTGTGTGTGTGTGTATGTGTGTGTGTGTAGATCTCTCGCTCTCTCTCTCCCTCTGTCTCTGAGTCATCTCTCATTCTGCAGAGTATGAACAAGAGTGCATCGTTACTATAAATACTAAAAAGGTGAGAGATGCTCATCTAGATGAATGGGCCATGGGATTTTGAGATAATTATGTACCAGCTTTTTAGGAAGGGCAACAGAAACAATGCCGGTAACACTCAAGAGGTAAAAGGGAATGAACAGATCAGAAAGGTGCTGAGACTAAATGTGCACCAACCACGGGGGGCCTATTGCTTTCTGTGGCAGTTGGGGACCAGCTTGCATGCAGCATGTAAAATAAACAAGGCAGTCCATTCTTTTTACCCTCTGAGGTCTGTTCCCTGGGGAGTACTGTATTGTGTTGTATACTCAGTTTCTGAAGGGGTCATATGGAGAGACTGTTGTTAAGGACCCAATTCTTCAATGATCATAAGAAAATTATTTGTAAATGTGCATTTTATAGTTATTTTCTTGCTAGTCAATAAGTTATGCTTGTAATATGCCTCAACAGACTTGACTTGGGTTATCCGATTTTTTTTAAAGAGCATTGCTGATTTTATTATTTATTTATTTATTTATTTTTTAGAGAGAGAGAGAGAGCACGTGCAGGGGAGGGGCAAAGAGAGAGTGAGAGAGAGAATCTCAAGCAGGCTCCACACCCAGCATGGAGCCCAGTTCCCCCAGGCTGAATCTCACGACCCTGAGATCATGACCTGAACCAAAATTAAGAGTGGGATGCTTAACCAGCTGAGCCACTCAGGCGCCCCAGTGGGTCATCCAATTTGATATGAAGGTCCTCTTAGAAATTTATATTTTCTTTACTGCTTATCACGGAGACTGAATGGATCGGTCGCTGGTTTATCTGGAGCGCTTGTATGTGAAAGTCAGCCTTGTTGCACTCAGGTATAGAAAGGCATTTAACCCTAAGTTTTTGGGGAAGCTACAGGGCTCTGGCACCAACATGACAATAAAATTCTTATGGGAAAACTCACTGAAATATCTGCCTAGTAAACCATTATTGTCTCTCAAGAACAGCTACACAGAGCTTCTGTTATTCTTGGGTCCAGGTGTTTGAGTTCCTTATGCGCATACAGGCATACCATGTCCCATAGATCAGATTCCTGCATGAGCCTGACATTATATCAGGTGATGCTTGTAACTTCTGGAAAAACCCTGTATATAAATAGAGTAACTTGATGAGAGTCATCTCTGATTCTTTCCTTATTTCACCCTCATATACAATCCTTCAATGACTTTTATTGGTTCTACTTCTAAAATATGTCTGAATCTGTCTCCTCCTTTTCAGTTTTGCTGCCACATTCTGGTCCAGGGAATCTCTTGCTTAGACAGTTGCAACAAGCTCCACTCTTCAAGTCTTTTTCCACCCAGAGGCAACAGTGATCATCATAAAGTGTAAATTGAGTTATGCCCTTCTTCCGCTGAAAATTTCCTGTTGTCCCTAGAATAAAATCTTGATTGGGCATCATGGCCCACAGTGTTTCACCAGTTCTGCTATGTGTCATTCTCGTCTTGCTCACTTAACTTCAGCCACACTGATTTTTCAGTTCCTTGGTGCCCAAACCCTTTCTGCTTCAGGGCCTTTGCACATGTAGTCCTGTCTTCCTGGAATGGTCACCCCGTTCTTGTCCTGGTTAGCTTTTCTTTCCCTTTATGTTGTGGCTTTTTTTTTTTTTTTTTAAGATTTTATTTATTTATTTGTCAGAGGGGGAGAGAGAGAGTGAGCGAGTGAGCACAAACAGGGAGAGCGGCAGGCAGAAGGAGAAGCAGACTCCCCACTGAGCGAGGAGCCCAGTGAGGGACTGGATCCCAGGACCCTGGGATCATGACCTGAGCGGAAGGCAGACCCTTAACCGACTGAGCCACCCAGGTGTCCCATATTCTAGCTTTCATATGTTGTGGAGACAGGCCTTTTCCTATTACTCTAGCATAGGTTCTCCAGTGTCATTCTTTCTCAGCTCTTTCTTTCCTTCATACTATTTGCTTCAACTTGTGATTCTGTGAGCCTGCAGTTTTGTCTTATGCTGATGCTAGATTGTTAGCTCAGTGAGTGATAGGATCAGATTTGTCTTGTTCACTGTTATTTCTGGCACTTAGCACAGTGCCTGGCACATAGGATGTGCCTAATAAATGCTTATTGAAGAGTAATTGAGTGAATGGATTACTACAGAGGAAGACACAAATGTTGCTTTTATTGGTCTGAGTATTTCACATTAATTGATAAAGATCTAGCTGATTTTCTTGTTTTTAATCCTTGCACATCATCTCTATATTTCCCTGCTCTGCCTTCTTCCCTCGCCACATAAAATCTGGTCCTAACTTTTAATTATTCCACTTTGGAAAGTGCCTCATTATTTTAACTATTATTAAAGTGGTATTTTGGTTTGGGTAGATGACTCCCGAGTGTGTTGAGTTGCTTGTCGCCCACAGCTGATGGAAGAAATTCATCCACAGGGCACATGGATTCATCATGTACACTTAAAAATGCTTACTATTCCATGCAGAATTCAGGCAGCTCAGCTCCAGAAGCCGTATTAAAGAGGCACGGAATTGAATAATTAAGGGCATTTAGAAGAAGAAATAAGCCAAGTATCTTCCATTAGTTAGGCACATCAGGAAGATGACATAATTAACAGGTTCATTTGGCTCATAACAGAGGTGCTGCTTCCTTTCTTCATGGCTCTCCTGTCAAGGCAGGGCTTCTAAAAAGTGAAGGCAGGTTTTGGTTCCCACACATCTGGAGCCTTAAGGAGGAGCTAGCGTTGTTCCTCCGAGCTTGGCGGCAGCCCCGAGTCCTTACCCGGCTGCTCTTCCCGGTGTGGTGCCCAAACTGCCGGCCCAGCTGGGGCCACAGAGAAGGAAACACGTGCAAGAAGGTGTGGTTCACTGAGCAATGCGGCGAGAGGCTGGGGAAGAAGAGTGAAATGGAAGAGCAAGCAGGAGGAGAGACAAGGGAATGAGGAGGTGGTGTGGAGTGGGTGGTGGAGAGAAAAGTTAGATTGTGCTCTTTCTTAAAAATAATCCTTTTTGCCTCCTCCACCATGCGCTTTTTTTTTTTTTTAAGTTCGCAGCTGCCATCCTCTGAGGGTTGCCCAGAAAGTGGGTGGGAAGGTGGTCTTTGAGGAGAGAGGCCCTAGAAACACACCACAGCTTCCCACCACAGATGGTTTTGACCTCTGAACTTGTCATTTTGTTAGTGTCCTGGGATATTTGTGGGGGAATCATAGGCTGCTTTGTGAGTGCCGAGACGCTGAAGGTGTGTAAAATGTTAGGAAACAGAGTGACACACAGAATATCCCGTTCAGCCTATTGGTCTGATGTGTATTATATTTCTTGACAAGCGGAGCATGCATCAGTGCTTGGAGGTGCTAAGTGCTTCTCACACGTATGACTTGCCTGTTGTAGAGTCATATTGCGAGGTATGTGCATATAGACACTCATTCAATCTTGTGGTATTCTTTTTTTAGCTCTTTGGATATGTACCAGAACTGATGGATTTATGTTAGCGAACATTGTTCTGTGAGCTGGGAACAATGGATGCCAGTTGGTGATCCAGTTATATTCAGGAAACTGAAACAGAGAAATGGGGAGCTGCTTTTGTTTGGTGCTTCCGGGTAAATGAACAGAGTACCTTTTCATAGGAGCCAAGATTATTTGGGGTTTTGTCATCTGACTTCCCGTTTTCCCAGTGCACACCCCTCTGCCCTCCCTCTACCTGACCTCATTCTTCTTAGTGCATTTCTATTTTTTCATGATTTTTAAATGTTTTCAGGCAAGACCCTTAAGTCTGAGGTCATAAAGTAAGATTTGTTTATTCTTGATATGCCATGTGCATATCCCCCAAATGAATGAGTATGGTAGGGGAGGAGAGGATCTTTGGAATGTGTGTGGAATGAGGTAGATGCTGTCCCTGTTAAGAAACAAAACACAACACAAAAGAACTATAGTGTCTCTTTCACCCTCTTCTCTATTTTTTTTTTTTTATCTTATATAAGTAGGAGGAAGTACTTTTCTCTACGTCTGAAACAAAGTCTCTTTATATTAAAAAAAAAAAACGAAAACTTAGAGTTTGCCTTTTCAGAAGGGGCACTTGTAATGTAATTTTTACCTGGAAGGCAGTGGTTAGGAACACATATTCGAGCCAGACTGAGTTTGAATCCCAGCTCCTATCAGCAGTGCAACCTTGGCAAAGATACTTAACCTGTGTTCCAGTTTCCTCATGTGTGAAAAGGAGATAATCATAGAACTTAATTCATAGTGTTCTGAGTATTAAATGAGCAGTGCATCTGGTTAACAATGATGGTTAGCAATTATTATTTTGAGTTACTCTGAACAAGCTCATTTTTTTCCCTCTCCATTGCACACAGGTAACGCCAGAAGCTTCAGACTAAAACTTTGTAGAGATTAATATCCTATGAACGCTAATCAGTATCCTTTAAGCTCTTCTGGACTTTTCTACTACAAATTCCCGCTGGCTATCCCTTTGCTTTAGCTATCAGCTTGGCTCCTTGCTCTCAATGGCATCTTTGAGAGAACTAATCTAAATTTAGTTTTTAAACTTGCTAGTGGGTGTCACCTGGATGCTGACTGGTAGGTGAAAAGACCAATGAAACAAGACTCTCAAGGGGACAGAAGTGGTTCCTGTTGTGACTCTGCCTGCTGACTGTGTTCTTGATTTTGGTCAACAGTTGGAATCCCCAGTTCTGGACCCCTGCAAGCAAGTGGGCTGTTTGCTCCTTCATGAGAAGAATCTCTTTCTGGCTCCTTGTGTTTCTCAGTGAAATTAATCTGGCGAAGGGCTGTTGGCTGGGACAGGTCAGCAACTTGAAGGCAGTGTTGTACAGAAAGGAAATATGTTTGGCATACTTGTGTTTTTGGTGGCACTGGGTTGGCTCAGCAATGTTGTGTTTTGTGTGGTACAAATAATTGCTGTTTATTCCTTTGTGATGTTGGTGAACACAGGAGGACTGTGTCACGGTGCTTTTGTCTTCTTTAGGCAGTTAACCATATACATCTCTCAGGGAGCCTTGAATTTCTGAAATTCAGTCCTCTTGAAGTCACCTTGACGTGCCCTCCAAATGGCAGTTCTTACACTATGGAAGGGTGTCATTTCTGTTGCCTCTGACTGTTCTGTTACAATAGTTATTCCATTTTATCATGCCATGAGATGTTATGAATAGTGTGTTTACATGTGTCATGGGAGAGTTGATGTTGCTTCTATTTATAGTGACTCATGAGTTCAGGAGCCCTCAGAAGGTTCTACTGTGCTCCAGGTGCTGGGGTACTCTAGGCTAAAAGGAGGTTGTGACTTGGGGTGGAAAACAGGGGAAGCCCCAGCAGGTGTGGAATTTAAGATGTGAAGTATACTTTAATGAAGTGAGTGGGGGTGTAAATGACTGTCTGCCATAGGCATTACCACTTCAGCTGAAGGCAGGACACATCCTGTGATTTGGCTTCAAGTTTATAAGACAGGAAGCTTGAGGGTGTGAGTATATTTGTGAGTATGTGTGTATGTGTGTGATTATTGGAATTGCGTGGAGTATTGGTAGGGATCTTTTTTTTTTTTTAATTCGAGTATGGTTTACATATCATGTTACGTTAGTTTCAGGTGTACGACATAGTGATTCAACACCTGTGTATGCCGTGCTGTGCTCATCACAAGCGTCGCTACCGTCTGTCACCATGCAACACTATTACGGTATCACTTACTATATTCCCTAGTAGGGATCTTCTTGAAAGGGTATTCTGTTTAGGAAATTTCTCATATTGAAGGAAATCGTTCTTAAGGGACTATATGTGTCCTTGATACCAGGGATTTGATTCCAGACTTTATGAGTTTGAACTGTTGATGCAGAAGTAGTTGGGATGAGGGACCATTGGAGACCGTGGGTATATTCTACAAATAAGTTCTCTGGAGTTCTTCCATGACTACAATCTGGAAGCAGGAATGTTGGGTTCTTTTAATAACTTTCCAATGCAAGGGGAGTGTTACTTGATTTTTTTTTTAATCACATTTTTATGAAGGTGTTGTGAGCATGGAGTCCCTACTATCCTGGTTGCCTATATAATAAAAATCTCAATTATCCTTGATTCTTTCCTATTCTTTTTCTTCCATAGCCAGCCACTCACTGAGTCCTATTGGTTTTTCCTTCACAGCCTCTCACGTCTGCCCTTTCCTTTGAATTCCTAAGGCAACATCCTCTTATTTGGATTTTCAGCCTTCAGATTCTTATTTGAAATAGAAGGGACTTTTTTCAGACAAGGCTGCCAGACATCTTAAATTCACTTCCACCTAGTCTCTCTTTAATTAAACAAGCAAACAAGTAAACAAGCAAGCAAGCAAACAAGCAAAACTCTTCTAATGCGGCTCACTACTTAACGCAGGTCCCGAACTTGGGGTTCTTACACATTAAGAGTAAACTGACAATGTAATGGGGTTTCCTCTGTTAATTTTAATATTTTAAGTTATTTAATGAAAATTATAGGTTTGCTCTGTTTCTTCAAGTCCTTAAAGACTACATTAGTACTAACTTATTACAACTTTCCCAGTTTCTGAGCTCCTGTGAGCTGCCCTGCATTACACGTTCTGGTATTTAGACTGGTAACGCTTCCCGTCCTCACTTACCTGTCTCGTTCAGGAGTGTGTCATCTCTCCCAACAGCGTCGGTAGAGCCTCAAGGGCAGGAGCAATAGCTCATGCTTATTTCGAGTCATTTTCTGAAAGAGTGTATCCTTTGCATTGGAGGCATAAATGAAATGTCCAGAAATTACCAATTAGTTTAAAGTATTCTAGCCTGTTGAGGAAATACAAACTGAAGAGGAAAGGTTATGTGATTATTCAGTATTAATGACTTACTTTAGTTAAAAAATGGTACCCCTCCAACCTAAATCTTACTGAAGTGTGATTAAAATAGAAATCACCAGTGTTGCACAATAGCGGGAGTTGAATGATGGTGAAATGGCAAGAGAGAAGACCAGGAAAAGTGATCTTGCTCATGTCATATAGTTCTACAACTTTGTTTTGCAGTGACTAATTAGCACATAAATAAAATAATTGTCTGTGTTTTCAAAACAGAAATAAAAATGCTACTCTGCATGTACTTTTTCTCATGGGAAAATATTAAAATGTGTGAAAATACGCAGGTTAATGTAAGCATGCAAAATATAATTTAAGATGACATTTCTCTAAAGAACCATATAGCATGTTGAGTTGGAATAAGCCTGCCTCTGCTTATGACTATTCATTTCGGATTCATATTCCACTGTGGTGAGTGAGGATAGTATATAAAAGAGGCTACTTTAGAATAGTGAGATTTGTTAATTACTGAGTGTGTCATCAAGGCTGTTTGTGGACTGTCTTACATAGAGAATCTTAGGCGTTGTTTATTTATGTGTATTATGGATAAACAGATTAATCCATGTTGCTGCAGAGATGAACTTAGATGACCTTTGTATCTCCTCCTCAGAATTATGGTTTAGTGATTTTGAAACAAGAACATCCCTAAAACTTTTTATTCTGTTGCTGCATGCCAGTTAAGCAGAATTCCATTAAAAAAAAAAAAAAGCAGGATGCACTTGCTCCCTTACTTAAAGCCACTACTGGTAGAAGTGTTATTGGGCTACAGCACTGTGTATTAAAATTATTTTTTGTCAGTTATCAAAATTTTACCACAAAGACCACAAAAGAAAGCAATTATATTTAATTGCTTCTGCTTCATTTATGAGGCTTTGGGAAGGGATAATTTAGGTGTAATGGAAAATGTGACTTCTGAAGGCAAATTTACAATAAACATGTGGCCCATATATAGCTAGCTGTGTTTGCTTAAAACTGAAGTTGTTTTCAGTAGAAAATAGGCTGATTTCTGTTGCCAAGGCATGGGAATAGCAATTCCTATAACTAGAAATTCACTGCAGATTCACCCAATACCCAGAACACATGCGTGAGCAACTATAAAATCTTAAATCAATTTTTGGTCTAACTCTTACTTTGTTACTTCTTGTGAAACTGCCGAGAACCCCAAACAAAAACCAAGGAAACAAACAAGCGAAAAATTTCAAAAAGGCTTTTGGATTATTATGTATTGATGGCCACACCCAAAAACAGTGAACATTCTCCCTTGTTACTCCAATTCTTAAACATAGATTTTGAGCAAAAGATACTCTAGTTTAAGAAGAATTAAGGGCGCCTGGGTGACTCAGTTGGTTAAGCATCTGCCTTCAGCTCAGGTCATGGTACCAGGACCCTGGGATCAAGCCCCAGGCCAGGCTCCCTGCTCAGTGGGGAGTCTGCTTCTCCCTTTCCCTCTGCCCTTTCCCCCTGCTTGTGCTTTCTCTCTCTCACTCTCTCTCAAATTAATAAAATCTAAAAAAAAAAAAAAAAAAAAGAATTAAGGGTAGATAGCTGGTGTTCCACTGGACACTTCATTTAGATCCAATGCTAATCAGAGTTTTTTTGAAAGTATGTGTGCAGAGTGTGGCTCAAGGAAACTTTTCCTACTGCTGGCATGCTCACACTGAACTTGGAAGGTTTACAGATTTTATTCCCCCATGAAACTGGCTGGAAACCTGTCTATGCTACATTCTCCTTAAGCTCCTTCTATTCTGTTACTTTATGATTCTTTCTGACATTTGTAAAAACACCGAGGTGGTAAATATGGGATAAATTTGAGGAGCTTTTCTGCATATTTTTGTCTACAGGCACACGTGCCAGAGATGCTCTTCTTGTTTGGTGGGTGGGGAGAATGTACTGTCTTCAAGAGTGGGACTGGGAACATTTATTTTAATAGAAGGCTCATACTAGTTTAGATGAAAAAGAAATCAATCAAAGGCAATGTATAAGAAGAACCCACCTGGAGAATGTATTTCTTTTTAAATAACAATTGAGTTTTAAAAACATCGTTGAGTTCTCTATTTTGGGCAGTTGCGCGGATTGGGGGAGAGCACACGTGAATGACACTGAAGGTAAGAAGAGACTGAGGAGATGACAAATTATCAGAAAGAGGAGGTGGAGGAACTCTGACTATCAAGAAAGGCAGTGAGACCGAAGAAGAACAGAAAAATCCCTGGGCTGGTGGCAAAGGGTAACGTGTCACCATCCCTCAAAGTAGAGCCCCATCACCTACCTGGACCAGGTCTCTACATTCTCTCCTCAAACCAGTTTCGAGTAGCCTCTACCTGACTTATCTTTAGTTCCTTAGGGTTTGTTTTTCACCATGATTATGTAATGATTACCGTGATTCTCTAGCTGCCTTTCATTTTTATCTTTACATTACTTTTTTTGTATTAGTTTTAGAGTCCTCTCAACAAGATGATCCTCTTTAGAAGGAGCTTGGGCCTTGTCTTTTAGCTATAGTTGTCTTTTTCTTCATATTCGTTTTTGTTGTAGGGCGTGTGTGTGTGTTTACACCAAAACACCGTAGTATAAATAAAATCATTTTAAATATTCTAAAAAAAAATATTTTAAATATTCTCTGTTCTAGCAGGTCACTTAATATAACTCTGCAGTTCATTTTAGACTCCTTATAGGAGATTACCCCCAGGATTTGTTCAGCCACAAGACAAAGCTGAAGAAAGGTACTTACTTTATATAGAGGCTACCCTGAGTGTCCACACCGAATCCAAGACTGGCCCTCTTAGTAATCTGCCTGATGACAGTGGAAATTCAGAGTGAGGCAATGGGACTTTTTTGGAAGACAGCTGGGTCTAGGGGAATTTTTGTAAGCAATGAACCATTCTTTAATTGAAACCACTGGATATGGTTAGTAGTTTATTTTAAAAACACCATATGTTAGTCCATTCCTATATACTGTGACAATCATAGTTAATCAAAAGCTGCTTGTGACATTCCTGTTCAGTGTTCATAAAAGAGTGGCTTGCTTCCTTGAAATCCTGAACTCTGTGCCAAATGCCAACACGTTCACAATTGCAGTTTGGTTTTTAGGCAATTGTGCAACTTTTTGAGTATGTGGTAGGTTTTTATTTATTTTTGTCACTTTCACTAATTTGTCATATTCTTAAATGGAAAAATGTTTCTCAGCCTTTTGTTTGGTAAACAGTGACTTTTATTCCTTTCTCCATGGTTCCCCTGAGAGGAAATAAGCTAATGTAACTGCTTTTTGACCCTCCTTTTTGGCCAGAAAGCCACGCGAATGCATGATCTCATTGAGACATGATCTATTCCTATGAAGCATAAGCTTGTAAGCTTGTCATCATCCTTCATGGTACTTGGGCAGGCACCCTGTTAGCCGCCACAATAGGGTGAGGAAAGAGATGCGGCCACATCCCTGAGCCTTCAGTGTGGTACAGTGTAAATCAGTTTAGTTCATTTCGGTTTAATTCATTTTGATCCAATCCAAGAAATATTTATGGAGTACTTCTTCTCACTCATAGTCCTGGACAATGGGCCTGCAGAGATGAAAATTTCATGAAAAAAAAAAAAACAAAAAACACCTGACAGTTTAGTGGAGAAAATGGCACAAATTAGAGAAATCTAAGAGAATGTCGATAATTGCTATTATGGAATTATACCCAAGGTGGTATAAGAGCATAAAGGATGTGCCTAAATTAGGCAGGGGGAGCGGGAGAAGGCCTCGCAGGAGAAGTAGCCCTGTGTTGGGCCTTGGTGCAGCAGGAGTGGGTCAGGAAGTAAGGGAGGGAGGGTGAGGAGCTGCTTAGGTTTCCCTGCCCCTTTATCCAGGTGTAGACCAACGCAGATGGTGAACAAGCGAAGGTGCTTCTACCAGAATATCCCTTTTCGCTTTAGATGGAAAGGATATGGTGGTTTTCTCTCTGTACTTAAATAACCATGAAAGTCCATTTTGGGAGACTCTGCTTAATAGTCTGCCTGATATCCATTTTCCTTTTATTCTTTATCCCCAGAATCCCAATTTTGTTCATGACAGCATTGTGGCAGCTGAAAACCTTGATTTCCTTGTGGCTAGAGGTGGCCACCTGACTAGTCCTGACCAATAAGATGTAAGCTTAGGTGTACTTGGTGGTGCTTGGGTGAGATGTATCATTTTCTGATGGAAAGAGATAGGTGGCTGACACACATTTTAATGGGTATTGGTGAATTAATATTTTAGATCCATTATTTACTTTGTAAATAGTAAAAAAAAAAATGTCATGTGATTTTTTACTTTCAGAAAGGAAGACCTGACACCTCTTAACTTTGTCATTATCACTGGTGAGCCTGAGTAACCCCTTAAATTTTGTAGGTTGGTCTCTTTATGTTTATTTATCCTTTCTCTCTCTTTTCTTATCAAGGAGGATCACAAGAAGTAATAAGAATGAATCTGTACATAAGTATCTTGATTTTCATTGACAAAATATTGTTGATAATAACAATAATTAATATTTATTGAACATGAGTTGTGGTCTAGGTCCTTTGTAGGTACCTAAAACACATAACCTTAGTTTTCCTCATCAAAGTCCTCTGAGGTTAATATCATCTTTTTGGGGCTTGAGCACACTGAAGCTCGCAAACGTGAGTGACTCACCCAGCATTACATGGTTGGCGAGTGGCATTACTGGGACACTGGGGTCTCTCTGACTCCAAGCAAAGGCTCTTGCCCATCGCACTACAGTGATTATGAAAAAGGTTGGATCAGGCTTTTTCACAGCTTCGTGCTAGAGTGAATGAAATTGGAAAGACACTGTACACATCCATATTCAATTTGTATTATCAGTATTGATTCTTACCAATCAAATACGCACACAGCTAAATGTTAACTTGCACGTATGGCACGATCAAATCTAATAGTGGTATTTGACCAAATTAGGGAGGTCAGAAAATGACTGAAGTCTCTGAGAAAGTCATACTTGAGTCGAAATCTGAAGGATGAGAAAGAAAAATGTGGTAAACCCTGAAGAGAAGAACACTACAGCAGGTAAAAAGAAGAGCATAAAACAATGCTCTGTTCCCCAAGGAAGCATGATGAGCCTAAGTACTTTTGTTTAAGACATGCCATCAACACTGCCTGAATATGGGGAGGCCTCACTGAGAAAAATTCCATCTAAAAAATTATCTCATGTTTTTTGGACTAGTATTTGAGAAAATGAAAGATATCAATTTTAGGTTAATAATTAGGCATGTAGAATGCCAAAAGCGTGGAGTAAGTTAAAGCATCAATTTTTAAAAAAATTTTTAACCTCTCTGTAGTGCTTTTGCAATTTCCTCTGAATCTAGAATCATTCCAAAATAAAAACTTTAAAGAAAGGGGGAGGGGTGAAGAGTAACACTTTCCCACGTCAGGTGACTTGCTTTGCTAACAAAACATGAAAAAAAAATTATTTATTTATTTATTTATATTTTTTTATTATGTTCAATTAGCCAACATATACCATATCATTAGTTTTTGATGTAGTGTTCCACGATTCATTAGTTGCATGTATAAAGCATCAAATTTTTTTAAATTTTAATTTTTTAAATTATTATTTTTTATTATTAACATATAATGTATTATTGGTTTCAGGGGTGCAGGTCTGTGATTCATCAGTCTTACACAATTCACAGCGCTCCCCACAACACATACCCTCCCCAGTGTCCATCACCCAGCCACAACTCTCAGTTTGTTTCTTGAGATTAAGAGTCTCTTACGGTTTGTCTCCCTCTCTGGTTTCGTCTTGTTTCATTTTTTCCTCTCTTCCCGTATGATCCTCTGTCTTGTTTCTAAAATTCCGCATATCAGTGAGATCATATGATAATTCTTTCTCTGATTGACTTATTTTGCTTAGCATAATACCCTCTAGTTCCATCCATGTCGTTTAAAGCATCAATTTTTAACCCAAGTTTAAAAGCCGAACTTTCTGCTTTCCAGTTTCACATTTTCTTCCCAATGCTGTTTTATCTTCCGAATCACCTCTAACTTCTGCTTATGTGTCATTCCCTTCTTTTCTGCAAATACTGCTTCCTACTGTATCAGTATGTCAAAAAAAGCGTTTGTTTTTGAGCCACAAGTGAGTCTGAGCTTTGACTGTCCATTTTGATGTGGTACTCCATTGGCGGTCAGGATCATCCCCTGAGGATACCGGGTCTACAGTTTAGAGTACAGAAGGGTGGAGGGGCAAACCATTCTGGGTAAATGTTTCAGGAGCATCAACTTTAAATCATACACATGCCTTTTCTCTCTCTGACTTATATGATGTAAGGAAGAGGAGGATTGAGTGACAGGGTCAAGAGGGTAGAAAAACCTCAGGCCTGCTTCTGCTTACTCAGTGATTCCCTTCCAGGGTGACTTTACATATATCACCAGAGCGTGGAATGGCGTCTCACCCTGACGATTTAGACCGTGGTTTTGGTTTGTTAGCTTATTCTGCCCGAGCCAGGGCAAGAAGAGAAATGTCCGATACAAAAGGAGATTTTGTTTGGCCAGAGGAATTTTGAAATCTTTATGTACCGAGGACATCAGTGTATTTTTGTTCACTGTACTTTGGAAGCCTGTGATCAGGAAATGTGTATTTTCCCTAAAAAGAAATCAGAAAAGGTCCCAGGAAGGCCTTATGACTGTAGCAAAATGTATATTTTTATGTCACTTTTCATGTTCTCATACTTTGCCTTTTCTTTCTTTGACTCGTGTTGCATTTTTTCCATCAGAGTTATTTTGGACGGCATTGAAAATTTTCCCTGGGCCCTCTGTACTCAGTTCAAAGGGCATTCAGAGAGTTGCCTAAGCTGAGTTGACTATACATTGCACAACATTTTATTTTTGTGTAGTGCTCTGGAACTTACGGAATCCAGTTGTGCCCTAACCCTTGATGCAATTAGAGCAAGCATTATTCCCGTTTTAGAAATGCAAATCAGAGGCTTCCACAGGCTAACAACCTGCCTGAGGTCATACATCCTGGCCTGGAGGAGTCAGGCTTGGCACGGGGTCTTTGGACTCCTGCTCTGGCTCTCCTTGTCCTGTATCACGAAGCTGTAATAGCAGAGTGGTTGGGCTGAAGATGAGCACTTGATCGGGTGCAATCAAGTCCTGGAGGATTCCATTATTCATTTCTCCAAAGCTTGGTGTATTCAAAATTAGAAAATTATAGCTATGAATAGTTGTTTTCCACTTGATTGGTCTAAAGTCAACTGAGTCCTAGAGAAAAATCCTTTGCAAGTGGGTTGCCTTGGAAATGGATGAGCCTAGCAGTAGAATAGCTTTTACTGTATTTGAAATTCCAGCAGTTTAGGTGACAGTTGTGTCTTTCTGAAGGGCGTGGGCGGACTCTGAACGGGCTTTTCCCATTGCTCATCAGCCTGGCCTTCATTGCTCTCGTTAGCAAGTCACTCATTTTCACAGATGTCTTTTAAAAATCTTTATTGTTGTTGTTTCTTTCTCTTTCTCTTTCTTTCTTTCTTTCTTTCTTTCTTTCTTTCTTTCTTTCTTTCTTTCTTTTTTTTTGAGTTCAGAATATGTAGAAGTAACTTCTTCTTGGCATATTGCACCGCTTGTCCTTGCTGAGCAAGTAGTTGGTGTTAGGAGATGCATGCTGACTTGAGTGGGAGCCTGTCATATTTGTAGAGTACTGTAGATTGAATAAAGGGCTGTCACCTCCAGGATAATGTTTGATCCTCGTAACAACCTTGGGAGAAATCTAATGTCTTTTTTAGATTTATTATTCCCTTCTTTTACAGATAAGGAGAAGCAAGATTTACAAAAGCAATATTATGCAGTGGTTACAACCACAGGCTTGGAATCTTGCTTGGGTTCAGATCCTTCTATGCCTTACTTACCAGCTTTTTTTTTTTTTTTTTTTGATGGTGGGCAAGTCACTGGACTCTTCTCAGTCTCAGTTCTTATAATGTGTAGAGTAAGATGAGAAAGGTACCTGTACTTGTTGGGTTGTGAAGGTTAAATGAGTCCTGAGGCCTCCACAGAATACTGGCAAATAACAAGGGTCAGTGTATAGTAGTTATTATTAAGTGACTTGATCACATTCCCACATAATCAACAAGCAGGGTCGAGACTTGAACCTGTGACTTTCAACTCTCCCTCCTACCTCCTCATCTTTCCAGCATGCCATTCTGGAGCAGCTTCCTTCTTTTCTCCTCCACGGGCAGGCACCTGCTGCCCTAAGTTATCAGTGAGGGGGATGGGGTTTTGGAATAAAAGACTTTGAGATGCTGAGAGAACATTTGAACTCCTAGAATAAGTTGGTGAATTATTCTAAAAATGGAGTAACACCTACCCTCCCTATTATTAAGAGCTGCTTGGTTCTAGCCCAAATTTAGCTCTTTAAAAAATCCCCCTCTCTGAATTACATTAATAGTATATGAGTCCTTCTGGATGTACCAGTTGATGTGACATGTCAGCTGTCATTGGGAGGGGATTAAGGAGAGATGTTGGAGTCCCACGTTATAAGCCCCCTTGCGACCCATAGCCTGCTCCTGGTGGGTCTGTTGAGAATGAGGGTGCAGCTCACAAGCACATGAGGAGCAGACCACGGTCTCATTTGCACTGTTCTCTACACAGATCAGTTTAGATCAGTGGCCAAACAGCAAATTGGCTTGAGATGTTGACTGAATTGGAATTGTTCCTTGAAGTGCTTACATTCATTTCCATCATGCCCCTTCTTTTTCCGATGAGTCCTGCTGGAGCTTTCTAGTGAGCCTAACTAGTGAGCATGGTGGCTGCTTCTGCCCCCGCCACTACACATCCCCCCTCTTTGCCTGCAGGGGTCCTCAGTCCTGCACCGGAGTGTGTGTGTGTGTGTGTGTGTGTGTGTGTGCGCGCGCGCGCGTGCGCGCACATGTGCACACGTGGACATTCACCCCTTCTCTGATGATAAAAATAATAATACCTGACCTTATATAGCACTTGACAGGTTACAAAACACATTTGTATACATAAATGATTCTGAAAGGTAATTAGAAATTATTGTTCCTACTTGACATGAGAAACTATAGATCTGAAAGGTTCAATGAATTGCTCAGAGAGAGGGGGTAAATGTAACAGATAGGACTTGAAGGCCTCAAGTCTGGTATTCTTTTCTTAATACTTAAATCATTATTTTTCCCTTGACTGAATTAATTAGTTGGTTAGTTAATAGCTTCTCACACTCTACAAAAGATTTAGGTGTCTTATAATAAGTATGGGTGAAAATAGATGTTGAAACCAGGGAGAACATACAGTACGCAGAACCACTAGCACCAATATTGTTACTAGAGTTGAATTTAATTTGTCTCTGAGCTTCCTGGCAGCCAAGATAAAAAAAAAGAGAGAGAGAGACATAATCAGTTACATATTTCTTATCAGAAAAAGAAAAGCATGCTTAAAGGAAAGTAAAGATTTTATTAGGATTGTTTCACTTGAGCCTTTAGATAAGGGGCAATAAGAATAATTGAAGATAGTGCCCTCAACCAAATTTTATAGCTGTACAATAACAAAAAAATGCATTGCAAGGAGGCTGAAATTTGTTGAGTTCCTATTATGTGTCAGGCACCATCCTAGGAACTTTTTACTATAGGCCTTGTTTTATTTAACTCTCATAAACATTTAATTGTTACAACTACCTTTTAAAGATATCATTATACCCATTTAATGATAAGGAAACTCAGCCTTGAAGAACTGATATAACTTCCTCAAGGTCACACAGCCAGTAAGAAATAAACCTGTATTGAGGCCTAGACCTTGTCCGATTCTGGATCATGCTGTTACAATGCTTTAAGGAGATAAGTTAGCTAAAACCAAGTTTACCATCTTCTAGAGGTTCTATGTTGTCTAGGGACATGTTTTTAGGGGACCCAGATTAAAGGATCATTTGTAAACATTGCTTCTCTTATCCAGGCTTTAGTAGGAGGTGGGTAGTAGAAAAGCTCCTGTTCTGTTGCTGTTTGATAGTGTTGGCCTAAACTAGCGATAATGGTTATTTGTTGTTGTTAGTGAATGCTACACACTTTATGTACATTACCTTCTTCTTCTTTTAAGATTTTATTTATTTGTCAGAGAGGGAACACAAGCAGGGAGAGCTGTAGGCAGAGGGAGAAGCAGGCTTCCTTGCTGAGCAGGGAGCCCGATGGGGGACTCGATCCCAGGACTCTGGGATCACGACCTGAACTGAAGGCAGATGCTTAACCGACTGAGCCACCCAGGCGCCCCTATACGTTCCTTCTTTAGTCTTCCCAGCAGTCTAGTTATGAAGGTGCCATTATTATTCCCATTTTGCAGTTGGAGAAAGTGAAGCTCACTGAGGTTAAATACTCAACAAAGGGTCACAGCTGCTCAGTGGCCAGATTCAAATACAGGTCTCTCTGGCTCTAATGAGCATGCGCTTCACCATTGTGCTGGTGGGTCTCTTGTTAAGTAAGTGGTAAAGTCATTAGTCTCCTGAGAAAACTGAGATCCTAGTCTAGATTCTTGTCTGGAAGCACTGAGGTAGACTGTAGGGACACCGCCAGCAAGTCCAGATTTTCCTGGAAAGGCAGTTGGGGCCCTTCAGCATATGTTCAAGCTTTAGTATGCAGAATTTCACATCATGGATCATGAATGATATGGCTTTGATATGCAGAATTTTCAAAGGAGATATTCCTGATGATTTTTCACAACTATGGGAGAACCTTAAAAATGTTTTAGTTGTGGGGCGCCTGGGTGGCTCAGTTGTTAAGCGTCTGCCTTCGGTTCAGGTCATGATCCCGGGGTCCTGGGATCGAGCCCCACGTCGGGCTCCCCGCTCAGCAGGAAGCCTGCTTCTCCCTCTCCCACTCCCCCTGCTTGTGTTACTTCTCTCGCTGTGTCTCTCTCTGTCAAATAAATAAATAAAATCTTAAAAAAAAAAGTTTTAGTGGATTTTACTTTATGGGGTCCCTGAAGGGGAATTTACTACTAAATATAGGGGTGTCAGGAATTGATATGGGTAAGTTTAATTTTGGAGATTGCAGCCAAATGTAATGATTTTAGTTTAGAATACTTAATACAGAATTGTTCTTTCTGACAGTTCTTCAATACCATGATTGATTATGTAGGTAAAGTCACTTTCATTTTGTGATTACTCTAGTAGTAATAACCACCACTTCTATCATCACTATAGTAAGAATAGTTAACATTCATTGAATATTTTTCTGACTTGATAAGTAGTAACTCATTTAATCCTCATAACAAGCCTATGAGGGAGATGTAATTATTAACTCCATTTTATAGATGAAGAAACAGAGAGAGTTGAATAAGTCACCCAAAGCAGACAGCTGATAAATGGTTTGCTCACTGCGCCAGTCTGCTCTCTATATGGTGGATCAAATAAAGAAACTTATACCCCTCTTCTCTGTTGCAGGTTACAATGCAACCAGTTCATATGCAAGTTATTTTAAATCCTAAAAAATAGAAATTAATAATGGGGCAGAGATGCGGAGGAAACCACTTGTGCCCAGCCTAATTCTTGCAGTGGGAAAAGAACCAAATGATTGGGAGTCTCCACTGAGCTCATGTACTTTGGTTCATATTTGGTTTCAGTCCACAGAGTCAAAAGCTGGCTAAAAGTCTAGAAAAATTCAGTCTTATGACATTCTTCTTGACAGGCTTCCTCACAAGGCAATGTACATTGTTTCAAGGACTGATAGCATACTTTTGCCTAAAGTTCACCTGCTCCTTAGGCTGAGTTTTGGATTGAGAATTCTAGATGTGTATATTGATAAAGAAAAAATTGGCATAACATTTTGAAGGAATAATTGAGTGACTAAGAAGTTTGCACGTCTAAGATGCATGTTGGTTAAGCCTTGGATGCTGAAATCAGATTGACTTGGATTAGATGCGTGGCCTTGAGCCAGTTTACTAACTTTTCTACATGTCAGTTTTCTCATCTGAAAAATGGGGATAATACTACCTAACTCAGAGTGGTTGTGATGATTAAATGAAATAATCAATATGGAATGTTTGGCCTATGACTGGCAGATTATAAACTTCCAATAAATATGTGCTGTATAAGATTGCCACTAAAAATGGGGTAATCTATGTTCCAAGTCCATTCAGATAGAATTAGACATGAAGAATTAGAGCAGTTTGGCAAGGAATGGGGGTCACCAAATAGAATATTCCTGAGTAATTTAGGTGTCAGAATTTAAGTTCCTACATGCTGTAGGTATCTTCGGAGGAGTTTGAGGCTCAAATTAGCCAACTCTGTAGAATTTTTTTTCCAGCCTGAAAGGGATGAGGCTGGTCTGTGGTAGAGCAGAGAGGGCACGGTGCTGGTACAGAAGAGTTCTAGTTCAGCCGTGCCACTCACCAGCTCTTGAACATTGGGCACTTCGTTGATGTTTTTGGGCTTCAATTTACCGAGCTGTGGAATGAGGGCATCGTATAGGTAATCTCTAAATTTTCTTCAGCTCTCACGGTCTACTGTAAATTAGGTTATATGAAAACTAGATAAACTAATCAGTAAAAAAAAAAAAAAAAAGAGCCCTCCCTTTTTTTCCCCCCCAGATAGTCACAAATAAAACAGAGAGGAAATAAAACAAAATAAAACAGAAAGTTCAAAGTAGGTTGCTAGAGATTCTGTTTTTTTATTCCAGTGTGTCCCTTAGGGCCAAATGACCCTTTATAGTCTCTCATTGATTCCTTTGGAGAAATGTCCTCAGCTCATTCACAGGCCTGGGATCTTTTGCTTCCTTCCTTGATTGAAAGAAATTCTTTTAAATTCTTTCACAGCAACAGCAGGAGTGGCCCCGAAGGATGCAGTCACAGGAAACGCCTTTACTTTAATGGTTGCCAGTGGCAGGACAGCTCTTTTCTGAGTCGCCCTGAGCTGTCACCAGAGTGAATCTATGAATGAATCAAGTGAATAGGGAAGATCAGTCCAAATAACAGAACACAGTTTTTACTTTTTTTCTCCCCAAGGACAATTCTGTCTTGAGCAAAGGGTCATTTAAACTGGAGATACATTTGGTACAGCGCCTTGAGAAGTCTTGTCCTTTTCTTTCTACAATACTTCCTGAAGCGTTTTCCTTTCATTTGGGACTTATTCAAACTGGCTGTCATAATTTCCCCTAAAATAATGGTGACAGGAAGTGATGATTAAATGAAAGGTACATTCTAGAACTGACTTTCTGCCTTTCAAAGTTCCAAGTTAGTAAGATTTTTCTCAGAAATGTAGCTCTTCTTTCTCTCATAGTGCTTCGAGGGCGGTCGTAATGGATAGCAGGCTGATAGATCGTAAATGACACAGTTAAACCTCCACCTTTAATGTATCAGATGACTGAGGAAAAGTGACTGGCCAGGGCGGCCCAAAGAGTTAACCTAGGCCTCTAGTGTTCAACCAAGTCTTCTCTCCCCCACCACATTTCCTTCCTGTATTGGGCAGCAGCTTCTTGCTTAATAACTTGAATTTACCACAGCAGTGGCCATCTTCCACCAACATGAGAACTTTAGAAGAGTGGAAAAATTTTCTTTCTTTCTGAAGCCATGCTTCTAAATGAGGTTGAGGGTCAAATCCACGAGGATGTGGCTGCCAAACTCTTCTGAGGCTAAGAGACACTGGAAGAGCAAAATGAAAGCATATGTGGTGGAACTAGAGCTTCCAAGGCAGTTAGTGTTGGAGTAAGCTCTAAGTTCAGGGAGGAGACCTTTCCAGGGGGAAATGCAGCAGTCAGTCTAGGATAATCCTGTGGCAGTGCAAACTGGAATAATAGAGTTTTTTAAAAAACTTTTTATTTTGAAAAAAATGGTAAATTTACAGGAAGTTGCAAGAGACAGTATAGAGAGGTCCCATGTACCCTTAACCCCATTTCCTGCCATGGTTACATCTTATATAATAAGAGTGTAATATCAAAACCAGGAAATTGACATTGGTATGGTATAATATGTTGTATAGTTCCATTTCATTTTATCACCGCTGTCTAAATTGGCATAACCACCACCACAATCAAGATAGAGAATGCTTCTGTTACTGCAAAGACCTTCCCAGGGCTTCTTTTTCAGAGTTACACCCTCCCCTTTCACATCCTCCTCAACCCTTGGCACCTACTAATCTGTTTTCCATTTCTATAATTTTGTCATTTCATGAATGTTACATAAATGAATCATACAATATGGGAACTTTTTAGATTGGCTTCTTTTCAATCAATGTAATGCTCTTGAGATCCGTCCCATTTGTTGCAAATCGTTTGTCTTGTATTATTGAGTAGAAAACTATGGCTTGGGTGTACCACAGTTTAACTGTACACAGTTTAATGTTTACCCATTAAGAGACATTTTGGTTATTTCCATTTTCAGGTCATTACAAAGAAAGCTGCTGTGAACAATTGTGTACAGGCTTTTGAATGGCCATCATTTCATTTCTCCGAGATAAATGCCCATGAGTGCAATTACTCGTCTGTATAGTAGATGTGTGTTTTGTTTTTTTAAAATTTTTTTATTATGTTCAATTAGCCAACATATAGTACATCATTAGTTTTTGATGTAGAGTTCAACGATTCATTAGTTGTGTTTAGTTTAAGAAACTGCCAAATTATTTTTCAGAGTGGTTGTACCATTTGCCTTCCTACCAGCAACATATGAGCGATCCTGTTTCTTTGCATCCTCACCAGCATCTTGATGGGGTCACTACTTTTTATTTTAGTTGTCCTAATACGTATAGGGATAATTTTAACTGGCATTTTCCTAATGGCTGGTGGTGTTGAATATCTTTTCATATTCTTATTTGCCTTTTATATATATATATACTCTTTGGTGAAATGTCTCTGTACATTTTGCCCATTTTTATTGGGTTGTTTATTTTATTTTTTTTACTATTGAGTTTGTTTTTGAGAGTTCTGTATATATCGTAGATATGAGTTCTTTGTCACGTATGTAATTTGCAAATATTTTCTCCTAACCTATAGTTTGTTTTTTCATTCTCTTAACAGAGTCTTTCACAGAGCAAAAGTTTTGAGTTTTGATGAAGTCCAATTTGTCAATTTTTTTTCTTTTATGGATTGTAGCTTTTAAGTCATGTCTAAAAACTTTCCACTAAGCCCTAGTTCTGATGATTTTTCCCTTTGTTGTCATCTAATATTTTAAAAATTTTACATTTAAATCTGTAATCTGTTTTGAGTCACATTTTATATAAGGGGTGAGGTTTAGGTCAAGGTTTGTTTTTAAAATTAATTTTTTCCTTTAAATACCAGTTATTGTCTGTATTGAAATGTGTGTGTAATAAGTCCATGTAAAGTTGTTATGTTGTGCACTTTTTTTTTTTAAGATTTTATTTATTTATTTGACACAGAGAGAGACAGCATGAGCAGGGGGAGCGGCAGGCAGAGGGAGAAGCAGACTCCCCACTGAGCAAGGAGCCCAATGCAGGATTCGATCCCAGGGCCCTGGGATCATGCCTTAGCTGAAGGCAGACTCTTAACCGACTAAGCAACTCAGGCACCCCATGCATGTTTTATATTAGACAATGTCTTCTGCAGAGAAGTGGGCAGTGCAAAGAAATAAAAAGGAAAAAGTTAATGTAAATTTGATACCTTTTTTGGGGGGGCTGCTGAATACTTAAATAAGCGAGAGTTAGCAGATATCAAGCCAGAACAGGAATCTAAAGGACTACTGTATCTCCCACCCTGAATTTTATTTCCTGATTGCTACTTGAATGCATTGTACTTGGTTGGGAGTTGGACGACCAAGCAGACACTACATATAGCTTATGTTTGGCACTGAAGACCCTGCAGTGGGCCTGGAGTCACAGTTCAAGGCTCTACTTAAGGTCTGCAAAGTAGCATTGGAGTCCGACTTCATATTTAATACGGTGCTGAAGAATGATTAGGTAAGATGAGTGCACTAGAATTTTCTTTTGAGGGGAACATAATGTAGAAGAAAGAGCAATGGGATGGGTTTCAGGAGGCCTGGATTAAATGCCAGACCTGTAATAAGTGGTTTTAGGGCTTTCTGTAACTTGGATAATGAATACGAGCCCCTTTTTCTTTTCTTTTTTTTGAAATAAGGAGCTTGATCCCTAGCTGATCTCTTCTAGATACACATTTCATAGTTCTGTGAAATTTCTTTTTAAAGTGGATTGTGAAAAAAACCAAAGTGGATTGTGGTGTTATCTTCATGTTCTCTTATTGATTAGAATATAAAACCTTGATATGAGAAATGATAATTGATGTTCAATAGAGCATTTTTAAACTGTAATGTGTTATGGAAATGCCCCCTTTAATACATAAAATATGTATTATGTCAAGTATTGCCATGTATCTAATGCTACAGTGGATTAATTGATTGACAGATTCTCTTTCAAAAATATTTGCCACATTAAATATTGTGTGTTGGAATTGAGAGTCCATTAGAAATGTCTTAGTATTGCCAATGAAATGTAATCTGTTGATTTGTCTTGAACAATACACAACATCAGGGATTAATAGTAAGGGACATTTGACTTACTTTCTCTCTTTTTTGTTTCCCTTTAATTTCCTGAATGAGATGACTGCATGATGCACGTTATTTCATTCTTAGATTTCTTGTTTCACAACATCAGTTCTTGCTCAGTGGTATAAGTTCTGAAAGAGAGTGGCTTTTTAATGAACCCTGTTAAAAAAACCTTGAAAAGTTTGCTTTGGGGTTATAACAGAAAAGTAATGGAAAAATGATCTGAGTTCTTAGGAAAGAAAAAACTGTGGCTTGGTAAAATTACAAGTGTGCTCTGTGGAAAACCAGAAATAACCCATTTGGCCAGTGTATTGTATGTGTAGTACATGGCAAACAGGTAGCTGCATTAGGGAAAAAAGCAGCCCTAAAGCTGATTTTAACTTGACCAGGACCACGCCAGTCAGTATAAATGATTGAAACACCCATGACTGGCGACTGGATTTTTCAAATATGCAAAGAAAAAGGGACCATTACATTTAAGATGAGGTCTAATAGACTTGGTTTGTAAATATGATGAGCAAAATTTTGTTAAGAAAATACCTACCAAATGTCCTGTCGTACATTTCCAAAAAGGTATGCCACTCTTTTGTCTTTTAGGACAACCTAGCTAACAATGACCAGGGCTCTGCTGATATGTTTTATATTTCTTTAATATCTTTATAACCTTCATCCTCTCTCTTCCTCCTCCCCTGATCCTTATTTCTCATTCATTGTCTTGGGAAGCCTTTTAATGAAAACCCCATTTCTATCTTTGATCTCTGTGTGCCCTTTTATGGTGATGTCTCCTGGAACAAGAGGATGATCTAGGTACAGAGTGTCTTTTGTAGCTGAAATGTGTGCAGTCCTGACATTTGACTCACAGAAGGAGCTTCTCTTTCCTTGTCATCAGAGTCACACTGGACCGAATTAGTTCTGCCTCAGTTGCTTTGAATGTCTTGGCCTTTATGTGTGGGAAGGCAGTAGAATCTTGGCAGGATCTGGTGTGAAGGCCACTCTTGTCTCCTAAGTGCAAGTCCGTAGCCTCACTACCCTAATTGCCAGGGAAGGAAATGTTAGGCTGTTGGGGGAGTGGCTTTTGAGTTAACATTATTGCTATATCATCCCCACTTTCTTTTCTTAAGATTCATGGCTGTAGGCCACTAGATTGTACCACTCAGAATTTATTGCTATTTACAGAAATCAGATTGGGTACAAAATTTTAAGTTTTCTTCTACAAAATTTCCACTGGTTTTGTATGCGTTCCAGGTCCTAGGGAACTTCTGTGCAGAGTTCAGTGTAAGCTGATCCCAGGCTGGTCCACGGTGTCATCCTTTCAGACCCAAGTGAGCTTTTTATAGTCCTCTTGGTGCAGGTCCTTCTTTTACTTTTTCATGTTAAAGGAGGAGAGTACACAGTCATCTCATTTTCTCAGTAGTGAGCTTTCAGGAATAGAGTCTTTTTTTTTTTCCTTTGTCTTGACTTATGAAGTCTGTAAACTTGTGTTGGAAACTTAGCCCACGGTGATAAGGGTAATAGGAGGAATGCTAGTAGTAGTATGATGTCATAGGTCAAAATAAGCCTCTATCAGTTATATTTCCCAGAATGGAAATAAAGGACTTCTACTTGTAATTCAGACTGGGATCATTTTAGATGTTGTACTCTTTGCCAGATTCATTACTCCTCCTTTAATGGTAGAAAGACTTGGTTTCTACCAAAATATTTTTCGAAGAATTTGAGCACAAAGAATTTAAAGGCCAGCTATTCTCTCTCTCATCAAAGCAGAAATCCTTGCTACGATTTTTCCAACTGGCCATAATTCACGCTCCCAGGACCAGAGAGCACATTGCTTTCACTGTGGTCCATTCCATTTGTGGACAGATTTAATTGTTAAAATGCCTTTCACTACATTGGATCAAAATCAGCCTTCCTGTGATTTTGACCCTTTGGTCTTAATTGTGCCCTTGATAATACAATTAATCCTTTTTCCATTTCCCAGATGATAGCCCTTGAAAAGAAGAAGGAATTGTAAAATCTCTTAGCTTTGGGTGACTCGATGTTTTTATAAGCTTATTCTAAGCTTCTAAGTCATTGCTAACAATGTCAAATAGAACAGTGCATTTCTTCTCCAAGCTGGTCGTGGTTCATCAGTCAGCTCTCTTTGTGTTTACATCTTTCTGAACCTTTGCCTTTAAACTAAGACGATGACCCACTTGTACGTCTTGGTTTTGGAACCTCTTTGCTCCCATCAGTGGTTTTGATCCCCATTCTTTTCTTGTATGTTTCTGTACTCTTATACTTTGGGTTTTCTTCTTATATCTGGTTTCACATTGTTCTCTAGTCCTCTTTGGTTTTCTGGTGTTTCTTGCATTAGTCACTTTGGGTAAATACCTGCCAATCCACATCTCTCACTCACTGCTATCCAGACTGGTGCTCTCAATGGGGAATCTGATGAGGCTACTGTTTAGTTATGGAGTGATATTCCTTGGAGTATGTTTCCCAACTGGTAGATTCCCACAGCAGTAGATTACAGATGTGCTGAGAAATTGATCTCTGCAGTTCTTGGGTAGCTGGGCAGGGCCTCAGTGGGCCCTAGGTATCAAGTAGGTTCATCTCTCTCCTTCAGTGTGACATACAGATGTCATTCTCTGTGTGCTCCATGAGGGGCCAAAGTCTTAAGCACTGCCTCAAAGACTTTTCATAGAGAACCACTAAGGAAGGTGGTTATGGGATAGGGTTAGATATTTTGCTTAACTCAAGTTAAATGATGCCGTCATTTAATCAGAAGGAAATGAGGCTATTTGGGCATAGCACATTCTCTGTAAACCCATCCTGGTTCCTGGTAACCTTTTGGACAGAAAGAACTGGTACAAGTGTGGCTGAACTTTGTCAGCAGTGTTCTGGGTGGAGATACTCCCCACAGGTTCACCTGGAGAGTGTGACAGCAGATTGCCTGTTTTGATTACAATCCTCTCATTAGATGTCGCTAGCCTCAAAAGATGGGTGGTTGTATTTCAGTCAAGTTCAGTGAAGGCTGGGGCTTAATGAAGCATTGGAACTTGAAGTATGCTGATTTTCAACTCTTGCTTAAGTAGTTGGCACAAACAAGTATGCAAGTGTGAAGGGAAGTGAAGTCAATATCTGGAGCACTAGGGAAACCTGACTGTTGAATAATGAGCAATTGTGAAATAATTCTTATGTTATAGGATGTCATTGAAAAGATGTATTTAAAAGAAAAGTTAAATCTTGATTTTTTTTGAACTTTGTCTAACCTGTCCATTTCAAAATTTATACTTAGATTAAAGTTTTGTGGCGAGATCTATCTCCTCCCTTTTTTTGGGTAAACAATTTTCCATAATGACAAGTGCTAGCTGTGTTTATTATGATTATTCTTAACAAAACTTGAAGCAGAAGTTCTCAAACTTAATTGGACATTAGACCACTTGGATGTCTTGTTAAAAAGTCATTGAACACTACGTCAAAAACTAATGATATGTACTATACAGTGGCTAACTGAACATAATAAAAAAAAAAATCAGATTTTTGGCCTCATTCCCGGAGATTTTGACTAACCGGTCAGGGTGTTACTCAAAGGTGTCTTATAAAATGCACATTCTCGTGCAAGTGTCAGACCAAACATTGAAAAGCACTGGATGTGTAAGATGATGCTTTCCTACTTACTAGCTGGTAGATGCTTTGTATCGTACTGTCGAAGGATCATTTGCTTTGGAGACTTGTATTTTTCCCCTCGCATGTGTCTCTACTTGTGCTGTACTGAGAAACAGAAATACCAACCAAACTGGAATCATCACCAGCAGTTTCTATAACCTTGTGCAAAGTCAGGTCAAACATTATATGTTGTCTTTGGTTATAGCATCTGGAAAACACTCAGCTTATTAAATTGAACGGAATAACATTACCTTACATTTGTGTATAGCTATATCATTTAGCAGTATTTTCACTGACACCATCTCAGTTGATCTTTATAACAATCTTGTGCAGTTAGTATTGTTATTTACATTTTATGAAGTAGAAAGTTTAAGGTCATGAATAAATGGTAGAACCCTAACTTGTGTTATTTATACTTGAAAATTTGGGGTTTATTATGTCCCAGGGACCATGATATACATTCTGTTTATCCTCTCTTTGAAATAAATGTTATTGTTATTATTTGTTTTATCATGACCTTTTTTTTTTTTTTTTTAAAGTTGGCTCTTGATAAGGTTAAGTAACAGTAATCTCGAGGTCATGCCCTTAGTAAATGGCAGAGCCAAGATTTCAGCTAGGTTTGTCTGACACTGAAGTTCATGCTCTTACCTTGGGTAGTGTGAAGGCAGATTGCCTGGATTGATTACAGTCCTCTAATTAGATGTCTCTGTTCTCAGAAGGATGAGTGGTAGTATTTCCAGGCAAGTTACCGGTGCACATTACAGTTTGCCAGTATACGTTATACAAAGCCATGCTACAACTCACTCTAGAAAGAACAGAAAGCCACAGGGAGATCTAATTAGAAGGAAAGGAGACATTCGAAGTATAAAAATTAAAACCAAATGAAAATAAATTGTCCATTTTTAGAAAACTTGATAAAGATAACACTGTGTAATCTTCAATCACTGAAGGTACAAAGGGTGAGGAAGGCGTAAGTCTTGGTCTGCATACATTCTGATACCGTTAACCGTTCTTGAAGAAGCAGTAGAATTGTCCTGTGTTTTATAGGCTTTTTTGAGTGTCATTCAGTCTTTCATTTCTGGGATCATATTTCCATTGCTAATACCAATTGGCATTTGACCCTTCATGCTTATGCTTTTGGCAGTGATCGTCTCTATATCCTCATGTACATTATGGCCTTTGTGTTTTGAATCAGAAGTTTGCTTTCATCAGATTCATCTTATGTTGTGCTAGCGCCTTTTTCCCATTATAGAAAAGTTTCATTGATGTTGTACTTATCCTGGGTTTCTTTGTGAAAGTTTGAAGTTAAAAATTTTGGTTTTGGTAGTTTTGGTTGTAATCCAATGATCTTTTTTTTTTTTTTTTTGAGAAAGAGAGAATGAGAGACAGAGAGCACAAGAGGGAAGAGGGTCAGAGGGAGAAGCAGACTCCCCGCTGAGCAGGGAGCCCGATGCGGGACTCAATCCCGGGACTCCAGGATCATGACCTGAGCCGAAGGCAGTCGCTCAACCAACTGAGCCACCCAGGCACCCTCCAATGATCATTTTTAACACAGGAAAAAGAAACAAAATGCTTTTTCTGTTTTTTCCTATATTCATTCTGAACTATGGACCAAAACAAAGCATTTTCTATTTACTAAATTTCACCAAGATTCAGTGTGAACAAATGACTTGAAGCATCTTTTTTTAAAAATCTCAGGTCAAGCTTTTGTTATATATAGCTTGTATTATCTGTTACTGATCATGACAGAAATTCCCAGGATCTGATATATGGTCCTGGTATCTTTTAATCCTCTATCTACCAAAGTACATTTAGCAACTGTCCATATCCATCTGGCTTTTAATACTTAATGATGGCATATTAATACCTTTTGTTTTTGATAGTCTGGGGACTGTGCCATAAAGAAGCAGCATTCAGAAAGAGTCCTATTTGAATTCATTGTATCTCGCATGGTGCTCTAATTGAACGCAATGAGTGGAAGATCTGGGATACATCAGTTCAGGCCTGTGTTTTCTAAATGTTTTTCTTTCAAGCAGAGTCATTGAAAATGTCAGGGGCCTTGCTTTCTGATGGAGACAGACCATGCAGCTCTTGATGGTTTGGCTTGAAAACAAGGAGTCAGGAGAGCAAATGCAGGGTAGGGCCTCTGTAGGAGCTTTCAAGGGCATCTTGAGCCATCAGGCCAATATCCTCACTTGAGACATCTTGCGTAGTTCAGTTATTTATCCAATTAAAAAATCTCCATGGAAATTCTATGCAGAGTATACTGCTTTTTCCCTCACTCCATCCTGTGAGGGAGAGAAAGTCAATTCTAATTCTTTTTCTCCTTTGTATGACTGACATCAAAATATGTATGACCTTTTGTATCTTTCATTCAAATGCAGGCTGCTTCTTGACTTCTGGGTGGCTGGTGGAATTACATTCTAGGTTCTCAAACTCCAGGGACTTAAGCAGAGGCCTAGGCTGACCTATGCTTTCTTATGCCTGTGAGGGTAGCACTGAGCAAAGCAGGTAGGGGAGCCAGGATTCCAATACAGGCAGGAGTAAGTAATTAGGTTAGGTAAGAAATCATTCCTTTTCTTTCCAGCAAGTGGACAAGCTAAAGTGGAGAACAGGAGAAAAGATACAGAGTTAATCTGAAGAGAAAAAAGGTCTACCATGGAATATTTTAAAACGTTTTATTGAAGAAAATTGTATCTCTTTTGACTACTGGTTGAAATGTGCATTGGATGTGTAGTGTTTCTTAGAGGATCTGGTTATAGGATTATGATGTTGACCAACCATGACACTATTAATTGACTACTAGTTAGGGGATGCCTGCTGGTACTGTATAGTATAGAGTAGCAAATGTTGTCAGTGGTTTTCTACAAGCACTACAGTGTTATTATATGTAAGTGAGATTCCCTGCTTTCAAGGAGTTTTATAATCTAGCAGGGATAAAGATAACATGTACGTATGACACAAGTTGACAGCACTTGCCAAGTAGCATATCAGTAAGTGAAAAGAACATGGTGTGATTTGAATATACCTAAGTATCAAGTGGTTAGAGGAGAGGTGGTAAATATATGGGGCTAACTGAAGAGGGAGCTGAATTTTGAACTGGATAATGAAGGAAGAGAGGAACATAAATTGGCAAATAGAAGTGAGGCTGAAGAGTGTGAAGAAAGGTGTGTGCGAGGGCACAGATTTGGAAATGACAATAAGCAAGTCATGAGTGGTGGTTCATAAGCAACACTGGCTTGGTCGAGATGAAACTTCCATGGCTATTGATAATTTGTGACGAATTTTATTATTGATTTGAGGCAGCAGACAGTAGGAACGTGTCATAGGTTCTGAATGCATGCAATTTGCTGGAAATAATAGATATGGTAGTTATTTAGGCAGCAATGTCCATGATGGATTGGAGTGGTAGAGCTAGAGGTGGGAAGAGTGCTGGGGTGGGGTGGGGGACGGTGTTCTGTAACCCAGGTATAAGGTAGTGAGGGCTTGGTATGGGGTGTTGGGAAAGCCTGTTGGACTAGAAAAAAAATGAGCTCTGTTTTTGAGATGTTATATTTCAGGTGCCAGGGGTCATAGCCTGAGATGACCAGTCAGTAACTGGAGATGGAATCAGAGTTTGAGAGGTCAAGCCCTAGTTGGTGATTTTTTTGAGGCATCTGTGCAAGGTGATAGTTCAGTAATGCTGGTGTATGCTTCACAGTGGTGAATACTGAGGGAAAAATGCAGAAAGCCGAGTTCTGAACCTTAGAGCTATTGCCAGCCAAGGGGGTGGAGGCAGACAAAAAGAACAGTCAGCAAATGAGACAAAGAGGTAGTAGAAGAACACAGAGAACATCCAGGGAAACCATGCGAGGAGAGAATTTCAACAGTGCTAAATGAAGCATAGAGGTCAAGGGGATTGAAAGCTTGAGAAAGGCCTATCAGATTTGTTAAGGGAAAGATCTTTGGAGACTTAGAAAAATGTGTTTCCAGTGAAGTTTCAGTGCAGAAGTGATCAGGGATTTTCTAGGTACTCTGTATGACAAGGAGATTAATGTTTAATAAATAAATCCTTTCTGTAATTGCCTTAGCACATATGACTGGGTATCTGGGTCTTCGATATTTCAAGAGAAATTATGAGGTCACTTGAGGAAGGAATTGAGGTTAGATTTCTCATATTCTGCAAACCAGTCAGGTGAGTTGATGTGTTATGTGAGAGGGAAACTCTCGAAGCTGAACTGTTGGACTGACTGGGATTTGCAGGATCGTTTTGGTTCTGGGGGAAACCTGGGGGAAAATGTAAAATGCAAGCAGTATTGGAGAGTGTCTTCGTTGGTACTCTTGCTTGGTGTACGCTAGTAGATGGTCCTGAAGTATTTGTCACAAATGTTGCACTGTGGAAAATAGTAGGAATCCGATGAAAGTTTGCAAGAATAATTAACGTTAATTTACATGGAAGTGGAGGCACCCAAGACGTTTTGGTCAGACTGAATCAAAGCTCTGCATTTAATGATGTATTACTGATGTTATGCCAAAAACACATAACCATTTTATAAGAAATATCAGTGTAGTTGAATAAATGGAGGCAATAACTGGGTTGGATATGGTGAAGAACTCAAATTTTAAAAGGCAGCTGAAACTTTTTCATGACTCAAAGGGAGAAATTGGTAGAAAGAAAACAAACTTTTCAGTTTATCTCCTTTTCAACTAATTAGTGGTAGTCTCCTTTATAATTATAAAACCTGAAATTATAGGTATAACATGATCTAATTTAGATGTAATTAGATGAAAATGCGGTGCTTTTCTGGTGAATTAAATATGTGATATGTGATTTTGGGTATTTTATAATCCATCACAAAAACTAAAAAAAGTTGAGAAGGGATGAAGGTAAAGATGGGTTTAAGTTTCTTTTTTTCTTTTAGCTCATTTTTTGTTATGTTCAGGTGGTAGTTGCCCAGAACTAACCAGGGGCTAAATATAGCTTTCCTGTAATTGAGGATTTAATGTTTCTATAGATTTTCATGTCTGTTAGAGTAAAACATGAATTGCTTGTGCTGCTTCTCTAATACGAAATGCAGTGTTTTCTAGTGCTCTATACGATGTAATTTATATAGGTGAACTGGGAACTGTGCTTTAAACTTGGATTCCATGGGAATATGAAAATTTTCTGCTCATCCCTTCAAGTTAATACTTGACTGTGATGCTCATGATGGCGTGTTTCTTCCTGATTTCCCAAAAGCTGCTGTTTAGTTTAGGATGTATATTGAATTGAGCCAATAATTTTCAAAAGGTCTAAGAACTTCCTAAATTTACTTATTTGAACTCCATCTTGTTACCAAAAAGAACCAAGGTGACAAATAGTTATTATAGAAACTAAAGGAATAGAAAATAAATTGTAAAGAAATGAGAAATGAAAGGGGAAAAATGATAGAGACTTAGATGGAGTCAAGAAGAACAAATAGAAACCATCAAGCAGTCATGGTCACCTGGTATATGTGGGCCTCACTCTTGTTTTTAAGTTTTCTACCAGCTGGGGAAAAATACAGAACTTGATTACTTACTCAATTTCTAGGCATGATGAATTAAAAACAAGTCACTTGCTTAAGAGAAGCTAAAGTATCACCAACACAGAACCCAGAGAGAAATAAAGAGGACTTTATAGAATACAATGAAAGATAGCCTTAACAGCGTCACGATTGGAGACCAGTTGGGTTCCCCAAGCTCTACTGAGCTGGCTTCGTAAGTCCACAGATGGCTGGTGTTAATGTGAAAAACCTCCTTCTGTGAAGTCAATTGAATGGTGGATCTTCAGGGTCAGTTAGATAATTCTCTTAAGACTTACATTGGGGGTAACTAATTTTTCTTTTTACCTCATGTGTTTTTGAACTTTCAGGCATCCATTATGGACATACCCCTGTTACTCTTAAGGTCTGAGTCCTTGCATTGAAAGCATTCAAGTATGAGCTTTTTTTTTTTTTACTGTGGGCCAACAGGAAGGGTGAGCTTTTGTGAATTAATGAAGGCTGAGGTAATTATTACACAATTGGTTTTGGAGTACATGATAAAGAAATTCCAAGGAAAAAGTTAGCTTCCTCAGTTGCACAGTGGATATAAAGGAGAACTTAACCTGATAGAAATTTCTGGAAATAGTTTTCATGTTTCCTCCGAAACCAGGAGTATATTAGTAACCACCATAAATTCTTTCTGGAATGAGGTAGAACATTTGGAAAAATTAACTTGAATGTCAGTAAGATTTCTATGAGATTAGGGGAGAAGCAAATTCTCCACTTAGGAGAGGTTTCCTCTGTCAAGCTGTCTAGTCATGCAGTGGAACAGATTCCCCTGACGGGTATGAAATGCATCTTTACTCTAGAGTAGCTTGTTCATTGTATTTCCCTTGGCACGTGATTCGGGTTGTTGGTGACTTTGGTAAACTCATCACATTAGATCATGGGTTGATGTAAGTTCATGATTGGATGCTTTTACATTGGTTGGGACCTGACTAGGGGAGGAATGTATGTCTACAACTGGACTTGAAAGAGATTAAACACATTTGAAATGTGCTTCATTTTTTTTTATGGCAGTGGAATGGGTACTAATATTTCTTTTGCAGTGAGCTAGCAAGTGTGCCTGTTAGGAGAGCATTCCTGAACACATGATGAATCAGAGACTGATTAGCTGTAGTTTAAGTAAGGCATCTGGAAACTGCTTGTGAGGGAGATTTTGTCATTAATTATAGAAGATACACATGCCACCTATTTAAGGACTAAAGACAGAGATTACTCCTTACCAAACTGATTTCTATCTCATTGTATGTTCTCTTCTAATTTAAACTTTAGGATTTTCTGCCTTAAAAGTAGTTGGCTTTCTTCAGCCAATGATATATAAAGAATGAATGGAAAAAAAAATGAATGGAACCCATAGTTGTTACAAATATTATATTTACAGCTATATTTAATTTGAAACATGACGAGTCACTAGTCAAAAAGGTTTTTTTTTTTCCTCCAAAAAATTCAATCTTGTTCTATAAAACATTCTTTACAACTCATTACTTTTTGGAGACTATTTGCCTTTCTACAATTTTGAGCATTTAGGTATGCTAAAATTATAAAGTTTGCTTATTCAGGCTTTAAGTTTTTAGGTATGGATGACTGAGGGAAATAAGTTTAATGATAGGAGTAGGGAACAGAGCTCCTTTCTGTAGGGAGTGATAATTGGAGACAAAGGACTAAAGTTGTAGATTTATAAGTTATCTATTTTACTTCAGAGATATTTTTCTTACTGTACACATAGTATATCTATTAAGGAAAATACAATTAATATTGATAAACAAAAAGAAAAACATAACAATAACCTAGGATTTGTAGATAGCCATTAATGTTTTAGGTATAGTCTCCTAAGTTTGTATATTAAAACATATTTTTGATAAAAATGGTATCATACTATAAATACTATCTTCAAAATCTGCTCTTTTCTTCTAACAGTGTCTCAATGAACATCTTTCTAGATTGTTATATAGTTTTATAACAAACCCAGTATTATTTTTAATGGCTTATTGTACAGTTGTACCATAATTTACTTAACCATTCCCTTTTGGGGTTTGGGTTCTTCCTTGTTTCGGTTACCATAAGTAGTGCTTTACCAAACATTCCTGTTAAATCTTTGAGCACATTCACGCTTATTTCTTCAGAATAAATTCTAAAAAGTGGAATTGCTGGGTCAAGCATAAGCAGAACTGAAAGCTTTTGCTACACAGCATCACAGTTATCCTCCACAAAATCCGTATCAATTTACCGGATGGTCGGTGGTGTACAAGGGGGCGTATCAAGGTGGCATCCTCTTTAGAGGTAATAGCTGAAGCTTTGCCATCGTGATGTAATTTGGAATGATTGGCAGTTTGGCTTAGCAGTGGGACCTCCTTTTTGCAGGTTGGAACATTCTTCGGCTCTTACTCTGTTGTATCTGGTAATATTTTAGGCTGACTCCTTCCTGAGGCAGACTCCTCTTTACAATTTAAAACCAAATTTTGGGTCAGTCATGGACTGTGGCAAGGGGAAAAGCTCCTCCTCCCCTCCACCCTTCCTCCCCACACCTGCCTTTCTTTGAGATTTTTCTCCCTCACCACTATCCACCAAATTCTCTTAACTTGCTTAGAGGTAGAGTCATTTCTCATGAGACTCCAGCACATAAACTGGGGACTGTCGCTCTGCCTCTCTACTTAGAGATTAGGAGGGATTGTCTCTTGATTCTATGGGGGCAGGTTGGATCCTGGAGCTGCAAACCCTAGGTATTTACGTGGTAACTCTGGGCTGGTTTACCTTTGGTTTGGAATCTTCAGATCCTTTGTAATACCAATGTAAGAGATTTTCAGGGGCTTTACCTTGGTTTTCCCAAGAGAGGAGGCAATCGTGGAACTGATCCCTTTTCATAATTCTTCAACATTGATTGGAGAGGAAATGGAGAGGATTGGAGAGTAGTCCCTTCTGCTTTCTCACTTTGAGAAAGCCTTAATAATATCACTTACTTTAAATTGCAGTGGGCTTATCTATGGCAGCAGCTGCCCACGCTTCCATTTCTAACACATTGTATCACTCAGGGGTTGTTCTAGGTTTTCAGCGGCCCTGCCTGGAACCAAGTCTTTTAAAATTTGTTTTGTTTTTTCATCTTCTTTCTTTCTTTATTTCATACTAATAAAATTTTAGTATATTTTTATTTCTGTAGTTCAAACAGTATGGAATAAGAAGCAACATAATACAGAATATATAATGGAGCAGAAAATCAAAGCTTCTCTTCATTCTTTTGCTGTCGAGTCCACGCTTGGGTTTTCTTTCTACTCCTTTCTCTTTGGGTTTATATGCATTTCAGTGTACACATAAAAAGATGTTAACTTGTGTTTTGCAGTAGATATAATTAGCAGTTGACCTACCTCATGTGTAATGAATGATTGATGAACTATGAGTCTAAAATTCCAATTTGTACCTTTTGGTAACATGCAGCGTTTCTGTGTTATAAGAAATGTCTGGATAAATGGCAAAGCTCTAGGGCTTCTTGACTTTATTTTTACTCAGAGCTGGACATGTTTTTTGTTTTGGGGACATTAGTTACTTTTAGATATATTAGACTAAATCATAATGTTTTAAACATCAAAAAAGCTGGAGAGACAAATATGATTTGATATTTTTTACTGATTATATGTACTATCTTTTTAATATTTTCCTAATTTTAAAAGTGGTTTACTTATGTATGTTTAGCATATTGTGGAGTTGATAATTGCAAATAATTCTCCACTTACTACACATACTTGAAAATCTGCTGTCTCAGGTTAAAAGGGAGAAATATTCTGTCCTTGTAGATATGTGATTTTACAGATCATATCAGTTTGCCTTATTGGCTGGGTGATAGGAAATAAAAGGCAGAAAATAAGAAATTATCCTCTATTGGATATTACTTTGTTCTCTCATATTATCTGGATCTTAAAGCATTATTGGAAAAAAATATCCCCTAATCTTTTATTAAAGATAAAAGACAAGCTCATACAAAGTATAGGTTGTTTGCAAGACTGAGAAATATTGGAAATATGTCTTGGCTCAACTGGCTGGCCACCCTTGAGAGCCAGTGTAATACCCAGTGGCTCAGCTTAGTTGCACTCAGTGGCAAGAGACATTCTGAGGTTTCCCATGTGTTGGGAGGGGACCCAAGACAAAGAAGTCCTTGTAAAACTCAGCTAGAGATTTGGCTGTGGGACAGAGTCCTTGAAGAATCTGCATTAACTGTGCCTTGCCCAGTGGCATACTGCTGCAGACCCTGTGCTGTAGACCATCAGTATCATGGAATGAGTTTGGTCTCCAGGTTGTTAGGCTGAGCCTCCTTAGCTTACTGACCCCATTGTTATCCCTGAACACTGGAGCTACCCTTGTAGCATCATAGGCCTTTTTTTGCAGAATCATATCACACATTCATTGTTAAAAACTGCTTACTCCTTTTGTTTTCTCATGTGTGGTTATTTATGCAGAAGGTAATTACTTATCCTTACATCTACTTGTCTGGTTTGTCCTGTAGATACACACACACATACATATATATACATATTTATACACACATATCATATATACATATATATGCACATACATACTTACGTATTTTTATATATTTATCTATAAAGTTATAAAATTTAGCAATTTGTTAGTTTCTTTTGCCACTGTAAAAAGAGCATAGTATTTGAAATCAGAAGACCTGGGTTCAAGTTCTGCTTCTGCCACTTAATAGTAATATGAGCCTCTGAGGCTCTGTTTCCATTTCCCTTTTCCATTGTAGTTGGGACTTGTGAGTCTTAAATGAGAAAACACATTTAAAAGCAGTTTGTGAATGAAATTGGACCACTTCCTTATACCATACACAAAACTAAATTCAAAGTGGATGAAAGACCTAAATGTGAGGTAGGAAACCGTGAAAATCCTAGAGGAGAACACAGGCAGTAACCTCTTGGACATTGACTGTAGCAGCTTTTTACTAGACATGTCTCCTGAGGCAAGGGAGACAAGCAAAAGTAAACTATTGGGACTTCATCAAGATAAAAACTTCTGCTCAGAGACAGAAACAATTAGCAGAACTAAAAGGTAACCTTTGGAATGGTCTCCCATTTTGGGAGATATTTGCAAATGACATATCTGATAAATGGTTAGTATCCAAAATATATAAAGAACTTATAAAACTGAATACCCAAAAACCAAATAATGCCATTGAAAAATGGGCAGAAGACACGAATTGACATTTTTCCAAAGAAGACATCCTGATGGCCGACAGACACACGAAAAGATTCTCAACATCACTCATCATCAGGGAAATATAAATAAAAACTACAATGAGTATCACCTCACACCTGTCAGAAAGGCTAAAATTAACAACATAGGAAACAACAGGTATTGGCTAGGATGCGGAGAAAGGGGAACCCTCTTGCACTGTTGGTGAGAATGCAAACTGGTGCAGCCATTGGTAGTTAAAAATAGAACTACCCTACGACCCAGTAATTGCACTACTACGTATTTACCCAAAGGATACAAAAATACTGATTCGAAGGGATACATGCACCCCGATGTTTATAGCAGCATTATCAACAGTAGCCAAACTATGGAAAGAGCCCAAATGTCCATTGACTGATGAATGGATAAAGAAGAGGTAGTGTGTATATTATATATAAAATGGAATATTACTCAGCCATAAAAAAGAATGAAATCTTGCCATTTGCAGTGATGTGTATGGAGCTAGAGTGTATTATGATAAGCGAAATAACTCAGTCAGAGAAAGACAAATACCATATGATTTCACCCATATATGGAATTTAAGAAACAAAACAGATGAACATGGAGGGAAAAGAGAGAGGCAAACAAGGAAACAGACTTAACTACAGAGACCAAACTGAGGGTTACTGGGGGGGGGGGGGCGGGGAGGGATGATTGTTTTAAAAAGGCTAGTCTCCATAGCCTATTTCACTCATGGAAATGGAGTGCACTTGTGATGAGCACTGGGTGATGTATGGAAGTGATGAATCACTAAATTCTACATCTGAAACTAATATTACACTATGTGTTAAATTGGAATTTAAATAAAAACTTGAAAAAAAGTTTTGTAGTTTTACATTTTATGTTTAAGACCATGATCCATTTTGAGTTAATTTTTGTATAAGATGTGAGGTTTCGATAAGGTTCATTTTTTTTACCTGTGGATTTCCAATATATGACATATTTAAATTGAACTATATAATTTATTTAAGAAAAAGCACTTTGTGAACTGTAAACTACCACACAAATGTTAATTATCATTATTATTTAAAATTTACTCTCCAGTGTAATCAAACATTAGTAGTGAATGTCTCCTCTCAGGGAAGACCTATAAACTAATATACGCTTCTTTGGTGGTTAAAAGGCATATTCATATAAGGGCTACTGTTAAGGAGTGAAAAATCACAGGTGTGCTAATTTCGTACTGGAGTTCTGCAGGCAGAGAACAAAGATCAGTAAAGGAGGTCAAGAAAGGAGGAAGCAGAGAACAAAGATCAGTAAAGGCTTAGTTTCTACACACCTTGGTGAAAAACTGCATTTTGAAGGACTGAGTTTAATTGTTAAGGTTGATAGTGTTTTACCTTTACGTTGATGCTTAAAGAGTAGGTAGCGTCTATCAACTTTTAAAACAATCTTTTCTTGGGGCGCCTGGGTGGCTCAGTTGGTTAAGCGACTGCCTTCGGCTCAGGTCATGATCCTGGAGTCCCAGGATCGGGTCCCGCATCGGGCTCCCTGCTCAGCAGGGAGTCTGCTTCTCCCTCTGACCCTCCCCCCTCTCATGTGCTCTCTCTCTCCTCTCATCCTCTCTCTCAAATAAATAAATAAAATCTTAAAAAAAAAAAAAATAAATAAATAAAATAAAACAATCTTTTCTTGTGAGTCACCAAATGCCCAAAAATGGTCAGATAGTGTTACACTTTTCAGAGAAATTATCTAGTTGTTTGGTTGAAAGTGAGAGTCCTTTTTTTTTTTTTTTTAACACAACAAACGGTATTGGAAAGAAGATTCAGAATTTCCTAAGATGAGTTTCACATCCTGGAAAATGTGTTTCCTCAGTTGGACACTGGGGCCATCTTCAGGTTAGAAAGTATCAACAGGAAATAGTTCGGGTTCAGTTAGGGGTAGGTTCTGTGTTTCCCAGTTTATGGAAAGGCTTCAGATTTTCATTTGGGACTTGGTTTTCATCTATCCTGCCTTGTAGATGAGTGGCCAATTTCCTTTCATTCTTTGGCTTCCTCTTCAATTTATTTGCTTGTTGTTTCCATTAGAAACTCTTAACTTTTCTGATGAGAATGTTCTCTGGGGTTTAACTTTAGTGAAATCTTATTAATTTTCTTTATTACTCTAGCTATTTTATATATTCTTATAACATCTTTTTGAAGCAGAATGTCTCACACAACTAGATGTTCATAATGTATCATTTATATTTCCAAAGAAAAGTTTTATTCTGGGTTTGAATGAACTGTTGAATGAGCCTCAAAAATGAGGTTCATTTTTGTTATCTATGAGGCAGAAAGGTGATGGAAGGATATGTAACTTCAGCCAACTGGCACTGACAAGCTTCCCTGTTGTCTAGGTCATAGGAAATTAGGCATTTGGAGACAGGTGCTGAGGAAATGAATAACATTTACTATGATAAGTTTGACACATTCCCAGTTTTATTTTCAGTAGAAAGCTTGGTGCTTCTGTTGTATTGCAAAAGATGGTATAGCTTAGTAAGATGCTATTTTTTTCAGTTTCGAGGTAGGAATGACATTGATTATTGTAGACATGAGGAGGAGGCACATATTTGATTTTGGAGCTGCGTATTTAGTCTTGTGGGCTTGGAAATATTGGTGATTTTTTCCGTAAGTCTTAGCAAAGGAAATATCTTAAAACTTCCAGAACAACCACATTATTGATAAAGTGTGTTATAGTGGTAGAAAGAGTGATGTGCTGAGAAATATGAATTTAAAAGAAATTTTTGTCTCTGCTAATGGCTTGCTGAACATGGGCATTTCCTTTCATGTCTCTGAACCTCTGTTTTCTTGTTTATAAAATGCTATTTCTATATAATTCCTAAGGTCCCTTCCTCATCTAAAATTCTGTGACTCTCTGACTTTTCTCTATGACCACAGTGATTGTTTGATTCTTTCCACAGAGTAGGAAGGTAACAGATACTCCTTCTCAATGAAAACAGCCAACGTTGTTGCAGAAGGAGTGTGTGGCAGGGGCCGTATGGGTCTTGAATCTAACTGGATTGCTCGTAGCTCACTCTCTTGGAAATGTTCTACCTGCATTGTTGGCTCTTGGCTGTTTGTTTCTCCAACTCCAGGTATGCTGAAATTTTGGAAGGTAGGCACTCTGTCTCTAATGCATAGTTTTCAGCAACCTGTTTCTAGACTGGACGTATGTATTTCAGTGATGACCTTTAGTGGTGATGGTGCCCTAGCCTTCACTGTAAGACCCATAGGTAATACTGAGATTGGGAGTTTGCAACATTATGGAAAAGGAGGATGGTGCTATGTTAGACCTAACTAGGGTGTTTTGGATATGCAAAACATCATACACTCTACCTAATCATAGATTTTGGTAAATGGATTTTAGATGGTTTTTCCAATTCTATCATGTTTCCTTAAACTTTTTTACCTTTTGTAGTAATCAATTTTCTAGGGTTTACAATACATTCTTTTTTTTTTTTTAAAGATTATTTATTTGAGAGAGAGAATGAGATAGAGAAAGAGAGCATGAGAGGGGGGAGGGTCAGAGGGAGAAGCAGACTCCCTGCTGAGCAGGGAGCCCGATGCGGGACTCGATCCCGGGACTCCAGGATCATGACCTGAGCCGAAGGCAGTCGCTTAACCAACTGAGCCACCCAGGCGCCCTACAATACATTCTATTATAAGTGAGATTTATCATCTGCCAAAAAGAAAAGTGTAAGAATCAGGCTGTGCCCATCATTTTCTCTCTTAAAAGTAATTTCCATCAGCTCTTATTTTCCTCTGCTTTAATCTCTCCTGTGATTGTGGTAGTGATCTTGAGTCATGTATCTCGGGAGCTTGAGGCACATTGCAGGTATACGTTTGGGGACTGAACAGAAGAAGGGAGGAGAGAGAAATGCTAAGATAGGAGAGGAGGGCAGTAGATCGATTATCCATATAATGCTTCTTTGGGAGTAGAGAAAAGAGGATTCATTGTTTATAGTAAAATCTAACCCACGTGGCATCTGCACAATGGGGAGGGTGTATTTCACAGCAATGCAATATGCCTATTAGTGTTTCAGACAAGTCTCTGTTGCTCTGTCAGAATGTTGGCAGGTGACTTTGTTGCTCAAACCTCAAGGTGCTTTTTGTCTCCTGATGTCTTTCCCATGGACCACTGCTTGAAAAACAGCTCTTCCTGCATACATGGATGAAAACTATCTATTTATGACCCATCCCATTCCAGTTTTTGATTAGGAATCACAATTTCTGTTACTCTTAGCAGAAAGAATAAAACAGAAGGCCATATTTGACCATTGTAATCCAGGATCAAAATCACAAGACTGTGTGTGACTTTGGTTCTATGTCAACACACAACCTACTTGTTCTTTGTCAACACAATTGAAGTTATAACATCTAAGATAAGTGTTTTTATTTCCTTTTCCTATTTTCCCTCCCCCTTCTTCTTCTACTTTCCTTTCCTATTCATCCCCTCTACCTTCCTCCCTCCCTCTCTCCTTATATCCCCTCCTCCCTCCTTTCCTCCCTCCCTTCCTTTCTTTCTAGCTGTATTTAAGTACTTGCAAGTAAAGGGGCAACAACACTTTGCTTTGCTGCATCTTGTGATTTCCAGATTCTGTTTCATGAACATCTATTGAGTACCTGTTAAATTCCTGGCTCTATGCTAGGCCCGTTCCTATGCCTTGTCTCATTGAATCTTCAGCAGTCCTGTGAGAAAACAGTTTCATTCCCATTCCATCGATGAGGAAACTTTGGCCTGATTCACAGAGCTGGTATGTGGCAGAGCCTGAATCAGAAATTAGGTCTTCTGGATCCTTCCTCTACTGGGTAGGAACGCTGTGTTTCAGTTTGGAACTGCTTTTAGAAAAAGAGCCACACCTTAGTATGGAAGCAAGGCAGCTGTGAATAAATGAGTACAATATGAAACTAGACTCTAGCTCCAGATTCCCCAGTGACTGAGTTGGCCTTGGGCAAGTTCTTAAACTTTGTACTTCAGAGTCCTTACTTCTTTAAATAGGGATAGTAAAAAGGCTCCCTAGCAGAATGTTAATCTATAGGTGTCTCTCTTCACGGTGGCATCTTCCTTTATACTTTTAATTTTGTGGAACACTTGGAACTCCTTAGTTGGGAGAGAAATTCCAACATAGTTGTCTTCACAACACAGCATTTCATAGAAGTATTATTATCTAAATTGATTGTTAACAAATATGCTGAATTATTAGTCAAATCTGATTATTAGTCAACGGGCCAGCCAATACATATTTATTGACTACCTACTATCTGACTGACAGTTCATATTTATTATCTTATTTAATCCTTATTTCATTCCTGTGAGTTCTCTGTCAACCTCACGGATGATAAAAATGAGGCTCATGGACTCATAGAAATAGAGAATAGAATGGTGGTTATATTAGGGGCTGGGGTGTGGGGAATGGGGAGATGTTGGTCAAAGGCTACAAACTTGCAGTTATAAGAAGATGAATCAGTTCTGGGGATCTGATGTACAGCATGGTGACTATAGTTAACGGTACTGTATTATATACTTGGAAGTTGCTAAAAGAGTAAATCTTAAACGTACACACACACACACACACACACACACGGTAATTATGTGAAGTGATGGAGGTGTTAACTAACCTAATTGTGATAATCATTTTACAATGTATACTGGTATCAAATAATCACATTTTATACCTTGAACTTACACAGTCTTACATATTAATTCTATCTAATGCAGCCAGAAAAAAATGGGTCTCAGAAAAGTTAAATAATTTCCCCAAGGTCACATTCTAGTAGAAGGTGGAGCTGATATTTGGATCTTTGGAGCATAAAAGTAGTACAGTGGTTATTAGTGTGGGAGTTGGAGTTAGATTTAAGTATTAGTGTGTCTCTTACTAGCTGTGTAACCTTGGGCAAGTGACTTGACCTCTCTAAACTTTCAGTTTTAGAAGGGGCTTCTTCAGCAGACCCTTCTGAAAATTAAATTGCAGGTATGCATGCCTTGAGAATGGTCTGACAACAGAAATTGAGGTAGGCAGTGGTCTCCGCCTACAATGATTTACTGTGTTAAATGAGAGATGAAGCATAAAGATGAAATGTGAACAAAATTTTATGTTTCATAGTGTATGATAAAATGTGAAATCATGCAGTTTTAGCGAAAGAGGAGATGTGTGGTGCAGGTGGTGTATTAGAATTTTTGACTAGTTAGGGCCGGGGTGCACAAATGTTTCTCATCTTTGCCACAAGTGTACTGTGAATCATAGAGCAAGTTATTTCACATCTGCATCCCTCTCTCGGTGTTTCATTTGTTCTTTCATTCATTAAACATCTGTTGAGAGACAGAAGTGCGCTGAGGTACACTGTACTAAGAAGCTAGTGACTGGACGAGGAGCTAAGACTTGTTCCCTATTCCCAGAATGCACCATGGAACTTAGAACATCGTGGAAGAAGAGGCAGACATATGAAGATTTCATTATAATGCAGTCTGAAGAGTGATATAATAGTACTTGAGAGACATATGCAGAGTCCTGTGGGTACTTACAGAAGACACTGATGAAGGCTCTTTGGAGTCAGGGAAGGGCTCATGGAAGAGATGACAGTTGAATAAGCAGTGAAGATGAGAAGGACAATGTTTTATTCATCTTTATATTAATATTTCCCAAGGCACGGAGTGCAGTGCCTTCCACATAGTGAATTGGATACTGGGTTCTAAGCCTGACTTGGTTTTTTTTTTCCTATTTATGTATGTATGTATGTATGTTTTTGATGTAATGTTCCATTACTCATTGTTTGTGTGTAACACCCAGTGCTCCATGCAGAACGTGCCCTCTTTAATACCCATCACCAGGCTAACCCATCCCCCCACCCCCTCCCCTCTAGAACCCTCAGTTTATTTCTCAGAGTCCATCGTCTCTCATGGTTCGTCTCCCCCTCTGATTTCCCCCCCTTCATTTTTCCCTTCCTACTATCTTCTTCTTTTTTTTTTTAACATATATTGCATTATTTGTTTCAGAGGTACAGATCTGTGATTCAACAGTCTTACACAATTCACAGCACTCGCCATAGCACATACCCTCCCCAATGTCTATCACCCAGCCACCCCATCCCTCCCACCCCCCACCACTCCAGCAACCCTCAGTTTGTTTCCTGAGATTAAGAATTCCTCATATCAGTGAGATCATATGATACATGTCTTTCTCTGATTGACTTATTTCTAAGCCTGACTTGTTTTGAAGATCCTTCCAGTGTTTTTGGTCATAGCTCTTCTACCTCTGACAAACACAGTTCCAGCCTGTAATTCCCTCAGTGTCTGTGCACGAGGGTGGTTATAGGCAGAGGCTCTGAAGTCAGACTTCCCGGTTTCAGTTCCTATCCCTGCCACCTATTGGCTGTTTGACCTTGGACAGGTTTACTTAACTTCTCTATGCCTCAGTTTCCTCATCTATAAGGTCTAGATAATATGGTACCTGGCATTATTAAATGGAAAAAAAAATAAATGCAAAGAACTTAGAATGAGGACTACATATAAAGAATAGTAACCACTTACTAGATATTATGAATTTTTATTTTTCATTTACATATATCATTGCCCTGAGTTTATCAGTAATGCTGTCCCACAAATACTCATTGTTAAATGCAAAAATAGTATTTTCCTGTATATTTTCTGATTGACAGAAGACAGAAAGAGAAGGTGACTTAGTTTAGGAAACAGGTTGGTTATTCATGGCCTTTTCTTGCTTTAAAGCTCTGATCATACGTTTCTGGTTAATGCCACAAGGAACTCACATGTATTTTGCTAATTACAAATCATGCTTCTTGGCGGCCCCCTTTACTGTTAAAATGACCTCCAGATTCGGATTTTTCTTCACTCTTTATTAATGGTTAACAAACTGTTTAATGCGCAGCAGGAAAGCCAAGTAAGCCTGAAGCGTTTAGAAAATGGCATGTGAATTAGTTGTAAACTGTTTCAGTAAACATTAAATGGGTGGCAATTACTTAAAGTGATTGCCTAAGTTTCATTAAAGTATTTAAGAGAAAAATATGTGCTTAATGCTGCTTTAATTATAAGGAACTCATTAGGGTAGCTTCGATCCATGGTTTACTAAACCTCACCTAGGGCTTCTCTTAAAAAGACAGATTCCTGACTCACCCCTCTTCCCTCACATCTTCTGAGACTCAGGAACCTGGTAATCTGTATTTTGAATTACCTCAGGTGAATCTGATGTTCGAGACTGGAAAATACAACTCAGGTGTTGTCTGGCTAAAGGCCTGCTTTCAATGTTGCTTTCAACAGTTGGAAAAACCACTAAAGATCCTGCTGTATAACTGATTATCAGGGGTTAACAGTGCTGAATGTAGAATGAAAGTAGCTAAGAAAATGGAAGTCTGAGTTTTAGATTACCTTCCTAACCCATCCACATCAGAAGCAATACCACTGGATACTGGACTACAACAGGAAATGCTATCTAGCTAGATTTGCCACACTGTTTTTGTAGGTATGTGAAGAGTATAGATGAAAATGAGGTATTTTTGTCAGATGTTGTCTAAGAAGTGAAGGTGGTGCATTTATGAACGGAGTTGCGAAAGAAATGCTGAGGGCTGAGTGCACTTTTGGGGGAAGGGAGCCTTACCACAGACAGTTGGAGATGAACTGCAGGAAGCTACGTTCTCAAGGTGTGTGCAGCCAAGAACACCAAGATGCTGAGATGCAAAGAGCAGTCCACTCAAACAGATGTTTACAGCTACCAATCATGACTTTACAGATGTCTTCATTGCAGTAAGAACTGCTGAATACCCTCCCTCCTTCTCCCCACAAACTATGGCAATGCCCTAAACAGCTTTCTAAAATACACACCTGGTTTTGCCACTTCCTGCTTGAGCTCTCAACACTTCCCTATTGGTGCTATAGGATAAAGTCTAAATGCCTTATCAAAGTATTATAGGGCCATTCATGATTTAGCTCATATCTATTTTTATAGTCTCTTCTCTCTTCTTCTCTTACCACATTCTCATGCTCTGTGCTCCAGCCATGTCAAACTATAGACTTCCAAAGTGCTTTAAGGAAAAAAAAAAAACATTCTGTATAGCCTCTAGCATAGTGCCTAGTAGGGGCTCAGTTCACAGTAGGTGCTTATTAGTAAGTGTTTATTAGATGAATGAATAAATCAAAAGCACTTCACACAGTTACTATAATGATCTGTTTACATGTCGGTTTTTCCCTTTTGGGATATGAGCCCACCCACAGCACTATAGCGTGTACACAGTTCCTGGCACATCATAGATACTTACTACAAGTTTGTGAATGAGTCAATAGCCTGGTAGGATCACACACCACAGGTACTTGGCATATTCATGGTCAACCCTTAGTTCTCCATGCTATTGAAGGGAGATTGGATAAGCCAAACATATTAAATAATAGTGTGTTTGATTTTCTTGGAATTTATAAAATTATCAAGCCAAACAATGACTATCTGAATCTTGAGAGACTGGAAATTTGGCTGACTTTTTAGGTTCCTCCCTTTCCCATGGAATTCTTTGTTTTTCTCTGTATTCTATCTTCAATAGCATCAAACTTAAGACTCATGTAAATACCCTGGATTTAGGCAGAGCTGACCTGCCCCAAATCACTCTGTTAATAGTTCACACCTCAACCAGGTTGAGAAGTTGAACTGTTTAAGGACTTTGGCTTGAGTTGGGTTACCTGGGAGAACAAAAATAGATAAGAGATATTGAATGTCATTCTATTACTTTATAAGAGTTAGTTTGGTTATGACCATGTTTGTCAGGTCATTGTCATGTGTCGAGCCATTGCAAAGCCAAGTTGCAGGCGTTGATTTTGACCTTTAACAGAGGCAGAGAAGACTTCCTTCTCAGGCTGGGCTTCAGGTGCTCCCAGGGTGCGGTGGTATGAAGTGCACGATAAACATATAATATTTACCTGAAACATCACTTTTACTTGGATATTTGCAAAGAAATATTTTTACAATAAAACAAACAGAGTTATTAATTTTGAATGTGAAATCCATGAGAGTCTTTAAAGTTTAAAGACAGCATGGAGATTTACAGAGATATTTTGAGGCTGGGTGGATGCCTCCGTTCTCCCTTCTGGTGAAAGTTTTGAAGAACATGCGCATTAGAGGTTTGTATTGTGGAAGATTTAATGACCGTAGCATAGGCCTTTTGAATTTAAAGAACACATTTGATGACAAAGCCCTTGCAAGTCTTAGTTTTTTGACTTCATCCCTGAGGACTCTGAAGTTCTCTCTCACCCACTTCTTGAGCGTGAAGGGCTGTGGTAGTCTTTAGCTTTACTTTGTTGCATGAGAAACCAGTTTGGAACCAAAGCTTCAGAGAAAGAGACGCTTTCCTGTTTTTGAGGACAAGTTAAATCATGAACTGCTTTATTTAGAGCCAGTTGGAGGTAGCATACTGCTGGCAATTCCAAACCATTTAAAAACAAAAGTTACGGTTATTAATTTTTGAAGCCACAAAAGCATGAATCAACATTATAGCAGGGTCAGTATCTCAGTAGGAACTGGTTTCAACTGAACTGTGGCAGCAAAATAAATGTTTGCAGATTGTTTTGACAGAATGTCATCTACTGGGCTTCAATTTATTCTCTAACAGCCTTACTTTTGAAAGAGTCGCTGCACTTGAAGTAGAGAAGAAAATCCTCCCTCTGAACCTTTCTGGGCCTTAGCAAACAACTCTGTTTGCAAGCATTTGTAATGTAGATCTGCAGATGTTTTCAGTAGGAACTAAATATGTTGCTAAGAGATGTGCCTGTAAACATCTGTTTGACATATTTTACCATGGCAGAGATTAGGGAAATGGGCCCATAAAGCAGAGTGGTCAGCTGGTCACCATGGTGGTACAGGCCTTTTTAAAACATAGGTCACATGTTGTTAAAGCTCTCTAGATAGGGCTGTAAAGTGGAAAGGTATTTTTTCAGCTAATGTACTGAATTAGTCTAAGCATTTATTGACCCTTGACAGTCTTGAAAATTGTAATGTTCCTTAGCTAATTTTTACGGAATACTTTTTTTTAAACTTCTTTTTTTTTTTAAAGGTTTTATTTATTTGACAGAGAGAGACGCAGCGAGAGAGGGAACACAATCAGGGGGAGTGGGAGAGGGAGAAGCAGGTTTCCTGCCGAGCAGGGAGCCTGATGCGGGGCTGGATCCCAGGACCCTGGGATCATGACCTGAGCCCAAGGCAGACAGACGCTTAATGACCGAGCCACCCAGGTGCCCCTAATCTTCTAAGATTTTATGAGGGTGTGTATGCACTGTTGATTGATTTTATTCTTATTTTTCAGTATACACCCATCATGGAAGCTTAGGCCCATACAAACCCTAGGGTAGTTTTATTCCTGGAATGAATGTTTTTTAAAAAATATGTTTTGAAAGTTGTTTGATGAGCTTGAAGAAAATAATTTTCCAAAACAGTCGCATCCATTTTACACAAAACTCTGCTTGTCTCTGTATGCATGTCCTCCGACTCTTAAAAAGATCTGTAACCTCCAAAGTTAAAACTGACAAGTTTATAGGCTAAGTTGTTTGAGCTCTGGAATGGATTTAGACAGCTCTTAAAGCCATTTATAATCAGAGGAAAATAAATTAAAAGGAATAGAATGGATGGCTTGTTGAAAAGTAAAGGAATAATAGCTCAATCCCAGGCTTAGTGTAGGAAAATTTTAACACTCATTGGAAGGCATTTGATAATATATAGTGCTTGGTAACTTTACAGAAAAAAAGAAACATTGTTATCAAGATTTTAACATCTCTCACTTTCAAAGAGTTCAAGTCAACCGCCAGATATGTTTTTGAGATACAGAGCATGGGTTCTTTTTTTTTTTTTTTTTAAGATTTTATTTATTTATTTGACAGAGAGAGACACAGTGAGAGAGGGAACACAAGCAGGGGGAGTGGGGGAGGGAGAAGCAGGCTTCCCGCCAAGCAGGGATCCCGATACGGGGCTCGGTCCCAGGACCCTGGGACCATGACCTGAGCTGAAGGCAGATGCTTAACGACTGAGCCACCCAGGCGCCCCAGGAGCATGGGTTCTTGAAGGGAGCCCTGTGTTCTGAAACAGAGTAGAAATAGAAACGGAGAGGGAAGCACGCTGAGTATGGACTTGAGGGTTAACCAAATCCACAACTGCTTTCTAAGTTTAGGCACCCCCCCTTCCCCATTGCTAGATCTGTGACCTGGGTAATATATGTAACATATTTGGAACATGTTTCATTTGAATATAGACATAATAATACTTAGGTTATGGGAGTGTATAGAAGTATTTCTTTTTTTCTTTTTTCTTTTATTTATTTGACAGATTGACAGCGAGAGAGGGAACACAAGCAGGGGGAGTGGGAGAGGGAGAAGCAGGCTTCCCACTGAGCAGGGAGCCCTGTGTGGGGCTCGATCCCAGGACCCTGAGATCATGACCTGAGCCAAAGGCAGACGGTTAACTTACTGAGCCACCCAGGCGCCCCACAGAAGTCTTTCTTAAAAGAGATAATATATGTTCCTGGTAGGTGCTATTTACTGATGGATGTCCTTATTAAGTCATATTTCCAATCAAGTGCCCCAAACTAATGTGAATAATACAGTTTAAACCACTTGGCCACAAAAAATAGAAAGCAAGCTGAAGACCCCTCAGTAAACCCCATCTCAGTAACTATCTTTTGAAGGAGCTTGCAAGTAGTCAGTTGACAGAAGAAGAATGGAACCTTGTGATATTGGAGGATAGAAGTAGAAATTTTGGAGGAAAAGACTGCCGTAGTTGTATAGCCCTGTTTGCTTATATGTGATTATATCCCAAATAAGATTGTAAGTCAACTGATTGTTCTCAAAGTCTTTGATCATTTGAAATAGGACTAGATTCAAGGTAGGAAAGAAACTCACTTCTGAAGTGAGCTTGATTTCAGCATGTGAAGGATGCATTTTTTTTGACTCCACTCAGAACATTCCAATTTCAGAGGCAAATTAACCAATTGTCATTCATGGTGGGACATACCAAACAAACATTTCAGAAATATTTTAATTGTAGTTGATGCTTCTGAAATGAATCCTTATGCATAACCATCTATATGACTTGGATGAAACACTCTGAGGGGAAAATTTAGTATCAATTGATTTAATGTCCAAATAATGAAATTTTTAATGTTCAGGCCTATTTTATATTAGTGGCCAGGAAAAAAATAATTAGGAATTGACTTTCAGAATCCTTTTTAGGGGATTGATTTAGCTGAGATCACAAGTAACTACTTGGTGGCATTTTTGGATGTGTTTTAAAGTAGGATTAGATTAATATAACATTATAAGAACTGGGCATTGGCCAAGTTTTGTTTTTTTTTTTTTTTTGAGTATACAAGGCAGAAGTTCAGAGTTTATTTAATAACTATAATTTATTTTTATGTAAACCAACAATGGAATCTGTAAAAATATTTGGGCTCTTGTTTTGAAAAACTAAGACTTTTTTTAGAAACCTGGTTAAGGACTGATTTACACGTTTTATTTTAACACGAGTTTTGTTCGACTGTAATAGAGAATCACACTTCCTAAAACCTGTCTTGGGCAAGAGTAGAGACTGGGTGAGCATATCTTAGGGTCCAGCAGTCTTAACGTGTGCGTATTTTGCATGCAGCTCAGAGATAACCAGTGTTGTTAAATATTTATTGGGTTTCTCTTGGGTTGCTGATTGTGTATTTGTTTTGAAGACAGACACGACTTGAAGAGACAAAGTAGATGGTTGTCAGTAGGACTGTACATAAAATTCTCACATTCACTGCAGTCAGTCACCCTTGGACATAGCTTATTAGTTCTTTTCACCACATATTCTTTTTATCTGTGAACCATCGTGCATGCCTTTCCCTCTCTGTCTTTGGAAATCCCCATCCTTATTCACATGCTTTTTGCTTCTTTCAGTGAAGTCTTAATCATCTTAAGTACTTAGTGCTGACTTAGGTCTCTGGAGTTGGTTATGTGCCTTTACCAACTTTGGGTCACTGTCGCTGAGGTTTATTTCTGTTGCCACGGTTGATGGTAAGTTCATTGAAAAAGGAAGAGTAAATATCCTCATTCATCTTTGCAACTCCTTTATGTAGCTGGTATCTAAATACTCCTAGTGAGTGCTTACTACACATCTTTGACTAAATAATAGGGGAAATAAAGAGTGAGAATATTGCTAAGGATTGTTTTTTTTTCCCCTCCCCAAAATGCCAAATGCAGCTTTTTCAGTCTTTGCTTTTGAAAATTTGCTGGTACTCTTTCTCAAAGGAAAGATGAGATCAAAAGTGACAGAATGAATAGTACATTAGTAGGTCATTTAATATAATAGCACCGTCTCATATTTCTGAATAGATTTTTCTAAGCCAGAAGAGCAGAATTCAGTTCCACCATCCATGGATGTGCCTTGTAATCTCTTCATTCTTCTGGTTGTTATTATACATCAACCAGATGAGGAAGCTGAGTCAGAGGGTAAAGGGGGATTTGCTCAGATGGAACTGGAGCTGAGCACAGGATCTGGGTCTTATAATTCTGAATCCATGACTCCAACCATGATTATTGTTTATTTAGGGTCATGTTGTCTTAAGAAGTAAATTCCCTGTGCTATCACTGGACAGGAGAGCATGTACAGAACCCCATCTGAACAATGACTGCTCCAAAAGCTATAAAGATCCGTTTCTCCTGAAGTTGTGAGAACCAGCTGCTGAAGACATTTCACTGATCAAATTGAGGGAGTATGCCAACATAATAGCAAAGGTTTAGAGGGTCTTTAGTATCTTATGTGAGTCCTTCCTAAAATTTATTGAGAACACTTCCCCATCATGCCCCCAAACAACCCTACCTCTTTAGTTCATTTTCACATCATTAGACAACTTTAGTATTTATATTTAATATTTGCCTTCACCTTTAGGACCTACTGACTTGGTAACTTGACCTTGATTCTTCCTTCTGATCCCTTTAAGTTTGCTGTTTGTATTTGCTGGCTTTGGCATGTGTACTTTGACTTTTCTTGCTTTTCAGGCCCAGAGCACCTTCTCTTGCCTTAGTAGGAGTTCCCTGTCTCATTCTTTATATCCCTCTGTATCTGAATTCCAGTGATCCCAGTTTGCTAGTGGCTTTTTCCCACATAAGTAAGGCAGCAGAGGGATTTGGGCAGTTTTTAGGTGAATGCCTAATCTCTGCTTTAGAAGGATACTAAAGCATTTAATGAGCATAATTCTAGGAAAGACAGATTTGAGCTTATGTTGTTCTTAAAAAGTGTGATAAATCGACAAATGTTATTTCTAAACCAGCTTAAATTAATTTGTGATTGATTGAAAGAAGGAGTGGTCTAGGAAGGCAAAGGAACTCTTAGTTTTATGATTGATATTTAATTAATTGGAAATTCTGCATCCAATTAAGGAATAGGCATGCCTTACACATCACCACAAGCTTTAGAAGTGACTAAATTCTCTGCCTGTCCTTTATGAACAGGAAGCTGTTAATAATGAATCTCTTTTGAAGTGGCACTCATTTACTTCCCCCAATAACTGAGGTTATCTCCAGATGACTCAAAGTGTTATGTATAGGTTCTTTATGGAAGGGATTAAGAAATGTTGGATGGGAAAATTATAGCGAAAATGTACTGTGTTGAAAAGGGCTATTCCTTTACTTTTATTGATATTACTCTGTGAAGTACAGAGATTGTTCATAGCACACCTTCATAGGAGATAAGAGTCTCTAGCCAGCCCATATACACACTCTCATCTGTTTGTCATCAGATAGCTTTGTGTAGTATAGCTTTGTGTAGTGTAGCTATGTGGATAACTTAAAAGGAAGTTTATTGATATGACAAATGGTGCTCCTCTATTCTAAAAGAGTTCTAAAAACTAAGCTGATTCCATTTTATTATTTATTGAAGATGATTTAGCAAATCCCTATTGATATTTTGGGAAAGTGCTTAATGAAACAGCATGAAAACTTAGTTGTTTATATTAATTAGGCTCTTGTCATTCATATTGCATTTTTGAAGGAGTTGAACTCAGGTTTTACAAGTGGTCTTTGAGATTCTGTTGTGATTTTGAGGTCGTTGCTGGCCGGTGGACATGTGTTGCTTGTTGGCTTCCCCGCTATAGTCTTTTGGGAAGATAAGACAAGGTAAATGAAGAATTATGTTGTCTGAAAACACTGAAACTAGAAATGCCAAATGGATAGTGTTGGAGGACCTGTTAAATAATTTTTTCTTCACTGAGAATGTAATTAAGAGAGGTTGGGGCTCACTGCCACTAATTTTGGATCCTCTACTCTGAGCAGACTTAAATAAGGTAGAAAAGCTTATTGTAGGATCTTATGGACATTTCTGTATTATGTTCAGAGTTTTATCAAAATCTTTTGAGCACTGATGTATCTATGGGAAATGAGACCATTTTTTCTTTAGAAAGAACCAGCACCTATATAATGTTTCCTTGATTTCTGCATTCCCCCCTCCCCTTTTGAAATGGGGTTATATATATATATAAAAATAAAGATTTTATTTATTTATTTATTTATTTGACAGAGAGATAGAGCAGGAACACAAGCAGGGGGAGTGGCAGGCAGAGGGAGAGGGAGAAACGCTTCCCGCTGAGCAGGGAGCCTGATGAGGGGCTCGATCCCAGGACCCTGGGATCATGACCTGAGCCAAAGGCAGATGCTTAACCGACTTTGCCACCCAGGTGTCCCGAAATGGGATTATATTTTGCGTCACATTTTCTCATTATTGCTATCCAGGAAAGATGGATAGAATTTTGGCAGTGGGGGGATGAAGTCAGACTTTCTAAAGATTCTTTAAGGCTTGGTGTCTTTATATTCTGACGCATTTTGAAAGAGAGTGTGCAGGAGGAAGGATGTCTTCTTTGCTCGTGGAGGCATCTAATGGCAGCATTAGTATGGTGGTTATGACACTAATTTTGGAACAATAAATTTAGCTACTTTGTATAGAAAGTAGTTGCACTTGAGCAAGCCTGTAGAGTTTATTTTGGGAATCCTGAAGATTTCCTAATGTTGATGAAAATTAGGTCTGACTTTAGAAACCTCAGGGTATAAATTGTGCTGATAATTGTTCTGAGTTGAACCTGGAGAAACTGCTGATGTGTTCACTCTTAAGCAGAGTGATTCATCATATAAACCTTTTCATGGACAGCTCTGGCAGAGCAAAGAGAAGTGAAGTAGGGAGTAAAGAAATGAAAGGAAAATGGAGATGAGAGTTGTGACATGCATTAGGAATTTTGAGGTCTTTTAGGAAGAGGTTGCTGGGTAGTCCTATTCTTTGCCATCTTAATTAATGGTTAAGTTCCTATTTACAGAAAGCATCTTAACTTTCCATGCTACCTACATGAAGCCCCTCCCCACTGTCCCCATTCTTCTGTACCCATGGGATTATCTTTAGATATGTGTGGCTGCTCAGTCTGCTAGCTTTCAGAACCATGGCCATAAAGGCAGTGCTGGAGGGCTTTGTTTGTTTTGGACATTGGTCAGAAAGATAATCGAGATTCTGCAGTTTCAACTATTGTAAGGAAGTGTTTGGCACTAATTTGACATGCCTATCCTCAAGTTAGCAATTAAAGATACCTTAATTGGTTTATTTTTCTTATAATAATGACATTAATGTTAATTTTAGAAAATTTGTCAATTTCTATAATTCCATCATTTAGGGATAATAATTGTTAACATTTGGCATGTCCTTCTGGTGTTTTTTCTGTATGTACTATGTAAATCAGTAAGCCTTTGGGTTGAGAGTGCTAGAAGCCCAATTATAACTGGATTAAATAGGCAAGAATGTATTGGTTGACTGAAGGAAAGTCTGGGTATAGCCAGCTCTTTGGGGAAAGTGATTTGATCTGAACAAAAGATTAGAAAAAAGCTAAAGGCAAGAACCAGAAGTTAATTCTTATTCAGATACGTAAGGCATTAGGTAACTTGTAAGTTTAATACCCTGGTAGTTAAATGTGAGTAGATGGACATAGTCCTAGGAATTCCTCTTCCTTGCTTGAGTCCTTACTTTTCTTCTGGAAATTTCCTTATATCTGGTGGGAGTCAAAAGACATAATTTAGGACTTAAGCAGGGATTGAATAACACTTTGAACTCTGTACTGACTTACCAAATCCACATTGTCTGTCTGTCATGGTATTTCATCCAGATTTCTTGATCACCTGCCCCCCCCCTTTTTTTTTTTTTTACCACTGTGTTGATTTGGCATCTCAGGGATTGAGTCCTTGGGAACTTTGGGAGCTTTGGGAGCTGAATTCCTTGGCAGGGTATTGACATTCCCACACTGTGCCCTGGTGACTGTCTATAATGTAGTACCTTCCCAGGTGCTTTTGCAGACAGAGGTCATCAACAGTGGGGCTGGAGCCGCAAGGATGAATATGTGTGAAATATCCCTTGGAGACCCAACAAACACTTAGCAGTTGGATTTATTAGTGGGCATGCAAGTCTTGTGATATGTAACTGGAGAAGAGTCAGGGAAATTGGTTATTACTGTTTCTCTGAGCCCATCTTCCCCGCAAAGACTCATGAATACCATGCACACCTGGGTTAAATGAAATAGGGAAAATGATAGTAAAGTCAAGTCCAGAAAAAAAGTCAAGAAGTTGAGTTTCACCATCAGGTAGTTTAGTTATTGTATTAATCCGCGAGGGCTGCCGTAACAAAATACCATATCCTGGGTGGCTTAAACAATAGGAATTTATTTCTCACAATTCTGGAGGCTGAGAAGTCCAAGATCAAGGTGCCAGGTGATTTGGTTCCCTGATGAGTGCCCTGGCTTGCAGGTGGAAGCCCTCTCATTGTGTCTTCACATGGTGGAGAGAAAGAGGAAGCAAGGTCTCTGGTGTTTCTTCTTATAAGGGCACTAATCCCATCATGAGGGCCCCACCTCATGACCTCATCTAAACCTAATTACCTCCCAAAGCCCCATCTCCAGATGCTATCACAATGGGGGTTAGGATTTTGGTATATAAATTTTGGGGTACACAGTTCAGTCCATAACAGTGACCTGGTTTTAGGTCACTATTGAGGATGCTAGAACCCAAAATGACAATTGGGATTTTATGTCTTTCTGGTAGAGATTCTTGAAATATTGAAATAATATTGATAATATAATTAATATAATTGGAATAATTAATAAAAGACTTGGCAGACCAAAGTCTGGAATTTCATAGATAAAATAAATTTATTTGACTGCTAAGACCATCACTGAGACTACTTCTTTGGAAATGGCTTCACACCATTTAAAAAACACATATTAACACTGACAGGGAGCTTGTTTTAATTTTTTCAACCCACTATGTTGGCAGAAATTATAAAGGAGCAAGACAGAATAAGTTGGGGAATGTAAGGGCTACCACCTTTTTGTTCTAAAGAATTTTGAATATCTTATAGATACTACTCGGATCCTGATAACATTTTTGTAATGTAAACTCTAGGTAAATTATTTTTCTGATTATTTTGAAGAAGAAAGGCTAAGGACACAGATATTTTCCAAAAATGTCTCAGCAAACTCTGGTTCTTCTCACCTTTTGCTAGCTGAAATTGAACTTACTCTGCTTCTAAGTAAGATAGTTTGGTAGTATTCTGAAATCCAGGCTCCTGGCACTGTTGACTTTCTATAGCTGAATAATAATGTCATGGCATATTAAGGAAAATTGTGATAATTGACAGCTTTTCATGTGTGGGGGCTTATTAATACATGGATACCTAAGTATTTAAAAAATTATCCATCTTAATGAATGCTATTTGGCTGTTTCAATTTCTTAGCTAATTGAACAGAAAAAGTAACCATCTAATTTACCTGTTTAGAGCTTGCCAGCATGTAAGTCAATAGTCATTTTCTGGATTTATTGAGGTAGAAGTAGGTTGAGGCATGGGTAAAGTCTAGATGCGTTGTATAGATCACTCCAAGAAAACCTGGATTCTATAAAAACAGGTTCTTTGATGCATTTAATTTGAAGAGGATAATTTGTGGATGACTACTACGAGTTACTTCTACTCTGGCCCATTAAAATAGAATCACAGACATGTATATATCAGGACTCTTTTGGTTGCAAGTGACAAAAAAAATTGTCTTAGATTAAGGTAAAAGGGAATTGTCATATATGATTGAGAAGTATCTGACTTCAGGCATGGCTGGATCTAGGTGCTCAAATAATGGCATCAGGAACCTGTCTCTGCCTTGGTTCTGAGTTCTTCCATGTTTACTTTACTCTCACACACTCTTCCCTTTTAGTTGCAAGATGCCATCTGCACTCAAAGCTTTTATTACCTTCTTAGCACCTTAGCATAAAGTGAAAATTTATTTTCTGGAAGTTCCAACAAAAGACTGACACTTATTTACTCTGATTGGCCTGGATTAGGTAAAGTGTCCTCTCAAAAATTAATTGTTGTGGCCAAGATTTGTGATATTCTCATTCTCCAGACCTGGGTCATAGGGAATGATTCATTCTCATTGAACTTCTAAGTATAAAAATGGTTCTGCAAAGGAAAGTGGGATGCTGTTACCAGAAAAGAGAACAGGGGTGTTGAGTAGGCAAGAGTAACAGCCACTACAATGCATGTGTATGTTTTAAAGATTTATATATATGTAACTTTATTTGGCGATTTCTCATTTCTTACAGTTATGAATGTGAAATTGAAGTTTGATGATTTTATATATACATTTAAGTATTTTTTAGAGTACTACAGTGGTCTAATAATTAGATAAATTGTGGAAGTTTTAGCAACTGTAGTGTTGATTTACAGACATTTAACTCAGCATGGAGAGAAATGAATACTTAAAATGTAAACCAGTTGGTGATAGCACATTGATAAGTTAAAGAAATATTTATTTATTTATTTATTTTTAAAAATTTATTTATTTGAGAGAGGTGGGGAGGGGCAGAGGAAGAGGGAGAGAGAGACTGTCAAACAGACTCCCTGCTGAGAACAGAGCCCAATGGGCGACTCGATCCCCCAGCTCTGAGATCATGACCTGAGCTGAAATCAAGAGTTGGACACTTAACTGACTTAGCCACCCAGGTGCCCTAGTTATTTCTTTTTATACTTTGGTTTGAGAGCCAAGACTTTACCAGATGGTGAATTTTGCCAAGGAGAAAACACAAAATCTGTAAATATTCGTTTAACCCACAGAAGGGAATTTGCATGTAAACTTGTCATGCTCAGTATGAATTGTTCATTATGATCATTATTTCTATTAAAAAATTTTTTTTTTGGTAGCCTGTAGGGTGGCCACAGTGGGATGTTTTCCAGACCAAAAACAAAAGGCACATTCACAAATTGCCTTTTGGTGGATAATGAACCAAATGTTCAGTTAATTTACTTTAGGACTATTTCATATGCCATTATGATTTCTGCCTCTCCTGAAATCCAGTACATTTACTGTCTGCATCGTTCATATGGCTCTTTTTTTTTTTTTTTTTTTTTTTTTTTTAATGAGATCATCTTTTGGAGAGTGGTGGCTAAAAAATGGGCTTGGAAATAACACAAGTAGGTTTGAGGTTATATCACTTACTAGTTGTGTGATCTTGGGGAAGTCCCTTAGTCTCTTAAATACTCAGTTTCCCTGTCTGTAATATGAGTAATACAAGAGATTGATAACAGTAGATATTTCATATTTTTGTGTAAAACAAATAATATAGTAAGTGAAGGGCACTGAACACAGTGCCTGGTACAGTGTAACCACTCAAAAACATTAGTAATTGCATATTCCGTTTTTATTGATAGAATTTTTCCCATTGTCCCTTGAGGACAAGGACCTTATCTTAAAAATATTTTGTGTACTTTCAACAAGTAACATAGTGATTCACACACTAAAAACTAATAAATATTAATTAAGTAATCAAAATGAGAACGTAGAACTATACTTCAAGCATTGCTAAGCCTCTGGGAAGCAGACGAAAGAAGCAAAGAAAGATTTTTTGTGAGAAACTGGGGCAGAATATATATTATGTATTTTTCCATTCATTTTCTTACTCATTCTTTTATCCATTCTTTTTTTGTGTAACTTCACTGTGCACAAGGTAGGCACCAAGAATAGTTTAGGTAAGTGAAGAACCAGGTGGTTGGCTTAGTAAAGATGTAAAGACAAAGTACAGCAATGGAAAGGAAACCCACAAAGTAGTGGATATTAAATGTCTCTTTTTTTTTTCTATTTTTTTTAAGATTTTATTTATTTATTTTTAAATTTTATTTTATTAGGATATTAAATGTCTTAATAGAAGTGCAGATTAAATGTTGTGGTCCCTCAGGGTAGGAAGAGATTGCATCTAACAGAGGAAAATAGCTTACTTGAAGTGTACATTCTTTTATTTGTGGCTTACTCAATAGGAAATGGTGACTGTATTTTGGTCACTGTGCAGCTAATCCAAAGATGGATTTTTTTTTAAAGATTTTATTTATTTGACAGAGAGAGACACAGCGAGAGAGGGAACACAAGCAGAGGGAGTGGGAGAGGGAGAAGCAGGGTTCCCGCCGAGCAGGGAGCCCCATGTGGGGCTCGATCCCAGGACCCTGAGATCATGACCTGAGCTGAAGGCAGACGCTTAACGACTGAGCCACCCAGGCACCCCCAAAGATGGATTAAGGGGAAGGATGGAATAAGGACAGTTTGCAAACTTAGATATTTTCCATTTCAGAGCTCTTAATGTAAGCTTCCTTTTGCCTGTGGTTATGTTTTTGTGTACTTGAAGATGTCCAAGGTTTATTCATCCGCATCTAATTCATTCATTTAATATTTCAAGGGACGATTAAGTGCATAGTACTGTTGGTCTTTAAGGAAATACATAGACAGACCCTGTCCTCCAGGAGCTTGGTGATTAGTTGGAGAGAGGTCACATCACCAACATTTCTGTGAATGGTTATTACAGGTTATTGGAAAAGATAGAATTTTCAGCTGGGCCTTGGAAATTGAGTCAGAGTTAGAAAGGAGAGAAAAGACTATATCAGATAGGAAAGATGAAAAAAGATCTGAAAATGAGCAAGTCTGTTCTCTAATTCCTTCCTTCCTTCCTTCCTTCCTTCCTTCCTTCCTTCCTTCCTTCCTTCCTTCCTTCCTTCCTTCCTTCCTCCCTCCCTTCCTCCCTCCCTCCCTTCTTCCTCCCTTCCATTAATTGTTTCTTTATTGATTGACATTTGGCTGCTTCCAAGTTTAAAAATAATGGTGCCACAGATACTCTTGGGTCCATCTCTTTGTTCCAGATTAATTTCTAGAAGTGGAAGATCTGGGTCCAAACCCAGAATATTTTGATTTTTAATTGATATTGCTAACTTACACTTTAAAAAGGTTGTATCAACTAACAAGGCAGAAAATGCTATTTCTTTGGATACCTAACAATTCAAATCTTTGCTAACATGATGGGTAAAACATGTTTTAATTTTAATTTTTAAGTTTGTGAAGTTTACTTTCTAACTTACTAATTTTGGTTTCTGGCATTATCCATTTTCAATTCATTACCTCTTTGAATTTTTAATTTTAGCCATATGCTTGTTATTAGATTACTCTTTTGTAAAGAGCAGCCTATTTTTCTATCATTTACCGTCCCATGGGATCTCACCAAAGATCAGAAACTGAGTTTTTGGAGGTCTCAGACCTTCTCTTTTAACCTTCAAAAGGATAGTCTCCTGCCTGCTTCTTTACTATCCACATGGAATGTACTAGAGTTCTCAACTTACTGATTTCCTATCTGAGTGAACAGAACTTTTTTTTTTTTTCAGAAGTGTGATATGCATAGAGTAATTCATAGTCCCCATTTTGATCAAATTTTCTTTTAATATCTGAGTTCTAGCTCTCCTGTGTATAATTTATTTCTGATCTTTGGACAAATCTATCTAGCTCCTATCTCTCTATAAGCCCTGGTTTCAACTCATGATACGAGAGGATTCTCCCACTTTGGTGTTTTGGTAGATATGTAGGTGACAGGTAGACAGGCAGGTGATTGTCCTTGATTGGCATTCAGATAGTGATAGCAAGAAATGTTTCACAAATGATATCTGGTATAATCTAGTTAAGATGAATCTTAATTATAGTCTAGTTAAGATTAAGATTAATTAATAAACACATTGCTTAGAAATAGTTATGCTTTGATCTAAAGTCAACAAAAGTCTTTTTTTCTAACATTAAAATATATAATTGGAGGGCAAGGGGAACAACTTGAAATAAATCAGAAAACATCTTCACATGAATCATTCTTTTTATATACTTCAAATTTCTACTTAATGCCTTTTTCCTCCTGGACACCAGAAAGAACACTTGGGTATTCTGGAAGAAGCTTGTATTTCCCCAAATCAATTTCTGTAAAAAATGTGTTACTTTCAAAGAGTTTGAGATGGCTTGGCTTGTTCGTGGCTTCCTTATAAACAGAACTGCCTCCCACTATCCAAACCATGTCCACTTTCTTTGTTAATTCTGGTTGTTTAATAAGTTTTAAGGCATCATGCAGACTTTTGGCTAGAAAATGAGTGCCTTGTGGAGGTTCCTTGATTCTCTACTGAGAACTAAGTTAATTCTGTCCTCTAAAGGTCAGTTCTTCTAGGGAAGAGAGAGTCATGTCCTCCTACCCATAATCACAAAATTCTATTTACAAAATTCTAATTACAAAATTCTGTTCTGGTCATTCTTGGGAAATACCTGAATTCATTCCTGGATGGGGGCCAGGGTAGGTTTCTGTTCTTGCCTATGCCCACGTTCTGGGACAGAGTTTAGCAGATGAACTGTGACAGCAGCAGTGAACACCTCTGAGCTTGCTTGTGACACTGGGGTTCCTGGCTGAGCTTGGTGCAAAATCGAGCAGGTATGTTCTTCTGTCACCAACATTTCTGGGTTGTTGTGGGAGACAGGTTGGATGCAGAGATTGGGGCCAAAGTGACATGACAGGCTCACTGAGAGTTGACTCTCTAGCCAGGTAGGTGTCATTGGAGAGGTGTCCTCTCACACACCATCTTTGATTGGTGGATAGTGACTGCTCTGAGGTCAAGTTTAGTCTCAGCAGGAATGGATGTGATGTATGCCATGGGTGCTGGTGGTGGGAGTGGGAATGGCAGCATTCCTGCCACATGTTTGCCTTCCTTCTTGTCAGCACTGGGGATTTGGGAGCACTGGGTCTATTGCAGACTATGACATTGTCACCCTGCAGGTGGATGCTGGTCATAGATAACCACACTTAGGTAGGGCCCTCCAGGAAATTCTACAGCTACTCCGGGGGGGAAAAACCCCCAAACCGCGCCCCCCCAAAACCCCCAAAACACATTCTAACCAGAGGGCAGAATTAAAGAAAAAAATCAAGGCAGATTAGAGGCATTAACTTGGCTTTGATCTACAGGCCTTCTGTTCTGACAAAGGTGATTGGATTAATTTGACAGTTTTTCTCTCTCCCTCATTTCCTGCTTCCCTGTCACCCTCTCTCATTTTTCTCCAGGTTCTCTCTTATGATGAAACTAGGTTATTTATTACTTAGAATCATAATCTATTCATCTGTAATGTAAGTTGATTTTCTGCTGTTTTCTCCCCCCAGGTATTAAAGTGAGACTAAAGAGGTTTCATTATTTTCCCCTGTTCTGTTATTGGCTGTTTCCCAGAAAGGTACACCTTTATATTCTCATTACCAAAGCTACTGAATTCACTGAAGTAACACATGCAGAACTTTTGGCTTTTTTCTTTCCTACCTTATGTATTTTCAACATACAAGGGCTCTCAGGGCCAATATCTGTGAGCACTTTCTTATTTAGAAGCTAGGCAGGTTTTGCTAGTAAGGGCTGGCAGTTTTTAAACTAATTTAAACCTTGTATTTTAGCTATGATAATTGATCATCATCACCCTATTTTTCATGTGAGGAACTTGAGACACAGAGAGGTTAATTAACCTGTCTCAGGTCACACAGCATATAAGTAGCAGAGTTTGGATTCACACCTAGGCAGTTGGGTTCCAGAGGTCTATATGCTTAATTTCAATGCAGTGCTGTGTCTTCTATTTAGCTCATTTCCCTTTTGATCAAAATTTACGGGGGAAAAAAATGAATTCCTGACATCCTTCATTAGGGAGACTCTCTGCATATCTTTGTGTTAAGAATGACATTAGAAATTGGGAAGGGTATTTGCTGGCTACAGAGGCTGCCCCTCCCACAGGTCTATATTTACAGTACAATTGCTGTGGCCTCTTACTTCTAATTCTGGGGAAGCTTAGTGGAGCAACTAAGGAAAGAAACTTACTAGAGTATCGAGCTAGTTTATGACACAGGATTTTGGAACTTTATTCCCAAGGGGTTGTTACACTGGTTACTCAGAAGCTGTATTTAATATGCATAAGACAACTTACACATGAGACCCAGAGAGTCAGAACCGGGGGTAATGTCGCAACCCTCTTCCATTCTATTATGTGGAAGCCACAGCTGCCTCTCTGCTAAGCAGAGTTGTGTTTTCCTAACTGGAGGCTGCTGGATCTCAGGGTAATGCTCCATGGATCAGAGCTGAGCAGAGATGTATACTGTGCTCTGCAGGAGAGTCTCTTTTCTAAGGAGGGGAAAGGTTTATTCATCTCTGTTAGAGGTGGGGACTAACTCATATCACATTTTTAGAAATGGACAAAAAATTGATTCTCTAAATGTAGACTTTTCCCTTCTAAAAGCTAGTTCTACCTCAGGGAGCGTTGATGTTGAATGTTGATGAAAAGTCCATCAAATCTGTGACTGTCAGTTTCAGAACCACTCGGATAAATAACCACATTTGAAGTAGTGTGAACACTCTGCTCCTGGAAATCATAGCCACATTCCAAATTCTGCCCGTTATTTCTTACCCTCCCATCATTTCCTTCATGACTTCCATGATTCTCTAAAGTAATGACACTTTCCACTTCTTGACTGGAAAGGCGTTGCAAGTGTTCTTACACAAAAGTTCTGGAACTTTAGGTTTTTTTCTCCCAGAGATGTTAAGAAATTTCAGTCATTTTTTTTCTAATTACAGAAATTAAACATCCTGTATCCTATATTAATATATATTCAATTATCTTATTTGAATGTTCTATAAACATGGAACAGTTTGCAGATATTTTTGTTGGTTTATGTACTAATTTATTCATTTAACCAATTAATTATTCACTAACCTAATAACTGGTTAATGTTTGTTGCCCCTCCTAGCATGTACACTTAATAAGAACAAGGATCTCGGTGTCAAGTTTTTTGCTTTATCTTCGGAGCCTGAAACAAAGCCTATTTAGGGCAAAGACAGTACTCAATAAATATTGCTGAATGAATGCATGGATGAATTGTGTACACTGTGGAGCTGATAGAAATGTGAAAGGAAGAACATAGAAGCCCTGGAAATAAACTGTATAACATTTAAAAGGTGTATATATAGGCAGTCTTTGCTTTGCATGGTAGGGCAAGGCCATAAATATGACTATTCAAGCTGAAATTGTATAAAACAATCCTAATAATCAATGGGAGAAGTTACTATTTTTCTTTGACCTTTAAAAAATATTTGCCATGTCATTAAAATCTCTCTTGCTGTTTGGTTATAAAGGTATAGGGAAATGAAAAAAATAATACAACTAGTATTTAGTACTAATTTTTAAACTAAACTCTAATTTAGAATGTCAGAAATACTGCGATTAGGGGCACCTGGGTGGCTCAGCCGTTAAGCGTCTGCCTTCGGCTCAGGTCATGATCCCAGGGTCCTGGGATTGAGCCCCGCATCGGGCTCCCTGCTCAGTGGGAAGCCTGCTTCTCCCTCTCCCACTCCCCCTGCTTGTGTTCCCTCTCTCGCTGTGTCTCTCTCTGTCAAACAAATAAATAAAATCTTTAAAAAAAAAAAAAAGAAATACTGCGATTAAAGTATTTTATTTCTTTGTAAAATCTTGTCAGGAGTGGGTTGAGTAGTGCTTGCCTTCTTCCTGTTGTACAGCTTATGAGATGGAGCGAGCATCTTCTCTATGCCCCGATGAATTGCATACTCCTCTCTAACTTTGGATCAGCTTCCAACATTTTCTCCTTTGTGCTTTGCATGTCAAGAAATGTCTCTGAGAGTTCCTTTAATGTGAAATGCTTTTTTTTCTCCTCCTCCGCCTTCTTCCTTTTCTCCCTCCTCCTCTTCTTCTTCTTCTTCTTCTTTTTTTTTTTTTTGCCAGCGTCACTTCCTCTGGGACATCTTTGTCATTTTGGTCCAACTACTTTCCTTATTTATGTTGTTTGCCTTCACTGTGTACTATTTGACTGTTGTCTAGATTCTCTCGCATGGTGAATGGCAGCATTGTCAGCATCCCCATGAGCAGCTCTGTCTTTGATAACTCCATTTACATTCAACATGGATTTCATTTCCACCATATCACTTTTTGTTTCTGTACTCTACTTTCATCTCTCTTGGCCACTCTCCTCTTTTGATATGAAGGCAACACGGGTACACACTTTGCTGTCTGTACGTGAACGAGTAACAAATGCGCAGTGACCAATCACTGACAGACTTTGCAAGAAGCATTATGATCGGTCACTGATCATGATGCATGTGTGTTATTAACATAGTAATTTATGGACTGAAGAGCTAGCAGTGAAGTTTGTATTTCATGTAATTACTCACAGTTAATATACTATCCTAACTGAAATTTAAGCTGTATTACTGGGGGACTGGTGTTCTTTAACTAAATGGCAGTAACTGAAATTCACACACCTTGGAACCATGCATAGTGAGGGTTTCCCTCAATTCCAGACTTTATTTTGTGGATATATGTGTATTTTTTCTTTATTGGCGTGGGATCACTTTATTCATATGATTTTGCAATTTTATTTTTCATTTAGCATTTCATATATGTAAAAAAATGATAATCTCGACTTCATGTTTTATAACTACATGGTGATTTACTGAATAGTTGTAGTGTAATTTATTTAACCAGTCCTCCTTTTTGGACATTTAGGCTTCTTCTGTTTTTCTCAATGATAAACAGTGTTGCATTAGTCATCTCTGTCTTTGAGGTAACAACTATTATTTCTCTGAAATGAATTATTTCTAGTGGTAGAATTACTGGGTCACATGATGTATACACTTTTAAAACATTTCCATATCCTTCCAAATTTCCCTTCAGAGAGAGGTTCCCGTTTAGGCTTCTATCAGTGACATAAATTGAGAGGTGCTGTGCATGTGTCCTAAATCTCCAGCAACATTGGGATTATCATTTTTTTTTACATTTTTGCTATTTTCATAGGTAAAACATGTATTTTATTTTAATAATTAGTTTTGGATTACTAGTTAGGTTGAATATTTTTCATGGGTTTGTTCGTAGTATTTTTTGATCTGTGGAATTTCATATTGTCCTGTATTACAGTAGTTTTCAGATGGTAGGAATATTCTTGTTTTATTAGGTTGAGTACACCTATTTCTACAATGTGTGTGTGTGTGTGTATACATATATATGTATATACACATATATCTGTGTACCTGGACTATATTCACATGTATATACCATTCTTGGTTTTGCCCAGATATTATAAAGAGTATCTGTGGGCCTTAGTTTTGTAATATGATCATCAGTTCTCAAAGGCTTTCCTTTTCTTTAAAAAAAAAAAAGGGGGAGAATAACCCACAACCTGAGGGAAGTTCTAGTTAATTTTTCATTATATGATTTTCAGGAGATAGGGTCAAAAGGAGCTAGTAGGGCATTCAATTATGTGCTTGAGTGTGTCAGAAAAAATTTTTTTCCTCAGGTGTACAATATTTTACTTGGGCTTGTTTTTCAAGTGCATTGAAGTGTGACTAAACATTTTTGGGTACTGCCCTTATGTAAAGAAGAGGCCCCATCTTGTTAAATATTCCTTCATCAGCTTTGCACTTAGCCAGTTACAGGCAGTGAGGATCCTGTGAGGGCATGAGCTTTAGGCATTGGACAGAGGGAAGGTGGGTGGGAGGCAAGGACCTGGGGGAAACTCAGGATTGGGGTGCTCTGCCCCCTCCCACTGCTGTAGAAAAAGTGATTGGCTCAGGCTGGTTTCTATCTAATAATTTTGGATGGGTCATAAGTGAGGAAGGAGGGAAGGTCATGCGGTTGGACCTCAGCTCATCTGAGGGCTAAAGGTTCTTTGTCACACACCACACAGAACTGGAGTCCTATCCTGGAGAGTGGTGGCGAGCTGAGATACAGTTTAGGACCGAAGGAGCAGAGAAGGGCTTTGAGTTTTTTTTGTGTGTAGGTTGGGGAAAAGGGAGGCTCAGCAAGGAGGATGTCCATAGAAAACGTGTCAGGGAAGTCCAACAGCCTTGGGGACAGAGGAAGAGCTCGAAGCTACACTTTCCTCAGGGTTGTCCAGCCCGTGTTTAACCGCAGTATTTTCACTTCTGCAGTCTCTCCTGCCGCAGAACGTATCCGGTTCATCTTGGGCGAGGAGGATGACAGCCCAGCACCCCCTCAGCTCTTCACCGAACTGGATGAGCTGCTGGCCGTGGATGGGCAGGAGATGGAGTGGAAGGAGACGGCGAGGTGAGGCATGACTGGCTGTGCAGTGCTGACCTGGGGAAACAAGTGCAGGGCAAGATCGCTGTCTGTGAGCACCTTTGAATAACTGAGGAGCATCGTGTTGGCTGGGTTAAGGAATAAAAGGATTCTTTTTCTTCTCTGTTACGTTGATGTGGATGCAGGACACCCTTTATTTCACTGCTGGAGCATTGTTACATTGATTCATGTTGTTACAGTTTTAACTTTTATAAAGAATTAGAAGTAAATCTGTGTTCATATGCTATTTAATAGTAAAATATCTTAAAGAGATAAACACAAGCACCCAAACATGGTAGCCTAGAGATATGTATCCACAGTTTCTGCAGTTAGGAGGGAGGTTGCAAAGACAATGTTTACCCACAGACTTGCCATTATTCCAAGGAAAAACCTGTCATCTTTTAAGTATCCACGAAAGCAAGTAAAAGGTTCACTTGAATTTGGAGTTTAGAGACCTGAGTTAAATTTCAGATTCCGTCACCTGTTAGCTGCATAGCACTCAGTGTCTCAGAACTTTGATTTCATCATCAATAAAAAATGGATAATAATACCTACTACATATATATGTATGCAATATAAGATATGTAATATATCTTTATGTATTTTATTTAATATTTGTCTAATTATATCACAGATATTTACATACATGCCTATATGTATGTATATATATGGAAATACCTTGTAAATTGCTAAGCACTACAGAAATATCTAAGGTTTCGTTCTTCTCATGATAACAGAACTTTTCTTTCTTTCTACATATAGATTAAGTTATATACTCCACACTGTATCTTCTAGGACATAGAACAATTATGTAATATAAGGAATTTGATATAATGCAGTTACTGATCTCTCATTGTCGTAATTGCATGGAGATTCAATATATTTCCCTTTCACAAGCAAAATAATGTTAAGATACACCTTTTATAGCCTGCAATTTAATTCAAATCAAATTCAACTGGTGTTTTTTTGAATGCATAGTATATGTCAGGCACTAATGAAGTACTGAGAATAGAGAAGTGAGCAGAAGAAGCTCACACACAGATTATTGTATCTTCCTCAAGTTTCAAGTGTGTTCAATATAATATCTTTACAATCTGAGGAATGAGGCAAATCAAATCCTTCTTGTAGCTTTGGGTTTAAAAAAAGAGTAAAATAAGTGAAAACCTTCTTCTGTGGATTAGATGGAAAAGAGATTTATGTCTGTTGTTCCGCTTCTAGTTAGGTCATTCTAGACTCAGAAAGAAATATATTTTTTATCATCTGTGATTAGTAAAAGTTGATGAGATATAAAGAACCACTAACTCAATTGTCTTTCCTTTTCTGGATGAGGTTCTTTTGAGAATTAAAGGAAGAACTTTTATTTTCTGGGGCATATCTTTTTTTTTTTTTTTTAAGTTTCTTTAGTAGGCTCTACACCCAATGTGGGGCTTGAACTCATAACCCTGAGATCAGGATTCGTATGCTTTTCCAGTGAGCCAGCCACGTACACCATTTCTGGAGCATATTTAAAAGCTTCATGCATCATATCATTTCTAATCAAGTGTTCATCAAGTTAATTGGATTTTTTGGTAATTTTTGTTTAGTTACTGAGACTTAACACTCTGTAGGTTTGTGGATTTATTATCATTACTGCAATACTAAGTACTATTGAATGTCTTTAGACATTTAGGATTTTTAATAGTAGAGAAGCTTCATAAATTAATTCATTTGATAATGATAGAGAAGCCTTTATTTCTCACCAAGAATTTCTAGGTAGTTTGGTCTTGTGGAAACATCTGCTTTAAAAGAAAGTTCAGTAGGAAAAAAAGTTTAGTAGAATCCATGGATAATTTCATATCTTCCATAACTTGAACTGTGCCCAGAAAAAAAAAAAAAATCATTACATTTTACTCCTGGCCCTCCCAGTAGCAGTAAGGGAAGAGACCTAATCTTAAATATGTTATTTTCCATTTGCTGGATAACTCTAATATTCAGACACTAATAGTGGGTGTGCTTGTTTTAACTCTTCTGTTAATATTTTCTCCTTCTTATTAAAAACCTATCTGTAGCACATTTCTGCTTCTTCACCTCTGATGCTCCCTCTTGAAGCTCTTCATTCTTGTTCTTTCAGGACCTCTTTCCATGATACAATAATTCTCTCTCATTCCCTTCTCTTAGTCCTAATAACCTGGAAATTAAAAGTCCCACGTAAAGTACACTTTTGGTTCATAAACATCCTCCAAAAGAAGGCTTTCAAAGTAGAATCTTTTACTAGAGAAAAACAAAACAAAACAACAGAGTGAGAATCGTACCGGTACATCCTGAATTAAGTGTTGGGGAGATTTTGGTCTAGTCTTGGCTTTGTTGCTGATTGGCTACTTCGCTATGGGCCAGTCACATACTCACGCAGTCTTCTTCCTGAGATGAGTATTCTCTTCTACCCAAGGAAGGTGATACTGTGTTGCATCTCTGTAACTTCATGCATAGTTTATAGCATAGTATATCTATCCCTGTGTATATACTAGTTTAGTCAGTTATGACCAGAAGCGTTACTTTGATTCATGTTTTCTTCTTGAAATTCTGTGTGAGTACCTATCATAGAGTAGAATTTGGGAGTAGCTTTCTGCTTTCTCTCTCAGTCCAAGGCGGACTATATTTTATGTGACCTCTGGTCTCAGAAGGGTGGAGAGGTGACACTTCACTGTGTAGGTAATTCAACACTGAGATGGACGTAGAACTTTCATGTAAGCTTCTTACAATGAAGATAATTTTGAATACTTTACCGTCCTTGAAGACTCTATTTCCTTGAGAACACATGTGTCATTTTTGGTGATGTCATTAGCCCCTGAGAGACTGGACTGCTGGAGAGAATGTGTGGTGGGAGTGCGCCATGTGTTGGTGGTGGGAGAGGAGGGGCTGTCCAGGAAGAAACATACTCACACCAGTCTACACTCTATAACTTCTGGATGGGACGTGCCACACTTACTACTGCTTAATTAAATGTAAGTGTGATATTACTGTTTTCATTTTGTCTCCTTCATTACACTGATTCATCTGAAAGCAGGGACCATCATGTCTGTCTTTCATGACTGTATTCCCAGTGCCTCACTGTGCCTGGTACTATAACAGGTGCTCAATAATATTTGTTGAGTGTGGTTAGTTGAGAATTGATTGCCTTAGAAACAGCTGTTCTAAATATCATACTTTCTTAGATATATTACCTGACCAAAGCTGGAGTTCTGTGATAATTCTTCTCTTTCTGACTGACGGACAGCTGAATGACAGACCAAAGGTACCTAGTACACCACTGATAAAGGTCAGAGGAGGACCTGTGTTTGAAGTTTCAAATTAATTCATCAGTATGCTGCTGCCATCCCCCATTAAGTTGTCTAGCCCAGACTTCTTTCCTTGTATGACTGAAAACACATAATTGGATGGCTAATACACACTTCTTGAAGTAACATATCTAAAATTGAGCTTCTGATCTACCTGCCTCAGATCAGCTCCTCCCGCAGAGTTCCCTACCACAATGGACAACTCCATTCTTCTAGTTGCTCAAACCAGAAACACTGGGATCTTCCTTGACTTCTGCCTCTCCCTACACTCCTTACTCGATGCATTGGTAAACCGTATTTATTTTACCCTCAAAGATACTCAGATATTCAGAATCTTACCACATCTCACATTCAGTACTGCCACAATCCAGGTCCAAGCTGCCGTTGTTTCTTATACAGATTATTGTAAATGCTTCCTAATTAGTCCATCTCTCTGCACCTGCCCTTACCTCCCGCATGAACAACCCACCATGATCTTTTTGACTTTATCTCCTACTTTCCTCTCCGCCCCCCCTTGTTCACTCACTGGCCAGTCATGCTCCTATGCCAGGGACATGGCACTTGCTGTTCCCTCTGTCTGAAATCCTCTCCTTGCCCCCCTGCCGTGCTCCCCCCCCCTCCCCGCCCAGTTATCTGCATGGCTCATTTTCTCACCTCCTTCAGGTCTTTTTTTCAAATATTACATTCTCAATGGCTATCCCATCTAAAATCTAAAAAGTCCCCCAACACTCTCTAACCCCCTCCTCCATTATGTTTTCCTTGGCACTTATCACCATTTAGCATCGTGCATATCTTGTTATTTTCTCTTCCCATTAAATTAAAGCTCCATGAGGGCAGGAATTTTTAGTTGTTTTGTACATAACTATATCTCTAGTTCCTACAACTACCTGGCACACTGTCCATGGTCAAGAAATATCTGTTAACAGAATTAGCTCCACCGAAATCCTGTTGGGAGGTTGGAAGGTGATTGTGCCTCCAGAAATGATTCAGAGTTTTAGTAATCTCTAGTTCTTGCAACATACCCCACTTCAGAACATTTTTGCAGTAATTTCTGATTGCCATTTAAGAGGTCTGGTTTCTAGAGATGATAGGGCTTTTTCTCCCCACTAAAAACTCTCAAACCTATCAGACTAAAGAAGTTTAATACTTAGAAGGGATTCATTTTATATATGAAAATGTGCTATGAATATTTTTCTGGCTGACTTATAAACTTGAGATCTTTGCTTTTCTGTGAAAACCCCAATTCATAGACTATTTTATTCCATAGAGAACTAACCCACTAGACTTCTCTAGCTTAATGTAGTTTCTACTGTGAGCCCACACCCCCACAGGACACAGTTCTACCCCTTTTAATGTTCTGTGCTTTTTAGGTAACTAATGATTTGATTTGACCCAAAATATCCTCCATTGATTCTCAGCATTACTGCAGTTTCAGTTTTAGTCAGGAAGTTCAGGTTAAGCTCTATCTCAAAAAATAAAGAGAATGGTTTCAGTAGTAAGAAAAATATCCCAGTTTAAGTCTGGAAGGCACAATAGTCATGTAAAATTATGAACAAGGGAAGTCTTTATTTATATGAAGTTTGAAGTTCAGCCAACTCTACCACCCCCTTTTTTTCACATCTTTCCCTTGCTTTTCCCTTTCCTAAAAATTAGAACTTTGGATTTTTATTGGCTCTTCCAGCATAAAGCACAAATTGAAGACTGTGCAAAGGATAGAATGATTCGACCTGAGAAGCGTATATGATGAGTGGAATGCCGAGAATACTTTTTTTTTTTTTAAAGAGTATTCCTGAGTGTTAGCTTATTTGAATACTGACATTTAGTAATGTAGCAGTAATTATAATGGAGTATTTGGTATTAGTGAAGAAGCCTATGCTCCTTGTTAAGAATTTCTAGGTGGATAGGCATTAACTAATAGGTCCATGACACAAACTGGTGAAAGAATAAGTCATCGTCCAGCTTTGGTATTGGGCCAAAGCCAGGAAGAAGGGCTACTGCTATTTCCCACCATCCCAAGCTCTTAATTTCTTTGAGAAGGTGATGTCTCTGTAAAAATGGTTATTGGCTTTCAGTTTTCCTTCAGTGAATATTCAGATGGATAATGTTGGACTTCACTGTTAGAAGAATATATGGTAAAGGTCAGTTCCCCAATGTGGTTTAGTTTTTGTTGCCAAACCTGGGTAAAAAGGAAAGCGGTCACAAGCTTCAACAAAACTGGCCAGCAAAGGAAAAGGGTATTGATGTTTTAGTTCCAGTGGGACAGCACAGTTGAACACCCATTTGTGTTTCTGCTTGGCAGACTGACCCAGCCGACCTCTGGAAAACCCTGATTTCAGGGCATGGCCATCAAGCAAGACATGCGTCCTGACCCTGGGGATTTAGAGAGAGAGTCCTCTTTTCCCAATCTACACTGACTTCTCTGTCTTTTCTCTACTGGATTACTTTGGAACATTCCATTTCAGAACAAGTTTATTTCTTCTGTAAGAAAAAGGCTGAAGGAAAAGGCATCTGATCGTCTGTGTAATTATATGTAATCACATATACTGCTTTGCAGTAACTTTCACAGTTGATCTAGAAATTTGAGAGTTCTCCTTAAAAACCTAATTTACCCCAGATACACACTAGTGTTGGCTTCTTTTATGTAATGAGGCACTTATTAGTTAGCAAGAAATTTGTTATTTTAATAGTCTTATATAGTTGGATTATATTCTAGGGCAAAGGTCATGTCTATTTTCCACTGTAAAATTAGCTTGTTTTTAAGTTAGAGGTCTTGTCTTTTCTTAATTATATTTAATCATATGATTGGAAAGTTGCAAAATTCAGTGATTCCCAGTGGGCCTTCTATTTCTTCAATAAACGAGCGAAATGCTGTTTGGTTGGCAGTCACTCAAAGTGCGTTAAACTGCAGTGTACTTTCTTCTTCTTCTAAGACCTTGAAATAAACTTTACCTAATAAACTCTTCCTCCAAAGTTACAACAGTTTTGTATTTGCAAGCATTTAAAAAACTAACTTCTGAAATTAATTTTCCTATAAAATGTCAAGTACCAAGACAAAAGGAAAAGGAGGAAACTTACTGCAAATATATTGTTATTCACAGTCACTATGAAGGGTAGATAGTAGCTGATAGTACATTTTACAGTAAAAATGTCTTTTTTTTTTTTTTAAATGTAATTACATGGTTCTAAGTCACCTTAACAAATTCATTGGCACTCGGGTAGGCTGAACTTTGGTACCTTTGCCTTAGCCTTTTCTTTAATGGGTTCTGATTTGAATTGAGTAGTTTTCAGGTTTTTTTCAAATTTGTCCTTGGTATGTGAGGAGGATAGACATAGCATATATAGTTTCTGAAATGACACTGCATGCAAACAATCTGTTTAAATGGGCAAACCATTACTTTATGTCTGAAAGCATATGTTGGAAGTATACTCCGTTCCTTGAACAATCAGAGCAATACATTTTAAGGGAACTTAATAGCCATTATCCCAGAGTTTCCCGTATGTTGTTAGCTGTGCTATGATATGACATCATCACAACATTCAATATTTACTAACCTCAAAGTGAAATAGATGCTAAACTGAACTATGATATAATACTTATCCCTTAGGAATGTAGATTCTAAGGAACTGGCTAGTTTTGAGATTTTATGTTTTCATTCCTTTATAATTAAATCTTGACCTAAAGGGCTGGTGTATTCCAGGAGCGTGAGTAATGCTATTCCATATATCCAAAAGCTGGTTGGGATTTATGATTTCTAAATGTACTATTAAAACCTGTTAAGCATATTTAAGTCTAGTCAGGTTGCATCTACAATACAAACTGTGGGGAGGAATGAAACTAAAGATTGGTCACAAAAGAATGCAGTCATTTTGCTCCTTTTGTTTTTTAAAGATTTATTTATTTTAGAGAGAGAGAGAGAGAGAGCGCATTCAAGTTGGGGGAGGGGCAGAAGGAGAGGGCGAGAAGCAGACTCCCTGCTGAGTGTGGCTATGCAGGGCTGGATCTCACAACCCTGCGATCATGACCTGAGCGGAAACCAAGAGTCTGATGCTTAACTGACTGAGCCACCCAGGTGTCCCCCATTCTTTTTTATTTAAATTCAATTAGACCAACGTATAATACATCACTACCCCCCCTTTTTTTTAAATTCAATTAGACCAACATATAGTACATCCCTACCCACCAAACTTACATAGTTTGGACAGGTGAGAATAATGGCAGAAAAGAGCCGCTCTCACATATGTGTGTATTTGGCAATACAGATTTCTGGCAACTGATAGGAAGGGGGGGGACTCATTCAGTAGAAATAAGAGGGACATGAATGCTTTTACTGAGTTTCTAGCTGGCTTTTGTTATTTATCTTGGGTTTAAATCCTGTGACCTAAGATTCTATCCCTCAGCTAATAAGAATTCTCTCAGGAATAAAAACAAGGAGTCACTACACTATAGATAACATCCTTATATGTAATCCTGACATGGTTTTATATACTATAGAATATTTTAATATACTAGAGTCTTATCTTGAGTAATAAATTATAACATCACATGTAAATATGATTCACTATGATGTACACCTGAAATTAGTAGATTATTTTATGTCAATTATACTTCAATGAAAGTACTCTTCAAAATTATTTTATTTTATTTTAAGCTTTTATTTTAATTCCAGTTAGTTAACATACAGTGTTGTATTAGTTTCAGGTGTACAATATAGTAATTCAACACTTCCATACAACTCCTGGTACTCATCACAACAAGTGTACTCCTTAATCCCCATCACCTATTTCACCCATCCCCCAACCCCCTCTTCAAAATTATTTTAAAAATGTAATATGATTTATGTAACAGTTATCAACAAACATGGTTAAAGATTGTGTGAGCAAGCTTGAAAAGATAATATACCTAAAGTTAATCAATGAAATATACGCTGTAAAATGATTACTCTTGAAATAACTCCAGTTACCTTTTATCTTTTTGGCAAATCCATAGAATTCAATAAGAGTATGATGTAAAATTGTCATTTTTCTCTCCTTTCTTTCTATTTCTGTGGGACTAATAGCAACCAAAGGGAAGAACTACTAATTTAATTACACATACACTCACACGAATATTAAGGGTCTTTTATTCTCTCTTGGGGTGTTTCACAACTACTTGTATAGAAAGAAACAAGGTCCAGTTCTGAAGCTTTAGAACTTTGGTGGTCATGTGGGCTTTTTAACTTTTGACGAAAATACGTAAAACTCTCCACTGTTTACATTTTGGAGGGATACAAAGGAAAGGAAGAGGGTCTCGGAATTGAGGGTGAGGTTGGAAGTAAGGTTACCATTGACATGTGGGAGTGCCCTGGCTGGGAGAGGCTTCCTGAGAGGAGTGCAGATGGGGGCTTTGGATATGGCTAAATACTTCTCAATTGCATGAGTATTGGGCTTGATTAAAATTCTAAATTTTCTTTGACTCTGTGGCTGATCTCTTGATCTGTTTTCACTCCTGGTTCTACTAATGTGTTTTTTTTGCCTCCTCTGGGGGTGGTGAGAAGTCTATAAATAATACCTTATGTAGAGCTTCCTCTGATCTCTGCCCTTTGTTCTCATCTTTAGTGAGCTAGGTGAGCGTTTAGCTTTTTCTAGGAAAACATTTTTCAATCATTAAACCTTCGGGTGAAGACTGTAGGAAAACAATTTTTTAACCCCCTCTGTATCTTTTTCAATATCTTTCAGAAGGTTTGAAGTGAGAGAAAGGAGCATTTTTCTTTGGGTCATCATGAATAGCAAAATGATGATGCTTTTGTGTTTTCCTTTACCAGTGTAGAAAGCGTCTGTGCAATACATGGGATATAAAGACTGTCAAATGTGTTTTGTTTTCATTTCCATTACACTTTTAAAAAGTTGCTCTATATTGCCAAGTTATCAAGACATCTAGGAATCTTAGAAAGAAGAAACTATGAAAGTGGGTTGTTTGTTCCATTGCTAAGGTTAATAGGAGATCTGTTATCAGAATAGATGTGTTGTTCACGGAACTTGTGTATTTTTAAACACATGTGGAGCCAGACTTGAAGGGTAAAGTTTCCATTAGAATCTCAATGAGAAGGGAATGTGTGTCAGCTGAGAAATACGGAGTAAGACATAGCCGCATATGCTGGCCCCCTTTAAGTGTTAAAGGGGAATTTTATATTCATCTGACCAAGTCATACACCATGTTTTTCAAATAATTAAGATAAATATTGGTTCATAACTGATATTTCAACTTACATAAACTTGCCTTGTGAAGTCACAACAGAATTCTCACAATGGTGGTTATTTTTACACAGTGTGGGCTTTCATGAAATTTTGAAATGCACATTTTTCCTGTGTTATTTTAAAAATTTAGCAAAATAATCATTCTTCAGGATTACATGGTTACATATGGACAGATATAAAACCAAGGATGCTTTGGATCCTTCTGGTTTATTTTCTTTCTCTCTAACACCAGGGGAACACAGTCTAGTGACTCTGTTTGGTGTGTTTATAAGGGTAATGCAATTAATGATATAATAAACTTTTAAGACTACACCAAAGGAGACATTTTGGAAGTGCTGGTGGGGGTGGAGATGGCGGGCTTGATGTAGCTATTTCCAGAGGAGGTTGGAATACTTTTAATTGCTGTTCATTAATCTCATGTTCCTAGGTGGATTAAGTTTGAAGAAAAAGTGGAACAGGGTGGGGAAAGATGGAGCAAGCCCCACGTGGCCACACTGTCCCTTCACAGCTTATTTGAGCTGAGGACATGTATGGAGAAGGGATCCATCATGCTGGACAGGGAGGCTTCTTCTCTCCCACAGCTGGTGGGTAAGTATGTTGTTTTAAGTTTTTATCATTTTTTTTTTAGCTTTACCTAACTATCCATGGGTGTCCATTCATGCAGATGACTTCTAGTGTAAGCAGAGTTGAATATTCTATAACATTTATTTTCACTCTTTTTTTTTTTTATATTATAAGACAAGTAAGGGTTATTACAGAAGATTTGGAAAATACAGACAAATATTGAGAAGAAAATGAAAAAAAGCATCCATCATACCTCCATAGCCATTGTTAACATTTTGGCATGCTTCCATCCAGTTTTTATTTCTCGGTCTTCTCTCTCTTCTTTTACTTTTTCGTGTTATTTTTTTATTGGGATCATAATGTATATGTACAGACTGGCATTCACCTCCTAACCTTATTAGGATAAGGTTAATATTTTGACTAGAGGCTTCCTCTCCCATCCTTGGTTATACTGAACTGGAGGTCTGGAGACTAGATTTCAAGAACTCCGACCTTGGACCTTGCACTGAGCTTCTCTGGGCCTCGTTTTATCATCTGTAAAATAGGGCTTAAGTCCTATGTAAGAAGGAAAATCGTCTAGTTGCTGGGTTGGGGCTGCTTTTGTAGGTGGAAGTCAGGATCCTTTAACTGTATGGAAGAAAGTTTGTGTGGGGCAAGGAGCCAGCAGAACCCTGTGGGCTAGTGACTGAGTCATGTCACATTGGTGCTGAGTATCAGTTATACCACCACCACCAAGTCCCAGAACCTCATGGTGCAGGGCTGCATTGCTCTCTTTTGCAATTAGTGTTGTGTAGTGAATGTTAACTCACCATGTTGAACATCTGGGGCACACATTACTACATCCCAAACAGTAGTCATTGTTTTCATTTTCTAACAAAAGCCTGGACTAAACTGCCTTATTACCAGTCAGATCCTGAAGATCATGTTTTTCTCAAAAAGGAGTGCAGGGGCTCTGTGTGGCATTCCTAGGAAAATTCGTTAGCTAGATGACCACTGGACCTATATGGATGACTAAAGGGGCCTGCAGGGTGCCTCATGTGGGATTATGGGGAAGAGGATGTGGATTGTGGCCCCATAGAAAGTGACCAGTGTAAAATTCTTGTGTGATTTCAGACTTACTACAAAATTTCTTTGAATGTCTGGAGCCAAAAGGCTTGTCTATGGCTTGTGTGTGTGTGTGTGTGTGTGTGTGTGTGTGTGTATGTGTGTGTGTTATAGACAGTGGGAAAGAGATAGCATTTGTTTTGGAAGAAAAGATTAGTTTCCAAATGAGGCATATATCTTCCTGATGTATATGTAACTGATTCTTCTTCAGAGAGCTTGTTAGTTCCATTTGCAAAGAAGTCCTACACTTTTCATAAACCCAAGGTGCTTAAGGTACAAGTAGAGAAGGGGGAAGGGCTAATGTGAAGAAACTGGGTGGACGGAATTAATTAGTTCATGCATTTATTCAACAGTGGTGCATGAGCTTCTGCAATGTACCAGACATTGGTCTAGGCCCTGGAATTAGGTTTGCAAATCTGTCACTTTGTAAATGGGGTAAGTTACAAATCCGCATCCACATAGTTAGAAGATAATGTAGGAAATAATCTCCATGTAGAATTTTTCATATTTGACAAGGCAAGTGAGGCTGAAAATGGGTGTTTGGATATATTCCTGTGCCCAAGGAAGATGATCCCATCTACAAAGAAGCAAAAAGAGGGATGGTTTTCTGGGTGATTTATTTTACTGCAAAGGAGATTGTTACTCAAAAAAATATCATGGTTAGCAAAAACCCGTCCAGTTTTTGAGTGAGAATTGCAATTTGTGTGTGTTTAGACTTTAAGAACTAATCTGGAGTGAAAATGTCTGAAATTAGACAAGTTGAAAAAATAAGTCAGAATGCATGAATGCTGGGTAAAATGGAAATTAAACTTGTGACTGGGCAAGATACAGGCAACCTCGGGGGAGAATATGTGTTGTGGTTTAAGGGTCACTAGAAAGGTTCCAATATTAAGAAGGTAGGACTTGGGTTTTTCTGTAAAACTGTCTTTGGGGTCTTTAGTACCAGCAGGAGCCATCTCAAGGAGCTTTTGTTCATCAGCAATTGACTGATCTTTTCCATGCACTAGAAGACAGAATCCCACATTATATTGGAGCCTTGTTAGTCAATGGCCAAAGAAAGAGGTTCTGGTATTCACTAGATTTGAGAAAGGTTCATTAAGCATGTTAAGTTCTCACGTTTATTTTCCATTACTTTTTATTATCAGTTGTGGACTTTTTCCTCTAACCACCATCTCTTCTAAAAATTGCCATTATATTTTAAAATTAGACACCACCAGGTCACTTTGAAGTACCATCACTCATTCTGGAGCTGATAATACAGAAAAACAATTCAGAGGCAAATAACACCCATTAGAAGAGGAAGGAAGGGAGGGAGGGAAGGAGGGAGGAAGGAAGGAAAGAAGGAAGGAAGGAACTGACGGAGGGAGGGAGAGAGGAAGGAAAGGGATCAAATTTACAGGAGTGGAGAGAACATGTTTGAAAGAGTGTAACTGTCCGAAAAAAAAATATTTAAAAATCCTCAAAGAATCAAAGCCTTATAGAGGGTTAAAACACATGAAGGAAAAAAAGCCCTAATTTCCTTTTAAATGACAGAAGATGGCACAGTAACTTGAAGAATTATTGTCATTATTTATTTGGTTATGAAAAATCCTTTTCTAGCAGAGGGTGAAGTGGTCGCTTTGTTCTGCATCATGCTGGTAATTCGGAGTTGAGAATTATGTACAGCTAAATCTCTAAGGTGCATCTCCCCCTTCACTGCATTTTTTTATCTCCACAAAAGAGAAGAAAAAGAAGTAACAGTGATTATACAAACAAACAATAGGATGGTTTTTATCTTCCGTTGCAGTGCACCTGCCCCTCCTTTCGGTGGCTGGCCTGGGAGGCAGCCTCCCTCTGCAGGTGTGGAGCCGTCACCACGTGACTGCTTAAGCAGGTGCTACTTCTCACGCTTACATACAGCATTCAGCCTCATTCTTGTTCTCCTCAGGACACCTCCTTGGTTTCTTCATGGAGAAGCCCTTTTGAATGCTAATAAAAAAATTTGTCTTGAAAGTAATTAAAGGATAAAACAACATTTTCATGGATTATTTTAATAGCTTGATTATTACTATCATCATTATAATCCTACAATTAAAGAGTGACATTCACAAATGCAGGCAAGTACATGAGAATTTTCCTGCCCTCCTAAGTTAAAAAAAATGATAAGCCATTTCAGGTATTTTATTATGATGGGAAATGGATTAGGAAAATGTAGCTCTATTTTTGGAGTTCTCATTTTTATATTTAAAGGCATTACTGAGCTGTGCATGTTGGCAGATGTGTTAGTCATGTTGTTTCTTGCTTTTAACACCTTTTATATTTTCAAAATGGCAAAGTATTTATTTTTTATCACAAAACTAATGTTCATTTCCAAATAATCCAGAAAAATAGAACACACAAAAATCAAAATCCCACCATTCATGGCTACCCTCCCAGCAGTTTTTCTGTACGTCTGTTTACACATGTGAAATTTATTTTATAAATGGTATCATACTATAACACTTTAATCTGCCCTTTTTAATTTAAAAACTTAATGTGAATTTCTTTCCATGTGATTAAATACAAAATGTAAACATTTAGATGGCTGCAAAATATTTAGTAATCTATTATTGGGCATTTAAGTTGCCTTCAAGTTTTTATTTTAAAGAATAGAAGTGAACATTTTTGTTAGACTTTTGTGAAATTGTTTACTTTTTTAGTATAGATTTCTAATGGTGAAATATCCAAAGAATTTGAACATATTAAAGGGTTTTGTTTATGTTATTTGCCGAATGGCCTTCAGGAAAAGTTGTACTAGTTATTAACGTAATCGTCAGGATATGGGGTTCCCTGTGGCACCCCCCTTCACATCACTGTGGGTTGCTCGTTTACATTTTGATACTTTCATAGATTTACAAAATCTCATAATTGGTGATATTTATATAAAATTGTTTAAATTGCTTTTGTTAGTCCGGAAGTTTAATCTTTCTTGGGCCTTGTATTTCTTTTAAAAATGTTTGTCACTTTTGGCCATTTTTTTGTTGCATGAACACCATTCTGTTGGTTTGCAGAAGCTCTGGATATATCAATTTTTTTTTTTTTTTTTGGTCTAAAGCTTACTTTTTTCCATAAAGAAAAATACTTTGTGGTATGGAAAAAGATGTAAACTGTGAGTCAGAAAACCAGGTTCTACTTGGGAGGTTGTGTCTCTAGTTAGGCTATAGCTGAGGGCCAGTAAACTTTTTTGTCTTTTGCCCTCTCTCTTCCGATCTGTATATATAACAAGAAGTTGCAAACTTGGTGTTTCCTGAGGTTTCTTTCGGTTCCGTTCTCATCTACAGTTGGCACGTTCTCTCCCAATTGGTAGTGTTTGTGAGATTTTGAACACTGAAGGCTTAATTTCAGTGTAGCTGTAAAATGTTACTGCCCCCACTTTCTTTGAAAGGTTTTGTAGTTCGTGCTTAAAAAAATCGCTGTAATGTGGGCCGTTTTATGGAAACTTAATGAAGGGCATAAGCCCCACAGATGTCTTAACCTGTTCTCACTGGTGATTTCCAGGCATTAGTAGCAGAGGACCTATGTGCGGATAGGTCTGAGATTACAGGGGAAGGCAAGCATGAGGGAGGACCTGCCAGGAAGGGTAGATAAGGAACACTTGAATCCACAACCCTGGAATTAGAGTAGGAGCTTGAGAACATGTGCCGCAGATACGCTGGGGCTGTTTGTTTATTTTTATAGTTCTTCTGTAAAATGGACCTTCCACACTGAGCAAGACTTCAAGGGAAAGCCCAGGAGTAGCACCTAATTATTTTACTATGGAACAGAGGGTTAACTGTAATTACAGGATCAGTTCTGAGAGTTTCACCGAGAAGGGTTTGTGCAGTTAAAAACACTCAGAGCTAAAGGCCACTCTCAAACCAAAACATTCCTATGGGAGAAATTCTCCCTGCCTTGTCCAAGCTCCCCACCAAGTGGCCCAGTGTTATGTGACATTTATGGCCTCTGTGTAAGATGTGTGACGGAAAATCCTGGATCCAGCCTCCTCTTGGCTTCCAGGTAGCTGCTTGTATACTGTGTGAGTTGTCAGCGTCTAGCTATAGGCTGTCAGGCCAGTTCTCCGGGTGCTTCCTGTTAAGATGGTCTTCCGGGAGGTATGGTTATGCCCCAGCAGAGTCCCTGGAACATCTGTAACTTCTCTTAGGAGATGTTATTATCCTACCAGTTCCCATCCCTTTTTTCATCAGACTTTTACAAGAGAAGAGCTTTTGTTCTCATCTCCACTTTTTAAAAAAAGATTTATTTGAGAGAAAGAGAGCGTGCGCACATGAGCGGGGAGAGGGGCAGTGGGAGAGGGTGAGAATCTCAAGCAGACGCCCTGCTGAGCATGGAGCCTGACATAGGGCTTGGTCCCAGGACCCTGAGACCATGACCTGAGCTGCAATGAAGAGTCTGATGCTTAACTGACTGAGCTACCCAAGTGCCCCTCTCATCTCCACTTTTGTATACTGGGAACTTTACCCAAGAGGAGAATGTTGAGGTGTGCTAGATGCACTCATATACCTGAAAAGGTAGGCATGGGATCCACTCATTGTTATGGTTCTATGCTGGGGACAAGAGCTCCACCTGAATACAATGAATGAGGTAATGTCCTGTCACTGCATATCTTGTGTAGGTTCTGTAATGATTCGGCCAGATGCCTATTCTGGACAGAAGAAATGTCGACCTGTCATGTGACATTAGAGAAGGATGCACCAGGCTACATGTATGCCATACTGTTGACATGCTGACTTGTCAGAAAGAGGATTTCTTCTTTTAGAGTAAAACTTGTTCTTTAGCAGAGCCACCCATGGAGCAATTTCTGTGAAACACAGTTATCTTTTCCAATTAAAGCCATTCTAAAAACAAGAACTAATAGAAATTATAACTTTTTTGTAGTAAGACTAAAATTTTATATTAAATTCTGGTCAGTTTATATTTTTAAATGATTAATGGAATATATTGAAAAGGCTTTTGTTGGATCCAAATAAGAAGAATAGCCTCCCTTTTTAGAAAAGATGAAGGCATAGTTTTGTAGTTTAGTCTTTCTTTCATTGGATTAATTGGTGTTCAAATAACCTGATATGGGGAACAGTATTGTTTTCCTTTCTTTTGTTCTATATTTTAAGGAAAATATATCATTACAGAAGAATTTGGGAAAATAGATCTAATGTTACTACATTAAATTCTGCATATTCTCTTCAAGTTTTTTTTTATATCATTTATATTTCTGGCACACTTGATATGATAGAGTACATGAAATTTTTTAATGTTTTTTTTTTTTTTGCTTAATTGAAAAAATGTAAATTACTGACTTACTGTGTTACTCATAGAAGAATGTGATTAAAGTGAATTCACTATTAACTGGCATTGAAAAAAAAGGACAAGATGATTCTTCCTCTCCAAACGTATAATTCATAGTGGAATATTTATAACTCTCTCGTTAATACCAGGATCTCTGTGTCCTGTATCGTTACCCTTCATACAAAGAGGGAAGTTGGAAATTTGGGAAATACTATGTTGATAGTAAGTTTGAGGATGGTGTCCATAAAGTTGGGGTAAAAAATTAACTTTGTGATCTTGTGACTGAGTTTTGCTTTTTGTTTTTGTTTTGCTTTGTTTTTGTATCAGAGATGATTGTTGACCATCAGATTGAGACAGGCCTATTGAAACCTGACCTCAAGGACAAGGTGACCTACACGTTGCTCCGGAGGCACCGTCATCAAACCAAGAAATCTAACCTTCGATCCCTGGCTGACATTGGGAAGACAGTCTCCAGTGCAAGTAGGATGTTTACCAGCCCTGATAATGGTAATGCAGGGCCAAACAGCTGCCACACTCTCTCACCTTCCTCACTCACCTTTCCTCCATCTCCCGTCATTGGTTGTTTTTACCCCTCTCGGTAGTTCTTCTTTCCTCAAGCTCATATGCCACAGCCATTTCCTAATGACACTTTTATCCAGTTGGGCAGGTTTGCAGTCCTGTTGGAAAGATTTCAGCAGTTACTAAGGCTGCAGATGCCAAGATGCCTTGCTTGCTCCCGTATACATCTAGTCTGATTGACTAAGATGGTTTGGTAATATCACTATGATGAAACAACTGAAAATTTCAGATGAGTCATCAAACTTGTAGATTTTTGAGTATATCAAAGAACATGCTTTTGACTTGGCGGTGTGTCAGAATTAGGAGGATAGACTGAGATATGAACAATGCTCTGAATTCTAGTATCATAAAGTGTTTGCTAGGTATGTGAGATGGTGTCTACTCTCTAAATCATTATTTATCCAAGTAAGGCTCAATATTAAATTTATTACTTAAAGTCTAGGCCTACAAAAAAAAAAAAGAAAAAGAATAGTCTGCTCTTTTGTTATATGATAGTGATGGTTAGATGTGAGAATAATTATTCAAGGTGGAATACTACCCTATTATATAGTAATAGGAAAAGTACTGTGTGTTATTTATACTCTGTTGCATTTAGCAGAGTTTTCTGTAAAGTATCTATCTTTTGTATCATTGCCTTTGTTTCAAATACATTTCATGGTTGTGTATAATCTGAGAAGGGAGAAGTTAATTTCCAGGAAGTATGGAAAATGAAAGCATGACGGGCAGTGTTGCTGAACGTTGGGCTGGTAGAACCAGGTCTCTCTCATCCCACCTTGGTCTTTTTTAGTACTAAGAGAAATGAGTAGATAAGGGAGCATCCAATTCATTGCCTTCATCTGTACTTTCAGAATAGGGTAAAATATTTTGCCATGGGAAAGGTGGACTAAATGAATTGTATAAACTGAATTCTAACTTAGCCACTCCATTTCTGGAAATTGAGTTTTCTGACTTAATATTAAAACTAATGGTTGGGGGAAGAGAGCTTACTGTTAGCAGACTTTCTCTGGTGTATTTTTTGAAGCATTCCTTATTGTAGTATCTTAATGAGTGTCTAGTCATTAAGTAGAACCAAATGAAAAGTTTAGTTTTATTGAATGACTTATACATTGATTTAACTGCTACCATAATTTTTTTTAAAACGCAAAACAAGTTATAAATAAATAATTAAAACAGAAGCGCTCTTTATAAAAAACATTCACAAAAAGAAGAATCTAATCTAGAATATTCCTAATACAGTTTGATGGTTCTATCATTACCTGCCATATTGCTGCCGTCTGGAAATGTTTTATTTTTTGAATATGTCTTTTGCTTCTTTCTTTCTTTTTTTCAATTGTGTTTTTGAAGAGCTTAGTGGCTGGAAATGATATGGGATGAACAGTGGGTTACAACTGATGTCACAAAGCGGCCCTGTTTTTAAAATTATGGCAACTAAAGTAAAAGTCTTTTCTTTTATGTTTTATTTCTTATCTTCTTCCTCATTAAATGAAAATCCATGATTTGGAGATTAATTTTTTTTTTTATCATGAAGTTGGTACTTATTGTTAAAGAAGCAAGAAAGTGCATTGTTTTCAAGTATTGATATATTTGCAAAGAGAAGTGGAATGAATATGGCAGAATGAGGGTGTCTTCCACCAGTCTGGCCTGAGCTTCCTTTTCATGAAGAGCAGGCAGAGTAGAAATTAAGAACAGATGGATCTTGGAGGCCAGTGTTTTGTGTTTTAGGAGAAAGTATTTGGATCTGGAATACAACTGATATGTTGATATCATCCATCATTCAATCTTTTATCCTATCTGTAGATCTTTGTACTTCAGAGCAAAGTTGCAATTGCCTTTGTCATTCACCTTTCACTTGTGAAATGTTATATACGCTGGGCAGAAAGCAAATAGGGAGCACAATCAGTTCCTTTCCAGCTCTTCAGTGGATCAGCTTACACCCTGAAGCGTGGAATATGATTAGGCCTTTTTAAACATGTTATTATTGGCCTTTGTGTTACCTAACTCCTTTTAAATATCCAGAGGCAAGATTTGACTTTGAGAGATTCTATAGTAATGACTTTCATGTACCTCTAAGGTGCGTTATTATAAATTATCAGATGACAAATTTTTGGTTTTCTAAAAGCACATTTTCTTATTTGCAAGTTTATACAGTTAGCTTTATATATTAGGGTTTAATTACTCGATATCTTTAACAACCATGAAATGTTGTTAGAATAAATTTCTAAAACAAAGAATTACATAGTTGTGGCTACTATTTTAATAAGTGAGAATCTTATATCTATTGTTGTTGGCGCTAGATTCCAACACTGTATCCCCATGTAAAATCTAGATAAACTTCAGTTACTTTAGTCTTCTGTTGTAGGCTAGAAAATAGACATTGTTTGCTTTAGTTATGATAGCAACAGTGCAATTAATAGCTGAAATTTATGGAGATACTTTAGAGTTGGGATTTTTTTTTCATTTCCCAGTGGTATGCTGGAGCTACTTCTATCCACTCATAGGAGCCAATCAGGAATTTTGCAAGCCAGTTGTTTAAACACAGCTACCATTAAAAATTAAATTATGTACACATACCATTAAATAATGGTATTAAAAACAAAGGCAATTACTCAAAATTCATCATTTCCTACTTATTTTATTGCATTGTACTGGAATTTACACTCTTCATGTTGTTAACATCTATTGTGTATATATGGTGGAAATACTACAAAATGGTGTGTAGTCACCTCTTCCCAACTCTGTGTTCAGTGACATCATTTTGGTAGCTTGACCTAAGCTGTGGTGGTAGCATTTACACCGTAGAAATCAGAAAATTCAAATCAGGACCTAATTTACTGTTTTGTCACTTGTCTGTAGGCTTTAAAAAGTGATGGAGAAAGTGCTAATAGTGCAGATTAAATTGAAGTGTATAGTGTCTATGGCCATTGCCTAGTCAGCTTGAGCTTTTAACAAATTACCATAGACTGGGTCGCTTAAACAACAAGTATTTATGTCTCACAGCTCTGGAGGCTGGGAAGTCCAAGATCAAGGTGCCACAAATTTAGTTCTTGGTGAGGGCCCTCTTCCTGGTTTGTAGATGGTTGCCTTTTCATTGTGAATCTTTCATCTTTCTCCTCTCTCTTTTCATAAAGGCGTTAATCCCATTCATGAAGGCTCTGTCCTCATGACCTAATTTCCTCCCAAAGGCCCCACCTCCTACTATCACATTGGGTGGGAGGGTTAGGATTTCAACATATGAATGAATATTGGGAAGATACAAACCTTCAGTCCATAACAGCTTTTAAAATGTGAAGAGCATGAAGAATCCTGTAAATACTTGTCCAGTATTCAAAAACTATTATCCAGTTTAGCAAAGGAGTCACCCACATCATTGAGGAATGAGTGAGGTCTGACATATGTCTTCATTGTTTCACTTTTGTCCTACTTGTTAACATATATGATAATGAATGTTCAACAAGGATGTTGCAACTATGTTTGGTCGCCAGTTGCAACCATAAGTTGGCTATTGCTCAGAGTTTGGTAAAAGTTAACAAAGGCATTCTATGAGAATCAACTGACTATATGCAATTTACAATAGAATATTATATATTTTATTATTACTTGTATGTGTGCTGCCTGTCCTTTATATCAGTAAAATTTACTACACACACACACACACACGCACACGCTTTTTCCCTGGAGAGCTGGTTTTCTCAAACATTTAGCAGCATACCCACTAATAGCCCACCACTGTCTCTCCATAGCTAAAGATTAACTAAAGATTAGCTAAAGATTAACTCTCATTTTTTAGGGTCCCAATGTAGCTTTGGGTTCAAGATAATTTAGTGTTTTTAAAAAAAACTGAAAAACATTTTTATTCGTAATAAATCAGGAAAGAATCAGGCTAGCTTCCAAGATGTTAATTATTGTGAAATTACTACTTGTCTGAGACATCTGTGAGTTGTGATGGACATGTCTGCCAGGTACTAAATTTTAGGCAAGTGCTATAATTTCCCAGTATATTAATTGAGGCATTTCTATGGAGTTAGTGTTAGGTTTTCATTTCCTCTGGTGTTAGATTTTCCTTCACTCACTCTTTTTCTTACTATTATTTTAGCTTGAGCCATATGAAATTGCGATTTCATAGGTAAAATAAAGTTGACTGTCAGCAATTTCATATAGTTCTACTTAATAATTTGATTTGAGATACTTAGATAATCTATATTATTGTAGTTTACTATGAAAGAATAACAAGTAAGTCTAGGAACATTCCTTGGTAGCATTTGAAAATCAAGTAAGATGTATTTCATTTGCTCTTTATTAGAAAGCGAAAGTAAAGTTTATACTTAATTGGTTTGTATTCAAAATATTTACTAAGATGTTTATGACAAGGTTACCTGATAACTGTTTTAAAGGATTATGGTTTGTAGAACGATCTGATTTTTAAAAAACATCACTTACTATTTAAATGGATACTTTTGATATGTAGTATCTAAGTTTGTAAGAGATGAATGAGACCTGATTCAAGGACGAAAACCAACTAGGAACCTTAATTTGAGTACTCAGCTTGCACCACCTTTGTGGAAATTTGGGCAATGCCATTATCAATTTGTCCCTGTTTTTTTTCCCCTGGCTTCTTCATTTTTTTTACCCCTAGACTATCATAGAAACCTGTTCCTTACTCTCCATTGTCTGTGACTATACATGCCCTTTCCTGACGTGACTTTGGTTATCCAGTTAAACCTAGACTATGAATTTCATTTTTTTCCCAATCCAATTTCATGACCCCATTTTTCTTTAGTTTTTTTTTTCAATAAAAAGTTAGAAAGGTAATTTAGTACTTAGTTACATGTCTGTAAAACAGAGATAATGAAAATTAAATGAGATAATAATATGTAAAATGTTTAAAATGGTGACTGGCACATAGTAATCAAACAAATCACTCCACAAAGCACAATTAGGGAGGAAAAGTCTCCTACTGAGTAAGAGTGGTTTCTGGAATGATATTTGCTCTGTAGCTTATTCATTGGGAAGAGACTCATGGATTTAGTGCTGAGTTATCGCCTCTGCCCTTTGGTATTGGTAGCTAATACCGAAGGGGATATGAGAGAGGAAGAAGCCCTTTCCCATTACAGCCCCTTACGAAGAGTCTTTCTCCCTCATTCATTTTACTCTTTGCTAAATGGCTGTCAGGGAAACCCTAAACCGCGCTGAGAATCCAAGACTTACTAAAGCTGCTCCAGCGGGCAGGTGAGGAGTGGGCCAAGGTGGCAGCTCCAGAGCCAGGGCGGCTGGTTCTTGCGCCTCACACTACTTCCTCCACGGTTTTTTCCTGTCTGCACTGTGGCCTCTATATTGATAGGGATCCAGGCCTTGTTCCTGATTGAGCCTCTGGGTTTTATCTTCAGTTTGCCACTTTTTTTTCCTCTGTCAGATATGAGAAATGTGATCTATTTGCTCCCACCACTTGTTGCCATCACTTACTTTCTCCCTGGATTTCTCTTTTCATTGTTACCTACCAGGTCGGATGCTGCTTCCCCACTAGCTCTCACACTGCTTCTTCTGACAGAAGCTCACAGCACCTTTAGATATTGAAAAAAGTATCCTCTGCTGCTGTTACTTACAGTAATAGAGACTGTGGTTAGCAACATAGAACAAACAATGGAAAGAAATCAACTTTTTCGTTAATAGTAATTCTCGGCCCCATTGAAATGTAAGTGGGATTAGCTAGGTTCTTGTTGCTTTGCATCTGATTTGAGATTAGGCGTATTCAAGCTATTTGGTTTGGATGTTAGATCAAGCTGCCTGGATATTGGCACACAGTGGATCTGGCTGGGACCACTGCCAGCTTTGGCAGCTTTCTTAGTCCCTTTAGAAATTCTTCGCTTTTTGTCTGGGTTTTGGATTCTGGTTTTTCCCAATTGTTTCTGGCTGGGTTGTTCTACTTTGTAGCTTCCCCTTCCCTGTACCCTTGAATTCAGACCTGGTCCCTGAATCAATGGGTAAGGCAGGCATTTCTCTAACTTCCCTCAGAGGTTCTGTTCCTCTGAAGCAGGCCATCATTTTCTCCAGTTCTGAGATGGGTCAGTCAACATTTTGTTTCTCAGGCTCACATCACCTTAAAATGAGAGTCCTCTTCCCAGGTGCCTTTCTGCATACAATCAGCTGTCTCCCAAATCTAACAGCACACATCCATCTGTTTTGTTCAGGGCTCTAATTCTGCATTCATTTGCACAGCACAGATGAATGTCCTGGCCAGTACCCAGTGAATGATCAAGCTCTTCTCAGCCTCAGATTAAATGAACCAGTCCATGGAAAGTTTCTAGAAAAGTGCCTCAATATTCCTTAATAATAGTAACTTAATAACAGTAATATTTCTAATTCATCTATCAGATACCACTCTTATTTCCTTTCCCTTCCCTAGGCAGGTGACTGATCTTCCAGATTTATAATGTTCAGATCTTTAAATAAACAATAACACATATTTTTCCAAGAGTCTTTTTCACCCAAGTATCCGTTAGTCTGTTCTGCTGTTTATGGCAATGAAGAGTCAGGCTTAAGAGATACATAACACAAGTGAGTATTTCATTTTTGACATTAAAGGCCTACTTTATAATCTTCTTCTTGGAGACATGGTGCCATCTTTTCTAAAGGCTTCATACTAGTCCTAGACTAATACTTAGTAGTAGTGTGATTTTGAGCAATTTACACAATATCCTTGAGCCTAATTTTTTGTATCTGTAAATAAAGGTAGTAGTGTCTTATTCTATTCATTCAACCAGGAGTAGATGAGATCTTTTTGTGAAAAGTATTTAAGAAGCATAATGTGAGATACCACTGTAAGGAATGGCTATTGAGGAATACTTAAAAGAGCAGATTTAATGCCTTCCACATTTAAAACCAAGGACAGAGACTCAATCCACCACTATTATTTTGTACTCTGTTATTTTTTGTGCCTCTCATTTTTTTCTCCTCCCACTACTCCGTAAATGAAAACATTCTTGGAGTTTTATTTTTAAAGCAGTATTACTTTCATTATCAATTTTAGAGACGCCAAATAATACATAATGAGGTGTCACTTGTGGGCTGTATAATATTTTCAATTAGGATATAAAGATTGATGAATATGCCTGAGCAATGACAGTTGTTAGCTATTAATAAATAATATATGTATAACAGGATGTTACCATGAAATAAACATATTTTTACATTTTATTAGTTGGCAGTCCACAGCCAGGATCTCTGATGGAGTAAAGGAATGGAATGATCCTCTGTGTCATACCCTACCACCTGCGGAAAAGCGATGTACTTGAGGGGCCCTTAACTGATTTGCTGTTGCCTCCCCTGGGTAGTTGTCTTCCCAGAGATCCTTGATAGGGACACCTTTGCGAAGTCTTGTTTTCCCCAGCCTCATCTTTCTCTAAGAGCAGATAGGAGAGTAGGTATAGCTCTGGGACCCCGTCCTGTCCTGTCTTTACAAAAGACAAACAGAAAGGGAGAGGGAAGGACAGGGAAATGTGAAAAAGGAGGGAAGGTGAAGAGGAGATGTGAGTACCATGGACTCCTTACCTTGTCTTCCCAAAAGAAGAAAAGGCGGGAATGAAATCCATGTCTGCCAAGAATGATTAAGTGTGCCCCATCTACTCAGGCCTAGTTTTGGTACAAATAACAGAGGACAAAAAGGAGATCTGTTCAGGTTTATGAACCTGATATCTTAAAAATCACATTTTGAATTTAAAGTTGAGTTAAATTAGGCCACCGTTTCTGTCTTTGGTATTTTCCAGCACCCTTGAGGTTGCTGAGCAGAGGAAGCACCATTCCACCAGTGACAGTAGTGGCAGCAGCAGTGGTGTCTCCTGTTAACTGAGCACTTACTATACACCAGGCATTGGACTCCATGATGTTGCTAATGTATATATCATTATTTCTGTTTGCATATGAAAAACCTGAGCTCAGAAATGTAACATAATTTGCCCAAGCGTAAAAAGATGGCGGAACCTAGTGTGCTTAATAACAGTATGCTAATTAACTACAAACGGTAATGAGCTTCCTCAGCCATAATTTATTTCCCACACATCAGTTGAATCCAGGTCTTTTACTTCGTGTAATCTTGTGACGTTGAAGGGATCTGGAAGTCAATCTATGTCTAGGCAGGAATACACTCCAAACGTGGCAGTTGGATGTCTTTATTGGCTTTCCAAATGGAGATTTCTAGGCAGCATATTTCATGTGTATACATGTAAGATGCAGCTATACTCTTGGGTTAAACTTTTTGGCTAAATAATTGTGGAATGCACAGTACATGCTCAATGACTACTTTTTTAAAAAGTTTTTATTCAAATTCCAGTTAGTTAACATACAGTATAATATTAGTTTCAGGATGACTATTTGAACATACAACATTGCAATCCTAAAAGAGTGCTAAAACTTTAACATGAGTAAAATCTATTTTTTTCTTAATAGGATTGTTAAGAACTCATTTTGAGGGAGAGATTTTGTTTGTTTGCTTTGTTTTTTTGTTTTTTGTTTTTTGTTTTTTGTTTATTTGCATGATTCAAGTAGGGACACCCTCACTGGAATAGATTAGGATTGATGGTTGTGGACAAGTTGATCTCAAGGGTAACATGAATCATTAAAAAATCTCCTCACCACACACACTTTTTTCTACAGTGTAGATATTGCAAACCATCCCTCTGAAATCTTTAGAGCTGTAGATCTTTAGATCTTTCCTCATCAAGTCACAGTAATATAAACCAATTTCTACCTTGTTTATGCCTAGAGTCAGGCAAAAGTGATTTGGAAGAGAATATGTAAGATCATAGGAAAGCTGTTTATTTTGAACCTTAAGTGTAGAAGAGGTACAGTGAAAGCATTATTTGGGAAAGGCATACATAATATGTCATTATCGTTGTATAATTATAGAAAAGTTCGGCTCCAGATTTGGGAACGACTTTTCAAAATTTTATCTTTGAAGTAAATTTGTGAAGAGAAAAAAAAAACGCAACATGAAAGGGTTATGGAGTTTGTATCTCTTCCTGCACAGAAGTACACAGAGGGTCCAACAAATCAAAATGTTGGAATTTGCCAACATAAGTAATGGATGCTGTGAGCCTCCCAGTTTTCATGAGAGTAAGCAGCCAGATGGCTCCAATCAGCTTTGCTAAAACACAGGTGCCAAGTCTCTATGGGCAGTTTCATTTTTCATGCCTGTCTTTGGAGCCAGGTTCTTTGCTGGTGTGTGCCAGGCTCCATTCCACTGTCCCCTTGATGGTGCTGCTCAGCATCAGTGGAGGCTGTAGATGCAAAAAGGACTTTCCAGCTTTAGCTCCCCACAAATAACACACTGACGTCGTGGGAGGAGTCGTGGAGAGAGAAGCTGTTGGGGAAAGTTAGTGATCAGCACCTGAGTTTCAGAGCAGCTAGCTCCCTCTTGTACTCGCTTGAGGGGCAAGCCCTGGTATCAGTGATAAAATTTTGGGTAGCTTCACACTGCTCAGAAGCTGAAGCATGTGAACGTTCTTGGGAGTTAACTTTGCACTCGACCAAATTTCAGTCGGTCCTCACTCAGGCCTAGGTAAACAGCTGTAGTTGTCCCCCACCTCTCGTTTCCTTCAGCTAAGTCGGCTGGAATATTGGCTCTTGAAGCAGATCACTCAGTTGTCAAAAGGAATAGGAGGTGAGACTTGGTCAGTGTGATAATATATGTTTCTAATTGCCTCCTTCTTGACAAAAGCAATTTTGGAATAATCTCGACTGATTCATTTCCCTTTTTTCATTTTTCTTAGTGCAGTAAAACCTTGCAAAGAAGTTCAGTTATGGGAAACAATTAAAAATTCAGATTGCAAAGAGAAGACATCAGATTTGCCTCAAACAGGTGCGGGCACAGATGGCCTGCTCACAAGTCCTGGCTTTATTTACAGCTTTTAAACACAGACAGATAAATTGACAAAAATGTTTCTAGATTTTATAATGTGCCGAATGCCCAAATTTGGCCATAAACTTACATTAACTTGTAAATGATTCCATTCAAAACTTGACCTCCCAAGTCACCAGTAGCCTTAAAAAGACTATTTGTCTGCCCTGTTATTTGCACACTTGTGTGACTAGATTATCTAATCTTTGCTTTTGGTTGGATAGGCTTTGTTGCCTTGATTATTTACTATCTCTCATATTAAAATTCTCTTAAATCAAATTGTATGTAGTCTGATGGTTAGATAGTTCCTATCTCATTGTTCCTTGAAGGACAGTTATGCTGCCTATTTCTTGGTAGCCTTGGACTGAGGTATTTGATGAGAATAGCAGAATAGATGACATGAAGCCCAAATGAAATTATCCTGAAGCAGAAGTTCGTGGTGCTCTCCAGTTGATGAAAAATATCTAGAGGAATCATACTATGCATTTAGCTTGCATCGTTAATCTGTCTTTGATTTGGTCCAAGATTTGGCATGGGTGCACTGAATATTAAAATTATAGTGAAGTAACTATTAAAGGGCACCAGAAATTGAGGACTAACATGCATTTCTGAATTGGTTCATATTAAGGCGTCGATTCATCTATATCCCGGTCTCATATTTCTGAAGGGCTGAAAAACAGAGGTAAAGGAAATTGAAAAACAGTTCTATGTTCATCAAGGAAAATATTTCAGAAGTGGAAGTATGAAATGTTGCTTTCTGCATTTCTGTACAAGATCTGTGGAAGGGTCTGTAAGGTAGATCATAAGAAAGCTCCTTACTAATATAACCCCCTGCCCCCTGCGCTTTACAGAACTGTGTGTAGCTTCCCTCTGTGTGTGCTTATGTGGTGCAAAATTATTAACAGTCTTGATCTTACATCTTAAGATTAGTGCTCGTTATGTAAATCTTTCTTCTAGATACAATCCATGTTTTGTGTATTAGAACTGCAGGGCGGATCATTCACTGGTACTTGGGGAACTATAATGATTGAATGTACTTTTTTCAAAGCCTTTTCATTCTGTGTTGGGATTTGTTCCATCTAAGGGTCATGGGAGGGGGTATGTGTGTCAATGTAATATGTCATTGTTCTTCTTTAACTCGCTTGTGTGATTTGCTTTAGTATTTTTTTCTTCTTAATTAATGCTTCCATCCTCATCCTTGCTGTGGCTGCTCATGTGTCCTCCTCCTCCTGTCTTCTGCTTCTGACACTAAAGCCCGCAGCCCGCTTGAGAACTCAGTGCCCTGCCTAGCAACCCGCACCTTGGACGATGACCCCCGAGTGCGGCGCACTCCCAGCGTGGGATGGCTAAGTAAGTCCATGGCTGGGGAGGGCAAGGATGGTGGCAATGGTGGGGAGTGGGAGGGTGTGAAGGTTGGGCTCACGGTTGCTGAGTGGAGGGCATCCTCAAGAATATCTGAATGGATGAGCCTTACAGATTCCTACAATTACTGATTTATCCCTTCTACCACCCGAGAGTACAGTAATAATGTCTTCTTTGGGTGATCTGCCATCTTGAATTCAAGCTGAGTGCCTTGTAAGGCAGTGGAAAGAGTTCCAGACTCAGGGTAACGCCCGGCACAGGCATTGCTCCCTTCATGGAACGCTGCTTGGAGCCTTGGTTTCTTGATGGGGATGAGGGGTCATGATGCTGGGCCTTCTTCCTTCAGAGGGTTGTGAGGAAGATCACTTGGGATGAGATCTCTGATCGAAAGCATTCAAGTGCTGGGTAAGAGGAAGAACTTACTGGGTTAATGGTCTAAGAAAAAAACTCCAAATTCCTTTTATGGATAAGAAAGGCAGTAGGTGCTGTGGATGTAAGATAGAATCTTCCTTTTTTTTTTTTTTAATTAAATAAAGAGCTTGTTAAAGAGACAGGATTTATTTTACCTAAAACCAAAAGAGAAAAGAACATGCACAGAAAACTACATGGACTTTTTCCAAATTTGATTATGTGTGATATAAATTTCTTTTAGTTGTCAAGAAGCCCATCCAGAGTGACATCATTAGGCTTTTAACTGTTTCTTATCACCTTTCTTATAATAAACCCATTGATTTATGCTTTTTACTCATTTAGCATGAGAAAATTTCATTTTGCTGGGAAGATGAGATGTCTTTCTCATATGACTTAATGAGGGAAGTTTTTAGTTCATCTTAGAATAGTGTTTGTTGCACTACATACTTCCAGGGCTTTTCTTGGAGTAAATTCGATGTTTTTGGAAACTGTTTTAATAATTTCTGTGTCCCATAGAGATACAAATGTATGTGCTGCACTTTAGTGCGTGCTAGGCACTGTGCCAGGCAGGGGGTGTTTAGAGATAAGTAAGTAAGTCCCTATCCTCAGGGGACTGCCTTTCTAATGACGGAGGCAAGACACAATGGGTAAAATTGTATAAAATGCTAAGTGAAATGACTGAAAATCACATACACACACTTAAGATTATGAGAACATTTGCTTGGCCTGAGAAGTTGTGATGGTAGAAGAGGCTTTTGGAGGAGATGATTTTAGGGCTAAATCTTAAAGGAAAAGTAGGAGTTTGGTGATAGAATAATAGAGTGAAGGGACCCTTATTGAACTCATAACTTTGTAATGATTTCTGCTACATTGTAAGAAGCTTGAATATTTTTTTCCTTGAATAATAATAAAAGTTGCTAACATTAGCTTATCACTTTTCAGTAATAAACCCTGGGCTAAGTACTCTATGTGATACCATTTAATTTTCTGAACAATCCTGTGCAGTGGCTATTGTTATCCATTATCTTACAGATGAAGACATGGGCCTTAGAGAGGTTAAGTAACTTGCCTAAATCACACAGATTCCAAGTGTCTAGGGCAGGTGTTGAACTTCCTCATATGATAGTTTCATGAGTAGTATCTCATTGAATTTAAAGTATAGGAAATTCACATGGTTATAACGCCAAAAAGATACACTGACTCTACTATTGATGCTCTAACACTCACATGATTTTCTCTACAAGTATCATGCATTCATTCCTTCTAATAAATTTTTTTGTCAGTGATGCCTCTTGGGGAAAAATAAATTCAGGTATTATCATTGGGTTTTGGAGTCAGGCAGAATTGGGTTTGAATCCTTGCTGGCTTCCTGACTTTGGACGAGTTACTTCTCTACTGTAAATTTGGGTTTCTCAACGATAAAATTGGTTTCATCTTACCAACATAGGATTGTTGTGAGAATTAAATTAGGAATATATAAAGTGTTTATCATATTTCACAGCACTCGATAAATCCAACATTACTATTATTAGCAAAGTGCTAATAGGAATTGCTCAAGAAATTGTAGCCATTTTTATCCTCTGAAACCATGTCAGGCATCTAGACATTGAAATATTATGTGGATAAAGCATCAAGGAAATTGACCAAAATGTTCAGTTTGTCAATGATGGAAATACATCAACCAGTTGGAAATCAACCTTAGACCACATCCTGGGCCAATCCTTCTAAGAAAACACATTTTAGTCATGAGAGAGGATTCTTCTTATTATCTATTTATATGATATATTCTCTCCTTAAATAAACAGCTTTGATTCGTAATCTCAATCACCCTCCCAGGGCTCCTTATTACCTACCACATCAATTCAATAAATTTAATATACACATATAGATGGTCTGCAACTTACGATAGTTCCACTTACCATTTTTCTACTTTATGATGGTGTGAAAGCAATACACATTTAGTAGAAACTGTACTTTGAATTTTGAATTTAGATCTTTTTCCCTGGCTGGTGATATATGGCACGATACTCTTTCATGATGCTGGTCAGTGGCAATGAGCCACAACCCCTTTCAGCCATGCAATCACGAGGTAAACAACCAACGCACTTTATAACCATTCTGTACCCATAAACCATTCTGTTTTGTTTTTTACTTCCAGTACAGTGTGAAATAAATTATATGATATTCACCATTTTATTAAAAAGAGGCTTTGTGTTAGATGAGTTTGTCCACCTGTAGGCTAATGTAAGTGTTCTAAGCACATTTAAGGTAGGCTAGGCTAAGTGTGATGTTCAGTAATTTGGGTGTATTAAATGTACTTTGACTTACCATATTTTCCATTTATGATGGGCTTATCAAGATATAACCCCATTGTAAGTTGAGGAAGATCCGTAATAAATAATGAAGATGTGCAAAGTGATATTAAATCCTGCTGGTTCTACCTACCTATCCAACTTCCATTTTCATGTCTTCTCAGTAGGGATCTCTAGTCTAATCAGCTTATCCTTTTTCTTCTGGCTGATATCACGGTCAGTTTTACTTCCATGCTTTAGTTGATTCCTCTGCCCTTTGAGGAATGCCTTTTCAAGTATGCTTATCCAAAACTATTTAGTAGGGCCCAAATGAAGTTCATCTCCTTTATAAAATGGTTCTCATAGACCCAGAAGATCTTAAAATTTCATAGCTCCTATGTTTTGTGTCTCACGATTGGAAGATTTATAGTGATTTGTTTTATGTTGTCCTTTGGTGTTTCATTATTTGTATTTTTCGTTTCAACTATGTAGAAAACCTCCTTTAGGGCAGGGGGTGTAAGTCATGCTTTTGTGTCTCCTCCAGTGCAGTGTAGATACTTGAAACATGGGAGTTGTTCAGTAAACTTTGATCAATCCTTGGTACTCCCCATCATTTCACTTAATGCAACCAATAGCCCAGTTTTCACTAGGGCCCATCTTGGCCATAATAAACTATGAACCTGAAGTAAGTATTGTATACCTGCAAAAACTCTTTACCCATATTTCTACTTATCCAGGACTGATGAATTTGGTTATTAGTTTGTTGTAATAGTTAACATGGAATTATTTTTCACAAACACTATCAAGAATATCAGGTAAAGAACAGGTTTCTGAACAAGGTTCCATTAATCTAATCTTTCAGCCTTAGCAAGGTATTTTCAAGCTTCGTGTAACTTGAAGTAACTACCCTTTTTAAAAAGCTACATTTAAGGTTGCTTTTGGGGAGTCAACTATCATCAGTTTTACATTGTGTGCTTCTTATCTTAGTTGTCACCTGAGGCAGATACGAGTTTACAGCTCTTATCCATTTCAAATGCTGCCAAGGTATTGAATTAGAAGTTGGCCCAAAACCAAAAATGATTTCCTCTTACAGATCTTACTGGCAGGTCTGAAACCGGCCTGGGCTACTGAGAACAAAAGAGAAGCTTTCACCTCTACTTTTCTGAACAAGTTAATACCTACCTAAATGCTTTGCCATTACTAGAGCATAGGGACATACTGGATCTTGGAGGATCCAGAGTGGCTCTTCATGGTGTATGCTTATCTTTAAATTCAGTGTGGTATCTAACAACCCATCATCTGAGCCCTTCAAAAACACTTGTGTCCTTTTGCAGTTATTGGCAGTCAGGACCAGCTGCTTCAGACTCCTGATTCTGAACTTGAAATTCAGAAGAAAATGAGGTGCAGGGTTTTTTCCTGCCATCTTTGGCACATTCCAGCCTCTGTCTTCCCTTTGCTGTGTGTTATGTCTGTCTGTCTGGTTTATAAATCTACCAGGCAAGGACCTCCTGGTCATGTTCAGTGTTTTGTTTTGCAGGTTCTTATCCAGTATTTGATGTTATCATTATCCTTAAGTATTAATATTAGATCATACTGGTTTTTTTTTTTTTTTTTTGGTCTCTCTCCCCTTTTTTTTTTTATGAAACCACAGTGGCATAACTGTAGATTCTAGTCTCATCCTACAACCAGGTTACACAGTGAACATTAGAATTTAAAGAATTGAATTATAAGTGGGACTTTTCTTTGCTTTTTTTTTAAAGAAACTTTAAAAATTTCTTTTTGGGCATTTCTGGAATTAAGCAATTTGAAGTCTTTCATCTGTTAGAAAGTTTACTGACTAAATAAAAATTGTAATTTTCTTGGGCTCTAGTGTTTTCTTAAAAAGTTCCAAAACTTCTTTAGGAAAGTGGTGAACCCAGAGAGTCCAATTTAACAAACTCAGGTCAACAACTGTTCACTCAGCTCTTACTCTTCTAGTTCCACAGTCCAGTTGGAGAGAAGGAGATGAGAGAAATTCACAGGTACCAATGATTTGAGAGAGGCAATGGTAAGTACCCTCAGAAGATTGTAAAGGCAGATCTGTTTATTTACAGTGTGTAACACAGATGCATGCACTATACTCTCTGGGAATGCTTATCAGAAAACTGGATAGTGGAGCATACAGAGAGAATTGGGAAACAGTTTTTTCTTAGAGGAGATAAACTTTCACTTTTTTTTTTTTTAAGCTGAGGTATAATTGACATATAACATTATATTAGTTTCAGGTGTAGAAATAATGATTCAATATATGTATATATTGCAGAACGATCACCACTATATGTCTGGTTAACAGCTGTCAGCACACATAGTTAAACATTCTTTTTCTTGTGATGAGAACTTTTTTAAGATCCTCTCTTAGCAACTTTCAAATACGCAATACAGTATTATTAACTATATTCGTCATGTCGTACTTGACACCCCCATGACTTACTTATTTTATTTTACTTTTTGACTTCTTTATTTTATAACTGGAAGTTTGAACCTTTTGACCTCCTTTCACCCGTTTTTCCCTCCCCCAGCCCTACCCCACCTCCAGCAACCACCAGCGGGTTTTCTGCGAGATCACTTCACTGAACCTTAAAGGTTGGGTTGTACTTCCACAAATGGAGGTTGTAGGAAAAGTAGGATGAGACATTGAAAAGTGGTGCTAGGCTGAGAGAGAAGTATAAAAGCAAGGTTGTTGAGAAAACATTAAGAAGAGTTTTTGGGAGGTCGAGTAAGTGGACACATTTAATTAGCAGCGAGGGCAGGAGAACTGAACATGTGGGTGTTAAGGTGGCAAAATAATTGAGCCATTTTGTGGAAGGTCTGTGAGCAGTTTTTTAGCATGGAGGTGGACTGGTCAGAGCTATGTGTAAGGAAATTAATCTGCCAGGGGTTATTTGAATGGAATAGAATAGGTAGCAGTTGAGGTAGGGAGAGAGTCAGGAAGGGATCGCAGTAGACCAGATGGAGAGAGCGAGGATCTGGGCTCGGATTGTGAGTGTGGGAATGGGAAGGAGGGGATCACGCAAGAAATGTTAAGGATGGCATCTGTAGGACTTGGCAACTGATTGAATGTTAGGGGAGGAAGAGGAAGGAATCCAGGATGCCTCAGGTTTTGAGCTTGCAACCGGGGAGCTAACAAGAAAGCATTCATGGAAAAAGGTGAGGGGATTTACAGGAGCACGACTGCACATTTCTGTCCCTGTCAGGCATGCTCTAGCCATCTTTGGACATAGAGTTCCCTAGGAGATTTTTAGATGACTTATCATGGGTCAAGACTCTTTTAGATTTCTGCCTTGATATCACATTCTCACCTTATTTTGTTGGATCCATCTAAACCTATCTTTTGGGTGCAGAATAACGACTACATCACAGCTTTCCTTAGGCAACTTGTAAATGAAGAGCATTTGTATCTTGATGCCAAGCATTTCACCTTCCCTCCCTCTGTTCCTTTCTTCAGCCGGTTTAAGATGTGAGTCTGTTCTTGACTGGGAATCTTATTTGGGTCATTTACTGTGTCACTCTCACATATGTTTCTGGCCTTTTAAAAGGCAAAAGGAAATTTAAGTACAGCTTACAAAATTCCCTCACCATAACTTTTCAAAAGACTGTAAGAAATAAAATCTTTAGCAACTTGACATCAACCGTCAGACTTTTTAGTTAACATAAGACATTGAGAAAACTTAAGTGGTATCCAAGAATGAGTTACAACATTCTTCAAATAGAGACAGTTCTAACCACTTAAAAAAAACCTCAAAAAAACAAAAACAAAACCCCCCCAAAAAACAAACAAAACCAATGAGAGTTAGTTACTATTTATCTGAGTTTCTGAAAGAGATCTCATTGATTATTTCATTGATATCTAGTATTGTATTTACAACGAGCTGAAGTATATGCTGACTCTAGAAGCGTATAAATAGAATCAAAGTGGAGAAGGAATAAAAACTTAGAAATTCTGTTATATTTCAGAGTACTGGGGACTTGGAAGAGATTTCAAGAGGCACAGATTTGGAAAAATTTTGACAATGTGCTGGAATTATAAAATACATTTTTCCCCACCAAGGAGAGTTTTGGATTTGTGAGCATTCAGACTTGTGCTTGGCAATATGGTGATATGTGGAATATGTTCATAATGGAACTCTTCCTCTGGTCACCAAATTTGTCCCCTTTCCTGACCTTCCTGGCCCTTACCATCTTTTTCCCTTCTTTCAGACTTGGAACCTTAGAATCGTCTTTGATTATGCACTTTCTCTTCCCCTCTAATGAACCACTAAATCTGTTAGATGTTACCTTTGTAATGTTGTGTGCCTCTGTCTCCTTCCTGATCTTCCTGTCATTGTTTTTATTCAGGTCCTTTTTTCCTCTTGCTTAGTCTAATCCAATAGCCTGTCATCTGAGGTCACTGCTTTATAGTTGGGCACATGCAAACACATCCTGCACTTTACCTTCCAATTAATCATATCATACCTGGCTGATAAGTTACCTCCCCTGTGGAAATGGTCAGGGGCACCTCACTGCATCTCAAACAATATCCAAACCCCTGGGCCTGGCACTCAAGGCCCATTGCCCAGTGACCTAAATTTGAGTAAGCAGCATTTCATACTACTGTGTTTCCCTTTATCTTCACTACATTTCAGGAGCTACTTACTATTACTTGAATTTGTTGAGTGCTTCCCTCCGTTAGTGTCTTTGGCCTGAACATTCTCTCTACTTGGAATGCTCTCCTTCCTCTTGAAACTTTCTGTCAAAATTCAGCCCATCCTTCAGTGCCCACATTCTCCTTGAAACCTTCCCAATCTGAGGTACTCTCCAGTGACCTTGAACTCTGAAAGCATCTTTTTTTGCGATTTCTCACATGTATCTCATTCTGTTTTGTGTTAATAGTGTGTGGGAACTTACTACCTCTATTAGCTATACATTTTTTTAAGGGAGGGACCCAAGTCTAATTTGTTTAGGTGTCTTCTATCACAGGGATGGACAAACCAAGGCCCATGGACCAGATCTGACTTACTGCCTAGTTTTGTAAATAAAGTTTTATTAGAACACAGCCAAGCTCATTAGTTTATATATTGGCTATGGATGCTTTTATGCAACAGTGGTAGTGTGTAGTTGCAATAAAGATTTGTGGCCCACAAAGACTAAAATATTTATTATCTGCCATTTTACAGGAAAATTTTTCTGGCCTTCGCATTATAGTACTGGTTCTCAAAGTGGGGACTGGAGAGCTTTGGGTATCCCTGAGACCCTTTCAGAGGGTCTTAGGATTTTCTTCCTGTCTTTCAACCAAAAATAACATATCTCAGCAGATTGAACACAGAAGTAGACATGAGAATCCAGATGTATTTCACTGAGCCATACATTAAAAGGATTTGTAAAAACGTGAAACAATGTTGTTCTTTTCACCAATTTTTTTTTTGCTTTGGAAAATATAGTTATTTTTAGTAAAATATATTACTTATGTTAACATACAATGGGTTTCTGGTGTAATTTTACATTAATAAATATTTTTAAAACTTTAGTTTTAATTCCCAATATGGTAAATATTGATAGATACAACCCAGATAAACACAGTCTTAATTTTTAAGTGTGTAAAGGTATCTTGAGACTAAAACTTTTGACCACTGCTGCTCCATTGTATCCAGTAGAATGCCTTCTACAGAGCAGTAAATCAATAAATGTTGAACAAGTAGTGAATAACAGAACCAGATGATTCAAATGTAAAATCAAATAAAGCACAGTGACAATAATTGAAAGTATTGGAAGGAAAGTGTAAGTAAGAAACCATTAAGAAATGATGTCTACTCTGGGTTTGTGATGGATTTCTGCTTTGCCTCCCAGAGAACATTGATGAGGCATGGTGGAATAAAGATGAATTGAGGTGAGATGAAGAAGAGCTGGCCTTCCTGACTTTCTTTCTTTGCTGTTTTCATGACAATTAGTAAGTCAAAAATCCATGGGCTCGATTTTGCTACAGTGACAACTAACGCCAGACATCTCAGTTATTTAACACCAGGGAAGTTTCTTAGTCATGCTATTATATGTCTGATGTGGGTCTCAGGGAGTTCCGCCGACCATTGTTAGTCAGCATCCAGGCTAATGGCAGCCTTCTCTGAGTCTGTGCTTCCACAGTTATTGTGGCAGTGAGAAAGGCTTATGGTGACTCACAGGCTGCCTCTTCAACTTCGGACCAGCGATGACACATGTTATTTTCACTCACATTTCGTTTGCCATAATGAGTCATATGTCCACACCTAACTTTAAAGAATTGTTATCCTACCATGTGCGCAGAAGGTGGAGATTCAGAAATATTTGGTGGACAGCACTAATGACTACCACGCAGTCAAAACAGAAATTGTAGCCGTGACTTTGGAGTGTGTCGTTGGCAGTGCTAAGAGAATTGTGGTGCTGTGTAAAGCCAGTATACCGCAGATATGTCCTCCTGTGTACTCTTATTGATGGAGGATGAGGGCTCTTCTCATAGTGAGGAAAGGTTGGGGTTTACCAGTTCAAGGTCTACTGAAACCACTGGGGCTGTGGTTTTATGGGAGACTTCTGAAGTAGACTAGATTAATTTGAAACTGATGGGGAGTATTTCATGCAGATATACAGTAAACCACTCTTATTAGACCAAACAATGTTTGGATTTAATTCTTGGAGACAACTGAAGATCTGACTACTTGAATTAGTATGTCTGTGCACATGTGAGTGAGGGAGACCAGAGGAAGAGCAAATGCAGTATTTCAGCTGTAGATATCAATTTCAAAGTTAATAATGAAATTTCTTCTTGGCAACAAACAGTAGAGTTTTACTTTGAGGAAAATTGCTGGCAGAATCTTCAGAAATATGGCTTTTCTTTCTGTGGTAAACTGAATGTTTATGGTGTTTATAGTTGTTCTGGTAATTCAGATACCAATTCTACTCCTCTTAATGCATCCTCCATCTCAGTAGCTCCTCATCCACCCCTTGTCAGGCCAAAAGTCCCTGCCATCTTTGGACTCTTCCATGTCTTCCATCTGTACCCTTTGGCTATTTTCCTTCTTATTCATTCCTGCCCTTCTATGACTCTCCATTGCAACTGCCCTACTTCAGATCCTCATCATCTCTTGTGTGAACTATTTCAATATCTTCCTGTTTTCCCAGTCTTTATTCTTACCCCCTTTCAATCCATCATTCATTACTGCTGGAAGGACCTCTCTAAGTCACAAAGGCAAACATATATCACTCCTTTTGCTCAAAAACCTTTAGTGACAGCTCTCTGTCCTTTATACACTCAAACCCAAGCTCCCTAGCCTGACTAATATTTAGAAGATCAAGTCCAAGTTCTCTAACCTGTGAGATGCCCCTTGACTTGCTCTCTGCTTACGTCTGTAATCACCCCTTGACATTTCCACTCTTGTATTACAAGCTTCAGTAATATTTGGATTCTCATGTTCTTAGGTTCCATGTCTTTGAATCTCTCTATCCCTTATCCATGCTGTTCCAGCTACTGTCAATTGATGTGGCTAAAATTAGCCTACCCTTGAAACTCCTGCTTCTCTCAGGAGACCTTTTTTTTTTTTTTTTAGATCATACCCCTTTTTTCTCCTTTTCTCTCCATCCCACCAAAGCACCCCCCTCCCCATTGCTTTATCATCACACCATGGTACAAGTATGTTTCCTGTATGATTGACAAAGTGCTCAAAGAGCCTGAACCACATTCATCTTTGAATCCCCATTGCCAAGCATGCAGTCATATTTAATAGATGTTCAGTAAATTTTAAACTGGACTAATTCATCCACCTGACTCTTCTTTTTTTTAAAGCTTTTTTTTTTTTTTTTTAAGATTTTATTTATTTATTTGAGAGAGAGAATGAGATAGAAAGAGCGTGAGAGGGGGGAGGGTCAGAGGGAGAAGCAGACTCCCTGCTGAGCAGGGAGCCCGATGCGGGACTGGATCCGGGGACTCCAGGATCATGACCTGAGCTGAAGGCAGTCGCTTAACCAACTGAGCCACCCAGGTGCCCATCATCATCCACCTGACTCTTGCCATGGATATATTGTTGGCTAACCTTGCAGTGTCAGTTACACTTGTATCTCCTTTGTCTTGACTGGATTGATATGTCCTCATTAGGTTGATATGAAAGATAATGCTGTCACTATCTTTAGGAGTTTAGTTGATCTGAAACAAATGAGAGGAAATAAAATATGTAGCATCTACTTAACTAGAATGTGTAGTATCCATTAACCTGAGACAGACTATCTGAACAAGAGGCAGTTCCATCTTTGCTTTTGACTATTGGGTACTCTTGGAAGGAATGATGATAAACTTTTCAAATTTGTGTACATTTTCTTATTTGTATGACTTGCCTTTCTCTCTCTCTCTTTCTCTCTCTCTCAACAGTGAGAGATGGTGATGGTGTAGGGAGCAGTTAATGGACCATGAATTGTGATTCTTCCTGCATAGATTGGGGTTCTTTTATAGAAAACTGTGATTTGTTCATCACTCAGGACATAATAGTGCCCAGCACACAAACACTTAACAAATATTTGTTGATTAAATGAGCACTTAACCTGAAAATAAGAGAAAGGACTGAAAAAAATATGGAAACTTAGAGCAGGATGATTTTTCTGAATTTGTCAGATTATAGTCTTCACATCAAAACTAACCAGGAAGGGGGAAGCTCTGCTGCTTTTCTGTGGCTCCTGATATTTGAGGACTGCATTCCTTGGCTAGGACCTCCATTTCCTGCTGACTAGATCATTCTATCCATGGTTGACATACCCTCCCCTCTCCCACCAAAGCAGTTATGACTGCTATGAGCTGTCATTTATCCAACCTGGTGCTGTCTCATTTAAACATCCCCACAGATTCTGTGAAGCGAGCCTCACAGACCCCTTGTTGTAGATGAAGACACTGAGGCTCAGTGAGGTTAAGTGCTTATGGTAGTCATTAGGGCTGTTCACAAATGTTGTAGCTCTCCTTTGGGACAAACGAGGACTCTTCTTCCTCACCCACTTGATGTTAGGTGTGACCACACGACTTGGCCTTGGCCAGTGAAACATGAGCAGAAGTGTTGGATGTCATTCCTGAGAAGAGCTTGAAGAGCCAATACATGCTCCACTATTTTCATTTTTCCTTCAAACCAGCAGCATTCCAGAGAGTGGCTACTACATGCATCTAGGTCCTGGCCTGCGGACAGAGGTGCGGACTCAAGCCCCCAGCCAGTCCACAAGGGGCATTATCCTGGGTGAGAAGTAAAGTACTGTTGTTTTAAGCCATGAGAATTTGAGGTTGGTTCTTTCACCATAACCTTGCCTCCCTGGCAGGGAGAGTATTTGAGGTCTCCCAGGAAGTGGGGGACCAGGGTTTGAACGCAGATGTGTAGATGTCAGGTTTTATTTCTGTCTCTGCTTCTCATTCTCTCTGCCTTCAGCAACAGATAATGCTCTTGTCTGCTGACCAGAAGCGTGGACACTGATGACGCAGAGTTTCGTTGTTTCAGGTCAGAAAATGAAATCCCCAGTGTTTTTCATTGAGAAGCAACAAGTCAGCATTCAGAAGTGTAATTTTTGGGGATGGTTCTGTTTTCTAAAGCCCATTCTTACCAACTGCGGGAAGGAGCTGGAGCACATACACTATTACGGGCCGTGATCCGCTTTGGCCTCAGGAAGAGCCATACACTGATAGGTTCTGCAAGTGGTAACCATGGTTACAAATCAAGGAACAGTCTTGTTAGGCGAATATAGTGGAGGGACTAACATCAGCATCCTTCTTCAGGGCGAAGGACAGGAAAAATTCAATTATAATGGCAAGTTTTTCCCATAGTTTTACTTTTAAAAAGTTCTACTGTTAAAAAATTGATTCTTCTATTAAGCTGGGGTGTGGATTTTAGGAATTGCTGTAGGTGTCAAGGTTGAATCATCTTCCCAATTTCCAAAGGACATCTTTGAATGATTTTTGTCTGCATATCTAGAGAAGAGCCTAGAGCCTGGATGAAAGTGGCATTGCCTCTTCAGCAGCTGGTGGCTTAGGTCATGTAGACTGTTATTAGTTGTAATAATGTCAGTGATAGTTGTGACTGTTGTCTTCAGTAAGAATGATGATTATCACCTTGGATTGTGAGGATCTCTTCCCTTTTGGTGGTGATAATTTTATTGTATCCAGTTATAGTGATAGAGTTTTGGGGTATTGTTACATTAATTCATTCAAATGGTCAATTCATTCACTTAAGTATTTTTTTTAAAAGATTTTATTTATTTATTTGACAGAGAGAGACACAGCGAGAGAGGGAACATGGGCAGGGGGAGTGGGAGAGGGAGAAGCAGGCTTCCTGCAGAGCAGGGAGCCCGATGCGGGGCTCCATCCCAGGACCCTGGGATCATGACCTGAGCCGAAGGCAGACGCTTAATGACTGAGCCACCCAGGTGCCCCTCACTTAAGTATTTTTAAGTACCACTCTTTTGCCAGTGCTTAGCTAGGTGTGGGGAAAATATAATGAACAAGGCAGACACAGTCCCTTCCTTCAGACACCTACCAGTCAGGCCTGTTTACCAAGGGGAGGGTGATGTTTGTGATAAGCTGGTTCTCCTGAGCAGAGTGGGGGGTGGTTATAGAGAGTGGATCTCCTCTGAAGGGGGAGAATGAGCACCTGGAGACTATCTAGGAGGTGAGCAGACAGTGAGGGATCTGACTCAGCCATAGAATGTTGATGAGAGGAATCAGAGAAAGGGCAACTTAATTGGTTTACGTGGGCTGGCTTAATACAAATTGTAGAGACAAACAGACTTTCTTTGGTTCTTCAGAGAACAGGGCCTATAGGCAAACATTTTAGGAAAGAAGATACTGACTTGACACTCTGATGTTTGAGATAAAGATTTGAATGTAGTTTTTATTTTTATGATTCAGTGATTCATGAATCTCAATGATTTTCCAAAAGATTAATGTCCTGATTCAAGTTCAGGCTGGTAAAGCTCTGTTGGCAAGGATTTAGTCCCATCTCTCTTGTGTGAGGATGCAGGGTTTTCCCAGCAAAGGACTTTTGTTTGCCAGTTTGGGGGAGGGAATGAGGGCTGTGTGGACCAATTCTCCAGTGCTGGAGAGAATATGAAAGGAAAATCAAGGGCCTCTGCTTATGAAGATGTCTAGTTAGGCCTGGAAACATACAATGGTGTACATTATTTCTAAGAAGTTATGTGTATTTAATTGAAAGCCAGCTCTTTCTGAGCATGTGTGTGCTTTGGTTGGCACGTACTATTTCTTTTTTTTTCATTTTACCATTTTTTTAAAGAACTAAGCTCTCTGCCCAGCATGGGTCTTGAACTCATGACCCCCAGGTCAAGAGTCACACGTTCTGCCAACTGAGCCAGCCAGGAGCCCCGGCACATACTATTTCTTGATTCATCTAGATGCTGCTACTTACCTGGAAAACAGGTGTTTTACCATATATAAGAATGAGCTTTGGGGCGCCTGGGTGGCTCCGTCTGTTAAGCGTCTGCCTTCGGCTCAGGTCATGACCCCAGGGTCCTGGGATTGAGCCCTGCATCAGGCTCCCTGCTCAGCCGTGAGCCTGCTTCTCCCTCTGCCTCTGCTGCTCCCCCTGCTTGTGCTCTCTCTCTCTCTCTGCCAAATAAATAAATAAATAAAATCTTTAAAAAAAAAAAAAGGATGAGCTTTATGACAATGAAATGGATTGCTTCATTAAGTGGCAAGTTTTCTGTCATCAAAAGTATATAAACAGGTATTAAGAGATTGGCTGTATCTGGTGTTATAGGAGAAAAACTGCTTAATAGAGTTATTCAGATGATCTCCAGCCAATCCTTTAGCTCTGTGATTGTGTGAACCACATCTACTATAACATACCCAATCTTCCAGATTATCTACCCTGTGGGGCATTTAAACTTACCGTATCTACCCTCTATATTGTATCCCTGTTCCAGAGATAATGTGTAACTGAGAAAATTCCAGTAGCACTATACAGAGAAGTTTCTGAAGCTACAGTTTTGACACTGATTCAGGTTATTACTGATATGAGTTTCTCATTCTCTGCCGCTTTTTTCTTCATTTTGGTTCAGCAGAAAATGGATTTTTTAGCAAGTACCTTTGCCCACTGATTTAAACAATCTTTAAACAGTGTAAGTAGACCAAGTGAAGCATTCTTAGAGTCTCTGCATCTTTTTTGTTGTTGTTTGAGTCTTCATGTATTCTACTACTTTCTTTTTTCCCTCCATACCACTTCAGTGGTAACTATAGAAAGGAGTACATGGCCTTCAAATCAGAATGACAGGTGCTAGAATGAACTAAGATCAGAGTGTGCTCAGAACACATTAGAGATTACCTAAAGAACCTTCTATCACCATGATGTAACACACATAAGTAAGTGACGTACATATTGCATACTTTTCTCAAGTAAATAATTACTAATGACCTCTGTGCTCAGGGAGGCACCTTCCACTTTTGCTAGAAGCTAATAACTTTGGTTTGCCTGAAGTTACTGCGTACCCTCTATGGGATGAATAACAGCTACAGTTAGGCCTCAGTCCTCATTTCTTGAGTGGGCTCAGATGATTCCGACCCCCAGCTGCAACCTCTCAATTCTTTGAACTCATCTCCTTAGGCTGGAAAATTACAAATGGTGGGATTCTGACACGGCAGTTGTATTTCATTTTCCTAAGGATCTTGACGTCAGAGAGGATTTATGCCTATGATTGAAGGCCAAAGAGAAAAAGAAGAAAACGAACACCTATTGAACACCTGTGCAGGACATTTGCTCATGTGTTCCCTTGCTTAATCCTTGTAGCAATCCTATAAGGGATTATTATTCCATTTTACAATCTTTTCTTACTCTAACTTTGTCTTCTTTCCATGCTGATGTAGATGATCTCTTGGGTTCTTTTTTGTATTTCTTCTTACGAGCCACCACCCTGTACTGCCCCCCCCCCCCCCGCCCAGTCAGAAAAATGATGGCTGTGGCAGTTGGCATCATGCAAATCTGTGTCATGGAGTTAAATAACCCCATCCTTGTGGTTTCTTTGAACTAGATGTGGTTTAAGAGTAGGACAGTATCAACTCCGAGCTGCAAGCATCTCATTTCACCTTGGGCTTTTCAATAAGAAGGAAATCCTGGGCCCATCTTAATTCTTGTCACAATTCCCCAGAGTAACTCTAGGATCACGTGAGGCCTTGCAGCTACCACACCATTTGGAACCTAGTTATCACTTTTGCTGAACTGTATAATGAACTTCTCCACAGGGGAGAAACTGAGTGTATGAGCAAATGCAGACCAGGAAAGGTGTTGCACCCTTCCCTTGCTCTTCCTCAGACTTGTAGAACTTAAATGTGGAGAGTCTTCAAGACCACTTGTGTGATAGAGGCCTTGTGGGCCCAGAGGTGTTCGTGCCCTTCTGTCCTGGAGGCTGCTCTCTGAGTTGTGGGTGACTTGTGATTAGCACCTGTGCAATGTGTTCAACTAACTGGATGTGCATGGGCAAGGCTACGAGGAGATAACTGCATGAGGAAGCCAATTTGAGTGGCTTTTCTTCGGGTCACATTTGATAAGCCATACATTGAGCAGTGAGGAGGTGCTATATTTGTAACTGGAGGACCTGAGAATGCATCTATTACTCTTTTAAAGTTTTAGGGGTGTCTGGGTGGCTCAGTCAGTTAAGCATCTGACTCTTGGTTTCGGCTGAGGTCATGATCTCGGGGTGGTTAGATCGAGCCCTGTGTTGGGCTCCACACTCAGCGTGGAGTCTGCTTGGGATTCTCTCTCCCCCCTCCCTCTGCCCCTTCCCCTGCTTGCATGCTCTCTCTCTAAAATAAATAAATAAATAGATGAGCAATACAGTTTTATATCTGTATCTATGCCTGTGTCTGCATCTATATCTAAATCATCATTGATATTGGCATCCATGTCTATATATTTATTTGGCTACAGATGTAGGATTATGCTAAATGGCTTTTCTGCCCATACTTTTTTCCTTTTTTCTGCATACACTTTTCAGGTATAAGGGTTTTTGGTGACTAAAGCTATATATTGGAATCTTTGGTATTTCAGACAGAGCTGTCAAGAAAAATTTCCCTTACCATAATTTAAAGAATAGTGTAAATGTTATTTCATGGGGCATGTTAAAACTACTTAAAATTGATTTTAAACTCTTAAAATTTTGATTTCCATGTTTATATTAAAATTTGACTCAATTAAATCTCCCGTTTGTCTACTACTCAATAAAGCCTCAAATTAATTTCAGGTATTTAGAAATAATAAAAGACTTAATTAACTTTTATATTATAGGCATTTTTATTAAAGTATTATGTGCAAATGGTTATGAAATCGAAGAAGAGCATAGGACTTCTAACGGAGGAAAAACAAACTCCTTTGCTTCATTGTCTCTGTTCTGAGACCTGTCCTTTTAATGCTTCAAATTGTTTCTAAATTTTCTTTTTACAGTTTTTTCATAGTTATCTTCATATTTCTGTGTACTGGGTTTATCTTGCTATTTCTGATTTATTACTCTTAGATATTGCCTGTTAATTTTACCTGCTTTGTACACTTTTCCTTCCTCCAGATAGGTTCGTATCATTATTCTTAGTTCCATTATTAATTCTATTTGTATGTAGTCTTAGGTAGTAAGCCTATGCTTTTTGTGGTTTTTTTTTTTTTTTTTTGGTCGCAAGTACTGATGGGATCTTTTGACTACTTACCTGGTAAGAGAAGGAGGTGAGCTTCCTACTCTTCCTAGCCCCTCTCCTTACTACTTCCACTTCTAGACTTCTGTTATTGGTACTTCCACTATTTATTGTCAGTTTTGGTTAGATTTACATTTTTTTCCTCTGTAAATACATTTTGTCCTTTCTCAGGTGATTCTAAAGTCAGAAATCCATAAATAACATTTGTAGTATTATGACTATATGAATATAGTTTATTCTTAAAGCTATGTAATATGCTTTTCTTGTATAGTTTTTTTTTAACCTAGAGTTTTAAATTGCATTTTTTTTTGAATTACCTATTGTTACTGTACTACGGAGCTCTTTCAGTATCTCAAGGATAATAATAAACCCCACAGATACCTTCTACTTGCAGATCTATCCCTCCTGCTCCATAGGACACCTGCTGCAGAACTGATGTTCTGGCATTTACTTACATTGCTCCTCCTGAGTTGAGACCATATACTTCTTTTTCTTAGTTTATTCCTTCATTTTACTAAATCACATTTCTAGTAACTTTGTATGGAAGGGCATATAAAGATTGATTTTTTTTAGGGTTTTAATTTTTTTTTTTTGGCCTGAAAGTTTCGTTATTGTTTTTTCACACTCAATTGATAATTTGGATGAGTGTAGAATTCTAGGTTGAAAATAATTTTTCTTTCAGAACTTTGAAAGTACATGCTTCCATTTTCTTCCACTCATTCTGTGTTGCTTAAGAGAATTCCAAAGTCCAATTCTTATTTCTTTTCTCTTCTAGATGGAAAATTGTAGGATATTGTCTTCATTGTCAGTGTTGTGAAGTTTCATGGTGATTCATCTACATACAGAGGTGGATTTGTGTGTGTGTGTGTTGGGGGCGGGTGTTGTTATTTCTGTAGGAACCTGTGATTTGGGGAAACATGTTCTTTAGCTCCGGGATATTCTCTTTAATAGTGTTCTGTTCTCCATTTTCTTTGTTCTCGCTTAGTTGGACTCCCAGTAGTCAGATGTTGACTTCCTGGATTGATCCTCTGTACCTCTGATCTTTTCTTGCATATTTTCTAGCTCTTTGTTTTCCTCTCCCCTTACTTTTTGCAAGATTTCTTGACTTATTTTCATACCTTTATATGTGTGTGTGTGTGTGTGTGTGTGCATGTGTGTATAGCAATCATATATGTTTTTTAAAAGTAATTGTAGAATCATAGAACACTACATCAAAAACTAATGATGTAATATATGGCGATTAACATAACATAATAAAATTTTTAAAAAAGTAATTGTAACTTTAAAGCATTTTACTTGTTCTGTTTTTCATAACATCCTGTTTATGTTCTATGGATGCAGTATCTTCTCAAATCTCTCTGTAAACTAGTAAGAATTTTTATTTTAAGTTTTCTAAATTATATTTCTTTTTTTGATTTTTTTTTTTTTTTTGGTGTCTGTTTTAGTTTTGGGCTTCCTCAATTGTCCATTTGTATTTAAGAAAGAGGATTTGTTTTAGAGTAAGAATGGTTATCCTGAAGGGCCCTCTAAATTCTAGAGTTCAGAAGACTTTGGTCCAAGGTACAAACACCTGTACTAGTTGCCCTGGTCTTTTCTGACTACCTCTTTAGCAAAGAGCCCTCTGGTAAATGCTTTGGCTAAAGGGTGTTCTGCCTGAGTGGTGTTAAACTTTCTGTGTGTAGACTTTCCATAAATGCGTCCCTTTTAGCCTGCATCTTACTTGGGCCTCCATAATACTTGGCATCTTCCACTATGGAGCTTTTTCAGAGTTTTGCAGGGAATATCTTTTCTTTTTTGACTACATGCCTCTTTGCACATGCTCTACACTGCAATTTCTACATGGTGTGAATAGTATCAGGCTCTAATATTCTGTCTGCACTTCTGGAAAGCTTTTGGTCTGTTGGTCTTCTACGTGTTCTTTCAATTGATATGGCCTTACATTTTCTTCAAAAATATGTACTTTTTAATCTATCATTTCAAAAGTATCCAGGAAGAGAGAAGGATAAACTCATTTGCTGAATCATATTATAAGTTGAACTGGTAGCCTTTTTAAATTATTATTTTTATTTTTTATTTTTTTTATTATGTTATGTTAATCACCATACATTACATCATTAGTTTTTGGTGTTTTAAATTATTTTAAATTTTGACACTTCATTAATTCAGAGAATCTCTCCATTAATCTGAATAGCAAGATTTTACTATATCTTGGATCTGGTGTCTACGTAGATACAAGAGAGTAGACCCCACTTATGAAGTCAGACGCTGGTGCTTGTGCTTGGAACGATGTGGCTGCAGGAATCTACTGAAATTCCTCCTTAACTTGGCTTAGGGGCATTTAGTAAAATCACTTTGGGTCATTGCCTATTTGGAATGAAGGCAGTGAGATATTTGTTTACTTCTGTCATAATCTGCTATTGGTCTTTTGCACTCATCCTTTTACTAGCCAGCATAGGCTTGCTGATGGTATTGTTCTTTTCTGTTTCTAGTTTTATGAGATAAGGTCACAAATTATTTTATATACTTCCACCTATGTGCTTTGGACAGAATAACTTTTTGTTTGGAGTGTTATATTGTATGTGTTTGCACATGTGCGTGTGTGAGGCACAGAGAAAGAACTATTACAGAATCACAAATACTGTATGTAATCACAAGAACCACAGATTCCTTGAAGTACTTTAGGGGACTTTACTCTTCAGTAAGTGTCCCTGTCCTTGTTTGTTTCAGAGTGTTTCCTTAGCTGAGTAGAGATTTTTTTTTTCTAATGTGTGTGTGTGTGTGCAGAGAGAAACAATGAAATTTTTAAAAAATTAACTACTTATTTTAGATCATAATAAAAATTAAATATCCAGTGCAATATTATTAGCACAGGAGTCACTGTGATTAGAGCATTTTGCTTTTGCTGGTTGAAATTTAAAAAGAATTAGAAGAGATGAACCTTGTATATTTGGCGTTGAGCTGCCTAAGACCCAACATTGAGTTTTGGGAAGAACCCACAGAGTAGCCAGAAAATTCAAAAACAGAGAATAGGATCAAAGAGGTTGAGGTCGGATAGATTATCAAGGGGCAGGTGGACAGCAGAGGTCTCAGAAGGGAAGAGAATGATCTTTAAAAGATGAGAATAGCATTTGTGTGGGTTTATTGGCATAGGAGTTTGCTGTGCTGTGGTTTGGCTTCTGGACACTTCCGGTCTCTCCATAAGATGTCTTTTCCATTACCCTTGTCCCATACATTAGGGGTGACTTCAGCTTTTGGCTGGCACTTTGGTCACATACTATGCTAGTTATCTGGATCTTTTGATGTCTTCTTCCTTCCTCTAAATTTGTTTCACTTTTCAAGCCAACCACATTCTTTGAGTTATTTTAGCTCCCCCAAATTTTTCTCTACTCTTTTCCTTTCACTGAGGTCTGGACACCCTCCCTTATTTCTCCTCATTTTCACCTCCTGATCCTTTCTTCACAGGGGGTTTCTCTTTTTTCCCCTTTATTGCTTCTCACGTCTGTTCCCACCGCTGACTGACAGGCTGTTAGCCAGTTTGGCAGAGTCTTTCCACTCTGTTAGTTCTGGGCCAGCTACAAACTTCTTCCTTATTTACTCCAATGCTTTCCAAGTCTGAAGGCTCTTGAAGTATGCACACAGCATCTCCCTTCATAGGAAATGGACTTTGAACAGTAGTGTTTATAGTAGTAACTCCAAATGGAAGTAAAATGATACCCAGTTGCTATTATCCATTCATTCACAAATATTTATTAAGTGCCACTTAGTGCCAAGCTCTGAGTCTAAAACTGTGAATAAGACAAACCTAAGGCTTTGACTCTGGGCCCTTGGAGTTTATATTATATTAAAGCATGAACAAACAAACAACAAAAATTTTCTAAACAAAACAATTAAAAATGAAATAAGCAAAAATATCCAAACTGACATTCACTTAGTTATGAAATTCTTTCAAAGAGCTCCTTCTGGTAAGATTTTTAACTTTCCTTCATCTAATATTTACAATTTAAATATTTCTGTGTTTTATCTGGAGGTCGGAAGTAAGAATGGATTGGAGGTCTTAATGACAGTTTATGTTATTATTATTTTTAGTGGGGGCAGCTCTTGATATTTTGTTGCCATGGAAGACTAGGAAACTGGGGCACCTGGGTGGCTCAGTCAGTTAAGCATCCGAATCTTGATTTTAGCTCAGGCCATAATCTCAGGGTCATGAGATCAAGCCCTGCATCAGCCTCCATGCTCAGCCTCCATAATCTCAGGGTCATGAGATCAAGCCCTGCATCAGCCTCCATGTTTGAGATTCTCTCTCTCTCTCTCTGCCCCTCCCATTGCTTACGTGCTCGCTGGAGTTTTCTCTAAATACAAACAAACAAATAAATAAAATCTTAAAAAGGAAAAGACTAGGAAACTGATCTGACAAAATCCGAGCTTCATTTTTAGCCGTTCTTTCTAGACTTTCTCCAACTCATTGCTAGTATCCCAGTTGATTTATTCTCCTTGTCCCTTTATATTCCTGTTTTTAGTGGTTGAAATGGGAAGAAATTGCAGTTGGAGTAACTTGAAATATGGTAGAAAACCAATATGGAAATAATGGAGAGTTGACTTTATGTACATTGTGGAATTTTAGTAATACTTGTCTATGATTATGAGGTAGGACATTCAGAAGCATGCGGCATTATTGCTTTTCTTTTTAAAGATTTCAATTTTTTAAATTATTTTTTTAAATTTTATTATGTTATGTTAGTCACTATACAATACGTCATTAGTTTTTGATGCGGCATTATTGCTTTTATAATTACATTGCTGTTGCTTTTAGCACCCTTTCTCCTTTGTCACAGAGCTGTGATTTTGGGCTAATGTTTAATCACAGTGGCAAACAGAGTAGCAAGTTCATTCCCCCCCTTTTTTTTCTTTATGAAAATGAAAAAGTAAATGTATACTTTATTTCTGGGAATAGCTAAATTGACAACCAAGAACCTTTCTGCCTTGAATATTCTTAATGATATTATATTGCACATAAATTGGCATGGAAATAGAATATATTCTTTGTGGTTGTATATTAAATTTTCTCCTTGTTAGAAATGGTGAGGTTTGTGTGTTTATTTATGGAAATAACATAGAGAGGCCAGTTTTTTCTCAGAGGCAGTTGGGTTGGTATTAAGAGATCCAGATTTAAATTATAGTTTTACCACTTGCTGTGTGACCATTACTTAACCTCCTTGAGGTTCAATTTTGTTTATGTGTAAAGTGGTAATACGAATCATACTAACTTCAAAGTGCTTATATGAGCTTTAAGTAAGACAGTGTAAGTTAAAGTCCTTCGTACTTAAAAAGATTAGTTGCCCCTTAATCTTAGATATAGATGATTTCTGGTAGAGTTGTTATGTCAACAGTGGGGGAGAAGAACACATTAGCATGCATTCTTCCAAAACTACACTAAATTATTAGTTTTATGGTCTCAAGGAGTACAAATCAGACCATACCTCTGAATTTTCTGACATGGACACCCAGATTCCCTTATGTCTGTTATGTGGAAGTTACCTCAGTTATTTTTCATGCTAAAAATATTTAATTATTATTAAGAATAAAATATCCAGTTTTTTTCATACCCAAGGGGATCTTTGTTTTAGCTTTTTCTTAGATTCTCTATTACTTCATTGTAAAGGTATGAGGTGAGGGGGGTTATGTGTTAATTGTATTACATACATATTTATATTTTTATCTAATGTGTACACATTTGAATATCCTCCTCCTCCTATGCTATAGTTCTCCTTACTGCTTTTTATTGTATCTAATAGATATAATTGTAAAGGACTTTATGAATTGCTACATGTGTGCTAAAGAATGACAAGGATTTTCAAACTTAGTACAGAATTCAATTAATTTTTATAGAAGACAGTATGTACCTGCCAAGTGTGTACTTCCAAAATGAAATTGTTTTTGATTGTGTGAAACTGCCTAAAATGTGATTCTCCAAAGCTTTCTTTTTCTTATGGCCAGAAAACAGTGATATGGAAATTAATTATGATTATGCACCTGAGGCTGATTCTTCTTCTTTTGTAGAAATCAAACTTTAAAAAAAAAGTTTCTTTGGACCAAGAGTACCTATATGACATTTGTATGCCCTGGATTTTGATGGAAAGGGCTGACTAGTGGTAGTTGACTAGTTGAATGAACCCCTGCCTGTGTAAGAAGTAAGGTACTTTAGGGTACTGTTGCATTTCACTTTTTTGGTACAAGCTGACATTTTCTCTTATTAGCCCTACTCATTCAGGACTGCAGTATAATGACTTTGCATTATAGGCCCAAACTGTAAATAGAAAGCACTGATTTATCCTGATAATGTGTCTTATTGAATGTCAGGTGCAAAATATCTACAATAGAACGTTGTTAGGGATCAGTTGCATAACCGCTTCCTGGGTTTGCTAAAATGCCATGCACAAATTTCTGATTCCGGATATAATCGGGTTTGTAATCTCTTTTGGCTCTTGTCCTTGTCTTCTTTGATTTGGGTGATATGTTTCTGGAAAAGGCTGATTAAATAATGAGTTTCCAAAGTTATTTATTTATTTGATTGTGTAGGAGAGGATTTAGAGGAAAAGCCAGGCGAGACACTTTCTGTGTGTTTATGTAATGAGGTTGCTAACTTAATGATATCTTGAGATAACAGTAGTTTGGAGTAGTGGCTTAGAGGAGGACAAGCTTATCAGAACTACCCCTCTGCCTACTTCAGTTTATATATGTTTCTTTCAATTCAGATTCTGACTGGGGCCCACTCTCCTCTTAAGATAATGGGTTTATTTAGAGCAGTGGTTCTCAAACTTTAGCATGCTTCAAAATTACTTTAAAGGTTTGTTAAAACCTCATCACTGGGCCCCAAACCCAGAGTTTGGATTATACAGCAGGTCCCCTTATCCACAGGATATATGTTCCAAGATTTCCAGTGGATGCCTTAACCCTATATATACTATATTTTTCCTATACACACATACTTATGATAAAGTTTAATTTATAAATTAGGCACAGTAAGAGATTAACAATAATAACTAATAAAATACAACAATTATAACAATGTACTATAATAAAAATTATGTGAATATGGTCTCTCAAAATATTTTATTGTACTGTACTCACCCTTCTTATGATGTGAGATTATAAAATGCCCATGTGATGAGATGAAGTGAGGTGAATGATGTAGGCCTTGTAATGTAGTCTTAGGCTATTATTTACTTTCTGATGATTTGTCAGAAGGAGGATCACCTGCTTCTGGACCACAGTTGACTTTGGGTAACTGAAACAGCAGATAAGGGGGACCACTGTAGTGGGTCTAGGGTAAGTTGCAAGGAGTTGCATTTCTAATAAGTGTTCAGGTAAGGCAATGTTGTTGGTCCGGGCACCACACTTTGGGGACCACTGCATTGGGAAGCATTTGTTTTTGGCTTAAGGTGTTTGGACTCAGGAGTGGGGAGTTTGCTGGGCAGGAGGTGGGGAAAACACTGAAGCATGTTTATCATCTTGCTTAGGGTTTACCTAGAAGTGTTGACTTCTGGATTCTTCCACCGTATTACAAAGTTAAACAGCAGTGAAGCTGTTCATATTACTTTTATTAATGAGAATCAGATAATAGTAGGAGAGACAGTAGATTTGGTTGTTTCTTAACATTGACCTACTTTTCCCCATCTGGTTCCTGCATCTTCCTGGGACCTGTGCCTTCCTTGGACCCCCTGTCTGGTACAAATACATCCATGCTATCATGAGAGAAATGATGAGGCAGTATATGAGGTTTCTTGGAAAAGTTGTGACATCAGTCAGGATTACCATTGTAATAAAAACTTGATTCATTTGGCGTCTACCTCTTTAGATTTTGCAGCAGTAGGACAGTGCTTGGGCTAACATGCACCTTTGCGGTGTTTATGGTTTCCAAAGCAAATCAATGAATCTAGGATATTTCCCGGAAAATTTAAATCACTTAATGAAACTTCTTTCAGATTATTTCAGTATTGCCACTTACATCAATTGATTTGGTAATTAGAAATCAGTCTTATCTATTAATTTACAGAAGCTCCTTTTAATTTAGGATTAGGATTGCCAAGGCTTCATTGCTTTAGGAATATATAGTTCAGATTTCCTCAGTCATTCAGGTAGAATTTTCACCCAGCTAGTCCAAATAACTGCATTTGCTTTTAATGTCAGGTGCAAAATTATAGCTACTCATCATTTCCTATTACTTTCAAGCCCAGCATTGTTTGGGAGCATTCACGTTTGTACCTGGTGTCTTTTGTTTTGAGCGCACACTGGAAACCTGGTGTGTAGTTCAGAGAAGAAAATGTGGCCTTCAAAAAGGTTCTTTTAATTTTGCTCATAAAGCAGTTTTTCAGATGTAACTTTCCTTTGAAAAATGCCCTATGCTCAAATTTTCCTAGAATAAAATGTCCCACCAGGTAAAGGGTTTAAGAGATCTAGGCCATGCTTACTCAATGAAATGCAGCAGAGTGGAAAATACCCTGTCTTGCCAGCTCAAGAAAATTATGATTTTTCTGATTTAGTAGTTAAAGACAATTATATTCTTTAAAGAACTGCTTTTACTTAGACATTAAATTATTAGGAGTAGATTTTAGTCTGCGGTAAAATTATGTGTTGAAGTTTCTATCTGAAGGAATTAAAGTCTATAATCTAAAAAATAATTTGGAAGCAAATGTGAAGCTATGTTCAAACTTTGGTGCTTGTTTTTCAACCCTTGTCCTTTTGGTGTGAAGACCAGCCTGAGTCAGATCATTGAGGATTAATGATGAATGCATTACTCAGCACCCTGCAGGGGCTGGGTCAAACACCCTGGCTTTGAAAAGTTACTCTTTTGCTTAGTAAGCTTAGAAATTTCAAGTCCAACTGCAGGTCCAACTGCAGAATGAACAGAATGTTATTCTTTTGATTAACATAGTCTACTTGAAGATGGGCTATCACTCTTCTAGATGTCCCTCCTCTCTTTTCTTGTATATTGGTGTCTAAAGTCATTGGATTGCCAGTAGACTTGACCTGCAGCCACGGTATTGCCAGGGAGCTTGGTTCCCATGAAGTGCTCGTGATGAAACCCATTCCTTAATGTGAATACGAAGATTGGCATGTTGAGGGGAAATAAGGGTTATGCTTATATGAGTCTGGCAAATGGCATTGCAAGAAGTAAGGGGCCAATGGTAGCACTACTTTGAGGCAAAGAATGGGGATTGTGGATCAGATGCCCACCACGGAGAAATCTTCTTAGTTAAAGTGTCAGCTGGAAAAGGGAACACAGATGGGTTTTGTGGTTGATCAGAGGGAGTGGTGCCCCAGGAAGGACTGCAGAGGCCTGGAAAGAGGAGGTCCAGGCCTGTAGTCTGGGGCCATTTCTGCTGACATGAGGAAAGAGGCCGTCTCTGAAGGGGGTAGGAAAAGGAAAGGATACCAAGTAGATTAGGATGTGTATGAAGGGCAGTGACAAAAAGCAAGCCAAACGAGGAGTAAATTTACTTTTATGCATATAGTTTTAGATGTTTCTTCTGAAGTTTAACTCATCTTGAAATCAGTAAGATTTAAACATGGTATTTGTGATTTTACATACTTTTAGCTTAACCATCTTTGTGCTCCAACCTGTACTCTGGAAGACTCTTCAGGAGGACCCCAGTGGAACTAAAGCATATTGCCATTCTCATCATCATCTATAAGTGTTTATGAAGTGTGCAGCCAAAGTCTTGTGTTTGAAATCTTTAATTAGGGTTCACTTTTGTTTTTTTCAGGTAGCCCAGCCATGACCCATAGGAATCTGACTTCCTCCAGCCTGAATGACATTTCTGATAAACCGGAGAAGGACCAGGTAAGCAAAGAAACCTTACTACTTTGAAACCTAAGACTAAATATGTGTCTAGAAGATGCTGGAATAAGATTAGAGATGATGGTTCCCTAACTTAAAAGGAACTGATATGTGTAGATGGGTTCTTTTTTTTTTTTTTTTTTTTTTTTTTTGCGCATGTTCTCTGAGGGAAGGGAAAGCACTATGTCAAGGGATTTGAAGTTCGAAGATAAGAATTAGTCTTGACTCCAACCCTTACAGATGTATTCTCTTGGGCAACTTAAGTCTTGGAGCTATAGTTATCTCAGTTTTTTTTTTTTTTAAAGATTTTATTTATTTATTAGAGAGAGAGAGACAGCGAGAGAGGGGACACAAGCAGGGGGGTGGGAGAGGGAGAAGCAGGCTCCCCTCTGAGCAGGGAGCCCAATGCGGGGCTCGATCCCAGGACCCAGGGATCTTGACCTGAGCTGAAGGCAGACGCTTAATGACTGAGCCACCCAGGCGCCCCATCTCAGTTTTAAAATAGTAATAATAATCTGTACCACAGGGTTATTGTGGGGACTAAAAGAGATAATTTAGGAAAAAGTGCATTGATAAAGTATAAAGGTTTAAAAAATGCTGGCTATGGTTAACTTTTGGGGGATACGTCAGGCAAAGGTAATGATTGTCTTGTTAGCTGTATATAGGTTTGTCTATTAAAACATAGTAAGTAGCTTATTTGACATGAAGAGAGATTAGGTTTTGAATCTTGATTTACTTACTTTTTTTAAAAAAGATTTTATTTATTTGAGGGAGAGAGAGCACACGCACGAAGTGGGGGGAGAAGCTGGCTCCCCGCTGAGCAAGGCCCTGGGATCATGACCTGAGCCAAAGGCAGATGCTTAACCGACTGAGCCACTCAGGTGCCCCTTGATTTACTTTCTTTTAAAAAGAATATGGTAGAATTTGGGCCATTTTTCCCAGTTGGGTGGACATAAAAATGGTGAGTAGGTATAATTTTGCGCTTTATATTAAAAAACAAAACAAGTTACTTTGGACTAATTGGGTGAAAATTCCACCTGAATAAAGAAATCTGAATTATATATTCGAAGGCAATGGAGACTTATGATGATGTGCCTCTTTCCTGGACAGCTCTTAGAGTAGTGACCGAGGTTTAGCGGCCTTGCTGAATTCTGAAAGGTACAGGAAAGGTGAATTTATGTTCTTTCTTGTGAAGTGGCTTTTGGATTCTTTCTTCCTCCCCTTCACCAGCAGCACCCGATTCAGGCCTTTGTCATCTCATACTCGATTGCTAGAAAAGCTTTGGAACTAATCCCTTGTCTCTGTTGTCTCCTATTTCAATAATATGTTCTTTTGTTTTGTTTTGTTTTGTTTTCAGTAATATGTTTTTCATATTATTGCCCTCATATTTCTCTCCTGGATCAAAGGTTTATAATGGCTTCCCATCAAGTTAAGTTCAGATTTCCCTACCTGACTTTCAAGATTCTCTGAAATCTAGTGTTGTCCTTCTTATTTTAATTTGTGTTCCTCAGAAGAGGAACTCTCTTGGCTTTGGTCAGGCTGAGTTACCTCCCTGTCACATTGAGATTGATCTTTGATTCCTAGAGCTGCTCCTCTTCAATGCTAATATGGATAGCTCTCCTCCCTTGTATTTGCCTCCCCCTTGAAGTGAGCAGGAGAAGATCATTTAAATATTGGATACATTGGGAGCTACATAGCTGTAGCAGCAAAGAGAAAACTCAGTAAACGAGGACTTGTTTAGAGTTGCCCTCAAAATTATTTGGCCCATTTTGGCTCCATTCAATATTTACCACTAAGGTTCTGTTTCTGTGGTTTGCCAGGGGTCTTGATACTGAATAAGGCAGAGTTAGGAATATCTGGTTGACAGACTTTTTTTTTGGAAAAAAAAAAAAGCTTCCTTTATTACTGACAGTTTTCTTGCCAGGAATTGGCCAATAAGCAGCTGGTAAATGCTGGCTAAGAGAAATTTCTTACCTTCTTGAGTGTCTTCAGATCTGGGCATATGCAGAGGAAATTTGATGGCTTAAGATGCATATTACATAAGCTTTTGATTCCAGTGTTAGATGAAATATGTTGGAACATAATGGTTCGGGGGTGTTGATTTAGCTGTAAAACCTGTGTGATTGCAGTACTTGAAATAAGAATCTTTGATGCCTATCATGAACATCTCATATTCATTGAGGTTCATATTAAGTGAAACCAGGAAGATTTAAATCAGAAGTTTTTGTCCTTTTTGTTTTCAAAGCCAGGAAGTGAAGGCTGATGAATGTATCATTTTTTAAAAAAAGACTTTATTTATTTGTTTATTTCAGAGAGAGAGAGAAACTGAGTGTGTGAGCAGGGGGAGGAGCAGAGGGAGGAGGACAAGCATACTGGACACTGAGCACGGAGCCCCAAGCAGGGTTCCATCCCAGGACCCTGAGATCATGACCTGAGCTGCTACCAAGAGTCAGACGCTTAACTGCTTAACCCACTGAGCCACCCAGGCATCCCTATTGTGTGTTTTTAACAAAACACAATATATCATTTTAAGAGCAACTGTCCATCTACATTGTATCTATTACAGTAACTGCAGTTAATCCAATGAGCTCTTCATCCCACAAAGAGGAAGAAAGTCCATTCTTTGCTTCCCACCAAAGAGTATGAAGAGAAGTTTGGAACTGACCCATGATCTCATCTACAGCCAAAGGCAAATTAGGAATTCAAACTAATATTTTTCAGTTTCTGTACTTACTATTTTAGTAACTTCAAATACAAAAGCTTCTGGATCATTTTAGGGTGAGAAGAAAATGGGTTTGTAAAGAAGATGAAGCTATGGCAAACCACCCCCCCCCCCACAATAAACTCAGGCTTTTATTTTTTAACCTTTTTTTTTTCTCTGGGTAGGAAAAAAAGGTTGCCAGGCTCAAATTTGTTTTGAAAAAGCTTTTATAATTAATTAGCCAATGTCCTGGAAATGATCTTGGCAGTAAAGTCAAACTTGTTCTGTATGCTTTTCCAAGTTGGCCCCAAAAACTTCCATCCGACTGGAACTGAAGTTTCTGATTGACTGATGATTCTGCCTGGCTACAATTGGAACAGTTGCAATGGTGCCTCTCCCCTTCCTGGAGCTATATAACTTCCCTGTAGCACAAGAACTACGGGTTTAATGTTCAGAGTTAGGAAGAAGAGCAGAATTTCTTTGACAGCAACATAGTGACAAAATTTGAGGGCATATTTTTTATGAGATTCTGTTTTGGGAAAACAGAAGAAACAAATCTGTGGACTGCACTTTTTCTCTCTGGCTCTGCCAAGCCTATGTACTTATGATTTCAGTAGCGGCTGCCTTATTGAGAAATAGCTCAAAATAGTTAACAGCAGAAGAGCATAGCCAAAATTTAGGTGATTCAATGCCTCAACAATATTCCAACTTGGATGTTATATTTATTAAGCAGAAAAGCACCTGGGGAGAAGTAGATAAAAAAAAACATCTGGAGCTCATCTACTTGTAAATCTACATAAATAATCTCTTCTATTTTGTTGCTATGGAAGATTTTTTTCTTCATTATCCAGTTACCTTCCCCATTTACCTTAGATTGATTTGTTTTTCTATCTCCTTTTATTCCTTTTTTGTTTTTTAAAAAAACTTACAAGTGCAATGGGTGCTTGTCAAATGCCGTAACTTAGTTCTGATTTGCATCTGAGTATGGAATCAGCTGTGAGTATGAGAAAATCTTTTCTCATTTTACTTCTTAACTTTAGCTCTGGTAGAAGTACTATGCTAAGTGGTACAATGACTTTAAAAGGGCTTGACTTTTTTTCAGGTTATCAGTAAAATGCAATAACATTTCACAATTACATGATCAACCTTCAGTGAAATGGCAGTCCGTAGACTACAGTGAATGCAGTAGATGTAGAAATACCTTGCAGATTCTCAGGGAGACACTGCTCACATAACCTTGTAACTTCTTATCTGGTTATCACTTCTAGCTTATCTGAGAACCTATCCATAGGTCTACTGGTAGAATTTGGCCGAAGGTTAATTTCTAAAATGTGTTATAATCATTTTTAGCACTACCTATTGCCTGTTATCTCCCAATGTACTTGCCTGTCTTGGTTTCTGTTTTTGAAGTCCTGGGTTTTTTTGGGGTTTTTTTTGTTTTTTTTTGCAGAAATCGACCTGGATTTAAATATTTTGTCAGACAGTAAGAGGATGAAACCATTAAAACCATGTATAAGTTTGAAATTGCTAAGCCATGACTGCCTTAAAATGAAATCTAGAAAGAAACATTTTGTGATTGAACAACTCCTAATCCTTTTCTTACACATATGTAATATAGGACTGAGTCAACTAAATTCAGCTGAGATGATTTCTTCATAGTTCTGAAGATTTCCTTCCTAAGGCTCACATAAAACTTCCCTTAGCGTTAATAGCTATTTCATACTCACAGTGACAGAAAAATACAATAGCACCTCCTTTTCTTTTTCACAGCCCAGCCAGAAAGCCCTCTAATTCACACCGAGCACTGGGTGGTCGCGGTTCCCTCCTCAGGGAAGATGCAGTGGCTAAGAAAGGCTCATATTTTCTGAGGTTTTAATACTTGTCTCTAGCACATTTTTAGGGACCATTGAAACACTGCGGTGTTGGGAGAACTCCAAATGGAATCACATCTGTGAAAATCTGAGAACAAAGGCATGTTGTGAGGAGGTGGTTACATCCTTAGATGTCATTAGTCACTATGGTTTGGGTGGCTGCAGTGAGCTTCCCTGTGGCTCAGTGGCTACAGCGTTTCTTCAGCCACGTGTCCTTGATGGGACCTGGTGTAGCCCCTGCAATGATTATCTTTGGAGTCTCTTTCAAAGGGCATTAGTTTGCCACTTAGATAATTAACAAAACTGGTATTTGTTATCATCTTTTCCTTTTCTATGAGAAATTTGACTTTACATAGCTTCCTTCTCCCACCTGATGCTCTCTCACATATTCTTAAAGAATTAACAGTGGTTATTAGTATGTTTGAGAAGTGCTGACATACTGATTTCATGAACCTGTGTCCCACTTAAAATTGGGGCAGTTGGATTTTCCCATTTTCATAATGCTATATACTTTCATGAAAGCTGTTTATTTGAATCAAAGACTAACATTCAGTGAAAAACAGGTTCTGTGTCAGCTTGAAAATGAAGCAGATTAACCTGTCTGAAGTAAACTAAGCTCTATCTTGTATTTTCAGGCAAAGAAAAGAGGAGTTTTTTTGTGAAACTTAGAACTATGATTTTAAGTCACTGTGAGGCTGCAACAAATTTGAACTTTTAAATCACCCCATAACTGTATGCTGCTGTGATTTGAACTCATTCACTCATTCAAAAAGTATATTCTGTGCTAGAAAGTGTTCTCAGAGGTAGGTAGAGTTCCAGAGATGAATGAGACATAAATTTTTTGACTCATAAACTCCCATGCTTTTGAGGACAGGTAGGCAATAAACAATAAAAACAAGTAAACAAATGAATAGAGTAATTTCACACAATCACAAATACTATCTTGAAGATATAGCAGGGTAATGTGAAGAGGTACAGAAAAGCTGTTTTAGGTAGGAGGGTTAGCCAGAAAGGAGAAGCTATGGGGGAAGAGGCTTCTATACTAAGCGAAAAGCAATAGTAAAACCTTGAAACAGGAATGAATGTGGTGTATCCAAGAAATGGGAAGAAGAAAAAACAAGTCCAGAGTGGCCGGAGCAAAGTAGTAGATGAGGCCAGAGAAGTTACACAGGGGTACCTTTTCATTTTTATTCTAAGTGCAGTGAGACACTGTTTTTGGAGTTTTACCTGGAGAGTTGTATATACTGATTTACATTTTTAAAAGATCACTGAAGATCCTGGGTAATAGGATAGAGGAATTTGCCAGTGTTCTGGATCATCGGGTGTTCCTATAATTGACCATTGGATGAGCACCACAGTGCATTAAACTGATAGCCCTAAAGACCCAATAGCCAGTTTCTTAATATATTTACCATAGACATCAAGATCTTATTTCTGTCAGTAAGGGAAGTTCTTCTGTTTCACATTAAGAAAGAAAAAGTTTCCTATTAATTAGATTAAATTATGAATATTAATAAAATATTAAAATATTTTAATGCACCGGAACTGGACATAGGCCACCAAGAGTGGTGAGTCTGAGCTTTTGAGTGATCGCTTCTCTACCTCTGGTTCTCCTGTTGATGTTAGTGCTGGCTGACGTCAGGCACGTCACCTGGGTAAAACCTGTGACTCATGGAACCTTCACTGCAGGTCTCTCTGAGGAACAGTGACAAGCATCTTAGTTTTTACTGTTCAGAAAGGAGCACTGGTGTGTAGGAACAGAACAGAGCAGCCGAGTGGGGGTCCTGAGCCACACTCTTACCTGTACCTGTGAAAGAATTGAACTCAGTACAACTGCAGGGCATTCCTGTATTGGGCATATAATGAAAGGGATGGCAGGTTTTATGTCTTAAATAATTAACTAGCATGTTTTATATTTGATGGCACTTTTTTCCTCTTTTCAATACGTAGCATTCTACTGTATTCCAAAACCATGAATATTCTTAGAATATATTAATGAGAGTCATAGAATGCCATCAACAATTATCTCTGATGGATGTCTACTCTCATGTCACATGTTGCCTACTTCTGACCATGACTTCATTAAAAAGATAAACAACTTTTTTTCCCTTGGAAGCGACAAATTGTTACACAACCAGAAAACAGCAGTACCTTATGATGAACACCCTAAGGGCCTAGTTAAAAAACCTTTCTAATAGTTGTAAATATATACAAGGAGTCATTCTTAACCTGCTATAGTGACGTGTTATTATCTGTATATTTTTTTAAACTTTAGTTTTTTTCTGATTTACAAAGCATACAAAATTGCTGTAAAAACTCAAACAAAGCAAATATGAATAAAATAGAAAGTGAAAGTTCACAAATCCTCACCCTCAAAATAACCACTATTAGCAGTTTGATGGAGAGTCCTCTAGATTTTTTCTATGCCTAAAAACTTATATACTTACTTATATAAAATACAAACAGGGTCATACTGTTCTGCAGCTGGATTTTTTAAAACCTAACAATGCCACAGACATCTACCTTATTCTTTTTAAAGGCTGTAGTCCACAAGAATCCTATTTTATTTAAATGATGTTCTCTTACAGATATTTTTATTTTCATTTCTTTGCAATTACCAATCAAGGTTTTAAGAAAAATCCTTATTGTAATTTTTTTTTTTTTTGCATTCTTTAGTGAGTATTTCTGGAGGAGAAATTTTTATAAGTGGAATTGCTGGCTCACTGTGTATTGCCAATTACCTTCCCAAAAGATTATACCAATTTGTGTCCTAGATTTTTTAAACACTTTAATAAATCCTCCTCCACTGCTGGGATACTGTATGCCAATCAGATTTGAGTTTCTTCTTTATGATTCACTCCAGTAAAAGCTTAGCGACTCAAGTTGCTAAAGTGAAAAGAATCTCAGTCACTAGCATCTGCCTCCCAGATCACTTTGGGGGCTTTTTTCAGAAGCTTAAAATATTGAGGCTAAAACTGGGTTTATTCTCCCAGTCTGATTGGATCTCTGAGCTGGCTAATCCTCCTGTCTTCTGAGGTAAAGAGGTGAAAAGTACAGTGACAGTAGACTCAGCCACCTGTATGTTTCTTATTGCTTCTGCTGAAAGGTGTTACTGTCCCCAGCTCTCAAAGAAATCCTTCAGCCTTTGTGGGAATTTCCTTGGCAACCAAGAATGGCTTCATCTCAAGAGCCCTTCTTGGTGGTCAGCATTTGGAACAAAAAGGAAAATTGCAAGAAGAGTTGGACAAGTATTCTTTTTGAAGCACTGTTCAACACATTTGCAGCTTGGCTCTGCATCTCCTTCCTCTCCCTGACTCCCCACCCCTATGAGAATTTTAAGTGAACTTACATCCAGACTATAAAGTTATTTAAATGAGAAGTTCATACCTTATGTGGAAGTGCTTTATTAGGAACTTTGAAGGAGTGTTGTCATCTGGGATAACTGATAAAGAGATCATCAAACCATTCTTTACATGTTGGGGAGTATTTGCAGATTTTGCTGTTTCTTTATTTCCCCTTTGACAGGGAATGGCTGCAGAGTAGATTTACAAAGAGGCCATTTCATGGGAGGAAGTATTTCTTGCTCTTCTTCAGAAAGAGAAGGGCTCCCCACTGTTTCCAGCTCACTTGTCTGATTGATCCAGTGGCTAGTTGATGGATTTGCCTCCACAGAATCTCATGACCTTATCAGTCACCAGCAGAGCTTCCTGATTTCTCCATGTGTTACCACCAATGGTCTGGGTTCACTCCCTAGAGCTGAACTGAAATGAAAACAACCATCCTTTCTTTCCTCTCTACCTCCATGTGTTAAAAAAGCAGCAGTAATTTTTTCCTACAATCTGAAAGACAGTAGTTAATTATACCAAACTGGCATTATTGCCTAATCAGTGTTCTGTGCATCCACATGCGAAAGGCGAGAAAGTAACTGAGTCATTGTATAGGTAGCCATTGTAATCATTTTGAACTTCAAAAGTAGCTGCACTGTTGTTGATTCAGGGCTCCACCTGATATATTGAGTCTATCCCTCTATGAAGAATAATTAACAATAATTAACAACAACTAATATAGTTAGACACTTACTTACACTAATGCTTTGGTGTTGGTACGATCAACCCCGTTTTACATATTGGCAAACTTGAGGCACAAAGAGATTAAGTAATTTCCCCAAAGTTAAATAGCAGCTAAGTGGTAGAGCTGCATCCTGGCCCTGCAGCCTATCCTCTTAATGAGTACAGGGATGCTGCCTGTTTGGATTAGGGTCTTTTTTAGGTCCCAAAGCTCAGGTGTCAAATTGATAGTTATTGCCCTTCAGTCTGTCCTTGAGGCACACATCATGCTGAATAGGCTAATCATCAGAATTACTACAATGTAAACAAATTCTTAAGGGTCTTATGGTGACCAGACATTTCTGCTGCCACAGTGATTAAAAGACTCAACCAGTAGTTTGTTGTGTGCCCAGACCCTAAGTGGTGTTGGTGGAGGTCAATGAGAGAAGGCTGATAGAATAAAAAGTATAATATATGATCTTAGATTGTGAGTTTCTAACTAGCTGGAGAGACCGAATAAACTGTTGGTACTGACACTAAAGTACAGCAGTCCAGTGAAAGACAAGATAACTGTGTGGGCCAGAACCATCAATCACAGAGAAATGAGGGACTCTAGAAGCATCTTTCCACTGGAGAGAACATCAATAACAGAAAATAAGAGTTTTAGCCGAATAAAATACTTCTCTTTGGAGAAAAAGGTAAGAGGTGGGGGAAATAAATTGGAATGTCGATGGACATCTTGGCCATTTGCAATGACGTGGATGGAACTGGAGGGTATTATGCTGAGCAAAATAAGTCAATCAGAGAAAGACATGTATCATATGACCTCACTGATAGGAGGAATTCTTAATCTCAGGAAACAAACTGAGGGTTGCTGGAGTGGTGGGGGTGGGAGGGATGGGGTGGCTGGGTGATAGACATTGGGGAGGGTATGTGCTATGGTGAGTGCTGTGAAGTGTGCAAGACTGTTGAATCACAGATCTGTACCTCTGAAGCAAATAATACATTATATGTTAAAAAAAAAAAAAAAGAAGAAGAAGATAGCAGGAGGGGAAGAATGAAGGGGGGGGAATCGGAGGGGGAGATGAACCATGAGAAACTATGGACTCTGAAAAACAAACTGAGGGTTCTAGAGGGGAGGGGGGTGGGAGGATGGGTTAGCCTGGTGTTGGGTATTAAAGAGGGCACGTTCTGCATGGAGCACTGGGTGTTATATGCAAACAATGAATCATGGAACACTACATCAAAAACTAATGATGTAATGTATGGTGATTAATATAACATAAAAAAAAGAAAAAAAATTGAAATGTAACTATCTGCAGGTTAACCATACAAGTGAACAATTTGGTTTATCCAATAAATGGAAAATAATGTGATTTAAAAATTCTTTGAAATAATGGCCCAACCCCCCCCCCAATTTAATGAAAGACAACAAGATTTCAAATTTTTTTAATGTTTGAGTTAACCTGTAGAGTTAGCAAAAGTAGATTAGTTAGCTAGTTGATTTGTCCGTGGACCATGGTGGATACTCCCTTCATTTACAGATCCTTACTTACAAACACCCCATGGCTCCTTGACTTTCAGGTTGTTCAGTGTTCACTCTCACTATACATATATTCACCCCTTGACCATGAAGTGTAAGAGGTACACATCATTATAACTTCCATATTTTTTTTTCTGGTAAGAGGGAAGCAATTAATACTGATTTTTTTTTTTTTTTTAATGAAGCTGATCTCAGTAGTAGGTTTGAAGACTTAAATAAGCATGTTAAACCTTAAGTGCTATGAATCTCAGTTTCCTGTTTCATAATACAGGTGTTATGATTCAGTCTGAACTGCCTCCTCCACAGGGTTGTTGTGTGTAAAGGAACATGCTTAAAACACTTTAAAATAGTATACAAATTTTCATTATCACTGTCATTTTCATTATTTAAATCTGCTATTGGTTTTTATTTTTGGTTGGTTTTGCAGTAAGACTGGTGGGATGGAAGTCAATTTCATTTCAGATTTCATTCCTCACCTTTCAAATTTACATTGCTAATTTGGCTCTTTGGGGTTTCATACTCAACTTTTGCACTCCACTGCTCTGCCTGCACGCTGCTGAATGTGCCCGATTGTCCTGTGACTATTACTGCATGCACATTTCCACTGGACCCAAATGTCCCTTTTCTCTGCTTTTCCAAATCCCACCTTTACTTCAAAAACTAAGTCAAGTCTACTTTTTCCATACATGCATCCTTGAACATTCTGGCTCATGTTAATTACTCCTGTCTCGGATTTCTGACACCACCTGGCACTTACTCCTTGTCATTTCACATGGATGCACCTGTTTGTTATTGTTTTTTATATGTATGTATGTCTCATCTTCCTTATGGGGTGTGGGGAAGGGAGGCAGAGGGTTGGGGTCGGGGGGGCAGAAGAGGCAGCAGTCTTGTGAGTTAGTTGCTGTTGGGAATGATGATGATTAATCAAGGGTGAATCAGCTTCCACTTACCCTTTCTTGAGAACTTTTTCTTTTTAAAGGCTGAGAAAATGAGTATGAGAGTTTCTCAGAGAAAGGTGATTTCTCAGAGCATTGTTATTATCTTTTCTTTTTGGTGGCTTGAAAAATTAGTATTTCTTATGATTGCTGATAGAGTGTTTCATTAGGTTAACCAGTTGCTTGAAATGCACATGCTTGCCCATCTCATACATTTAAAATTTCTTTTTTTTGGCTAGGACAATCATGCAAATGCTAACATTTCAAATATAGTTTGCTCTTTCATTTGTTATAATCCATTTACACATTTTTTCTCATAATGAAAGCTCAATGGAACATAGTTAACTGGCTGATTGACATAGTTTAAAGAAAACACCAGATCTTTTTTTTTTTTTTTTGCCCTTTATTTAAAACAAAGTGTAGTGTGGCACAAGGACATATTGGAAAAGCCAACTGTCAGCACAGAAAGATGTTCTGTTGCAAGATGACATGGTATTGGTAAGTTTTCCCAAGCATGGCACATTTAAATGATGGACTATCAACATTTTACTTTTAGATATGAGCTACTTCACTTTGTATGAAATTAGTGAGAAATTAGGGGCAAGCCATATCAAATTTGGGAAGAATTTATCATTGAGTGGGATTTATTACTGAATTTACAGTTCTATACATTATTATAACCCTATTTTGCTCATATATTTTTCTATAGTTTAGATTGCTGGGACAGCATTATGGTAAAGATCCAAGTATATTATTAAAAAGAAGAAAGAACAAATCAAGTTGAAATCCATGTATTAGGATGACTTGTTTCAGAAGAACCTTTTGGTCAGAGTGAAATGTTGATCTTTTCTTCTGGTGTTTTTGATGGCATTACTCATTGTTTCACAAATGAAACTTACCAGGGTAAAGCCCATTTCGGTATCAGCTTATTTGTGATCCTGAGAAATAAACCAGGGGAATTCCAGATATTTCAATAAGTGGCCTCTATATTGTGGTTTTGTATGAAGAAAAACTAGGTGCATAATTTATTGCCTTGTTGAATTATGATCTCGAAGAAGGCATCCTCAGACACTTGCGCCCGAGAAGGGAGATCTTGTTTAGAAAAATAACAACTGCTACTAGTACTTAAAATTGTTGTGAAACTCTTTTCCTAAGTGCAGGATTCTCATGGAGTTTGTCATCAGGGGATCATGAAAACCTCTGTAAAAACGTGTCATGAAGGAATTTTCTTGGGGTGATGGCAGTGCTGTTCCTGGGCCCCCATGTCTTTGTGGGACTCTGCATGAAGTCCTGCTAATGCAGGAGAGTGTGATGAATTCTTTTGAGAACCTGGATTCAGGTTACATTTTGGTTTCTAGTCATACTTCTAAAAATTCCTATGGTTTTTCATTTTTAAAAGATGTATTGAAGTAGGACAACATGTAGGTTTTATTAAAATAAAAAACAATAAATGAAAATGAAATGCTTTTAGAAGATTCTCCCTTTTCTCGAAAGTTATAGTAGGGGCTGTATGCTCCTGTCTTATATATTCCCTAGTCTATGCCTTCATGGTCTAAATCCCCAGTTTGTAATACCTCAGTACAGAAGGACTTGGAGAAAAGGATTTAAAGCAAAGGGATAGTAGACTTAGAGTTGTTCTTCCCCACCCCCCCCAGAATTTTCTGGATAATGAAAAATGTGTGTTGCTTGAAGTAGTAACAAATTCTGGGTTTTATAATCCCAGAGATGTTGGTTCAAATACTAGCTTTCTTCCTTACTAGCTGAGTAATCCTGTGCAGGTACCTAATGTCTCTGAGCCTTAGGAGAGTGGGTAGAAACCTTACCTCTCAGATTCTTTTGAGAATAAAACAAGAAAATGTATGTGAAGTACACCAGGTAGAGAGATGATGTGCTTGCCCTCTGCTTTCTTCTGTCTCTCTGTGAATAGTGCAGTAGGATAAACTATGAAACAAAGTCCTCACAGAGTGGAGTGAGTAAAATGAGTGAAGCAATATAAGTTTTAACTTTGTAGCAATTCAAGACAAAGTAGCAAGATAGAACACTGGGGTATTTAAAAAATTTTCTTAGAATAGATCTTAATGTAGAATGATTCTCTATTAAATAGTTCCCAGAGGAGCATACAAGTGAAATTTTATAGTGGTGGCATTTTCTCTTTTCCCTCTTTTTCCTGAAAGTAGCGAGCTCCTCACCAGCCAATAGCAATATGTTAAGACTTACTTTGCATTCACACAAACCAGTGTGGTTTTTAAATCTGAGAATGTAGAAAACTGATGAAGCACTATAAAGGTATCTAGAAAATATAAGACAGGCTTTGCATGGAAGGAGAGTGCCACGAACATCACTCATGGCTTAAAGCCGTTTGGTGGCTGCCCATTGCCTTTTTGATGAACCCAGGATCCTTAGCATGGCCTTTATAGCCTTGCACTGTCCTGTCTAACTTCTCTCTCCAAAGTCATTTTTCAAGGTTCTCCCCCTCACTGACTGTACTCCAACCACACAAATGTTCTTTTAGGTCCATTAAGGTGCCAGTCTGCCCCTGCCTTGGGGCCTTTGCCTGTGCTGTTTCCTCTGACTGAAATGCTCTTCCTTCCCAGGCAACTGTTGTTCACTCATTCCTCTGTGAACGTCACCCCTTCAGGGAAGTTTCTGGTGACTCTCCAGTCTCGGTTAGAGCCTGTGGCTATAGGGTCTTGTTGCACATTATGCTTTTCCATCATGACACCTACTACAACTGTCATCGAGTCATTGCCTATCTTAAGTTTTGGTCAAATGCTAGTCTTCACCAATAGGCTCTTTGCTTCAGAGTTGAAGAGATGATGTCTGGCAAGCTATGGCTCGTGGGTCAGAGACTGCCAGTGGCCTAAAAATGGTTAAGCTAAGAACAGTTACAGTTTTAAAGTGTTTGAAAAAAAGCGTATGTGACAGAGACTATTTGCCACCTGCAAAGCCTAAAACATTTACTATTTGACCTTTCAAAGAAAAAGTTTGCTCGCCTGTGATCCAAATCATTGCTACGTATGTGGAATAGAAGAACTTGACTAAAGTTTTGACCATGTTTCTTTTCTGACCAGGCCACTTGATTGTAGTAAACATCCATAGAGTGTGTGATGATGTTGTAAGCACTGTGATGAGCTGAGGGCTGTGTGACCATCATAGGGTTTTAGCTGGAGAAGAACTATACTCAAAGTATGTGCATTAATAGCCAGTGGAAATATGGAATGTCTTGGCATTCTCATGCCTTGGCATTTTTTAGCTTGTACTGCCCCGTTGAACAGATTTATTAGCAAATTGGATTAAGACATAATGCACACTTATCAGATTCTCAGAGGACAGAAAATTGACAAGGTTAGCTGTCTACATTTTAAATCCTAGAATCAAGATGGAGAATGGTCCTGACAGGCTGAAACCACAAGGAATTTAACAAGAGTAAAGGTAAATTATGTAAGTTCAAAACATGAAGTGAATAAGAACGTATGAGAAATCCTGCTTTATTTGGATAGAAAGTTTATTGGATAGAAAGTTTCAAAGGCGCCCATTACTCAAAAACAGTGGAGGGGATGTGGTTATGGTAACTAGGATGGTGAGGTGCCTGGGCACTAACCTAATGGGAATAATTGAAGTAACTTTTCCAGAACTCTTGGAGAGGAGAAGGTTTGAGGGGTAGGAAGGTCATGAAGTTTGCTTTATAGTGAAAGAAAATAGATTTACTGTCTGTTGCCCTGGACATAAACTATAATAGCAGGTGCATGTTTCATGGAGGCAGTTTTTATTTTAATATAAAGATGAATTAGATAGGAAATAGAGCTTTATCACTAATTTATGAAGCTTTTATTAAGTCCTCCTTGCACAAAGCACTGTAATAGGGTTCAGGACTACAGAAATGAATAGGACACAGTCTCTGCCTTGTAGGGGTTCTAATTACCCACTCTGAGATAAATCTGTAAATAATGTAGGGTGGTAGATATCTTAGTGGAGAGAAGGGAGTATGAATTCTGCCAGGGGCTGGGGAGTGGCCAGGGGTGACATTTGAGGTAATTCTTGAACTGAATGCTTTTACTATAGTGTTCAACAAGAAGCAAATGACTGTATGTTAGGACCATAGTCATAGGGTGGAAAATTAGACTAGATAGTCTTTGAGTTCTTTTAAGATTTTATGATTTGATGAATGTCAAACGAATGACACATGGGGATTCAAAAATTGAAAATTAAAAAAAAAGGAGGTAGAACGTAGCCCCGGAACCAGGGAACAAGGGAGCGAGTGAACCTTCAAGCTCAGTATTCGTGTCAGTAACGTGGTCATGATCTCCTGGTGCGCTCAGTCAGAGCCCACTGGGTGCACGTGAAGACCCTGTCAAGGAAACTCCTTAGAGCTGTTGTCTGCTCTTGTGTCAGGATTTTATTCTCCCCTTGGTTCTCTTTACCTACTTCTTCTGTATTTTCTATTGTTCTAATTTGGTGCATGTTCTCAGAGACCTCAGTGGAGGGTACGTTAAAAAGAATCTGCTAAATAAATAATAGCATGACTACTACAGATTTAATTATAGCTATACAGCTGCCCGTTTGAAGTGTTCTGCTGGGGCCATATGGTCGCGTGTACATCTCAGCCCTGGAAGGACCTGGTTTAAATGTTTCCCAGCTGACAGTGTTGAATTCTCGGAGAGCTGCTAGTAGTCATTTGGAAGTCAATAGATGGTGTGCTTTACCTCTGTTGTCTCTCTGCAGATGGACGTTTTATTGACAATTTCTTACTAGGCTCCAAGTAGTCAGATATTTAAGCACCCACCCAGACAGGTCTCCAGAGTTATGTCTACTTGTTAGTTTTGCAGGCTGATTTTTATCACCACATTTGATGTGCTAAGTGGAAAGTACTTCTATATTTAACAACGTTCACTCACTGGCTTTTCAAAAACAGTATTTCAGTGGGTGATTCTTGTAATTATTTTCTGTGGCGTGGGGGGAACAGAAGTAGAGGGCTCAGGAGAGGACATCGGTTGTGCCCCTGTTACTGTTCTAAGAGTATGACCTTGAATGAATATTTAGCTTCTCTGGGTCTCAGGAGAGCCAGAACTGGCCCCTTCTGGGTCCCTTTTAGTTCCCAGACTCTGCAAGAATCATCTAGGGAACATGTTCTTGCCAGTGACGAGCATCTAGCATAGAGGGATGCTCTTCCTTTTTCCCATTGTGGCGTTTTGCGTATCTCTTTTCCTAGTACAAATTCCCCATTCTTTGGACCGCAAAAAGCTTTCAGTATGAACTCTGTACACAAAGGCCTAAACCTCAGAAAGTAGCAGTTTTGACCTTCATTATGTACTTTTTTCTGTTTAAAGACTGTCTAATGCATTTTTCCACATCAACAGTCCATTTAGTTTGTGATGAAATCATGGATGCTTTCACCAGAGAAATGCACAATAAATGTGTAGGCACAAAAACTTGCATATAATTTCAAAGTGCCTGTGGACCCCCCTGGATTCCCACCAGGGACCCCAAGTTTAGAACCACTGCTCTGTGCTTTGACAAGAGTCCTGGCTCTTCCTTCTTGCTCTGAGTGAAAGAACTGCAGAGGTGAGGCTGAGGACAGAGAAGTAGAAGGTTGAAGCCCAAAGCAGCTCTGGGGTCCACGGGGCGTGAAGAGTGGAGCCCTGTCCAGCTCCTGGACTGCTCTGGTGTGGAGCACGTGGTGGGGGTGGTGGGCAGCGTTTCCTTAGCTTCCACACAAGAAAAGCACTCTGCATCGGTGTTTGTTGAGCCATTAACTTTCCACTCTTAGTTGCCTTCATTACCTCTGATGACCCCACCCTCCCACCTCTCATCCCTTGCACTTTTTGTTTTTAAAAGAGCAGTCTGTGTTGTTTTATTAGCTACCTTGTCTGGGATGTGTGCAGAGGAGAATGCACATGAAACATTTCCCCTTAAACTATAATTTTCTCTTGAAGTCATTAACCCTGTGATGCTAATTTTTGTTTTGTCTTCATTTGATTGTTCCCTCTGCAGCCCCTCTCTCCCAATGGCAGCTGGAGATGGTGGGGCAGAAAGAACAAAAGAAACCCTATGTTTAGGATCTTTCTTTTGGGGGTAGGAGAGGGAAGACTGTACACAGATACTGCTTTTTAGATATTAATAGGGTGAGAGTCAGAAGTAAAGCATTTAAGGTTTTTTTTTTCTTCCTGCTGAAAACATGGTCATTCAAGGACAAGTGTGTCATTTTGAGGGAATGCAGATAAAATGGCCCTGTTATTGTGAGGAATTATGTTTTTTTACTATATAGCTGCACTCATCCACCCATGTTCTTGTCAACCTTCTATTTATCTGATTTTTTAGCCTTACCCTGGGGAAGGTGTCTCTGCAACCTTCTCTAGTTAGAAAGCCATGTATCTTTGAACTTGGTAGAATTAACTTGCCTACAAAAGCACTGTACTAGATGGATATATGTACTTAAGACTGTGATGCAAACTGGGGAAGAGATTTCTTCCTAAAATTCAGAAAGTTGTATCTGAATTAAATATGGTACCAATCTGTCTTTTACTTTATTCCTTTGGGAGAGAAAAATTTTATTGTGCCAGTTACCTCTTCCCCATATATTCTAGGATGTTATTAAAGCTCTAACATGGTAATAATTATTATTACCATTCTATTGCTTAGGTTAAAATAAAATGAAACTTTAGGGTGCAGGTTATTTTTAGTGCTCAGCCAAAATTTTAGTGGTGAATTTGTTGTTCATCAGTATTGGTGAAATATTTGTTTTTGATGTTAGGGAGCATTAGACATTTGAAAAAACATAGTTCTAATGTTGTGTGTCATTCTAGACTCTTCCTTCCCCCCTCTATCCAGGCATTCCAAAAATCCTGTATGTTCTGCCTTTTCCTGTTTCTCAAATCTCTTTTCAACATTCCATCCCCACTGATGTTCTCTTGGTTCAGAGTCTCATAATATTCCTCCATTTAACACATTTTTGAAGGGCCTGTTACTAGCTTAGCACTGTGCTTAACCACTTTCAGACATCATTCATCTACACCTCTTATTTTCTATGATGTGGTCATTTATTGCCCCCATTTTATGGATGAGGAAATCAGCTTAGAGAAATGAAGTCATTTGCCCATTGTTCCACAACTAGGAGGAGGAAGGACTGAGGTTTGCTTACAGCTCTGACCCCAAAGCTTATTCCTTCTCTCTACCTGGATATGAACAGCTGGAGAACAGTCACTGAGCTTAGCATGATAAAGCTTGGACTCTGGAGATAGACAGACTTTGATTTGACTCCTTACTCTGCCTTTTCTAGTTTCATGATCTTAGATCGTGTTATCTCTAAGTCTCATTTCCTCATGGTAAATAGTGACAACAATAACTTGCTGATAGAAATGTGCTGAGAATTTAATAAGATAACTCATGCAAAGTTCCTGGTCTGATCTGGCCAGGAACTATTGATTTAAAAATGTTAGTAATCATTAGTATTACTTTTTTTTAAAATTTTTTAAAAATTTATTTTATTATGTTAGTCACCATACAATAAATACATAATTAGTTTTTGATCTAGTGATCCATGATTCATTGTTTTCGTGTAACACCCAGTGCTCCGTGCAGTATGTGCCTGCCTTAATACCCATCAACAGGCCAACCCACCCCCCACCCCCCCTCCCCTCTAAAACCCTCAGTTTGTTTCTCAGAGTCCATAGTCTCTCATGGTCCATCTCTCCCTCCGATTTCCCCCGCTTCATTTTTCCCTTTCTTCTCCTAATGTCCTCCATGCTATTCTTTATGTTCCACAAATAAGTGAAACCATATGGTAATTGACTTTCTCTGCTTGACTTACTTCACTTAGCATAATCTCCTCCAGTCCCATCCATGTTGATGTAAAAGTTGGGTATTCATCCTTTCTGATGGCTGAGTAATATTCCATTGTATATATGGACCACATCTTTATCCATTCATCTGTTGAAGGGCATTTCGGCTCTTTCCACAGATTAGTATTACTCTTAATAATTTAAAAATCATTATTGAAGGCCATTGTGCCTCTTGGTGATGGTGCTTTTCGAATGCAGTTTTATCAAATAGGGATTTGAAATTCTAAATTAGGAAGGAATTCAATGTGTAACTATTCTTCGAAAGCAGGACTCCCTTTCAAAATTTTCCTGATAATTCCCAGAGAAGGGTAGGACTTTAAGGCACTTTAACAGGGATTTAAAAACAAAACAAAATGAAACAAAGAAACAAACAAAAAACAATGAATGGTAGCTACCAAGCAACCTGAATATAAAAGTTATTTTTCATTGACCTATGCTCTTAAGTTTTAGAACCAGTAAAGGCTCTTTGCTTCTTCAGAGACTTTTTCAAGTTTGTTACCACCAGATGGGAGCACCTTTCCTGGACCTTCAGTGTCCTCATCTGTATTTATGTAGAGTCTAAGAACACTACAACACAGGTGTGGTCACATAGATTCTGTGCCTTTAATAGACATTTAGTGAACACTTACTGCAAGGCTATGCCCTTATAAGGGACAGGGGAACAAAGTAGAATAATGCATGGTTCCTTATTATAGGGTACTTTAGAACCCTTTTAATTTATTTTTTATTTTTATTTTTTAAAAGATTTATTCATTTATTAGAGCGTGGAGGGAGGGGGAAAGGGAGAGAAACCCTCAAGCAGACTCCCCACTGAGTGCAGAGCCTGATACGGGGCTTGATCCCAATATGCAAGAGATCACAGACCTGAGCCAAAACCCAGAGTCCCGGATGCTCAACTGACTGAGCCACCCAGGTGCCCAGAACCCTTTTTAAAGGTGCTTTTCTAATAAAAGTCACAGCCAAGTCAATCACTGAATGCATTGTGATAAGTATAATCACAGAGGGAAGGCTAGGGTCCTGTGGTAGAACAATGTTAGGGAAAGTTGGGGGCGTCAAGGTCAAACTTACTCTCCTTGTAATTCTTGGCTAGAGTTTGGAGGCATAAGTTGTATTTAGCATCGAAGGGACAGAGCAGGGAGGGCAGGCATCCAGGCAAAGGGCATTTCCCACCAAATAGATTAATGAGTATTTCAAGTCTCCTTCCTTAATGCATGGAGTAGGTGACCTGCTTATATGTACAGTGGAATTCATGACATAGCAATAAAAGAGGAAAAATAACTTCTAGAAACATTACTTAACCCAACTAGCACCTGGAGTTTATAGGTTCTTGATTTACTTTAAATAGTTTTTAAGATGCTGTTCTCCATATTTGGGTTTTCTACCTTCTTTCTCTCTCTCTGACCCATTTTATTTTATGTAATTAAATCCTGTTAAATGCATTAAAATGTGCTCAATTAAAATTTTTAAAGATTATCTGTACAGAGCCTAAGCTATTGTAGGTGCTTGACATTGGTTTTCTGTATAAGAGATTTATTTTATTTTATTTTAATTTTTTTATTTTTTAAAGATTTTATTTATTTGTCAGAGAGAGGGAGGGAAGGAGGAGGGAGGGAGAGGGAGGCAGGCAGCACAAGCAGGGGGAGCGGCTCCATCCCAGGATCCCCCCCTGCCCCCCCCCCCCCCCCCCCCCGCGCCCCGCCATCATGACCTGAGCTGAAGGCAGCCGCTTAACTGACTGACTGAGCCACCCAGGTGTCCCTGTGTAAGAGATTTAGAGATTTCAGAGCACTCTCTTCTAAATTTTAGGTAGCAAAATATATTCATCAGAAATTTAAGGGTTTCACAGTGTAGTGAAGTGAACAGAGCATTAAAAGTTAGAATTCATGTCCTGGCTTGACCATTTAGCTGTATGAGTTTCATGAAGTCCCTTCACCTTCTTGAACTTCAGTTTCTTTCACCTGGAAAATGGTTTAATAATATATTTCTCATAAGCTTGCTATAAGAATTCAAGTAAGGTAGTAATTGTGAAAGTGTTTTAAAGACTGTAAATAGCTATAAGCATATTGACAGTATGATTTTTTAATGATGGAAGACATAAGAAAATGTGACTAGAGATTTTGACAAGTTGATTTCAAACTAGGTCAGTACTTGAAATTTCATGCTATTTAGGAAATCAGAACTAATGGATTGTACTTAATGTTATATTTAGTTTAATAGCCATTTGTGAATGTGCTGCTTTGCAGAATCATTTGCATTAATGGTGGTAAGATGTCTATATTTGGAAGGAAAAATTAGAAAATCAAATTTTCACCCTCAGGGGACTGTTTTCATTTTGTATTTTAAGAAATGGAATAAACGAAAGGACAAGAGTGTTCAAAAAGTAAAAACATGTAGCCACAGAGCCTTTTGGCATCTTGTCTTAGTTAATGACTTTGTTTGCACTCTTTCATATTTTATACACTCTGGAAATCTCAGATCATGTCATAAATGTTCAGTACTAATAACATTATAAGTGATTGCCTAGATTTTGGATTCTGTAGGTGATCAAGCAATAGCTACCCCCCCCCCTTTTTTAAGGCCTCTTAGACATTGGGGCAATAGTTTTTAAATTTAGCCTTTGGAGATATTCTTCTAAATCACAGCTTGAAGATAACCTAAAGGGCAATCAGAGCTTCCATTAAAAACAAAACAAAAAAATGTGTGTAGAAATTATTCCAGTAGTTCTGTCTATTAGACCAAGAAAGTCCCACAAATTAGCTTAAGGGATGAGTAAAGGATATCTTCATGTAACAGAAAAGTTTAAGATGCTTTTTTCTTATGTGGTTTTGAAATAAAAGGCAATACCTGTTTAAGCTTATGAAACAGTAATTTTTATCATTTTCCTCCTTCTGCCATTTCCAAGTTGGGCAACCACACAATTTATAAGAAAGAAATGAGATTTAGGAATGGAGGGCTGGGGTATGTTGAAGAGATGGTGTTTGTCCAGGCAGTTCAGAAACACCAAACCCTTGTCCTCAGTCCAACACTGTTTTTAGAAGATCATCAAGGGAAGTGTGTACACAGAGAAACAAAGGCCAAGAATTCTTTTATTACTGGCTGAGGCTTTGGCTGCAAACCCCAATGTACAACCCTGGTGAACTAGGAAGAGCATAGAAGCAAAACAAGCTCCTTGTATTTGGAACACAAGAGTAGGCCTGCTTTTACACTGGGAACCCCCAACTATGAAGAAAGGCCAGAATAGAGCTTTTGGCAAGAATAACTATTTTCCCCGTACCTGGGGGAAAAGCTGGTATAGGCTAACTGACTTAGAATTTGACTATTTCAGATCAGCTCTCTTCTTTGTATGTGGGATGAGAGGGCTGCTGGAAAGTGGGGAGGAGGATGGGAGATAGGGACAGTCTTCAGTTAACCACAGAAGCCAGCTCTAGGCACTCACTGGTTTCCAGCCATTACTCCAGGATTCCCAGAGTTTGAGACTATAGGTCTACTCCAAGTAATATACATAGTTTTTGGTAGGTCAAATGTATTTCAAAAATTATCCCAGGGATTCATTTTCACAAGGCTACTTTTGATGGTCTGCTTCTTCATGCCAACACTGGTGGAAGCTAATTTTAACCTGAGGACAGTGTACTTGATTAGGTTATATTATATTCATGTTGAGTAATGGGCTATTAATGGTTTATATACTATTGGAAAATAAAGGCAGGCATATATCGCCTCAGATATAACACAGTCAGGGGGTCTCCCTGATATGCAAGATAGGAAGAGTGAAGACAGTAAGGAGGTTTACTTCCCATGTTGGAGAAAAACCAAAAAGAATGGGAAAGGAGTGAGCCCCATATTTTTGTTTTTTATATCTTGCCAGGTATTTTACCTCTTATCTCATCCAATCTTTACAAAAGCCTTTATGAGTTACGGCTATGGAATATGGTTTTAGTTTTCACTGTCCTTGATTTCCTTTAAGGATTTTCTGCCAAGGGAGAACTACATGTAAGCCAGATTTGCAATGAAATAATAGTTTATTTATTAAGAAACTCATTGTAGTATAAATATTTTATTACAGTAAAATATATGTGGGTGATTTACATATACAGACGTTTATAAATCATAAATCTACTTGATGATTTTTCACATTGTGAACACATATTTATAATTGTTACTCAGATTATGAAATAGAACATGACCAGCATAGTATGTTTGTTTTCTTTGTCATGATTTATTTTCTTATTTTTATTATTTTCTACTTTATACCTTCTTTGAGTTTCATTTTCTGTTTTATTTTCACTTCTTGAAATATATATTTAGATCATCAAACTTTGGCTTTCCTTCTTTTGTAATATTTGCATTTAAGGCCATGAGTTTTATCCAATGCACATGCTTATATTCTACAAATTTTGATATGTCATATTTTTATATTATGAGTAATACTGACTTTAATAAATCAATAATGCATCTTTTAATCTCCAAGAAATCTACTTTGTTTTTAAAAATGATTCTGCTGAAATTCTCCATGTTGTAATCAATATTTTAAAAATATTACTGTTATTTCAAAGTGTGTCTGATAATTACAATATGAAGCTCTCCTTTGTTTCTAATTTCTGGTTTTTCTTTCTCTTGGGCCCCAGTCATTTGATTTTATCTGCTAGTATGCCTAGTAATTCTGATTATAATTCTGATATAATATGTACATAGTAGAGATAATTTGATACTCAGGATGATATTCTCTTTCTTCAGAGTTTCTTTCTTTTGCTTTTGGCTGGCATTTAGGTGAGGGGCAGGTCACCCTAATATTCAGTCTGGAATTGAGCTGATTGGAAGCTGGGTTTTGGTCTTTATGTGGATTAGTCTATTACTAGTTTGCCCTTAAGCCTTGGATTTTGTCCTTTAGAGGTCCCAGCTAAATGCCTGGCATGCTTGGCCATTATTTTGAAGCTGCTGAAGGCTCTGCTCAATTTCTGAAGCTCTGCAGCTACTTAGGAATCATCAAATGCCTTTAGTAGAAAAGCAGAGCTGAATTTAGCCTCACCTTTATGCAGTTTCCTTTTTCAAGGATATTGGTTCCTCAAGTTTTTAATGTCACAGTAACTTTCTGGTGCCTTTAAGCAGATTACAAAAATTCTTCAGTTTTTCTTGCTGGAAGGGTTGGTGTGATGCAAGCTAGTTCACCATAGCTGAAAGTGAAGTCTCTTAGGAACATTTTTTTAGGTTGGACATTTTTAGTTCACTAAATACACAGCTCCAGGCCTACAACCACCCACACAGACTCTAAATCCTGGGATTCATAGACTTAAGAGCCATGTGTTATGATAGAGAAATGTAGTTGAGCCTATAAAACAGATTCTGAGTCTCCTTACCTAACGAGCCACAGGGATGAAGATGTCGGGTCTCTCTCTCTCTCTCTCTTTTTAAATCCATTCACTTATCTTTCTGCAACAGAGAACAGTTAGCTTGCTTCTTGCCTTCAAGGCACTGTAACCTTCCCATTGGAAAAAAGTACCAATGAATTTGTCAAACTCTGCTCCATCAAATTGGCCATTTCCATCCCCCAAGGTGTAGAGAAAGGGTGCGGACAGAGGCAGAATCATCTCACTCTGGTGAGTGAGAGCACTTTTTTCCTACCCTAACAGTTAATATTGTTTGCATATAGTAAATGAATAAATTTATACTCAAGTAGCGTAAATAATTTACCAAGATGCTGTTTGACCTAGGCGTTCTCTCATACTTTTAAGTTCCTTGAATCCTAAAGGTTCCACAGCATGGATTTATTCTCCAATGCCATATCTTAGGCACTGCTCAAGAGTCAGCCTCAGTGAGATTAAAATATAGGGGGACCATATAATTTTTTTTAGCACAAGACACTTTTGAGAATGAAAGAAGGTAGTATTAATAATTATATCAGGAAATGGGGTAAACTGGGACTGCCATAAAGAAACTGATAGGTGTGGTGACCCTACTTTACCACTAAGATTTCTTTGCAGTGGGAGGACATGGTCCCAGAGTGATCTGTAGTGAGCTTAGCAGATGAGTTTGTTTGGGAAGGAATAAGAGCTAGCAATTTTCAGAGAGAACGGAAAGGGGGGAATCAGCAGGAAGAAGAAAAAATAAGCTAAGAAGAAGAAAAGAAGATAAGAAGGAACACCAATAAGAAAGCCAGGAATAAGCTCTTTACCCAGGAAAGCAGGTGGATGTTAGCATGTAGACATGATTCATTAAGCAGAGTGAATTGAAAATAAGTACAGATTGGAAGATTAAACTTATTGAGAGGAAAAGAGAATGTATAGAATGCAGTAGCAGTAGGTGTAAGCTTTGTAAAAATAATGAGAAAGTATCCTCAAGTTTACATGATTTTTAAAACATCACTTGTAGTAAGGACATTGAACAGCCCATAGGATCCATTCTAATAAATCAGATTCAAATGACAAACTATGAGTACTCCTGGTTAAAAATGACACTTCATAACAGATGCACTTATTTTAGCATATGCTAATAATGGCAGGCAAAAAGAGGTAGGGTTTAAATGACTTACGTGACTGGGAATAGTATGATAGTCTGGACCTACTTACCAGGTGATGCTGTTGGTCTGAGGGTGATAGTAAGGAGGCTAGGAGGACACAGTGTTAATCAAATGGTCATCCCAGTCAGTTAACATTGGTTAGCTGTTACTTAGTAATGGGTCCCATACAGAAAACCTAAAAACTGCCTTCATGGAAGATGGCAGGAGAATCTAGGACCTGAGTAGAGTACAGAAGATAGACTTTTCAATTAGCTATATATGGTACATATCACTTGTGTGAGTGACTTTGTATCATCTCACAGAGCCATCATCCCAAGTAACCCATCTCTTTCATAATCAGCCTACTTGTTCTGCTTTGTTATAATCTCTAGTTTCTTGGTATGCTAATACTGTGATCCCTGAGTCTTAGAACACCACTCAGAAAGTAAGGACATATAAGAAATTATAAAAATGAACATGTATGGCAGAGGGCAAGCCATATACTTCTGAGTATTTATAGCAAGATCTTACTCTGGAGGAAAGAATGCACGCTAGTATAAAAGGCATTTGAAATGCGCACATCTGGATTCACAGAGTTGGTGGTGTTCCAGGTGTAGCTCCACATAACAGCCATTTGAAATAGATTTCTTTGAGATCAAGTTTGGGTAAAGGAATTCGTATTCACTGTGTGTGTTCTCATAGTTGACCTTGCATTAAATCTATGCTGTGTATCCCTTGGAGAAGCAACTAGTGATCTATAGGAAAGGAATGCCAAACTTTATCTTTGGAATTCAATCCAGATGAGTTTATTGGGTGATTTTTAACCTGATTTGAAAGCCCTAGATTCTGTTCTTGCCTTCATTATCTGTTATTGTTCTCTTAGTTTCTGGTTATTCTTTACCTTTTTGTTTAATGTTTATAATTTTTTCTTAGAGTAGGGTCTATCTGCCGCCCACTACCAGGCATTAAACATTATAGGCATCCATAAAGTTTGAAGAGAATTAAATGGAGTTGAGAGTGGATTTAAATGGGAAGTGAGAAAATTTGTCCAAATAGCATTTTAAAAATCTGTTTTCATATCATAATGTGCCTTATTTATCTCCTAGTAGTAGATAAAGCTTTCCTAGGCATATAGGCATATTCAGGGCTCTGAGAATATCTGTAGTATAGAAACATTTAATCTTATTTAACTTGTATTCCTCAAATTTATTTGACAAATACATTTTTGCAAAGGGTCTGGACTCTTAAGTAGACAGAAATCACCTCAAATTAATTTAAACCCAATATGGAATTTTCTGGCTTATGTAACAAGTAAGAATTCTTGATGAGTTCACAGAATGGAGAAGCTGCAGGACCTCAGGGCCTGGGACTTGGGACTCAGCAATCTCTCTTTTCATCCATTTTTCTCTCTTGCTTTTGTCTGTTTCCTTTTGGGTGCTGACCTCATTATCTCCTAGTGTGGACAGTCCTATGACAGGCCCTTTCAACATGGAGGGGAATAACCTCAGGTGAAAGGGAAAATGCTGATTTTTATACAAGTAAAATATTAATTTCCCACAAGGATCTGGTTCCTGCCTGAGTCACACATCCATCCTTTGAGCCAGTCACTGTTATCAGGGGAGGCGTTTACTAAGATTGGCTGTATCCAGGCCTTTTGTCCATTGAGATGACCTGGTCAGTGGTTATGTCCAGAACCTTTAAGAGAGGAGTTTGAACAGCTTATTGGGAAGAGCAGAAATAGTAACCACCATTCATCCAGTCAACAGATATTTATTCAGCCTTTCTCTTCAGGCACTCTTCAAGGCATTAGAGATACAACACTGAACAAAATAGATGGATATTAATACCTTCATGGAACTTACTTTCTAGTGGGGAGGCAGATAATAAAGACGATAGGTAAAACACGGCATGTTTGTGATAAGTACAAAGAAGGAAAAAATAAAGCAGGAAAGAGGAGTAAAAAGAAACTGTGGGTATGGGGCGCCTGGGTGGCTCAGTTGGTTAAGCGACTGCCTTCGGCTCAGGTCATGATCCTGGAGTCCCAGGATCGAGTCCCGCATCGGGCTCCCTGCTCGGCAGGGACTCTGCTTCTCCCTCTGATCCTCCTCCCTCTCATGCTCTCTGTCTCTCATTCTCTCTCTCTCAAATAAATAAATAAAATCTTTAAAAAACAAAAAAAACAAAAAAAACAAAAAACAAAAAAAAACAAAAAAAAAGAAACTGTGGGTAGAAGAAGGCTGATATTTTAACTAATGTGGCCAGGGAAAGACTCATTGATGAAAAGGTGACTTTTAAATAAAGATCCAAAGAAAGTAAGAGAGGAAGCCATGCAGACATTACATTGGGAAGCAATAGCAAGTGTAAAGGCCCTGAGGTTAGAGTGTACCTGGCATGTTTGAGGGAGGACGTGGAGTCTGGAGTAGTGGGCATGGGGAAGACTGGGAGAGAGCAGTAGGAAATAAGGTCAGGTTGCTGATAAGGAGCCCGATGATGCTGGGGTTGTGACTTGTCCTGACAGCATTGCCTTCCCCCCCGGGCTTTGAGAAGAGGAATGACAGGATCTGACTTCTGATTTGACTGCTCTGGCTACTTTGGTGAATAGACGGGGGGCAAGAGCAGAAGCAGATAATCCAGCCAAGAAGCCAATGCCATTATCCAGGAGAGAGAGATGATCGTAGCAGATGATAGTGGACGAGGGTAGAGGCAGTGAAGGTGGTGAGAAATGATCAGATTCTGGGTATACTTTGCTTTTATTTTTTTATTGTTATGTTAATCCCCATACATTACATCATTAGTTTTAGATGTAGTGTTCCATGATTCATTGTTTGTGAGATTCTGGGTATACTTTGAATGTGGATCCAGTAGGATTTGCTGATAGAATGGGCATGGGGTGTGAGAGGAAGGTAAGTGTCTAAGATGACAGCAAGATTTTGGCCTTAGCAATGAAAGAATGGTAACCATTAGCCAGATGAGGAAGACTGCAGAAAGAGCCAGTTTGAGGAGACTACTGGGGGTGGGGACTCAGTTTTTGGATAAGTGAAGTTTGAAATGCCTATTAGACATCCAAGTGGAGATGGTACAGGTCTGGAGTTCAGGGAGGAGGTCCTGGCTGAAGATAGAAATGTGTGAGTCATCAGCATACAGAAGGTGTTTAAAGGCATGAGATTTGATGAGCTCACCCAGGGAGTGTGTGTAGATAGGAAAGAGCCACTCAGGGGCTGAGTTCTGAGGTACCTCAGATACCATACATGTTCATTTTAGAAAAGCTATTAGTTTCTCTGAGAACACTAGCATTTCACAAACACGGTTTGAGATCTGCTGATCTGAAGGAACATGTCTTTAGAACTACATCTCTTTAGAGCATATAGAATATAGTTTACGTCCTTTGGCCTTAAAAATACACTCCTAATTTTCCAATATGGGTATGATAATCTCAGTAAATGTAACATAGTACTCTAAGACATTTTGTGGAGGAATATAATTGACTGTAGGCTATTCTGCATGTGTTGTGAGTCAGGTAGTTTATTAGTGACAGATTTGGACACAGATTCTAGAGTGAGCCTTGGGAAGCTAACTTTCCTGGGCATTTGATGGTTTTTGGTCTGATTTTTAGTGCTACAGAGTTCATTCTTTCCATTCATAATATTTATTACAGCTGAATTATGTGCAAAGTAGGTATCCAGTACTATGGGGGATAAACTATTCTAAACCTCAGGAAATTTGGGGAAAAGATTTAAGCTTTCCAAAGTATGATTCGGAAGTGAGTGCTTCCAGAGTTCCCAAGAAAGTGGGGCTGAGATGGTTAAATGGCTCATGCTTGATGTTTAGAGAAGGTAGAAGGATGTTTAGAAAAGGTAGAAATGTGGAAAGGAAATTTTTATAATGTGTGTGGGAGTCTAACTACATAAAATAGAATAGGATTATCAGATTACCTGCCTAACTAGATAGAGCAAAGAGTGTGCTGAAGAGAATGGGAAATAAAATCAGATTATTATGTAGAGCTGTTGGTAATGGGAACTCTCTGGAAAGAACCTGAGGAAGATTATTCTAGCAGTGATATTTTGTTAGGCGTTTGTGCCACTTAGCCATACCCTATACTGTACTCTGTGTTTTAGAAAACAGTTCACTACTGCAACTTCCTTAGGTGATAATAACAGTTTTGGCAATTTGATGCTTTTAGACCCTTACCATGGCTGCTCTTTAACTATTTATAGAATCAAATAGATTTTTAAAAAAATATTAACATTTCTGGGGCGCCTGGGTGGCTCAGTTGGTTAAGCGACTGCCTTCGGCTCAGGTCATGATCCTGGAGTCCCAGGATCGAGTCCCGCATCGGGCTCCCTGCTCAGCGGGGAATCTGCTTCTGCTTCTGACCCTTTCTCCTCTCGTGTTCTCTCTCTCATTCTCAGATAAATAAATAAAATCTTTAAAAAAAAATATATTAACATTTCTTGGAGGACTAATGGTATAAACTTCGGAAAATTCCCTTACTGCTTAGAAGTAGTCATGTTCCTAACATCTAAATATCTTCCTTTGCTTTTTTGTGTGTTGTTTGTTTCCACTAAATTATTAGCCCTGATGTCCTTGCTTTTTGCCTCACAGCTTTCTTCTTATGTGCAGTACCAAATTTAAAAAATTCTACAAAAATGCTAACGAGGGTGATGGAGTTTTAGGGATTACTTCTCATGTCACTTATTTTCCCCAATTAAAAACTCTGCAGATGGGGGTGCCTGGGTGGCTCCACAGGTAGAGCATGTGAGACTTGATCTCAGGATCATGAGTTCAAGCCCTACGTTGGGTGTAGAGCTTACCAAAAAAAAAAAAAAGAAAGAAAAAGAAAACTCTATAAATGGAAATTGTTACTATAACTCCTATAACTTTTTTCTAGTATAACCTTTTTATTTTTTATTTTTTTAATTTTATTTTATTATGTTATGTTAATCACCATACATTACATCATTAGTTTTTGATGTAGTGTTCCATGATTCATTGTTTGTGCATAACACCCAGTGCTCCATTCAATATGTGCCCTCCTTAATACCCATCACTGGGCTAACCCATCCCTCCACCCCCATCCCCTCTAAAACCCTCAGTTTATTAATGGGGAAAATTGGGCCATGTCTGCCATTTCCTCTCTCAGCAGTAATTCATGGCAAAAAGTACTGAGTTCACTGGTAACTTTTGACCTAAGGGGAGGGGCATTTATATTGATGATTAGTATATATCAGAAGTTGGTGCCTTTCATATGGTCCTGCAAAATTCTTATCTCCATCCTTCCACGATTGTTGAAATGTTTTCCTTGAGCTGTGGGAGGTGTTTCCCACTCATTGAAGAGTGCTTGAACAGGCCTGTTCTAAGTAGAGCTTGGGGAAGGCCAGGAAAGGGACAAATAACACCTACAAGATAAGCTTTCCAAGTGACCATAAGAAGCAACCTTTCCTCCCCAAGAAAATCTCTTTATACCTTTACCCCTCTCTTCAGATTTCCACGTACGCTTCCCCCCTTCCTCCTCAGCTCACGTCTCAGTCTCTTTTCCATAGTTCAAGGTTGCTTGAACTACTTTTGTGGTTGTCCCCTGTCTCTCCTACAGCAGTAATCTGTCTCATTAACATTCCAAGGTGTTAGCACACTTGCCATTTAAAAGAAATTCTCTATTTTATGTTTTCCTTTACCTACTTTCCTGTTCCTTGCCTTTTCTTGGTAGCAATATTTCTCAAAATAATTCTTTCTACCGCCTGTCTCCACTTCTTCACTGGGCACCCTGGTGGCCACCATAACTGCTCTTGTCAAGATCACCCGGCACCTCCATCTTGACGAATTCATTGGTCCATTCTTGGTTCTCATCTTATTTGAACTTTCAGCAGCCTGTGACTCAGCTGATACACTCTCTTAATTGAGCCCTTTCTTCACCTGATTGTTGGCATATCCTGGTTTTCCTCCAACCTCACTGGCTGCTCTGTGAGGGTGTCCTCTGCTGAGATCTCCTCCCATCCCTATAAAAAATAAAGTGGCCCAGGTTTAGGTCTTATCCCTCTTCTCTATCTACACTCACACTCAAGGTTGTGTCGTCCTGTCTCATGGTCCTAAATTCTGTTTATGTGTTAATATCTTCTAAATGTACGTCCTCCTATGCCACCTTTCCACCTGGATTTTTAGTAGGCAAGTCTCACCTAAAACATCCCAAACTCCTTACTGTGGCCTTCAAGGTTCTTACCACCTGCCCCCCCCCTTACCTATGCAACTTCATTTGCTGCTATTTTCTCTTCCTTTCTCCTTTATCTCCCACCGCACTCAACTTTCTCACTATACCTCTCTACCAAGTTCTTTTCTGCCTCAGAGCTTTTGCACTTGCTGTTCTCTTTGCCTAGAATGTTCTTTGAGCAGGTCTTTGCATGGCTTGTCCCCTCAATCCAGTGTAAAATGTACTTCTTCAGAGGCTTTCCCTGACTACCCTGTCTAAAATAGTACCCTCTAACTTGTTTTATTTTTCCTTCTTAGCACTTATCACTACTTTAAATCATATTTTATTTCTCCTCTGGTGAAATATGACCCAAGGAAGATGTAATTTGTTGATCTATCCCTGTATCCCTAGGGGTTAGATCAATGCCTGGCTCATAGTAGACTCTCAACATATGTTTATTAACTGAGTGAAAAATAAATGAATTGTTTTATATGTAAACATTTTTTATATGTAAGCCATGTGATTATACCCTCAATATTTTTGAATCCAAAGTACAGAGTAATGTTTTTTATAATAGAATGGCTAAACATAATAGAAAAATGGCTAGCTAGAGCCTGTTGTGTGTAGACTCATATAAAGGAATTTCCTTGAGTGATATATGGAGTGTCTCTTCTTGTTCCCTTCTCTGGAAATAAGTTGTGTATTCTTGGCTTTTCCCATGCAGCTGAAGAATAAGTTCATGAAAAAACTGCCACGTGATGCAGAAGCCTCCAACGTGCTTGTTGGGGAGGTTGACTTCTTGGATACTCCTTTCATTGCCTTTGTTCGGCTCCAGCAGGCGGTCATGCTGGGTGCCCTGACTGAGGTCCCTGTGCCCACAAGGTAAGCTTCTCCCTGACCTGCTGGGGTCTACAATGTGCTTCTAGAGTGGTCTTGGCTAGATAATCAGGAGAATGAGGATACATCCAGAGCAAGCATATTGGAAAGGTTTAATCTGAAATAATGATTTAGCCTGTCTTTCATGCTATCAAATTACGTGGCACTTGTATAGTAGTAAGAATAACAATTTAATAATTAATTGGGCCATGTACTAGTTTATTCTTAGGGATTAGTTGATTTAATTCTCACAATAATATATATTTTTTTAAAGTTTATTTATTTTAAGTAATCTCTGCACCCAACATGGGGCTTGAACCCACAACCCTGAGATCAAGAGTCGCATGCCCCTCTGACTGAGCTAGCCAGGTGCCCCTCTTATAATAATATTTTTAAATTCTAAACTATAGGGATATGGATTTTACAGATGAAGAAACTGAGTCTGAGAATTTAAGTAACTTGTCCAACATCATACAGATGGTAAATGTTTCAGAGGTCAGAGTTGCTTTAGGTTGCTCTATGTTTTATTGGAAAATTGGCAATAGGTACATATATATATACACATACACGTATGTATATATGTGACTCTGTGCATATATACACACACATATAGAAAAATCATTAATCTGCCCACTTAAATTTGCACACTTTTACTGTTATGTGTTGTATCACATAAGTTCTTATTCTAAAAGGAAGCACATTACGGTTCTTAGGATCACGTCCTCACTGCCCGCACAGCACGTTATGAGGCCTCCAGTTGATCTACCTTGCAGCTGAGCTCAGAGAGTTAGAAGGTAGACTTACAGAGTGCCGTAGGTAAACAGAAGGTAATGCCTGACTTCAGCTTGTGCTGAAGAAGAGTTTAAAGAGCAGTTTGTAATCTTCGAGTTGACATCATAAAATTATCATGTGAAGAGGAACTTTTCAGGGGCGGGTGCTTTTTTTGTGGGTCCTGGGCAAGGACAAGTGACTTCTGCCTCTTTTAGGTTTCCTCAGGTGAGCAGGAAGGGCTGTGACTCTGCAGTGATCTCAAATGGTTTCAGCATCCTACACTGAGACAAGGGGCTCCCAGATTAGGGGGGAAAAGGAGAACATTTCCTTATGGCCTCCCGATTCATAGATTCGGGCTATTTTTTCTTATCATATGGATATTTTCTCCTTATTTTTATATTTCTTAGACACTTAAAAGGGGAATAATATGGTCATTAATATTAGTCCACCAGCCAGTGGACAAATGATCAAAGGAAATGATCATACCGTATTCAATTAATGGGATTATCACAACGCCTGTTTTCTGTAACTTGGTTGTTCACTTGAAAACATTCCAGCAGAGCCTTGCAGTTCTGTCTGAGCAATCACCTGGCGAACAGCTAGCTGACTCAGATCATGGCTGATGTCCAGCTCTTGTGCCCCTATGGTTTTGTTTATGTCTCTTTGGACTAATTTTACTGGGGCTTGAAAGAAAAAAACATACCATGAAGTGTTAAGTTGCTCTTGCATTTTCATTTTTCTTACTGTTTTTCTCTAGAAGCTACAAGTAAAAAATATTTTAAAGGGCTTTTTATTTAACAATAACACGAGTTAATTGAGTAGCAAATCATGACCATTTGTGTATCCCTCTTATCATCTGCTCCTGTCTGGCTCATTCTTTTCTTCTGTACAGGAGAGTGTTTCTAGTCTAGAGGTGAAATACAGCATCATTTGAATGAACAAAAGGAGCACGGCAATTCAAGGGAATGTAATTCAGTAATGTCATAAAACTATTTTAGGGCAATAATCTGAACAATATATCCAAGCATGTTAACATTTTTCCAGGAAACAGTTTTATCCATTTGCTGTCCTCTGAACCAGTGCATGCTATAATCACTGAGTAGGGAGTCTCATTAGCCTTTTTGTGTATGAGTAATGTGGGGCCATTTACAATGGCTGCATCCTGTGAAATCCAATCAAGGAAATCCCACCAGGAATGTGGTAGTCATTGTGAAGGACTGCTTCTGTACTCAGCATTGTGCTTTAACACTCTACCCTGTCCTACTGTGGGGAGACCTGAAAAGTCTGGTTTTGTGGTCATTTGGTAATGGTCATTTGTCATTTTTCCTTAAGAAGGGGGAAGAAAGTTATGCTCTTATGTTTATGATTGTTATTATTACTATTTGTAATAAGCAGTATTACTGCCATGCATCTGTTAAGAAGCATGGATCTAGCAGCTCTCTCTGTGTAGTGTCCGCATGGTTCTCTAGTTACCCTGTTATTGGCTGAATGTACTTGAGCCTTGTGCTTGCACCTGGACTGGTGCCAGGTGGGTGGACGTTATCTGCTTAGGGGCCCTTCTTGCCATCCATGTGAAGGCAAACAACTGTTCTTTGATATTTGGTGACGTGGTAGGATATAGTTATGATTTTCCCAGCATCTTGCAGACACTTGGCTTGCTGTCATCTTCTGTCTGTCCACGGAGGCTGCCACACACTCGTATTTATGAGCAATGTAGGGGATAATTATTATTATTCCCATTTCACAGTTGAGAGTTGGAGGCAAAGGGAGGATTTACTCTCAGTGCTAGAAATAGAACTGCAGATTTCTGACTCTGAAGCCAGGCTTTTGTGGGGAATCTAAGGAACTATGTAGAATGGATTAGAACAAAGTACTTGAGGGTCTTCCCATGAAGAAAAATAAAAGCCCCTGATCAGTTTGTTCTTTTCTGATCTTGATTTTCACATTTAAGGCAAATATTATTCAGTAAGTCTGGTCCTCTAAAAAATTAGGTTGTTTACTCTTTTCATTATCACTGTAAGTTAATACGTATTTTATGTGATAAATGATGATTTGCCTGAGAGAAGCAGTTTGTGCTTAATTGTCAAAACCATAGAAAATCTTATTAGAGGGATTGGGTTGGAGGTCCTACTACTTCAATTCTGTCTTGTCCAACAATTCAGTTGCTAGCTGCTATTTACCGTATGTAATGTGGTTGGTTATGGTGGGTTTGTGGTCCTCATGCATCTATTGTGGAAGCTACAGTTTAGCCATCATTTCCAAAGCCGCTAAATATGAATAATGGCTTATTTGATTCACTGCTGTTTTGAGAGCAGGGAGTAAAGGATTGGTACATGCTGAGTTTATTCTAGAAATAGCTGTGATATATCAGGAAGGAGGGGGGTGCACATCCTTTCTGAAAAGATTGAGTGGTTTAGGAAGGCTGGCTCTTCTTCTGATATTATGCTCTGTTTCTGCCTATAATTATTTTGTGAATGTGAGTATAGTCCATTGGTTCCGGACAGAGATCATCTGGCACTTATTTTTGTTACGGAGAATGCTAAAGGCATCCTCCCCAAGCATAATTAGGTATGTGAAAAAGCTCACAGGAGTAGAGGAGCCTCATGAAGATTCTTGAAACAACTAGCACTATTAAAAATTCTAACTATGACTTTATTTCTAGTTATGAGTGAATAAAAAGAACTCAGTAACATAAATTAATTTCTTTTCCCCAGCTGTCAACATGGGCTGTGCCCTTCCAGCCACACAAATGTGATGTTTACTCTAATTTGTTAATAAAGAAAAAAGCTTCTGGTTAAAAATAACATCTGTCCATTGACAAAAAACAGCTTGGGTCATGAAAGGAGTTTTCAGTACGTTATAAAAGCTGAGTTTGGCAAGATGTACTTCTATCATAAAAGTTGTAACAGCTTTCGCCTCTTTGAGGGTTAAAGGGGAAAGAACATGTTTCAGGCAGAGGGAACTTCAACTTGATGAGTTGTTCTGTGTTGCTAGTTTTCCAGATCTCTCATCGCCATTTCAACAGTGCAATCCAAATTAGGGGCTTCTTAAGGGTTTCTGTTCCTACAGATGAAATTCTTCACCCGAGGTGATGTTTCCTGCTACCTATAGATGGCTAGATTTCTTCTCTGTATCATTTTAAAAGGTTGAATTTATTGAATGGTTCCTGACTGGAGTAATGGAAAAATTTCGCTGATATGTAACATTTTATTTCTATTGGGCACTTGATGATTCTCCATTAAAGAATAAATAAATATATGGATTAATAAATATTTATATATTACATATAATATATACATGTCTTTTTAAAGGAAAAATTACATTATCCAGGAAAGAGACAGTGTACCTTTATATTTAAGTTACTGAAACAATATAATTCTCCTATATTGGGTTTATTGCTATAATATGTATTATAGTCACTATTGGTCTGCTACTTCCATTCAGTCTTTGGTACTGTTTAGCAGAGACTGGAGTAAATATTTACAGGAAATCTATGCTCTCATCTCATAGGGCTGAAGTTAGAGGCTCCGTTACTCTCTCAGCTCTTGGGATAGTTACCCATCATCTGCCAAAGTTTATATTTGAGGCCTCTAATAACTGAGAGTATTTGTCTCACTTTCTAACAAGATGGTATTTTAGCTTTGTTGCCATATAGCCAACCTGATAATTAATTCATGTGTCAGTTGATAAACGTATATTTCCATAATGTGTATTTGTAAACTATCATCATGATGGAGATGCTAGGGCAAGGTAGGAAGAGGTACAGAGTGGTTCTGGAAAGATCTTAGATATTATGTCTTACTGAAAAACTAATGTTTAGACACATTAAAATAACAAAAAATGGTGGGTAAAGGAAACCCATTATTTAAAAATGTGTCAAGTAAAGGATCCAGGTGTTGGATATTTTCTCTTGCTGCCCTGCATCTGCCCCCTTTGGCTAAAACTATGTTCTTACTGCCCTGCCTGACAGCAGGCCATTGCTAGACAGGCAAATGGGACTGGGGAATGTGACCAGTACTGTAGGTGTTCCTTAATTGGATTTATATTTTGCTTTAGTGGTTAAATATTTTTGCATATGTTGCACTCAAATCAGTGATCTGTCCCTTTAGTAAAGTACATTTTACTGTCATAAGGAAGCACTTTATAATACTATATGTAGTGGTATATAATTTAGGTCCAGCTTCAAACAAAGAAAAGTTCTAGTATCAAATGAACTTCCGTATTAGAAGAACTAAAATCCAGTTTTAATATTGACTTCCTTCATACTTGAACAGACTTTCATGCGTACCGATTGCTTTTGCTTTTTCATCTACCGTGATAACACTTGAAAGTGAGTGTGCCGCCTCATGCCGGAACTGGTTTCTAAGCAAATAAGTATTGAACGGTTTTATGGTTATTTTGGTATAAAATCAAAGCATTCAAACTTTGAGATACCTTTTTACATTCTTAATTTCTGTTTTTTTCCCCCTTTTCCCTTTGGATTGAATTTTGTAATGAAGAAGAGAAGTTATTTATTCAGGGGCTTTTTAGAACAAACCCTAACACTTTGAAGAGTACTTGCTGTCAACCCATTTTTATTTAAAGTGAGGTATTTAGGGGTGCCTCAGTGGCTCAGTCGGTTAAGCAGTTAAGTGTCAGCCTTCAGCTCAGGTCATGATCCCAGGGTCCTGGGATTGAGCCCCATAGCGGGTTCCCTGCTCAGCAGGGAGCCTGCTTCTCTCCCTCTGCCTCCCCCCTGGCTTATGCTCTCTCTCTCATTCTCTCTCTCTCTCTCAAATAAATAAATCTTTAAAAAAAAAAAAGTGAGGTATATAAATAAATAAGTAAAAAACAAAATTTTATCAAGCAAGTCCCATAGTATCCCTGGTCCCATAAAATTTTACCTAAGATTTCTTGTCCCCAAATAAGTATCCACAACATCTTTTGCCAGAGTGACCTGTGGAAGTCATAGGTTGGGCAGGTAATATTAGGCAGAATTGTGGGCTGAAAGGAACAGGAGGTGAGAAGGCCTATCTACTCTCTCTCATTTACTAGGCACAATCTTTGGCTCATCCACCGACCTCCCTGAGCCTCAATATCCTCACCATTAAATGGGAATAGGATGCCTGTCCTTATTGCAAAAGGGTATATGTAGTGTGAAATGCTTTGCAAGCTTTAAAAAGCTGAGCAAACGTGATGTAATCATTTTTATTGCCCTTACTATCTTCATGTTAGGTAAGACACGATCATAAGCAAGGTAGAGGTGTATCCAGAGTTGCCTTTTATATATTTTTTCTGAGTCACTTACTTACTGGGTTTCTTCCTCCCTAGTCGAGACACAAACCTAAGTGGGGATAAGCTCATTATTGAGGACCTACTTACTGTAGCGCAATGAGTGTGCATTATCAAGATAACAAGTTTGGAAAGGAAAATGAGGACACCCACAAACGAATTTTAACTATCTGTGAATGATGCTTTATTTTGAATTTCTCTCGTATTTCTCTTTCTTTACTTTGGCTGTCAGCATGTGGCTTACTTGTAGAGGACTTGTTTTTTGCTGACTTACAGTCACTTCTGAGCAGAAATATTTCTTAGAAGTATGGAGAGGATCATTTGTCACTGCTCATATTGAGTAAGGAAAAGTCAGAGAAATCTGAAGATGTACTAAGTCTTTCTGGTTATTGTGTTTAATGGGCTTTCTCCAAAATTCTGAAAGTCAGTAGAAATGGAGAGAGAAGAAAGTTTAGAAAAGGAGATTGAATGACTCCCAAAGTGAAGTTCTCCTGCTCAGTGGGAAACTTCTCAGGGTTTCCATGTGAAATTCTTCCTTGCCTCCAAAGAAACAACAACTTGGGTTTCACAATAGTGTGAAAGAGTATCTTTCATATTACCAAGAATATTGCCTTTGTTTTAAAGATGTATTCTAGACCTATGCTTTTTATCAACTAGGATAAACGTGTCTCAGTTTTATGTATATTAACTTTGATGAAATGTGTTTTATAGCTTTTGCTTCTTTCCTCTTCCATTAGGTTCTTGTTCATTCTCTTAGGTCCTAAGGGAAAAGCCAAGTCCTACCATGAAATTGGCAGAGCCATTGCCACCTTGATGTCTGACGAGGTAGGCGATCTGGAACATGGTCATCTGTGACCGTCCCACTTGTATAGTTTTCATACTGTGAATTGGCTGTCACGATTTATTCAGTTAGAATTATATGGTTATCAGCCTTTATGACATGAGTCACAGTCATTCATGGCAGATGAGCTGATATCTACACAGTTTTCAAAAAAAACCAAATTTTATGTTGGAATAAGATATAGGTTCCTTTCTTTTTCTAAGCATTTGCAATTCTTAAAACTGATATATATGAAATATTCTTTAAAAAGTTCAAATCACTGTATTAACTTAAGCTTTGTCTCTTAAAATTTTTAATATATTCATTCTGGGAGCTCAGGTGTCCATATATCATATTGTTTCGGAAATAATGGGTTCTGTAAAGTAATGCATAATAAAACGGATCATGCATTTTTCCCTAGGTATCAGAAAGTACCTGTGTTTATGGTCTTCTTATCTTGTGGGAAGGAATTATACACACACTAAAATGCATTAGCAACCGTTACTGCAGAGTATCTAGTACTTTGGAATTATAACCTTACTCTCACAACAGCTGAGTGTTGTTACACACATTTTAGGTACAGTGAAACCCTAAACCCTAGTCTCAGTAGGAGAAATACAATTAGGATATGGGATCACTGATTTCTGCCTCTGTGCCTTTTTAGCTTACTCTTTTCCCAAACGTTGTCCTTTTGCTTTATTACTTGATTTTTTAGCTTCTCCATGTGTTAAGTGGAGAATAGGGCATTTAGTTATGGAAGTTCTAGTTGGTGATTACTGAGATGGTTACTTTAATGTGAGACCGAGAACATTGATGTGTAGCTATGCTGGTTTCCCCCCTTGAGGCAACTAAGCCTCTCAGGGGGCTCTTTTGTTTATTTTTGTATGTTTATATTTTCTTAAAAAAAATTCCTTCCTCCTAAGATGTAGCAATTAGAAATGCTCTAGGCTCTACGTGACAGAAAAATCTGATTTATAGTGGCTTAAACTATTTGGGGTTTATTCTTTTGCTCACATACCAGGAAATTTGGAGGTAGGCAGTTGCTAGAGTTGGTTTAACATAACTGCTTCATGATAAATCAAGAGCCACGGCTCTTGTTTTGTGGTCTTAAGATGGCTACTACAGTCAGCTCCAGCCATCTCTTCTGTAGTTGAGGCAGGAAGAAGGGGGTAGGAATGTTAGCTGTATCTATCTCTTTTAACAGGTATTCTAAAGGTTTCCAGACAGCTTTTTTCTTTTATCTCATTGGCCAGAACTGTCAATCCTTATCTGAAGGGCAGGCTGGACGAGTGACCCTGTGACTCCAGCCTCCGTAGTTGCTGTGCCCGCTGCGGACGAGGTGCTGGCACTTTGGACTGCCCTGCCCTCAACCTCACAACCCCCCAGACCATGACATGTTATTTGTTTGACAGCTTTTAAAAATTCTTGTTTGAAGAGAAGAGATTTAGTAGCAATCTTTAAGAATAGCTAAGGATGTTAAACAGGGGCCATCTTTTCTCCTGGTGACTAAAGTATTTGACTTACGAGGTATGAAAAGGTGTAAAGGACTTTCAGCTCATCAGCTAGGTTAGAAGAATGGAATGAAACGCAAAGAGGATTACGTGCATTCTGGAAGCTCCTTCTTTGGATATCTGTATAAAAGACATGAAACATTTGCTGCCTTGGATGACTTAGTTATTGCCTTGCTAAAAGGTTAGACAGATGATCACCTGCTTAAAGCCCTTTGCTTTACGTGTTAACAGTATAACTTAGATTTTTCTTCATTTAATAGCTAACATTATTTGTGTGTTTGAGAGTTGCAATGTTTGGGTCTTAACCCGATCTTAACACTCAGCTTGAACTTTTCCTTTTTGAATTACCAGCAATGGTTTGTCCCAGTCATTTTTATTTCAGAGAATGACTCTTCTGTATATTTCTCCAAACCATTTTCATCTGGCTTCCACAGCAACTATAGCAGTAATGGTACATACCAGTGGGAGATGAAAGGCAATGTTGTGTTGCAGTATTGATAAAAATAAAAAACATATAAAAGAAACACAGCTGTTTTCTCATGCCTCTACTTATATTCTTTGGGTTCAGAATCAGAATACCAAAATAGTTTGGGACAAGCTGATAGGAAGTATGAAAATATGATTATATTGAATATATATTAAATATTAAAGTGGATTATAGATTGCCTTTCTCAGGCTCGGCATGCTGTGAGGCATGTGAGGCATGGAGAGGCATGTAGAAGGTTCTCTTGTCGATCAGCACATCTCTTACTACCCTTTAGGTGTTCCATGACATTGCTTATAAAGCAAAAGACAGGCACGACCTGATTGCTGGCATCGACGAGTTCCTAGATGAAGTCATTGTCCTTCCACCTGGGGAATGGGATCCAGCAATCAGGATAGAGCCTCCCAAGAGTCTTCCATCATCTGACAAAAGGTAAATTATCAGGCAAAAAGGTTGTGTTCAGAAAAGGAAATGGGGTCAGGTGACTGTCCTAATACTGTGTTTTCAGGTTCCCATTTAACTTGATGTATCCTCTCAAAGGACTCTCATCGGTGCTTTGGTTTGACATTTCATCGACACTGTAAAATGAATGTTGTATGTTGTTATCTTCTTCAGTGATTGCAAATTAGAGATCTCAGGTTATGATATTGGAATACATTGTAGAGATTTTTGGAGGATGTGTTGGGGACTTCCTGTACATGTAGAAAGATTGGTTTCCTCAAGATGAGTCCCTATAGATTTAAGAGGTTAAGAAATTGGGTGGGATAATTTTGGAGAAGCCATTTTCTGGAAATCTGTTATTTTCCAGGTGAAACAGTTTCCCCTCTTGTATAATATACAACTCATTCAGCTTTTTATTTATCATTCATTTGTCTCCCCTCTAAATATAACACTTTAAGAATTGCCTGTCAGGGTGGCAGAAGGATATAATGACCTTTCTCCCAAAGGGTTTTCAGTCCATCTCTTCATTAGTCTAGTGCATGACACACAGCTAAGAAGCAGATGAATAAAATAAACTAATATTCTCTTGGGCTCTGTTGTCTTGCTTAGAAAGAATATGTACTCAGGTGGAGAGAATGTTCAGATGAATGGGGACACACCCCATGATGGAGGCCATGGAGGAGGAGGAGGAGGACATGCGGATTGTGAAGAATTGCAGCGAACTGGACGGTAACTGATGGATTCTTTTGCCATTCATGATGAGGATCTCTTGAGATCTTAATTTCCCTTCATCTTCCTATCTGCATTTGATTCACTGGCCAATAGATATTTATATTGATTAGTCACAGGCACTGGGGACGCAACAGTGAATTGAACAAAAACCCTGTGTCCTTTTGGGTCTTCCTTTGCAGGGGTGGGAGACAAACACTGAGAAGATGAAAAAACGTGGTGATGGTTTTCTGGGGAAAACTAAAGCAGAAGTAGGGAGTTTGGCTATGGGAGAAAGGTATTCCAATTTAAATAAGGTGGTCAGAGAAGGCCTTACAGAGAATTGCAGCCAGTGAGGAAAGTCCTGAAGGAGGTGGAGACAGACCCAGCAGATGGGGGGCGGGGAGAGGAGACTGCAAAGAGCCTGTGGTTTGTGCTGGGTTGGCATCCAGGCCATGAAGTAAGGGAGGAGGTGTTAGAGAGAAAATCAGAGGGCCTCTGCGTGGGTGTGAGTGAGCGGCAGGAAGACAGCCATGTGCCTGTCTTCATCATTTGGCTTTTGGGATCCCATCCCTTCCCTGTATATTTACTTACAAGTGGGGAACATATTACAGAAATGAGGTACTCACAGGTCATGGTCTCCCTAGCCTGCTGTTGAGCATTCAGGTTTCCCAGATTGCTTTTGTCAATCTCCTTTGATGATAATTCTTCCTTTTCTTTCCACTGTTAGATTCTCCATTTTCTTTTGGATTAAGTAAAATTTTAAGTAGGATACTCGTTTTACAAAGATAGGACTTTTTAAGGACATTGAGGGTTTTATGAAAACACAAAAGTATGTCTTTTTAATATGCGATTGAATCTGAATAAAATGATTTTGTTCCTCTGATGACCACTTGGGTTTCTCTCTGAAATTGAGGGGACATTATTTCTCTCCCCTTTTTTTCTTAAAGAATAGAGAACATAAGACCTTCTCTCCCTTTATTTTTTTCTGAATAGTTCTTTACAAACTATTTTTACTAGGAATATCCTTTTACTTTTCTATAGATATGAGTTCTGGGATTCAACTCCTTTACTTACTTACTTATTATTTTTTCAAGATATGAAACATTTCAATAGAGGAAATAGGGATTTCTGAATTCCTTGCTTTATTTGTTGTTAACTTTAAGACTGCCTTTACAAAGTGTAGGTCACTAGGAAGGTCAGTTTTGATAATCTTAAATAATAGTAATTATGATAGGATTAATACCTTACATATGTTTTTTTTGACAGTTTAAAAATAATTTTATGCAAATAATCTCATTGGTATGCAAGCATATAGAATTATACTATGTCTTTAAAAATTCAACTCCTTTATTTAATCAGACTGGAATTTCATGCTTGTGTATTTCACTTCTTCCTAAATGCACTGACTGTGTGCAGCATGCCCAGTACCGTGCTCAGCCCTGTGCCTACCAAGGAAACTGCAGCCGGGCCACTGAGTGCGGAGAGGGCCAGCAAGCCCCTCCCCCTCCCCCCCAATCCTGATAAAGTATGATAGACTGCGGTGGAAATCTGAACTCTGAGTGGAGGGTCAGGACTTCAGAGAGCTGCTGAGCTCTGAGGGCTGGCCTCCTAGGCAGCAGGAAGGGGGTGGGGAAGGCTGAGATGTGAGGTTTGGTTGGGAGGGTAGGTTGACTGATGCACAAATAAGGCAGCTGACCTACTAATGTGTGGAATGGGGCCGAGCTTGCAATGCTCTTCCGACACATACTGGCCTGGCTTCCTCCCTTCATTCCTCTGGGACCTTATTCCCAAAGTCACCTGCTCAGGAGGTCCGTTCTGGCCACTCCAGTATTTCAACCATTGCTTCTCTAGCACTTCATAACCCTCTTCCCCACTTAATTTTTTCCCTGATTTTTAGGACCCTGAATTTGACTTAAATTGTCTGTCCCCCATCTAGAAGGCGAAACCCCCGAGGGCAGGTATTTGTGCCTGTGTTGCTCACCGGTGTGTCTCCAGCACCTGGAGTAGGGCTGGGCATATTGCAGGTGCTCGGTAAGCACTGCGGAATGATGAATGGGGCTGGAAAGGAAACCGTGGCTAGCTTATAAAGGACTTTACATGCTCTGCTCACATGTTTGGATGTTTTTCTTCAAACTGAGAAATTTTAATTCATCTACACAATTCACTCTTGTCTAAAAACCAACTGTCTGTTTTTTAGGGAATGTGACACCCAATTTAGTGACCACAACAGAGACAGATAGAAGAAAATGTATTCTACAGTTTTCTGGTTTTCCCTGAAGTGGTTAAGTAGAGCTTGTTGATTCAAACACTTTGAATACAAATTCTTTGTGGCTTCATAGGTTATCTCTTGGTTAATTTGATGGCAATTTGTTTTACATTGTCACATGTTTGCTTTCTCCCTACCCAGGTTCTGTGGTGGACTAATTAAGGACATAAAGAGGAAAGCACCATTTTTCGCCAGTGATTTTTATGATGCTTTAAATATTCAGGCGCTTTCAGCAATTCTCTTCATTTATCTGGCAACTGTAACTAATGCTATCACTTTTGGAGGACTGCTTGGGGATGCCACTGACAACATGCAGGTGGGTTTGGTTTGGGGGAAGACACAAATAGTACAGCCCAGATTGCCTTCCTCACCCCTCCAGCTCAGCTAGAAGCAGATGGCCTTTCAGTTACTCAGCGTGATTTTCTTTCTTTTGCTGGATGCTGCATTTTACTTTGCTTCTGGCCTGCTGCTATATTTCCAGCATTTTAGTAATTACAAAAATAGCTCGATGAAATCTGGCTTGAGTCACAAGTGGGGAGAAGAAGGGAAGGAAATGAAGATACAATTCTATTTGGGCAAAAGCATATCAGCTGCTTTAATTTTTGTGCAGGGCACCAGGTTTAGATCTTCTACTACCTTGAGTGAGCGGACCATATTCTGTTAAACTTGATGAACACACTCTTTCTGGGAATACATGATTAGCTTCATTTTACACATGAGCAAACAGTCATCAAAAAATTGAGTGATTTGCTTGAGGTTGGATTTGCATATCTATCAGTAGAACTCAGCTTTTAGGAATGGAAGTTAAGAGTTGTTTCTCCTATTCTTGAATCTGCCTGTCATTAAGCTGTAAAGACCCTGGTTTGACTTACTTTGTACAAAGCACAGTTTGTTGGTTACTCTCCAGGTGCCATTTGCCATCCTTTTTTATCAGAAACAGCTAAAGTTTTTGTGGTAGAAAAGATATTTTGGATGCCCTCTAAGCATTGTGCTAGGTGCTGAATACGGAGTGGTGAGTGAAGCTGGTATTTTGTTTTTCTAAGGTTTATTTATTTGAGAGAGAGAGAGAGAGAGAGAGTACGCAAGCATGAGTGGGGGGAGGGGCAGAGAATTTTCAAGCAGACTCCCTGCCCAGCGTGGAGCCTAGCGTGAAGCCCCGCGCAACCCATGAGATCATGACCTGAGCCTAAACCAAGAGTCAGACGCTTAACTGCTAACCAACTGAACCACCAGGTGCCCCTGAAGCTGGTATTCTTAATGAGAAGAACCAGATTCAAGCCCTTTTCAAACCCTGTCCTTCTGCTTTACTACTTATTACTGATTAACCTATGTGACATTCATCAGTGCTGCCAGCCAGCTTATTAAAAAAAAATACAGCCGATTCCAAAAGATTGCTTTTCTTCTACCTTTGTTTTCTTCTCTGCACACCTTTATATTTTAGATTCTGCTGAAACACAAAAATACAGTGGAGACCACATATGATGACATGTATTTTGACCCAAGTAAAAAGGGAGAGATTACTTTAAGCCATTGTATTTAGTCTGTGAAGAGCATTTTTATTTTTTCTTATCTATTATTAGATAGCCCTTATCTATTATTGCATAGCACATTGATCCAAAACTTAGAGGCTTGCAACAGCCATTTTATTCTCCTCTCAGGTTTCAGGGGTTGGCTGATGGACTCGTCTGGGGTGGTTCCCTCTTTGGGCTCATACATTTGCAGTGAGGCGGCAGCTGAGGTTAGAGTCACCCGAAGGCTTCTTAGTCACATGTCTGGTGCCTAGGTTGGGATGTCTGGAACAGTTGGGGACAAAGGACTCTGAACATGACTTTTCCACGTGGCTAGCTTGGCTTTCTCATAGCTGGGGACTGTGGTGACCCTTGAGAGCTCATGCCCTATTTGGAAGGGGGCACTGGCCTCTCAGCTTTGCTCGTTCCCATGTGAATATGTGCTCAGTATGATTTTGCTTTCTGATTTTCAAAAAGAGGCTGAAAACTCAAATTTTCTTATGTGAAATCTAGTGATTTTTAAATATTGGCAACTAATTAACATTAAAAAAAATAACATTGTGCTGGCCAGAAAGCACATGTGTGTTATGTTCCCAGTGAGAGACCTGCAGTGTGGGGAATAGAAACCAAGCATGGTAGGGCACAAAGATGAAGTACACCGATAGGGTGTTTTCCCCTTTTTTTTCCTCATTCATAAGATAGGAATGAATAAATTAAACTGTAACAGTGATATCAGTAGTAGTATTTTTATAAGTCTGATCTATATCCAAATTGGGCAGTTTTTCTTCCTCCAAATGAGAGCATAATGATAACTAAATCAGATCATTCAAGAAAACAAGTGGAGAAGAGAGCACTGGGGAAGCACCTGAGGCCAGCACGAAGAACATAAGACTGGCAGCCACGTTAGGAAAATGAAAGAAAGCTGTGATTTTGAGAGAGTGGCGAGCTAAGCTCTGTCTTTCAGAATATATGGAGACTTTCTTGTGCAGATAATTTTTAAACACGTGGCTTTCCATGAATGTTCTTTTCATTGAGATAGAGAAATTATGACACTTCCTATATGTTAGTTTATTGCATTTTTAAAACTGAATTGAACCCCTTTTCAGCTTCATAAGACTTAGCTTTAAAACATGGCATCTGAGATGAGGAAGAAATCTGTTAAAGTCTGTTGTTGATCTGTTCTAGGTGAATTTATTTCCATATGCGCAGGTTTTGGGGAAAGTAAAGGATTCTGTTGTGTAACATATGTAGTAATCATGGGTATTTCGTCTGTGATAAATGTCATGGGAAAGGCCTTGCTGGTGGAGTAAGCAGTTTTCTGAGTTCTGCAGACTTCAGGAGAAACGTAAATGCTTTCAGCGCATCAGGATGCTAGGTTGTCTGCTAAAAGGACCATTTGCTGGATGTCACTCCTAGGAGTTGACTTAATTCAATGTATCAAATTCAAACCTAGGAGGATATGTGCCAGACATATTCTGCTTATTTTATTAATAGATTTTGTAACCTCTATTGATAATTTCACTGAAACTGTGAACTCAGTGTTTTAAGTCTGACTAGAAATATTGAAGGGCGTATTTTTCTTTCACTTCTGGTCTTTTTCTTTGAAGAAATGTATTGGCCAAGTACTGCAGTTTGGTACTTGTAGAAGTCACAGTGGGTGGTAAAAACACTGAAAAAGAAGGATAGAAAATTAATGATTGTTAATATGTATTTGTTGAACTAAATAGTCTATTATCTATTTCTTTTGGGCAAACTAATGCTATTAGTGAGTGGATGCATAGATCTAAGCACTGGATTTATAGATCTAAAATAGTCTGTATAACTAGAACTTAGCTAGTGGGTGTGTGCGACTTGCGTGTGCACACACACCCAACTCAGTCGTTTTATAGTGATTTTACATATCCCAGTATTTCAGTAGGAAACATTTTACCTGTAGTCATTATACTAGATTTTCTTGCGGTGGTAGATGACTTAGATTGATATTTCTATTGGTTTTATCTATTTTAAGGACTATAGAGTAAGGGGACTTAGTATGTTGAAAAGCATCTCAGTATAGAAAGAGCATGTCCTTGAACATACAGAAGTTTTGATGCTCTAGCAATAGAAATCTTGACTTGGCATCAGGACAACAAAATATTTTGTGGAGTTGGTGCTAAGTCCCGAATCATTTCCCAGGTCCATGGCAGAGGTTGATTTATTCCTTTGCAAATATTTATTGAGTGTCTGCTGTGTGGCAGACACTATTTTAAGTGCTGGGGATACAGATAAGTGACCAAAATAGATAAGAATCCCTAGTCTGATGGTATTTACAGTCTAGGGTGTTGATAAGGCATTCTTTTTCTATGTCCCCAAGAGATACCAGTAGTGGTATGTAGTGGGCTTACGTAGGGGGTAAAGTCCTCTGGGTCTATTTGACTTTCGAAACACTAGATCAAGACTAAGCAGAACATTGACATAGTCTGAAGTAATTGTCAATTATATCACATGCCTTTATAATGTGGCAGCGGGTTATTCTCAAAAGCACAAGCAGCTCAAATGAGTCAACCAAGAATAGTGTCCTTGCTTTTAAAGGCAGACAGCTCAGAGATGGTTCACATAGGGCCTTTATTGTCAGGCTACAAATAGACATGGGTGCTGGTACAAACATGTTGTGAAAACACAGATGAGTCACTGCACTGTTGTTGTTTAAGCAAACCCTTCTGCCAGCTTCTGTGCAGGAGGTCTTCCTTGCTCGAAGACAGAAATTTACATTTAGGCATTTCTTACAGAGCTGAAGTATATATATGTGTATTAACACTAATCATAATAAAATATATGTATGTTTAGTATTCCTACATACGCACTTGTGTGTGTATCTGTCCCCACATCATTAGAAGCGGATCTTGGGAGCCATATGGATCATTTCCTATGGACCTATGTTCAAAATGAAACAGTTGAAGCTACGATGGCTCTAAGTATAATCAATTGATAATGGCCACATGGATGACTGCACAAATTTCCCAACTTGGCACACCCATCGGAGCCATCAGCCTGCACCGAGAGGACTCTAAGGCTTTCAGAGGGGGTACTCATGGATTCCTTGGGCCTCTGGGGTGACTGAACTGCTTTGCCACGAGTTGACCATAGATTTATCTAGGATCCAGCCCTGGCTTGTGCCTATTTCCTGTTCCTGTCGTTCAAAAACAAAGGACTAGAGCATACGCTTTCTGAGGTCCGGGAAATGTGCAACACTTTTATTATCCTTCTCAGTACGCCCCACTCTAATAATGCTCGGGTCCTCTTGCCGTGCTGTGATGTAAACAAAGGGTTTTCAGCCTCACCACCCTAGAAGCATGTCCTTTCCACAACTAAACTCTGTGACCATGCATACCGACTCACTGCACTGTATTTATATTCTTGGTTGCCAAGCAGGCTTACCATTCTGTTCATTTAGATACTTCTGATTAAATTGTTAAACATTGATTTAATAAATATTTATGGATAACTTAGTCTATGGGCAAGTTACCCATACAGGGAACACTTTTTGATACTCTGTGGCAAGTCTTTGTGTTTTTAAAAGTTGTTCCTAGCTTTATGGAACACAGAAAAATCTTTTAACTCAAATCGACATTGTTGATTGTGAATGACTGAGCATAGTCTAGAATGAAGAAAGTCATTTTAATTTCTTTCCCCAGAGTAAATATAATCCTATTTTCACAAACCTTTTAGCAAAAGGATACAGTAAGATTTTTAGAATTCTGTGAATTTTGTGTTATTTTTGGAGCCTAACGGAGCACATTTTAAGGAAATTTGTCTCATAATAGGGAACATTTATAGCTGGCATCTCCAAATTTGAAGCTTTATTTTAACATACTGCTGTGCTGAGAATATTTAATCAATCTGCTGAGGTTGGAAATGTATCATTTCTTCTTCACATATGATATTCCTCCCTAAGATAGATACTTCTTTATGAAGTTTATCATGTGCACTTTATAACCAATTGCTTCATTATGGTGAGGACTGTATAGTAATTTCAACTTACCTAAGTGTTGCACTTTGGCACCAAAATGCATTTCTTTCTTGAAGTGGAAATGTAAGGTGGTATGTTAATCTGCCTGAAACAGTCTTCCAGAAACATAGGAGAGTTTTAAAAAGTTAGGGAGAGATAGTCTGTTGGAATGATACAGGTGGGTTGTTTTGGTAGTCAAAAGTAAGTGTGTATTGGGGCACCTGGGTGGCTCAGTCGGTTAAGCGTCTGCCTTAGGCTCAGGTCATGATCCCGGGGTCCTGGGATCGAGTCCTACGTCAGGCTCCCTGCTCAGCGGGGTGTCTGCCCCTCCCTCTCCATCTGCCTCTCCCCCAGCTCATGCTCTCTCTCTCTCAAATAAATAAATAAAATCTTTAAAAAAATATAAATGTGTATTAGTGACAAAGTAAGGGGCCTGGCATTGCTTTCTTGCCTCCAATGTGTATGCTGACTAGCTAAATAATTTGCTTCACTTCATGTACAAGTTCTGAATTAAGCCTGTTTGATTAAGGTTAAGTCAAATGTAACCAAATTTTTCACTTACCAGAACATATTTGGTTGGTTTTTTCAACCGAAAGACCTTTGTCAACTCTGTTTTCTTGGTAATTAGAAAAGGATAGTGATTTGGGCAGGCTGGCGATCCCACATGTGACATTCTAAAACTATTTCATGTTTGTCTTGAAATTATGTTGAAATACCTTTATTTTTAATAATATATAATTATGCATTGTAGAAAATTCAAACAATGCAGAAAAACTACATAAAAGGTAATTTTACCCTTAAACTCATCACTCAGAAATGACCATTATTAACATTTTCATGAACATCTTTTCTATATCTTGCAATGCATGTGTAAGGAGATAGATTGATGTATAAGATTTTATATAAATGAGATCATTTACCTGCTGTTTCATAACATGACTAGCATTTAATGGAAGTTTTTCCACTTCAGTATGGATCTTGAACATTATTTTTAATGACTATATCTATTTATACACATGATGATGCATGTCCTATAATTTACCTAATAAATCCCCTATTAGTACACTTTCAATTTTCCCAAATTTTCTCATTTATAAACAAACTGTGGTGCTTAACTATGTTTTCATTCTTTGTAATTATCTCCTTAGAGTAAAATCCCTAGCAGAATGTTTGCAGGATATGCTTATTTTATTTTTTTATATTTGTTTTAAATTATACTCCCAAAGATTATACCAGTTTATACTACCACCAATAATGGACAGGACTGCCCACTTATATGCACTCTTTCAAAAACTGGATTTTGTCCCATATTCTCATTTTTGCCATTCAGTGGGTTGAGAATGATAGATCATTCTTACTCATTTCAAATTTCTTTGATTTTTAGTGAGGGTGAATGTCCTTCCGCATTTTTATTGACTATCTATACTTGTTTGTATTTGTGTCCTTGGTATATTTTCCTTTTAGGTATTTGGTTTTTTTCTCATTGACTCATAAGAACTCTTTGTGTAATAAGGATAGTTTCCCTTTACTTATCAAAAATATCACAAATACGGGCACCTGGGTGGCTCAGTCATTAAACATCTGCCTTCGGCTCAGGTCATGATCCCAGGGTCCTGGGATCGAGTCCCACATCGGGCTCCCTGCTCGGCAGGAAGCCTGCTTCTTCCTCTCCTACTCCCCCTGCTTGTGTTCCTGCTCTCGCTCTCTCTCTCTGTCAAGTAAATAAATAAAATCTTAAAAAAAAAAAAAAATCACAAATACATTTTTCCTAGATCTGTCCTGTGTCTTTTCATCTTATTTATGATTTCTTTTGCTATACAGATTTTAATTTTTGTGTATTCAAAAATCTTCAAGCTTTTATAGTTTTTTATTTTTGTTATATATTTAGAGAGGCTTCCCTGCTGCAAGATTAGAAAAATATTTGCCCTCATATCTTAGTACTTTTATGTTTTCATTTAAATTTTTTTATCCATCTGGAATTGATATTTGGGTAAGGTTATACTGGCATTTGATGTTTGGGCATTTCAGTGGCTCTTTGGTGAAGGTTTTGGCTCATACTTTTCTGCAAGCAGGGAGCTAATTCATCTTTCAGTCTTCCCTGTTTCTTCAGTTCTTGCCGGACAGTGTAAACAGAAATCCTGTTTATGATGACAAAGCACTTTTAGGCAGAGTAGATGGCAATAAGGATTTGACAGCTGCGATCTGTCAGGACAGAAATCACTGATTTATAGGCTGTAGCTACACAGGTGAAATAAAAAATGAGGGCTGGCTATCCAGTCTTCTTCCCTAGTGCAGATGAATGGTCTGTGTCACTGGACCTTAACAAATGCTAGCAGGTGGTTCTGATTTGGCAAGAGGAAGGGAGGTTTTCTGAATGGGTGCACCTCAAATTTGAGCCATATGAGAATCACCTGGGGAACTTAAAAAAAAATACTGATTCCCCAGGCATGATCTTCAGAGATCGTGATTTAATTGTTCAAGGTAGAGCTCAAGAATCAGTATTTTTTTTCTTTTAAAAAAAACAAAACAAAAACTTCCCAGCTAATTGTCATGTGACCCAAATTTGATTTAGAGACTTGCATCATTTCTTCACTTTACTTCTAATCATGTGGCTTGGCTTTCTGCTGGGGACCTGCCATCAAAACTCCTGCAGATAATTCAGGTCTGCCGGCCTATTTCCAGTGGCCATGTCTAGATGGCATTAGGCTGCATCATTCTTCTTGGCTAGACTCCGCTAGAGAAATTTAATTTTATTATTCTACATAGTTTTTTATAAATTACCACGAACACGGGCTGAAATTTCTTTTTATGGTTAGAAACAGTTGAGTTTCTTTTTAGAAGCTTGAAATATTACAATTAAGTCAGTGAATACTTTATCATTTACTGCCAACAAAATATTTTCTTTTCCAAGTTTTACTTGGTTGAAAATTGTCAAAGACATAGAAAATGTTTTGTTTTCTTGGGCAGTTGTGCTGCATTTCTCCTGTTACTGCCGTCCACACTGCCTAAATGGTTGTGATGATTATTCTAAATAATGAATTCCTCAATAAAAAGGACATAAAACAAGAAGGGTCATTCTTGAGTGTCCTGTGAAGATACTGAATTGCAGTAAAGTCAAAGTTGACAGCATACATTTTTAATTTTTAAGATTTCATCATCTTTTGAATGTGCTTGTTTGACATTAGTGCGGACAGGCAAGATGGCCCTGGGGCCCTTGTCACAGGTGGCTTCAAGACCAAAGTGCTGGTGTTACCAATTACGGTTGAATTTTTTTTTTTTTCCCTAAGAATCTTGTTCCTATGGTCTGACTTCTTTTATGCTTGATTTTTCTATTATGGGACTTGTGCTCATTTTCTTGACTGTTTTGTAAAATAGGGACCATCTTTGGTTTAACTTCATACCCTGATATAAAGAGAAACACGTTCATAAATTGTTTTGGATGTGGGTTTTGACTTCACGTCTGTAAAGTAAAACAAACTATTCTGTTTTATTATAGCCAATTCCATGTGTTTAGTAACACAAGGAATAAAAAGAAGCAACTCTCAATGGCTGTAGTATTGCCCCCTAATAAGGCTTCTGTTGATTTGGGATTTGCTCGGGGATATGTTCAAAGTCTAAAGAGGTTTTTTTCCCCCATTTCCTCTGAGGACTAATCTTCATTTTTTTCTTTTCATGTCACTCCATTCAACTTCCTCTCTCCATCTTTTCCCTCTTCTGACGAAAAGAGGAATAGTAGAGGCAGGCTGGAGGAAGAGGATGAAGCAGCAAACGAAAGAAAACCCACGTTTCATTGTATCTATGTTCTTAGCTCTTTATATATTATTGTCTTTCTTAGTCCACATCATTTTCCTTGAAATAGCAGTCGATTTTACAGAAGAGAGAATTAGGATGCGGAGAGGTTGGTGACTGGGATTTAATTCAGATATCCCTGACTCCAAGACATGCTGTTTATGCTGAGCCACCTGGAAGAGACGCTGGAAATCATCTAGTTCAGCTTTCCGTCTTATATCTAAACAAATACTTTATGTATATGTTACTGTTCATAAAAAATGTATTATATATCGGAGACTATGCTAAACATTTTCCATGTATTATCTAATATGTATACTAACTGTTTAAAGCATAGAGAGATAAAGTAATTTGCTTAAAGTCATGGATTGAGTAAAGGGGATAGTCTAGCGTCACTTTGAGACTTTTTTTGACTTCAGAGTCCATTGTTAAACTACATCAACCCCATGTTTCCTACACGAAGAAACTAAAATCGACAAACTTGAAGTGACATTCCCAAGATCACTGGCTCTTTGGGGACAGAACAAAGTCTAGACTCTAGATTTCCTGACTGCTGGTTCTTTGCTTATTCTACTCTTCAACAGTGGGTGATTCTTGATCAGAAATGGAAGGAGATGAAAGCCTAACCAAAATGGAACTGGAGCACTTCGTGCTACCTGATTCTGCCACACCTCTGAGCTCAGCCACACACAGTCTCATGAACTGAATGAGAACTAATAGAAGCAGGGAGAAATCAGGGCTAAAAGTGTCTTTATGAGTTACAGCTATTAGAAATACACACACCCACATGGTATTTTCCTTTTTTTATATTCGTGAACCCTGAATATAATAAATCAGAAAACGGGTTTCTGATAGTTCACCTTATAAATTGCTTCAAATTCTAGTGAGTTGAACTGAAGTTTTTCAGTGCATGAGATTATTTTTAAAGTATCTGTATTGTCAAGAGGAACATATCAAAATGTGGTGAAAATGGTGCTTTTCTCAGAAACACTGCAAGTATCTCTAAGCTTAAGCAAGTTTCCAGTGCAGTGTATATAATAAATCACCTGTCTCTGTTTCAAAATTGTCAGCAACAGAATGGAAACTGTAGCACTTACCAAAAGATCAAGTACTGAAATAAAAATAATCTGCCTTTTAACAGTCACATGGTTTCCATAAATCAAAGCCATTTTCTGGAAGAAATTCACTGTTATCTTTACTGAGTGAGCAGCAACGGCTGTTGACCTTTGATTAAGTGGAACCTAGGGCATGATTTGGGAATTTCTTCTTCAGTTCCTTTGGCGTTTCCTGCATGCCTACAGAGCACATGGAGGGATAGTGCAAAGCTTGATGAGAGGAAGAAAAATAGGAAGGCCCCCAGAGACCCTGTGCTTGCCCTCAGAGAGATTAATAGCAATGTCAGATCAAGTAGAGAATTCTTAATCTCACATTTCTTCTTTCTTCCCTCATGTTCTCTCTTACACCCCAGCAGTACTGTATTTTGATCGTGCAGTAGTCATGAGAAATAGGCACTTTTCCATGCTTGATAAAGAATGATGCAGTAACTTTGCCTGTCCCATATACCCAGAATATGGCTTGTCCTGCCACATGGAACATTCCACTCCTACCCTTTCATGTTACACACGCTAAACTAAGTTATGAGAAAGATAAATTAAAAGACATTAAAAAAAACCCTCATTGTCAATGCACAGAAGGTGAAACACTGCATGTCCATGAAAATCCCAGCTGAGGGCACACCTTTTAGCCTTGCTGTGGGTGAGGTCGTGGTTGTGTGGGTACCCATACTCCATACACTTGGTGTGCCACACTGAATGGGCATTTGTTTATATCATTTAACTCTTCCTGAATCTCAGTATTTTCACATGTAAGAGATCAGAACTGTTTGTTGGGCACAAGGGAATCTCTTCTCTGCATAAATACAACCTGGTTCTGCCAGCCTTGCTTGTTATTCTTCATTCTGTCCCTCTGAAGAAGAATGAGGTGGATACCCTGATGATGTATGGAATGGCTATAAAATAATGGGATGGCATTCTTCAGTCCTGTCGTAGAGCTTACATCCATGGAAACTGGGTCCCCTCCTGCCAGACTTTCAACCTAGACTTCTTAGACAGAAATAATTCTGAGCTGTTTCAGAATGTGGGTGCTTACTGTGTGAGAAGCCAGTCTTATTTGTCAACCCTTGTTTCTTTTGCCCTTTCCCCACCCCAACCCCGTTATTACATAGTACTGTTCTCAGGATTATCTGTTTTCTGAATTGAACTCGACCCTTCAAAGAGGAGGATGTGCTGTTGCCAGTGCCATTTTAAGGAGAATATTGCTGGCTCTGAAGCAGTGTAAAAAATATTTCGCGTAATCACTATAATAAGGGTCTCTTCGGATGGCTTTTAAGTGGGTATAGCACTTAGTGTATTTAAGTTCTGTAACTTTTTTTTTTTCATTTTGATATTTAAACTTTTATTGCTTAAAAAGACATTTTTAAAATTTGAATGTAGTTGACATACAATGTTGCATTAGTTTCAGGTGTAGAAAGAACATAGTGAGTCAACTTCTCTGCATGTTATGCTGTACTCACCACAGGTGTAGCCGCCATCTGTCAAAATACGATGCTATTACAATATCATTGAGTATACTTCCTATGTTGTGACTTTTACTCCTGTGACTTATTCATTCCATAACTGTAACTTGATTTTAAAAAATAATCCCTGTGTAATCATTTCATTATATGATATGATAAATGAGTGACAGTTGCTGGAGAACTTTCGGGGCTGTGGGAAGAGGTGGACAGAGGCTGACAAGTAGATAGGTTAACTGTTAGGTGGGGGGCTGGGAATGACTGAGTGGTGTCTCAGATTACCCAGAAATCCATTCTGCTCCAAACAGAGGGTGGTTTAGATTAAGAGATGGCTTGTTTTATGTAAACATAAATCATACTTCTATGAACAGGTAACTTATTGTTCAGTTGAAGAGGGAGATCTTCCTAGTACCATTTTGTTTTAGTATACACATATAGTTATAGAGATCACACAATTTTGCTCTGTTATGTAAATTAACCTACCATTAAATATATATATTTGTGTCTTTTAAAGCTATAGAATATTTACTTATTTGAAATATGTTTATCTTACAGTTTTATGGTTTAGATGTCTACCCTTACGTATGAATAAAGGGGCTCTGTCATCTTTTTATATTTAAAAAATCATCCCTTGATAGAATACTATTTCAAGTTTAGAAAAGGATCCTCTTACAAATAAAAATGTGCTTTTCTAACTAAAATTCGAACTGATGAAAAATAGAGGATATGGACTAGTTTGCTATCGTCTGAGGCATTGGTCCCAAATGACATGATTAAGTAAATTACGATAATCTTTTAAGTCAGTGATACTTGATGGCTTACGTTTCCTTGTTCTTGTTTGGCTAAAGGAAAACAATGGGTTGAGTTTCCAGAGATAAAACCATAGGGAGGTGTGGCCACAAAGATTTATTTATTTATTTATTTATTTATTTATTTATATTTATTTTTTTATTTAACAGAGATAGAGAGCGTAAGTAGGCAGAGCGGCAGACAGAGGGAGAGGGAGAAGCAGGCTCTCCGCCAAGCAGGGAGCCCGTTGCGGGGCTTAATCCCAGGACCCTGGGATCATGACCTGAGCTGAAGGCAGACGCTTAACCGACTGAGCCACCCAGGCGCCCCTGGCCACAAAGATTTAGTTATTCATGTCCCTACATGTATTTCCTCTAAAATAAATTAAAGCTCTTCTGTAAGTTTACACTGGAGAAGGAATAGATAATAAGAATTTTTTTTTTTTTTTGGAGTTGCTGTCTTAGAGATTGCAGGATAGAGGGCAACTTTTTTTTTGCCCCCTTTGCTCCCCTCTCAAATCTTTCCTTTAGAAAAAATAGCTTTTGTATTTAAAATGTAACCACTCATAAGTACCTGCTATGTGCAAGGTGACATCAGGCTGAAACAAACACTGAAGGTAACCACAGAGAGAAAAACAGCCCCCAAAGTACTGAATCACTTCTACCCACTTGGTGGTATTATTACACAGTGTGATTTCACATACAGAAGCTTCAGTTAATATTTTTAGAATGGATCAGAGTCACCTCCTTTTGCCTTCTGTCATCAGCCACCAGTCGTTATAATTCCTGTAGTTCTCTGGAGCGGGCTGGCAGCCCTTGGAGTAGGGAGAAGTGACTAAATCATATGGTGAAATACATGGTGATATTCCTACTGGTAAGAATCTTAATTCTTCACGTCTATTTGCTGTGTTTGCTCTGGCCTTCGTAATAGCATATTCATGTGCTTAATTTCCCTAGTGCCATCACACATGGGAAGGAAAAAGACGTGTTTCTTTTAACAGCTTTATTTTCTTTCTGTTAGGGTGTGTTGGAGAGCTTCCTGGGTACAGCTGTCTCTGGAGCTGTCTTCTGCCTGTTTGCCGGTCAGCCCCTCACCATCTTGAGCAGCACAGGACCTGTTCTAGTTTTTGAGAGGCTTCTATTTAATTTCAGCAAGTATGTATACACATATCTAATTATCAATTAGGATTGTTTAATTGTAGAACATTCATAGTCTAGATTGAGTGTAGAATAATAATTAGGTCGATCAGAACATGGGAATTTTAAGATGTGGAGGTTGGAAGGCCCTTGGAGACTAGGTATTCCAACACACATTTTATATTTGATCCAGCGGAGGCCCATATGATGTACTATCCGCTTGCCCTCATCGTCATTCTCTGCCCTTATAGCCTTGCTTTATGCTCCAGGGGCTGACCCCTGTGTGGATTGCAACACTAAGGCTACTTTGCCCGCTGGCTTCTTCTTGGGTTTGGTAGTGCTTCAATAGGACAGGAAGGGCGAGAAGTCAGGGTGAGTGTCTGCCTCCCTGCCCCTCACTGTCCCCGCTTTAACACTGCAGTGTGGCGAGGGCTTGTCCCTTGCGTATAGCCCCTGTAAGGTGCCCCCTCTGTCCTGGTTCTAGCCCTCTCCAGGCTCTGGTGACTCTAGTCCTTCCTCGGCCTTTTCAAGCCACGAGGTAAAAATGGCTCCCTGATGTCGCTAGTCCCCCAGTACCTTACCATTCTCGGTTACCGGCACCTCTGTAAATAGCCCATTTATTAAGTTTTCCTCACAGTCCTGTTCGAGAATGCCTTCTATTTCCAGCCATGATCCTGACTGATACACTAGAGAAAGAAAATGTCTTGTTCAAGGTCACATGACTCATTAAGGAAAGAGCCCAGCTGCTCCGATAGATCCATTGCTCCTAACCCTGATCTCAGTGTTCTTAACTAAAGATACATTTTAAGAGTCAGCTGAGTAATAACATTTGTTGAGCGCTGATCATGTGCCAAGGTACCAAGTATTATCCTAAGTGTGTTACATGCACTCCCTCATTTGAGTCCTGTAGCAATACTGAGGGAGGGACCATACCCTGTTTTATAGATTAGAAAACAGGCAGGGAGAGAGTTAAGTGCGTGGCTGAAGGCTCCGTCATCAGTTGTTGGTAGGGCTAGGATTTGAATTTCTGTTTTGCTTTCTGACTCGGGGGCCTAGACACTCCTAATGGACATAACATTGTGATATCATATTTTCTTTTAGAAATTGATGGATCATTTTAAGAAGGAGAAAATCAAGTTAAATGAATTATCCAAGTGGCCACATTAGTACACAAATAGATTCAAAATCAAATTGGGTATTCTGGCCTCTTTCTAATGAACTTGATACCTCTCTGAGAGAATTGCCTTTCCCATCCTTAGGTAGATTGCAGAATTTCATATGACTTGCTGGCATTCCTTGTTGGAATTTCTGTACTCTTATATTGTTATACATTTTTATGATTTTATTATTGGAAATTTTATTACCTACATGGTACCTCCTGGACTTAAGTACTGGTACAGTAGCCTTTGAACCTCTGTGAGCCATCAAAAACAATCCCAAGATAGAGGAGGGAACGAGGATTTAAAACTAGTGTTTTGAAAACTGGGTTGAGAACATCAGCAAGGGTCTTACGAAAATTTAAAGTTCTAAATTTTAAATAATGTGAATTTTCTGTAGCTCACCACTACAAATCCCTCCTCCATCATAATTCTCAGTAGGACATTGGAAAGAATTCTGTTTGTGTCAGTTTATAGAAAGTCAACCCATTTTTATATGTTTAAGAAAACATTGTGTGAGACAAGAAAGCTTTTGTGGAAAGATGAAACAAGCATGTACTATAAACAGGAACAAACATGTGCAACCTTTGCAGAAAGATTTATTGGATGCAATGTGATCAGAGCCTTAATATATACAGAAAATGTTTGCATCCCAGTTTACTTTAGATAATTGTAGGATAGAGATTATTTCCTTTCACTAAGCACGTTCCTTTCTCACTTTCCCTTCTGTTTCATCATAATTGGTAATGTAAACCTAGTTCCAAGTGATTTATTTGAAAACAGTTGTAAAGCAACAAGAAACATTTGAGAAGCTGTGCTTTAAATTCATCACTGAGTAGTATGTGGTACTTATGTGGCAAACCTTATTATTTTGTTCACCATGCTGTATCATTTGCTTAAATATTATAACAACAGTGCTAATATTTTGTCTAGATACAGATTATTTGTGTAGATCACTATTTCTCAAAGTGTATTTCCTCAATTTCTAGTCCCATTTTAGGTGTTCCATGGATAAAAAGCTTCTGTGATCCCAATAAATTTGGAAAATGCTGTATATTTTATCTCCCTCTTAGTAATTCACTTGACACTTTAGCTTACTAAGAGATCTGAGAAGTCCTTTGGTAAAGAAACTGCTTTAGTCTGTCTTGCCCAGATTTTTCCCAACATATTTTACCATTTTTTGAGAAGTAGGTAGTTCGAGTGGACTCGAACGTAAATTCCACATAATCCACTGGTTTCCTTCTGACATGGGATACAGGTTTTAATGTTTGCCCTATAAACTGGAGAATCACAAAGGAATATGAAAGATGTGCTGTCACCTTTTTAAAATTAATAACAGAACGAAGGCAAGAGCTTACAAACTTTGCAAATGACAGTTGTAGTTTTGTTTTCCTAATCCTGCAGCCTCTTTTGCACTGTTTTTATACCTTATAAACCTTATAATAATGTGAGGAATCTGAAAGAAGTTTTACCACTGTGTTCTAAGCTATGTAGAAGCCCCGTAATTAAAGTTGGAGTTTAACCTGTATAATTGTCATTTGGTCATTCAATAATTTTTTCCTTCTATTCTTTGAACATTTTACTTAGAGGCCTTCAAATGATTATTTTCTTCTATTATATTACTGGATTTATTCATGTAGTTTAGGGAGTTTTATATTTGTCAGTGACTGAACATTAATTTCTGTAGCATGCTTCAGATTAGTTCTTCAGTTTGTACCTTGGTTTTATGCTCCTTAGAAACTATAACTCAAAATATCTAGGAACACTGTGGTATCATAAGGATGTAAGCCCATTTTCTCATTCGAATTCACAATAGTTTCTTTTGTCTCTACTATCATTTCCTGTTACTTTTTATAGCTTAATTGCTATTTAAACTTGGCACTAAAGGGACTGATAAACTTATTGGATGTAATATTGCCATTTTATTGTAGTCATTACTGTTGATCAACTTGTTTTAAAAAGTTTCTCATCTCTTATTCCTCTTTCTTCTTGTTGCTGTAAACATAGCCCTTTTATAATGAAGTGCCATGGGTTTTCGTGATTTTATTTGGGTTATTCTTATAAAGCTACCCTGGGAGTATTTTAGTATTTTAGAGCAGCTATTTTGGTATATTGTTTAGATCCTAAGATTTAAGTGTATACATGCATTTTTTTTTTCCTTTGTACTCAAACAGAATGTTCCTAACCATTAGCTAGTTATTGGATTTGTTTCTCATCCTGTCCTGTAAACATCAATTCTCTAAACAACCATTAGCATTCTTAGAACAAATCAAGATTGCCCTGTCGTCTTGTTAGGGAAGCAAAACTAGGTAATTGTTTAAAATTTTTATTTTAAGGAAAAAGTTTGTTGGCTCAGAAGTAATAAAACTGTTTCTTAACTCTGACTGAGACTTGATTCATTGTGTGATAATGTAAATTATCTCAAATTCCTAGAATTTAGCTTTTTCTATAGTCTACTTATCTCACAAAGACATGCATAGGATTAAGCAGTGGGGTTCCAGATGTAAAGGGAACTATAAGGGAATGCAAAAGATGTCTTCAGAAAGATTCCAGGAAATTCATAGGAGATAACTCTCTACCCAAGTGTTAATAATCTCCTGCTTTGGTAATATTTCCAATTTATGTGATTTGGTGAAAAGAGGGAAACAAAGGACAGTGATTTTAAGGCCCACCCTAAATACACATCAGATAGGGGAATGATGGTGTAATTTTTTAAAGGAGCAGTCCAAGAATGCAGAGATTTGGTTTCTGGTTCAGCTCTGCCATTAAAACCTTGGCATTAAGTGACTTAACTTTCATTGGCCTTGGTGTCCTCATCTATAAAATGAGACATAGTTGACTAATTGATATCTGTATTAAGATTCTCCAGAGAAACAGTAGCAATATGATAAAGAGATTTATTATAAGGTGTTGGCTCACACAATTACAGAGACCAGCAGGTCCGAAATCTGGTGGGCCAGCCTGGAGACCCAGGAGAGCTGATGTTCCAGTTCAAGTTCAAAGGGTGCCTGCTGTATGTAGAACCAGAAAGGCATGTTCCAGATAAAGGCCAAAGGCAATCTGCTGGAGAAAATTTCTTGCTTGGAGCTGGCAGATATTTTGCTGTATTTGGTTGAAGAACTTGATTGGATGAGTTTCACCCACATTATGGAAAGCTATCTGCTTTACTCAAAGTGTACCAATTTAAATGTTAATTTCATCAAAACCACCCTTACAGAGACACCAAGAATAATGTTGACCAGATATCTGGGTACCACGTGATCTAGCCAAGTTGACACATAAAATTAACCATTACAGTATCTAAGGAACTTTTAATTCTAATATTCTGTAAAATTTTCACCCGGGATCTCCTGGCTCCCTGTGATAGCTTATAGGTCATGTCAGTAACTATTTCAAGTCCTAAGCCATAGGCTTGCCTTAATTCATCTAGCAAGTTTTCATTGGAAACCTATAGGCCAAGCATTATATTAGGTTAGAGAATTTAAATTTTATTCTAAGAGCAGTGTGAAGCCATCAAAAGGTTTTAAATGGGGGTGGGGGGATCTGATTTACATTTAAAAAGATCATTTTGGCTGTGATGTGGAAAATGGCTTTGAGCAGGGCAAACATGGATATCAGTAAGGACTTTAATCAAGCAAAGACTTCTTGGTGGCCCAGACTGGGTTGGTGGTGGTGAAGGTGTTGATACCATGCCTTTAGGAAAGTATTCAAATATATCGCCATCAGAAACTCACTGTTTAAAAGCAAGACTGTAGAACTTCAAGCATGCATGCTCCTTGATTGTTTCTTTTTCTTGTAGAAGAAATATGACTACTACTATTTGCTTTTTCATCACAAGTGATGAGAATACAATAAAGTAATCTTCACATAATTTTAAAAGAATCAATATGGTAAATGTCAAAGGTAATGGTAAATGTCAACACTTGACCCATATTTTCCTGAATGTGAACTAATTTACTTATAAGAAATGGAAAGGCCGGGCACCTGGGTGGCTCAGATGGTTAAGCGTCTGCCTTCGGCTCAGGTCATGATCTCAGGGTCCTGGGATCGAGTCCCGCATCGGGTTCCCTGCTCAGTGCAGAGCCTGCTTCTCCCTCTCCCTCTGCCACTCCCTCTGCTTGTGCTCTTCTGTCTCTCTGTCAAATAAATAAATAAAATCTTTAAAAAAAAAAAAAAAAGAAAAAGAAATGGAAAGGCCTTCAAAAAACAATGGCATCCTCTGATGCAGGCAGCCTGTTCTAAGACTGCCGTGGGATCGGAACAGACGAAAAACAAGGTGGTCGCAAGATGCTTTACACACAGCTTTAGCAGCAGGATATCATGTCTGTGGGCAAGCTTCGTGAGAAGTGGTTGCATCTGGCTGTAACACAGCAAGGGTACTCTACAGTGTACTTATCCTATTTATCCTTAAATACCTTGAGATTTTTCTGCAACTCCTTTTGTCCTCCCCCAGCCAGAATTAGTTATTCCTCTGGGACACTCTGTGGGAACCTTTAGATATCATGTAGTATTTTATGGTGTGATTATGTTTATCAGTTTGTCTCCCTCAGTAGATTGCAATGATGTAGGGACAGAGAACATATTTAGCTTAGTGTCTTCATTAACCAGGAAAGCTCACAAACATTTATTGAGTGCATACTGGCTACCAACGTGACACTTTCAAATTGTTTCTTTTATAAATTCCATAAAGGCAGGGACCAGATTTTTTTGAATGAGAAAATTGAGTGATTTACATACAAATGGTATGACTGTTTTTTATGCCATTCTTAAACTTCTGGGATTATTTCTTTATGGTAGCTTAATAATATTACTAGACCACATTCTTAACCTTAATATTTTCTGGATCAAATCAAGACTGAGCTTTATATCTAGTGTCTAAAAGAGATCTTGTATTTTTGGCAGTCATTCTGCAGTCATTGGGTAGTTTTATATTATTCTTTGTGTTCCATGGAGGAGGAGTCTAAATACCTTTCTTTCTTCTTTCCAGGGACCATAATTTTGACTACCTGGAGTTTCGCCTTTGGATTGGCCTGTGGTCAGCCTTCTTGTGTCTCATTTTGGTGGCCACAGATGCCAGCTTCTTGGTTCAGTACTTCACTCGCTTCACCGAAGAGGGCTTCTCTTCTCTGATTAGCTTCATCTTTATCTACGATGCTTTCAAGAAGATGATCAAGCTAGCTGACTACTACCCCATCAACTCCAACTTCAAAGTGGGCTACAATACTCAGTTTTCCTGTGCCTGTATGCCTCCTGACCCAGGTGAGGACATCATGCTTAGTGTTTGTGCTTCCTCTGCGCTTGGAGGAAGGTGTAGGCTCCATGCATGCAGGCTTTCAACATGGTATTTTCTCTGAGAAACCATCCTGCTGAGTTTGAAGTCTCATTACCCCGAGGTATCTTAGCCACATGATTCAATCAGGAGGTGAAACCAGGAGCTCTGGAATGTGAACGTATTTAGCTCAGCACTTTGAAAATAACTCAAACTACAGTATTTGCAAGGAGATTTAGTGTACATTAGTCTTGATCTTATCTGATAGTTGAGGGAACCAGGTAAAAATATTAACAGATATAAGGACCAGACCAACCCAGTCCTCTGAACTTCTATCCCATCTTTTGCTGTTTCCTTATTATTATAGGAATCTCTTCCTAAAGTAAACTCTAAATAGATTATTTTAAGCTTATAGAAGAAACAAGATACTTATTCACTTTATATAATTTGAAGCGTAAAATTAAAAAAGAAACTCAGACTGGAGTCACCTAGTGGTAAAGTAGAGCCTTATAGTTCATCTGTCCTAGACAATGTAAATAAGAAAGGAAAAGAGGAAATGAGAGAAAGAAAAGGAGTGTTATGCTCTCAGGGAAGATTTATATGCCAGAGTTAGGAAAGACATAAAAGTAAAAAGTAAGTTCTGGCTAAGGAATTTGATTCTACACATCTTAGCACTTTAATATCTATCTTGCCAAACCTGGGTCAGCATCAGGATTTTTTCACAAAAAGGTGCTCAATTTGGTTTCTGGAATTTTTTTTTTTTTTTTTTTTGGAGTAATTCATCATCATTTTATAATATGGAAGGCATTTGGGAGAAAAGATTCACTTTGCGGAAAGTTGTTTTATATTTGTTCTGGGAGACTGAGGGGTAGACATTTGTGTCAGGCAATTACATGGTAATAGTGTTAGTTATCCCAAGTGATGCAATTAGCTACGGTCATTGTCCCTTAAAATAAAAATTGATATACACTCCAGGCTTTTGACTAAGGTCTTACAGCACCAGGAGTACAACAGTGTACTGAGGGCTGTGTAAACCTGAGCATAGATGTAGGGCACATTCATGCACTATACACTTTACTTATAGATTCTGAGGAAAAACCTCTTAATGTTTACAGTAAAACAAATGTGGATGTATTTTAGACTAGAATGCAAACAAAAATTTAAAAATTAAACAAGATACTACAAAGAATTTTAATGCTTGTGACCAGGCTGTGTCAGATTACTCTCAGAAATTTTGGTGTTGTATCTGCATTCTTCTCTGCCCCTTGGGTGGAGAAGTCTTAGAACACCTGTAGCATCTTGAGTGGTGAGAGACAAGAGAACAGTATCTCCCTAAAATTGGGTCAGTCAGTAACACTGATGGAAAGATAGGGCATTGTTGGGCTTTGCACTCATGGATTCTTTGGTCTTATTTAAGGACAGTCAACACACATTAAAATAAAGCTCATGCTTAAAAGCAAAGCGGAGACAAGTACAAAGGGGAAATTTAAAGATTCAGGCAACGTGAATGACATATAGGTACAAAAGCTTATTGTCAAAATGTTATAGTGATTACAAATATTTCATAACTTAAAAACTGCTTGGAAAAGAGTAAGCACTCAGTGCATGATAGATACTACCATTAGGATTAATGAAATATGCTTGAGACACGGATGTTACCATTACACAACCATGTAGAACTTGTCCAAAAAGAAAGGGGGGGTTACCCTCCCATTTTGGACTTTCAGGGGAAGTCCAGACTATGCATGTTCAAAATATTGACTCACAGACATATTGAATTGGAGCATTTTGAACTTTCCTCTTCATTATTTCTATCTATCTTTATGTTTTTATCTCTATGTAAATATTTATTTATGAAGAAGTCTGTAATCTGACTTCATAGGCAAGTCTGAGGAGTCATACACAGCAATTTTTTTCTAAAGGAAAAAAGATACTTTCTCAGTTGTTTTGAGGTGTGAGATATTCATAAAGCCAGATAAGGGCTTTGTCAGCACACCTGTCACAAAGAAGATCCACGTACCTGAGGCTAATGGAAACTGAAACTCGTTTTAATTGGATGCTGGTAGAGAGGGTAATATGAAGCCAAGGAAGACATATTTGAATGTGTTTTAACTGTGAAAAATATATAAAAATTTTACATGTAATTTTCCTTCCAAGAAGGATCATTGTTTTCTTGAAAAACTCATTTTGAGGCTTAACATATGCATAGTGAGTACTAGCTGAAGTGGAGATAGCTTTTCCTTTGACCTGTTTTCTTTAGCTCGGATAGAAAGTCTGTCCTAAATAGTTAGGAATTTTCTTGGAAGGACTCTGACAATTCCTACTACCTCCAAGTGGTACCAGTAAAGCAGTGTAGCAGGGCTTTGAAATCAGAAAATCTTGTATTTGAGTCCCATCTTGGCTAATCATACCCTGTGTGTGACTTTGGGCAAGTTCCTTTTCCCAAGGAAGCTTTGCCTCACCTTCCTCATCTGTAAAAAGGAGTTAGTAACAGTACCTACCTTATAGAATTGTTATATCTTATAGAAAAAAATGATGTATTTCAAAGTACTCAGGACAGTTTCTGATATGTAATAAGTAATTAAGTGTTAACTGTCATTGTTACTGCTGGTATTATTTATTAAAACTTAAGGTTAGTAAGTATGAATGATAGAACCAACAAACCAGTCTTCATCATCCTCCTTCCTAAGCAAATATTGTTGGATAGTTGGCTTATTCTGCAACAAGACCATTGGCTGCACCCCATATTTTTAGAGTTGTCCGCATGAAAGGCAGTACTGAAGGATATGCACATGAATGTGAGGGATTATTTTAACCTATGGAAATAAATTCTGTTTCTGGTTTGGAAAAAGGCAAACGGATATCTCCATTTTCATGACAATCTCATGCTTTACAAAACCCCTTAAGACTACTGATTGTATGTTTCCCTCATAACCCTAATACTTTTTGATAGAAAACCTATATACCACCATAAATTTAGTACTTCGTGATAACAAATGTGAAAAATGATAGTTAGAGAATAATACAGTTGCATATACAGCTAGAGCAAGTATTCTTAAAACAACAAAAGCCTGGCCTTTCATCGCAACATGCACTCCTAGTAAAAGAATTCAGTCAATGAGTCAATAATATTTAAACTGGCGGATGACTTGTTTTTCAACACTGGGACAGTATGTAACAGTGAACCAGCAACTACACAGATGGAGTCATGATCCTGCAAACTGAGAAATCATTTTACAGGAAGGGAACTAGGGGTCACTTCATCACTAAGAAAACTCTACTCATGGCCACGATAATACTGTGAATTTTTTCTGCTTTGTGAAGACAACTCTTCCTCCTCTTTTCCTTCCTTATCTTTCTTGTTCTCACTTGCTTCCATAAATCTTCATCACTTCCTGAGTTTCAGTTTCTTCATGCATCTTTTTCTCCCTTCATTTTGCCCCATCTGTTGCTCAGGGGCCAAAGTCATGTACCTCCTTAGGTTCTCATTTACTGAAGAACTCCGAAAGCTCAGTTGCAAGTGCTAAAAGGAAAATTAGCCATGAGATTTGACATATCAGTCAGGGTGGATACATGGCTTTTGAGCTAAAATTTCCTTTTCTTAGAAATAGAGTGGCTATTAGTTGATGTAATAGAGGTCATATTTCCCCACTGTGCCTTGAAGATTACATAGCAGAAGCGTATAAGGAAGATGATTCAGTTCAGAAGCCAACAGTAAAAACTAAAAAATATCCAAATGAAGGACAATTCACAATATTACAATTCATCACCAACATCCCAATTTGGGAAACTGTTAGTGTGAGAAAGTGTAAACAGTATGTGCTTTGGAGTAAAGGAAAGTGAGCTGAGCGTGAATTCAGCTCTAACTAGCAGTGTGACCCTGGACTAGGCTAATCACCTAATTTCTTTGTTTTATAACCTGTGGGCTGGGTTAGTAATTGTACCTACTCTTAGAAGTTACTATATGGATTGAATGAAAAAGTATATGTAACGTTGTTTGGCACCTAATAGATACCAAGTAAAAATTTGTTCTTTTTCTCATTGTTTCACAAATGAAGCCCTAGCCAGTTTTACCGTTTAGTTGTATTATTTTAAAGGGGTTCAAAATTTAATTTTCCCTGCAGTTTTCCTAGAGGAAGATACTAACTAGGTTTTTCTAAGCCAACCCCCCTCAGATTAACAACTAATGTGCTGTTGTAGATAAATCTGAAACATTGGAGCTATATTTAAAGAAAAAAATGTTAAGTTCAGTACATCGTAGTTAGATCACTTAATATTATTCCACAGAATCTCAAGTCTACCAAAGTGTTGTACACTATATATAATCATGTAGAAGAAGGCTCTAAAGTCCTAGAGGTGAAATGTTCAGTTCTTTTAAGGGGAATTGGTCTAATTCACTCAAAAACATAAATGATAGCATTTTGTAAATAGGGAATAAGACATGAGCTCTCCTCTTTCCTTTTTCCTCTCTTCGTCTCCTCCTCCTGCCCTTTTGTCCTTCCCCTTCTGCTATCCACAAAAATTCATAAAGGATCTATTTCATCCCTTTTTAAGAATTGTGCTTGGGATGAGGTACACTATACATACATACCTATCTATACATTACACCGTACACACACACCAGAGGCACCTATACACCATACTGTACACACACACACACTGTCACACATACCTATACACCACACATATGCGCACCACACCACACACATCACACACATAGCTATACATACTACACGCATATACCACCCTGCACACACACGTACAGCACATACCACATCACACACACCTATACGCCATACTGCACCACACACGTGCTCCTGTACGCACACACACGCATACCTATATACCACCCTGCACGCACACGTACACCACGTACCACATCACACACACCTATACGCCATACTGCACCACACACGTGCTCCTGTACGCACACACACGCATACCTATATACCACCCTGCACACACACGTACACCACGTACCACATCACACACACCTATACGCCATACTGCACCACACACGTGCTCCTGTACGCACACACACACGCATACCTATATACCACCCTGCACACACACGTACACCACGTACCACATCACACACACCTATACGCCATACTGCACCACACACGTGCTCCTGTACGCACACACACGCATACCTATATACCACCCTGCACGCACACGTACAGCACATACCACATCACACACACCTATACGCCATACTGCACCACACACGTGCTCCTGTACGCACACACACACGCATACCTATATACCACCCTGCACGCACACGTACAGCACGTACCACATCACACACACCTATACGCCATACTGCACCACACACGTGCTCCTGTACGCACACACACGCATACCTATATACCACCCTGCACGCACACGTACACCACGTACCACATCACACACACCTATACGCCATACTGCACCACACACGTGCTCCTGTACACACACACACACGCATACCTATATACCACCCTGCACGCACACGTACAGCACGTACCACATCACACACACCTATACGCCATACTGCACCACACACGTGCTCCTGTACGCACACACACACGCATACCTATATACCACCCTGCACGCACACGTACAGCACATACCACATCACACACACCTATACGCCATACTGCACCACACACGTGCTCCTGTACGCACACACACACGCATACCTATATACCACCCTGCACACACACGTACAGCACGTACCACATCACACACACCTATACGCCATACTGCACCACACACGTGCTCCTGTACGCACACACACGCATACCTATATACCACCCTGCACGCACACGTACACCACGTACCACATCACACACACCTATACGCCATACTGCACCACACACGTGCTCCTGTACACACACACACACGCATACCTATATACCACCCTGCACGCACACGTACAGCACGTACCACATCACACACACCTATACGCCATACTGCACCACACACGTGCTCCTGTACACACACACACACGCATACCTATATACCACCCTGCACGCACACGTACAGCACGTACCACATCACACACACCTATACGCCATACTGCACCACACACGTGCTCCTGTACGCACACACACACATACCTATATACCACCCTGCACGCACACGTACAGCACGTACCACATCACACACACCTATACGCCATACTGCACCACACACGTGCTCCTGTACGCACACACACACGCATACCTATATACCACCCTGCACGCACACGTACAGCACATACCACATCACACACACCTATACGCCATACTGCACCACACACGTGCTCCTGTACACACACACACACGCATACCTATATACCACCCTGCACGCACACGTACAGCACGTACCACATCACACACACCTATACGCCATACTGCACCACACACGTGCTCCTGTACGCACACACACACGCATACCTATATACCACCCTGCACGCACACGTACAGCACGTACCACATCACACACACCTATACGCCATACTGCACCACACACGTGCTCCTGTACGCACACACACACGCATACCTATATACCACCCTGCACGCACACGTACAGCACGTACCACATCACACACACCTATACGCCATACTGCACCACACACGTGCTCCTGTACGCACACACACACGCATACCTATATACCACCCTGCACGCACACGTACAGCACGTACCACATCACACACACCTATACGCCATACTGCACCACACACGTGCTCCTGTACGCACACACACACGCATACCTATATACCACCCTGCACGCACACGTATACCACGTACCACATCACACACACCTATACGCCATACTGCACCACACACGTGCTCCTGTACGCACACACACACGCATACCTATATACCACCCTGCACACACACGTACACCACGTACCACATCACACACACCTATACGCCATACTGCACCACACACGTGCTCCTGTACACACACACACACGCATACCTATATACCACCCTGCACGCACACGTACAGCACGTACCACATCACACACACCTATACGCCATACTGCACCACACACGTGCTCCTGTACGCACACACACACATACCTATATACCACCCTGCACGCACACGTACAGCACGTACCACATCACACACACCTATACGCCATACTGCACCACACACGTGCTCCTGTACGCACACACACACGCATACCTATATACCACCCTGCACGCACACGTACAGCACGTACCACATCACACACACCTATACGCCATACTGCACCACACACGTGCTCCTGTACGCACACACACACGCATACCTATATACCACCCTGCACGCACACGTACACCACGTACCACATCACACACACCTATACGCCATACTGCACCACACACGTGCTCCTGTACGCACACACACACGCATACCTATATACCACCCTGCACGCACACATACACCACATACCACATCACACACACCTATACGCCATACTGCACCACACACGTGCTCCTGTACGCACACACACGCATACCTATATACCACCCTGCACACACACACCATACTACACACACACATACCTGTACATCACACTGCACACACATACGACACTGCACACACACGGACCTATACACCCTACACACACACACCACATCACACACACCTATACACCCCACCACACTACACACACATACGCACCATATACACACACACACATATACACACAGATTTTTATAAAATGTGCTTTTTTTAAAATAGTGTTAATTACTTTTTGAATGAATGAGGTCAGATTTTCATTTGACCTACGCTTTGGAAATACATTTCCGCTTCGGTACCTGTTTTCATTTGCCTAATGTGTCAAGGTTACAGTGACTGAACTCTCAAGGGCATATTAATATTTTAGAAAGGGTCAAAATAAATTTTCTAACCAAATGTGGTTTTGTATCTGGAGGGGAAAGAAGCCTTGCTAAAAACGATAAACAAATTAGAAAAGCAGGAAAATCGCTGCAAGGGAATAGATACTGTACTATATTGTTAACAGAAGGGATATATTTTATTGATTCATTGTTGACTGTTCCAGGGAGAACATGCTTAATAATGGATGAATGATTAAGAGGAATAAATCCTTTCTCAGGCACTGAGACGTTGTTGTCTATAGTATCTCTAAGTAAAAGATGGCTTTTTCCCTGGTGTAAAACTGTAAAACCAAGTCAAGTGATTAAAAGTAGCCATGGCTTCCATTTCTGCACCTTCGTTTTACTTACAGCATGAGGTGGCCTCCGAATGCTCTAAAATGGTTGTCACTAGTGTAGAATTTCATTACCATTTCTTTTTATATAATTTTTCTATTATCTTAATAAATGCTATGCACCAATATGTTACAACCATTAAAAAGAACTGCTGGATTGTGTCTCCTGTGGTCCCATATTATAGTCAATATGTGTTTCATAATTAGAAAGCCCATTAAAAGAAAATTAGGAAATAAAAGATAAAATTAGGAAATAAAAGATAATCCTAATTTATCTTCCGTGACCTGCATCATATTCTATGCAATTTTATTTTTATTATGTATCATTCCCTCTTTGGATTATAAAGTAGGTTTAAATCACAAACTAATGGTTAAACAGGAAGTACCAGGCCTTCTGGTATAGGATCACTCAGGCTTTGCATTTGCAAGGAGACTTTACCAGCACAGCTGACATTTTATCATTCATGGTTATATGGCCTTTTGAGAAAACCATAGAAACTTGAAACATCCATCATTTCAGTTTCCTTTTACTCTCCTAGCCTAATATTTTAACAGTTTCTAAAAACTTGCAGGAATTGGAAAAGGGGAAGCAATGAATTTAGATAATCACCAGACCTGTATAATTCTCTAGCTGTGGGTTTGTATGAAACACAGATTTGGAAAACATACCCCATAGTAATGTGTATACACATCTGAAATGTAATGATGATTGGGTGTGGAAGAGAAGTGGGTTTTTGTTTGTTTGTTTGTTTGTTTGTGAAAACAGTAGCTAAATACATCCCACTTAATAGTGGATAGTAGCCAGCTCTTTGACTTCCAAGGCGATATCATGTGAAAAAGTGTCCACGGATTGGAGAGTGTTGTAACTTGAACTTGTCTAGGTACAGTGAAAACCTCAGGCATGAGGCTTGGTAAAAATACTTAGGAAAACGAAAAGGATAATATTAAGAAAAAGTGAAGAAAATTTTTCTATTAATTTTATTTATTTTAAGGCTCAAGGCTGAACTAGTGGCAGGTAATTTCCCTAAGAGCTGTTTCTCCCAATGTTTTCCTCATTCACCTTGTCATCCCTCCAAAAGCCATTTTGGCCTTTTATTGATCTAGACATTTAAAGCATAAATATTTGATTTTATTAAGAGGCACTCATGTGCTGAAATTATCCAGGACCCTTAAATAAGTCTGATGTGACCCTGCAGGCAAGAAGCTTCTTCAGTTTTATTCTTTATCTATTTTCCAGTTACTCAGTTTCCTCAAATTCGCTTAAGTAGAATGGAATAAAACATTAAAGTTTCATTATCATGGAGAATGCTCTTAAATTTTTTTCTCATTCAAAGCAGGTAAACCAATTCTGCATTATTATAATCCTAAGAAGCTATGTTGAGGGTACAGGTTCAGATTTGGCTAAGATTTATTAAGCACCATCCAAAGTGCCAGACATTTTACTAAGGGATTTTTTTTAAAGATTTTATTTATTTATTTGACACACAGAGAGAGACAGCGAGAGAGGGAACACAAGCAGAGGCAGAGGGAGAGGGAGAAGCAGGCTTCCCGCTGAGCAGGGAGCCGGATGTGGGGCTCGATCCCAGGATCCTGGGATCGGGAGCTGGATGCGGGGCTCGATCCCAGGACCCTGGGATCATGACCTGAGCCAAAGGCAGACATTTAATGACTGAGCCACCCAGGCACCCCTTACTAAGGGATTTTTATAAACTGTATTTCAATATATTGTAATATTATAATATATATGTATTTAATCATCACATAAAACTTGTGAGGTAGCCGACTTTTTCCCAGGGGTGAAGTTTGCTTTCTCCAGGTCATAAAGCTAGTAGTAACCTTAGCTAGCATCTCTTTCAGTTCCACCTGCTACCGGATACTCTGCTAACAATTTTGCCTACATTGTCTTACATAATCCAGCACAGTAACCTTATTGTTTCAAATCCAATTTCACAAGTGAAGGACCTGTGGCCAATAGCAATGAGGTGACCCTATGTTCCAGAAGGTGGTGGAGCCAGAGTTCCAGCCCAGTTTTCTTAGCACTCCTTTCTCTAACTTGTGATGTGGTGTTACATCAAAGCAGACAGATCTGCCTCAATGGCCATTTGTTGCTCCTAGTTGACCTTGTAGCTTTTGTATATATTCCTGATGTTATAGTTCCTGCTAATGTGTAAAGCAGAGGAATCATGGGATAGTTCCTGGTGCCAGGTACTAGAGAATAAAGGACAACCTTAAAGGAGCAATGGATATTCCCTATGCAGGAGGTTATACTAACATTGACATATGGATGTCACCTTTTTTTTCTGCTCATAGCCTGTTCTTTCTGTAGATCTCTCATCAAACATAGAGGGAAAAAAAAGCCAGCTTAAGATAGGAACACTCCCAGGCACGTTTTCAAATGTCTGTTACTGACAATGTTCATTCCCCTATTCCAGAGGATCAGCTAGGATTTGATACACAGGAAGGAGGATCAAGACAGTGGGGGGTGGGAGGGATGGAGTGGCTGGGTGATAGACATTGGGGAGGGTATGTGCTATGGTGAGCACTGTGAATTATGCAAGACTGTTAAATCACAGATCTGTACCTCTGAAACAAATACGCAATATATGTTAAGAAAAAAAGGGCGCCTGGGTCTCAGTCGTTAAGCGTCTGCCTTCGGCTCAGGTCATGATCCCAGGGTCCTGGGATCGAGCCCCACATCGGGCTCCCTGCTTGGCGGGAAGCCTGCTTCTCCCTCTCCCACTCCCCCTGCTTGTGTTCCTGCTCTCGCTCTCTCTCTGTCAAATAAATAAATAAAATCTTTAAAAAAAAAAGAAGAAGATAATAGGAGGGGAAGAATGAAGGGGGAGAAATCGGAGGGGGAGACGAACCATGAGAGAGGATGGACTCTGAAAAACAAACTGAGGGTTCTGGGGGGGGGGTGGGAGGATGGGTTAGCCTGGTGATGGGTATTAAAGAGGGCACGTTCTGCATGGAGCACTGGGTGTTATGCACAAACAATGAATCATGGAACACTACATCAAATACTAATAATGTAATGTATGGTGATTAACATAACATAATAGAATGAAAACAAAACAAAACAAAAAAACAAAAAGTTCAAAAAAAAAAAAAAAAGTAGTGAAAATCCAAGGAACATAAAATGAGCAACCTGTGAAAAACTCCCTGAAACCAAGTATGGGACACAGACTGTCCCAGTGACAATTGGCTAATTCTACATTAGCCAAATTCCTAGGGCAAAGACTTTCTTTGCTTCATAAGCCATGGTGCTGAGCAAATAGTGAAGACAGAGTGCAGTGTGTTTATGCTTTTCTATTTGACCTTTTCAGAACCCTAATTAAGGATATTACAAATTCTATATACATAGATCATTCTGCACTTGGTTGCCAAAATACTTGCATTGTATGTATCTGGATCCAAATGGTGACCAGTGGCTCTCATAGACAAAACTCCCAATTGGAATTGATGATTTTCTCTTAGGTGAGCTTAAAGAAATTTACTTTTGATCTTACTTATGGACTCTACCATATTCTGCTAATATGCATTTATGGAAGTGCTTGTTTATATATTTATTTTGAAGTTCTCTTGAAGCAGCTACATACTAAAATAAGTAGGAAAGGCATATACTTTTTATGGTCCTTTTGATACTAGTCTTTTGGGATTTTTAGAGCCAGTATGCTTTAATAGCTTGTCTCAGAGGAAAACTGAAAAGATAAAAGGAATTTAGATGAGCAGAATTGATGTGTATCTAGAACTTGAAAGTAGTTACTGAAAATTCAGATTGGAATCCTATTTTAGTTCACTTGTGGTCTTTATTATCTGTCATTCATTTCACAAAAAAAGGAGGCTTGGATATCTTTCTTCCTCACTCCTACTCCTTGTTTTTATGCGGAAAAGTATGTTGCAAAAAGACCTTCACTCTCTTGTGATAAGAAGCTCATAAAATTGCATAAAAGAATTTTGCTCAGGAAGAGCAGCTTCCCAGACACCATCTAAATAGTGTCTCTGATTTCATATATGCTATTTTCTTTCGAAAGCTCAGACAGGTTGGACATTTCAGCTCCCAGTTGAGATTCACATCATCTAACACTGGAGAGTATTATCCCACCTTGAATTCTGTGGCCACAAAAATCAGGTGCTGAGTAGGAAAGAAAGAATGCCAAAGAAGATTTTGGTACCGATTCTACTTCTGGTTGACTTTACAATCCTGGGCAAGAAACCTGGCATATCTTGCTTCAGAGTCCTATTCAACATAAAATGGGTATAAAAATATACCTGTTACATGCTCTCAGGTGTTTTTAAATGAGCAAATGGAATAATGTAAGAAAATGTACTTTGGGCTTTTTTAAACAAAATTGTAATAAAAATCTAGGTTTTGTTAATAAAAATGTACTAACATCTTCTTCCTTTTGGGAATGGATTCATGTTTGCTTTTATTGTTTGGGCCAAGCATCCTTTAGCCTATTTTGATTCTTTCCATGACCTGCAATGAAACAGAGTAAGAAAATAGTTTGCACATGTGCCTGTTTTATTGAGGAAATAGGGATGCCCTAGCAGCAGCTAGCTTTGGATTAAAAGTTTAACAATTCCAGAACCTTCAAAGATCAGAATGGACTCCAAAATTGAGAAAAACTAGGGCTCAAGCTAAGTATTTTCTCCCCTTTATTTGTTTTCCTTATTTCATTTCTTTTGCCTTTATCTGCTCTCATTCATTTGAAGTCATTAAATGGTTGGTCCCTATTCTAGCCTCATTTATTGACAGTAAACGAGTATTTTTTCAGCTTTATTGAAGTAAAATTGACAAAATTGTAATATATTTAAAGTGTACAAAATGATGGTTTCATATATGTATACATTATGAAAGGATTCCCACCAAGTTAATTAATATATCCATCACCTCACATTTTATTCTATTTTATTTTATATTATTTTATTTTATGAATACTTAAGGCCTACTTTCAGCATATTTCAATTATGCAATACAATATTAACAGCTATAGTTACCATGTTATACATTAGATCCTCAGACCTTATTCCTCTTATAACTGAAAGTTTGTACCCTTTTACTAACTTCTTCCTATTTCTCCCAACCGCCCCCCCCAACCCCTGGCAACCCCATTCTACTCTCTATTTCTATGAGTTATACTTATTTTTTATTTTAATTGTTTTTTAGATTCTTCCTATAAGTGACATCATACAGTATTTGTCTTTGTCTGGCTTATTTCACTTAACATAATGCCCTCATCCATATTTTTGCAAATGGTAGAATTTTCCTTTTTTTTAAGGTTGAATAATAAAACAAATATTTTTGAGTTCCTGTTAGTTAAGTGCCAGACTGGGCAGATTCTGGGGAAAAGCATGAACAAGACTTGCCCTTTCTGTTCTTCCCTCATGGATCTTATATTCTAAATTTCAACAGTCAAATAAATCTATTTGTTTCTCCTTAAGAACTTATGTAGGTAGGACCTAAAACATGGCAATCTAAAAGGATAGTCTAGTGGCTTGGGGGCAGGAGAGGGCAGGGAGAAGGGGACCAAATGACAATTAGCAATTTGGATGTTAAATGTGACACTCAAAGACAAAAACTTAAGTGTCATTTTACAGTATCTCCACAAACTAGGGATATTCTCTGAGTAATAATTTATTTTATAACACATAAAACTTCATATAGTAGGAAAAAGCTTTATCTGATAAAAAATGTTTTAATTATAGAACTCTCTTTAAATACTGTTTTAATTTTAGGCTCATAAATTTAAAAAAAATGAAATATTTCCAAGAGGAGAGTTGATTTAATAAATAAATTAGGTTCCTCCAAAAGTAACCTCTTAATAACTCTACAAATCATGCCGAATTATATGAAAATAATTTTTTAAAATTAGATAAATATTTATTCCCATTATATTTATATAATTTATTATGTATTTGAAAGATTTTTTGTTTTCCCACATTTTGCAAAGATACACTTTCTCATATGCAGTCCAAATTTCCAAAAATCCTAAATTAGTTAATTAGTGAAATTCCACTTGGCGAGATTTGACCATACATGAAGCCAGTGATCAACTTACTCACTAACATATCCATTTCTTTCACTAGGCAAAATATATTGAGTGCCTTTTAGTAATGGTGAAGTTTTTTTCTTTTTCTTTTTTTGAAACCTGAAACAAATTGTAATACCATTTTCTTAAATGTTTGCCATTGTTTCTTATCAGATTAGAGTACAGGAGATATGTCTGAATCTTTGGTAATTTTTATCTAGGTGAAAGCTGAATACAGTTACAGTAAAGAAAAATTCATTGTGCTTTATGTTATTGTCGAAGGCATTTTTAATGCCTAGCTTAGCTTTTTTAGATTTTGAGTTATGCATTTAGGTCATTTTTATTTTATTTTTATGGTAAAAGATTGTCTTTTTCTTACAGTTAATATCTCAATATCTAATGACACTACATTGGCCCCAGAGGATTTGCCAACTATTCCTTCTACTGACATGGTAAGTGACTTAATATTTCAAACCACTTGCATATTATATACTCTAATTATAATATTCATAACATGATGTCTCCGACCCTTCAGCAATCTGTGTGTGAACACAACTTTAATAATCAGTGATTGTGGAGGGACAGAAAGAAACACTTCCCTTGCTGTAGTCAGCTTTTTTTTCTTTTTTAAACTCAAGTGAATATTTACCCCTACAACATGCTTTTTAAACCTTCTTAGGAATTCAACTACTATATCCATTCATTGTCACCTTGAAATATTTTCACAAGGGAAAGTGAGGGCAGTCAAAAAATGAGAGCATGGTATCCTCTCTCTGGTTCTAGTACGATTAAGAATTCTTCTGACCACCAAATGGTGTTGTGTTCTCCTCACTAAGGGTGATTGTAGTAGGACATTTCCCCTGTCACTTAGGACTGTGCCTCTGTCACATGATATCCTTTCCCATGGCTTGTAACCAAGGATCTTTAAGAGACTGGAACTAAGCTTTAAAAATGAGCTGTTTTGCATGGAAGGTCACACACTAGAAGGAGACTTTTGTGTTGGAGAAAAAGGGAAAAGTGCTATTGCAGGCTTCTAATTGTATTCCTTCTACACTGGATATGGAATCTTACCAAAGAATAGCAATCTCTCAGTTATAAAGACAGAAGCCATAATACCTTGTATTGATAGAGCGCCCATCTCTCAGGAGACCAGAACACTTCTGCAGAAGTGTTATGTAATGAGTGCCCACAACACCCTTTCAAAGATGATGTTTTGTATCTTCCCTGAACAACTCTCACTTGACCCTATTTCTCTCTTGTTTTCATGTTCTGTGGCTCTCTTGACTTCTTTCCTTACTGTTAAAGTTCTCTCTGATTTTCTCTAAACTTTGCCTCTTTATCTGTGTGTGTGTGTGTGTGTGTGTGTGTGAGAGAGAGAGAGAGAGAGAGAGAGAGAGAATATGTGTTTTAAAAGCCATATACAGAAAAGAGATCAATTTTCAGTCTTTGAGCCAGCCAGCCTATTGCCTAAAAGAACTTGATTAAAATACAGAGGAAAAATAGTCCCTTCTAGACTTGAAATAATTTTAATTAAAGTCTAATTAAAAATTTAAAATATATATAATTAATTAAAACCATAAGTTAATTTGCAATTAAAAATTAATAAAACACTTCCACTGACTTAAAAAGAGATTATTTCTAACTTAATTCCTTTTGTAACTAATCAAGGAAAGCTTTAAAATTAATGAATTTTTAAGCCCTATCTTTGGGCAAATGCTGGAGTGACTCTAGTAATTGATATATAATTATAAGATGTCATTATAAGATTTATGGAAAACAAATGGAAATTGTGATTGACTTCTAATATGACTGTGATAGAAGACATAAAGGCATAATAATGATTACAATTTAGCTGCCATTTATAGGGCATCTACTAGAGACCGGGTGTTTTACACATATTATGATCATTAACACAAACTACTATGTATAATTACGTTCATTTTACAGATGAGAGAAACTAAAGCTTTAGAAGGTAAATAACCTTTCTTGCTCTAGGTCACATAGCCATAAATTATTAAAGCAAAGATTTGAACAGAAGTCTGAGTGGTTGGTTCTAAGACCTGTGATATTTCTAGTCCACCATTATGCTTCAATGTTTGCAGATGGAAATGTTTACAATTTCAGTTCTTATGCATGTTCTATACTCCAGGGCAATGAAGTCCCCTCATGTGTATATCAGTCACACACCTTAATTAAACTGTTAAGTTGCTATGTTCAGCACCTCTGGAGAAGGAATTAGGAAAAAATGCGTGTATGTGTGTGTATGTATGTATGTAATTATGAAGGACAACTTTTATTCTATCCTTCATTTCTCCTTTTCTATCCATATCAATGCCTTTAGGTATACTTTGCTTACACACACACACACACACACACACACACACACACACACAATTTGAAAATATACAAGATCCAGAAATGAGTATTAAAGAGTTAATATGATTTATTATCACCAGTAATAACTACCATTTGTTGAGCACTTACTAAGGACCAGCCTCTTCACATTAATTGTCTATAATCCTAAGAATAGCTTTTGAGTTTTATGTTACCTGTATTTTAAAATTTTTTTTAAAATTCAATTTAGTTAACATATAGTATATTATTAGTTTCAGGGGTAGAATTTAGTGATTCATCAGTTGCATATAACACCCAGTGCTAATTACATCCAGTGCCCTCCTTAATGCCTATCACCCAGTTACCCAGTCCCCCCCCACCTCCCCTCCAGCAACCCTCAGTTTGTTTCCTGTAGTTAAGAGTCTCTTATGGTTTGTCTCCTCTGTTTTTATCTTATTTTATTTTTCCTTCTCTTCCCCTATGTCCATCTATTTTGTTATGTTACCTGTATCGTATGAATGAAACCAAAGCTTAGAAAGGTTAACTGTCCTTCCAAAGGCCATATCGTCAATATCTGTAATATCAGGATTTGAACTCAGGGCTTTCTAACTCCAAAGTCTGCCTCTTTCTATTATTTGGGGAAGCAGAATAGTGTTTCATGTAGAAGGACTTACAGATATTGAGTTCTCATGCCCAGTTTCAAATTTAGAGATCCACTACTTAACGGGTTTTGGTAGCTGCTCAGTTTCCCATTTGTAAAATGGTGATGATAATAGTACTTTATCTCCCTGACTTTATAAAAGTCAAATGAGTAAATAGCTGGGACTTAGCGTAGTGACTGGCACATACTTATTTCTCAGTCAGGTTAGCTACTGTTATTATTCTATTTAGGTATTTTTATCATTCCATTAGGCCATGTTGCCACCATAACTCAGGTTGGTGGAGAAAATAAGTTGGATGCCACAGCTCTGACAGGCGATTGGGCCCTCTCCCTGTTCGGCCATGCTAGCTCTGCTACCCTCAGTCTTTTCCTGGGACATACAGTCAGCAAGGATTTAATTTCCTTCTTTTATTCTGCCGTAATTAGATTATGAAAGAAAGTGCTGGAAAAGTGACATGCAGCCCTGGGGCACCAGCAAGGCTCCCTCTCACAAGGCTCTGAGAACACCCTGTCAGAGGAGGGAAGGCTTAACTCTTTAGCTTCATTAGCATGAAGACAGCTTTTCTTCTTCGTAGTAATAGTGTGTTTTCAGGAAAAATGGGCAATTGCCTGGAACTCTAGAATAAGCATCCCTCAAGATAAAAAGGCAGGTTTTCCATTATTTCCATTCATTGTTGGATTCACTGCGTTTTTAATGCCTCTCACCTTCGTCAGTTTTCCTGTAGACTTATTGGTAGGCATATCCTTTCAACCTGCAAACAAAATTCTTTGAAAGGTCCCTCTTAAACTTTGAGACCAGCCACAGCTTCTCCACACTGTATGGACACAATGAGTCTTAGGATCTGCTGGCTTCCACTTAGCAGCTCTCAGAGGGAGAGACAGATTTCACAATCTAACATCAAGGCTTTTCCAAGGAGGTGATTAAATGGATTAGTTCCTTTTTGTTTTTCACATTAGATTCTTTTTTTAAAAAAAAATTATTGTTAAATTTGAGGTATACTTTAAAACACACTGTTCTTACATGCTCATTGCAATGAGTTTTGACATTTTATAGACTCATGTAATCATCACCCAAAACAAGGTACATGTAGAACATTGCCGTTATCCCACAAAGTCCCATGGGGAATGCTCGTTGTCTTGTTTTATGCCTCAGCTTCTGAGCCAGGGGAGATCTTTCTTTGCCCAACTGCTCAGATGCCTGAGCTCTTAAAGGAGTGCCTGAATGCCTTGGAGGGGTTTTCCTCCACTCTTCTGCCCTGCTTCCCATCTTAGGAGAGTGACTTTCTTACATTTGGTAGGGGCTCTGTGTCTAAGGGGGGTTTTCTCTCAGTTCTCCTATCAAACCTCCTGCCTTATGTATACAACCTGTGCACTTGGCAAAGACCGTGAGAAAGTTTGGTGGATGGATGCAGGCTCAATCTAATGCCTAGGGTTCCTTGGAATTCTGATCTGTCACCCCAGTGTGCATTCAGCCACTAAGAACTCATTGAAGATTTGGCTTATTTCTCCATGCCTCCATCTGCAGTGGGTTTATGTTCCATATGCTGCTCTGGCACACACGAGGCAGCCATGGAGTTCTCTTCCATGAGGGTCTTGTAGTTTGTTTAGAATTTATTTAAGTTTCTTTGTATCCTCACCTCTCTGCTGGATTTTTAAAAACTATGATTTTATACCTTATCCAACTTGGTTGGAGAGGTTAGAAGTGACCTTTTCTTTTTTTTTTAATTTAAATTCCAGTTAGTTAACATGTAGTATAATATTGGTTTCAGGTGTACAGTATAGTGATTCAACACTTCCATACAACACCCCGTGCTCATCACACCAAGTGCGCTCCTTAATCCCCATCTTCCTCCCCTCTGGTGACCATCAGTTTGTTCTCTATAGTTAAGAGTTTGTTTTTTGCTTTCCCTTTCTTTTTTTCCCCTTTGCTCATTTGTTTTGTTTCTTAAATTCCACATATAAGTGAAATCATATGGTATTTGTCTTTCTCTGACTGACGTACTTTGCTTAGCATAATACATTCTAACTCCATCCGTGTCCTCGAAATGGCAAGATTTCATTCTTTTTGATGGCTGAGTAATATTCCATATATATATACACACACATACATACATACATACATACATACATACATACATACACACATACACACACACACATCTTCCTTGTCCATTCATCAGTCAATGGATACTTGGACTGTTTCCATAATTTGGCTATTGTAGATAATGCTACTGTAGACATTGGAGTGCCTGTATCCCTCTGAATTAGTATTTTTGTATTCTTTTGGTAAATACCTAGTGGTGTAATTGCTGAATCATAGGAAAGCTCTATTTTTAACTTTTTGAGGAACCTCCATACTGTTTTCCAGAGTCGCTGCACCAGCTTGCATTCCCACTAACAGTGTAAGAGGGTTCCCCTTTCTCCACATCCTCACCAACATCTGTTGTTTCCTAACTTGTTAATTTTAGCCATTCTGACAGGTGTGAGGTGATATCTCATTGTAGTTTTGATTCGTATTTCCCTGATGCTGAGTAATGTTGAGCATCTTTTCATGTGTCTGCTAGCCATCTGTATGTCTTCTTTGGAAAAATGTATATTCATGTCTTCTGCCCATTTTTAATTGGATTGTTCTTTGGGTGTTGAGTTCGATAAGTTCTTCATAGATTTTGGATACTAACCCTTTATCAGATATGTCATTTGCAGGTATCTTCTCCCATTCCACCCCATTGCCTTTTAGTTTTGATGATTGTTTCCTCCACTGTGCAGAAACTTTTTATCTTGATGAGGTCCCAAGAGTTTATTTTTACTTTTGTTTTCCCCTGCCTCAGGAGACCTATCTAGAAAGAAGTTCCTATGGCCGATGTCAAAGAGGTTACTCCCTGTGTTTTCCTCTAGGATTTTGATGGTTTTCTGTCTTACATTTGGGTCTTTAATCCATTTTGAATTTATTTTTGTGTGTGGTGTGAGAAAGTGGTCCAGTTTCATTCTACTTTCTGTTTTAATCACAAGCAGAACATCCAATTAGTTTTGATATTTCACAACAACACGTACAACTATAGACAACTGCAGCTCAAATGTATCCTTTAGTTGATAAAGTAACATTGCAGATTATTGCAGGTCTGGCCTAGTCACTGCAGGGGGAAAAAACTCTAAATGAGTACATTAACCACTTAACCTTGAGACTTTTATTTGTAGCATTACCTTTGTTTATATATATTTCAAAAGGCACATACTTTACCAGTTGATACCTAAGGAGAGCAATATGGAATCTTTCATTTTTACTTATTTTATTTTATTTTTTTGCTTATTGGGTTACCCAGTGAAGCATATCATGTCTACATGGAGATGTTGTTAGTCATGGAACTAAAACCTATTATAGTCTCATAAATTCTGCTTGGCAGTCAGACATGTAAGCAAAAGTGCTTTGATTTGATGTACCTTCAGGGTGATTTTAGGAGTTAACATTCATTTTCATGGGAAATAGAATGTCATATTAATCTTCTTGTGCATAACATCTTTGTGATTTTCTCTCACTGAGAAAGGCAAGTGCCATTCTTTCCTTGAATCCCCTTGAATATCACATGTTCCTACTTTTAAAAATATTATGGAAAATTTAAAACATGCAGTAAAATATAGAGAATAGTACAACGAACCTCCATATACACATCACCTAGCTTCAATGAACATTTTGCTCATCCTCTCTCACATATATATCACCCACTTTTGTCTTTGGGGAGGATGCTATAGAATTTTAAATTTTTAAAGTCATCCTTCAGTATATCTTATACTTTTAAGATTTATAAATAAATCCATTCAGTGTTAACAGAATAATTCTCTAGAAAATGAGATCCAGAAAAATAGATTGATGTTTCTTTTTCATGAGATTGACCACAGTTAAGATCCTCAGCAACTTGGTCCCATTTCTCTTACAGCTTTTTTTTTACTACCCATTTGCACCATCAGTTTGTTTTGGCTCACCTGGTCCACTCACTGTTAGTTTCTCCGCATGGTGAACATCCAATAAATTTTGAATGAAGGACTTCTTGGATAAGTGAATGAAGCATTGCATGTCTCTGAATCAGCATCTTTTCTCATCTCCCTGTCTAATGCTTTACCTCTTGGTTTCTGCCAATGCAGAAAGAAATACACGTCCAAAGCTTCTCACTTTTATTCCCCCTTCCACTCACTTTTGTTACTTTCCCTGTCATTCTTTTTTAGTTTTGTTCTCCTGCCACTCTTCTTTCTACCCTTTGGAGTATGAGAGTTCTACAAGGACCTGTCTTTGTTTCAGGGCTTAGCTTAAATTTTGTTTTCTCTGTGCTGAATGAAACTGATAAGTCCTTTTTCTGAATCTACTAATCTCTATACCATTCATTTAGACACTTTCTTTTACTGTCTTGCATTATTAGTTAATATTTAGGTGGACATATTTTATTTCTCCAAGGAAACTTTTAAAAATTGTTTTTTATTCTTCTTTATTGCTCCCTTAACACTATCTTAGTTCCTTTATGTAATCAGGACCCAGTGCATGTTCTGTTTTCTTTTGACCACATTTTTCTATTTTCCACATGCTGCTGTTACTCAAAATAGCCTATATCTAATTGAAATAGCTTCACCAGAATTAGCAAACAAAACAAAACAAAAATGAAGGGTTCCAGTTACATTTGAATTTCAGGTAAATAATGAACAATTAATTTTTAGTATAAATACGTCCTGTGTATTGCATAGGTCATACTTATACTAAAAATATTATTCACTGTTTATCTGAGATTCAGATATAACTGGGCATCCTATATTTTATCTGACAATTTCATTTTATTTATTTTTTAATTTAAATTCAAGTTAGTCAACATATAGTGTAGAATTAGTTTCAGGAATAGCATTTAGTGAATCACTTATGTGTAACCCCCAGTACTCATTCCAACAAGCACCCTCCTTAATGCCCATCACCTGTTTAGCCCATCTTCCCACCTACCTCCCCTCCAGCAACCCTCATTTGTTCTCTATTTTTAAGAGTCTCTTATGGTCTTTCTCCCTCTATTTTTATCTTATTTTATTTTTCCTTCCCTTCTCCTGTGTTCATCTGTTTTGTTTCTTAAATTCTATATATGAATGAAATCATATATTTGTCTTTCTCTGACAGACTTACTTCTTTTAGCATAATATACTCTAGTTCCATCCACATTGTTACAGATGGCCAGATATCATTCCTCTTGATGACTGAGTAATATTCCATTGTGTGTATGTGTATATATATATATATACCATCTCTTCTTTATCCATTCATCAGCTGATAGACGTTTGGGCTCTTTACATAATTTGGCTATTGTTGATAATGCTGCTATAAACATTGGGGTGCATGTGCCCCTTCGATTCAGCATTTTTGTATCCTTTGGATAAATACCTAGTAGCGCAATTGCTGGGTCACAGGGTAGTTTATTTTTAACTTTTTGAGGAACCTCCATACTGTTTTCCAGAGTGGCTGCAGCAGTTTGCATTCCCACCAACAGTGTAAGAGGGTTCCACTTTCTCCACATCCTTGCCAATATCTGTTGTTTCCTGAGTTGTTAATTTTAGCCATTCTGACAGGTGTGAGGTTGTATCTCATTGTGGTTTTGATTTGTATTTCCCTGATGCTGAGTGATGTTGTGCATCTTTTCATGTGTCTGTTAGCCATCTGAATGTCTTTGGAGAAATGTCTGTCTTTTGCCCATTTTTTAATTGGACTGTTTGTTTTTGGTGTTGAGTTGTATGTATATGTTCTTTATATATTTTAGATATACTAATTCTTTATCAGATATGTCATTTGCAAATATCTTCTCCCATTCCACCCATTGCCTTTTAGTTTTGTTGACTGTTTCCTTCATTGTACAGAAGCTTTTTATCATGATGAAGTCACAGTAGCTCATTTTTGCTTTTGTTTCCCATGCCTCCAGAGGCGTGTCTAGTAAGAAATTGCCAGGGCAAAGAGGTTGCTGCCTGTTTTCTCCTGTAGGATTTTGATGCTTTCCTACATTTAGGTCTTTCATCCATTTTGAATTTATTTTTGTGTATGGTGTAAGAAAGCGGTCCAGTATCATTCTTCTGCATGTTACTGTCCAGTTTTCCGAACACCATTTTTTGAATAGACTGTCTTTTTTCCATTTGATATTCTTTCCTGCTTTGTCAAAGATTAGTTAACCATACAATTGTGGGTCCATTTCTGGGTTCTCTATTCTGTTCCATTGATCTATGTGTCTGCTTTTGTGCCAGTACCATACTGTCTTGATGATTACAGCTTTGTAATATAGCTTGAAGTCTGAGATTGTGACGCCACCATTTTGCTTTTCATTTTCAATATTACTTTGGCTATTCGGGGTGTTTTCTGGTTCCATACAAATTTTAGAATTGTTTGTTCCAGCTCTGTGAAAAATGCTGGTGTTATTTTTATAGGGATTGCATTGAATATTTACATTGTTTTGGGTAGTATAGACATTTTAACAGTATTTGTTCTTCCAATCCATAAGCATGGAATGTTTTTCCATTTCTTTGTGTCCTCTTCAATTTCTTACCTAGGTGTTCTATAGTTTTCATGTGTAGATCTTTTACGTCTTTGGTTAGGTTTATTCCTAGGTATCTTATGGTACAATTTTAAATGGGATTGATTCCTTGATTTCTCTTTCTGCTACTTCCTTATTGGTGTATAGAAATACAACAGATTTCTGTACCTTGATTTTATATCCTGTGGCTTTGCTGAATTCATGTATTATTTCTAGCAATTTTTTGATGGACACTTTCGGGTTTTCTATGTAGAGGATCAAGTCGTCTGCAAAGAGTGAAAGTTTGACTTCTTCCTTACCAATTTGGATGCCTTTTATTTCTTTTTGTTGTCCCATTACTGAGGCTAGGATTTCCAGTACTATGTTGAACAGCAGTGGTGAGAGTGGACATCCCTGTCGTGTTCCTGACCTTAGGGGAAAAGCTCTCAGTTTTTCCCCATTGAGGATGATATTAGCTGTGGGTCTTTTGTATATGGCCTTTATGATGGTGAGGTATGTTCCTTCTATCCCTACTTTCTTGAGGGTTTTTATCAAGAGAGGATGCTGTATTTTGTCAAATACTTTTTCTGCATCTTTTGAGAGGATCATATGGTTCTTATCCTTTCTTTTATTAATGTTGTGTATTACGTTGTTTGATTTGCAGATATTGAACCACCCCTGCAGCCCAGGAATAAATCCCACTTGATCATGGTGAATAATCCTTTTAATGTACTGTTAGATTCGATTAGCTAGTATCTTTTTGATAATTTTTGCATCCATGTTCATCAGGGATATTGGTCTGTAATTCTCCTATTTAGTGGGGTCTTTGGTTTTGAAATCAAGATAATGCTGGCCTCATACAGTTTGAAAATTTCCCTTCCTTTTCTATTTTTTGGAACAGCATCAGATGAATAGGTAAAAGAATTCTTCTTTAAATGTTTGGTAGAATTCCCCTGGGAAGCTATCCAGCCCTGGACTCTGGTTTGTTGGGAGATTTTTGATTACTGATTCAATTTCTTTGCTGGTTCTGGGTCTGTTCAAACTTTCTCTTTCTTCCCGTTTCAGTTTTGGTAGTTTATATGTTTGTAGGAATTATCCGTTTCTTCCCAATTGCCTAATTTGTTGGCCTATAATTTTTCATAATATTCTCTTATAATTGGTTGTATTTCTGCAGGGTTGGTTGTGATCTCTCCTCTTTCATTCATGATTTTATTTATTTGGATCCTTTCTCTTTTCTTTTTGATAAGTCTGGCTAGGGATTTATCAATTTTGTTAATTCTTTCAAAGAACCATCTCCTAGTTTTGTCTTTTTTAAAATTTCTATATCATTTATTTCTGTCCTAATCTTAATTATTTCCCTTCTTCTGCTGGTTTTAGGCTTTATTTGCTATTCTTTTTCCAGATCCTTTAGGTGTAAGGTTAGGTTGTATACTTGAGACTTTTCTTGCTCTTGAGGAAGGCCTGCATTGCTATATACTTCCTTCTTATGACCGCCTTTGCTGAATCGCAAAGATTTTGGACTGTCATGTTTTCATTTTCATTTGCTTCCATGTATTTTTTTAATTTTTTCTTTAATTTCCTGGTTAACCCATTCATTCTTTAGTAGGATGTTCTTTAACCTCCCATGTATTTGTGGTTTTTCCAAATTGTTTCTTGTGATTGACTTTAAGTTTCAAGGCATTGTGGTCTGATAATATACACGGTATGATCTCAATCTTTTTGTACTGTTGAGGCCTGATTTGTGACCCAGTATGTGATCTATTCTGGAGATTATCCTATGTGCACTTGAAAAGAATGTGTATTCTCCTGCTTTAGGATGAAATGCTCTGGATATATCTGTTAAATCCATCTGGTCTAGTGTGTCATTCAAAGCCCTTGTTTCCTTGTTGATCTTCTGCTTAGATGGTCTGTCCATTGCTGTGAATAGGGTGTTAAAGTCCTCTACTGTTATTGTATTATTATCAATGTGTTTCTTTAAGTTTGTTATTAATCGATTTATGTATGTGGCTGTTCCCAAGTTGGGAGCATAAATATTTACAAATTTTAGATCTTCTTGTTCGATAGATCCCTTTATTATGACGTAATGCCCTTCTTCATCTCTTATTTTAGTCTTTGGTTTAAAATCTAGTTTGTCTGATATAAGTATGGCTACTCCAGCTTTCTTTTGATGTCTTTTAGCATGATAGATGGTTCTCCACCTTCTCACTTCCAGTCTGGAGGTGTCTTTGGGGGGTCTAAAATAAGTCTCTTGCTGGCAGCATATCTATGGGTCTTGTTTTTTTTTATCCACTCTGATACCCTCTATCTTTTGATTGGAGCATTGAGTCCATTTACATCCAGAGTAGTTATTGATAGATATTAATTTAGTGCCTTTTTATTACTTGTAAAGTCTCTGTTTCTGTACATTGTCTCTGTTCCTTTCTAGTCTTTGTTTCTATTTCTCTCTTTGCCACTCAAAGGGTCCCCTTTAATATTTCTTGCGGAGCTGGTTTAGTGTTTCCAAACTCCTTTAGTTTTTACTTGTCTTGGAAACTCTTTATCTCTCCTTCTATTCTGAATGACAGACTTGCTGGGTAAAGTATTCTTGGCTGCATATTTTTCCCATTTAGCATGTTGAATACATCATGCCACTCCTTTCCGGCTTGCCAGGTCTCTGTGGACAGGTCTGCTGCCAGTCTTAATGTGTCTATCCTTGTAGGTTAAAGACCTTTTTTCCCTAGGTGCTTTCAGAATTCTCTCTTTATCTTTGTATTTTGCAGGTTTCACTATGATGTGTTGTGACCTTGACCTGTTTTTGTTGATTTTGAGGGGAGTTCTCTGTGCCTCTTAGACTTGAATGTCTGTTTCCTTCCCCAGATTAGGGAAAGTCTCAGCTATAATTTGTTCAAATAAACCTTCTGCCCCTTATTCCCACTTTTCTTCTTCTGGGACTCCTACAATACAGATATTATTGTGCTTTGTGGAATCGCTGAATTCCCTAAGTCTATATTCGTGATCTAATAGTTTTCTTTCCCTCTTCTTTTCAGCTTCATTATTTTCCATAATTTTATCTTCTATATCACCTGTTTGATCCTTTACTTCTTCGTCCTCATTGTGATTACATCCAGTTGGTTTTGCTTCTCAGTTATAGCATTTCTTTTGGCCTGACTAGTTTTTAGGTCTTTTATCTCTGCAGCCAGGGTTTCTGGTGTCTTCTGTGCTTCTTTCAAACCCAACTAGTATTCCTGTGACTGTTGATCTAAATTCTTGTTCATATATATTGCTTATATCTGCTTTGAACAAATCCCTGGTTGTGATTTCCTCTTGATCTGCCTTTTGGGGAGAATTCCTCCATCTTGTTACTATGTCTAGGTTTCTGTCTTTTGCATATTATGAAAGCTTGTTATGTTTTCTGCTCCTGAGAGTAATACCATATTAAGAAGGCATCATATACTGTCCAGGGCCTGGCTCTTCAGGAAGTATTTCTGGTGTATGCTGTGTACACTCTACTGTTGTGTTTTGGCTGCTCTTTCCCACAGGTCAGTCCCCTACAGAGTTCCTCCTTGCTTGCATTGGGGAATGTTTGGACCTTTAACTAGGTGTGCTTTGATTTGCTTGTTAAGATAAGCCTAATTAAAAAAAAAAAAAAAGTCCTGATCTAAGAAAAGAGAAAAGGAAAAGGAACCAAAAAAAGCAAACAGACTAACAAAAAACTATAATCCTAATACCAAAGAAAAAAGAAAAAAAAAAAAAAAAGGAAAGAAAGCCTGGTCCTATTTTCACCAGAACTGAAGCTGATGCTTTGGAGCACTCTGTAATCAGTAGACTTGGTGCATGCAGGTGGCCTGTGCTGGTCCTCTGGGAGAGAGGCCCACTGTGCAGGCTCACAGTCAGAACTGCCCTGGCAAAGATGCCCCTGCTGGGCACAGTGGGTGCAGAGTTCGGTATACGTGACTCCAGCCTCCACTGGAGCTGCTGTGTTTCTCTCTGAAATCTGACTGTGCTGGTGAGCAGTGGGGGGGGATTGGAAGATGGCATCACCCCACCCTCTCGTCCCTGGGGATGGGAACCTATGGCTGCCGCTGTTCAGGAGGCCCTCAAAGGAAAGGGAACAGTCTCCCCTCCTGTGTCAGATCCCTGCCCTCAGCCTGTCCATGCCCGGGCTGTTGACATGGCTGGCACCGCAGTTCTCCTGTGTTTTATCTCTGGCCAGTGGCTGGGATTCAAAACTCCAGATCTTAAAGGGCACAGCAAGGCACGGACCCACTCGCCTGCCCTGGAGGAGAGCCTCACAGTGCCGCACCCGGCACTGTTGTGTCCCAGAAAAGCAGTCCCATGGTGCGCACACACGGTGGCTGGAGTCTGTTGTGATGATCAGTGAAAAGCTGGGACCAGGTTATCTGCCCTCTGTGTGTAACTCTGTCCCCTACTGTTGAACGGCTGTTCAAAGGCTCCCAGCAGGCCTTTTGTCCTTGGAGAGGCAATATACCCTCTTCCAAATGTACTCCAGGAAGGGGCGTGATCAGGGCGCCTGTGTGGCTCAGTCAGTTAAATGGCTGCCTTCAGCTCAGGTTATGATCCTAGGGTCCTGGGGTTGAGTCCCATATCAGGCTCCCTGCTCGGCGGGGAGTCTGCTTCTCTCTCTGCCCCTTCCCCTTGCTCGTGCTCTTTCTCTTGCTCTCTATCTTGCTCTCTCAAATAAATAAATAAAATCTTAAAAAAAAAAAGGAAGGGGCGCGATCTCTCCCAGGGCAACCCAGTGGATCCCCTCACCACAGCATGTTGTGCAAACCCTATGCACTGCTCCCTCTCCCACTCTCTCCCTCTCTCCCTGACTTCACTCCATGAAAAGCGCTCCCTATCCTCGGCGACCCCACAGCTTTTCTCTCCCGCAATTCACAGCTCCAAACCTTGCATCTGCCACGTTCTCTCCCTCCACTTGTGCAGATTCTTTTCTTAATCCTCAGATCGATTTCCTGGTTGTTCAAAATGATTTGATGTTGATATAGCTGTATTCAAGGGACCAGGCAAGCCTAGGGTTCCCCAAATACTCTGCCATCTTAACTCCTCCCTTTATCTGGCAAGTTTCAGTTTAAAGTTTATTTTACTTCACTTTTGTTCTCCAGATAAAAAGGGTAGATAAATTGGTAGATATCTTCCTTGAATATGTCAAACAGTTGGATCTTGATGAATGATTTCAGTTAACTAAAATTTCTTTGGGAACCTGATGTATCATAAGTTAAACCCTGCCTCTGTCTTGGTCAGTTCTTCTTTCTTATTTTTTAGTGACACATAGTCCCTTTGGTCTGCAGGCTCTGTACTTCTGTCATTTCTAGCCTTTATCCATCCCTGGTGCAAAAAATTGCCAAAGCCCGAGTCAGTCTCTCTCTCACTTAATCTTTCACCTTCCTTTCCCCATTCTTGTTTTTTTCCAGCATGCCCTCCTTCCTTCCATCCCCATAGCCGGGTTCTTTCTCAACCACCACAAACACTGCAGAAGTCTTCATCAGCCCTAAAGAACTTGCCTTGATCTTGTAGGGCTTGCATACTCTAGCCTATCCTTTTGCTACTGTATTTCTTGAAAAAATAGTCTGGGTAGCTTTTTCAATTTTTTCATCCTCACTTATTTCTCAACTCAGTTCTCTCCTTTGAATCTCCCTCTAGTATTCAATATTAGGAGTATTCAGTATTAGGAGTTAGTTGTGAACGTGTTAAATTTAAGAGGAAAAAAAAAAAACAATGTGGATTTTGCTGTCTTCATCCCTCATCATCTTGGCAACACTAGACCCTCTCAGCTCTCCTCCACATATGACCCTTTCCTCTTCCCTTGATTTTCAACATTCTTAGGTACCTTTCCTTTTACCCATCACTCTCATGGTATATTCATAATCTTTTGTGGTATCTTCACTTTGTTGTGGGTACCTTAGATGTTTCACACTCTTTTCCTTCCCCTAAGTTGACATCTTCACATCTGACATCTCTTCTAGATCTAGGTCTCCAGACAAATTAGACATCTCTCTGGGCAGCAGGGCCACAGTATTCTTGCAATGGAAAGTTAGAAGCATCATGAGAAATAGAGATAATGTGCTCTTAGAGTTCTGACAGACAGAGGGGTTCTGAGATTACGTTTCCTTTTGTTTTGTTCTTAAACTTTTGACATAAGTAGTAAATTATGATGTATAGAATTCTGTATAGGAAATAAAGATCAAAGCCACAGAGGAGTAAGAATCACCTATAAGGAATAAAGGACAGAAGCTGTGAGATAAAAGGCTCCTGAATTAAGCCCAGGGGAGATAATGGTAGCTTCAATAAGGGTGGTAGCAGCTGGAGCTGGAACCTACAGCCCTGAGATCAAGAGTCACATGTTCCACCAACTGGGCCAGCCAGGCACCCCTAATTTTGCATGGATTTTGAGATCATTTTTGCCATAATGTGACATGTGAGAAAGAGAGGAATAAACAATGACTTCAAGGTTTTTTGCTTTTAGAATCTAGAAGGATGAAGTTGCTATTAACAGAGATGGGCAAGATCCTAGGGGAACAGGATTTAAGGAGGAATCAGAAATTAGTTTTGGAGATGTTAAATTTAAAATGCCCATGAGGATTCAAACAGGGATGTAGTTTACCAAGAAGTAGTTACAAAACAATTCTTATTTTATTTGGAGAACATTTGCTGATGAATTAACAAGTCATCGTCAGTCTTGTGATCGTGACTTTGCTCTTAGAGTAAATGAAAACTGGAGTGTGGTTGACATACAAAGAGAATGTTGTACTATGAGGATGGAATAATCTCACTTATGACAGCACCCGAGCAGTGCTTCTAAAGCTTCTTTGTATCACTGCTTCCTTTGAGGTTCTAATGAAATCCGTGGTTGCTTTTCCCAGATACACACTCACGCATATAGTATCTTACGTGATATTTCAGGGGACTCAGGGATTTCTTTCTTCAGGTCACTTAACATCTGTGCTGGATATGTCCAACCCAGGATTGCCCTCTTTTAGGAGCCACTGTTACTTGGTGTACATTTTCCACCATGACGTCCTGAGTGATAATCAGAGTGGTTTGCATGTGAAGAGTACTATTCTGTACTGTGATCATAGTGACCTTCCTGGTCCTCTTTTTCAGCCATGTAAGTGAAAAGTCTTATTGACCCTTGCACAGGAAAGTGAAGTTACTTTTTTTCTGTTTTCCAATTAAATAGTGGTAGAGCTGAGATTGAAGCCCATGAGGGTGTTTTCCCAGTCTGCTGTTTTGATATTATGTTCAGCATTTACTTCAGATAAATTCTTTGGGAGTTGTGTGAACCTGAGAAAGAATCATTTCCATCTTTTTGCTTTTTCTATGACTTACCGCAATTTGAAAATACAAATGATCAAAACCAAAACTGTTTACAGTGACTCAACCAGTATCAAAAACACTATCCATGAAATAATAATGTAAGTATAAAAGTTCATCAAACAAAAATGTGGAATGTACTAGTATGAATGAAGCATGAAGATTTTATTTAAAAGTATAATAGAAAGTGATATAGGAGTCTTAGACAAGAAATTAAACCAAGGCAGACAAACTTTTTCTGTAAAGGACCAGAGAGTATATATTTTAGGACTTATGGGTCAGATATCTGGTCTTTGTTGAAATTACTCAACACTGTAGTTCTAGCACAAATACAGTGATGAATGTTATGTAAAGAAATGAGCATGATGATGTCTCAATAAAACCTTAGTTATGAAAACAGGGCCCAGGCTGAATTTGGCCTGTGGGATATAGTTTTTTCAGTCTTGGATTAAACTACTCATCTACTATCTTTTAGATAACTTATAAGTGATAGATATAGATAACATTTATTTATTTATTTTTAAAAGATTTTATTTATTTATTTGAGAGAGAGAAAGAGAGCACAGGTGGGGGGTGAGGAGGGACAGAGGGAGAAGGAGAAGCAGACTCCCCACTGAGCAGGGAGCCCAATGTGAGGCTCGATCCCAGGACCCTGAGATCATGACCTGAGCTGAAGGCAGACGCTTAACCGACTGAGCCACCCAGGCGCCCCAGATATAGATAACTTTTAATAAGACAGCATTGTTTTTAAAGCAGTGTTCCCCTCAGACTAAGCTAGGATTCCAGAGAGGTAACTCAGTGTCTGCCTTGAGGTGGATCAGGGGTATTGAGAGAGAGAAGCTCAATGCCTCTTAACTACATAGCACAGAATAACTCAGTTTTATCAGTTTTAAATATTGGGGTTTCGGGTAGATTTTACATGAAGAAATATTTCACTGATAATTAAAATTTGAAAACTATTGGGTTATAGCAAGTGGTAACTATAATCTGTACAGTTTCTTTTTTTATGTTCCCTTCACATAGGCAAAGCAGAATGGATCTCTGAAGTAAAAATTATCATTTGTACCCAAAAGTTTCTGTTTCATAGATAACAAAATGAGATATATTGGGGTAAAAATTTATTATAAATTAGATCTGTTTCAATTAAATTATTAGCTAATTATCTAAAACTCTACTTTTTGTACTTACATATACACACCATTAATAGATGAACCATGCTTTGTCTTAATGTTTAGTTTGTGATATGAATGCTGCCTAAAGTCCTATGAAGCTAATCTTCATTGATATCAGCTTATATGGAATAATAACACTGAAATAACACAAATGATATAGATGCCTCTTCAGTGATATTTAAATAGAATTATTTATTTGCTAGAGTTAAACTTTTATGGGAGTGGGAAACTTCGTGTATATAGATTCTGAGATGTCTGTGCACGCTGCCGGAAGTTTTTATATTAAAGCCCTCAGATGGTTTGGAAGCTAAATTGTCGGAATGACAATACAAAAAATCACTTGAGGCTTACAAAATAGTGATATTGGCATTTTAGGTTGATGTAAATGAGAAAACATATCTATCATTTTTATGTACGTGTGTATTGTTTTTCGCCTCACCCTGAATCTCTGTAAGAAAATCAATAAAAATTGCCTGTTGGGATTGTCTTAACACAGCTTACTTCTTTGGGTTATAAAGAAGGAATCTGCTGATATTAAAGTGCTGAAGTGATATTATGGCAAATTTTTGCTGATCTGAAAACAAAGAAATCTGTTATGTATTATGACCTCTAAACTTTAAATGTGTTCTGCTAAAAACATCCATATGCAGAAATCTGAAAAACAAGATGAGACATGATTAATCACCTCTCAGAAGAAGAGTTTGATAAAAGAATAATTATGTAATTCAGCTGTTTATAAGTTGAAACTAATACAGAAAAAAATATTTCAGGGAAAGATCTAGATTTTATTTTTTTTTCATTGACTTATGTAAAGCACTTTACCTTTTGAGCTCTATAACAATATGACTCTTTCTGGTCAGAAATCCTTCTTTTACATGTGTGATCTTCTTTTATGACCAGGTTACTTACATCAAGAGAATTCATTGAGTAGTAAAGGATATTGATGATGTGTTTGATATGAGGTAGAACTCTTGCCCCAAAGGACAGGAGAAGTTTATCTTTCCATATTTATTTGCAAGGTATTCTCAAAGAACTCTTCTTTTAACACATGACATACTCATTAGCCCTGGACCCAAGAGGAAGTCCAAGATCACGGCACTGGCAGTTTGAGTGTCTGATGAGGACCCACTTCCTGGTTCATAGATAGCTGCCTTCTCACTGCGTCTTCATATGGTAGATGAGACAAGGGAGCTCTCTGGGGCCTGTTTTATAGGGATATGAAACTCAACCATCAAGGCTCTATTCTCATGACCAAATCACCTCCTAAACACCATCACATAAGATTTTCAGCATACTTAGGGGAATTGTAGTCAGCACCCCATGAGTGTTGTGTAAGTGGCTGCAAGAGGGCATCACATTTTAGGTAAGGTAGCTCTTATGTGACTGTAGGCAGGTGTGAGCTGGCGGCAGCTAAAACTCCGAGCAGCTAGGGGATGAGTGCCCTGGCCTTTCACTGTGCTAGCAAAAAGAGTCTCCTGCATATTAGAAACAGAAAATAGGAACAGGAGTTAGCTGCTATCAAGAAGTACTAACAACACGATAGCAATTCATGAGATAGAAGAAAATTTGAAAATTGACCCATGAGCTTGAGGTCATGTAACATAGGGATAGATTAGATAACCCCCACACAAATCCATAGCCCATTACAGCGTATTCTAGCACTGACTACTCATGAAGCTGACCTGGAGTCAACAACAACAACAAAAAGCTGTATTTTATCAGGATATGCAATTGAAAACGCAGGGACCATCAGCATTTTTACAGCTTAATTCCTTAAACCACTAGTCTCTAGTTATTTAGAAAAGAAATAGCTCTTTTGTGAAAGTGCTGGGTAAATTCATGGTTAGCCTGATAAAACTTTTAGAGAGAATTGACCATAGGGCCATCAGCTTGAGTCCAAAGAAGCCGTGCACTGCGAAAGTAAGTACTTTTTGAACAAAGGTGTTTTAGAGAGTCTCACATTATGGATATTAGTGTGTCTCAGTTTACTCTCAGGAAGGTTGACAGGAAAGAAGGACTTTGTGGTTTGTTTCTGTTGAACAAATGGGTGACTGTAGGACTGTAGCTCAAACTAGGTAACAGATTGCATCATTTCCATTGTATTTTCAATCATTGCTAGCCTCCTGGCCTCCCTTACCAATGTTATTCCATTAACACTTCATCAAGTTTCACCCTCCAGTGGTTACCCGCCAGCTGTTCGGCAGAGACTTTTAGCCTAATCCCTACATAGCCCATCAAATATCAAATGCTGCTTTTGATGCGTTGGTGTTCTCTAGAAAAATTTTTGTGTTTTTCTTCTTCAGTACCATAATGCTACCTTTGACTGGGCATTTTTGTCAACGAAGAAGTGTTTGAAATATGGAGGAAAGCTCGTGGGGAACAACTGTGATTTTGTTCCTGATATCACCCTCATGTCTTTCATACTCTTCTTGGGCACCTACACCTCTTCTATGGCTCTGAAAAAATTCAAAACTAGCCGTTATTTTCCAACCACGGTAAGTACCTAAGCTTTAAATAACTTTCACTGAATTTATACTGTATCAACAATAATACAGTGTTACAGAATGAAAAAGTCACCTGTAATTCAACTTTCACAATACAATTTTGTGCATTTAAAAATTGATTTCCAGTCTTTGTCCATGTGTGTATTATGTATTTTTAACCAAATTGAAGTCCAGCTTTGAAAAGCCTTCCAAGGATTTTGCTCACATAATTCTGTCGTACATTCTATCATAATTCTTATTGTACTGAGGGAAAAAGTGGGATGTATTCTAGTATCTAAAAATGCACGAGTAAGAAAAAGACCTTTTATTTATTTATTTTTTTAGTTTTCGAAATGCATTTTTAAAAATTTTTTATTGTTATGTTAATCACCATACATTACATCATTAATTTTGATGTAGTGTTCCATGATTCATTGTTTGCATATAACACCCAGTGTCCTCTTTAATACCCATCACCAGGCTAACCCATCCTCCCGCCCCCCTCCCCTCTAGAACCCTCAGTTTGTTTTTTAGAGTCCATCATCTCTCATGGTTTGTCTCCCCCTCCGATTCCCCCCCCCTTCATTCTTCCCCTCCTGCTATCTTCTTCTTCTTCTTCTTTTTTTTTTTTTTTTAAGAAAAAGACCTTTTAAATCCATAGTTTTAAAGTACATAAGCAAAAACTCTTCATATTAGCAAGAAATTTTGATGTAGAATTTCTAATTCATGAACTGTACATGTGGTAATTTAGTAGTTGAATTATGGGCTTTGGGAATAAACTTAAACTGTGTTGTTACACCAGTATTGGTATAAGATAGGAGCGTCATCTGAGCCAAAATTTCCTTCCCATAATGATGCATACCATAGAACAGAAAAACAGATAATTGAGCTGGGTTGTGCAGACATCCTGTCTCCCATTAATATGCTTGGGTGAACGTAAAGTCAAAACTGTGGTTCATGGAGACACTACAAGATAAGAGCAACATTTAGTTAATGGCGTTTTGTTTTTTTACCTGCAGAGTGAAACTAAGATAATCCTTTGCTTTGCAGTTCAGTTCTCAGTGTTTAGGATGTCAGTATTTCTTAGGTAATCCTGATTATACCTGATTTTTATCAATGAGCTGCTCTTTGCAGCTGGAATCTCATGAAATATCTACCCTTGTGTTTTGTGTGGAAGGAGTGGAAAGACTTTAGAAGACATGAGATAGAGTTGCTGAAATTACTTTCTTTCATTTCCTACATATGAAACATAATATATTCACACTGAGGAAATATTTTGACTTTTTCTTATAAAAACTGATTTTTCTTATAAAATTGAAAAGGGAAGGATTGATCATTGTTTTTAGTCTGTTTGGGCTGCTATAACAAAATACCATAGACTAGGTGGCTTATAAGCCACAGAAATTTATTTCGCATGGTTCTGGAGGCTGGGAAGTCTGAGGTCAGGTACCAGCAAGTTTGGGTCAGGACCCTCCTCCTGGCTCATAGCCAGTGCCTTTTCACTGTGTCCAAGCATGGAGGAAGGGTTAGGGCTCTCTGTAGGGCCTCTTTCATAAAACCACTAATCTTATTCATGAAGGCTCCACCCTTATGACCTAATAAGCACCTCCTGAAGGCACCACCTCCTGATACAATCTTTTTGGAGGGTTAGGATCTCAACATAAGAATTTGAGGGTGACACAGCACTGAGACCATAGCAATAATGAGATGTCCCAAACTAGCTGGGCCAAGGAATGAAAAATTTTTACAAAGTAAAATGTAGAAAGAAGTATTCAACTTAATGTGTCTAAAACAGGCATCGCAAAATGGTGGTCAACAGGCAGAATTCAGCCTACAGCCATTCTTTGTTTAGACCATAGTGTGTAAACACACACACACACACACACACTTGTGCGCACGCACACACACACACACACACACACACTTGAGGCCTTAGATGGAACCTGTACTTTTCAGATAGTTATTGTCCTCATAACTCTCTATTGTCTAAGACTTGGCTGCTCTGTACGTTCAGATTAACTGCCCATCCCTGAAGATATTTGAGCTTGTAATACCAGTTCACACACAGAGAAACATGCTTACTTAATCCACCTCTTCAATGGTACGAGTTTTGTGTAGGCCAGATGCCTTAGGTAAATGTCTTTGAGGATGATTCTTCTTCCCTATTGAGGTTTTTCCTTCTTAGTTTTTAATTCATTAGACCTCTCTCTTTCTCTCTCTCTCTCTTTTTTTTTTTTTTTTTGGCTCACATCTTGGGAATTATCACCCTTTTTATCTTTCCTACTTGCCAAAGTCTGAAATTATTATATAGACATAGCAGGTGAAAAGTAGAAAATGTGTGAAGCAATTGTTAAGTTGTAATTTACAAAATAAACTAGTTTCAACCTTAAGATGAATAGAGATCATTTCAACTGCCTATGTAGGCATCACCTTTTTCTTCAGCAAGAACTCCCAAATTGATAACAGCTCTTCAGACTTAAAGGAATTTTCCCCTTATAAGAGCCCAAGCAGGTCATTTCTCAATGTTGATAAGTGCTGCTGAGAAAGTCATCAGCATGTGAAAATGGAATAATGATAGCATTCCAGTTGCAATTCCTATGAAGAGGTTTCTCAGCATAGTTTAGAATTGTATATAGCAATCATAAGATAAAACAGAGAGGAGAAAATATATGTGATTTCTAAGGAGCAATGTTGAGGTGTGTAGGCTTTCAGACTGTCATCTCTCTTACTCACTTTATATTTACAGCTAAATAATAGCAGTACATACATAAATTCATACATGCACAAGTAATAACATCTTTTTTGCTCTCTCATTTGCCAAAATATGTTTGGATTTAAGCTGTCATTTAGAAGGGTGGTCTCTCTAGATAGAGACCAATAGGTTTATAGATTCTTATGCTTACATATTATGTTCTACAATTACAACTTGTATGCTTGAACAGAATAAATTAGACAATCCTCGATTGCTGTGACAAGGATCAAGCCAACTGTTACTACTTCCTCGCTCATACCAGCCATTCACATGAAACTGCTAAAATCTCAAATTGCTAATGCTAGATGACAGTGCCCTTGTCATACAAAATATCCTCTTTTCCTTTAGCTTGCCCAGCCATTTCTCTTTTGCATTCTCATTTCTAAACATTTGTAGGTTAGTCAATTCAGACTGTAAACTGCTGGAAAACTGTTTTACTTCTATATGATTCCTTACATCAATTAGCACATGGCTGGACACAGACTCAGTACTCCATCCTTGCTGACTCGTGGAATGCAGTGAAGGAGTGATGAATGCTGCATTTTGTGGACAAAGCACAGATGTGAGAACCCAGAAGATGTAGATTCTAGTGCTAGCCCTACCATTAACTAAGAGTGTGCCCTTTGAGAACTAACTGTGAACTTTAGTTACCACACCCATAAAAGGAGTGCTCAGCTAGAAGACAATTAACATCCTTTTAAGCTCGAGTGTTCTATAATTTTAAAGACAGTTTGCTGACTCCATCTCCTAAATTAAGTGAATTCTCCATTTTAAGCTAGAGCTTATAGCAATGATCCGGAGTTACAGATTTCAAAAAATTAATCATTATCTCCATCTTTATGCCAGGTCCCCTCGTACAGCTGCTGCCAACCTCTCTCTCTGGATGATCCACAGTTGTTACATAGCAAATTCAAAATGTGGTTTTTCTTTCCACATTTGAACACACTCATCTTCCTGTATTCCGTATCTCAGCTAATAATATCATCTACCCTTACAGCCACCCGAGATCAAAATCTCAGAATCATATTTGGTCTATCAGTCTCAGCAGGAAACAAATTATACACTCGGATGAGATGATTTGAAGGGTTTATTAAGCATTATTTACGAAAGTGCAGTTAGGTTTTGGGAACCCATAAGGGAAAGTGTAGTGTCCAGTGCTCATAGCAGTGGGGTTGTTACTGTCCATCTCTGGCCCAAAGATTGTGCCAAGGAAGTGATTGCTGGAACCCAGAAGAAGAGAAAAGCCTCGAGAAAGCTATCCTGGGAGCTGCTGTGACCTTGGACGGAGAGATGTAGCCAGCGTGAGGCCACCTCACAGCAATAAAGCTGTGGGAATAAGTACTTTGATCTCTCTTCTCCTCTGATAGCCTGCCCTGGCTGCTCCAGGCCTAACCCAGCTGGAGAGCAAGGGAACCTACTGCAGACCACACAGCCCCATGTCCCAAGGCAGAGAGCATGGTGATAAGGGGTACAAAATAGATCTGGTGTGACAAAAGATGATATTTATCACATTTGCCTCTCCAAGTTTCTTTTTTTTAATCAAATTAAATTTGTCACAGTCCCCTCGTTTATCCCGCTCTAATCTCTCTCCCTTATACTTACACTTCTCTTCCCCTAGTTCTGTCAGTCATTACCTTGGCCAAGACCAGGGTCAGTTATCCACACTTTCTCTCCTTCAGGAGGCTAGTGGCAATCCATCAGTATAAGCACTTAAGGTAAAAGAGTCTGTCTTTATTAGCCTGTCTATCAGGAATTTAATTTGTATATCGGGCACAGTCCAGAGAGGCCTAATGCCGAGGGGAATGTGAATGGAAGACCAGTGTACCCCACTGTTTGTCTTCTTTGTGCTCCCCATTCTTTTTAGAGGTATGTGTCAGACTTTTATCCCATACAGTTACTGGTCTGTTCCATGAGCCTCAAGTCTTTGGTCAAAGACGTTTGGCATCAGAGCTTCCTGGAGGAGCATCACAGCATCATCTGGGATCTTCTGTGGCAGATGGCTCAGGGCATGCACCTGAAATGCTCTTCCAGAGTGCCATACCAGCAAGTGATCATATGCGTGCAACAGAGATGCCTTCCCTGCACATGCGCTGGTAAAATGAAAGCAGTAGCTGAGAGCAGGAGTGTGATTAGTAGTAGTAGAACTCATAAAGCTGGAGAACTTCCAAATGAGGCAAAATTTACTGATACTTTGATATATAGTCAAATATAGTGTGGCTGGCTGATGGTTGTACTTGCCATAAAAATGTCTTTCTTTAGGAACCACTTAATTTCCTCTTTTCCCCCTATTAGAATAAGTAACAGTTTTGACCCTCACATGAATTGATGTAATGGTAAGATTATTTTATTTTATTTTATTTTATTTTGTTTTGTTTTTTTATTTTATTTTATGTGTGTATGTATGTACGTATGTATGTATGTATGTATTTTGAGAGGGAGAGAAAGAGAGAGAGGAGGGGCAAAAGGAAAGGGAAAGAGAGAATCTTAGGCAGGCTCCATGCCCAGCCAAGATGGGGCTTGATCTCATGACTCTTAGAACATGGCCTGAGCTGAAATCAAGAGTCAGATGTTTAACTGACTGAGCCACCCAGGTGAGCCAAGATTTTTTTTAATATGCCTCCAGATTGTTATTGGTAGTTAAATAAGTAAATTCCAGGTAACGTCAACAGCTGTGACACTTTCTACACTTCATTTAGATGACACTTGAGCAGGAGGTTCTTTAATATCCTTTTTTAAAAACAGTATTCTGTAATTAATTAGTATATTAATTCAATATTGAAAAAAAAATATTGTGACCCTAATGTGTGCTTGATACAATACTAGGTGGTAGGGATGGGTAATTCATGAGCCTGGTCCCTAGTAGGAATTAAGTATATATTTGTTGAATAAATTAGGTTTTTGGGTTTTCAAATGAGTGTGACTCATTTTGATCCTTCTGCTCCATTCATGCTTACTATCTTCTGTGGAATCAAACTTTGGTGCTTACCTGTGACCTAAGTAAATTGATGATGGTCTTTGAGGAACTGGCTTTATGGATAATAAAAAAGTATAGGGCTTCAGGAATTTCAGTGGACATATAATGAGCTAATATAGTTAGGTGACAAATTTAGTTTTTATCCATGTGAAACACAGTCTAGAATTCCAGAATTTGCTCTATTTTTGGCTCCATGACTTTTAGTTGACATTTTGGCCTGTGACAGTTCTATTAAAGTAGGATGTGTTTAGTTGGTAAACAGCTCTTTATAAGAATCAGGTGACACCCCTTTCTTTTTTCTTTTTTTCCCAGAAACTCTCTGGTGAATGGTAAAAACTATCAAACTAAAACAAATAATGTATCCAAAAATTAGGAAGAAATAATGGGCATGTATTCTCTGTCCCATTCTAGTGTTAGTAATGCTGGGTGACATTTGGCTGGTTCTTGCAGAAACATCAGACCACATCATGCCTTTGAAACTCATTCAGAAAATGACTTTGTTGTCATGAAGGGGAATCTGATTTTCAAATTCTTGTGTTATTTTGTACCAAGGAATATAATTTTCAAAGTCAAATTTGTTTAATCCAATATTGGTTTTCATATTTTTTTCTTAAGAATGACAAAAGGGTATTTGATTATAAGTCTAGCTCAACCTCTTAAGCACTTAACAAAGATTATAAATACTTCAGTTCTTATAGATATATGACAAAAAATGCAGCGAACCTGAATTGAGCCCTAATCAAAATAAGGTTGGGAGCACTGATCAGCCAGGTGTTTTGTGAGAGCTTTTAATGGTGGCACAGAAGCAGTCTATGGACAATAATTTTGACCCTGGTACTTCATTGGTCGTAAACACTTTCAGCTTACTTGCCCATCATAGAAAAGTCACCAGCATTGAAATCCACTCCTTAACGCAAAATGGCCCTCCTGCTCCATTTCCAAACTGTCTGATTTGTACGTATGACTTAATTATTCTTTTTAAAATTTTAATTTTTGTACCTTGATATAATTATAAAACCACCTTTCTTTTTAAGTCCTGGAACTCTTTTTTCTTTTTTTAAGATTATTTATTTATTTTAGAGACAGCACAATTGAGCAGTGCAGGGGAGGGGCCGAGGGAGAGGGAGAGAGAGAAAATCTCAGGCAGACTCCCTGCTGAGCGCGGAGCCTGAGGCGGGGCTCAATCCCACAACCCTGAGATCATGTCCTGAACCAAAATCAAGAGTCAGCTGCTTAACCGACGAAGCCACCCAGGAGCCCCTAGAACTCTTTATTATGATGTTTTTGGGGGGATATATCAAGAAGACCCTCTTAGAGGGCCAAGAAATTTTGATAATTGGGTCTTAATCATTGCATTTCAGTGTTAGAACTTTGAATACCATCTAGTCCAATCCTGCCTCTTATTTCTGACAAGGGGTCATCTGTAGGCTGCTTGAATGCTTCTTAGAACAGGAACTCATATCTCTGAAGGCATTCCCGATAGAAACACAAATCTTCCCTGCCACAGCCTCTGTCCGCGGGGTCTGCCCTTGCCCTTAGAAGCTACACAGAACAAGTTAGTCTTTCTTCCCCGTGACAGACTTCACATATTTGAAGACGGGTCTCCCAACAATTTCTCAAGGCCTTCCATCGTTTTTTATGCAGTGTGTTTTCCGGAATCCTGTTCCTCTGGTTACCCATCTCTGGAAAAGCTCCAGATTTTCACTTTCTACTTAGAATAATAGTGGCCAGATTGAGACACAGTATGTCCCATGGGATTTGATCATTTGCTTCTGGCATACACTTACTAGGTTTTTTTTTTTTTTTTTTTTGTTCTGCTGCTCAGTTTTGAAGCAGGATGCAGGAAGAGGCCCGAGTGGGCTGAAGTCTCACTCACATTCCTGCTGAAAGACTCCATAGGCCTACTTCCCTCTGTTCCATGCTTGGAAAAACAATTTTTTTAAAGGTAGACTTCCATCGGGAAGCTCTAAGCACCACCCAGAGGAAGTGCCCAATCCAATTCCCTTCTTTGTTCCTCGAATCTCTGACTCTAGAATTCACAGCATTAAAATCCTGGAGTCTAAATCAGACTTTCCTTTTATTGAATTCTAACTATAGTGGGTATTATTGATTCAAAGTACAGTGTATTATGATTGCTATACTGATATCAATGCTTATTTCTTTTATAGTGCTATGCTTTGACTACTGCGGGGGGGGGATCAAATTTCAAAATTCTCATGGTATTTTATGCCTTTTCATGATTGCCAAAAGGCACATATTTGTCTGGTATACTTTTTCTCATCTACAATAAATGCTTTTTTTACACTGTTGTTTAGCAGTTTCCAAGCACCACCGTCGTGAGAGGAATTGACATCATGAATTAATATTTACTGAGAACCCACAGGGTCCCTGCTTCTGTACTTGTCTCTGTAACAGCTCCATCCATTGAGAGCCGCCCTGCAGGCGCACAGCCTTTCCCCCGGGTAATTTAGGACCAGCTGCAGCCCTCTCAAAGTGAAAACCAAATGTCCTCTGGGGCTTCAGAGAAACCAGATTCGTTTTTTCCTCCTGTAAATTAACTAGCTTCTCCCTGCTGGTGTCTCCATGATTATGACTCTCTTAATAATTAATAAGTACCATCCTTCATGAAGAGTATGTTTATAGTAGATTTATTAGGTTGTTTTTGCCCCAGAACAAGAGAACAGTGTATGGTTATTTGAATTTCGCTTCCTATCCATGTAATTTCTTCTTTACTTTGATAGTTTAAATATTTAAGCTTGTTTCTTAGTGTTTCTTATTAGATTAGTTGAGATATTTTATAATTAATTCTGTAGAGGACAGAAATATTTTTCTCCTGTTCATTTTTAAAATTAAAAAATGGTAAACAAAAATAAAAGAGCTCAAAACCAGTCTGATATAAAAGGATCTTCGTTGAAACACTTTTCTTTGCCTTATTCATGAATGGAGGTAGGAATTCTCTTACATTTTAGCACATCTGTTTACCATTAAAAAATAAACTTTTTTTTTTATAGCAAGCCCTTGCTATATATGAGTTGTCTTAATTTGTGTTTCACTTAGATTGTCATAGTTTATGTGCCTAGGATATTGAAGTTTGAACTTGGAGGGACTTAGTGTTTGGCTGGAAGGACATCCACAAGTTATATCTGTCCAAGCTAGATTTGAAACCTCCCAAATCCACAGGATTAGGTATGAAATCCTGTGGAAACAGGTTTCTCATGAAAACTTTGGCACTTCTAATCATTACCAAGAAGAGCTAGAAGGGAATTAGAAACTATGGATTTCTAATTTGATTTCTTTATTTACATGTTGGCACATAAAAGGTTGTTGTTTTGGAGTTTTTGAAAGAGCTCAAGTTTGATGAAAATGGAAAGTAAAATAAACAGAAAACATGAAGGGAAATTCATGTATTTTTTTTTTCCTAAATGTGTTTGGAAATGTGAGAAGGACCTCAAGAGAGTGATTCTTATCTCCTTAAAGTCAAAGCTCTTGTTCACAGGTCCTAGGGTGTATCTAGTAAAAGCTGTATTTACTCAGCACTTGACATTTTTAGGGCACTTTATAGTTCTACTGTCAGTTTTCCCTCGTTCAAATTAAAGTTTAATTTTAGTATAGGGTAAGACCTGAACAGTCTACTAAAATAGCACCCCTGCCTGCCTTCTCCAATTAGACGATTTGGAGTTGAATACAAAAGTAGTCTGGGAAAAATCCATTTCCTTACTATGAAGTTTAAACTGGATCCAGTGTCTTAGAAATGCATGTCTGATCATAAACACTCTCCAGGAGTGATTTCTGCTGTAACTGAACTGTACTGTACAATTTAAGGGAAAGGAAGGGGAAATAGAAGTGAATATTTTATATGGAACATATCACCCTGGCTGTGATTTTTAATGAGGTTAAGCAATATTATTAATAAAGTAGCTTTTTTCCCCATAAATTTTAAGAAATGTAGTCCTGAATCTTACTAATATTTGTCTTTTTAGCTACTTTTATATTTATGGTATAATAGTACCACATTTGACAGGAATACCATTGCTGAGGGTTTCTTCCAAATTTATAATATTTCATACACACACACACACATATATAGTATTTCTTCCACGTGTATATACAATGTGTATCAATTTGGGAAACTAATAACTAAACTAAACTAGATAATCTATTTACTTATATTAGTTTCCTATGGTTGCTATGTCAAATTATTATAAATATGTTGGCTTAAAACAACACAAATTTATTGTCTTAAGATCTGGAGATCAGAAGACTGAAATGGGTCTCAATGCTCTAAGGTCAAGGTGTTGACAGGGCTGTATTCTTTCTGGAGGCTCTGGGAAAGAATGCATTCCCTTACCTTTTCAGCTTGTAGAGGCTGCCCACATTCCTTGGCTCGTGGCCCTTTCCTCCATCCTCAAAGCCAGCAATGACCAGTTGAGTCTTTCTCACAGTGCATCACTCTGACACTGACTCTTCTGCTTCCCCCTTTCATTTATGAGAACCTGGTGGTTACATTGGACCTACTAAAATAATCTTGGATCATATCCTCAATCTCAAGGTCATCTGATTAGCAACATTAATTCTGTGTGCAACCTAATTCTCTCTAGCCATGCGACATTACATATTCATAGGTTCCAGGAAGTAGGACATTTACATCCTTAAGGGGGCATTATTTTGCCAACCACATCATCTGACCTAAATTTTAACATGATTATTCTGGGTTACCTTGACAATGTACTGAAGGAGGGCAAGTATAGAACCAGGAAGATGAGATAAGAAGCAGGAAACCACAGGAGATAAAATGGTGCCTTAGACAAGGGAGCAATGGAGGTGGTGAGAAGTGACAGCATCCTGAGTACGTTTTGAAGGTAATTTGCTGACCTCTTAGATGTAGGATATGATAGAAAGAGGAGTTATATGGGTCGTTCAAAGTTTTTGGCCTAAGCAATAGGAAAAAATAAACTACCATTAATTAAGATGGAGAGAACTACTGAAAGAGCAGGTTTAGGGCTTCAGTGTTCAGTTTATGGAAGACTCAGAATGCCTCTTCTCCTAACTAAAGAAGCAATATTTCCCAGGTGTCTGGTAGTGATTCCAGTCATGTAGGTCTGTTCCCTAGCAGGGCCAGAGGTGCAGGCGCGCTGGGGCTGTCTACCAAGGAATTGAAGATTGGATTCATTTGCTACCCTCTACTTCTGTTGATGAGAAAAAGGAGGAGCACTGTCTTTTTAATAACGATGCCCCCCCCTTTTGAACAACTTCTAATGTGTCTAAATTGTCAACAAGTTGGATTTACTGGATAAGGACTGGGAGGGTCGTAAAGAGATAACTTCTTTTTTGCCTTTGCAAAAAGACCTCTGGTCTTCCAGTGATTTATGACCTACTGGATCGGGGAGATTGTTGTAACATCTTAATATATTCCTGAACCTGTTTCATATGACCATGTTTGCCAGACCATCCTGAGCTGCCTGTGTCAACACTTACTTGCACAAAACTTAAGAGATGGGAGTTTCCTCCAGTACTGAGCCCTGGGAAACATCCTTTTTCTGCAGGGATTCCAGATACTTCCAACCAAAATTAGTTGAGTGGCAGTTCTATATTATTACTGGGCTTTTATATCTTGTTTCTTGGAATTGATGATTCCTTCTAAAGACCTCCTGATGGTAGATTATTTAATTATTCCAGTGGTTTCTTCAGCCAAAGAGGCCTCATGGAACTTGAAAAAACAACAGTTGACATATATTAGGAGAGTTTATTATGTTCTAGATGTTATGTTAAGCACTTTCATGGCTTATCTTATTTAATTCTTATAACAAACCGGTGAGGTTGTAAGGATTATTTTGGCTACATTTTGCACATGGAGTCGTTGAAGCTAAGAAAGGATAGATATTTACGGATAGAAAATGAATGTGCTGGGGTTCCAACCAAGGTCACCTGGCTATAGAAACTGTGCTCCTAACTGCTGCACTATATTTTTCTCCCCATATTGATCCCTGCCATCTTTTTGTGCTTGACACTGTTGTATAATTGGTGTTAATTTGCCCCTAACATAGCCCATGGCTGTCTTTCTGCTTCTTTGTGTGACTTCTCAAGAGAGCTAAGCCTAGCAGAACCCAGCCCTTCAAAAGGGAAAGGAACTCCTAGCCAACAGGGCCATCTTTGGTCTTGCTGCTAGTTAGGACCCAAGGCTCCTGGCACCGGGCAGCGGTGAAGAAGAGAACACAATGATGGCCTTCAGCCTACCCACCTTGCCAAGTACTTCCATTCCTCAGTTCCATTCCTACTGAACATCTGACTGCAGTAGTCCCCCTACTGCAGAACTGTCAGCCACTCAGCCCCTGCCTGATCTCTCTTCATCTGGCAGTACCAGAACACTGACTGCTCACCCTGAGGAAACCTCATAACTGTTGAATCCACCCTGATTTGTTTAGAAGCAGGCTTCCTTGGGTATGTGACCTTCATGAAGACATGGATTGTGTCTGTGCTGTTCACTGTGGTATCCCTAGCACCAAAATATAAGGTGCTGAGTAAATTCTTGTGGAATGATCAGATTATGCACCCCCATGTGCCCATACTTATGGGGACACAGGCGTCTGTGCTCTAGCAATGCTCCGAGGCCATTATCAGTGCCGCTAGATACCACACAGGAGCCGCCAACAGTCCCGTGCTCCCCTGCTGACTCCAGAATGACCATTCTGCACCCACTCCATGGGAAAGGTTTGGGTTTAATGTTACAACCCCTAAACCCCAGCCCTTGACCTGACCAGAGGCAGATACTTTGGAAGCTTCGAGTTTGCCAACCAATGGCAACCACACTTAAGAAGTGGTGGTGAAGAGATGCCCCACATACAGGAGACTTTAAGCACTAGCCTACAGTGAAAAGTATTTTCTTTGACAGAGGTAGTGATGTCATCATTTCTCTCTCCCATCACTTCATGTTCCTCTGAAGTCTTGAGTCCACTCAGTCACCTAGAACTTGTAACCCCTCTCCTGCTAGATTCACAGTGTTTTCAGGTTACTTTATGGAATTATCTTGCCCTATACGCACAATGCTATTTTGCAAATGATAAACAGAATTCTATATTTTTGTGTAGATTTTTTGAGATTTCATCCTTACCTGCGTATCCTTTGTGCTGCATACAGGAAGAGGGTTTGTACAGTATTTCAGGAATATGTTATTTGTAATTCCCTTCCCCTGCCTAGACACACACACACACACACTCTCTCTCTGTCTCTCTGATCTGTTCTGTGCGATTAGATTAGTTCTGGCCAGATGAGAAAGTGATGCAAAAACAATGTGAAAAATAATCTCTCTGCAGTGTGACACCTCCTTTAATTTGCTGGTGACGCTGGTACTGTAAACCACTAGCCAATACAGAATATTTTGTTCATTTCCAACACAGGCAAATATATTAATCCAGTGCTAAGCAGTCCCTGGTTTCTTTTTTATTTTTTTTCAGGCAAGAAAACTGATCAGTGACTTTGCCATTATCTTGTCCATTCTCATCTTTTGTGTAATAGATGCCCTGGTAGGTGTGGATACTCCAAAACTAATTGTGCCAAGCGAGTTCAAGGTAGGTGAACTTCTGCTGGTCATTCCTGGGACTCTATGGCTTTCTTTCCCCTGTTAGAGTTTGTTGTATGTTTTTGAGTTCATTTTGTGTGATTATCTGTTTCTTTATTTCAGAGGTGGTCTTTTGCTAGGCGTGTGTATACACTGTCTATTTCTTCACTAAAATCAAATGCCTGATTAGGATCAAATGCAAGGTTCACATTATATTGATTTTTATTGAAAAATACAAACTCTGCTTTATATTTTTGGAGAATTTAAGATGAGCCAAAGTATTTCCATACAACTTATCACCTTGATCCGTATAGTAATTCTAGGATGTAATGTAACTATCATCATCTTGATTTTATGAAGTTGATGTTGGAGCTCATAAAGATTTAAAGAAAATGCCCAAGATTATATTTCTAATCAGTGCTCTTTTCCTGCTACCAAACTACCTGCCATATACACACACGTTTGTATGTAATGTGCATTTTAATTATTACAAAGAAGATATAGGAATTACTCATTTTATAAATCTGTTGGTTTGTGCAGGCCTAATGGGTAAAATTTACATTTCAGTCATTCTTACATATCCCTCCCTAATTTTTCATTATGTCTTTCACTTGTTTTGTAGAACACTCCTAGCCTCTCTCTCCATCACTGAGACTATATACTTGCTCAGAAAAATTAAACTAACTGCAGTTTAGCTTAATAACTACTTAAGGAGGAAGTGGTATCTATGGTATAGCAAATAGATTGTTGCATTATCTCTGCCATCTCATACTCATTAGCAAAGATAAGTTTTCAATCATTCAGTGATTAGTTCACTTAAGTTAATATTTATTGAATGTTTGCTTTGAGCGAGGCTCTTTACAGGGGATTTGAAATGCACTGATGAACAAGAGAAATTTCCTTCCCTTCCAAGTTCTCAACCTGATAAAGGTAGTAAAATGCGAATAGATTCAGTGATGTAGTTATGAGCAAAGGGAGATGGAAGACAGAAATATCTTCAGAAAATTGACTAGTAAATGTAGAGAAAATAATTCATAGGATTCTATTTGGTTTATTTGCATTATTTAGCATTAGGAAAAGGAAAGGAAAATATTTTTTTTTTCTGTAGTACAGATGTATGATCTGACAGGATAGATGGAGAACTAGAAAAATAATCGTATTTTTTATTTTGGGTAATATTTCTGAGGATTTAACCAGTTATTCTGGCTCATTTTTCAAATGTATAAGAAAGACCAGAGTATTTAAGCAAGTTCAATTATAGCATATAAAAATATTTGTAGCTTTTTCTGTTATGTGAAACTATTACAGTTTGGCAGTAGTAGAAATAACTTCAGTATAATTGCCAAAATTCATGGACAAAATTCATTGTTGTTTTGTAATTTCTTGCCTGTGTCTTTACTGTTATATTTGAATTTTTCTTTTGGCTGCCTCTTAACATAAATCACTGTCTTCCTTCTTGAGTCCTTAGATCATCCTAAATGCACAAAATGGCATTTATCCGTTTCCCCTCAGTCTATATTCTTACTCTCCTTCATTTAAAATACCGCCTTAAAATAACCACCTTTAGGATGTTTTTGGTGACTAATCTTTGTTTAACCTATAAGTAAGACACTGCTTCTGTTTTTGAATATGTTGGCTCTCCAGAAATAAAATTGTGTCTCTCCCATTGATTTTTCACCAAATAGTATGTATTAATATTGCGTTGAAAATGTTCTTTCTCTTCTTCAAGCCAACAAGTCCAAACCGAGGTTGGTTTGTTCCACCATTTGGAGGAAACCCCTGGTGGGTGTACCTTGCAGCTGCTATCCCTGCTTTGTTGGTTACCATTCTGATTTTCATGGACCAGCAAATCACAGCTGTGATCGTGAACAGGAAAGAACATAAACTCAAGGTAAATGTTCATAACAGTGGTTATCATTGCCTTCTACTTTCTTTATAGTACTTGAAAGTACTAATTTATTCAAAACCAAGACAGTTTTTTTTTTAATTCTTATTTTTTTAAATTAACATATAATGTATTATTTGTTTCAGGGGTACAGGTCTGTGATTCATCAGTCTTACACAATTCACAGCGCTCACATACCCTCCCCAATGTCCATCACCCAGCCACCCCATCCCTCCCACCCCCCACCACTCCAGCAACCCTCAGTTTGTTTCCTGAGTCTCTTATGGTTTGTCTCCCTCTCTGGTTTCATCTTGTTTCATTTTTCCCTCCCTTCCCCTATGATCCTCTGTCTTGTTTCTCAAATTCCTCATATCAGTGAGATCATATGATACTTGTCTTTCTCTGATTGACTTATTTTGCTTAGCATAATACCCTCTAGTTCTATCCACATCATTGCAAATGGCAAGATTTCATTTTTTTGATGGCTGCATAATATTCTATTGTGTGTGTATATAATATATATATATATATATATATATTATATACACACACCACATCTTCTTTATCCATTCGTCTGTCAATGGACATCTGGGCTCTTTCCATAGTTTGGCTGTTGTGAACATTGCTGCTATGAACATTGGGGTGCACATACCCCTTCGGATCCCTACATTTGTATCTTTGGGGTAAATACCCAGTAGTGCAATTGCTGGGTCATAGGGTAGCTCTATTTTCAACTTTTTGAGGAACCTCCCTACTGTTTTCCAGAGTGGCTGCACCAACTTGCATTCCCACCAACAATTTAGGAGGGTTCCCTTTCTCCGCATCCTTGCCAACATCTGTCGTTTCCTGACTTGTTAATTTTAGCCATTCTGACTGCTGTGAGGTGGTATCTCATTGAGAAAACCAAGACAGTTTTATCGAGAGTTAGATTATAGCTAATATTCTTTCCGACTTGGCAGAGTCACAGATCGCTTTGTGTTGACACATGTCCTCGATATAATACTTTAGGAAGACCTCATTTAAATCTGAAAAAGTTGAAATCATATTTCCTTCACCACCAAAGAGGGCAATATAAACTGTTTACCACTCAGCCAGTGTCATCCTACATCTGATTTTAATGTGGTAACTGTCCTTAATGAAGACAATGACAAATACTTTTTCTGAGACTATTGAGATAAAAGCATGTTTGTTTTTAATCCGTTGACTTGGTGAGTTACAGTAATAGATTTTCTGTTCTTGAACCAACCTTGCAACCTGGTAGAATATAGTTTCTTTTATACATAGTTTTTATATCTGTATGTATAATTATTACATAATTATATAATATACAGTATATTATATATGTATATATTTTGGATTTTTGCATCTCTTTTAAGAGTGACATTGGCCTGTGGATTTTCTTTCTTACAGTGTCCCTGTCCAATTTTGGTATCAGGAATATATTATCCTTATAAAATGAGCTGGGGAGTGTTTCTCTTCCTATTCCACTTCTATTCCATTCTCTGAAATAGAATATAATATTCTCTTTATTATGTGTAACATGCCAATTATCTTTTCTTTGAATGATCAAACATGTTTGTAAAACTATCTGGGCTGAGTAGTTTTACTGATGATCAAAATGTTCTAATGGTTATAAAACATTCATAATTTCTATTTATCTGTTTTAGAAACTTATACTTTTCTATATTTTGTTCCATTTCCCCAATATTTTCAAAATTATTGATACATTGTTTACAGTATTATCTTTTGTTATTTTTCTAATCTGAACTTGTCACTTTTCCCTTTAAATTCCTAATGTTATTGATTTGTGCTTTTTATTTTCCCTGATCAATCTAGCCTGAGGTCTGTTAATTTTATTAGTCTTTTTTCAAAGAAGCACTTTTTTACTACATTGGATTTTTTGTACTATCTCATCATTTTCTGTTAATATTTCTTTATTTGTATTGAAGCCATGTGAGGTACATCCACATTTGTATCTAGTTTATCTTTTCAGTGAATTGAACTTTGTATGTGACTCTCTTTGTTTCTAGTAATGCTTTTTGCCTTAAAGCTTATTTTATTTCATTCTAATAAAGCTAGGGCAGCTTAATTTTCACTTATCTGATATGTATTTTTCAGTTCTTTTACTTTCAGTATACTTTGTGTCTCGTGTCTCCTTGTAAATAACACATAGGATCCATTTTTACAGTCTTTTCTCTTGACTAAAATATTTAATCCGTTTAAATGGATAGTGATGACTAATAGATTTGGATTCATTTTTACCAAAATTATTTTTGCTTTCTACCTGCCTAAGTTTCTCTGTGTTCTTTCTTTTTTATTTTCCTTTCTTACCCTCTTTTAGGTTGATAGGTTTTTGGTTTTTTTTTTTTGGTCTTCATTCTAACTTGTTTTCTGTTAGTTTGGAAGTTATACATTTTATCTTTTCTCTTAGTGATTATGTTGTATATTCTAATATGCATATTTAAGTTCTAAAGCTAGTCAGCATGTTTATACTTCTGCTGAAAAATGCTAATGGCTAAAGAATGCTTTGATGTTGATATTCCTTCCTGAGTCATATATTGTAATTACCCAGACCTGATTGCTATCTGGATTTAAAAATACAATTAGACATGGTCAGTGTTTTTAGAATTATATACAAGTTTACCATTTTCTTAGCTTTTTCTTTTTTTTGCATTTCAGACCTTCCATTTTTGAATATTTTTCTTTAGACAATTTCCCTTAAATAGTTCTTATTTACTAGACTTTTGAAATTTTTTCTGTAGGGATCATTTCTGTTTGTATGAAAGTATTTTTGTTTCACCCTTTATTTATTTATTTGACACAGAGCACAAGCAGGGGGAGTGGCAGGCAGAGGGAGAAGGAGAAGCAGGCCCCCCACAGAGCAGGGAGCCCGACATGGGGCTCGATCCCAGGACCCTGGGATCATGACCTGAGCTGAAGGCAGACGCTTAACCAGCTGAGCCACCCAGGCGGCCCTATCCATTAACTTTAGAGTATGTACTTCTAAAGATAAGATCTGGGTTTTTAAAATTTACTTAGAGAGAGAGTGTGTGAGAGAGCGTGGGGGGAGGGGCAGAGGGAGAGAGAGAATCCTCAAGCAGGCTCCTCAATGAGCGCAGAGCCCAACACGGGGCTTGATCCCAGGACCCTGAGATCATGACCTGAGCTGAAATCAAGAGTCATCTGCTCAACCAACTGAGCCACCCAGGCTCCCCAAGATAAGATCTGTTTTTAAAAGCATGACCACAGTACCACTATCAGTCTAAAAGAAGTTAATAAAATTCTTTAATATCATCAATTATCCAGTCAATATTGAAATTTACTAATGTGTCATAAATATAATAAACTTTAAAAATAGAGTTTATTTGATTAAATCAGGATTCCAATTAACTTTCAAATATTGTTATCTTAAATCTTTTATAAACTTTTAGTCCGTAAGTTTTCTCCTCCCCACCCGCCACCATCAGTCTGTTTGGTTTCCCTAGATATTTATTTGTTGAAGACAACCAGGTTGTTTTTCAGTTTATCTTTTGCAATATAACAAGTGAAAACAACAATTTATTATGTTTCTTTGGGTTGACAGGGTTCAGGTGGATACTTCTTGCTTGACGTCTGTCCTGCAGTTGCAGTTAGTGTCATCTGAAGGGTTGACTGGGCTGATTGTCCAGTACAGCTTCTTCACTCACTCCCATGTCTCACATACCTAGTACCTTGATTCCTTGGTGTGTCTGTTTGTCTGTCCAACTTCTCTTTCACCACACGGCATCTCCTCCGTCAGAGCCTTTTGATGTGCGTTAGGCTTCTTGCAGCATGGCAACCTTGAGCTATTTGTACTTGGTACATGGAAACTGACTTCCCAGAATTAAGAGTGAAAGATGCAAGGCCATTTCATGGTTACGCCTGCAACTGGCACAGCTGTTCTTTACTTTGCTATCGTCGATTGGTCAAAATAGTTCCAGGCCCAGCCTCCACTGAATGGGGTGGGGAAGGGCTCCATTGTTTGATGGAGGAATGGCAATTTTACACTTGTAGAAAAATATGCAGGATAGGAGATATTTTTCCAGTCATTTTTGGAAAATAAAATCTGCCACATTTGGGGACACCTGGGTGGCTCAGTCGGTTAAATGTCCAACTCTTGATTTTGGCTCAGGTCAAGATCTAGGGGTCCTGGGATCCAGCCCTGTGTCTGGCTCTGCGCTCAGCAGGGAGTCTGCTTGAGGGCTGTCTCTCTCCCTCTCCCACCGCTCCCCCGCTCTCTCTCTCTCTAAAAAAAAAAAAATCTGCCACATTTGCACTATAGAATTTGCCATAGTCTAGATCATGATGCTTTTCCCCCTGTGGTGTCATTTAGCATGCTCTTTTGTCTTCTGTATTTTCTTTAAATTGGTCGTTGGATCCAGAAGCTTGATGAAGTATAGTTCTGTCATTTTATATCTATAGCTCTTTATTTTTGAGGGTAGGGTGGGAAGACATTCTTAGAAGGTCAGGACCATTTTACATTACGTTTTGACTTCAGGATTTCTAGACCATAGAGATAATGTGAATTCCAGCCTCAAACTTAATTGCAGGTTTATAGTGAGAAATATCTTTTGAGATTCTTTTTTTCTTATGGCTTTATATCTAGAGGCAAGGCCTAGAGAGGCACATATCCCTACTGTCTTTCTCTGTAGGGTGTCTTATTTCCTAGTTGACCAACTGAGTATGCTGTGTTTAGAGTATCCTGATTTCATTTCAAGGGATGTCTTTCATTTATACCCTTTCCCTCATATCCCTAGAGTTGGTCTCCTGTCCCTAGAGTTCAGATGGTCATTCTAAATCCAGGCCCTAAGGTCTCTCAGGGTGGGCCTAAGCCCCAGGGCTTACTGACCCTATAGATTCACTCTTTCTTGTTGCCATTGTTTTTTGTCTCCAGTTGTTTCTTTTACTTTATGGTAGATAAGCCATGATTTCTAAAAGATATTTTTTGTATTTGGTCAAGCATTTTTAGATGCTCTATACTGAGAGGGGTTTCAGTGTTGATTTAGTTTGAAAGGCTGGGAATGGATGATAACTAATTTATTTTATTCTAAAAAGAGTTAGGAAGCACATTTTTAATTTTGTTATATAGTTGACCTGATTTGTTATGTGTCTTTGGAGATAAATGCCTATTTACTTTTGCTCTTTAAGTTTTCTTATTAATAAAATTCAGAATTTCAAGTTTAGCAAATTTAGAATTGATAAGATATAGAATTTTTTAAAAAGATTTTATTTTTAAGTAATCTCTACATTCAGCATGGGACTCCAGCTCTCAACCCTGGGATCAAGAGTTGCATGTTCCACTGACTGAGTCAGCCAGGCACTCCTGATAAAATATGGAATTTTTAAAATTCTCCTATTCCTATAGAAAACATTGGAAAATCAAGACATATTAAGATTTACCTCTTAAAATAGGAATTTTAAGTTTTCATCACTTTTAGGAATTGCTTATTTGAAATCATTTCTTTGAATGACAGTAGTTACAGAATAAGTGCCAGTGTTTTGACACAAATCTCATGATACCAGTGGAGAGATATCATGGATGAAAGGCTTTTCACTCTGGAAATTGTTTTATTCACATTTTATTGGGAAAGGTGGCTGTGGAATGTGAACATTGGAGATCGGTCTGAAATTAAAGGGGTCTGACTGCTATGAAATTGATTCAAAAGAGAAACCTGGAAAAGTGAGAGAGAGGGAAGCATTGTAATATTACAAGCAGCATGTTTTTGGGTGGCATTTGCTTTGGCTCTGTGTCATGTGGCCCTGGCTGGCTGGCTGCTCTGTTGGGATGGGATCCACCTTTCCATTCGCTGAACCGCTCCTTATTGATGTAGGAGCGCCAAGCCACTTGGCTTTTCTTGGCCATCATTTTGGTTAGTTATGTCCCACATTCTCTCTGCAGAGCACTCAAAAGCAAATAGGGTTCAGCAAGGTCATGACTTCTCCAAGGTTATTTCCTGAGTCATTGCAGAGGTAGGAAACAAGTCTGAGCTTCAGACTGCAAAGCAAAGGATACTTCTCACAAGGAAAATGATTTTAAGTAGGTGGGAGGGAGAAATAGTTTAGGATAAGTATCTAGGCATAGATATAAGTTGGTGTATCAGTGAATTTTCTGATACCCTTTGTGGTAAAACCCTTAATTTGAGGTCCTTTTCTTGGATAACTCCAAAATTTGCCCTGTTTTATTTTTCCTTTCTATTCCTGTTATCATAACCTTAAATCCAGTCCTTTTATTTCATGTCTAGACTATTCTAACTGTTTAGCCATGAGTTAATAATCAGGTTCCCTTGCTTCATTTCAAAAGCAGTAATTTTTTTAAGTGTTGTTCTTATATGTCAGCCTTATATTTCTAAAACTTTACCCCTTGGCCCTCTAAACATTTGCTCCTTGAAGAAGTCCATTTGCCTTAGCCTGGGAATTAAATCTCTTTGTGATATGTTCTCAACCCAAATTTAGAATGATGCTCTCCACATACTATACAATGCTCGGATCAAATGGATTCTTGGTTTCTCCTCAAATCTGGCACATCTCCTGCCAGTTATTTCAACTCTCCTCTCCATTCCTCGATGATTACCTCTTACTAAAATCCTTCCCATCTTTTAAGAGCCTCCAGATATAAACTTGTCAGTGTAGCCTTCACTCCTAATGTAATTTCTGTTGTTCTTATTTTTGCTCTTACTAAATGTGCATTACTCTATAGCACTGGTCACATGATATCCTGCATGGAGGTTAGTTAGGTTGGATAATGACCTTATCTCCTTTTCTGAGCCGAACGTTTTCAAGGCAAGGATATGTTTTAGTCCTCTTTCCAGCTCTGTTTTGTGGCCCATCACAGCGATTTCCATATGGTAGGCTCAGTAAATACATAATGAAGAATTTGGTTATCTTGGGCCACATGGTTCCCAGAGTTGTTGCACTGTGTGAGATGGGTGATAGCTGAAAAGCTTGCCAACCCATCTCCAGTTCTCATAGGGAGTGCTTCTATTATTCAAAGCCCTGTTTAGATGTCATCACAGTGGGAAGTTTTTGTGGGTTCACTCTAGACATTGGTAAACAGTTTATTCTCTGTACTTTGGGTGTCTCTTTCAAATCTCTTTGAATCTCTGTTTAGAGCGCATTGTAATTTGTGTACAGATCTGAGTCCCCTCATCTGATTGTGAGCTCCTGTGGGGAGGAACTATGTCATGGTTCTTGGTGTCCCCATAAATCAGCTTATTGTCTGGATCATGGGGGGCTCCTATGCACAATAATGAATGTTTATTCTGTGTCTGTGCATGTGTGTGTACTTCTCTGACCCTTTGTTACCATCTATTTACCGATGTAAACTTTAGACTGTTAGTCTTTTTCTCCCCTAGATTTTGATTTCTGTGGATTTATTCCAATTGACTTTTGTTCTGTATTAGCAAAGCATATACAATATCAAAAGGAAGTAAAATTTCACTTCCTGTCCTACTTAAAACAATATCTAATTTCAAAAAGTAGAACATCCTTTGCATTTATATTCATGGAGACAGGACTTTTTTAAACTTTAAAGGACGTACATAACCTTTTGGGCATTTTTTTTGCGTCCTTGCTATGTATGGAACACTTGTGTTAGATGTTGAAGATAAGAATTGTTCTAAGTTATGGTCCCTGCCCTGAAGGAGTTTAGTGGATTTTCTCTATTTACCACTTAACTCCACCACCAAGGTTGGGATTGACTTGGCTTTCTTTGTGCCTTGTATCTTGCACATACAATAAATTATTTGCTTCCACATCTGGCTTCAACTAATAATCTATAAACCCCTTAGGGGCACATGTTCTTTCTTACTTACTATTTTATCTAACACAAGGCCTAACATGGTATAGGGTGTTCAGTGGGTGTTTATTAAATAACAGTTTTCCAAGCAAAGATATGAGCAAATGCAAAGGCCCCAGGGTGGGAATGTATGTTGGTATGTTGAAGAACAGATAACAGACCAGCGTGACTGGAACATAGGGGAATTAGTGATGCATGATGAGGTCAAAGGGAGTAGGGCCAGATCATGTAGAACAAAGGTTCCCAAATGCAATTCTTTGTTGGTTGTAGCTGTCCTGTGTATTGTAGGCTATTTAGCAGCGTCTCTGGTCTCTACCCCCTCGATGCCACTTGCACCCTTTCCCCTAAGTTGTGACAAACAAAAATGTTTCTAGACATTGACAAGTGTTCCCTGGGGGGGGCAAAATAGTTCCAGGAAGAAACACTGATATGGAACCTTTTAGATGACTTAACTGTGTTTTAGGTGGAAACAGGAGGCCACTGGAGGGTTTTGAGCAGGGAAGTGCCATATAATAATTGAGATTTTAAAAAGATTACTCTGTAAGGAGAATGGGCTGTCAGGGACAGGACTGAAGCAGGGACTTCTATGGTGAGGACGGTGTTGAGGGCCAAGGGTTGCTAAGTGATGTCAAGGAAGCAGGGGAATTTGAACTGGACCTTGGAGAGAGAGAACGGACTTAAACAAATGTTAAGACTTAGAAACAGGGTACCAGTTTGAGGAATGGTGCAGAATGTGCAATGCCCATTTAAGGAATGATGAAGCTTCAGGAATCTTTGAGGGCCCCTATCATAGTATCAGATGGGGAGCATCTCAGCATGGCAAGCCACGTGCTTGTCATGATCGGTTCTGCCCTGTTTGACTTGCTCATCTCCTGCTGGCCTTCCCTGCTCCCTCAACATTCCAGCCTGGATGGATGACACCTGCACTGCATTTAAACACTCTCTCTAGCAGCATTAAGGATGGATGGGAGAGGTGCCAGAGTGGGGGTGGGTGGAGGGGAGTGGTTAGGAGGCCCCTGTATAATTCAAGTAGGAGATTATGAAAATCTGCAAAAGGCAGTGGCAGTGGGGAGGAGGGGTAAGGAACAATGCACATGCTATTTTTGAAAAATGGTGTTTTCTGTATTTGTTACAGTACCATTTCTATTAAAAGTTCTAATATTTGAATACTGTTTTTATTCCATTCAGATCTAGTTATTCAGATACCTTTAACTAAAAGAAACATCTTAGGGTTGGCTTGTTTTCATATGTATAAGTTCAGGAACAACTTCTCTAACATAACCATTTGGGTTCCGTCCATAAAGATGGCAATAGTTGGGGCACTATGAATTTTTTAGCATAGCTTTTACCATTCTGGTCAACAAATATGTCTCCAGTGTTTACTGTATGTAGGACACTGTACTAGATAGACATTGTAAGCCTTGAGCATTGAAATTTGGCAAAATAAATTCATGGCCTTTCCCTCTTTGGACTCAGTCTCCTCAAAATCTCTCCCATCTGTCCATTGTCCTTCCCCCCGTCCTATTACTTTAGTTGGAACTGTGTCAGCTCTGGCCTGGACTATGGCAATGCTGTCATGTCTGTCCTCTCTGCGTCCAGGCTTGACCACTTCCGGTATGTCCTCTACAAACCAAAAGAGCCATCCTTCTAAATAGAAATCTGATCATATCACTTGCCTGCTTAAAAGCCTTTAATGGTTTCCCTTTGCTTTTATGATAAACATTCCAAAGTCTTTAGCAAAACATTAAAGTTCTTACTTCTGTAGCCTTATTTCCTACCTCTCCCATCTCCTCCTATGCACCAACTCTATTTCATTTTCTCAAAATGGCGGCTTATTTGCCTAATTTTTTCCTCCTGCTTCCCTATATCTTGCCTCCCAGCTGGTTATGGCTCATATTTTAGGACTCAGCTTAAATACCACCTCCTATGAATACCATCTTTGACTTTGGGCTTAATACCCCTTCTGCATGGCACCCCAAGCTCACCCCATGTATAGAACAGTGTGGTATTGCAAATGCCTCTTGATTTGTCCAGCTCTAGCACTACATTGTAAGCCACTTGAGGGCAAAGATTGTATATTTACTGTAATTTTACTTCTAGGATCTAGCAGAGTGCCATTGAACAAATGAATTAACATTCATTCATTTACCCAACAAATGTTTATCTGGAGTGTTCACTCTATGATGGGCACTGTGCTAGGTTCTGGGGTTTCAATGGTGGTGAACAAAAACACCCATGGTCCCTGTCGTCATAGAGCTTTTTTGGTTCATGAGGGTGAGAGGTATCATTCAAATAGTCATGCAAAATGTGACATTGCAAATGTGGCTAGTGCTGTGAAGGAGAGGTGATGGTGCTTTAAGAAGCTGTTAAGAGAGGGTTTGACCTATGTCAGGAACTATAAGGAGTTCCCTGAGGTGATGGCACTTATACTGAGATTCAAGCATTAGTAGGAATTATCTAGATGAGGCTGGGTGGGGAGAGTATTCCATTGGGGCACAGGAATCACAGTGTATGTACAGGCTTTACAAGAGGAAGAAACCTGACAAGAACGAATGCCTTCCTGATAGAACCCAGTGTGGCAGCAGTGACAGAGGGAGAGTTGAGGATGAAGAGGGAACCACACAGAGGCAGGCCTGGCAGGGCCTTCAGTACATGGTGATGATTTCCCCTTCCTCTTAAGAGGAGCAAGAAGTCTCAACATGGTTGAGGGAAAGGAAGACGTTTTGAAGAGAATGATGTCAGGGCACACAGTAATTATGTATCTACAATTATTTTCTCTCAGAGCTTTTATTTATTTTGGTGGTTTTGCATAGTTTCCTCTGTATTCTACTTTCTAAAATCCTCACTTCACCCTCTTTGGTATTATGTGGCCCCTTTTTGTTAGTCTCCAGGATATCTTGTTCAAACTTGTTTTTGTTGAAATAGAGCAAGAAAGCATGGATTTGGCTCACAGTAGCCTACATGACATTTTCTACAACAGCTATTATTTTGACCCATTGATCTAGGCAATGTGTACATCCATAGGTTATTACAGTTTCCTTGATGCCAAGATTTGGGGATCCTGTCCATTAATTACCATGTTGGTACCTCTAATATGGTCTTGAGTGATTTAGTCTAAATAGGGCTTAAAACTATGTGATATTTCCCGCTGTTGTTCAACTTCCCTCCGCCCCCCTACCAAGTGATTCACATTTCTACCAATTAACAAATCAAGTTTTAATTTTCTGTATGGCTGATTAAGAGTTTATAGTTGCCATTCATAAGAGTATATACATGCTATTCGTGATTCATTTTTTTGGTAAATATTAATTGAGAGTTGACTATGCTCCATGAACTCTACTTAGGTATTCAGGATAGAGAGAAAAAGAAACATAGTCCAGGTCTTCCTGTTTCTTACAGTCTAACGCCAAAGCCAGATAAATGCACACATAATTTCAAAACAGTGTGATGAGTGCTGTGGTAAAGGAAAGCATAAAGTGACAGGGGAACAAAGAAGAGGAAATCTAACCTAACTGGACTTACCCATCTCACCTGGACTGAGGCAGGAAAACTACCAGAAAAGATAAAGGCTGGTTTAAGTCTTAAGGATGAGTAGGACTGGTTCAAGGTAAGAAGAAGGAAGAGTAGAGGTTATTCCAGGGAAAGGGTGCTAGATGGGCAAAGACACAAAGGCATTAGTATGTAAGACATATTGAAGGAATTGCATATGATTGAAAGTGGCCATGGTATAGGATGGGGGCAGGGGAGAGGTGAAAGATGAGGCTGCAGATGTGAACAGAGGCCAGAGCATGAATGGTCTACAGTGAGGTCATAAGACACATCCACAGGCAGGAGTGAACAAATGCTGTGGATTCCACCTTAAAGTATAGTCAGAACCCAAACACTTCTTGCCATCTTGACTGCTACTACTCTGGCTCTAACCATCACAATTTCTTGCATGGATTTTGGTAGCAACCTCCTAACTAGGCTTACTGTCCTTGAGTTTGTTCCCAGCATAGCAGCCGTAGTGTTTAGTACGTAAGCAGGTCCTGTCACTCCTCCACTTAAAGCCCTCCAGTGGCTTCCCATCATACTCAGCGTACAAGCCCAAATTTTCATAGTTCTACTTAGTACTTAGTACTATTTAAGATACTGGGGGCGCCTGAGTGGCTCAGTCGGTTAAGCGGCTGCCTTCAGCTCGGGTCATGATCCCAGGGTCCTGGGATCGAGCCCCGCATCGGGCTCCCTGCTCGGCGGAGAGCCTGCTTCTCCTTCTCCCTCTGTCTGCCGCTCTGCCTACTTGTGCTCTCTCTCTATCTCTGTTAAATAAATAAATAAAAATCTTTAAAAAAAAAAAAATAATAAGATACTGTATAGTTTACAGTTTATTTACTTGTGTTGTTTATTGTTGTCTCAGTGGAATAGAAACACCTCGAATATGGGAATTTTTGTCTGTTTTATTCACAGATAGGACATTAACACCCAGAACTGTGCCTGTTATTAAGTTGGTAGTAGTATTTGTTCAAGGAATGGAATGACTGAGGCCCAGATATACCATGATACTCACCTCATTAGTTATTGTTGAACAAATTTATCTCAGCTCATCCCCACCCTTTGCTCTCCTTTCCCCTACCTTATCCCACTCCCAATCCAAACCCTATGGTTTCAAACCATTTGTACTGAAATGAACTGCTTTCATGAATATATATTAACCTTTGTCTCCCAAGGATACTTCTGTTCATAGTCAAACCTGGACTAAGTCAATGTGCTCTTCTTTCTTGTGTCAGCTCCCCTTGCCTGTGATGAGTTCTTTGAGAACAGGATTAGACCCATGTTTGTGAGCCAGGGGTGAAATCTTGGCATTTCAGTGAGAGGAGAGCAGTGTTCTAATTGACTGTAATCAGACCTGAATGATAACAGTCACCAGGTTTCTAATGTAAATTACATTCTCAGTTTTTTAAAGCCAGCGTCTCCATTACCTCAGATTGGCCATACTCTGGCTCTTGGTGCTTCTGCTTCCATGCTGTGCAAATGGACTGCTCTGTTTTCTCAGGCTCCATAGGGGCGTTAAGCATTTGATTTCTTCATAAACAGAGCAGGGAAATATAACCACAGAATAACATTGTGGACACATTTAACAATATTTATTTAGTGAGTAAAAGAGCGAGACCTTTTGTTACATAGTCTGCTCTTCCAGTCAATAAACGTTATTGTGACCAGTAAAATCAGCCTATTCTGATTAAGGGTGCATTAATTACCGTAGTGATCGCGTTTAATTGGTTATTAAACAATTATTTTCATATACCATGAAAGGTGAGAAATCGTCATAGGCATACCTTCTCAAGGTTGCTTTCAGATCTCTGGTCTACATATGCCGAGTACTATCTAGGTGAACAGCTTATGCTAAACAGTCAAACAGAGAAGGATTGGTGCCTGCCTTTTTTAAGGTGTTTATTGTGCTTAGGTGAACAACAACCAGTACCACCACTGTTGCCATCACCATTTTTTTTTGAGCTCCTACTATGCAACAACCACTGCCTTTTAAGTTCCTATAAGATGCTTTGCCTCTGTTACTTCACTAAAAGTGAAGTATGCGAATGGTCACAGTAACTCCTCAAGGTAGATCTCTATCTCCATTTTTCTGATTACAAAATTGGATACAGAGAGGATGACTGACAATAAGCAAACGATAAGTAAGCTGTGAACTTCAGTCAAGCTAGAGGAGGTGTCCCGTGGCAGCTCTGTGTTTAATTGCTAGGGGGGATAATATGAGGAAGATAAAGTCCCCTTCCTTGAAGAACTTACCTTGAAGTAGATATTTTTAGCAAGCCAAGTGAGGTGGGGTTTTTTTGGTCATTTTAATTCCCATCTGGAAATAGGACAAGATAGATGAGTTTTGTTCTGTTTGTTTTTTTTCCATATGGTTTTGTTACCTCTTTCTACAGAAAGGAGCTGGATATCACCTGGATCTCTTTTGGGTGGCCATCCTCATGGTGGTGTGCTCTTTCATGGCTCTTCCGTGGTATGTGGCTGCGACCGTCATCTCTATTGCTCACATCGACAGTTTGAAGATGGAGACAGAGACTTCTGCCCCTGGAGAACAACCAAAGTTCCTAGGAGTGAGGTATGTGTAAGTCAGAGGAAAAGGGCTCTACAAAACACATCATGCCACACCTATGTCATTCGTAGGAAATGGGCAGGATGGGAGGAGAAAAGGCTGGGGATGATTAATTTATTCCTGTACTTGATGTTCCAGAAAGGACTACATTTTCATTAGAAAGAGATTCTTCAATAATTTTTTGAATTCGCGTCTTATGTTCCATAAATTCCCTTTGACTAATGAAGGCCAACTGAGGCAACGTAAAATCACAAATAGGTCATTCATTTTCTTCACCGAGTAGCTCACTTCGGTGCTGTGATACTTACTCCATCACAAGCATATGTAAAGGCCAAACCCTTTCACCTTCCAGCTCTGTTGAGACTCCCCAAAACTCTTGAGTCTGCTTGTGATTTTGAAGATTCTATGAAGGGAAAGGAATTCTTATTTCCCAGTTCATTTTCTGTCCCCATAAACACTGAGAAGCCTTGACTGCCAGCTGTTAAATTTGGGTAGCCAGGAAGGGCTTGCATAAGACCTTGATACTGTGTTGAATGCTTTTCACAGCAAGCCCTGCTCGCAAGTGCTTGGGTGAGTAGCTTGCAGGACAGAGCCACTGTTTCCCACGCCACAACAGTGGGTGATTCTTTCTTGGGGGCTGGGGGTGGGGGTGCTGGATGGGAATCCTATTTGTTAAAATGTACTCTTGTTGTTTAGATTTGGAAATTAGACTGATGGGATTTATTGCACTTATGAAATTTCCCTGAGTTGTTTGCTAATTAGAATGCAGGACAATGTAATATCTGTCTCCTGAGAAAGAAGGTGTAATTACACAACAGCACAAGTCGTTTAAAAAATAAGGGCTTTGAAGAGGCCAGGAATTGATGGACCAAGAGCAAGTGACTTTTTTTTTTTTTTTAGTTCTAAAAGGAGCAAAGGATTTAACAGAATCACTTTTCTCTTGACGAATTCAAATCGCGTGATACAATAGTTTTAAGAGAATTTTATAGTTACATGGAGCTTATATGCTGTCCTCGAGGTATTCATTTATATAAGATATCAAGACCTTTGCTGTTTTAGTCAAACATTTATTTGGTCAATGTATGGTCCTTTTTGAAGGTGAAAAGACAAGGGCATATTTATGAAAACAAGAGGCAAATTGGTAATCGTTTGATTTGGTTTCAGGGAACAAAGAGTCACTGGAACCCTCGTGTTTATTCTGACTGGTCTGTCAGTCTTTATGGCCCCCATCTTGAAGGTAAATATGTGGTAAATACTTGTCTCTTCCTCCTTCTCAGTACACTGACAGATAATTGGATATGTGAAGAGTAGAATTCCTTATCTGCAAGATTCTCATCAGTTCTGGAACACACTGAAGCAGGGGTCAGGTAGAACAAGGACTTTAAAAACTTTTATTTTGGGGGTGCCTGGGTGGCTCAGTTGTTAAGCGTCTGCCTTCAGCTCAGGTCATGTTCCCAGGGTCCTGGGATCGAGCCCTGCATCAGGCTCCCTGCTCCGCGGGAAGCCTCTGCCTCTGCCCCTGCTTGTGTTTCCTCTCTCGCTGTGTCTCTCTCTGTCAAATAAATAAAATCTTTAAAAAAAACCAAAAAAGCAAAAAAACAACACTTTTATTTTGATGTCCTTCTCATTCCTTCACTCCTTCTATTATTTATTATTATTATTGTAGTTATTTGGTTGAACCATATTAAATTACCAGTATTCAATTTTTGACCTATACAAATGGCAATTCCGTACAGTTTAGTCTAGCTGACCTCCCCTCCTCACTGCATTTCTTACTCTTCTCCTTGTATCCTTTCTTCCCACTTCTTCCCATTTACTTGTCCCTAAATCCTGCTTCCACTCCCCCCCCCACACACACACACGCACACATTAGACTCCTGGGTAACACAGATGATCATTTTGTAACTTTTCTCCTCGTCTTAATTATTGCTGACTGTGTTTTTATTGGCTTTGAATCAGAAGGCCTAATCTCCACAGAGGGAGACTAGAGTAAAATTACTGATTTATGACTAGAAAACTTTAGAAATGAACTTTTGAAGAAGAAAAAATGACATGCTAGATGATCTAGAAAATTAGGAGTCAAATATATAGGTTTGATCGATGGGGTGACTATCTGCCAAAATAGATGAATGGGAACTGTATGGGAAAACCTATTTAGAAGACGAGACAGGGTTAAAAGAGTAGATTTAGCTGTCATGAAGCTTCCATTTCTTTTTTTGTGACACAGGCATTTTATTCTTTCCTTCTATAATATGAACAATACTGGCCAGTTATTGATAATTTGTATTTGATGCTTTGCACCACAGTACAAAGCATGAAAATTACCTATAGACCTAGAAGCTATAAACAACCACTGTTAATATCCTTTCAAATTCGTCTCTGAAAAGTTTTGTTTATTTTTAAACAACTCTCATTTTTCAGATTTTTAAGATGCTTATTTAACTACACAAGTAATGGAGCAGTACATTCTTGTAAAGAATTCAAACCATGCAGAAGTATAGAGAGGGAAAGGCAAAAGACCCCCATTCTCTCGAGTTGGCACATTTATAAGTCAGTTGCCATTCAGATGAATTTGAGGAAAGTGGAACTCTAATTTCTTAGCCTATGGCTAAGACTGGTTTTGCCCTCAGGGTATTTAGATTATCGTGTATGTTATGCACAAAACACTTGCTAAACAGTTAAAAGATTTAAATATTCACCTCTTGTCCCTGGTTTCCACAATGTCAGTTAACCGGCTTAATTAATTTCTGCCTGGAATCATGAAGGAATACATATTTCACATAACATGTGGAAAAGTAAAATTTAAAATAACCTCAAAGAAGTTGTTTCTGGTCACATACGAAGAACCTCTAGAGAGTACAGGTCTTAAGGTTTTGCAGGGACAGAGGGAAATCTGTTATCCCTTTTGCCAGGGCAAAGCAAGTTGTGGGGTAGGTTTGAAGTTGTGAGTTTCACAGCATCACATCCACTCTCCAAAGGCTTTATGTCCCTTTGTTGCCCCATAGACACTAGCGCATCAGCTGGTGGAAAAATCGAATGACAGCTTTCTACCACATAGGCCATAGAACCTCATCTGGACAGATCCAGTTTTAGAAAGGTCATTGCAGGCAATTATGACCTCATGTTGTGGGAGGATCTACAGGAATGAATTTGCCCCTGGGCTCCCCAAAGGTGGGCTCAATGACACAACTGCAGAGATTTTTTATGGGGTCTCTTAGCGCTTAGCTACCAGTAGGGGATAAGAAATCTTTCCATCAGTTCAAATGAGCCTATTAGCCCATTAGCCCCCACCCATTTTGTCTTTTATTTTTATATTATGTCTTTTCATTAATACAGTATCAAATCCTAACTCAAAAAATTCAGATGTGTTTAAAAGCTCTCTCTCTTTTTTTTTTTTGTTACAGCAAATTGGCTTTAATCTTAGAGAATCTGTCAGCTGAGTAATCACGTATGATCCCAAAGGGAAACAGAGAACAGATACTGTATAAATTGCTATTTTTAGGAAAAGATGCAAGACTCACATTTTCAACAACGCCTCTTCCTAACTATTTTCTAACCCTGCACCCAAATGTGGCTGCAGAGGAATTAAAGCTGAAAGCCCTTTTGTTCTTTATTTTACAGTGATTCTTTTTGCCCCAATATGCAAAGCACCTTAGTATCTGCAGGAACAGATTATAATACAGAGAAAGAAGAAAGAGAGATGTAAGGGATCAGCGAGCATGAGCTTGCTTTTCCTTTTGACCTTCCTCAAGCTCACCCTTGTTCAGCTGCTAATGTTCATAATTATGGCCATTTCCACCTGGCAACTTTGAGTCAATGCAAAGAGTCATTGTAAGAATCAGTGAAAAAGGTGGTCCAGCAAACATTTTTACTGGGCAAGGCTTATGCCCAAGATGTGGGAAATGAAACTGTTCTGTTACTATGGCTTCCAGTATATTGTGGGAAACCTAGATTTGAAAACAACAAGAATAAAGTAGTCCAGCATTGACAATTGTGATTCCAGACTTCGGTGAGTAGAAGTGTTCTTTCCTTCAGGAATCACATCAGCTAGTTTCAGATCACGTGCCCTTCTTCCCACGAAATTGGGTAGCTTAGAAGCATTCACCCCAGAATTCTTGGTAGCTCATGTAAAAAGTCAATACAGGAAGAAGCAGATGTTGAGGGTACAGTTTAACTAAAACCTCAGTAATGACTAAGTAGGAGTCAGGATTAACAATTAACCTCAGAATTCACATGGAAAGAGGTATCAGGGGTTACTTGGGAGGAGGGAGCCTTTTTCCTCCACCATTGGACTATGTGTGTTTTAAAGGAACAGATGACAACTTTAGAGAATGGTTTTACTTAAGAGTCTGCCTTTGAAAGGCAGATCAAATGAACGGAATCAAGAGAAATATGGGCCTTTCACTTTTTAAAATGACATGGCTCAGCACCTCCCCTGCCCGGCTCCCTGCATCCCATAGCTTCAGTGCCTCAGAGGATGCGAGTAATTTTCTCCCTGCATTGAGCAGGGTGGGTAGCTGTCCCCTGCGCCTCCTTATGCAGGCTTACTTTGAACATGAAGCTTGTGACCTCTGTTTTGATCTCTTTGCCGAAGCCTGTCTTTTTACATGGAAAAAATGTAAGGAATCATAGTGTATTAGCTTTAAGTTCATGAGGATACCCCGTGACCTTAGCCAGCTGCACTCACACATGCCTCAAATCCCACCCCTGATTCAGTACAGAACTGTGGGGAAGCAGGAAGAACTGGCTTCCCAGGCTGCTTACACAGTTTAGATCTGTGTCTCTGCGGCAGAAACACTGCCTGTTAAGCTCGGGTTCTGTATGGGGAGACTGGGGCCGACCACAGAGCAGCAAAAAGATGAAAGACCGTTCCTAGAGCTTGCTTTTTCAATTCTTTTGGCAAGCTTAAAGAAATAAAGATCAAGTAAAGTTCACTGCTACTTCTGTTGCCTTTGCTTGAAGTAGTTCATCTTTAACACGAGGTGTAGCCGAAATTTGTCTTTCACATTTGTTTAGGGTTCTAGAATGTGGAGGCTAGCATTTGATTTGTATCTGGCAAGCATTTGTTGAGCTCCTACAATGTGCCACACACCCTGCTCAATATCAGAGAAACGAGGAGAGATGGTAGTGAGGAGGAGGAGGATGGTGATAATAGTGGCTCCCATTTATTGGGAGCTTGGCATCGGACCAAGAGCTCTGCACAGATTGTTTTTATTTAGTTCTCCAATAAAACCTGTGAAAAACGTATGTATGATTGCATCCATCTTACAGATAAAAAAATATATAAGTAACCGGCCAAGTCACAAAGTTCTTAAATGGTAGAGCCAAGATTTGAACTCAGGCAGTTCTAACTCCAAAAGCCTGATCTCATAACCATCATGGTTTATTGCCTTTTAAAATAAAACAGTATTGCCCTCAAAGAACTCCTTTACTTTCTTTTCCCATGAGATGATCTTCCCCAGCTTTGATCCAATTTCCAGTTCTCTTACGTAGAGAGAAATGTGGCATTTTCACAACCTCTTCGTCCATGGTTCCGTCAATGACTAAGGACTGGATTTCAAGTCGGCAGCTTCCTTATGGCCCCAGATTTTTAAGGCTTAAGGGCATTAGGATGTTATTTTAATAACATGTTCCTGAAGACAGTTGTTAGAGTTGAAAGGACAATATTGTAGAACTTATAGAAAACCGAGGTTTCGAGTCTGACCTTTGCAGCCACCACTCTGGCCTGTACCCCTGCCGCCCCCACCCCTACCACAGAGGGACCAGAGGGGGCTGGGCTGGGCGTTTGCAGGTGTCTCGACTTGCCAGTGAAGGTCCTGATGCTAATAATGACATCAGTACCACATTTATCATTTCTTGAGTATCTGTTATGAGCCAGTCCCTGAACTAGATCTTATGTGTTATGTAATCTTTATCATAACTACTGTATAGATGAGAATACTGAGGATAGAAGTTGACAGTTCTCTCTCAGTTCTACAATGGGTAGAACCAGAATTGTAACTCAGGTCTACCTTCTATGCTTCCATGCTCATCATCAGTACCTTATTTTGAGTTTTATACACACACACATGCACACACACAGTGACTATTATTCTGCTAGGAGGCCTCACTCCTTCACTGAATTCTGCACTGTGGACAACTACCATCTACCTTTCTTATTAAATTTACCCTTTCACATTTTTTTTCTTATGGGAATATTCTAACACTATCAGAAAATCAACGGGAGGGCTAAGTAAAAAAAGAGTGGAGCTACATTCACCAGAATTTGAAAAATTTGCTGACATAATCTGAGTATGCTAAATCTCCACTGACTTCAATTTAACTTTTCTGTCTGGTTGTAGGACCAAGCATTTAACTTTCTCATTTTTAATGTTTATTAAAAGCATTATAATATTTACTTATAATTGGGCTTTTTGGTTTCCTGGCTATGTTTAATTATGTAATTTTATTTGCACAATTTTATGATTTGGCAACTTTCAAGTGCCTGTGAACCTAGTATACCTTGTGTTTTTTGTGTTTTAATTTCTCCTGTCTTGTTTTATAAAAATGCCTATCTGCTATGCAATGTATATTATACTAGTTTAACTTAAAATGGGATCACATCTTTTTAAAACATTCTTCTTTTTCTTCCTTTGGGAAATTTCTATTGTGATGAATGATTCTATTGTGATGAATTTTTAAGGATTGACCTTTTGATATGACTCTGAACCAAATCCAATAAAAAATATCCTCTAACCCAGTAATTGAACCAAATCCAATAAAAAATATCCTCTAACCCAGTAATTCTGTCACATTTCATCAAGGTTTCCAAACTGAAAGATTTTTAGTGAGACACATTGCACTGTTTTAAAGAAAATGGTGCATTTCTTAAGACATTTGTATCGCAGTGAAGTTGACCCAAAATTTGAATCAATAGACTTCCTTATATGTGCTATTTCCTTTTCACCAAAGAATATTTTTTTTAAAAAAACATCATCATCTCTTAAGCTGTTTTCCTACACGTACCCCATTCTGAGTTAAGGGTAGCTTCTGATTTTATTTTGTGGTAGATTTGGTGAAATCTGGCATAAATTCAGAGAGAATAGACCTCAGCACCATGGTACAACTTTCCTTCACTCTGGTCCTAGAACTACATTAGAGAAAATATTTAGCTAAACTTAGGGGAGGGGTGGAGGTAAGGCTCAGTATCACCTTTGTGATTACTTTCTTTCAAGCCAGAAAAAACACTTTACTAAGATTGAAAAGTAACTACTGCAGGATTTCTAACTACATGCCCAACTATAAGAGAACTATACTTCTCTTTTCCCCTTCCACCTTTCTTTCCTTCCCAAGGAATTAGAAATGAAATGAATGTATGAAAGGAATCATCATATATTAAAGAAAAGTGGGAGTGCCCTTGCTGGCAAAATATGTTTTAAAAAATTAAAAAATGAGTGAAAGCTGTGAAGTGGTTTCTTTGTTGGTTATTTTATTTATTAATTTTTTTTTGGTCAGTTTGTACAGGAAATATATACATTCTCGAAATAAAGGCACGCGTCAGAACTCAAGTGGCTTGAACTCAGGTGGCATGAATGTGATGTGCTCACCTCTTTGTGGTGATTGTGGGGTATGACAGCACACCTGGCGTCCCCAGTACTCATACTGTCCCTCCGACCCCCTCAACAGTCAACATCACTTATTTATTTCTGAGCTCAAGATCAAATTAGCTATGTTACAATTACTAGTTTTTTCTAGAAGGAGCGTGTGATGTTTTATGTAAATAAATATATGTATTACATATGAATTTAACAATTCCTATAGCTAGCCGATAACAATTGGAGATAGTCATGACATATTTTGAATTTACTAATTCTCCAGTAGTGGCCAAATGGTCTCAGATACAGAACCGTTTTAGGTCATTCCAAGGGGAGACTGATAGAAATTGTGTTTCATTTAATACATGCCATAGTTCTTTAAAAATTACTCTGAAAGCATACTGTTTCCTGGCTACAAAGCCTCCTTTATGTAGATTTGGTAAGATTGAACTTAATTGATTGTGGTTTTTGAAAACCGAAATTACTTGAACTTCTTTTCAAAATCCAAGCTTGAGAACCTTTTGTTGTTCAAATAGAAGACTTCCTAGAAACAGAATCAACCTTGAGTTGCTTAGTTTCTACAGTACTAAGGACATTTCAAAGGTCTAGGAATAGATAAAACTTAAGGAACATCGAATTGGAACTTCCTATTGTTAAAACACTTTGTATTATTGTAAAAGACTCTTGCTAATTAATGCCTGAAAATGTATTAATTCACTCTTTAAAGATGTGTATTACTACATGTGTATAATTAATTGCTTCCGTATGCTCGATGCTCCTTTCAAGCAGTGTTCTCATTAGTTAGTCCTCTTAATATTCCTGAGAGGAAGAAAGGGGACAGCCGTTTGATGTTTGCTTAATTGAAAGAGGCATTTACACACCAAACTGATGGATCATTTGGCAAAAATTATTAAGGAAAAAATCAACAGCCTGTTGGAAAGGAACTTGGTCTCAGGAGTGAAGCAACCACTGTCTACCTCTCTTTCTACCTCACATTTCATGCAGACATCTGGTTTACATAATCGTTCCTTTTAAGGGGAAAGGGAAACATTTTTTTTTCCCATTTAAAAAAATTATTTTTGAGGTCATGCATGCTGATTGTTTAAAAAAAAATGCCAACGGGCATCAAATGAAAGTTGAAAGTCTCCCTCCACGTATTTCTAGTATAGAGTTTAGAAGTTTTGTCAATGATGAGTGCACTAATTAGAGGTCACTATATTATTATGTCCTATCTTTTAGTTTCAGATTTGGCCTTTATTTAAACTATCCTTCTTCATTACTGTTTTTATTATTATTTTTTAACCTTTCTCCATTTTTTTTTTCTTTCTAGTTTATTCCCATGCCTGTACTCTATGGTGTGTTCCTGTATATGGGGGTAGCATCCCTTAATGGTGTGCAAGTAAGTTTTCCATAGCAATCTAAATACAGTTGTGTTTTCTTCTAGTAGTAAGAGTAGTCCAGTAACAGATCTTTGATGAGAAGTGCTACTCATTAACTGCTGAATTTTTAAAATGTGTGTATTAACAGAAAACAAACTGGTGGTTGCCAGAGGGGAGGGAGGTGGGGGGATGGGTGAAATAGAGAAAGGGGATTAAGAGTGTACTTATCATGATGAACACTGAGTAGTATATAGAATTGTTGAATCATTACATTGTATACCGAAAAGAATGTTGCACTATATGTTAAATAGATAGGTAAGTAGGTAGATAGATAGATAGATAGATAGATAGATAGATAGATAGATAGATAGATAAAATGCATTTGTTTCCGACTTTCTCTGCCATACACCTGCTTCTTATTTCTGACTTAATTAACAGAATTAATTTGTGCTAACAAATGTTACCATAGGTACCATTCTTGAAATAAGCTGTTAAAGGTCATTTTACTGGGGAAGTGAGAGAGCTGTGACCTATCTTCCTCCCTCCTCCCTTCCCTCCTTCCTTCTCTCTTTCCTTCTCTCCTTCCTTCCTTCATCTGAAGAAGGAAATTGAACCCTTTCGGTGTGCTCCTCAAGATACTGTTTATCCATCTGCCTTTAAACCATACTAAGAATGGGCTATTTTTTGATTCGCTTTTCACATGGCTGAGATAAATGATCAAAAGTTTTGCATCAATAAAAGAATAAAGTCAATGTGGTTTAGTGCTACTTTTGTCCAAAACTTCAGCTATTCACAATTTGGGTAAAACTGGCCCCTTTAAAAAAAACATCACTGGGGAAAACTTTGTAAGGGACTTTGTCTTTCAATTGAGGTTTAATTTAATTGGCACCGGGAGACTGGAAGTACTTCTGCTGCTTTCTGGCACCTTGTTAATTGTAGACTTATTTAGCACTTACTAATGTTTTAATGGGAAAAGACTGCATGTTCTATGAACATCATAAGAATTTATTTAAATCCCTTCATAATAGTCCTTGCTTTCATTTATTGAATTTAGATTAATTTGGTTTTAGAGTCAGATAGAGCTGGGCAGGTGGCCAGACCCCCCAAAACAGAAAAGGCTGTTTTATTTTTCCGTTTTTTAGGTCCCCTCTGGGTAGAGTTCTTCACCGTTGGGATATTTGTCACAAAATACAAGATGGTGCTTTGTAGATTGCACTAGTTGAATGTGAATGGGTGTTTATTTGTGCCTATGAAACTTTTGGGCAAGTACCTGGCCTTGTAAATATTCTTTTTTCCCCTAAATGGAAAAATATGGAACTAATATGGCTCCCAAACTAATAGTTCTTCTTCTTTTTTTTTCTTTTTTGGCCTTAATAGGTCAGTCTAGATCAGAAGTTTGATTTTTATATGTTCTAGGTGCTTAACCGATAGTTGGAGCTCAGTACATGTTTATTAAATTAAATAGAAGGCAAAAAATCAACAATTTCACAGTGATGGGGAAAAAAATCTTTTGCTAAAGGCACAGCCCAGGGATTTCTTAAATTCTGCAGTGCTGTTGTCCCTCTTGCCTTTTCTCTTTACTTTTCTCTTGATTCTCCCTCTTTTAGACCTTTTGGCAAGATTTGATTTAGCAAGAAATTTTGTAACCCAGTCTTTATAAACAGCAAGGTCCCCTCCAGTCAAAAGTAGGCCTAGACGGAGAAAGAAAGTTTGTTACATAGGAAATAGCTTCCAAGAAGCTTGTCTGTGATAGTCTAGTTTATTTGCACACTTCCCCCTTTCCTCTGGAAAGAAAGTAGAGATATTATGTCAGAGTCTTATTACATAATAATTGAATTCAGCAGCTATTTACTGAGTATCTTTCATTTGAGAGATCCTCTGGGAGGTACCTAAATATCATCCTTCTCACCATCATCCACAGCAACTCAGCAGTTAATCTTTGAGGCACAGCACCTGGCACAGAGGTGCTCGGCGGCCCGTGTAGTACCTGTTTCTGTGCAACATTGTGATAGCCTCTCCTAGATTCCAATGTCTAGTTGTTGACACTCTGAAACTCACTATCGTAGTCCTATGGCTTTTCTTTGAAAAGAATGGTAATGAATTGCTGAATGTTATTAGTTAAGTTATGCCATAGATAAATAATGTGGAATTTATGAAAATACTGATGCATTCCCATTTTCAAGTTGGAAACTTCCTTTATATCCTTGAAACATCCCAAAATGTCTAAGATGCATAGTGGCATCTTTTCTTCTTTCAGGTAAGGTGGCTGAGGCAGAGTAAGATACATGAGTTAGATGTCTTCCTTCATTACAGAAATAGTCACAAGATTCTCTCTCCGGAGACTCAGATAGTAAAAACAGAAAGTAAGAGATGAGCATTTAGAATTTATATTTGGCTTTGTGACTTTATTCTTTGGTGGCCACTTTGTCTCCTGTATCTGCGTAACATTCCTGCACAGTAACAATATTGGAAGACTCCTGTCATGTCTTACTGTGCTGGACTAAATTTCTGCATTCTCTGACCGGGGTCCTCTGAAAAGGACACTGCTTGCCTAAATTATAGAATATATAAATCACTAGTCGTTAGTTACGCATTGTGGAAATGACTCTGTGTATCTGCTCTTGAAGTAATATGATTGTACCCTCATCTCCTTTCCTCCCCAGTTCATGGATCGTCTGAAGCTGCTGCTGATGCCCCTGAAGCACCAGCCAGACTTTATCTACCTGCGCCACGTCCCCCTGCGCAGGGTCCACCTATTCACCTTCCTGCAGGTGCTGTGTCTAGCCCTGCTCTGGATCCTCAAGTCAACCGTGGCTGCTATCATCTTTCCAGTCATGGTAAGGATTCCTTTAATTGAACCTCCCCATGAAGTCATAGCAGTGGCATTTGTTATTATAATATAGAAGACACATATGTCTTTTCTGTGTGGTTCTCATTTTTTCCAGCTTTGGCCAAATAATTTTGATTTGATCAATTGTTATTTAAGGTTCCTATGTCTGTGGTCATCTATGCTGGACTTTAGTGTCAAACTCAGCTGAGTTCAGATACCAACACTGGTTTCTGCTGGTCGGGGAACCTCCATGAGCTGCCATGAACTTGTCAGTAAAATGGGCATGGCTTTAGTACTGTCATTCTGAGCAACGGTGATAAATATGAAGTATAGAGCACAATGCCTGACATCTAGTAGACACCAGTGCATAGGAGTTATTTTTAAAATATTGTACAATAGAATCAATCTAAATAATAAAGTACAGCACATCACAGTCCAAGTAATAAGAAAACAAGTTTGGCAACTTCTGAGAGGTCCCAGTGAATTAGAAGGAATGGAGTGAAAAGTGCAGTTTTTGAAGTTCTTGCTAAGTTTAAGGATAAGTCTGGGCTCTCAGTCCTTGCCACGATATGATGAGAAGCAAGGTAAAATAACTAGCATTGCACTTGGAAGTACAAGTGAAAGAAGGAAAAAAGGAAATGCTAGCCCTGCATTTGGCTTTATCATTAAATTTTATACTTTACCATAATTTTCCATTTCTTGCAAGAAAATGCACACGCATATACTTGAAGCAGTCACCAAGCTAGCCTCAGGTCTGATCTGTCTCTCCCACAACTTTGGAAACAGAATTCTCATACACAGACATACTCTATTTTTTTTTTATAAAAATCCTCTTACTCTTAGCCAGAGTTATTATTTTATCTCATGTGTATTTGTTGTTTGTAATTTTTTTTGCCATAAAATACTAGTGATATTTGTAGAGTCATATTTTTTTCATGATGGTCCCTTATATCCACCCCCCCTTTTTTGTCTTAAACTCTGTTAGCTTACTGGAAAACACAATGAGTATGAGAAATGACTCCCATTTGCCTATTGGTACGGTCTACCTATTAGTTTTGCTAAAGACAGGAAAAACAAAGTTACACCTGGATAAATTTGAAATAGTCCAGTAAATCACTTACTGCTTGTGCTTAATACTAATAAAAAATGCATTCCCTTTATAACTTTATATTTTATCTTTCTAGAGCTTTTATTTGATCACCAAACAATAATGTAGTATCAGTAGGGTAGATGTTGTTAATTTCTCTAGGAGATGAAGAAACGGACCTATAGAGAGCATGATGTGGATAAACACAACTGTTTAATCTGAGACAGAGTCATGATTCTCATATATCCTGGTGTGTATTAATTTTACTCTTGAGCAAAGGCATCTTTAATGCACCTTTAGAAGTGACTATTCAAGGGCAACTCATAGCATCAAAGATATGTATTTTAAGAATACTGGTTTTAGAGGCAGACAGCTGGCGCCCTTGTATTTTTTCCTTACCTGGCTTTGTGATCTTGGATGACATACTTATGTCTCCAGGCCTCAGTTTCCTCAGTTGTAAGATGGAGATCATAATATCGACTTTTTGAGTTTGTGGTGGGAATAAATGAGAAAATCCTGCCTAAGAGTTTAGCACAGCCTCTGACACACTGTAAGTTTTCTGGTCATAGTAGTGATTGAAGTTGCCCCATAGATTAAATGGTCTGAGCATACTCAAGGACTGCCTCATTATTAGTACTTTGAAGATGTAGTATACTGTACATTGTAGAGATTTTCTTGATATTCAAAAACTTGTGTAATGTTTTAATTTTGAATAATTAGAAATCAAATGCAGGCTGTTTCTTCCCTTTAAACTTTCGGTCATTTTATTGAAAATCTGACATGGAAGAAAATGGTCTAAAAAATAATCCTTTCGTGGGTGCCTGGGTGGCTCAGTCGTTAAGCGTCTGCCTTCAGCTCAGGTCATGATCCCAGGGCCCTGGGATCGAGCCCCGCATTGGGCTCTCTGCTCAGCCGGGGGCCTGCTTCTCCCTCTCCCACTCCCCCTGCTTGTGTTCCCTCTCTCGCTGTCTCTCTCTCTGTCAAATAAATAAATAAAATCTTAAAAAAAAAATAATCCTTTCGTGTTGACATTCTAAGTGAATGTGATCATACATTTCAGTGAAGAAAGTAAGTTTTACTTAAGACTTCTATGACCCAACTTTCCCCATAAAGAAAATGTCTGTGGTCCAGGTAATATAAATCCATATAAGCAAGATGAGTTCTATCATATTCTAGCCTTATGCAAGATAGGTTTCTACTGCCTTTGATAGGGTAATATCAATGCTCACCATGACTTCATCTGACATGGTTTCTTTTATACTTTCTATATTTATCCTTTTAGATCTTGGCACTTGTAGCTGTCAGAAAAGGCATGGACTACCTCTTCTCCCAACATGACCTCAGCTTCCTCGATGATGTCATTCCAGAAAAGGACAAGAAAAAGAAGGAAGATGAGAAGAAAAAGAAAAAGAAGAAAGGAAGTCTGGACAGTGACAATGATGATGTAAGGAACTTTCCAAAATTCCAAAGTAAAGCTAAAGAGATAAATGTGAAAAAAATATATATGTGAAATATATATATATGTGAAATATATATATATTAATACATATAATCCTTTATGTGAGATATGGCTGAGTTCCAAGAATGTTCACCTGGCTGGGTTACATGTCATTCTTCACTTTCCTTTGCCCTTTATTTTCTCTCCTTAGTTTTTTATATTTTCTGAAGTCTTTCTGTAGCCATTAATATACTAATAGCGATAAAATGACTTCCAAAAAAAAGCCCACCACATCTAAAGAACTTCAGTCTCCCATCTCATAGATAAAAAGGAAACTTGCTTCATAATGCTATAAAATGTATTTGGTTCGCTATTGATGATCCAGGATTTAAATATGAGCTAATAACTCAGTTTTATGTAATTTCAAGCCTGATGTGGACAAATACCTATGACCTCACCTCCGGTGATCTATGTATCCACTTGAGTAGGCTCTCAACCACAGTTCTCTTCTATTGTACTTATCCTCACACTGAACTTGGACATCATTTAAGATGATCTCTCTGTAACCCTTCAGTGAAAAGGAAAGGGAATTGGAGCTTAGGGTCTTTATACATAATTGTAGTAGGCAGTTTTGTAGTCCAGATGATCCTCCTGCAATTGAGTGATTAAGTTGAGAAATAAAATTATTGCCCTTTTTTTTTTTTCTTTAGGAGACCATTTCGCAGGTGCTCCAGTAGGGGTCTGTAATCAGTACTAGGAGAACAGCTGGGATTATTTCACACACACACACACACACACGCACACACACGCACGCACACATGCATAATTTATCCCAGTAGCCTTCTAAAAGGACTGCCAAAATGACATTTTCTGTGTGAAGATTTGTTGTGGATTTTAAACAGCGCAGTATCCACATTCTAATTGCATCCCTGGTTTACAGTTGTAAAGTGGGAATATAGTTAAGTTTTGGTGTCTACTCTGTACTTGATCATTTTGAGTGATCATGCATACACGTCCTTACTTGCCATAACAGCTCTTTACGTATATGTTTCTGTTCCTATTTTACAGGAGAAAATGTAGCCTGAAAAATGTTAAGTCATTTTTCTAAGTGTACACAGCCAATAGTGGCAAAGCCAAAACTCTAGCCCAGGCCCGTCTGGTTATTTCCAGCTGGTCAGGCTGTCTGATTGTATTCTTTGTGGAGAATTTAGAAATAGTGCAGTGAAGGAAGGCAACAGACAAAATTGGATTTCAGATAAATTGATCCAATAAAAAAAGGCTAAATATATGAGGCACATTTAGCTAAAGAGAAAAGAGTCCGAGGGAGCTTTGGTGACTGTCATCATCCATTTTCAATGAGAACAAGTGTATAGATTTTCTGTTTCCAGTGATGACGGAAAAAGAGATTGTGTTTAAATCGCAGTACAGATTAGGGTGCAGTGTTAAAAAGAATGATATGTTTACACATTGACTAGAAATCAAAATTTGAAATTAATTTCTAGACCACTCAAGACAAAAAAGAAAAAAGGAATGCCTGAAATGCTGACGTAATTGAAGTAATATTTCATCTTGAATTTTCAAAACAAGTATGCCAGTTGATGTACATGGACACCAAACTTAAAATTTATCACATATTACTAATATATGAACTAATATTATAGAATCCTCATCTCTAATAGTTTTTAAGAAAAAAATAATAAAATACTGACTTTTGAGATGTTTTAAATTTGTGTTCTCTGGTGTCAAAAGTTGGATCAGATGAGCTCCTGAGAAGTCCTTCTAATTCTTTGTTTCAATTTTCAAGAAATCATATTTTATTTAAACAATTCTATTATTTTATTAATGGTATTTCCCATTTCCAGCTCTGTATTTCCAACAGTTTTCTTGAAGATAATGTGTGATACTTGTTTCTTTTCTTTTCCTCTTTCTCTTCTTCCCCCAGCCCCTGCCAAAAAACAACAAGCTTATGTATTTGTCTTAGTGAACTCAACCAGGCAATTTAGAATACATATGTGTAATAAGTTCTCTGTGTTGAGCTCATTATTTAGGGGCTCTCCTAGCGTACACCTGGTAATCAGGGGTGCTGGGGTCCATTGATAAAGAGAGCTACACAGGGGCACGGCAGCTACAGAACTTTTATGCGCAGAAGTGTTGAAAATTATGGCTTGGCAGTATTTTGAACCACTCAGTCATTTTTGGATCTGGCTGGTAGGCTATGGTTAAGGGTCGGCTTCCAACCTGTTCATCTATAAATGCTATTGTTTGGAGAAACGTTTGAAATACTGTGATTAAAACTTGTCCTTCTTGACATTCTCATAAAGGTACATGCATGTGGCATCTTCTTTTTTTTTTTTTGGTCAATTTAAGTGCAATATCTTAGTCCTTTAAAATCATACTGTGGCCTATTACCCTCTTTAGATTCACCTTAAAAGAATTTTCAATGTATATAGTAGTCTGTATGTTAAGGTTCATTTTTTCTTTATTTTCTTTGACCTCTGGTTCTTTTTTTTTTTTTTTTTTCTCCTCCCATCTTTCTGCTAAAGGGCATCACTTTGGTACTTTCAGTTAAGGAATGGATTTGATCTTTTCGGTCCAAACATAGACTTGTATTCAATATAATGAATTCCTTAAAAAAGGAAGGAGGTAATCCTGTGAAAATCTGTTATAGTTTTGGCTTTGGTGACCTGTTTTTTCAAACAGCCCCATGAATAGCTGCCTGATTTTATCATTTTATTTTGGTTGTGATTCTTCTCTGCTTACCTGACAATCATAGGTACCTTCCTTTTGTTTATTTTCTCATGTTTTGCTAAGCTTTCAGATATTTTTGGTATAAACAAATTTAAATGAACCTTTAACTCTAAAATAGTTTTGATGGAGTATTGGGGGGGGGGTTATTTTCAACTATACATCAAGGGCTCCTTGATAGTGAATGTTAGTCTTCTACCTGTCTTGGAAGGAAAATCTTGGACGTGGAATCAGAAAGCATAAACGAAACAGGAATTTCAAGACCATGTTCTAGTTGAGGGAGTTTACCAAATTTAATCTTTCACGTTGAGATTATTTACTTTACCCTACAACAAAGCCATAAATATTTGCGGATTGGGAATCCAGCTTATGGAAAGCTTTACAGTTGTTTTAATTTATAGTGATCTCTCTTTGGTGTGGTTCTAGTTTTAATTGACTTTATCCCATTAACTCAGAAGAGAGGAAAACAAACGTGAGAAAAATTGTGTAGAATTTGAAAAGTTAGCAAGTAAAAATGATTATGTCAAAGTCTTTTCTCCTTAGACAATGTAAATGGTAGTATGATAGGTTTGATCAATACTGGGAGAGAGGGAGGGCTATATAGTAAAAACTTTCTAAAAATTGTTGTAAATTTCTTTCACAGTCTGATTGCCCGTACTCAGAAAAAGTTCCAAGTATTAAAATTCCAATGGACATCATGGAACAGCAACCTTTCCTAAGTGATAGCAAACCTTCCGACAGTGAGTAGAACTAACCTCTTGCATGTCTGCTCAAACGTGATTTGCACTTGCAGAGAAGAAACTTTAGAATTATCATTTACATTAACTTTCCCTCTATTTTCTTTTCTGTTTTTCTATGTGAAGATTTACACTTACTATCAAACTTAGTTTTACATTCCTTGAGCTTCATTCTCTTTCCTTTTATCCATAACCTTTTAAGTTTTTGTTTGGTAGTCTTTTCTCTGACCCACATTATCACCAGTTTCTTTCAGTTGCTAAGCTCGTAACCGTATTTTTGATTGACTTTCCATTTCTTTCCCGCGGGCATTTAGAGTCGCAGCTTGTAGTACCACGTCACTGTCTGTTACTGTCTGTCTCCCTTAGGCTTCAGCCACATCACTGGCTGTTACTGTCTGTCTCCCTTAGGCTTCAGCCAATGACCAGCTGAGCTCAGACAGAAACTGCATCTGAATCATCAGTAAATCCATTGTTCATGCTGAGCATTTGGAATAATTGTTATTTTCAATTACATTAGCAATCATAAAATATTAATACAACTTTTTAGGTATTACTTATAAGATATATGCAGTTTGTTCCTAATTTCCTTATTCCTTTTCTGCTATTTCAAAAACACCTTTTTAACTGGACTGGTCTTTTGGGGTAATAGGTTGGTGGCTAAGGTGTAATGATTTCTGACACATCATCTTTTCTTCTGTAATTGGGGTAACAGGCCACTTGAAAAAGGGGACAACCTCTATAGTAACATTAGTGAATATCTCAAGCTTTTCCAATAGCAAGTAGCAATTGCTTCCAAACTACTTTCACTTTGGGGTGTCATTTGAAGAAAATATCTTCTTTTAGATCCAGATGCACTTCAAAGTCTACTGACCTATTAAGGGGGAGAAAAGACAGTTGAGACACTTTTATTTCCGTTTGACAATGCCACTTCGACTTCAGTAAGAGGTTACCAAGAGAAGTTTGGAATGAATGACTATTTATGAAAAATGGGTATATTAGTTATCTGTTGCTATGTAACAAATTACCACAGAATTTAGCAACTTAAAACAACAAACAAGTACTTCCTTATAACATTCCCGACATTCAGGAATGTAGGAACAGAGGATTTAGGTGGTTCTGTCTCTGGGTCTCCTGTGAGATTGCAGACAAGCTTTTGGCTGGGGCCAAGCTTGAAGACAACAGGAACCGGGATCTGCTTCTAAGCTCACGCGGAAGGCAGTTGGCAGGAAGTTTCAGTTCCCCGGCCCCTGGGCACCTCCGTGCCAGTGAGTTGCCCCCAGTGCCAGTGAGAATGGAGAGAGAAACCAAGACAGAAACTGCAGTCTTTTATCACTGAATCTCAGAAGTGACGTGCCATCACTTTTGCCATGTTCTGTTGGTCCCACACAGACCAACCCTGGTACAAAACGGGGAGGAATTACATGAGGACATGAATACCAGGAGACGCAGGGAACGTTGGGGGTCACCTTGGAGGCTGGCTGCCACACTGGGTTTAGAGAACAGTCTCGCATTGGTGTCCAGTCCGTAAGCTGTAACTTGTAACTGAGGCTAATTTCTTTTCAGTCCCTATCAGCAGGATTTAGTTAATATTTCTTTTCTGAATTCAAGCTCCTCAAACCATATCCTGGCTTCATTTTTCACTTTATTAATGCTAGAGCATTAGTAGCAAAATGAAACTGTGAAAGGGACACGGCACATATGTCTTCTGTTGGCATCATGACCTGTTACAGCCTTTCTAGGTACAGTTTAAAGGCTGCTTCAAAAATAAAAAATTTTAAAAAGCACCACCAGCTAGAATTCATGGAAAAAGTTTATGGCAGATCAATTATTTAGTGCTAGTTGTTATTCATTCTCTCAAAAACCCATTAGAAGGATACATGGAAAATTGACATATTAGAAATTTACTTAAGCAAAATATCTTTGGTCATTCTAACTGAAATCTTTTCTAATGTCATATTAATCTTTTATAAGCCATGAAAGAACAAAATTGATAGTAGAGGTGCCCGATAATTAAGTTCCTCACAATCTTTTTCTCCCCCATGAATAACACCAGGACAAAACTGTGGATGCTGAAGATGAAAGGAAATCCAAGGGCAAGGCTTAAGACATTAAGTAGATGCTCTAAAATTGATTGGCCTCCTACCCTTTCACAGAAGAAAACAACAGTGGTCCATCCCAGAATACCTAGGGGAAATGAAACTAACAGATTTTTATCTTGGTCACCTAACTTAGTTTCTTAGCTCAATACGATGTCTCTTGAAATTGTCTAGGGGTGCCTGGCTGGCTCAGTTGGTTGAGCATCTGACTCTTGATTTCGGTTCAGGTCGTGATTTCAGGGCCCAGTTCCGCACTCAGCGTGGTGTCTGCTTGTCTTTCTCCCTCTGCTCCTCCCTCTGCTTGTGCATACTCTCCCTCTCTCACTTTCTCTTTCTCTGTCAAATAAATAAATAAAATCTTAAAAAAAAAGAAAAAAGAAATTGTCTAAATTTGCTTCTCTCTTTCCAATTGTAATGCATCAATTTTTACAAAGATTTTTATTTTTACTCTAATTTTATACGTTACCGAAGGGTACTGTTCACAATTTAAAGAAATTTTTCTTTTCCAGGAGAAAGATCACCAACATTCCTTGAACGCCACACATCATGCTGATAAAATTCCTTTCCTTCAGTCACTCGGTATGCCAAGGTAAAGGACAACTCTGTGTTTTATGTTGTTCTATGGGATGATTACCCCACAGAAATGTAGTCCATGGCGGATTATTGGCAGAATGCCTTGTTTTCCTTCCTGTCTACAAGCTATCTTGAATCAATTACCCAATCCCCAAACCTCACCCCAGCTTTTATGTAGAAAGTATTCTAAGAGACCTACTAAGAAGTAATGGGCACATTCAGTATCGTTAAGGTAAAGCCCAGGATCAATGTTTGCTTTTATCATTTCCATATCATCTCTGATTTAAGGGATAACCGCTGTTTTCTGGCAGCTGTCCAGTAGTTTTCTTCCCTAATCTTAACACGGCTCTAGACATTTCAGATCTTCCTTGATTTTCCAAAAAGCAAAATCTCGGAACATTTTCTTCATGTAGGTCTATTTGTCCTTTGATTTCTGACAGTATCACCCACCTGTCAGTCCTCCTTCTTGATTTTTGTGTTTTTGTGTTTTTTTGTTTTTAATCTAAGTGTGAAAGTTTATGAAATTTTCTACTTGAATCTCTTGACTCTTCTGTACCTTCATCCCATTTAAAAAATGTTTGTTTTGGGGGTACCTGGGTGGCTCAGTCGGCTAAGTGCCTGCCTTTGGCTCAGGTCATGATCTCAGGGTCCTGGGATTGAGCCCCGCATCGGGCTCCCTGCTCAGCGGGAAGCCTGCTTCTCCCTCCCCCCACTCCCCCTGCTTGTCTTCCCTCTCTCGCTGTGTCTCTCTGTCAAAATAAAATAAAATAAAATCTTTAAAAAAATTAAAAAAAATTAAAATGTTTGTTTTTAATAAGGAGAAAGTAGGTAAGTAAAGAGAACAGAGAACACGTTCAGCTTCTGCACAATGCACATACATTTGACAGATGACAAGGGGAATCCGATTTACTTACTATTTCTTTTTTCTTCTTTTTTCTCTTTTTTCTCTAGTCCTCCTAGAACTCCAGTAAAAGTTGTGCCTCAAATTAGGATAGAACTTGAGCCTGAAGACAATGATTATTTCTGGAGGAGCAAGGGAACAGAAACTACATTGTAACCTGTTTGTCTTTCTTCAAATGGACAGTTTTTGTTGTTAATGTTCTTGGGTTTTGTCTAGTTGTTTATTTTTTAATTCTTGTTTTGTTTTGGTTTTTGGTCCTTGGCCAAATAATCTAGCACTCACTCTGCTTCTCTCTTGCATAGGTAAAATCAAGACAGTAGTGCACCGTTCCTTAAAAACATCTGAAGAATCCCCTCTTCTTTTCTTTTTTTCAGATGTGTCCTCTGACATCCAAATTCCTTTGTCACTCAAGACACGCACAGACCCTGTCCTTTCCCTTTATTAAGCAGAGGGCAAAAGTATTAAGGCTTTTTGTAACACCTTTGATTAAAATATTGAAGGAACTTACAACTTTAGCTTTGGAGCTGTGCTTACTTACTGGCTTGTGTGTCTCTCTGGTAGGAGAAACTGGGGCCTCCAGGCAGAGTCCCTCCTTGCTTATCGAGCTCTCCAGGACTGGAAAAAAGTGCTGCTATGCTAACTTGCTCTTGCTTGTGAGCCCTAATCTTAGAGTTATCAGAAGAAGAAAAACTCAAGGTACTTTACTCCCTGTAGAGAAACTATTGCCATCATTGTAGCAAGTGCTAGAATATCCCTTTTTCCTATGCAACTTTTTTTAACCCTTTAATGAACTTATCTGTTGAGTACATTGAAGAATATTTTCTTCGTAGATTTTGTTGTTTAAATTATGGGGCCTAACCTGCAACTCATTTTTTGTCAATTTTTTAAACTTTTTTTTAATTACTGTAAAGAAAATGAATTTTTTCCTGCAGCAGGAAACATAGTTTTGAGTAGTTCTACCTCTTATTTGTAGCTGCCAGGCTTTCTGTAAAAATTGTATTGTATATAATGTGATTTTTACACACACATATACACACACAAATACACAATCTCTAAGGTAAGCCAGAGGGCTGGATCAGATTAAAAACACCATGTTTCTAAGCATCCATTTTTCCCTTTCTTTAAAAGAAACTTACTGTGCTATGAAGAGATTGGGGGAGAAGGGAGAAGCTCCTATGTAATGGGAATAACTGATGTTTTGTTAATAGTAATATCCGGGCATAGATGCTGATTGTATTGCCATGTCGATGTCCTATGCAGTATTGTTAGACATTGTTTTCATTTTGAAATATTTGTGTGTTTGTGTACATACTCTGTGTGTGGCTGGTGCACATATGTGCAAAGTTGGAAAGAGACAGAGTGAAGGTAGGCGATGGGCAAAGTTACCCAGCCTCTTGTGTCAGTTTTCATAAAACCCAAACCACATATGAAAAATCCATCAGAGGTCTAAGAGACTGACTATTATACAAATGAGGGTAAATATATTTTATTGCCAGATACCATCATTGATCCAAGAGCTCGTATTTACAATACAAAGTCCATAGGAATATTAATAGATAATTTACTTATCTATACAGTGTTTATGGGAATGCAGTTAGATCTGCAGAGGTGTGTATATATATATATACACACACATCCACACGTACATTTTAACAATGCTCACACATGCTTTTAGGATGGAAAGGCAATTATTCCTTGTGATTGGGACATTTAGAATATATATATGTGTGTGTGTGTGTACATGTATTTCAAGGTACCATATTGAAATTTAGAAAAAAGAAAATTAGGCCTTTATTAACCAAATTTAGCATGTAATTTAAATGTAATGTTTTAAATAGACTGCATTATGTATTGTGAATCTGCATTAAAAATAACATTTTAAATATTGAATTCATAATTTTGGATTCATAGAACCATATTTGTGATCTATCTAAACTAAATATATATAACTAGGAGGAGTACCAGAAGCAGGATGAAACCATGTATTTTGGTTTCATAATATGCACATAGTGACTCCCACTCATTCTTATATTAATTAAATTATAATTCTGTCCTCTTAAAATTTTGATTATAAAAACTTTATTACCCTGAATTAGTTGTTACTTTTATAGTATCTGATAATCTTAAAACTTTAAACTTTATACAAGTTAGACATAAATGACCTGCAATTTTTTTCATTAAAAGAAGCAGCAAATTACATGTTATTTGTTAAAACCTTACATGCCAAGTTCTGGCATCACATTTGTATTTAGAGCTATCCTTAAAATGATTATATTATCTAGTTTTTTCATTACTCTAATATAAAACTGTAAGAAGCTTTTCCTTTTTCTTTACCAAGGGAAGCATCAATAAAATGTCTAAGAGTCACGCATAATAAGTTTAGCCTAACGTATGATCTTATTAAATTAAAGACACTTTTGTTCGCTTTTATAAAGGCCCTGGATGTAATACTTTATTTTTCTGATCATGAATCAAGTATTTGAGGATTTGTGCCTCTCTCCATCTCTTTCAAAGAACTCCTGAAGCAACTGAACTCAGTATTTCAGCCTTTGAGTAGATCTAAAGGCTATCTGCACCTCCACTTATGATCCATATTCTGTGACCAAAGGTTGAAATTCATGAAATGAATGCAGAACAGTACCTTCCGTTTGCTAAAAGTAACAGTTCATCAAACCCTTTCAATATTTCGGAACCCAGGGAAGCTTTTAAAGAATCATTACTTTCAGAGGAACAGGAGTAGTTACCAAACAAGCAAACAAAACCCGCAGTCCATACAGAGCCACCGAATCATCTGTATTTTAACTGAATTTACTCATTTTCTGAGAAGTTTCTATGTAAACTGGACACACAGAATACAATACAATGGGGAATTTTTTTTTTTGCCAAGTATCTTTCCCTGGTGTGAATACAGAGACATGAAATATTGAAGTTGTTAGGAGTATAAGACTAAGGGCAGCTCCCAAGATACCAAGCAGAAGGCCTGTGATTGTACAAACTTACTGTTGAAGAGATCACTGGGCCAAGAGTTGGCCTTATCAAAGGAGCATAAAGGCCTCTGGTTTTGCATTTGAAAGGAAAAATCTCTTGGAGACGCTGTTTTCCTTGATAAAGATCACTCTTTTCTACTGTGTGAGACAGTGACTTGGAATCTGAACTATTTGCTGTGCCATAGGCAGTGGTGTTCCTGCCTCTTCTTCCAGTCAAGCGGTGGAGTGGGGCTGGGCGATGGAGGCTTCAAGATGTACAAAAACAAAAAACAGAACCCTCTCTGATCAGCCCCCACCTCAAAAAATGGGGGGTGGGGAGAAGTGATCATCCGCTGTCAGTAATTCGGTTTGTGTATATGTTATGCACACGCACCAACACACACAGAGTAAATCTTTTATCAGCTATATATTGCTGTTTAATACAGAGAACGATTGTCTTCCGAGTTTTTGGTTCTTTTTTTTTTTTTTAACTGTGTTAAAGTACTTGAAATGTATTGACTGCTGACTATCCTTTTAAAAACAAAACGAAACCATTTGAGTTGTATTACAGAGGTTGACATTGTTCAGGGATGGGACAAAGCTTTCTTCAATTCTTTTCATACCACTTAATGATTTTGGTGCAGGAACTTGAGATTTTCTTATTTATTCCATGATATTTCACATCCATTCTTCACAGCATGAGCATAAAGCCCAGTGGCACCAAGTGGCTGAATACAAATGATATTTTACAGCACTTGACTGTCCAAAGGGCCTTGGGAGTTTTCAGATGATGATTTCACTGAGCTTCATTGCAGCCTGAAATAAAAAAGTTGTATGATATATGCTAACCAGTCAAGTTGTGTTTTGACCAATTTGGATATGCCCTATTTCTTAGCTCATTTCTCTGTGCTCTATGGGTACATAACAAAAATCCTGAATTCTGTGTCCCAAGCAGATAATTGCAACTCAGGGCTAAAGTCATCCAGTGAAACTTTTAGAGCCAGAAGTTAACTTTGTCCCAGTCCTACAATGTGAAAAGAGTGAATAGTTGCCTCTTTTTAGCCATTTTCATGGCTGGTACATATCTGTACACCTTACTTTTCAGAATCAATACGCACTTTCAGATATTCTTATTTTTATTCTCTTAAGTCTTTATTAACTTTGGAGAAATGATGCATCTTTTTATTTTAAATGAAGTAGATCAACATGGTGGAACAAAATGATAAAGAACAGAAAACATTTCAATATATTACTAATGATTTTTTCCAATATAAAACCTAAAATTCCTATAACATTATAGTATTTTACAGTTTTATGAAGCTTTCTATTGTGACTTTTATGGAATTAAGAGATGAAGAAGATGAGATATTTTAGCATTTATATTTTTCAAAATTAAATGTATACTTAAAATAAAGTAACTTTATGCATTTATGAGTGTCAAGTGCTTCTGTTCAACTCTTCAAATAATTATTAAGTGCCTATTCTTTTACTCTTTGGGTGTTACAGGGAATACAAAGATTTGAGTAAGTTAGAGTCCCTGACATTAGATGGCTTTTTAAAACTCAAGGTAGGAGGATAGAGTAAGTGTCCAAATTATATAGAATAAGAGATTGTAAGAATTATCTATTCAAGTATTAATGAAGTAGAATCATGCAAGGGTTCATAGCAAAAAAAAAAAAAGTCCAACTAAGAGCAGTGGAACAATGGAATGATCAACTAATGAATGGATAAAGCAGGTGCAGTATATCTCTATAATGGAATATTACTCAGCCATCAAAAAAATGAAATCTTGCCATTTGCAACGACATGGATGGAGCTAGAGAGTATTATGCTAAGTGAAAGAAGTCGGCCAGAGGAAGACAAATACCATATGATTTCAGTCATATGTGGAATTTAAGAAAGAAAACAGATGAACATACAGGAAGGGGGAACAGAAAAAAAAGGAGAGTGGGAAACAAACCATAAGACACTCTTAAGATGGAGAACAAACTGAGAGTTGATGGAGGGAGGTGGGTGGGGGATGGGCTAGATGGGGGAAGGGTATTAAGGAGGGCACTTGTGATGAGCACAGGGTGTTGTAAGTGACAAACCACTGATCTCCACTCCAGAAACCAATATTGCACTCTGTGTTAACTAAAATTTAACTTTAAAAAAGATGCATAGATAAAGATATGGTATGTATATATATATATAATGAAATCTTACCCAGCCATCAAAAAGAATAAATCTTGCCATTTGCAATGATGTGAATGGAGCTAGAGTGTATTATGCTAAGCGAAATAGAGAAAGACAAATACATATGATCTCACTCACATGTGGAATTTAAGAAACAAAACAGATGAAACATACGGGAGAGGGAAAAAAGAGGGAAACAAACCATAAGAGACTCTTAATGACAACAGGGTTGATGGAGGGAGGTGGGTGGAGGATGAGCTAGATGGGGGATAGGCATTAAGGGGGGCACTTGTTGTGATGAGCGCTGAGTGTTGTATGTAAGTGATAAATCACTGAATTCTACTCCTGAAAGCAATATTACACTGCATGTTAACTAAGTAGAATTTAAATAAATTTTTTTTAAAAAGCAATGGAATGGTTTCATTGAAAAAGTAGTGTTGTTATTCTTCTTTTATAAATAGTGAAATATAAACTGCCATTTTCTTGAATCCAGGATAATGTAGATAGTCAATTCTCAACGCAAAAAACAAAACAAAACTGCTAAGGGGCGCCTGGGTGGCATGGTCGGTGAAGCGTCCAACTCTTGGTTTTGGCTCAGGTCATGATCTGGGGTCCTGGGATTGAGTGCCGTGCTGGGCTCCAAGCTCAGTGCAGAGTCTGCTTCAGATTCTCTCTCCTTCTCCCCCTGCTCTCTCTTTCTCTCTCTGTCCAAAATAAATAAATCTTTTAACTTCTAAGCATAAGCACTTTTAAAAAAATAATTATTCAAGTGAACAAAATCTTGGAATGGTACTCCTCAGAAGATACATGATACATACCACATACTTCTTCCTGCTGGGCCTATCCAGGCTTCCATGCAATATTTACAATTCTCTCGGAAACTTCAGTTCAGCCCCAAATTATAATCAGAGAGTGGTGGTTGGTTGCGGGTGGTGGGGAGCAAATGGAAGGGATGAGAAAGAACCATTGGTAGCATTTAAAAAGTACATTTAAAAAAAAGATAATGAGACAGACATTAGCTATAACAATCTTTCAATCTGGAAATTTAATATCAAGGCAATAGCTCTGATAGTGGTAGGGGCGAAAGTGGGGTTTGGACTTTATCACCGAGCTGGAAGAAGTAGCAGAAGCCACACTCTGAATAGATAATATGGGAGAATTTGATTAATTCTTCAGTGTACCCACAGAGAATTCTAAATATTGTCATGTATAACAATAACTGAGTCCAGAAATTAGGATCAAGTTGTATTTAGTATGTTAGGGGAAAAAAATGGGCACTCCAACAGCTCTTCATTCTGCTACTTCACCTACCTGACCTACCTGAGAACAGGGAAGTAAAGTGCAGAGGCCTCTGAACTACCAAACCGTGTGTCTCAAGGTCTAGGCACCACAGCTTGAGCACCAGAGTCCTGGAAGAGGAACTCAAATCCTCCCACAGAATCTATTTACACGTATTCAAAATGCTTGAATGGGTTAAGCTTGGTCATCTGTAGCTTTCTCAGAACACAGGACATGAGAAATAACAGAGAAAATTACAGATAGGAAAACTGAGTTAGCAAGAATGAATAACTTCATCCTGATAGGAAGAGAGAAGATATTTTTAAAACTATAAAATATACTTAAGAATTTAAGAACCGGGGCTATTTAGAGGGCAACTGGGTGGCTCAGTCAGTTAAGCGTCTGACTCTTGATCTCAGCTCAGGTCTTGATCTCGGAATTGTGAGTTCAAGCCCGGTGTTGGGCTCCACACTGGGTGTGGAGCCTACTTAAAAAAAAAAAAAATTCAGGCTATTTAGTACAGAGGCAAGGACACCACAAGTCTTAAAGACAAATGTATTGGTTTTATATTGCAATGATTAAATTTTACATGTTTTGCCTACTGAAAATATATACTCCTTATTCTGCCTCCAGGATCTTCTTTTTCTTTTTTTTAATGTAAAACTGATTTCTGTACAAATTGGTGAACCAAGATTTCTTCTTTTCAAGACTACATTAAAATGATTATAAAGGAATAAAAAAATTATGGAAGGTGGCACAAGTGGACTAGAGACACCCACAAATTCTAATGATGAAAGGCCAATGCATGTTTGGATGATGAAGCCGACTGCAGGAAGCTGCAGCTTAGAACGTGTGCAGAGGAGGATGCAGTCAACGCCATGGTTGGCTAAGAGAATCTAAGTCTCAGACTCAGACATTGCAGGGGGATCAGGGATGGGAATGGGAAGTGGGGCTGGCTGAGAATGGGTATTAACAGGATGTGTGTATATATATAGCACCTCCTCTCCTACCTCTGCTTGTCAATCAGCCTAATGCCCAGCTCTTATCCTTAGATTAAAAAAAAAATCAGAAAGTTCTTCTCTTAAGATAATTGAACAAATTGCCTTGGGAAAAAGTGGGAACACCTGTTTAAAAAAACAAAAACCTCGTCATCTGACATTGATGAATAATTACCTTTCTGTACACTGAGGCAAGGCCTGAGGGTCAACAAGACTCACCCATAGGCAAAAAGTTCCCTGTCAAAATTTTTTTTCTCATTCTAGAATGTGGAGATGTGTATGGACAGTAAGAGTCACCAAACATGTGAAGAAATCCTTTATGCATTACGGAGAAAGACAAAGATTAATAGAAAAGATTAATCCTATGTAAACAAGTATTTTAAAGACTAGAAGAGAACTTTAAAAAAAAATCATTGTAATTTGCTTTATACTTGAAAAAACACTACCTATACAAAATTTGAACAGGATTATTTAAAAGAGGACAAAGAATAAAAGAGAACATTTGGAAATTTAAAGTACCATTTCAAATTTTTTTTACAAATTACAGAGTAGTTGGAAGATAATGTTCCCAAAACAGAGAATCAAAAAGAAAAGAGAAAATGTGTTAGAAAAGGCAAAAAGTATCAATCTATAAAATCAAAAATGAAGGTAGATACACATCTTCAGATATAAATCTGAATGGGCAGAACAACAAATTTATATACACATAACATTGTGGAATTTCAGGTAACCAAAAATAAAAATTTCAAAACACAGGAATAAGAATATCTTAAAATTGTCCATAAAAAGAGGCCTCCTACAGAGAAATCAAAACCAAGATGACAGCCTTTTCAACAGCAAAATTGGATGCTAGAAGATATAGTGCAATGTTGTAAAATTTCTGGAGGAAAATGATTTTAAACCTAAAATTCTAGATGCAACTAACCTATTAATAAAGTGTAAGGCAGAATAAAATATTTAGAAACCATGAAATTCCAAACAGTTTATCTTCCCACTCACCTGTTCTTAGGATATTACTCAAGAACATACCTCACTATGAGTGATTCAAGTGAGAAAGAATCAAGATCACAAAAAGCAATCAACTCAACCTTGTCAAATAATAAAGTCCCAGAATAATAGGTGTTCATTAGGCGTAGAGAGCAACCAATCAGAACTAAAGTAGAAGGATGGAAGGCTTTGGGAAAGGACATAGAAAAAGTACTCCATGGAATGGCTCAAATGACTGGAAATTTGAAAAACTTGAGTATAAGATGAAGGCATTGGAAAAAAGGGCAATTAGAAAATTCTGGAAAAATAAAAGTTGTACAAGAAAGTCATGGTCCAAATATTAAGAAATCAATCCAAATTGGAATAGAAGTTACCAGACGTCAAGGAAAAAAATGCACTAGATTCCAAGAAGGAATAAGAATCTGGAAGATATTGGGGATATGGTAAACATTTCTCTCAAAGAGAAAACAAAAGCAATCAGAAACTCTAGGAAAAAAATTTTTTAAATACTGTATGAGCAGTAAATACTCCAAATATGTAGTAGACTCATGTTTTGAGCTATTGATGGAGTATAAGGAAAGAGAATTTACTTGAACTTGACATTCTCCTTTGAGTGACTCAGGTATAATTATACTAGATTTATAATTACATCCCACTACTTGAGTCTACAATAGTATTTATTTATTTTTTTAACATAGCCATAATGTTAACATAGAATATTAGCATAGTCATAATAATGGAAATATATTTTTTGGTTTCAACATTCAAAAAATGTTAGGGAACCAGATGCCAATGAGATTACCCATGACCATGTAAAAGGCAGCTGACAGAAGGTTGGGCAATAGGAGTGAGAAAGAAAAGATGGAGAGAAGTGCAAGGACGCTGTGTCCATCAGCAATGTGTTGGACAAACTAATAACTTTTAATTTGGGCTTAAATAGTCTGGGGTTAGGCAGCTTCTGGATATTGTTCATTGTGTAGATGCTGTCAGAGCTGGCATCTCTGTAATTCACTTGGATTCATTCATGTTCAAAGAGAGCTGTTGCATTTTCAGAAACATCAGAACAGGAAGAAGCAGGGAGATAGACAAAGGGTTTTCTCTTGGCTGGGCTTTGTCTTTGTATTCGGCGAAGGAAATTCTGTCCCGCAGGCTTCTCCTGTGTCTTGTTGGGTAGATCTGAATCACCCACCACTTTTACATCAATCACTGTCTAAAGGGAATTTGATTAGCCTCTTCTGGGGGTTAGAATAGGGTTGGGGTCTCTCCTTCCTGAGCTCAATGTATCTCAGTCTAGCACCTGAACAAATTGGAGGTGGTGTGATACGGTGGGAAGAATGGTGGATTAAAGGTGAAATAGCACCGTAATATGTTCTGTTTTGAAAACAAGCATCGTCCAGTATCGGGAACACTCTTGTCTTCTTTTACCCTATATAAGCTGACCTTGTATGTCAGACTGACCTGGTAAAAATTTAGCTCAGCTGGGATGATTTCAAACGTTGAGATTCAGCAATAGAATTGTCAAGGGCTGCATCAGTTAAGCATAGCAGCTGTGGAGCTTCAGTTATTGATTAGGTTTCTCAACAGGCAGACCCAACTGCTGACTTGGGGTAGAACTACAAGTGACTATGAATTAGTGGATTAGTGACTATATAGGCTGTTTTTAAAGGATCAGCTTTTTGAAGGGAGACTGTGAGAGATGCTATGATTAGAAAGTGCTGAGTCTATTTTTGATGCCATGATATACATATCCTCCTACTGAGTGCGTAATTTAATACAAAATGTGTCTTTTTATATAATGCTTCTAGAACACCATGCGAGCTGACATCTACAATATGAATACGAGTTAGGTTTAACATTTCAATATCTTAATTATTTATTATCTAAGATGGGAAGCTTGAGTATTCCATTAACAAGCTGCAAGATGATGCTGTTGGGTTATTTATGGATCTTTGTGAAGGGCAACACTGGTAGGCTACGTTTTCTTTGAGTGCAGTGCTTAAGAAATCAGACGTTTCAAAGACTTGGAACAGCTGAGTGTGTGGGTGACTAATACAGAAGGATGCAGCGGTTAGGTATCAAGGGTTCGGAGTGTTGCAAAACCTTCTGAGTCTCAGTTTCCCGTCTGTACACAGAAATAATAACAATATAGTATTCATCTCTTAAAGTGGTTGTAATGAGAAACACATGTAAGGTATTTAGTACAGCACCTGTCAAGAATCATACGCCTTCTATTCATATTTCAGCAATTCAAAGTATGTAATAATTTGAATAAAGCCTGAGAAGAATTGTATATGCATGATTGCTAAAAAGCTGCTTCCAAGCAAATTAATACTTTTCTTAAGATTTTCATGGAGAACTTCTAAACTACTTGAGAATTAACTGCTTTCAAACATTTAAAAGCATTTTCAGAGTGACTGTCCCCATAGAAACAATTAATAGACTAATTATAAAGCTACCCCATCTATTTGTTAAAGTATATTCCCTGAAAACGTTCACTGGACCATTATTTATTTAACAATCACTTATATAGTCTCACTGTATGGTAGGCAATGTTCCCGATGCTTTACAAATATATATTTTTTTAGGATTTTATTTATTTATTTGACAGAGAGAGACACAGTGAGAGAGGGAACACAAGCAGGGAGAGCAGCAGAGGGAGAGGGAGAATCAGGCCTCCCGCCGAGCAGGGAGTCCGATGCGGCACTCGATTCCAGGACCCCGGGATCATGACCTGAGCCGAAGGCAGACGCTTAACGACTGAGCCACCCAAGCGCCCCGATGCTTTATAAATATTAATCTGTCCTCATAAGAACCCAATAAGAGAGGTACCATTAGTTTTCCATGTTATAGTCAAAGAAACGAAGGGGTAGAGAGGTTAAGTAACTTGTTCTTAATTGCTGTCAGGCTGCAAGATGCTTCTCAGCACTTCTTCAGGACCCAGGCTCTCATTCTAGGTGTGTTGGCTGCTGACAGTCACAGGTGAGTCCTTCCTCAGAAATTTCCTTTGGCCACAGGACGCTGCTTTACCCAAGGTTATTCTCCTCCCTCGAGAGCAGCCCACACCCAGTGCCCCTTACCTCAGTTCAGGACATCTCTGAAAGCCGTTCCGGCTACTGAGCAACCACAGGGATCCGCTGCAGCCTTGTGGCAACCATGTTACACCCCAACTCTCTTTCCACTCAATCGTGTGGTCTTCACTCCCCGTGAGGGTTCATCCTGAGAGCACCCTCCAGAAGTCTCCTGCATGGAAATCTCTGCCTCAGAGCCTGTTTCCCAGGAGCCCAACCTAAGAAAATCATATATCTAATAAGTGGTAGAGCTGACTGGAACAGTCTAGATCCAGGATCTCTCCCCTTAACCACTAAGCTATGCTAATGCATTGTAACAATTCACTTTAATAATATGCTTTGTAAAGTCAAAGTTCTCACTTAAGAAATATTCCATAAGACTGATTTTTTAGTAATCCATTTTTCTTCCCTATTCACCCAGGCGAGCAAGGTTGTTGATGCTGGTCCTTTTCTGGATAAATATTCTGAGATCTTTTGGCTCTGTTATACCCTAGATCCCACTACAATGACAAGTCAATGGACTCCACAAAGGGCTCTCTGACTCAGATGACAGATATATACCTTTAGTGGTAGTTTAGAAGCCAGTAAATGAGGAGCTAGCTCTACTGTTGAGGCTCCTTCAAATTCTCTTAGGCACTCAAGACTTGAGTTTCTGTGACACCATGAGAGTAGATTCAGTTTTCCAGTTCAAAAAAAAGCATAATGTGCTGATATTTCTAATCTCTTACAGTAGATTTTCCATCTCTTGGGTTGTTCGTTAGGAACACTTCTTGATCCCAAGCCAAAGTGGGAACCTGTTGAGCTCAACTTCCACAGGTCTCTTCCCAACCTCAGTGATGTCATGAGAACCCAAGAAAGCAAGCCTGACTCTCCCAACACTACATTTTAGTACTTACTGTTGTAGCACAACAGAGTGACTCATGTTCTCAACCAACAGCTGAAGCATCTGTCGGATGGGATGGCTGCTACAGGGCTCAAATATATCTTTTAAAAGGTCAATATGCTCAGCAAAGCTCCAAAAGAGGAAGAAAAGTCCTATCAGTTAGCTCAGGAATAATTATGTTGAGGAACAAAGGCTTCAAAAACTCAGGCTTATAACAACAAAGGTTTATTTCTGCCTTCTACAACAAGTCCATTACAGGGTTGGCTGCAGCTCGGCTCATGTCATCTTTGCTTCACCATCCAGGGCGATGGAATACCCCCCATAGGTGGGTATAGCTGAATTCATGGCAGAGTGAAAATAGAGCACAAGAGAACCATGGATAACTTCTGTTCATATTTTATTGTTTCAAGCAAGTCACATGACCAAGCCTGAGGTCAACAGGGAGGGATACATAATCTTTCCTCAGAGAAAGACAAATGAAGAATAGTATGAAATGTAATTTAGCATGGTCCCAAATTTTATTCAGAAATTCTGCTTCCCTCCCACTGCACACAAAATATACTCATTTCCCTCCCAGAGGAGAAAAACCCAAAAGTTCAGGAATAGCATCAAGATGAAAGTAAACCATTTTGGGATTGTCTTTACTACATCAGGTCTGAGTGTGGTTTCTCTTCATTGAGAGACCCACACATCCATAAGTCAATGATAGAAGACAGAGAGGATAATTGCAACACATATTCCCTTTCAGAAAGAGGAATAACGAGAGACATGAAGCAATTCTGAAATCACATTGGATAAGGAACACTCCTTGTTTGGACCCCTCTTCTGCTCTCAGAGAATAAGCTCCCAGGCTGTTATCCTCTGTGGCTCTTGGCACTACTCTCTGGAAAGTTTCTCTTTCTCCTATATCCTTCTTGGCCACAATTGAAGAGGACATTGGAGAATATGTCCTCCTTGAGGGCTAAGCCACTTTCTCAGCCTACTTTCACTTCATCGACTATTGGGGGCCACAAGGGTCATTTTTAGTCAAGATTGGTCACAATGATATTTAGTCCCAACTAGTACAATGCTCTCAGAATTAGGCTTTTTTATTTATTTGGTTCCATCCAGCTTCATGTGTCTATAGCCTCATCCTCAATTCTTTTCATGATATGCCTCTTTCTCTAAACTTAATTATGGGTGACTTTAGCTAATCAAGTTCCTTAGAAGTGGGAGTCAATTCATTCCTTTAATCCCTTACCCATGAACTATTTTATCCAACTGAAAGGACTCCATCTTAATTAATTCAAAAGTTGTAACAAAAAATATGATGGCCGTATATTGGATTTGGTCCTTGAAATGAGGTGAATTTTATTTGCCCTTTTGTAGGTCAAATGCTCTCTCAGTTTTGCCTTTTATGTTTAGGGAAGAGAAACAACTGTATCTTTCAATTCTATTCACTTTCATCTCTGATTGCAAATGGACAATTTTTCTTAAATTAATCTCTGTCTTGTAATATACGAGAAGTAAGGTGTGCCACTAATTTTGTTTGCCAACCTCTATATCTAAATCCAAAGATCACTCAATATATTAACTATCTCCTAAGGAAACACAAACAACAGTCTTAGCAAATGTTTTGACAATGCATAATATGGATTGTCATCTTTCCAGACTCCAGTAACAAAGTTTCCTTATGGCCTACTGGCTCCTGAACCAATGTCACGTAGCTTATTTGGGTTTTCATTAGGGTAGCCCTGCATTTCTAGGTACCAATTTCTACATAAACCAGTTTAAGCTAAATAAAGCTATGCTAACAAATAACTTAAAAATCTCAGTGGATTTTAATATCAAAGATTAATTTCTCAGGCTACTTATCAATATGGTCCTCCACCAGGTCATCTTCATTCTAGAACCTAGGTTGATGGGGCAGCCTCTATCTAGACACCACCAGTCTTTTGACAGAGAACATGACACACAGAGCAGCTCGAAGAGCTTCTGCTCACAGGTGGCCGCTTTCTTCCAATCACTCTTCATTGACCAAAGCAAGTAATGTGGCCACGACTGGAAGTGCTAAAGTATAATCCTCCTAGATGGAGGAGGAAGCCAACTCTATAAATCTATAAAAATCTATAAATCAGGAAAGTCTAACAGCTATAACCTCATCAGCTCTATAATAGGAAGTTAAGGAGAGACACATTTTTTTTTAAGATTTTATTTATTTATTTGACAGAGAGAGACACAGCGAGAGAGAGAACACAAGCAGGGGGGAGTGGGGGAGGGAGAAGCAGGCTTCCTGCTGAGCAGGGAGCCCAATGTGGGGCTCGAACCCAGGACCCTGGGATCATGACCTGAGCTGAAGGCAGACACTTAACGACTGAGCCACCCAGGCACCCTGGAGAGACACGTTTTATCTAGCCTATAAACATATACTGTAAAATTCCCTTGCTTTGGCTGATCAGTAGCATTAATATAATCTATGGGGTCAGAAACTATAAATTGATAAGGTGGTTCTTATTGAAGATTGCTGCCAAAGGCACGATTTTGCTTACTTCTAATGGAATATTTTTACCAAGTGAAATTCCTAATTCTCATGTAAGATAACATATATGTTATATATATATGTATATATATATATAAAACCATATATATATATATATATATAACTTATTTCTTCATTTCTATAACATCTTTTTATGGCTGAAGCATACAGTACAATAAATTTAAGTATTCAGCTCAGTGAAACCTTACCTTTGTATATACCTGTGTAACCACCATTTAGATCAAGATACAGAATATTTGCAGAATTCCAAGAGGTACTCTTGTGAGTTTATTAATCAGTACCTATCCCATCTCCTGTATGTAACCACTGTTCTGACTTCTATCACCTGTGATCACCTTAGTTTTGTCTATTCTTAAATTTCATGTGAAGAGAATCATATAATGTATACTCTCTTCTGTTTAGCTTCTTTGGCTGAACATAATATCTGTGAAAGCCATCCAGGTTGGAGTGTGTACCGGTAATTTGTATTTTTAGTGCTGTGTAGTTTTCTAGTATATGGGTTATTTCCAGTTTGAAGCTATTATGAATAAAGCTGCTATGACCATCCTTATATGTGGTTGTGTGTACTCTAGACTCTAAGGTATAGACCGAGGAATGGGATTGCTAAGAAATTTCCTCCAAGTCTGTGGCTCACCTTTTCATTTTATTAATAGTGTTTTTGAAGAGTGAAAGTTTTAAACTTTGATGCCAATTTGTTGATTTTTTTTCTTTTAGATTTTGTGCCTTTTGTGTTATATATAAGAAATCTACCAAACCCAAGGTCACTAAGATTTTAGAAGTTTTATAGTTTTAGCTCTTACTTTTAGTTCTATGGTCTATTTCAAGATAAATTGTGTATATAATATGAGGTAACTGTCAAGGTTCATTATTTTGCATATGGGTATCCAATTGTTCCAGCACCATTTGGCAAATAACTATTCTTCCTCCATGAAATTGCTTTGCATCTTTGCTAGAGATCAATTGACAATATGTGTGGGCATATTTCTAGACTCTCCATTCTGTTCCATTGATCAATTCATCATTCATGATGCAAATAGCATACTATCTTGCTAACTTTAGCTTTATAATAAGTCTTAAAATCAGGAAGGTTAAGTCTTCCAACTCTATTTCAAAACTGTTTGGGCTATTCTTAATCTTTTGAATTTCATGTACATATATTTTTAAAATATTTTATTTATTTATTCATGAGAGACAGAGGGAGAGGGAGGTAGAAGCAGAGTGAGAAGCAGGCTCCCCGCTGAGGAGGGAGCCCGATGCAGGCCTCGATCCCAGGACCCCGGGATCATGACCTGAGCTGAAGACAGATGCTTAACTGACTGAGCCACCCAGGCACCCGAATTTCATGTATATTTTAATAAGCATGTCAATTTCTAAAAAGAAAAAAAAAATTTTTTTTGCTGAGTTTTTAAAAATCATGCCATGCTGAATCTATAAATCTGATGAGAATTTGATTCTTCGTTATACATCCAAGAGAAATTTCTGCTCAGGTGGACCAGGACACATGTAGAGGGAGATCCTTATTAGTATTGTTTATAATAATCTCAAATTGGTATAATAATAATCCCAAACAAAACAAACATCCATTAATATTAAAATAGATAAATATATGCTATACAGAAAAGGAAATGAACAAACTACGATTATATTCATCAGTGTATCATCAGTCAGGGTGCCCCAGAGAAATAGGACCAATAGGATGTGGAGAGAAAGAGGGAGTGGGATTTATTATAGGAATAGGCTCACATGATTATGGAGGCTGATAAGTTCCGAGATCCGCGGGGTGAGTAGACAAATTGGAGACTCAGTAGAGTCAATGATGTAGTTCCAGTCCAAGTTCTCTGCCTGAGAACCAAGAGAGCTGATGATGGTATATTTCCAGCCTGAATACCAGTAGGCCCAAAACTCAGGCAGAGTCAATGTTTCAATGCAGGTGCAAAGTCAGGGGGAAAACCAAACATTAATGATGCCCCAACTCAAAGGCAGTCAGGGAGGAATTCTTACTCACTGGAGTGCCAGCTTTTTTTCCATTCAGGCCTTCAACTAAATGGACGAAGCCCATCAGCCCTGGGGATGGCAATCTGCTTTACTCAGTCTACTAGTTCAAATGTTAATCTTATCCAGAAACATCTAGAACAACGTTTGACTAAATGTCTGCGCACCCTGTGGACCAGTCATGTTGACACATAAAATTAACCATCACAATCAACATAAATCAATCTCTCAAATAGTATGTTGAAGGAAAAAATCAAGTTATAAATAATACACATTGGTATAACACTCTGTAAACTTTTAAAAAGGCAAAATAAAGTATATTTTCAGGGATATGTATATAGTCTACATAATGGTAAAAGAAGCCTAAAAATTAGAATTATATTTACCCCTAAATGTAAGAGAAGGGAATATGAATCAATGGTTTCCTTCTATAGTACTGGCAATTTCTTAACCTTGGTGGTAGCTACAAAATGTTTATTTTTGTAATTATTTTTTATTTTAACCTTGATAGTTGCTACAGATGTTTATTTTATAATTATTTTACATTGTATAATTGTTCTTCATATATATTTTTTCATATATACACAAACATATGTGTATGTATATGCTATATATATTTATGTATGATACCTTTCACAACAACAACAAAAGGAAAAAAATGGTTCCTACAAGTTTTGTAGGCATGTACTTGTGTGTCTCATGAGATTCACTGTAAGGGAGGCTGACTGTACCACATATGTTGGGACCCCCAAATGTCACTATTTGTGGGTCTTTTCTTTTGGTTTATCCAGAGAGCAATCCTCCAATCTGGCTGACTGTGCTCTGAGAGACAAATAAAGATAAAATTTCATGTAGAACCTTTTATTTAATTCTCTTGTTTTCAGTCTGACACTCCCTCAACTAAGTCTATAGTGCCCAAGTCCAGAGTTCTTTGATTGAACTTCTCTGGAGAGTGAACCCCCAGTCCTGTGCTAGTGTGGGAGAGATAATTGCCTGGGTGTACATGGTGTGGGAGGGGAACTAGGGAGCAAACAGCTTATCATATGGCCGTTTATCCATTCTTCTCTTGTTAGCCTAGCTGCACTCCCAGTTTTCAGAGGTAGCTGGTGTTTCCAATTCCAAGTCTTCCTGGAGTTCTGTGGTACCAGTTGGTTCACTTTTGTATTTCTGCCAGTGCTGGGTTACTTTTTATTTTTTGTAGTTTGTTAAGAAATTTTCCAGTTGGCCAGTTACTTTCCAGCTTCCATTATTTTTTTACTATTATTTCTTCTATTTCCTTCATTCCTGTGTTTTTATCTCAAGTTATAAACACACTGCAAAAACTCCACACCCAGTGTGCATATCTTGGTTAATAAATACTGTTCTCCCATAAAATGAGACAGGACTCGCTGGGAAATGGTTGATTCTAGGACTGGTTCATGGATAATACAATGTGATCTTATAGTATCTTGTGCCAAAAAAGCAAGGAAATGCTAAGAGAATGTAAATATGGATGTTTGTCAAAAAGACACAGGAGATGACCGGAAAGAGCTCCCAATGGCCAAAGCTGGAAGAATTTGAGCAACAAAGTAAATACTGTAGTATTGGTTAAGAAACCAAAGTAAAATATATTTGTCCCAACTGAAATAAATAAATGATTAAATAAATAAATGAAGGAGAAGGAAAAATCTTCCTTACAAAATTATTCAAATGGTCTGTGTAGATACTCTTCCCTTGAGTGTGGAGTGGACTTATTGACTCTCTGGCAAAGGAGAGAGCAAGAAAAGAGAGAAATAATAACTTTGCTATACTCGGTGGACATGACCTTAACCACGTGATGGAGGTCAACATCAATGGTGCCGTGTCAGGTTGATACCATGTACCTCTGATTTGATGCAACAAAGACACTTCACTTCTGTGATGTTCTTCCTCCAAACCCACAATTCCAATTCAATCATGAAACAACACCAGAAAAATCTGAATTGAAGGAGTTTTACAAAACACATGGTCAATTCTCTTTAAAATTGTCAGTCATGGAAAATAAGAAAAAACAGATAAACTGTCACAGAGTGGAGCAAGCTAAGGAGATTTAACAACTAAATGCCATGTTGTATCCTGAATTGGATCCTAGAAGAGGAAAAGGATGTTGGTGGCAAAAATGGTAAAATAGGACCAATGGTGGTTGTTTACTTAATAGTGTTACACAATGTTAACTTCTCAGTTCACATAAATGTACCATGGTCATGTAAGATGTTAATATTAGGGGAAACTGTATTATCTTTGTCACTTTTTTTTTTTTTTGGTAAATCTAAAATCATTCCAAAACAAAAAGTTTATTTAAAGAAAGGGAGTTCCCAAAGGATACTATGCTCCGCCCTGTGTGACTGTGATTTCATAATCCTGGCAAAGTCCTCCTTATGCTTCATGACTCAGTGGGATGGTGACCGCCTGAGGGATGTGTCCTCTATCTTCTCCAGGCTCAGGGTTTCCATTGCACCTTGTACTCACCTCCTTTAATAGCACACCTCACCCTGTCTCCCCAGGCCACTGGGCAATCTCACGGGCAAGGACCAGGAGCTATTCCTCATCACATTGTGCTCAGTATCTGGCAAAATGCCTCTGGAAGGCATGCCTGCATTTAATAAGTACATGTAGGTTTGAGCCAAGTTGGTTATGGAGTAAGAGCAACCATTTCAATGAGAGATAGTGAAGAAAAGCCACCGATTACTATGTCCTTAAAAGCCAAGTTCCCACTGGAATATTCCTTTCTGTTCACTGTTTGCTCCAAAACACCGTATATTTCTTTGGAAGTGAAATATAGCCCAAAACCATTGCATCAAATTGTAGGGATCTCTAACAACCGGAGTTAGACTGTGATAAAAAGCAAAGGTTTAATTAGCCTTGTTTCAGTGATGTTTTCCCCAGTAGTAAACTATGCACCCTGAGAAAAATCCCCCCCTAATTATTAGGGGAATTATGCCTTTAAAAAGTAAACCCCAATCAGATGATGTTTAATGGGCCAGAGATGTAGGAAATATTTGACATTGGTAGTCTCGTGGTGTGGTGTTTTCTTTTATCGCTGCTGGCTTCTTTTCCATTAAATGATCAGAAAATTACCGTGACTTTATTCCCATAGGCTGAAAATTAGCCTGCTAAGCTTGAGCCCAAATCAGATTCTGATGACTAAGAATGAATCTATTTTAGCAGAAGCATGCCTAACGGAAATCAGTCTAGCTCTTCTCTGCGCGGCTGTCACCTGTGATGGATATGCAGTAGCCACACGTGGAAATCATTCAGGTTGGAACCCCTTTGTTCTCTGGCCAGTATTGATCGGATTTTGTTTTTCGAGGGTACATCTATTCACATGCGCAGCTTTCACAAGGTCAACAAAACCTTCACTTGGAAGATTAAAAAGAAGTGTTTTAAGAGAGTATTTGAATCCCTTTGGCAGTAACTACCTATAGCAGTGATTTTCCAACCCTGACTTTGTGATTCTGGCTGACTCCAGTTATTTTGAGAGATGGCAGAAAGTCGTTATTTTTAAATTCAAAGTTTAAAACCCTTTAAATTCATTTGTTATTTTAATACACACCTGGAAAAATTGCAAATGATAGAACAGTATGATCAAAACAAAACAAAACCCTGTAACTCTAGGGAGCCTGGGTGGCTCAGTCAGTGGAACATCTGACTCTTGATTTTGGCTCAGGTCATGATCCCAGGGTCCTGGGATGAGCCCCTCATGGGGCTCAAAGCTCAGCGGGGAGTCGGGGTGGGATTCTCTCCCTCCCTCGGCCCCTCCCCCAACTCTTGCGCGCACGCGCTCTCTCAAAAAAAAAATCTTAAAAAAAACTGTAACTCCGAAGAAGTTACACCTTGAGAATATATTTATTCACAATGTATTCAGCATTCATTTATTGAGTATAGACTCTTGTTAGGTAGTCTGCCATATGCTTAATAAATTGGTGGATAAAATGGCTGCTGTGCGTCTTCTCGCAGAGCTTTCGGTCTGGAGGGAAAGACATAGAAAGGACCCGCTGTTAGATTTGCACTTGCTTTCATTACTGCATTTGTCTACTGATGAACAGTGTTTGCCTTGCTTCCGTCAGAGACTCACATTTAAACGTAAGTCAAGGGTGAATATACATCTTAGAGTTGGTCCAGTAGAAGTCCATCTTTGTGGTATGGCTTGTGGGCTCTGCTGCTTTAAAATATCTCCTCAATCAGGTATGACGTTGTCTAACTTTAAAGAGGATTAATAATCCTCTTTAAAACACAAATACTCCTGGGAATATTCTAAACTGTTTCTTTCATAGTGTCTCCTTCCACTCCCCTGCATGCACCTTCCCCTCAGCCAACCGTCTGTGCCCTGGAATCATTCTTTCTGCCTCCAAATCCTTCCCTTGTAGTCCACCTTTTAACCAAGGCCCATACCAATTGCTACCTCCTCTTCTATGAAGCTCTCCCCAGTATCATTTTTGATATTAACCTTATTGTTTATATCATGTATTTGATACCTAATATGTCTTGCCTTATCTCACAGCAATTAGGCAATTGATATATTACATTTAATGTTTATTTTATTTTTATTTCTTTTTATAAAGATTTTATTTGTCAGAGAGAGAGAGCGAGTGAGCACAAGCAGGGGGAACAGCAGGCAGAGGGAGAAGCAGGCTCCCCGCTGAGCAGGGAGCCCAACGCGGGACTCGATCCCAGGACCCCAGGATCATGACCTGAGCTGAAGGCAGACGCGTAACTGACTGAGCCACCCGGTGTCCCTAATGTTTGTTTTAGAAGAGAAGAAAGGTATGAAATCGATGATCGAAAGACTTTACTTCAAAAAGTTAGAAAAAACCCAGAGTAAACCCTGACTAAATAGAAAGAAGGAAATAATAAAAATGAGAAACAATATAATAAGAAACTGACAAACACTGGAGAAAATTAACAAAACCTTGAAGTGGCTCTTTGAAAAGATCAAACTGATCATTCCTGAGGCTAGACCAATCACGAAAAATAGAAGAGTGAGTCACCAATATCAGGAATGAGACAGGGTTTATTCCATAGTTTCAATAGATAAGGATATTCAGAATAGCTTTATGCCAACAAATTCAACAACTGAGATGAAATGGGAAAATCCTTTGAAAAATATAGATTCACTAGTAGAGACCTATTCTAATGGGGCAGTTTCTCATTTGGTATTTCTTTTACTGTTTCCTTGTATTTGGTTCCTTACGTTTTTAGACTGTAATTATTGCAAAAAAGGTCTAGAAGTTATTTACAGTCCACAGTAAATTTTGTCCTGTGTTACATCATTTGTGTTACATTCACCATTATTTGCAATTCAAACTGCCTCAAGGGTAACTTCTTTTAATATTTTAGGGATAAATTCTTTGTTATAGAGTCTATATTATTTGTGTTGTCAGTGCAAATGATATACTGAATTGAGTAGTCTTTAAGTCCACAAATATTATATCAACATCATTTGAGAAACCATCTCAAACCATGGAGAAAGGCCTGCAGAGACATGATTTATACACAGAACGTCTATACTGAGAGAAATTCCCCTTCCACACTTCTCTTCATCTTCACAGACAATGGGAGAATCATTATTGCAATCTCAGAAGAGATGAGTCCTGCTTATTTCCCTGTCCCACATCTGCTTGTGGTTCCTTGGTTAAGCACAACAGGGCAAGTATGCCCCTCTTGCCACTTTTATTCAACATAGTATGGAAAACCTAGCCAGAGCCATTAGGTGAGGAAAATGAATAAAATGCATCCAAACTGGAAAGGAAGAAGTAAAATTGTCTGCTTGCAGATGACATCATCTTGCATATTGAAAACCCTAAAGACTCTACCCCAAAACTTCTAGGACTAATAAATGAATTCAGTAAAGTTGCAGGATATAAAATCAACATACAAAAATAAGTTGTGTTTCTGTACACTAATAATGAACTATCTGAAAAGGAAATTAGGAAAACACTTTCACTTACAATAGTACCAAAAAGAATAAAATCCTTATGAATAAATTTAACCAAGGAGGTAAAAGATCTGCACACTGAAAACTACAGATCAGTGATGAAAGAAATTAAACAAAACACAAACAAATGGAAAGATATTCCATGTTCATGGATTAGAAGACTTGATATTGTTTAAATGTCCACACTACCCAGAGTAATTTACAGATTCAATGCAATCTCTATCAAAAACTCAATATCATTTTTACAAAAATAGAAAAAAAGCTTTTCTAAAATTCATATGGGGGTACTTGGGTGGCTCGTTGGTTAAGCATCTGCCTTCAGCTCAGATCATGATCTCAGGGTCCTGGGATCTAGCCCTGCTGTTGGGCTCCCTGCTCAGTGGGGAGTCTGCTTGTCCCTCTCCCTCCCCACCATCATGTGCTCTCTCTCTCTCTCTTTGCTTTCTCTCTCAAATAAATAAATAAAATCTTTTTTTTTTTTTTAGATTTTATTTCTTTATTTGACAGAGACAGCGAGAGCAGGAACACAAGCAGGGGGTGTGGGAGAGGGAGAAGCAGGCCTCCTGATGAGCAGGGAGCCCGATGTGGGGCTCGATCCCAGGACCCTGGGATCATGACCTGAGCCGAAGGCAGACGCTTAATGACTGAGCCACCCAGGCACCCCTAAATAAATAAAATCTTTAAAAAAATAAATAAAATTCACATGGAGCCACAAAAGGCCTGAATAGTCAAAACGATCTTGAAAAAAGAACAAATCTGAAGACATCACATTTCCCATTCAAAGTATATTATAAAACTATTGTAACTGAAAAATATGGTACCAGCATAAAGATAGACACTTAGAACAATGGAACAGAATAGAGAGACTAGAAATAAATTCACACATTTAGAGTTAACTCATCTTCAACAAGGGAGTCAAACATACACAATGGGGAAACAATAGTCCCTTCCACAAATGGTGTTGGGAAAACCGGATATCCAGTTTTTGCCACAAATGGCAGAAGAACAAAAATGGACCCTTGTCTTCCACCACACATAAAAATCAACTCAAAGTGGATTAAAGACTTAAATGTAAGACCTGAAACTGTAAAACGCCTAGAGGAAATATACAGGAAAATCTTCATGACATAGGTTTTGACAATAATTTCATGGATATGACACCAAAAGCATAGGCAACAAAAAGGCAAAATTAGACAACTGGGATTACATCAAATTAAAAAATTTTGTGAGTCAAAGGAAATAATCGACAGTGAAAAGACACCTACAGAATGGAAAAAAATTTTTCATATCTCTAATAAGGGGTTAATTTCTAAAATATATAAGGAACTCCAATAACTCAATAGCAAAAAAGTCTAATTTAGTTATTTAGTTATTAGAGTTGTTAAATTTAGTTATTTAACAAATGAGCCAAAGACTTAAATCGACATTTATCCAAAGAAGACCTACAAATGGCCAACAGTTATATGAAAAGATGTTCAAAATCACTAATTATCAGAAAAATGCAAATCAAAACCACGATGAGCTATCACCTCGCAACTATTAGTATGGCCATTATTAAAAAAAAAAAAACAAGAGACACCAACTGTTCATAATAATGTGAAAAAATTGGACACTATTGGACACTGTTGGTGGGAATGCAGAATGATGCTTCTATGAAAAACAGTATGGAGTTTCCTCAAAAAACTAAAACTAAAACTACTAGATGGTCCAGCAATCTCACTTACGGGTATTTACCCAAAAATTGAAATCAAGATCTTAAAGAGATATAAGTACTCTCATGTTCACTGAAGTACTGTTCTTAATAGCCAAGATATGGAAACAACCTACACGTCCATCAACAGATGAATGGATAAGGAAAATGTGGTATATATACAATGGAATATTATCAGCTTTAAAAAAGAAGGAAATCCTGCACTATGAGGCAACATGGAAGAACTTTGAGAACATTATGGTAAGTGAAATAAACCAGTCACAGAAGGACAAATACTGCATAATTCCACTTATATGAGGTATCCAAAAACAATCAAACTTCTAGAAGCAAAGAATAAAATGGGAGTTGCCAGAGGCTGAGGGAAGGAGGAGTGAAGTGTTGCTAATCAGCAGGTGTAAACTTTCAGTTATGCAAGATGAATTAGTTCTAGAGATCTGATGTACAACATGGTGCTTGTAGATAACAAGGCTGCACGGTACACTTAAAAATATGTTAGGAGGGTAGGTCATATATTAAGTGTTCTTAAATATATAAATAAATGAATAAATAAATAGGTAGTTATAAATGTGATGAAGAATAATAAGAGCACAGAATTATATAGTATTTACAATGTGCGAGACATTCCTTCAAGTATTTTCCATATTTCAACTCCTTTAATCTTCACACCACCACCAATAATAGTATTATTATCCCTCATTTTAAGAATGAGGATTATGAAACCCAGAATGATTACATTAATTGAACAACTCTTAAAGTGGTCAGAGAGGAGAAAATGATATTCAATCCAAAAAGTTTCAAGCAGGATTCTGGGCGTTATCATGACTACAGGTGGGCTCCCAGCAGCCAGCCGAGACAGGAGAGAGTCACAGGGAGAAAGTAAACTGTGGAAGAAACAGTGTCAGACAGACTTCGCAGCGGCAGACCAAAGCAGAGACCTGAATGAAGTAAGACACCTGCTGCTTTCTCACACATTATGCATCATACGGTCAGTAACAAATAATCATTTTATCTTCTAACTTCCAATTAGATGTCTCTTGATTTCCCTCATTTTCCTTTTCTGGCAAGTGTGTAGACCTCAGGATTGGGTACAGTCTCTCTTTGAGTTTCTGGAGTTCATTACTCCCTACCTCTAACCCTAACCTAAGCCTAACCCAAACCCTAACCCTAACCATAACCTAACACTAACCTACCCCTACCCCTGTCACAGCAGTGGCCATGTTAACCCTGAGACAGTCTCCCAGCACCCCCAATAGGGATGTTAGGAAATAGAAGGGTGGATTTAAACTATAATTGCCAGATTTATTTAAGTGGCATATTTCCAGGAAAATATACACCATGTCTTCCTGATCTAGGCTACGGAGAGATGAGGTGGAAGGGAGGCAAACTCACATTTCAATTACTTCACACTTCAGCTGCAGGGCAGCTTGGGCCATCCTGCTCCCACTCATTTTGTGTGGAGAGGCGCCCACCGCATAGGACGCTGGCTGCAGATCTAGAGTTTAGAACAAGTTAGATGGGGCAGCAACGACCTGGGTAGCTCAAGCAAGCAGTAGTTTCCCTCAGAAAGAAATCACTTAAAAGGTAGAATTATCAGACTTTGAATGAGTTTGGGTTTCAAAGGGAAAGGAATGCCTGCCCAGGAGCTAGAGACTTGTCATTTCTCTCCTGAGGTAGACAATTTCAAGGTTAGTTGGGGCAATACAAGTAGACTTTAATACTTCTCATTTGTTCTGTCCAATAAATATTTGTTTGGTATTTGCTGTGAGGAGACTTCTCTGTGAGGGGCTCGCAGTCTGCTCGGGGAAGGTACAACTGAGCACGCAGTGTGGTAATGGATATTACCTTGGCTCTATGTGATACACTGCATCTGGCCTAAAGGCGGCTAGGAAAGCTTTCTGTCTTTGCTTGTAATTCCAGAAGGCAAACACGAGTTCCTGATTCCCTAGTCTACAAGTCTGCTAGTGTACACGGCCATCTAAGTATAGATCTTGAGGGGGCGCCTGGCTGGCTCGGTCACTTAAGCGACCAACTCTTGATTTCAGGTCAGGTCATGATCTCACGGTGGTGGGATTGAGCCCCGGGCTGGGTGTGGAGCCTGCTTGAAATTCTCTCTCTCTCTCCCTCTGCTCCTCCCCACTAGCACGTGCTCTCTCACTCTCTAAATAAATAAATAAATAAATGAATAAATAAATAAATATCTTGAAAATTTCCTGGACTATCTCTAAGCCTGTTGCCACTATTATAGGCCTCATCCTTGCCCACCTTCCCAAACACCTTCTCCCATAATATTCCTCATCCCCACCTTCCTAATTACCATATTCTCTGTCTGATTTGTTAGAATTCTTATTGAGAAAGGGAATTTTCTGATAACTAAACCCCCTTCCAACCTATGTTCAGGGACTCTATTAATCGATTACCTTTGTTTTGTTAGTGACTTTGCTTTAAGTTTGCCTTAATTTCAAGATTTTGAAGTGATTCAAAGTAGTCACATTGCTGGCTCTCTGTGTGCTCCTCGCCTTAAAAGAAGGGACTGCATTGGCTTTTCCCAGCAGCTTGAGAACTGGTATCTTTGTGGTGTTGATTCTGCTACAAGAAACACGGTCTACTTTTCCAGTTATTCATTCCAGCCCACCGTTTCTGATTTCTAGGCTTCCCTTCCAAGCATCAGTGATCAGCTGTGGCAAGACGATGAGGAACTCTACATGGTTTATTACCCAGATTAACCCCGACTTGTAGTGCACTTGAGAAGCGACAAGGTGACGGGACTCAGAGGGTCTCTTCCTTCCCTTGAGTGCACAGGCTCAGTATACAGGTAACTCTCATAGGTGTCATGGTCTGTCATTTCATGATAATCATTCTTGTTCTGAATTGCAAACCATCCCCCTAAGCCGGCCACAGCTCCCCCCAAATTGAGGCGGTACAGGTCTATGATTGCCCATAATCACTGTTTAATTCATTTGCATGTGGTTTTCTCCTTATGAAGCCATTACAGTAAGAGTTGGTACCGGGCTGGAGTGACTCGGGGTTGGTTATGTGCAGTGCAGTTCTGCTGGACATTTAACTCCACTTGGTCTGTTCTTGCCTGCTCTATTGTGATTAAAGGGTACAGATGATTCTGCCTGATTTCTTGGATTCTTTTCTCTTTCTCTCTCCCTTAGTTCTGGCTGGCTGGCATAGTGCCTCCTGGATTCAGTAATCAACTCTATTTCTACTGGCTGACGTTGATACATTTCTCCTTCTTCCATAGCATAGATTCCCCCTCTGACATTTTCTTCCCAGAAAACTGCCAGGATCCTGTGATTTACTCTAGCACTTACTCTCTATTGTTACCCTCAACGGTAGTAGAATTGAGATTCTGAACAAATGGCATGTTTTTAATATAGCCAAACACTGATACATTAATCATTTGAGGCTGTTTTCCTGAAATTTTCAAATAACTAAACTTATAACACATTTAAATCCCTTGACTCTGCTGAGAAGTGCACAGTAGGAGTAAAAGCTCGGGACGAGGAGTTAGGCTGGGCTCTGAAATCCACTTCAGGCAATTATTGCCTGCAGCTTTAGAAATTTGGGCGTGTTTCCTAAACTCTTTGAGCCCTGCTATGATCATCTGTAAAGGTAACTAAAAAAAGCCTGCATCCCAGAGACTTTGTGCGTTGCTACCGAGTGGGAAGTTGATAGGCCAAGTGCCTTAGTCCATGGTATTGCAGCTAACAGACTCAGACAGTTGAGGGGGCGTGGAATTTGGTGTCACATCAGGGTTTGATTCCTGACAATGCCATTCAGTGGTTGTGTGACCTTGCGAGAGCTAGTTATCTTCTTTCTGCTTCCGTGTTCTCCTATGTTAAACGGGGATAAGATTTCCTGTCTCCTAGGGCTGTTGTATGGATTCAATAGGATGGCAAAAGTAAGGTGCTTGGTAGCACAGTGCCTACCAAGCAAGTTAGTAAATGTTCAGTAAATGTTAGCTGTGTTGATATGGTAAGTTATCCCATAGCTACTATTATCACTTGCTCAATAAATGTAGTTACAGCTAAATTTAACAAAAAGAAGCTTCTCTTCGGGAAAAAAAAAAAACCAAAAACCAAAAACATCTTTTGACACAAAAACAGGAGGTACCATGCATGATCTGACTAAGAAAAAGGCACTCAGTTAGGCGGCCCAGCCCATGATCATGAGTCATTTTACAAGGAACGTCCACAAATCTTAGAAAAATCAGCATTGAGAGAGAGTCATAGAAGTTTGCTCACTTTCACTCTTGCATTAAGATGAAACCAGAGACTGGGATGTGGATAATGTTCCAATATTTGTGAAATAATGGCTATTGTATAGCACGTGGGTATTTGAAAAAAGTGTTAGATGTATTTATCAGAATATATCTTTATTTAACATGGGTGGCAGGCATCAGGGTATGATATTTTCCTTGGCAAAGACAGACTCAACCACAGGGCTATTTTTCCGTAAATGACCTGGGGAAAGGCTGAGGTGGAATTTACTCCAAATGAAATGCCATGGTATACAGGTCATGTTTTTACAGAATTATCTGAATGTAGATGGTATTTTTTTTTCTTTTCTTGGAACATGTTAATATTATTTTCCTGTATTTGAACACTTGTGAGGTGAGTAAATGCCATGTAAAAAACAATTCCAGAACTCTACTTGGAGCAGTCTGAAAGCAGGTGGAAGTTTTAAAAGACCTCCTTTTTTTTAACCTTTAAAGCTTTTCATTTTCTTGTCACAGGATAGCTAATGTATAATCGTTGTAGTTAAAAGACCTCCTTAAGGGCGCCTGGGTGGCTCAGTTGGTTAAGCGACTGCCTTTGGCTCAGATCATGATCCTGGAGTCCCGGGATCGAGTCCCGCATCGGGCTCCCTGCTCGGCGGGGAGTCTGCTTCTCTCTCTGACCCTCCTCCCTCTCATGCTCTCTGTCTCTCATTCTCTCTCTCGCAAATAAATTAAAAAAAAAAAAAAAAAAAAGACCTCCTTAATCCCAGAATTCTGTTCATGAAAAAGTAGCTATATATTGCAAAAGTTAATATATCTGCTGGTTTTATAGATACTACCTATTGGTTGCACTCAGAGAGAATAAATGGGTCTGATAGTAGCATAGCCTGTCTCTCCTCTGCACCCTTTGTCTTCCGAAACCCAGCCCTGTGGGGGAAATGCTCCCATGTAGGAGTTTCTGGTAAATATTCAACAAACTGCTTTCAGGCAAATAAAAAAAAGTATTGGATTGCAGTGTATGCTGATTTCTACTATGTAAAAACTCCCACCACGGCTGATTTCAATTCAATGCATCTAGAGTTGGGAAGAGATGCTTACAGTCAACACCCAGTGGGCTAGAGCTGGCCCCAGCCACTCATCGCTCCTATTCTTTACCCAACACTGACTCTGGTGGGGCTGACATTAGCAAAACTCCACAGAAAAGGGTAGACACATGAATGAGAAACAGCCAATCTTGGTACCTAATTTCTTTGCCCCAGGTATGATCCGAGGGAGGACATGTGGCCCACTTAGGATTAATCAAGGTCTTTTTTTTTTTTTTTTAAGGAATTTGACATTTGAAAGCTAGAGAGAAGTTCTTTCTTTGCTCTTGAATAGAAATAGCTATAATGTCATAAACTCAGAGCTTCTAGATTCTTGTTCTCCATGCATATGTCATAGGAGAGAATGAGGGCCAGCAGAGAGTGGGAAAGATGAGAGACGGATGGATGGTGAGAGACAGAGAGAGAGAGAGAGAGAGAGAAATTGACAACATATTTGCAATATCTTTTATAGCTACATGAGGCAAAATTTCCATTATTCCTCAAGTTAACTTGAATTCAGTTTCTCTAACTTGCCATTTAGTACATATCTGGCATATTCAAATGATACAATACTACAAAACTATGAAAATGATGATTTAGAAGCATAATAATTCACACTTGATTTTTCCGTAAGTACTGTGAATTTTATTTAAGATTTTTAAAAACTCCTAAAAATGCATATGGATGAAAGTCATATGTTTTCTATGGCTTTTGGATCCCTCTGTCCCTTGAAAATTATCACTTAAAGGGGCTAAATGATCCATACTGTGCACATACTAATTTTTCATTAAAATGGAAATATACATATACAAAATACCCACAAAAAATAACCTCAGACCCCAATTTGAGCTCAAGACACACAGATCTAGAAAAATGATAGATAGAGATAACTACGTTTTTCTTCAAAAAACAAAAACAAAACCAAAAAAACCCTTCTCCCAGTACTGTATGCATTATCTTAGAACCATCTGTTTCCATGGCTGCTCAGATAGCTATATGATTCCTATGGTGCCAGAAGTTGGAATTTTGATTCCAAAAATTTCCACAAATACCTCTTGCACATTTTTATTTATTAAAGGAGCTGCCACAAAGATCTGAACGTTGAGGCACTGTTGCGTCATGGTTCAGAGCCACGGCTGAGTCTCCATCGTGGCTTGGCATTCCCTAGCTCTGTGATCTTGGGTAAGTATTCAACTTTAAAAATCAGTTGTCTCATCTGTCAAAGAAGAATATTTATATCCTAGGAGGTTATTATGTTTTCATCTGTCCCGCAACCCATACCAGCACCTTGTCTGAAATTTTCCCTTTCCTACCTGTCATCTACGTGACTACCCTGGAAATTGCCAAAGTGGTGAAATAAGGGTGAGTTTTTCCACTCTTCAGCCCACTCAAACACCTGCCCCAGGGTTTTCCCTTTTCCACCACTGCTGTATTGGGTAGGTCTGGTTTCCTATGCTCTGTTTTGGGGTACTCGTGTGTGTCCTGGGCTGATGACAAAGATAGTGTTCACGAGAGGCTTTGCGAAGTTACAGGCATAGATAGATGCTCATATATTGGGTAGTACATCGCTGAAGTAGAGGCAGCTGATAATGGCAGCCAGTCTCCGCCCAGTAGTGATGACAACCACTGACAGGGCTTTTCTGCAAGCACAAAGATAGTCTGTGATCTTGGCTTCCACTCTGCTTCCTGGAGCTGGCCACTTTATGATGATGGGCCATTTTTTCATGCTAACTTTTCCCTCTTGTCCCTAATTCCCCTGTGATCCTTCTGGTCTGGAGATTCTGTCTTCTTCTGAAGTCTTGGCTCCACCATTCCCTCATCTCTCTCTCAGCCCAGGTAACCCTCAACCATCTCCCTTCCAAGTGTGGGAGTTGGAGTCATTTCCTTCCCTCTATTTTGGCTTTTTAATCTTTGTTACATAAACTCTTTGACCCACTTTCTTCAGGGACTTCCTGTTGAGTCTCAAGAAACTAGTTAGGAAGCATAAAAAACAAAACAAAACAAAATCCAACCAACCAAACTCCATTAAACCAAACCCATAAAGGAGTATACATGTATTTTTCTTATTTTACTTTCCTTGTAGAAAAATGCTAAAGCTTCTGGATTCCTCTGAGCAATTGGGAGAAGGATGAAAGTGCTTATATAAAAGGAGGTAAAATCAGAAAGATTGCCATTTCAAGATCTTATTACCTTAATATAACAGACATGACCTACTGAACACTGCTGGTCTGGTGTTGGGCATCTGAACAAACCTTGGCTAATAGTGTCTCTTTCTAGGAATATTAGAATTGCAACTCAGAAAGGATAGCCTTTCTTAGGTGTAAACATTTAAGATGTAAAACTTAAATGTTAGTAGTGCTCTTGTTTCCTGCCAGAGGAAATCCATCCACAGACCAAGAAAGAAGAGTGTGGGAGACTTGCAAAGAGAGCAGAGATGACAGAACCAGTGAGGAACTTGATAGCACTTCTTCCAGAACCTGGTGCCGGTGGTGCCAGAATTCTAACTACATTCCTATTTTATTGGGTTTTAGGAGTTGGGTTTCTGTCATTTGTGACCCAGCATCCTATTACAAATATCCATCTTGTGGGGTTTCTGTGCAATTTAGATACAGTAAGCTCTTTTGATTTCTTAGCATAATGTCTGGCCCTTTATAAGCCCACAGGATGTTGTTGTTATTGTTTAAGACAATTCACTTTTTGCCGTCTCACTTGTGGTATCAAGATTTCTTAATCACTACTCATGCTTGTCCAAGACAAAGTGATTTATTCATTTACCATCCATTCTATCCACGTTTAAGGAATCATTCCTGTTCTTTTTCACCATCACAAACCCTTAGGAACCACCACTTACTCAGGGCAGTGTCTGACCCATAGAAAGCAGGGAATGATTTGTTCAGCAAATGCATTTGAGATGTAACATAGGAATAATTGATTGATTTCTGTGCTTTAAGAACAAGCAAATTAAAATATCCCTCCTAACTGTTGCCACGCATATTGAAATCAACATTTTGTGTTCATGAAAAAAATTTGGTCATTTTCTTGACAATGTCTGATAAAACTTCTATTGAACAAGTGATACTTCGGTTTTGTATTAATTCAGAAAACTGACCTACTCCTGAAGGTTTGGAATTATTTAATTAAAATCCACACAACGTTACTGCGTTCTGAACTTATCTTGACCTAATGGAGGAAGATCAGCTTTACCTGGAGCAAAAGGTGCAGAATCTCACCATGTCACAAAGTTTGCCACATATCTTTTACTACACATTATGTATTTAAACTTCCTTGTTTGCAGATTTTAAGAGATATTTCAAAAATGGCCTCTGTTGTGCATTGGTTGTGTGATTTATTGTAAGGAGAGGATCATTTTCTAGGAAACCACGTTAATATTAACCTTTACTGTTTGAGAGAAATGTTGACTTAACAAAAGTACTTCCCTAATAACTTACCTGGATTGACATTCCATTGTGATTCCACTTAGTACTATAGAAGCTACACATTATTTATCAGCAAGTTTTGTACCTTATTTTACTGCCGCAAAGTGGATATAAACATCTTTAAAGAGACAGACTTTGGCCTTTTTCCTTCCTTTAAAACCATTCTTCTCAACTGTTATTCTTTCCAATGAAGCTTTGTCTGTCTCTCTTTTAGAGAAGAGAATGTCAGGGTGTTACCTAATGAAAGCCTTCAAGAATAAATTATACACGTACAAGGAAAAGAAAAAACCTCTGTTCGATCTTATCTGAAGACAGATGGAGAAGATCCAGGGTTTAAATTACGGAATGAAAGAATAAAGACTGGCTTTAAAGCAGTGAAAGTTTGTTTTGTGATGTTTTTGTTTGCCACGGATGCTTTCAAGAAACTGCTGAAAGCTATGAGTCCACTCCCTAGAGAAATCTATGCATCAGTATACACAAAATTCATGACATTTCAGAGTTTACAAACATATTAAACCCTTCTATGAATTCTGTGTTAAAAGAACAAGTTCCAAGTAATAAAGATTGTTTAAAACTTAACTAAGTTGCTTTCCATGAAGACTGGTTCAAATGGGAAATATGGCCTTTGTTGTTTTACTTCTGCCCTAACTTAATATCTGTTCACTGGAATGCTGCCGTGCTGAAGACATCGCCTGCGCCGGGGGTCTTTGAGAGAGATGCTTTTGTGCACCTGTCTGAAACAGTACCTGCTACAATGGGACATGCATCATAATTTTGGGAGGAGAAGGAATTCATAAGGAGTTGACTATACAGCATTGGATGGGAAATTAAATTTAGGTTCATTAATCATAAAGAAGCCAATGCCCCAAAATGTTCTAAGTGTTATCTTCTAATATGATAAATAAAATTGGGATGAGTTATTATTTTACAGAAAATAATAAATGGAGAACACAAAAGTGGCCTGGGCAAATTTGTTGCTATTTTATGGCCAGAAGACTTCCGCTACTGGTAACGAGCTTGTACATGGTTTAGCAGAGTGTTAATCCACAGGGACATCTCATCCCTCTAACGATATGTATTTTTAAAAATATGAATGAACATCATGGCAAACAAAGGATAGTTGATGTTTTCCTTCACTAGTGTATGTTTAGAACAAAAGCACATGATAGATATATATATGTATATATATACACACACACACATATGTACATATATATATATATATATGTAATAATATGAATATCCATAGGTGCCTCTGGCATAGATACAAACAATAAATAGTTGCCTTTGGTGATACACACTAAAATTTTAGAAACACAATTACTTTATCATGAGATTATTAGATCCAATTTCCTCCACTTCTATTACCATCATTATAAAACACCATTATCTTTTGCACCATCATCTTCCAGTCAATGTTCTTATTTAAATAAACACATCCATCCAAAGGATTTTAACCTATTGTCTCCTACTTTAATTTGAAAAGCACAGAATACACGCCCTCTAGATTCTTGCCTGAGAATGCTACATGCAACTGTTTGCTTTTGGTTCTCAGATCAGAGAAGGCTGATATTTTCAGAGCACTTTGGAAGGATCTGAAGTCGATGTGTTCCTCTTGATCAATATTTTTCAGAATTTTTTGAGTGAGGCCTGGAGTAAAGATACATATGTATGACTTATTATACTGTATGTATACATAAAAACAAAAATTCCTGCAAAATATACTATGCTGACCATCTGTATCATTTAAATACATACTTAAAGTATAATCCACTTTAATATTTACTATATTCCATTCTTTCTATTTTATTTTAATCTGTTTCATGAAAAATGCTGTCCACCGAATTGATTTCACAACTACTGAAGAATGAAAACAGCTTAAAAAAATCCTACTAAAAGTCAGTTTCCCAAAATTTGGTGTGTAAAAAAAAATCTCAAGGAGCTCTTTCAAAATGCAGGTTATTAGGCCCACCTTCAGATATTCCGATTCACTAGTGCAGTCCAAAAATCGACAATATTTCAGAAGCTTCCAAGATCATTCTGATGCAGATTTTGAGATATAGGTTCTATCTAGCAATCCATGTCTGATTCTTGGATTAAGTTAGAGCAGCTGAAAATTATACACTGACCCTAGGCTCTGTTGGCTTACAACAGGGTTACTTTTACTGAGAAAGCTTCGGTGTCCCGTCCTCAGTTTTCACTGAAAGATGCAAGAAACAATTTACTATCACACTTTCATAGGCATATCATTGAGACAAAAGTCTTCACAGCATAGCAGGGTGGCCTATGTGAAGCCTCAAGGAAAATTATTTTCAGTACTACATACCTAGGAAGGCTTCTCTTCCCTTAAAGAGTTGCTATCCTCTCTTATCACAAGGGAATATCATATAACAATTTTGTGTCACAACAGCTAAGACTTTGTCCGAACTATTATATTCCTAGCACCTAGAACAACGGTTGGCTCCTAGTAGATACTAACAAAATAAATACTTGTTGAATTGAATTGAATCGAATGCTTCCTTTTCACTTTGGCTGCCAACAATATTGGAGACAAATTCGTACCTCAACTTTGACACCATGGAGATCTTACGACTTACGTATATGCGCACTCGCTCCTTTGTGAGTTTTGACAAAATCTATGCTGATTTGTGTGCTTCTGGGTTTTTATGTGGCCAAGTTATATATGTGATGGTGTCTATATAAACAAACATCACCAACAACTATTATGTGTATAGTACATAATATTTTGAAATCATCTTCATGTGTATAACTTTTTCTCCTCACAAGAAGTTGATATAAAAAAATTAGAGAGTTTTCATGATTTACCCAGTTCAGACTAATATTTTCTGCCTGTATGACTCCTATTCCTTGCATTATGCTGGGGTTGACAATTACAGACCATGGGCCATATCCTGTTTTTGTGTGGCCCGTGAGCCATACAAAACACTTTTAAAGGATTAAAAAGAATTCGAGGGAGACTAGTATTTTGTGATGTGTGAAAATTGTAAGAAACTTAAAACTTCGGTATTCATAACTGAAGTTTTATTGGAGAATGACGACACCCATTTGTTTACATATTGTCTATGGCTACTTCCAAGCTACAATTACAGAGGTGAGTAGTTGCTGCAGAGGCCAGAAACCCTATGTGTGGCCTGCAAAACCTAAAATGTTTACATCGGGAACTGTACAGAAAACTGGCCAACCCCTGCATTTTACCTCCTGCTTCAACCAACCTACTTCTTGTTGGGAAAATTCTGACTTGCAAAAGAGGAGTGGCAGGCATAGTGGTTATCCGTGAAGTAGAATATTTACCCGGATTTTAGATAAGCTGCATAAATAAATCTCTGCTCAAGTGTAAACTAATTCTGCTGGGTTTTTTTTAAAATTAAACTTAACTGTTCCTTGATATTTCTGTTCAATTTATTGTGCTTGCCAAAACTGAAGCAATTTCATATTTCTATTGCTATTAAGCCATCTTTCAAATAAATAGACATTCCTTTTAATCTTAGTGGGTCTATACTTTGGTATTTCCTCTGGGGATGGTGTAGTTTCTATAACTTGACCTAATGTGTAAAGATAATAATATTATGCTTTGAGCTAGAATTATGCCCAGTCTACCCTTCACATCAGGTCTATGGAGAGTAAGGAGGCTTGGAGGGTCTGAATAGGATTTATCTCACCTTGAAATGTAGGGTTTCTGTTTCTTGAGCCTTGCAGTGTAGTTTCAACCTCATCATAGGATGGAGGGAAAGAGGGGTAAATGGAGGAGTACAGACAGAGGGAGTAAGACTAAAGAAAAAGGTGGAGATGGTTAGAGGGAGTTGAACAAGTGATATCCAACTCGTCTTCATAAATTCCTGTGGAAGTCTGGAGCTCTGGCTTTTACAACTGGAAATAAACTGGGTCAAACAGTAAGTGTTAACTCAAGGTCATGATCTGCACCGCTGCTCCTGAGCTCTTGGCTTCTACAGGCTATCCCTCTGCTGTGTGTGTCTGTCCTGAAATTCATAATCCTCCTAAGCCTTCAGGACGGGCTGAGGACTTGGATGAAATCATTACAAGAACAGCATAAGCCTGTGGCTATAGAGTATTTGTTTCCCTACAAATATTGTGGAAACTTAGCCTCCCAAGTCTGCTGCTGACAGAGAGCTGGAGACTGCAGTGTTTGTCTAATTATGCTCCAGACCTGTCTTCTGAATCATTTCCCCCTCTCCACTCTCCATTTCGTGTTAAAGCACATTACGACAATGCCTCCTGATGCAATCATCTGGAGTATTCTCAAGAAAAATTGCTCAGTGATCTGGGAAGAACTGCTATGGTACTGAACAAGATACTTAACCATGTGAAATCACAACCAAAATGGTTGCATCAGAACAGGAAGGTTAGCACCTGTCTACGTTTTTCCTGTGTATTTTCCTGTGCTCTGCCATAAAGGTTCATCTTGTTATTCTAGTCTGAAAAAGAAGGAATGGCGGTGGGGGGAGGCAGAATTTTTAAATTAGTTTTGGGTAATTTTGCCTTGAAAGAGTTTCCGGATCTAACATTATTCTGGAGGAGCCAGCCTGGGTGTGGTCGAGCTTCAGGGGCCTCATCCGCCCCACCCCTGACTGCCCTCTCATTCCCATTTGGGAGTCTGGCTGCCATATTTTACTGGTTCTCATCCTTTCATGCCAACATAATACTGTGACAAAATTGCTAAAAATGTGCCTCTTGTGGACAATGTGCTGGGGGGCGGGGCGGGGAGAAACAATTCGCCCTGCCCTCCCCTCCTGCGAAGCATCTGCTCAGCACGCAGTCGAATCATCCCACTGTCTGAGCACCCTTGCCTGCGTGGTGGCCATGAACCTGTTGCCTCTGTTCCTTATGCCATGAGTGACTGTCAACAGGGAGACAGGGATGGTGGGAGGAAAAAGAAAAGATGGAAATGAACATTTATCAAGTATTTCCTAAGCTGTGTGCTTTAAGTGCATTTTTTACTTGATTTCGGAACAAGTTACAAATGTGATTAGCCCCTTGGAAATAGCCCTAGTGGATATTCTTCCTCTTCACACTTTATAGATGATACAAACTACTTCTCAGAGCGGTTAAGCACCTTGCCAAAACCACATGCGAGTGAGTGGGCAGCATGTTTGTCTAAATTCAGTGTCTGTTTCCACCAGACCGCACACACTCACAGATCCATGAGCGGCCAAGGAAAGGCACCTCCACCTTCTCTGAGAGCAATAGTAGTAAATACATTGCTGGGTTGCTGTCATAGATTATCCAGAATTTGTGTATAATCTCCTTTGTAGGGAAATGGTATTAGTGTTTCTATCTTTTTCTTGTTCTGTACGGATTTAGGGAGAGTCCAAGTTTTGTTTTGATTTGTTTTCAGTCATAAGTAAGTCCTGCCCTGTTACAGCACTATTTGTGCATTACATTGCCTATTTATTAGTATGCATCAACCATTCCAGAACTTTGTACTGTACAGACCTTGGTCCCTATGTATCTGGAATATGTGTCTTGAGTTTTCCAGATTGGCTTTTCTTACTTCTTCCCAGAGTTTCTGTTTATTGCTTCAGGTGCAAGCCTCAGAGCTTCTCCCCCAGTTCTATCTATTTCATCCTCCCGACAGACTGTCTATGGGGCCCAGGGCTTATGCTCCTTCCTAATACAAGGAATAAAGCATGAAAGCAAGAAAGGATAAAGGAAGGAAACGGTCTGTTCACTGGCAGAATAAAAAAGGAAGCACCGATTGTGGTAAGAAGGAACACATCTGTATTTCAGAGTAGTCTTTGAAGCTTAGACATGAAGGCTGGTTATTATGAACTCAGCATGAGGTTACTTTCCTTCTATCATCTTACACAGAGATTTAGGTAACCCCTAATGGCCACCTCTTTTTTGGTGGTTGGCTTATTTCTCCTTTATCTGTGGTAATTAAATATGCCATTTGAGTAAATCCCTCAACTGAGCTTAAAAATTGATGACCAATAAAAGTGATCCAGCACCTGACTGATCACTAACCAGTAATCTCATTACTGTTCTGGATTAAATTATGTAATTAGTTCACATTACACATGGTTCAAAGCAATGGAGCCTAGAGCAATTTACATTCTCATGTGCTCTTTAAAGAATGGCCCCCCAATGTTTATAAACACATCAAACAAATTAAATAGTGGGATATCAAAAGGCCTTTCAGTCTTCATTCAACAATCCCTTGGGAGAAGTAGTATACCTTTTGTGACTGTCCTTTTTGGGATTACATAGACAATGGGCTTGTGTATCTTCGGCACATGCTTTCCAGGTGAAGTGTGCTTCTCTAGCCCACGTCATGTCATTTCTGAAGTCACTTCTCTGCCTATTGTCACAGAATTCCACAGTGGTGTGTTTCCATGACGGACAACTTCATTTGATTGAATCAGTTTTAGCCAATACACTCAAACTTAGAAACATTTTTTCTTTTCGTTGTTGTTGTTGTTGTAGAAAATATGTATTGTGACTCTTGCAGGAATTTAAGGCTGGCGTTTTGATAACCGTGAACAGTGATGTGCTGCTATCAAGCAGCAGTTGCTTACTTATGGATGTTTGTTTTCTTATGTCCCAGGCTCCTAACAATTTTAGATAAAATTTCTGCATAGGATATTAATCACGGCTCTTGAATATTTTCCAATGATCCCTCTATGCTGAGGGGTTTTTTTGTTTTGTTTTTGTTTTTTTTTGACACTGGCTGAAAGACAATGTTTTATTACTTTTATGTACAGAAAATTCAACAGCGTCCACTCAGTCCAGTTTGGTGGCCAGTTCTTTAGCCTTTGCCTTTTCCAGCTTGGCGATGCGAGCCATAGACTTTGGACCCAGGACGTTGCCTCCCCAGTGGCGGCGGATCTCATCATATCTGTCATTGTAATTGGTCCCGATGGCTTCCACCAGCTTTGCCAGAGCTCCTTTGTCTTCCGAGTTGACCTGTGTGAAGGTAACAGTGGTGCAGTTCTTCCTGAGGACAGACGCCCCAGCCGGGCCTTCCCCTTGATAATGCAGTAGGGAACCCCCATCTTACGACACAGGGCAGGCAGGAAAACCACCAGCTCAATGGGATCCACATCATGTGCAATCACTACCAGCTGAGCCTTCTTGTTTTCCACCAAGGTGGTGACAGTGTTAACCCCAGCTCGAAGGACAGGTGGCCTCTTAGTGGGGACATCCCCTTTGCCCGCAGCTTTCTTCTTGGCCCGGGCCAACAATCTCTGCTTCTTCTCCTGCTTTGTCTCTGGTCTGTACTTGTGGGCCAGCTTAAGCAGCTGAGTAGCTGTCTGGCGGTCCAAGGCCTGGGTGAACTGGTTAATTGCGGGAGGCACTTTCAGACGTTTATAGAGAATAGCTCTTTGCCGTTGCAGCCGGATGTAGTGGGGCCATTTGACAAAGAGGGAGAGGTCCCTTTTGGGCTGGATGTCCTGTCTGATGCCAAAATTCTTGGGCCTCTTCTCGAACAGGGGATTGACCACCTTCTTGGCCTCCTTCTTCTTCATGACAGCAGGGGCCGGGGCCACCTTCTTCCCCTTCACCTTCTTCCCTTTCGGCATCTTGGGTTGCTGGAGGAGAGAGCTCTATGCTGAGTTTTAACTGTGGGTTATGGGAGAAAGAATTGAAATAATTTTTTCCCCTTAGAGAGTGTCTTGCCTTTCATTCATTCTGGCTGAGCTCATAGCCCTCACCATGTCGGCCTCCCCTGTTTTCTTATCTTTTCCAGGTCTCTCTCCTTCCTGTGGGAGTAACAATGGCCGATCCACAAGCACAATTGGTTTGTATCGATCAAAGGAAAAGTAAAGAGGAAAGCGGAGTGTTCTGGGAACTCTCCGTGATCCAGAAAAAGTAACGAGGCATTAAATCAATACAGAAAACAACTTGATGTAATTCATCCTCACTCTTTATTCCACAATCTGAGATACTTTCCGCAGTCTGTGAACATTTCCAGGTTTTATCAGTGTTTAGTATAATGTCAAGTCATGCTTCTCTCTATGGCAACATGAGAAAAGAATGCTCCTTCTAAACCTGAAGGATAGAAAAGTCTGCCACGGTAGAGATGTATTATTTATATAGCAATATGTGGAAATGTTTCATTTCTGATAAGTTGTAGTCCCAGATAAGAGAAGTTTTGTATCATTAAACTCCAAAACCTTAGAAAATATATCAGTGTCATATAGAGAGAATTCTAGAAATAACTTTACATTTTTTCAATGACTCAGAGTATCATTATGAATATTAAATCTCTGTACTTTTCTAAAAATAGTTCTCTCTTGATGGATTGGTAAGTAGGTCCTATACTAGTAAAGGGTAAAAAAAAAAAGGCTATTTTCTGATAACATACTGAATTAGTTTGCTAGGACTACCATAAAAAAATACCATAGGTTGAGTGGCTTAAACAACAGAAATTTATTTATTTGCACCATCTGGGGCCTGGAAGTCTAAGATCAAGGTGTTGGCAGGTCTTGGTTTCTTCTAAAGCCTCTTTTCTTGGTTTGCAGATGGCCACCTTCTCCCTCTGTCCTCACCTTATGGACCCTAGACTGGATTATGGCTCAGACTATGACCTCACTTTTACTTAATCTTCTCTTTAAAGGCCCTATCTCCAAATATGGTCACATTCCGAGGTTCTGGGAGTAGAGAGGCTTCAACATATGAATTTTGGAGGGACATTTATTTTTTTACACATACCTACTGTTGAATTCTGACAACTACATTTGTAATTTTGATTCAACTGAGGAAAAGTTGTGAATAACTGAAATGTTAGGAAGAGTTGAAGAGAAAAAATGCCAAATCACACTTTCTTTTAAGAAAATATTTTTCAGAGTTATTATCTTAGTCTGGTCTTCCCCCAAAATCTGAGCCTGAAACAAGGCAGTTTATTTGGGAAATGATCCGGGGGAACAGGAGTGAGCGACTGGGACTAGTAGGGAGGGAGAGAAAGCTGACAGAGGAGTATGTTCCTGAATCTGCATCACCTTGGGCCACTGGGGCTCAGTCTTGCGGGGACCCTCTGAAAAGCCATGTAGAACGAATGTTCCTCAGAATCTTCTCTTGGGAGGACAAAAGAGAGGAAGAATTACCTACTCACTTCTAATCCCCATTGATTAAGACTTGTCTGTTAATTCCTCACTTCCAAATTGGGCACACATGGGTGTGCCATGCTGCGAAGTCAGAGAGTACCAGAGAATGTGGTGCAGCTGAGGTGAGGGGTTGGCGGGGCTCACCTGTGTGACACTCATGGCCTCCTCAATGGCTGGAGTAACAGGTGGGTAGAGAGCCTATGAAGTAGGCACAGGAAATATCCAAACCCTTGACGACCACCACCTCCCCCCACTACCAGCCAGTATCCTTGTTATTATCAGGATAACTGTCAACATCGTAATATATAGGGACACCTATTGACAAAGACGCTTGAAATCCTTTATCTGCGATTTTGCTTTCAGCAGTTTCAGTTGCTGATGTCTGGAAGCAGGTGATCCTCCTTCTGACGAATCATCAGAAGGCCAGTGGTAGCCTAAATCTAAGTCATGGGGCCTCCTAGGCGTTTTATCTTCTCACCTCATCACAAGAAGAAAGGTGAGTAAAGTACAATAAGATATTTTGAGAGAGAGAGAAAGAGCAAGAGAGAGAGCTCATTTATATAATTATTATTATTTTGTTTTATTCTTTTTTTAGAGAGAGAGAGAGCATGAGCAGGGAGGGGCAGAGAGGGAGGGAGAGAGAGAATCCCAAGCAGGCTGCACACTCAGTGCGGGGCCCGACATGAGACTCAATCCCACGACCCTGAGATCATGACCTGAGCGCAAATAGAGAGTCAGATGCTTAACCGACTGAGCCACCCAGGTGCCCCCTCATATAACTTTTACTACAGTATACAGACGGTCCCTGGCTTACGATGGTTTGACTTATGATATTTTGATTTTAGGATGGTGCTAAAGTGATATGCATTCAGTAGAAACCCTGCTCTGAATTTTGAATTTGGGTCTCTTCCCCGGGCCAGCTGAGCGGCATGACCCTCTCCCATGGAACTGGGAGCAGTAGCTGCAGGGGGCCCCCGCCATCATGGGTGTAAACAACCCACACACTTACAAGCATTCCCTACCCACACAGCCATTCTGTTTTGCACTTTCAGTCCGGTATTCACTAAATCACATGAGCTATTCAACACTTTATTATAAAATAGGCTTTGTGTTAGGTGATTTTACCCAGCTCTAGGCTAATGTAAGTGTTCTGGGCACATTTAAGGTTGGTAAACTAAGCTATGATGTTTGGTAGGTTAGGTGTAGGAAAAGCACTTTTGACTTATGATATTTTCAGCTTATAATGGCTCTGTCAGGACGTAACCATATCATAAGTTGAGGAAGATCTGTATTGTTATAATTGTTTTATTTTATTATTAGATCTTGTTAATCTCTCACTGTGCCTAATTTATAAATTAAACTTTATCATAGGTATGTATGTATAAGAAAAAACAGTATATATAGGGCTGGCTACTATCTGTGGTTTCGGGCATCCACGGGGGACCTTGGAACGTATCCCTTGCCGAATGGGAGGGGACTTCTATATCATTACCACGTGCAGAAACATTGTGCTACAACATTCATTCCTATTCTCTGGAACTCAGAACACAATTTTATTATTTCAACTTATGTTAGGGGCTTGTATATGATCTATATAATCCGGAATGTCATCCCAACTATAAAATCCATTCACATATTTATTGAGCCTTCACCTTGTGTTAGAACTATGTGAGGTGCAAGACTTAGAAACAGGAAGATCCAGCCCTTGCTTCTAAGGAACTCAGGCAGTAACTGTTGGGTTTATTGATTGTGAACAATAGAAACATACCAAATATAACTTATGGAAAGAACATGGGAGGATCACAGGCTTGAGAACAGGTGCTGAGAGAGGCAGTGACCGAGGCACCTCCAGACAATAGAAAGAGAAGCACAGCGCAGTTCCATAGCAGGAGCTGGTTGGTTAGCAGCTGCCGCCATGTTGGGGGATGGATCTCTCCAACTGTCTCTTCCCTCCTTTTTTGAGTCAGTCGAGATTCAGAGTCCCAGGAGAGTGCACATAAGGGGCCAAGCTTAGTTTCTAGGCGTGTCCCTTGATTCCTTAAGGTAGACCGGAGACCCGTTTCCTGTGGTCTCCTTTATGAAACAGGAAGACGGTCCCTCCTACCCAAGACTACCCGTGACCCGTGGGGAAGAAGCAGTTGTAGGCTGGACTGGCTTGCACTGCTTGCTCGTGAGAGCCAACCACTAAATTTTCAGGAAGTTTATAAGCCAGTTGTTAAAAAGAGTAATTAATTAAAATTAAATTATATTAACTTGCAATTAAATAAATTATATTGAAACAAAGATAATAAATACTCAAAACTTACCACCTCCTAATGATTTTACTACATTTTACTATTATTTATGTTCTTAAGGTTATTTACATCTACTGTGGCTGTGGAGTGGAAATATTATACATTGTGCTACTGTGCATCACATTGGTAGCTTGAAATTGGCCAGGGTGGGTCTGTTTTATGTGGTACACATTCACAAATGCTACAAAGTAGGACTTGATTTGTTATTTTGTTGGTTGTTCAGACTTAAGAAAGTCATGGAGAAATGTAAATAATGCAGATGAAACTTAAAATCGTGTCACATCTTCAGCCATTACATATGAAGAGCTCAAAAAATTGAGGAAATATTCTCTCAGTATTCAAAAACTATTATAAGATTCAACAAAGAACTCATGTCATCGACAAACAAATAAAGTTCTGACATACATCTCTGTTGTTTTCCTTTACCTTACTCATTTCATACATGAAAACACCAACAACATTGGAGTTGTAACTATACTTTGTCATCACTACAACTTTTGTAGTTTGGCTACAAAAGTTACAAAAACAACAAAAGCATTCTGGGAGAATTCATTGTTGTATGGAGTTTACAATGAAGAGAGAGTATTATATATTTTCTTATTATTTATAGATTGTTACATGTTCTTTATATGAGTAAAATTTATAAAAAATGTAGTTTATGAATAAAATGTATAATAAAATTTATAATAAAATAACATTTATTATTTTTTTTTTTTTTTTAAAGATTTTATTTATTTATTTGAGACAGAGAGAATGAGAGAGAGAGAGCACATGAGAGGGGGGGAGGGTCAGAGGGAGAAGCAGGCTCCCTGCCGAGCAGGGAGCCCGATGCGGGACTCGATCCAGGGACTCCAGGATCATGACCTGAGCCGAAGGCAGTTGCTTAACCAACTGAGCCACCCAGGCGCCCAAATAACATTTATTATTAAAAATACTATTTAAAAAATATTTTTTCTCCACCTGGAGAGCCAGTTTTTAAATATTTATCAGCACACCACTGGGTAAGTAATTCCCCAAATGGAAATCAAGATGCTGAGCAGCCAAAAATATAAATAAAAAGTGTCTCCTAAGATACAGATATATAAGCAGGCAATTAGCACAACACATGGAGCATACATGAGCAATAGAGTTCAAAAAAGAAAACAATGTAAGCATGGAGAAAAGAATGAAGGGAGATAAAGGACCGAGTTGTGGTTAAGTTAAAGGGAAGTACATTATTGATCCTGTATGTCAATCATGAAACATGAGACTACATTATAGCCTTTGAAAACGTGGAGCTGAGGTGAGGAACGGGGATTGACGAGAGTGGCAAATGTTTGGAAGAGGTTTTCAGGTATATTTTAGAGGGTGCTATATCATATTATTTCCTGTAATACCCGGATAGTACTTGGTGTATGGTAGCTTCAGTAAATATTTGGCCATTGGGTGTATAAGCTCAGCACTGTGTGTTGCATAGTGACCCTGGCTTTGCTATTTGCTAGCTGAGTGATATCGAGCAAATTAATCTCTCAGTCCCTCAGTTTTCTCATCTGTAAAATGGAGATAATAGTATTAGCTAATTTACTGTGTGGCTTTGAGAACTGAAAATGTTTGGTGCATGTAAAGCCTTAGAATCAGCACCCAGCTTATTGCTGCTGCTGCTGCTTCCTCGTGCTCCTCCCCCTCGTGCTCCTCCCCCTCGTGCTCCTCCCCCTCGTGCTCTTCTCCTCCCCTTTCTTCATATTATTATTTTAGCTCTGTGTTTTCTTCCCTTACTTACAGGTTGCAGTGATTACTTCCTCTGTTTACCATGTCTGCCTCTTATAGGACTACTTATCTCCTTCCACCTTTTTGGTGAGAAATTAGAAAATAGCCCTGATGGCAACCAGGCCACAGTATTCTCAATAGAACTCGTGCGTTCTATAGAACTATGGCTAGGAACAAGCCATAGACAAGGCCGCCACCTGACCACAGAAATGACTAAACACCCCCCTCTTCTGACTGACGGGGATGATTGCTGCTTCCTTCCCCAACGGCGACTCTCGGCTTGCCTTCCTTCTCCACCTCTCAGACAAAAAGCACTAGGATTCCCAATCACTGAATTTCCCCTGCTTCTTGACAGCTTCTAATCCAGAACTGGTCCCTGCTTTTTTAACTCCTTAGAATCATCCAGCAAAAACTCATATCCCATAAAAAGCCTTTCTCAACTCCCACTTATGAAGATGCTCCTGTGGTTCCTGTGGGTGCCTTGTCCCTTGCTACAGCGAGCTAAATACACTCACCCATTTTATTTTATTTTATTTTTTTTTAATTTTAATTTTATTTTATTTTTAATTTTAATTTTATTTTTATTTTAGCATGCTTCTGGCAATCTGGGTTTGTCAGCCTCAACAGTGGTTATATAAAAAGTCATTGGCTGAAAAGACGGAAAACCAAGTATAATTTGTTAAGAACTGTGTTAAGTGAGAACCAATGTGACTTTTAGTCAGTTGCTAAGGGAAGCAGTATATTGCTAGGGGTTTGAAAGATGAAGATCCACTTGTAACGTATTTGAAACCAAGCCGAATTCTGGAGAATTGAGCTGACGTGTAAATGTGATATTGTTGTTTCTTTCTTTCTTTATTTAGAGGAAAAATCCCAATCATCAGAAATGTTGGATCTACAGTACAAAGGACTTCTTATTTCCTGAACTTATTTTTGAGTAAGTTGCTGATATTATGCGTCAGCACCCCGGAATACTTGAATGTGTTTCCTACAAGAAGGACATAACCATAATACCACCCTCAAAATTAGGAAATTAACATTGATGCCTTATTATCCTCTCATCCTCAGATCACATTTAAGTGATATCCTTTATAGCGAAAGGATGAAGCTCAAAATCATGTTGCATATACTTGTCATGTCTCTTTAGTCTCCTTCCATCTGGAGCAGTTCCTCATCCTTTCCTTGACTAATGATCCTGACACGCTTGAAGATTTTAAGCCAATTATTTTACGGACTGCCCTATTTAGGTTGGTCTAATATTTCCTTATCTTTAGATTCAGGTTCTGCATCTTGGCAGGAAGATCTCAAAAGTAATGCTTCATTCCTTTCTTTGCATTTTACCAGGTGGGGCACAATTACATTTTGTCCTATTGCTGGTGGTGTTCGCTTTGATCACTTCGATAAGGTGGTGTCTGTCAGCTTGTCCACTGTGAAGTTACTCTTTGTCCCTTTGCAGTTAAGGTTGTTTTTTTTTTTTGTTCTTGAAAAGATATTTTGAGACTATGTAAAATCCTGTCTCATCATAGTTCCAATGTGTTTGTTCAGTGGATTATTTCTATTAATATGGGCTCATGATTTCCTCTTTAATTTAATGTATTTTTAAAGACTATATTTTTAGAATTGTTTAGGTTCACAGCAAAACTGAAAGGAAAGTACAGAGATATCCTGTATGCCCCTTGCCCCCACACATGCATAATGTCCTCAGTTGTCGACATCCCCCCACCGGAGTGGTACATTTATTAAAATTTTAATTTAATTGGTTATAATCTGCTACTTTGTATATATTTTGACCTTGAAATTATCTCGGACTTGGCCAGTAGGAGCCCCTCCAGTCTGGCGTTGGTGTCTTTTGACAAGTCCGCATCATTTTTTGAATACTTCCTCGCTTTCAGACACAATAAAATATTCAGGCTCATCTTGTACTTTTCTTCCCCAGCCTTGGAATCAGCTGTTTCTTTAAAGAAGCCCTGTTTCCAGTGGATAAAAGTCCTTAGAAACCAAGGTCTGGCTGCTAGGTGTGCATATCACTTTTGCTCTTCTCAGGCCCTTGCGGGGACAGGGCTGGGAAATATACGTGAACACGCACACCACCCCCGCGCCAGCGCCTCCGCAGGAGCGTCCCCTTAGCTGTGGT